>NC_090319.1:186548144-188948144 GCF_040869045.1 Eurosta solidaginis | reverse complement strand
ACGGCAGCTGCATACATTTTGCTCTCAAACGGCGTTGGCGCAAAATTTCGCGAAAACCAATAATAACTTATAATAATTTTTCTTATTTTTTTTTTTTTTTGAAATGTAAACAAACCCAAAGTAAACAAATCAATTTTGTTACCAGATTTATTTAATTGAGTGAAAAACCATGAAAAACTTTAAAAAACTTAAGTGATTTTAATAAATTTGTGAATAAAATACATATGGCAACATATCATTTGACAAATGCTTTCGCCTACACTTTGGCATAGCGTAAGAAACGTAAAGGCAGAACGAAAGTGATAGAGAATACCATTGCTAGACGAAATCGTCAAGAGACGAATCGTTCGCCTGAGCTATCGTTCGCAATACAGAATGATGCCCTAAATCTAAATAATTCTCGATGACGCTATGGACTTAGAATACCAATTCGTTCTCAATTTTTCGTTTACTCTAGTGATCTCAATATCTAAGAAGGCCAGTCTGTTGACTTTTTCTTTTTCTGTGGTGAATTGGATTTTCGTGTGCTGTGAGTTTGGGGTTTTGAGTATGACTTCCACGTCCTTTTTCTTCACTATGGCTAATATATCATCTACATACTTATCTATGTATTTAATATACATATATGTCGTTAGATTCAAGTTCAGCGATGCTGTCGTCAATTATTTTATCTAGCACTATGTCTGCTATTGTGGGAGTTAGGGGTTTTCCCATTGGCATTCCATAGATTTGTTGATAAATAGTGCCATCGTATCTGAAATAATTGTTGTCACTTAGACAAAATTCAATAGTTTTCCGGAACTGGGCTTTGGTTAGAGAGGTGCGCTCTTTAGACTTGGCCAATGTTGCACTATGATGTTTGTGAAGAGTGATATCACGTCAAAGGATATACGCAATTCATCATCGGCGATTTCTGTTTTCTTCAGTTTCTATTTTACTTGGAAAGAATTTTTTACATTATATTTTTCGGAGGTTGCCTTCTTCAATATGTGGCCTATATATTTTGCGAGATTGTAGCAAGGTACATTAAAGGACGAAGAGATTGGAAAGAGAGGCATGTTGTTCTAATGGACTTTTGGAAGTCCATATAACCTGGGCGCAGTGGCTGCATTGCATGTTAGCTGTATTTTTTGTTTTGAGTCTATGTTTTTATACTCAGTTGAGCAGAGCTCACAGAGTATATTAACTTTGATTGGATAACGGTTGGTTGTACAGGACTAAAGGAATCGAGATAGATATAGACTTCCATATATCAAAATCATCAGGATCGAAAAAAAATTTGATTGAGCCATGTCCGTCCGTCTGTCCGTTAACACAATAACTTGAGTAAATTTTGAGGTATCTTGATGAAATTTGGTATGTAGGTTCCTGAGCACTCATCTCAGATCGCTATTTAAAATGAACAATATCGGACTATAAACACGCCCACTTTTTCGATATCGAAAATTTCGAAAAACCGAAAAAGTGCGATAATTCATTACCAAAGACGAATAAAGCGATGAAACTTGGTAGGTGAATTGAACTTATGACGCAGAATAGAAAATTAGTAAAATGTTGGACAATGGGCGTGGCACCGCCCACTTTTAAAAGAAGGTTATTTAAATGTTTTACAAGCTGTAATTTGGCAGTCGTTGAAGATATCATGATGAAATTTGGCAGGAACGTTACTCCTATAACTATATGTATGCTTATTAAAAATTAGCAACTTCGGAGACCGACCACGCCCACTTTTAAAAAAAATTTTTTTTAAGTCAAATTTTAACAAAAAATTTAATATATTTACAGTATATAAATAAATTATGTCCACATTCAACTCCAGTAATGATATGGTGAAACAAAATGCAAAAATAAAAGAAAATTTCAAAATGGGCGTGGCTCCGCCCTTTTTTATTTAATTTGTATAGTATAGGATAACTTTTAATGCCATAAGTCGAACAAAAATTTACCAATCCTTGTGAAATTTTACTAAACTGAGTTCACGTACTTATCTGAACTCACTTTGTATTGGTTTAAAAAATGGCCGAAATCGGACTATGACCACGCCCACTTTTTCGATATCGAAAATTACGAAAAACGAAAAAATGCCATAATTCTATACCAAATACGAAAAAAGGGATGAAACATGGTATTTGGATTAGTTTATTGACACAAAATATAACTTTAGAAACAAACTTTGTAAAATCGGTGTGACACCTACCATATTAAGTAGAATGAAATGAAAAAGTCCTGCAGGGCGAAATAAAAAACCCTTGAAATCTTGGCAGGAATACTGTTCGTGGTGTTATATATATAAATAGATTAGCGGTATCCAACAGATGATGTTCTGGGTCACCCTGGCCCACATTTTGGTCGATATCTGGAAAACTCCTTCACATATACAACTACCGCCACTCCCTTTTAAACGCCTCATTAATACCTTTAATTTGATACCCATATCGTACAAACACATTCTGGAGTCACCCCTGGTCCACCTTTATGTCGATATTTCGAAAAGGCGACCGCCTATAGAACTAAGGTCCACTCCCTTTTAAAATACTCATTAATACCTTTCGTTCGATACCCATATTGTACAAACGCATTCTAGAGTCACCCCTGGTCCACCTTTATGCCGATATCTCCAAAAGGCGACCACCTATACAACTACCACCACTCCCTTTTAAAACCCTCATTAATACCTTTAATTTAATAGCCATATCGTACAAACACAATCTAGAGTCACCCCTGGTCCACCTTTATGGCGATATCTCGAAAAGGTGTCCACCTATAGAACTAAACCCCACGCCCTTTCAAAATACTCATCATCACCTTTCATTTGATACCCATATCTTACAAACATATTCTAGAGTCACCCCTGGTCCACCTTTATGTCGATATTTCGAAAAGGCGACCGCCTATAGAACTAAGGTCCACTCCCTTTTAAAATACTCATTAATACCTTTCGTTCGATACCCATATTGTACAAACGCATTCTAGAGTCACCCCTGGTCCACCTTTATGCCGATATCTCCAAAAGGCGACCACCTATACAACTACCACCACTCCCTTTTAAAACCCTCATTAATACCTTTAATTTAATAGCCATATCGTACAAACACAATCTAGAGTCACCCCTGGTCCACCTTTATGGCGATATCTCGAAAAGGTGTCCACCTATAGAACTAAACCCCACGCCCTTTTAAAATACTCATTAACACCTTTCGTTTGATACCCATATTGTACAAACGCATTCTAGAGTCACCCCTGGTCCACCTTTATGGCGATATCTCGAAAAGGCGACCACCTCTACAACTACCACCACTCCCTTTTAAAACCTTCATTAATACCTTTAATTTAATAGCCATATCGTACAAACACAATCTAGAGTCACCCCTAGTCCACCTTTATGGCGATATCTCGAAAAGGCGTCCACCTATACAACTACCACCACTCCCTTTTAAAACCCTCATTAATACCTTTAATTTAATAGCCATATCGTACAAACACAATCTAGAGTCACCCCTGGTCCACCTTTATGGCGATATCTCGAAAAGGCGTCCACCTATAGAACTAAACCCCACGCCCTTTCAAAATACTCATCATCACCTTTCATTTGATACCCATATCTTACAAACATATTCTAGAGTCACCCCTGGTCCACCTTTATGTCGATATTTTGAAAAGGCGACCGCCTATAGAACTAAGGTCCACTCCCTTTTAAAATACTCATTAATACCTTTCGTTTGATACCCATATTGTACAAACGCATTCTAGAGTCACCCCTGGTCCACCTTTATGCCGATATCTCCAAAAGGCGACCACCTATACAACTACCACCACTCCCTTTTAAAACCCTCATTAATACCTTTAATTTAATAGCCATATCGTACAAACACAATCTAGAGTCACCCCTGGTCCACCTTTATGGCGATATCTCGAAAAGGCGTCCACCTATAGAACTAAACCCCACGCCCTTTTAAAATACTCATTAACACCTTTCGTTTGATACCCATATTGTACAAACGCATTCTAGAGTCACCCCTGGTCCACCTTTATTGCGATATCTCGAAAAGGCGACCACCTCTACAACTACCACCACTCCCTTTTAAAACCTTCATTAATACCTTTAATTTGATACCCATATCGTACAAACACATTCTAGAGTCACCCCTGGTCCACCTTTATGGCGCTATCTCGAAAAGGCGTCCACCTGTAGAACTAAACCCCACGCCCTTTTAAAATATTCATTAACACATTTCGTTTGATACCCATATTGTACAAACGCATTCTAGAGTCACCCCTGCTCCACCTTTATGGCGATATCTCGAAAAGGCGACCACCTATACAACTACCACCACTCCCTTTTAAAACCTTCATTAATACCTTTAACCCCTGGCCACCTTTATGGCGATATCTCGAAAAGGCGTCCACCTATAGAACTAAGGCCCACTCCCTTTTAAAATGTTCATTAACCCCTTTCATTTGATACCCATATTGTACAAATAAATTCTAGAGTCAACCCTGATCCACCTTTATGGCGATATCCCTAAATAGCGTCCACCTATAGAACTATGGCCCACTCCCTCTTAAAATACTCTTTAATACCTTTCATTTGATATACAAGCCATACAAACACATTCCAGGGTTACCCTCGGTTCATTTCCCTACATGGTTATTTTCCCTTATTTTGCCACCATAGCTCTCAACTGAGTATGTAATGTTCGGTTACACCCGAACTTATCCTTCCTTACTTGTTTTCTTCTAGTTTGTTATTGAGTGTCATTTTAATATGAGCCAAGTCTATGAGTTTGATTTGTATATCTGTTTCCTTTAGTTCTAAATTTAATATTTTTCTCAAAAATTCCATTTCTTTTTTCTGCAACTGTTTTCGTGTTATGCCAAGTTTGAAGCTGTGTATTAGTTTTTCTGCGTTACCCTTAAGATGAGGTGGTGTGATTCCATAGTCCTTACAGTTTAATAGGAATTTCAGTCGTTGTTGTTGTTTCTCCAGTTTTTGGCTATTGTTGTTGAACTGCTTAATGATGTAGCAGGTATCGTCGTCATATTTGTATCTAATCTAGTTAATTTAATTAAATTTATTTAATAATTTGGGAAAAATTTTAAACAACGTGACATCAGGACGGACAAGGCGACAGCTGTTTGGATTATACCTTGTAAATCTCTTCAAAGCCTTTTCTCCCGGGAGTGCGATTTGAACCTGCACTCCTACGATGGTTGAAGTGTTACAAATGCATTCACCCAAGTCATGCCTTAGTTGTTGTAAACCTTATCCCAATTGCCTTCTTTGGATATTTTCTTTATTCATAGTTCACCAAGTTTCTTTGGAAAACCGCCTTACCAATGCACAACTTTACCATATAATGCCATACGAAGTATGAACAATGAATAAAGAAAATATGCAAAGAAGGCAATTGGGATAAGGTTTACTACAACTAAGGCATGTCGTGGCTGAATGCGTTTGTAACACTTCAACCATCGTAGGAGTGCGGTTTTAAATCCCACTCCCGGGAGAAAAGGCTTTGAAGAGATTTACAAGGTATAATCGAACCAGCTGTCGCCTTGTCCGTCCTGAGGTCACGTTGTTTAAAATGTTTCCCAAATGATTAAATAAATTAAAAATTGCTTTAAATAAATGTTTTCATACATTTAAAAGCAAAAAGGGTAACCCCCGCTTAAAAACTCATACAAATAGACAACATTGGATAATTCGTTGTAGTTCTATAAAATAGAAAAAAAGCAACAACACCAAGTTTCTTTGAAAAACCGCCTTACCAACGCACGACCTTACCATGTGATGCCATACGAAGTATGGACTATGAATAAAGAAAATTTGCAAAGAAGGCAATTGGGATAAGGTTTACAACAACTTTGGCTTTGAAGAGATTTACAAGTTATAATAGAAACAGCTGTCGCCTTGTCCGTCCCGATGTCACGTTGTTTAAAATTTTTCCACAATTATTAAATAAACTATAAATTAAAAATTGCTTAAAAATAAATGTTTTCATACATTTAAAAGCAATAAGGGTAATCCCCACTTAAAAACTCATTCATTTAATTTAATTTGGTAAGTATTGAGGATAAATATGGTATATTAATACTTGCCGCAGCGCGCAGTGATAGAAATACAAAGTGCACGTTTTTACTGTATGAGCGTTTAATTAGAACTGAACTGATATTTAATATGTATAATAGAACATCGTACAAATTCATATGAAGATTATATAAAATACATATATCTCCTTCGTATGGTTTACATATTGTATATTTATTTATTTATTATTCATTCAGTCTAAAAAGTACAGGCTTTCTTACAGACTAGTTAAAAATAGAAAAGAGTTCAAATTTAAACTTATATAAGCTATTATTAAAATTAAGAACACTGCTATATCGATTTGCTAGATGTAAAGTCTTGGATATAGGCTCATTCATAGCATAGTTCGTTCCATAAGTTGCTTCGATAAATAGTCTATATTCCGTAGATAACGTGGAGGAACATACGGAATGAATAAGCTGGATACGTCGGAACAGTGGATGTTAGATTTTATAACATTATAGGCAAACGTGAGTGAGAAACAAGTTCTTCTGTCACACAAAGCCTGAAGGCCGGGCAATTTCCGCCTGCTAGTGTACGATGGGAGACCATCTGGCCAATGAAGCAAACGCAATGCAATTTTTGTAAAAATTTGTTGAACTCTCTCAATTTTGTGCAAGTTAGCTTCATAAAATATTATTGAGCAGTATTCCAGACGACTTCTTACCAATGAGGTATAAAGTACCTTCAACGTCATAGGGTCCTTAAAATCTTTTGTGTTTCGTGTAATAAATCCAACCATTGCAAAAGACGTCGAGACAATGAAATCAATATGACTTGAAAAGGAAAGTTTAGGGTCAAAAATCACACCCAGATCTTTAATTTCACGATTCAGAAATCTCTCGTTTAGTCTATAATTAGAATATGTTGCGGTTGTCTTTTTAGTATATGAAATAACACAACATTTGTTTGTGTTTAGGAGCAAGTTATTGTTTGAGCACCATTCGGCAAAAGAATTGAGATCGGATTGTAAGTTTAAGTGGTCGGAAGTATCACGGACTCTTAGAAAAAGCTTGACGTCGTCTGCAAATATTAGACATCTAGCGAACTTGAATTGCTGAGGCAGATCATTGATATAAATTAGGAACAGTAGAGGACAGCAATGCGTACCATGAGGGATTCCTGACCAGGCGTTGATAAGCAAGGATGACCTATCGGCTCCAATTGACACATATAGCATCCTGTTTTCCAAAAAACTTGAGAAGAATTTTAACAGGTTACCATTGATACCGTACATCGCCAGCTTGTGTAGCAGTATAGAATGATCGACCTTGTCAAACGCTTTAGAGAAGTCCGTTTAAATAACATCAAGTTGCTCTTGGCTCTCAAAAGCAGCGACAATTTGATTGGTGAGTAAAGCTAAATTGGTGGAGGTGGACCTTCCAGGAAAGAATCCATGCTGGCACTCAACTATAGCATTACCGATGTAATCGAATAGTTTACCACGCAATATATGATCGAATACTTTTGCCAGAGTACTCTGCTTAACAATCAGTCTGTAGTTGCATATATCATTGCAACTACCAGATTTATGTACGGGATTTATGGAGCATAATTTCCATGAGTCTAAAAAACTTCCATTGCTCAGGCATTCTCGAAAGAGAAGCGCCAGAGGCTCTGCAATGGTGTTCGAACATATTTTAAAGAATAACGGAGAAAATCCCTCAAAATCTGATTTTGTGCTGCTTGGCAGTTTAGAGATCGACAGCAGAACATTATCTGCGGTAATATCAAAAGAAGAAATTTGAGATTGGTATCCAGAGTGAAATATCGAAATTGGTGAAGAGGTAAACTTTGAATATACCTTCTGAAATAATTTGTATACAAGTTACACGTATCTTGCGTATTGCTGGAGACTTCGTCATCATACTCCATGGTCATGGGGAAGCCATTAGTCTGTCTCTTGGAATTTATAACCAACCAAAAACTAGACGGATTTGTTTTCAATTTCGATTCAAGTTTAATCATATATTGCTTGAACAAAAACTTATTAGGACAATCAAATTGCCTTTTAAGTGTAATGTAATTAAGTCGATAAGTTTCATTAGAGCTATTTCTATATGTTTTGAAGGCTTTGTTTTTTTTTTTTTTTCACATTATTAAGTTTTGCATTATACCAGGGTAGTCTCTTACTAGAACTATTACGTTTTAAAGGTATGCATCTCGAAATGGCTGATAAAAGTATTTCCTTGAAAATTCCGTAAGAAGACTCTGATTCATTGGAGGAGTTCAAGAAAGTCCAATCAGTGGCTAAGAAAAACTGATTTATAGCCACGTGGTCGGCCAACAACAAGGTGATATAAGTGTATGAAATATTTTAATATTCAACTTGATTTTAGATAAAGTGCATTTATTTCTCAACACTCTTTCTCAAGATGAATACTAGATATTTTAATTTATTCAATTTTAAATTGTAACCAAAAATTTCGAAAATTTTAAATGCTTTTGCTTTTGTAAATTCTTTCTTAAAATTTCTGATACGTTTTCATTTGTATTAACATATTCTAAATTAATTTCTTTTCGAGCAAGAACTTCTCTAATATAATGATATTTAACATCTATGTGTTTAGTGCGCTTATGATACACTGGATTTTTTGTCATTTGTAAAGCGCTAATGTTAGCCCCCTTTATAGTTATTGAATTGTTATCATGCCACCCAATTTCGTTCAACAAACGTCTCAGATAGGCTGCCTCTTTTGCTGCTGTACACAAAGCAATATATTCGGCTTCTGTACTGCTTAGTGCTACCACATCTTGCTTTTTACATTGCCAAGAAAATGCTACACCTGCTAAGTAAAATGAATATCCTGTGTATGACTTTCTGGTAAGTTTATCGTTAGCCCAATCTGCATCGGCGTAACCTTCGATGTTTTTACCCAGCTTACGGTAGTATATCTTGAGGTCGACGGTCTTTGACAAATATCGAAGGATATGTTCGCCTCCTGCTTCGTGTTCAGAGTGAGGATCTGTATTTCTTTGCACTAAAACGCTGACTGCATGTAATATATCAGGCCGAGTTGAAGTGGCTAAATACATTAGAGACCCAATCAGCGACTGGCATTTAGTGGTGTCTACTTTCACACATTTTCATTGTTGCAATTTATTTGAAAGCCAGGGTTAAGAGATGTACTGACTGGACGACAGACGTTTATACCATATGCAGACAATGACTGACTTGTGTATTCCTTTTGATTTACTGAAATTGAACCTGTTTTACACTCGCGCTCAATTTCGAAACCGAGAAAGAACTTGAAGCTCCCTCCATCATGCAATGCAAAATATGATGATAGCTTACTTTTAATGTCTGTAATCTCTTTCTCACTGCAGCTTGCTATAATTAGATCGTCTACGTAGACCGCTATATAAGTATATGCGAGATTTACATTTTTTACATACAAGCATACTTCGTTTTACACGGGCTAAAACCCAAACTTTTTAGGGAACTGTCGAGTGTATTGTTCCTGTAACGACCGGATTGCTGTAAGCCGTATATGGCTATATTCAATTTTAAAATTTTATTTGGTTGTTGCTTATCTATGAAACCTTCTGGCTGTGGAATGTATACCTCCTCATTTAACTTACTGTTGAGATATGCGTTCGATATATCAATTTGATGCAAATGTAGATCTTTTTCAACGGCAGCAGCTAATAACATGCGTAGGGTCCCAGTAGTTCACGCCTTCTTTTTGGTTACACCCTTTCGCTACTAGTTTCGATTTAAAATCTGTAATTTCACCATTTGCATCACGTTTAATTCTGTATACCCATCTTGAACCAATAGCTTTTTGTCCATGAGGGAGCTCAACAACAGACCATGTCTTATTTGCAGCTAATGCAGCGTATTCTTTATGCATATATTTTTCCCACTCATCAACATTTTTGCTAGATAATGCTTGTTTGACCGTCTGAGGTGTTTCAAAATCATCCACAAATTGCATATAGTTTAGCGTTTGGTACTCTTTTCGCGGTCGACCTACTTTGCCTTTGTGTATAAATTTTGGCGTACCTCTACCACGATTGAAATTTGTGTTACCTGAGTCAGAATAGCTTCTTCATCAGATGCGCCATTTGTACCTCCGACATTTCCTTCCTCTACATGGCAACTTTCAAATTCATTGCTTATAATAAAACTAGCTATTTCAACCCCACCGCTATTGGCATTGTTTATGCTTTTTGGCAAATTATTTTTATTTTCAATGATTTTAACGTCACGCGTCATATTTTGTCTATCGTACAAACGGTAAGCTTTGGTCACGTTAGAATACACGACAAACACATATTCTTTTGCCTTTGCATTGAACTTTTTGGTTTGTGTTTTTTCTAATGCAAATGCTTAACGACGGCTTTTTGTTATGCCAAACTTCATACGGCGTACAATCATACAATAGTTTTATGGGAGCACGATTACGCAAATAAGCAGCAGTGTGTACTGCTTCTCCCCACATTTCTTCTTCTAAATTCGCGTGCACTAATAAGCTTCTGTCCATTTCTACAATAGTACGATTTACTCGCTCTGCAACGCCGTTCTGCTGCGGAGTATATGGTACACTGAGTTGTCTTTTAATGCAATTTTTGTCCAAAAAATCACTAAACATCTTATTGATGTATTCTCTGCCATTATCGCTTCGGAAAGATTTTATTTTATGTTTCGTTTAGCATTCGACAATATTTTTAAAGGTTTTAAATTTGGTGAATACTTCACTCTTTTGTTTTATACAGTATATAAAAATCATTCACGAGAAATCGTCTAGAAAAGTTAAAAAGTACCGTGCACAACCCACAGATTTTACAGTTATTGGACCACAAACGTCCGTGTGCCCCAACTCTAAAATTTGTTTTGTTTTTAGGAATGACACTGCACTTAGTTTTGTTTTATTGCATGTGTCGCAATTTGCTTTTGTATTTATTGTCTTTGCATCAATTCCGCGAACTAGTCCATTTTGCACAATTTTTCTCATGCTGTCGAAATTTATATGGCCATATAGATTGTGCCAAATCATACTATTAGCATTAAATAGTTTGCCGCACTCGATATTTTATACGCGTTAAAAATAAACAAATTATTTATTAGCTTTGCTTTTATTAGCATAAAACCGGATTTGTCTTTCACCTCAGCAAAACTGTGTTTGAAAGTCACTACATTCTCGTATTGATTGCTTTGCTTACTGAATAGAAGTTCATGTTGAACGAAGGAACAAACAATACATTTCTCAACTCTACATTGGAATTATTTGTTGTAATTATTACCGTACCCACACCTTGCGGGCATATGCAGTTGTCTGCTGCTAACACAACTTTTTCCTTTTGTTCGACTAACGAGACAAACATATTTATGTCGCAACATATGTGTGTGTAACGCTGCTGTCGATGCACCAAGCATGTTGATTACTTTCAACGCCTGTGGTTGCTGTATATGCAGCGTAAAGGCCGCGGTACAATGACATTTTTCGTAAAGATGCGTTTAACATAAGTTTATACATTCCAATAACATCGCCACAATCAACCAATATGTTGCGTTTTAAATATGAAGGAACTTCAGACTTCACTATTGAAGTTTATTACGTCTTGCCCATTCACATACAAAATTTCGCGAAGCACTGTTGTAAACATTATCCCTATACAACAAAAATATTTGCTAACATATTTTGTGTCATATTCGATTGTTATATTTTAGATTTTAATTGTGAAAAATGTTAGAAAATTTACCAACCAGTGGGAAAAATAATTTCACTTGCAAAGTGTTCCAACACCCTTAGCCAAAGCAAATGTCAAATTCTCCTTCTTATGATTTGCTTGGAACAAAATTGGGGAGTTGGCTACTTTTCAATATCAAATGGCGCCAGTGTCGCTAATTTTACCGTTCTCCATAAAAATGCGTGCAATCTACTCATAATGCATAAGCTTGTGTTAAACTCATCTATATGAAAAAGTGCTTATGTGTCGGAGCTATAAAAAAGTTTGTTGTTTTTTTCCCGCTCTTGTTCGCACTTTTTTTGTCGGTAGTTTTGTTGACCTTTTCTTTTGCACTGAGGCATTGTATGCCCGCGCTTTCCGTAACCATAAAAATTTCCGTTAAAGTTATTCTTTTTTGTACTTGAATTTGTCTCTTTGACTTGCGTGAAAATCGCCTGCTGCGTCGTGTCCTGATTTGACTGATGTTGTTCCCTTCGAGCACCTTCCCGCAGAAGTTTAACTTTTAGCTCGTTAAATGATGGCAAGTCATGTTCTTGTTGTAGCAATGCTTCGCCCCACCTAACAGCCGCGACCAATCAATTGTCATCAATATCCTCTAACGGGAGTCCAAGGAAACTTGCCGTTTCAACAGGGGTGGACCATAAGGAAAGGGGTGTTAGAGGCGTTGGTTCCACATTACAATTAAAGAGATGGTTGGTGTCATGTGGGGACACGATGTAAGCGGGGCATACATTTTGTATGTCGGGGTTGATTCTGGATAGGTAAGTGTTTAACCTGTTACAGTATCCATAACGAAGTTGAGCAAGAGTGACACGCGTTTCCCTGGATTTACTGGATTCACCGGGCCATTCCCGGCATAAAGGTCCGACGCCTGTTTATGGAGTTCACCAGGGACCTGCTTGTGTTTTTTCGCTTCATACGGATGGGGTCTCAGGGGCCGTATTTCCTCAAAATGGTTACGGAAATGAATCCTTAAGCCCCTTGGCGGTGCTGGTTCATCAATCAGATGTCTGTTGGGATGCTCAGGTTTCTGGGTATTCAACAGGAACTGTTTGGTCAACATCTCATTTATCTCCCTGATGGGGAGTATTCTCGCCTCATTATGCAGACGGTGTTCTGGGGACATAAGAAGACAGCCCGTGGCAATTCTGAGAGCAGTATTTTGGCAGGCCTGTAGCTTTTTCCAGTGGGTAATTTTTAGGTTTGGCGACCATATGGGTAATAATCGGCAGGCTAATTGCTTTGTATGTAGTCATGAGGATTTTGTTACGGCTCTGAATTCTCGGAACAATTGCGGCTGCGCGCTCACCAAAATGTAGATCCTGATCAAACGTCACACCCAAGATTTTGGGGTGTAGGACAGTCGGTAGCGTAGTGCCATCGACGTGGATGTTCAAAATGGTCGACATTTGGGACGTCCATGTTGTAAATAAGGTCGCGGAAGATTTAGTCGGTGATAATGCCAGGTTTCGCGTGGCGAAAAAACTGGAGAGATCAGGGAGGTGGCCGTTATTGTGCAGTCATCGTCGTAGGAAACGATTGTGACTCCTTCCGGTGGTGAAGGTAGCTTAGATATGTAGAAATTAAACAAAAGTGGGGATAGGACACCACCCTGTGGCACACCTTGTTTAGTTCTCCTTGGTTTTGATGTTTCGTTCCTAAATTGCACCGATGCCTGCCGAACACCCAGATAATTTGAGGTCCACCTTTTAAGACATGGGGGAAGGGTAGACCTTTCCAGGTCTTGCAGTAACGAGCCATGGTTGACCGTATCAAAAGCTTTTGATAGATCTAGCGCTACGAGTACTATTCTATGGTGGGGTATTGATTTAAACCGCAATTTATCTGGGTGCTAATGGCATTTAGCGCGGTGGTAGTGCTATGGAGTTTAAGGTAAGGAGTAAGAGAATATGGAGCAGTCCTGCTGCAAGGAGCTGCTGGGAGGATGACAATTTGTGGGAGGGACGCAACAAATTAAATATAGTCACACTGAAATGACAGTCCTTGGTGGGGAAAAATCCTGAGTCGCTCCGGTACATAGAACCGACTGCCTTGGGAAGTCATCTCGCGTTTCTATTGCCACTACAAATTTCTCATATTCCGCGGGTAAGCTGGAAAACAATATGATAACTTTTAGTTCTTCATTCAACTCTATGTTCACCTCTGTTAATTTGTCAACCATTTCGACGAAAGATGTTGAATAGTTTGACATGCACTGGTTTGCAGACATACTGCAAATTAACAGTATCTTGTAAAGAGATACCTTCTGTAAAGGTCCGCTGGGCATATGAACTTCCCGAAGTTTCTTCCAGGCTTCCGCTGATGTTTTGCAAGCTTTTACGTTGGTTAATTGCGTTGATTTAATGCACAAAATAATGTTGGCCAGCGCCTTCTGGTCATTCTTATCCCATTTTTGGCCATCTTCATTAGTACGCTCAAGCTCACCATTTACTATTTGCCACTGGTCTGCATTTACATGTATGCTGCTCATTTGCATACACCAGCTGTCATAATTATATTCACCAAGTTTTTCGATTTGGTAGTTTGAGTTCATTTTGTAGATTCTTTAGCTCGCGTACTTGTTTTTAAATATAATTTCTACACTCTATGCACTATTGGACCTGGACCCATAACCTTTTTTGGGATTGTAGGATAAATGTGGTATGTTAACCACAATTAATACTGCTGCAGCGCGCAGTGATAGAAATACAAATTACACGTTTTTACTGTATGAGCGTTTAACTAGAACAGAACTGATATTTAGTGTGTATAATAGAACATTGTACAAATTCATATGAAGATTATATAAAATACATATATCTGTTTCGTATGGTTTACATATTGTGAATTCAACAACAAGGTGATATAAGTGTATGAAATATTTTAGTATTCAACTTGATTTTATATAAAGTACCTTTATTTCTCAACACAAAGTCTTTCACACAGGTTGGTTGGTTCATAGAATGTGTGTAAAGCGGTGTTATATTCGGGAGAAATACGAAGCTCATCAAACAGAAATTGAATACGTTCCATCAGAAGAAAACACCGAAGGTGTATTTACAAGCACATTGGCAAAGGGAAAACACTTTAGTTGCTGTAACTTATTGAATACAAACAAAAAATATTTTTGTATAATTATTTGTTATACGTTTGATTTGAGCGGAAGTTTGTTATAATACTTGTTCATATTATACTTTGCAATACAAACATATTGTAAATCAATTTTGTTTTCACCTATAATCAAATGAATTGTAAAAAATTTTTACTCCGAATAAAATTGTTTATAACAAAATAAATTAAATGAAATAAAATAAAATAAAATAAAAAAATTATTAAATTAAATTAAATTAAATTAATTGAATTCAAATAAATTAAATTAAATTCAATTATATTGAATTAAATTAAATTAATTTTTAGAAGTTTTCCGGTCAATTTTATATTAATTTAAATTTTTGAGTTAGGCTCTTGTGACCATTAATTGTGAAGTGCAAATAAAAGAATTTATTCCACTTTTCCAACCCAACGTTTCGCTAGACTTCCTAGCATCATCAGGGGTTATCTATTTATTTAAAAGACAACAAAAAATAAACAACCATGAAAAACAATAATAAACTTTATATAAGACACTTATTAACAAATTTACGTGTAACAACATTAAAAACAAGAAGAAACAACACTTACACAATATGTTTAGTTATGATCTAAAAATTAAAATATAGTACCATTATCGTTTGGTATCATCGTCATACTAAATTATAATTATAAACTTAAAAGGTAAGCTGCTGCAATGTTTTGTGTGTCTTCTTTTTTGTTTATCGTATTTTCTCGTTTTTCTAATATTCGCAAACTCTTTAATGTGTATCGCGTTCTCCCATATTTGTTGCGTTCTATTATCTTTGTGGTTGCTATATCAGCTGCGTGGCCACTTGACGTGATGTGTTGTGATAAAGCCGTTGCACTTCTCTTTTTGTTTATATCGCATTCGTGCTCTTTTAGACAATAACTGGCACGCGTATTTCTTTGGATTTACTGAAATTGCATCTGTTTTACCCTCGCGCTCAATTTCTAAACCGAGAAAGAACTTCAAGCTTCCTCCATCATGCAATGCAGAATTTGATGATAGCTTACTTTTACGGCCATATTCTGTGCACTTGACAAATTTTCAATAAGTTGACAAGTAATCAAGATTTTGAACAAGTTGACAAATGTTTCTATTCTGTGCATATCTTGACAACTCTAGAAGGCTGTACGACCTGTGCTTTTAACCATACTGTGGTGACCTAAATAAAGTAAACAGAAATCAACTTATTATTGTTCATTTCTTTTTGTAACAAATATT
Source organism: Eurosta solidaginis (assembly GCF_040869045.1). Lineage (NCBI taxonomy): Eukaryota > Metazoa > Arthropoda > Insecta > Diptera > Tephritidae > Eurosta > Eurosta solidaginis. Next base: position 188,932,023 of record NC_090319.1, on the reverse strand, counting down.
TTAAAATCGTGGTTTTTTCAGGCAAATCAAAAGTGGAACGTGCTACTCCTGAGCAATTGGAGCGATATGTCTCATTTTATGCTGCTAACCCCGAAATGGGAATAGAAAAAAATAATCCACGGGGTTTTTTCGGGGTCAATTCGGCATAGCTTTGAAGACTCCCTCGGGGTCATTTGGGGGTCATTGCTGGATGATTTTGGGGACTCCATCGGGTCGTACCGGCGTCGTTTAATGTCTTTCCGGAATGTTTTTGGGGACTCCCTCGGGGTCATTTCGGAGATATTCCGGAATGGTTTTGGGGACACCCTCGGGGTAATTTGGGGGACATTCCGGGATGGTTTTGGGGACTCCATCGGGTTCTCCCGGGGTCCCTTAAGGGTCGTTCCGGGATCTGTTTGGGGACTCCCTCGGGGTCATTTGGGTGTCATTCCGGGATGTCTTTGGGGACTTCCTCGGGTCCTCCCGGGGTCATTTGGGTGACATTCTGGGATAGTTTCGGGGACTCCCTCGGAGTCATTTGGGGGACATTCTGGGATGGTTTTGGGGACTCCATCGAGTCGTCCCGGCGTCATTTAGTGGTCATCCCAACCATTCCCCAATGACCCTCAAAAAGACCCCGAGGGAGTCCCCAAAAAGATCCCGGAATGACACTCAAATGACCACGAGGGATAAATTAACAGAGGTGAACATAGAGTTGAATGAACAACTTAAAGTTATCATATTGCTGTCCAGCTTACCCGCGGAATATGAGAACTTTGTAGTGACCATAGAAACACGAGATGACTTGCCATCATTTAACGCGCTAAAAGTCAAACTTCTGGAGCAGGGTGCTCCAAGGGAACAACATCAGTCAAATCGGGAAACGACACAGTAGGCGATTTTCACGCAAGTCAGAAAGACAAATTCAAGTACAAAAAAGAATAACTTTACCGGAAAATGTTATGGGTGCGGAAAGCGCGGGCATACAATGTCTCAGTGCAAAAGAAAAGGTCAAAAAAACTACGAACAAAAAAAGTGCCAACAAGAGCCGGCTAAAAACAACAAACTTTCTTACGCTGCATATACAGCAACCACAGGCGTAGAAAGTAATCAACATGCTTGGTGCATCGACAGCGGCGCTACATCACACATGTGTTGCAACATAAATATGTTTGTCTCGTTAGTCGAACAAAAGGAAAAAGTTGTGTTAACAGCAGACAACTGCACATACTCGCAAGGTGTGGGTACGGGAATATTACAACACGTAACTGCAATTACAACACGTAACTTAAATGTATTGTTTGTTCCTTCACTCAAAATGAACTTCTATTCAGTAAGCAAAGCAATCAATACGAGAATGTATTGACTTTCAAACACAATTTTGCTGAGGTGAAAGACAAATGCGGGTTTATGCTAATAAAAGCAAAGCTGATAAGTAATTTGTTTATTTTCAACGCGCATAAAGTATTGAGTGCGGCAAAACTATTTAATGCTAATAGTATTATTTGGCACAATCGATATGGCCATATAAATTTCGAAAGCATGAGAAAAATTGTGCAAAATGAACTAGTTCGCGGAATTGATGCAAAGACAATAAATACAAAAGCCAATTGCGACACATGCAATAAAACAAAACTAAGTGCAGTACCATTCCCAAAAACAAATGAAATAAAAACAAAACAAATTTTAAAGTTGGTGCACACGGACATTTTTGGTCAATAAATGTAAAATCTGTGGGTGGTGCACGGTACTTTTTAACTTTTCTAGACGATTTCTTGCGTATGATTTTTATATACTGTATAAAAGAAAAGAGTGAAGTATTCACCAAATTTAAAACCTTTAAAAATATAGTCGAATGCCAAACGAAACTAAATAAAATCACTCCGAAGCGATAATGGTAGAGAGTACATCAATAAGATATTTAGTGATTTTTTGGATGAAAATGGCATTAAAAGACAACTCAGTGTACCATATACGCCGCAGCAGCACGGCGTTGCAAAGCGAATAAATCGTACCATTGGAGAAATGGCCAGAAGCTTATTAGTGCACGCGAATTTAGAAGATGAACTGTGGGGAGAAACAGTACACACTGCTGTTTATTTGCATAATCGTGCTCCCACAAAATTATTGTATGATTATACGCCGTATGAAGTTTGGCATAACAAAAAGCCGTCGGTAAAGCATTTGAAAGTGTTTGGGGCGCGTGCATTTGCATTAGACAAAACACAAAACAAAAAGTTCAGTGTAAAGGCAAAAGAATATGTGTTTGTCGGGTATTCTTACGTATCCATCAGGTCGTCCCGGCGTCATTTAGTGGTCATCCCAACCATTCCCCAATGACCCTCAAAAAGACCCCGAGGGAGTCCCCAAAAAGATCCCGGAATGACCCTCAAATGACCACGAGGGAGTCCCCAAAACCATCCCTGAATGTCCCTGTAGTAACTGAAACCACGTTTTTATTTTATAACAAAACTTTAAATTATATTTTTTAAAACGCCTAAGTGTATGCGTCAATATCTTTAATTTTTCACAACAATGAAAATTTTTGAAAATTGAAAAATCAATATTGAAAATTAAAATATTGATAAATCATTTTGAAAATTACAAAGTTCAAAGTAACTTAAATACAAAGTAAAATAAAAATAATAAGAACCCTACATTACTCTTTCACGTTGTTCAAAAAAAAAAAATTAAAAATACTCACCACACAATTTTTTAAAATAGGCAGAGATCGCCAATGTAGTAATTGAAACCACGTTTTTATTTTATAACAAAACTTTAAATAATATTTTTTGAAAAGCCTAAATGTATGCGTCAATATCTTTTATTTTTCACAACAATGAAAATTTTTGAAAATTGAAAAATCAATATTGAAAATTAAAATATTGATAAAGCATTTTTAAAATTACAAAGTTCAAAGTAACTTAAATACGAAGTTAAATAACAATAATAAAAACCATACGGTCCCCCAAATTACCCCGAGATAGTCCCTAAAACCATCCCAGAATGTCCCCAAAATGACCCCGAGGGAGTCCTTAAAACCATCCCGGAAAGTCCCCCAAATTACCCCGAGGGAGTCACCAAAACCATCCCAGAATGTCCCCCAAATGACTCCGGGAGAACCTCGAGGGAGTCTCAAACACCATCCCGAAATTACCCCCAAAAACCCCAGGAGGATCTTCCCACAATAATAACAAAAGTAATAAATGTTCTTCCATTTTCTCTCGATCGCACAATAACAGAATTCTAATTTAAATTTATCCGTATAAATTAAATTATCAAGAGCGTGTGACTTATTGACAATTTGTCAGCGAAAAAGTTTTTTATTTTTTACATAGAATAGCAATTACTTGATAAATTGTCAAACATGACAAATAAGCAAGATGGTGAATTTGTCAAGTGCACAGTATAGGGCTGATAATGTCTGCAATCTCTTTCTCACTGCAGCTTGCTATAATTAGATCGTCTATGTAGACCGCTATATAAGTATATGCGCTATTTACCTTTTTTACATACAAGCCGGCTTCGCTTTTACACGGGCTACAACCCAAACTTTTTAGGGAACTGTCGAGTTTATTGTTCCAGTTACGACCGGATTGATTTAGGCTGTTATTGGTTTTATTCGATTTTAAAACTTTATTTGGTTGCTGTTTATCTATGAAACCTCCTGGCTGTCGAATGTACATATACCTCCTCGGTTAACTTACTGTTGAGATATGCATTCGATATATCGATATGATGCAAATGTAAATCCTTTTCAACGGCAACAACTAATAACATGCGTATGGTCTCATAGCGTATTACTGGCGAAAACGTTTCCCAGTAGTTCACGCCTTCTTTTTGTTCACACCCTAGTCTCGAATTAAAATCGGTAATTTCACCATTTGCATCACGTTTAATTCTGTATACCCATCTTGCACCAATAGCTTCTTTTCCATGAGGGAGATCAACAACAGACCATGTCTTATTTGCAACTAATGCAGCGTATTTTTATGCATAGATTTATCCCACTCATCAGCATTTTTGCCAGATAAAGCTTGTTTGACCGTCTGAGGTGTTTCAAAGTCATCCACAAATTGCATATAGTTTAGCGTTTGGTACTCTTTTCGCGGTCGACCTACTTTGCCTGTGTGTATAAATTTTGGCCTACTTCTACCACGATTGAAATTTGTGTTACCTGAGTCAGAATAGCTTGCCTCTTCTTCATCAGTTGCGCATTTCTACCTTCGACATTTGCTTCCTCTTCATCGCAACTTTCAAATTCTTCACATTCATCATTACCTGTGTCCGTATTCTCGCAAACATTGTCTTCATTGCTTATGATAAACGTAGCGATGTCAACCTCACCACTATTGCTATTGTTTACGCTTTTTGGCAAATTAATTTCATTTTCAATAATTTTAATATCACGCCTTTCTATTACTTGTCTATTTTGTCTATCGTACAAACGGTAAGTTTTGGCCACGTAAGAATACCCGACAAACACATATTCTTTTGCCTTTGCACTGAACTTTTTATTTTGTGTTTTGTCTAATGGAAATGCACGCGCCCCAAACACTTTCAAATGCTTTACCGACGGCTTTTTGTTATGCCAAACTTCATACGGCGTATAATCATACAATAATTTTGTGGGAGCACGATTACGGAAATAAACAGCAGTGTGTACTGCTTCTCCCCACAGTTCATCTTCTAAATTCGCGTGCACTAATAAGCTTCTTTCTCCAATGGTACGATTTACTCGCTTTGCAACGCCGTTCTGCTGCGGCGTATATGGTACACTGAGTTGTCTTTTCATCCATCCATTTTCATCCAAAAAATCACTAAATATCTTATTGATGTACTCTCTACCATTATCGCTTCGGAGTGATTTTATTTTATGTTTCGTTTGGCATTCGACTATATTTTTAAAGGTTTTAAATTTGGTGAATACTTCACTCTTTTCTTTTATACAGTATATAAAAATCATACGCAAGAAATCGTCTAGAAAAGTTAAAAAGTACCGAGCACCACCCACAGATTTTACATTTATTGACCAAAAATATCCGTGTGCACCTTTAAAATTTGTTTTGTTTTTATTTCATTTGTTTTTGGGAATAGTACTGCACTTAGTTTTGTTTTATTGCATATGTCGCAATTGGCTTTTGTATTTATTGTCTTTGCATCAATTCCGCGAACTAGTCCATTTTGCACAATTTTTCTCATGCTGTCGAAATTTATATGGCCATATCGATTGTGCCAAATAATACTATTAGCATTAAATAGTTTTGCCGCACTCGACACTTTATGCGCGTTGAAAATAAACAAATTACTTATCAGCTTTGCTTTTATTAGCATAAAACCGCATTTGTCTATCACCTCAGCAAAATTGTGTTTGAAAGTCAATGCATTCTCGTATTGATTGCTTTGCTTACTGAATAGAAGTTCATGTTGAGTGAAGGAACAAACAATACATTTAAGTTACGTGTTGTAATTGCAGTTACGTGTTGTAATTATTCCCGTACCCACACCTTGCGTGTATGTGCAGTTGTCTACTGTTAACACAACTTTTTCCTTTTGTTCGACTAACGAGACAAACATATTTATGTTGCAACACATGTGTGATGTAGCGCCGCTGTCGATGCACCAAGCATGTTGATTACTTTCTACGTCTGTGGTTGCTGTATATGCAGCGTAAGAAAGTTTGTTGTTTTTAGCCGGCTCTTGTTGGCACTTTTTTGTTCGTAGTTTTTTTGACCTTTTCTTTTGCACTGAGACATTGTATGCCCGCGCTTTCCGCACCCATAACATTTTTTATACTCAGTTGAGCATAGCTCACAGAGTATATTAACTTTGATTGGATAACGGTTGGTTGTACAGGTATAAAGGAATCGAGATAGATATAGACTTCCATATATCATAATCATCAGTGTCGAAAAAAAATTCGATTGAGCCATGTCCGTCCGTCCGTCCGTCTGTCCGTTAACACGATAACTTGAGTAAATTTTGAGGTATCTTGATGAAATATGGTATGTAGGTTTCTGGGCACTCATCTCAGATCGCTATTTAAAATGAACGATATCGGACAATAACCACGCCCACTTTTTCGATATCGAAAATTTCGAAAAATCGAACAAGTGCGATAATTCATTACCAAATAAGGATTAAGCGATGAAACTTGGTAAATGAGTTGAACTTATGACGCAGAATAGAAAACTAGTAAAATTTTGGGAAAATGGGCGTGGCACCGCCCACTTTTAAACGAAGGTAATTTAGAAGTTTTGCAAGCTGTAATTTGGCAGCCGTTGAAGAGATCATGATGAAATTTGGCAGGAATGTTACTCTTATTACTGTATGTCTGCTTCATAAAAATTAGCAAAATCGGAGAACGACCACGCCCACTTTTAAAATTTTTTTTTTTTAAATACAAATTTTAAAAGAAAAGTTAGTATCTTTATAGTATATAGGTAAATTATGTCAACATTCAACTCCAGTAATAATATGTTGAAACAAAATACAAAAATAAAAGAAAATTTCAAAATGGGCGTGGCTCCGCCCTTTTTCATTTAATTTGTCTAGGATACTTTTAATGCCATAAGTCGAACAAAAATTTACCTATCCTTGTGAAATTTGGTAGAGGCTTAGATTCTAGGACGATAACTGTTTCCTGTGAAAAAGGGCGAAATCGGTTGAAGCCACGCCCAGTTTTTATACACAGTCGGCCATCTGTCCTTCCGCTCGGCCGATAACACGATAACTTGAGCAAAAATTGATATATCTTTACTAAACTCAGTTCACGTACTTATCTGAACTCACTTTGTATTGGTGTAAAAAATGGCTGAAATCGGACTATGACCACGTCCACTTTTTCGATATCGAAAATTACGAAAAATGAAAAAAATGCCATAATTATATACCAACTACGAAAAAAAGGATGAAACATGGTAATTGTATTGGCCTATTGACGCAAAATATAACTTTAGGAAAAAACTTGGTAAAATGGGTGCGACACCTACCATATTAAGTAGAAGAAAATGAAAAAATTTTGCAGGGCGAAATCAAAAGCCCTTGGAATCTTGGAAGGATTACTGTTCGTGGTATTACATATATAAATAAATTAGCGGTACCCGACAGATGATGTTCTGGATCACCCTGGTCCACATTTTGGCCGATATCTTGAAAACGCCTTCACATATACAACTAAGGGCCACTCCCTTTTAAAACCCTCATTAATACCTTTAATTTGATACCCATATCGTACAAACACATTCTAGAGTCACCCCTAGTCCACGTTTATGGCGATATCTCGAAAAGGCGTCCACATATAGAACTAAGGCCCACTCCTTTTAAAAATACTCATTAACACCTTTCATTTGATACCCATATCGTACAAAAAAATTCTAGAGTCACCCTGGCCCACCTTTATGGCGATATCTCGAAAAGGCATCCACCTATAGAACTAAGGCCCACTCCCTTTTACAATACTCATTAACACCTTTCATTTGACACCCATATCGTACAAACAAATTCTAGAGTCACCCCTGATCCACCTTTATGGCGATATCTTGAAAAGGCGTCCACCTATAGAACTAAGGCCCACGAACTTTTAAAATACTCATTAACACCTTTCATTTGATACCCATATCGTACAAACAAATTTTAGAGTCACCCCTGGTCCACCTTTATGGCGATATCTCGAAAAGGCGTCCAGAACTAAGGCCCACGCCCTTTTAAAATACTCATTAACACCTTTCACTTGATACCCATATTGTACAAACAAATTCTAGAGTCACCCCTGGTCCACCTTTATGGCGATATCTCGAAAAGGCGTCCACATATAGAACTAAGGCCCATGCGCTCTTAAAATACTCATTAACACCTTTCATTTGATACTCATATCGTACAAACAAATTCTAGAGTCACCCCTGGTCCATCTTTATGGCGATATCTCGAAAAGGCGTCCATCTACAGAACTTAGGCCCACGCCCTTTTAAAATACTCATTAATACCTTTCAGTTGATACCCATATCGTAAAAAATCAATTCTAGAGTCACCCCTGGTCCACCTTTATGGCGATATATCGAAAAGGCGTGCACCTATAGAACTTAGGCCCACTCCCTTTTGAAATTATCATTAACACATTTCATTTGATACCCATAGCGTACAAACAAGCTCTTGCGTCAGGCCTGGTCCACCTTTAATGCGATATCGCTGAATGGCGTCCATCTATAGAACTATGGCCCACTTCCTCTTAAAATACTCTTTAATACCTTCCATTTGATACACATGTCATACAAACACATTCCAGGGTTACCCTAGGTTCTTTTTACAACATGGTGATTTTCCCTTACTTTGTCTCCACAGCTCTCAACTGAGTATGTAATGTTCGGTTACACCCGAACTTAGCCTTCCTTACTTGTTTATACTCAGTTGAGCCGAGCTAACAGAGTATATTAACTTTGATTGGATAACGGTTGGTTGTACAGGTATAAAGGAATCGAGATAGATATAGACTTCCATATATCAAAATCATCAGTATCGAAAAAAATCCGATTGAGCCATGTCCGTCCGTCCGTCTGTCCGTTAGCACGATAACTTGAGTAAATTTTGAGGTATCTTGATGAAATTTGGTATGTAGGTTCCTGGGCACTCATCTCAGATCGCTATTTAAAATGAACGATATCGGACAATAACCACGCCCACTTTTTCGATATCGAAAATTTCAAAAAATCGAAAAAGTGCGATAATTCATTACCAAATACGGATTAAGCGATGAAACTTGGTAGGTGAGTTGAACTTATGACACAGAATAGAAAACTGGTAAAATTTTGGAAAATAGAAGTTTTGCAAGCTGTAATTTGGCAGTCGTTGATGGTATCATGATGAAATTTGGCAGGAACATTACTCTTATTACTATATGTCTGCTTAATAAAAATTAGCAAAATCGGAAAACGACCACGCCCACTTTAAAAAAAAATTCAAATTTTAAAAGAAAAGTTAATATCTATACAGTATATAAGTAAATTATGTCAACATTCAACTCCAGTATTGATATGGTGTAACAAAATAAAAAAATAAAAGAAAATTTCAAAATGGGCGTGGCTCCGCCCCTTTTCATTTAATTTGTCTAGGATACTTTTAATGCCATAAGTCGAACAAAAATTTACCAATCCTTGTGAAATTTCGTAGAGAGTTAGATTCTAGGACGATAACTGTTTTCTGTGAAAAAGGGCGAAATCGGTTGAAGCCACGCCCAGTTTTTATACACAGTCGACCGTCTTTTAAAACCCTCATTAGTACCTTTAATTTGATACCCATATCGTACAAACACATTGTAGAGTCACCCCTGGTCCACGATTATGGCGATATCCCGAAAAGGCGTCCACATATAGAACTAAGGCCCACTCCTTTTTAAAATACTCATTAACACCTTTCATTTGATACCCATATCGTACACAAAAATTCTAGAGTCACCTCTGACCCACCTTTATGGCGATATCTCGAAAAGGCATCCACCTATAGAACTAAGGCCCACTCCCTTTTAAAATACTCATTAACACCTTTCATTCGATACCCATATCGTACAAACAAATTCTAGAGTCACCCCTGGTCCACCATTATGGCGATATCTCGAAAAGGTGTCCACCTATTGAACTAAGGCCCACGCCCTTTGAAAATACTCATTAACACCTTTCATTTGATACCCATATTGTACAAACGCATTCTCGAGTCACCCCTGGTCCACGTTTATGGCGATATCCCGAAAAGGCTCACTCCCTTTTAAAACAATTATTAACACTTTTCGTTTGATACCCATATTGTACAAACGCATTCTAGAGTCAACCCTGGTCCACTTTTATAACGATATTCCGAAAAGGTCTCTACCTATAGAACTAAGGCCCACTCCCTTTTAAAATACTCATTAACACCTTTCATTTGATACCCATATAGTACAAACAAAATCTAGAGTCACCCCTGGTCCACCTTTATGACGATATCTCGAAAAGGCGTCCACCTATAGAACTAAGGCCCACACCCTTTTAAAATACCCATTAACACCTTTCATTTGATACCCATATCGTACAAACAAATTCTAGAGTCACCCCTGGTCCACCTTTATGGCGATATCTCGAAAAGGCGTCCACGTATAGAACTAAGGCCCACGCCCTTTGAAAATACTCATTAACACCTTCCATTTGATACCCATATTGTACAAACGCGTTCTAGAGTCACCCCTGGTCCACGTTTATGGCGATATCCCGAAAAGGCGTCCACCCATAGAACTAAGGCCCACTCCCTTTTAAAACAATTATTAACACCTTTCGTTTGATACCCATATTGTACAAACGCATTCTAGAGTCAACCCTCGTCCACTTTTATAACGATATTCCGAAAAGGCGTCCACCTATAGAACTAAGGCCCACTCCCTTTTAAAATACTCACTAACACCTTTCATTTGATACCCATATAGTACAAACAAATTCTAGAGTCACCCCTAGTCCACCTTTATGGCGATACCTATCTCGAAAAAGCGTCCACGTATAGAACTAAGGCCCACGCCCCCTTAAAATACTCATAACACCTTTCATTTGATACTCATATCGTACAAACAAATTCTAGAGTCACCCCTGTTCCATCTTTATGGCGATATCTCGAAAAGGCGTCCATCTATAGAACTTAGGCCCATTCCCTTTTAAAATACCCATTAATACCTTTCATTTGATACCCATATCGTACAAACAAATTCTAGAGTCACCCCTGGGCCACCTTTATGGCGATATCTCGAAAAGGCGTCCACCTATAGAACTAAGGCCCACGCCCTTTTAAAATACTCATTAACACCTTTCAGTTGATACCCATATTGTACAAACGCATTCTAGAGTCACACCTGGTCCACGTTTATGGCGATATCCCGAAAAGGCGTCCACCCATAGAACTAAGGCCCACTCCCTTTTAAAACACTTATTAACACCTTTCGTTTGATACCCATATTGTACAAACGCATTCTAGAGTCAACCCTGGTCCACTTTTATAACGATATTCCGAAAAGGCGTCCACCTATAGAACTAAGGCCCACTCCCTTTTAAAATACTCATTAACACCTTTCATTTGATACCCATATAGAACAAACAAATTCTAGAGTCACCCCTGGTCCACCTTTATGGCGATATCTCGAAAAGGCGTCCACATATAGAACTAAGTCCCACGCCCTCTTAAAATACTCATAACACCTTTCATTTGATACTCATATCGTACAAACAAATTCTAGAGTCACCCTTGGTCCACCTTTATGGCGATATCTCGAAAAGGCGTCCACCTATAGAACTAAGGCCCACGCCCTTTTAAAATACTCATTAACACCTTTCGTTTGTTACCCATATTCTACAAACGCATTCTAGAGTCACCCCTGGTCCACGTGTATGGCGATATCCCGAAAAGGCGTCCACCCATAGAACTAAGGCCCACTCCTTTTAAAAAACTTATTAACACCTTTCGTTTGATACCCATATTGTACAAACGCATTCTAGAGCCAACCCTGGTCCACTTTTATAACGATATTCCGAAAAGGCGTCCATCTATAGAACTAGGGCCCATTCCCTTTTAAAATACTCATAACACCTTTTATTTGATACTCATATCGTACAAACAAATTCTAGAGTCAGGCCTGGTCCACCTTTATGGCGATATCCCTAAATGGCGTCCATCTATAGAACTATGGCCCACTTCCTCTTAAAATACTCTTTAATACCTTCCATTTGATACACATGTCATACAAACACATTCCAGGGTTACCCTAGGTTCTTTTTACAACATGTTGATTTTCCCTTACTTTGTCTCCACAGCTCTCAACTGAGTATGTAATGTTCGGTTACACCCGAACTTAACCTTCCTTACTTGTTTATAATGGCTTCGTCACTTAATGCGATCGAAGAATTGGCCGACTCGAATTGTGAGTCCTGGTGCGTTCAAATGCGCAGCGTTTTGGTACATGGCGGTTTTTGGAGAGTGGTCAATGGAGAGACCAAATTAGAAGCTTCAATGACTGCTGATGAGAAAACGGCGTGGGAGTTTCTGGACGAGAAAGCATTGGCAACAAAGTGAAATCTAATCAGTTGCTACATTTAAAGGAAGCGAAGACACCGGCACAGGCGTGGGAACAGCTTCAGAATGTGTATAAACCTAGAGGGGCAGTAAAAAAAGTGGCATTATATAAGAAGTTGCTGAACCTACGTATGCGGTGTAGGACTAGCCGAAATATCTTAGTTGACCGTCAAATAAAATCTGAATCTTTATTTTCAAATTCGGCTTTTAGTTGCCTTCGTCGTAACGATAATATTTCTCTCTATGTATTTCATGCAACATTTTGTTGCTTGCAAAATCTTCGTTCAACCGTCTATACATATGTGTTATATTATGACTCGCTCGGTGAAACGAAATCTTGTGTACATTTATATTTATATGCGCAAGTGTGTGTTACTCATATTCTTACGACTAGGAAAGGGAAACATTTGTGGGTGCATATATATAATAAGTTCGGTAATTCTTATCAGCATGCTTATTCGTACATTTGAGCGCAACTTATATTCTTACATACTAGAGAGAACGAGCATTATATTGCCCATTCGTGAGTGGCGCGTCGTTTGCGCTTTTATATATTTATATACAATTTTATATACATTGTTTACATGAGCATGAAAAGGAACGAACATGCTATCGTTTTTCTTAAATATATGTTGTGAGGCGGCACTTGCGCTTTTATGTACATATATGGTCTTAAATGGAGGGATTGGTGTGTAGGAATACATATTCATAGCTAACGGATAACTGTAATTATGTTTGCATACTAAGGCGAGTATGAACTTGCGCACATAGAAACGGCACACGCCAAATTGGCTAATGCAATAACCCATGGCGCCAATATATGTATTTACAAAGTACAGCTGACCACAAATACAGTACACGCCGGTATGGCAGAACCTTACTTTACAGTATGCGCAGCCATACAACGGACACTGCTATAATTCGGCCATCCTGACAAATGTGATCTCCCGATCACACGCTACATCTTGGGCTTTATTTGAGCTTTGAAAACAATCGAACCATGGTTTTAAATTTAAATTTCCAACAGCCCACACACCTTTGTATGGTATTCGGGCTTGTTGGAATCCTTCTACATCTTCTAACACATACCTATCATTTCGTAATCGCTTCACTATTGTATATGGTCGCTTAAATTTGGGAATCAACTTCTTGTTTACGCTTGCAGTAGAATCAAAATTTTTAACCATAACATAATCATCTACCTCATACTCGATAGCTTTGCGCCTTTTGCTATTTACATACTTTTCATTGTATATTTGTAATTGTTTTTCATTTTCAGACGCTTGCATACGTATTTCCTGTTGTGTTTTTATGGGTAAATTGTGTTCAACATCTGATACAGATTTTTCAAATGAAATTTCCTCACCACTTTGCTTAATACCAAATAACATCACACTAGGGCAGGCATGCTTAACCAACGAACCGATATCATTTCGTTACGATAATTAACGTTAATAAACGAAACAAAGTCATTTCGTTTCGTTTATTAGCGTTAAGAACGTCAAATTAGCGAAATGATTTCGTTTCGTTTTCTGCCATATCAAAACGGAATCAAATCGTTAATGTTGATTATTAATTTCAAACTATGCTGGCAAAGCTGATTGATGGCGGAGTCATTAAAGGTGAAAGCATTAGCCAAGCTGATTGCAACTTTTCTCATGAATTTTGACAGTACGAACATTTCTCAGAGTATTTTTGACATTACCACCAACGAATTATACAAACAAATTACATGGAGTTTGTGTGTGTATGTGCGCTCGTTGTTACCACCTTACGGCTTCACCATGGCTATAGCATTGCCAGCACAATTCAAACATAAAGTATCACGTGTTTAACGTTAACGAAAGCTTTTCGTTTCGGTTAAAAACGAGATACAATTTATCTTGATAATTTCTTTATCGATAATATTTCGAAGTGTTTCAACGGAAACGGTGGAAATTTTTGATAAACGATTAGCTTAACGTTAAGGTGCATCCCTGCACTAGGGTATTGCTTCTGTGATTCGTGTTGTTTATGACGAACTCTACTTTTTCTAACACATTAAACCACTGAGTGCAGTTTTCTTGACTATCTAGCTTTGCTATCATTGGTCCTAATGTCCTGTTGACCCTTTCAACTTGGCCATTCGCCTGAGGTGAGCCTGTTGCTATCTTCATATGGATGATATTATTTTCGCTTGTAAACTGTTCAAAGCCATTTGACGTGAAACAGCTACCCCTGTCGGAAATAATAAACTTTGGTCGGCTATAACTTCTAAAATAATCTTTTAATGCTGCTATTACTTCTTTTGTATTTGTGGTTTTTGTAGCATACAGTCGCACAAATTTTGTGCATGCGTCTATAATAACAAAAATATGCTTTTTAGAACCTGAATTGCCTACTGGTCCAAAATGATCGATATGTGTCGTATGAAAAGGATTGTTATCTTTCGGTATATTGTGTAGAAGCCCCTCTTCTTTTCCGTGTTTTGAAGAATAAACTATACATTTCAAACAATTTTAATGTGACGTGTAACCTTTTCCTTCATTTTCGGAAACCAATAGATTTTTGATATTAAGTCTAACATCTTATCAGTTCCTACATGACCCATCTCATCGTGAAATTTATACATAATATGGCTTTCCATGCTTGTAGGTACATAGAATAAAAAATTACCGTTCTTGTTTTTTCTGTAAACTGTACCATTGCGCATTTCAAAAAAACTATGTTCATTATTTTGCATTATGTCCTTTAATTTTTGGATTTCCTCATCTTTACCTTGACATATTATGAGATTTTCCTCAAATGTATTAGAATCGACTATTAAAACGTTATTTCTGCTTAAAGCGTCGACATACTGCATTCGTGTACCTGTCCTATGTTCAAATACATAATCGAAATTCTGCAACTCTAGAGCCCACCGTGCAATCCTAGGGTTAATTTCTTTTTTATTTAGAAAATTTTTCAGACAACCTGCCATAGCTGCGCAGATAGATCCATTTCGAAGGGTGCTAAGCAGCTATCGCAGGTCGTCTGAAAAATTTTCTACTAACTATTCCAAAAACAAAATACAATTTTTCAAACTTAGAAAAATTAAAAAATAACAATAATTATCATTAGAAAAAAATTATTGTTCTGGCCTTGAGCTCGATTCGAACCTTGAATGATTTATCAATAGGCCGATAAAAACAAAAACAATTGTTAATAAACCATGAGCACTTGGGAATATCAAACAAAGTAATTGACAATAAACAAAAATCCAGCATTATCAGTGATTTGCACCAGATGGCGCAACACTGAATAAATATAGTTGGTAAAAAGGAATAGAAGTAGCAAATTTGCCAGTCAAACAAACCACCGCTGCAGGTTGTCTGAAAAATTTTCTACTTACTATTCCAAAAACAAAATACAATTTTTGAAATTTACAAAAATTAAAAAATAACAATAATTATCATTAGAAAACAATTATTTTTATGGCCTTTAGCTCGATTCGAACCTTGAATGATTTATCAATAGGCCGATAAAAACAAAAACAATTATTAATAAACCATGAGGACTTGGGAATGTCAAACAAAGTAATTGACAATAAACAAAAATCCAGCAATATCAGTGATTTGCACCAGATGGCGCAACACTGAATAAATATAGTTGGTAAAAAGGAATAGAAGTAGCAAATTTGCCAGTCAAACAAACCACCGCTGTATAGCTAAATGGTTAGCGCAGCATGCCTAAAGCGTACTGATGATGAAGGCTTAGCACCCTTCGTAATGGATCTATCTGCGCAGCTATGGCGCGCAGCTATGGCAGGTTGTCTGAAAAATTTTCTACTTACTATTCCAAAAACAAAATACAATTTTTCAAATTTAGAAAAATTAAAAAATAACAATAATTATCATTAGAAAAAAATTATTGTTCTAGCCTTGAGCTCGATTCGAACCTTGAATGATTTATCAATAGGCCGATAAAAACAAAAACAATTTTTAATAAATCATGAGCACTTGGGAATGTCAAACAAAGTAATTGACAATAAACAAAAATCCAGCATTATCAGTGATTTGCACCAGATGGCGCAACACTGAATAAATATAGTTGGTAAAAAGGGATAGAAGTGGCAAATTTGCAAGTCAAACAAACCACCGCTGTATAGCTAAATGGTTAGCGCAGCATGCCTAAAGCGTACTGATGATGAAGGCTTAGCACTCTTCGAAATGGATCTATCTGCGCAGCTAGGCAGGTTGTCTGAAAAATTTTCCACTTACTATTCCAAAAACAAAATACAATTTTTCAAATTTAGAAAAATTAAAAAATAACAATAATTATCATTAGAAAAAAATTATTGTTCCGGCCTTGAGCTCGATTCGAACCTTGAATGATTTATCAATAGGCCGATAAAAACACAAACAATTGTTAATAAACCATGAGCACTTGGGAATGTCAAACAAAGTAATTGACAATAAACAAAAATCCAGCATTATCAGTGATTTGCTCCAGATGGCGCAACACTGAATAAATATAGTTGGTAAAAAGGAATAGAAGTAGCAAATTTGCCAGTCAAACAAACCACCGCTGTATAGCTAAATGGTCAGCGCAGCATGCCTAAAGCGTACTGATGATGGAGGCTTAGCACCCTTCGAAATAGATCTATCTGCGCAGCTATGGCAGGTTGTCTGAAAAATTTTCTACTTACTATTCCAAAAACAAAATACAATTTTTCAAATTTAGAAAATTAAAAAATAACAATAATTATCATTAGAAAAAATTATTGTTCTGGCCTTGAGCTCGATTCGAACCTTGAATGATTTATCAATAGGCCGATAAAAACAAAAACAATTGCTAATAAACCATGAGCACTTGGGAATGTCAAACAAAGTAATTGACAATAAACAAAAATCCAGCATTATCAGTGATTTGCACCAGATGGCGCAACACTGAGTAAATATAGTTGGTAAAAAGGAATAGAAGTAGCAAATTCGCCAGTCAAACAAACCACCGCTGTATAGCTAAATGGTTAGCTCAGCATGCCTAAAGCGTACTGATGATGAAGGCTTAGCACCCTTCGAAATGGATCTATCTGCGTAGCTATGGCAGGTTGTCTGAAAAATGTTCTACTTACTATTCCAAAAACAAAATACAATTTTTCAAATTTAGAAAAATTAAAAAATAACAATAATTATCATTAGAAAAAAATTATTGTTCTGGCCTTGAGCTCGATTCGAACCTTGAATAATTTATCAAAAGGCCGATAAAAACAAAAACAATTGTAATCATTTCTTGGTGCAAGTTTCCGTTCCGGACACTGTAAAAGACGGTGTGATGTACTGCCACAAGCATAGCACGCACCCGGCTCACGTTTCGGTTTCGTACATTGATTGGCATAATGTCCCTTTGAATTGCAATTGTAGCACTTGTGGTCCGTTTTTATTGGCCTTGGTGACTTCAGCTGTATTTTGTTAACGCCTTTAAAATGTCTGGCACTGAATTGAAACATTGAAGGTTTGCCTGCACTTTCAGCTGTTCGTCTGGTATCCCATCAATGATGTATTCCAACATTTCAGCGTCGTCGATTTGCAGTGGCATAGCAAGTATTTTTTTTGTCGTTCACACAGTCTGCAAACATTTCGCCTGCTGTCCACTTTCGGCTTTCAAAGTTTTTACGCATTACCAATTTGTTTTCGTTTGTTTTGAACGTTATGAGCAGTTCTGAGACAAGGTTTTGAATACCTATTACTGCAAAATCGGCTTTGGCATGCAGCCACGCAGCTGCTCTACCTTTCGTCTTATTCGTAAATAGCACTAGCTTGATTTTTTCGTCGACATCATAAGTTTGGGTGACCGTTTGAAATTGGCTTACCCACAACTCGCAGTTGGCAGTACCATCGAAATCGGCCAGCATGCTCTTTACCATGACAATTGGTGGATTTACAGATCTGGGTGCACATGAATGGGGTGAAGTAATCTGCGAGTTATTATCTTTGAGCTCCCTCTGTGCCGTTTTCTTCAACAACTCGTTCTCTCTTCATAGTAGCTCCTTTTCACGTTGTAGCACAGCTATTTCTCGTTTAAGCAGTGTGATATGTCGTATATTTTCTGGCTCGCTTTCCGGTACCATCTGTAGCGCATCTTCGTCGTCCACGCTTTCGTCATCGTTTTCTTTCTGCAACAGATCTGGGGAGTTACTGAATATACTCCCTGGACATTCGCCACGTTTATTCGGTGGCACGCTATTTAGGCGATATATAAGCGAAGCTTTGGTACCACTTGCTGGTAAACCAAGTTGCCGCAACCATTCACGTAACTGTGTACCATTATAATCGTTCACTGACAACATTGTTTCTTTCAGTTTTTTAATATCTAATATTTCTTATTTTTTACTTTTCACGCACTTTTCGTTCTTACTTCTTGTCTTTCACATTAATTTATGAATATTCTTGGAAAAATAAAAAAAAATCGGGTATTTTTTCCACAAACGCGGCGCGCAACCCGGTGTAGGACTAGCCGAAATATAAAAAGCAAACGAAGGGTCTTAGCTGATCGTGAAATAAAATCTGAATCTTTATTTTCAAATTCGGCTTTTGGTTGCCTGCGTCGTAACGATAATATTTCTCTCTATGTATTTCATACAACATTAGTTGCTTGCAAAATCTTCGTTCAACCGTCTATACATATGTGTTATATTATGACTCGCTCGGTGATACAAAATCTTGTGTACATTTATTTTATATGCGCAAGTGTGTGTTACTTATATTCTTACGACTAGGAAAGGGAAACATTTGTGAGTGTATATGTTAACATGGTATATGTTAACAATTGCTACAACAATAAATGATTAATAAGCAATAATAAATACAGGTAAAGCGGATATGCAACTCTTGTTGCATAATATTTCACATAAAAGCTCAAGAAGCAATGTCAGCAAAATTAGCTTGAATTTATTTAGAGCGGAAGTTCAATACTTTCCCACAAAATTGCCAGACGCGACGTCAGCAAATTAAAGCTCCAATTTATTTAAACAGGAAGCCCAACATGCGCAACTAAAGTTGGCTAATTCGCGGAATAGCAAAACGCAGCAGCAACGCCAGCGGAGTTGGCCAATTAATTAAGCGTAGTTATAAGTTAATGATCTTTGTAAAGTTAGTTCTACTTTTGATATTACTCAATAAAGGTCGTAAAGACCCTAAAAATATATTTTTTTGGATTTCTCAATAAAAGAATCTTTAACTGGCGCCCAACGTGGGGCCTACGGTTGTTCGCGGGTTGCAAAAGTAGTGATTAAATCCTTTAGATTCCGTTCCGAAAAACACTGAAAAAAAAAAAACAGTGTAAAATCGCGCGATTAAGAAAGCGTGCAATATTCGAGTG
This sequence comes from Eurosta solidaginis, assembly GCF_040869045.1. NCBI lineage: Eukaryota > Metazoa > Arthropoda > Insecta > Diptera > Tephritidae > Eurosta > Eurosta solidaginis. Next base: position 188,912,628 of record NC_090319.1, on the reverse strand, counting down.
GAATACGTTAAGAAAAGGAAAAATGAAAGAAGCAACGAAAGCAGCAACCGAGGCCAGACGGTAGAAGCAGCGTATATCGGCCCCCCAGTAGACCGACCAAGGACAAAAAGGAGACGCCCAGTCGTCAGCCGGTACGCGAAGGACCTTCCCCAAAAAAATGGAGAAGCTAGCAATGTAAGTTAAGTTTAGAAATAAGTAAGTGAAAGAAATTTGTGAAATAAAAATTTTTAAGTAAATGAATAGTAGATTACTAAGGAAATCGTTTGAAAAGTGAAGTAAAAAAAAAAATCTTATTTTGAAGTTAAAAGTAAAATGAAAAATTAATTTGAGAAATTTTATTGGATAAACGAAAAATTGCAAAGCAAAATCTGCGAAAAAAGTATTCGCCTTAGAATTAAAATTTTAGGAATAGTAACAAGCCTCTATTGAGAGCTAGATTGATAAAAAGTAAAATAAAAAGAGTGTAGAATTAACCCTTTGTGAATAATTAGTGACAACACCGAGAAAATTTTATGATAAAAGTGAATCAATTACCAAAATTTAAATAACTAAATTTATCACTTCTTGTGAAAAACTTAAAGAAAGGTTTTATACTTTAGATTTTCAATTGGTTCGGTTCATTGAACTTCACTATTAATAAAAGAAATTAATTATATCAAATAAATTTAACAGTTGAAATTAATCCAAACAACCTCGTTCGTCCACCAATCTTGAACGCACCCCAAGCTCCAGCTGCACCTTCTGGTCAGCAAGCTCCTCGTAACCCCAATGCGTTTTCAATGGAAGAACTTACAAATATTGTCTCACCAACATCCTGAAAACCGAGGGGCGGAACCTAGTTCAAGCCGCCCTAAATCCTAACGCGAATTTTTCGAACTTTACGGACATTACAATCGATACAAATTTAACCGGTAATGTTTCCGAACTTGACAAAATTCCGGATGTCGTAAGATGTCTTCGGGAATTCTCTGGAAACCCAGGAGAATTCACATCTTGGGGGAAAAGTGTGGACAGAATCCTCCAAATATACGATCCTCAAAGAGGAACTCCCAAATACTATGGGATACTTAATGTCATACGAAATAAAATTGTGGGCAACGCCGATGCCGCCCTGGAGTCATACAACACTCCATTAGACTGGCAGGCCCTATCAAAATGCCTGACATTCCATTACGCGGACAAGCGCGACCTTGGTACCCTCGAGTACCAAATGACTTCACTCGTACAGGGTAACCTTACGATCCAACGGGTATACTCTCATTTGTCCTTAATATTAAATAAACTAGGCTGCATGGAAGTCGGCACAGAAGCCATGCACCTACTAACCCGCACTTATAGGGATAAAGCCCTAGAGACTTTTGTCCGTGGCCTCAAAGGAGATCTCCCCAGACTTCTAGGAATGAGAGAACCGGCGGACCTCCCTCAGGCACTCCACCTGTGCCTTAAACTAGAAAATCAGAATTTCAGGTCACATTATGCTCTAAGCAATAATGGCCAAGGTAGAAAGCCGCAGGAATTTCGACCACCTTTGCCTCCTAGAAGGCTAAATAATGAATTCTACCCAGAATTGGCATACATGCCCCAACCCAGGTTGTACGCAACCAACCCATACCAACCACCACAGGTAAGTGGTCAAGGCCAACGTCCACAACCAGCTAATCATTATGGTCAGCAACCAAACTATCCACCACCGAGGCCCTTTCAGAAGCCTCAGCCCCGTCCAGAACCCATGGATATAGACCAGTCGCTAAGAACGCGCAACATAAATTATATGAATAGGCCGCGTCCTAATGACCCAACTAACAAAATACCCCCTACCGGAAACCCTCCAGCACCAGTTCCCCCAAACAAAATCCAAAGGAACTTCCATATAGATGCCGAAGATGCCGACCAACCTGGGGAATATTCCCCTACCATGACAAATGACGATCAGACAAATGCAGATTATTACAACGACGAAACTTATACCACTCCTGACAACTGCGAGGAACAACACAAGTACAATTACCTAGACACAACAGACCTACATTTTTTAGGATGAACCACTCTTCGCTGCCTTACTTCCAGTGCAAACTGAAGAGTGGAGAAACTGTAAAATTTTTAATAGATACAGGATCTACAAAAAACTATATACAGCCCTCCATTGTTCCCAATCCAATCAGAAACGACAAAATTTTTTTTTGCAAAATCAATAGCGGGAGACATCGAAATCAAAGAACACACCTATCTCAATCTTTTTAACGCCGATAACAAAATGAAATTTTACCTCCTCCCCACATTAAAATCCTTCCATGGTATCCTCGGAAACGACAGCTTCAAGGAACTCGAAGCTGTGATCCACGTCAAGGATGACTTTATGGAAATAAAAGGAAACACAAGAATTAGAATAAAACAGTTAGCTTCGGGATCAATTAACAAAATTGACCGTAAGGAAGACAACATGTCACCAAGTCAGAAAAGTAAAATCAATAATCTAGTAGAAAAATTTTCTAGTCTCTTCGCGGAACCCAACGATAAACTTACATACACCACTAAAGTCGTAGGCGAAATCAGAACCAATAAAGATACTCCTGTTTATACACGATACTATCCCTACCATTCGACCATCAAGGTCACCTTACAACTCACCCGTTTGGGTGGTAGCGAAAAAGCCCGACTCCCAAGGCAACAAGCAGTATCGAGTCGTTATCGACTATCGCAAGCTTAACGCGATTACTGTAGCAGACCGCTACCCAATACCTCACATAAATGAAGTATTGTCTCAGCTCGGGAAAAATAAATTTTTTTCCGTGTTAGACCTAAAAAGCGGATTTCATCAAATCCCGCTCAAGGAATCGTTGTGAGAGATATTGAGAAAACGGCTTTCTCAATCAATAATGGCAAGTACGAGTTCACGAGATTGCCATTCGGACTCAAAAATGCCCCGTCAATATTCCAGCGAACCCTAGATGACATTCTTCGTCATCACATCGGCAAACTATGCTACGTCTATATCGATGACATAGTCGTCTTCAGCAACTCTAAAGAAGAGCACGCTCTCCACTTACAGCAAATTTTTAAAACTCTAGAAGACTCTAACATGAAGATCCAACTCGATAAATGCCATTTTTTCAAGGACTCTGTAGAGTTCCTAGGATTCATTATTTCCTCAAGAGGAATTACAAAAAACCCCGCAAAGGTTGAAGCAATATCAAAAATACCTTACCCAAAAACCATTAAGCAACTTCGCTCATTCTTAGGCCTTTCCGGCTACTACCGCCGCTTCATTAAAGATTACGCCATGTTGGCTAAACCCCTAACGATACTCTTAAGAGGGGAAGAAGGGCGTATATCCAAAAACAAATCAGCTAAAATAAATATCGAACTAAATGAAGAAGGAAAAGATGCTTTCAATAAAATAAAAAAATCCCTTATGTCTGACGATGTTATACTCGCATACCCCGACTTCAGCAAAAGATTTCCATTTAACAACCGATGCCTCTAGTTATACGATTGGTGCAGTCCTTTCTCAGGATAAAAAACCTATCGCATTCATTTCAAGAACACTCAACAAAACAGAAGAAGCCTATGCTACAAACGAGAAAGAGTTTTTAGCTATAATATGGGCCCCAAAAAATTTCAGGAACTATCTTTACGGCTCAGCAAAAGTAAAAATATTTACAGATCATCAACCCCTCACTCAGGCTCTTAGCAATAAAAACAACAACTCTAAAATGAAACGCTGGAAATCCATTTTAGAGGAATATAATCACGAACTCCACTTCAAACCTGGCACAACTAACGTTGTAGCTGACGCCCTTTCAAGAATGCCACCTGAACCAATTAATTCTTTATCCTCAACTCAACATAGTGACGAGAGTTCATCGGATAATTTAATTCCTCACGTCGAAATCCCAATAAATGTTTTCAAAAATCAGCTATTTCTGAAAGTAGCTGAAACTTCAACGTACCAATTTAAAATAATATTTCCCACTTACCACAGGCACATTTTAGAGGAACCCGACTATAGCCCAGAAATTTTGATAGACCGCCTTAAAAGATACCTCAACCCCTCCGTAGTTAACTGTATTAAAACAGAAGAACGAATTATTGGAAAAATTCAGGAAATATACCCAATCCACTTTAGCAACTATAAGATCAGGTTTACACAACTGCAAGTCCAGGACGTGACAGACGAACAAGAACAGGAAGAAATCATAATCAAAACCCACAAAAGAGCTCACAGAAATTGTCGAGAAAATAAAATTCAAATTCTCGAAAATTTCTACTTCCCATCTATGACTACAAAAATTAAAAGAATAATTCAACAATGTTCAACCTGTAAAGAAAATAAATATGATAGACACCCCAGTAAACCAAAATTAGGAGAAACTCCCATACCTCAATTCCCAGAACAAATTTTGCACATCGACATTTACATGACCGACCGAAACATAGTCCTGACAGCAATAGACAAATTTTCAAAATATGCTCAAACCAAAATACTTAAATCCAGAGCAATAGAACACGTTAAAGAACCTCTCCGTGAAATACTTTTTCAATTTGGCGTACCCGAATATGTCATAATAGATAAAGAAACATCCCTGAACTCAGCTTCCATAAGATTTTTAATGGAGGACACTTTAAACATACAAGTTTTCAAAACACCGCCTTATACCAGTTCCGTTAACGGTCAAGTGGAACGGTTCCACTCGACCCTCACAGAAATAATGCGTTGCTTAAAAGCAGAACGCACCTTCTCTTCATTCGCCGAACTTCTCGACAACTCTGTCTACGAATATAATTATACAATTCACTCAACAACAAAAAAGAAACCAATAGAGGTGTTTTTCGGGAGAACAGTCTCTACTGACCCAAGCCAATTCGAAAAAGCGAGGGAAGAAAACATCTCCGAGTTAAGAAATAAACAGCTTAAAGATATTTCTTATCATAATAAAACCCGGCATCCTATAAAGATTTTTCACCCAGGAGAAACCGTATATGTGAAAATCAATAAACGGTTAGGTAAGAAAATTTCCCCCAAGTTTAGAAAAGAAGTAGTAAAGGAAGACAGAAACTCAACGATTTTAACAGAAACAGGAAAAGTAGTCCATAAAAGCAATATTAGAAATTAAAAATTTACCCTTTCATTTTCAGACTCCTCTTAATTTACTGTGCCACTGCGACAGTAGACATTTACGACTATACGAACTCGCAACTAGTGACGATTAATGACGGACTAGTAAAAATACAGAACGGTGCCTTTAGGCTTATACATATAATTGACCTGAACAAGTACGAACAATTTTTGACAGACATGTACAAATTTATTTCATCGGACATACCTAAGGATAACATCCGGTATCCCACCTTAATACACGAGCTAACCCAATCCCTCCAGATATTAGACACGATCAAACCAATTGAAAAGAAACAAAAGAGATCTATAAACATTTTAGGGACGGCATGGAAATGCATCGTCGGAAGCCCAGATCATGAAGACTTTGGAGTAATAACAAATAATCTTAACGAAATTAACAATAATAATAATAAACAAGTAATTATAAATGAACTTTTCAATGAAAAAATTAATAATATTACAAATATAGTAAATAATCTCTTTAATAACATAAGGAAAGATATTTATGTAGAAAACGAAACAATAACCAACTTGCAAAATAGAATAAGATTAATTAAAGAAGAATTGACGAATATTAAATACGCCATACAGTGGGCGAAAAAAGACATATTGAATACACTATTGTTAAATAAAATTGAAATTGAAATTGCTATGGAAAAACTCGAAGATGAGAAAATACCGTTTAAAAATGCGGAAGAGGTATATATATATGTTATATATATAATATATATATATAAATGTTATTAGTCAAAATATGACAATTTTTTAATTGGTAAAAATACCACTAGTTATTAAAGAAAATTTTCAAAAAATTATTTTAAGACCTGTTGTAAAAGCAGACAACACTATAATTGATATAGAATTCGAAAAAATATTAAGAGGAAAAAAAGAAATTTACGGAATAAAAAAACTTTGCGATATCTATAAGAAAATAGAAATTTGTAGACAGAATCATTTAGTTGACATAAGTAATAAAACTTGTATGCCTAGGATAATAAGTAGTCTTAATTCAACTTGCACTAAAAGCAACGGCCACCACATTCCCCAAATCGAAGAAATAAAATCCGGTATATTACTCCTTAATGGCTTTAAAGGACTGATATTCACAGATGGTGAGCTTAAGAATATATCAGGAACACAACTTATCAACTTTCATAATTCAACGCTGAAAATTAATAGTCAAGCGTACATTAATTATGAGTTTCCCGCTATCCCAGCAGTATTGCAACCTGCACCAATCGAAAAGAATCGAATTGAGTTACTCTCCCTCAAGGCTCTAAAAGAGTTACACATAGAGAATATACACAGAATAAATCTTCTTAAAGTAGCAACTATATCCAACAGCTCACTTTCACTTGGAGCAGTTGTGACTACTTTAATCATCATAATAATTTTTTGCAAATTCTGGAAGAAGTCCAAAAACAAGATAATAATTTCATCAAATCTTGACATTAACCAGATACCTGCACCAAGCATCACTCTAGGTGAGATGAAAGATTTTTCAAACGAGCAGCCCACATACTTAAATTTTAATAACTTACCTTATTTTTGAAAACGCTCGGGACGAACGTTTTTAAGAGGGTAATATGTTAACAATTGCTACAACAATAAATGATTAATAAGCAATAATAAATACAGGTGAAGCGGATATGCAACTCTTGTTGCACAATATTTCACATAAAAGCTCAAGAAGCAATGTCAGCAAAATTAGCTTGAATTTATTTAGAGCGGAAGTTCAATACTTTCCCACAAAATTGCCAGACGCGACGTCAGCAAATTAAAGCTCCAATTCATTTAAACAGAAAGCCCAAAATGCGCAACTAAAGTTGGCTAATTCGCGGAATAGCAAAACGCAGCAGCAACGCCAGCGGAGTCGGCCAATTAATTAAGCGTAGTTATAAGTTAATGATTTTTGTAAAGTTAGTTCTACTTTTGATGTGACTCAATTAAGGTCGTAAAGACCCTAAAAATATATTTTTTTGGATTTCTCAATAAAAGAATCCTTAACTTATATATATAATAAGTTCGGTAATTCTTATGAGCATGCTTATTCGTACATGTGAGCGCAACTTATATTCTTACATACTAGAGAGAACGAGCATTATATTGCCTATTCGTGAGAGGCGCGTCGTTTGCGCTTTTATATATTTATATACAATTTTATATACATTGTGTACATGACATTAAAAGGAACGGACATGCTATCGTTTTTCTTAAATATATGTTGTGGAGCGGCACTTGCGCTTTTATATACATATATGGTCTTAAATGGAGGGATTAGTGTGTAGGTATACATATTCATAGCTAACGGACAACTGTAATTATGTTTGCATATTAAGGCGAGTATGAACTTGCGCACATAGAAACGGCACACGCCAAATTGGCTAATGCAATAACCCATGACGCCAATATATATATTTACAAAGTACAGCTGACCACAAATACAGTACACGCCGGTATGGCAGAACCTTACTTTACAGTATGTGCTGCCATACAACGGACACTGCTATAGCGGGAAGGCGAAAGTGTGCCAAGTTATTTGAATTCTTTTGCGGAAGTTACAGGGAAATTGTCCGAAACTGGTATTGACTTACAAGAAAAGCTTCAAACGATCATATTGCTAGCTATTCTACAAAGGGAGTTTGAAATTTTTGTAATTGCCATCAAAACGCGCGATGAACTTCCTAAGTTTAACGTGCTTAAGGTTAAACTTTTGGAAGAAGCGGAAAGAAGAAGTCAACATGCTGATATTCAAGTTGAAAATAGTCAGCAGGCTCTTGGTGCTAGCAACGCAGCAAAGAAACATCAGAAATCGGCGAAAGAAAAGTCCCATTTTACTGGTAAATGCTTTACGCGTGGCAAAAAAGGCCACTATGCGAGCAAATATGAGAAAGTTAAGAAAGGGGAACAATCCCCATTTTCTAGCAGGGGATGCGTACATAGAGACTCAGGACAAAGGCGAAGTGAAATTGTTTTACAGGCAATGAAAGATAGTTTTGAAAAATGTTTATTCACCAAAGCTCAAGGCGAATTTCATATCGGTGAATAAAGCGGTTCAGCGTGGTTTGAAAGCAATTTTTTCGTCCGATCATGCAGTTCTTATGAATGCAGCAAATGCGGTTATACTCAAAGCTATGAGACATGAAAATTTGTTTGAGATCTCAAGTGAAACAGAGCTTTTGTTCACCATTACGGGTGAGCGAGAAATATGGCTTAACAGTAACGGTCATTTAAACTATCAAAGTTTAAGTCAGTTAGTTCAGCATGATATGGTTCGTGGAATGCCATCAATTAAGAGCAGCAAAAAAGTTCATTGCGACACATGCATGGTAAGCAAAATATATACCTTGCCATTTTTAAGTTCTGAGAGTCATGCTACAGAGTTGTTGGAGCTGATTCATAGCGACGTATTCGGCCCTATCAATGTAAGCTCACTAGGTGGCTCCAGATATTTCCTTACTTTTACCGATGATAATTCAAGCCAGATATTTGTATATTTTTGAAGGCTAAGTCAGAAGTTTTTGACAAGTTCAAGGTTTTTAAACCACAGGTGGAACGACAAACTGGACGTAACATTAAGGGTTTACGCAGTGATAATGTGAATCGAGGGTTTACAGATTATTTGCAGCAACACGGTATTCGTCGGGAGTTTTCGGTTCCATATACACCGCAACAAAATGGTGTCGCCGAGCGTGCAAATCGCACTTTGGTTGAAATGAGGCGTTCAATGCTGGCCTCAGTTCGAAGTAGTGTGCGGAAGCAATTGCGACTGCAGCATATATTAGAAACAGATGTCCATCAAAAGCTATTGGTAAAAAATTCCGAATGAAATTTGGAACAGAAGAAAACCTTATGTTTCTGTATATATGCTTTGAACAAAGTCCATGAGGGAAAATTTGATGCTAAAGGTGAGGATTTGTTAATGGTGGATTATTCCATGGTATCTAAAGCGTATCGACTGTATAATGCTAAACGCAGAAGGTAATTGAAAGTCGAGATGTTCTATTTAATGAGAATAAACAAAAAGAGGCAGCGAATGACAGATTCCAATTTTATATTGAGACCGCCGAATTTCAAATTCCGAATCAAAAAGAAGAGAGGCAAGGTGAAGGTATTTCTAATGGTGTTGGAAGTGAGTGTGAAAATGTCAAAGAAGAAAAGAAAGTGACGTATGTGCTGACAACTGCATTGAAGAAAGTAGTGGTACTTCAAAAATTGGTCCAGGTAGACCAAGACTTATTCGTGGTAATAGAGGTCATCCCAAGAAACAGTATGATATTCTGAGTAGTTCAGTAAATGAAGATATTCCACAGACCTATGCAGAGGCTATTTCGAGTATAAAATGTGAAGAATAGAAGCAAGCAATACAAGCTGAATCAGGTTAGTTTGAACTGGCCGGTCCATGAGGACCTCACGTAGACTGATTGAGTGCGTAGTGTTACCAGAAGTTCGTTTTAACGACCAAACTGAAAACCTCTACCAAAAACCAGGACCTATGTAATAAAATAACTCCGTCCTGTTGGCAAATACTAGAAGCTTCCTAGGACTTAAGCCACTTGCTGCTCCTAGAACTGACAGCTGTATCACTCCTAATAGCTGGAGTCTTAGCCTGGCAAGTGCAGGGCACGAGCACAGTTATGGATCGTTTCCTCCTCCAACCCGCACTTCCCGCACCCGCTTGGACGATCGTGTGCACCTCTCGCCTTCGCTTAATCGCCCAGTCTAATTGGCCAGTCTACGGAGCAAGCTTCAAGTGATGCGGCCTTGTTAGTTGTTTCATCCGCTTTTTCATTTCCATCTATTGCCGTGGAACCCAATGTAGATTTATGCTTCTCCCTGACCCGATTCTCTCCAGAGACTGCTTACACTCTAACACGCATTTAGATGCTGTGCTATGTGAGATTATTGCCTTAATTGCTGCTTGACTGTCAATATAAATGTTAACACGGTTGCAGCTTAAGTCATTCTCTTCCAGGGTTTCTACTGCTTTGGTTACGGCTAATATTTCCGCTAAGAAAACGCTACAGTAATCCGGCAGCCTGTAGGATCTGTTTATTTCCGGATCAGCACAGTATACCGCAGACCCTACTCCTTCCACTACTTTGGAACCATCTGTGTACACATTTATCGCCTCGTCCGCCATTTGCGCATCCTTGCGCCAACCTTCCACCTCTATTGTGGCCTTAAGATCTCCCTCGAATCGCAGATATGGAATCACGTAGTCTGCTCGTCTTGTGATTGATGCCTCTATACTACTATGGCCATATGGTCGGCGCTCGAGCTGCACCGAGGCACCGAGCCTGGTTGCAGTTGTTAATGCTATGTTCTTTGCTACCAGGTCTACAGGTGGAATGTGCAGAATGTCATACAGTGTATCCGTCGGGGTTGTTTTCTGGGCTCCCGTAATGCTAAGCATCGATGGTCTGCATACACCTTTGAATTTTTTGAGGAGTGTTGTATTTTGTGTGGCTTTTCACCAAACAAGAACTCCATAGTATAGAATAGGGGTTACAGTCGCTGTAAAAACCCAATTAGAAAGAGAGGGCGACGTACACCCCAGCATTCCTTTACATGCATAAAGTGTCGTTGAGGCCTTCTTCACCCTCTCCTCCACGTTGAGCTTCCATGACAGCTTAGTGTCTAGGATGATTCCTAGATATTTTGTGCAAGGTTTCTCCTGTAAGGTCACCCCTCCTAACTTAGGCCTGGTCCAGTTTGGCACCTTGTACCTCTTTGTAAACAAGACCATATCCGTCTTCTCCGCATTGACTTTCAACCCCACATTAGATGCCCAAGTACGAAAATCCCGAACCATCAAAGAGCTAATCGTTGGAAGGCACTTTCCACTTATGATAATTGCAACGTCATCTGCGTAAGCCGTAAGTTTTACGGGTCCCTCATCGAATCGCCTGTGCAGTTGGTTGATGACCAGCGTCCACAGCAGAGGTGATAGCACCCCTCCCTTCGGCGTCCTCTGTCCATTGATTTCGTGGCCTCGTACAATCCCCATTGTGATGTAATCTTACTGCAATTTAACACGCAGCCGATCCATCTGGTTAAGGCTGGATGTACTTTAATGTAATTAAGACCATCCACAATCGCCCATTTAGAAACATTATTGAAAGCCTCGGTAATGTCCAAGAAGTCTCCTAGAGCATATTCCTTATATTCCAGGGATTTCTCTATGCTTATTACCACCCTATGCAATGCGCTGTCTACCGACTTGCTTTTAGTGTACGCATGCTCTGCTGTGGAGAGCAGCTTTTCATCCACGTTGGAATTTATGTACATATCTATCAGCCACTCAAAGGTTTTGAGCAGAAATGATGTTAAGCTAATGGGTCTATAGTCTTTGCAATACACGTGACCGATCTTCCCCGCCTTTGGTAGGAAAACTACACGTTCTCCAAGAGTGCGGTTATGCACCCATTGAATATTACTTTAAGCCATTCTACGACCGCCATACTTGAAACTCATAGCATGACCGGGAATATACCATCTGGGCCCGGCGATTTAAATTTAGAAAACGTCTTCACTGCTCATTCGATCTTGGTATCGGTCACCAAGCCCGGTACTACTCGCTCCGTGATCGAAGTGTGAGTGATGTCTGCTGGCTCTTCTAAACCGTCTCCAGAAGGGAAATGTGTGTCGAGAAGCTCCTCAAGGCATTCCTAACTATTACGTGACCATTCCCGTTCTCTTTCTTTATTAGTCCCTGGACTATGTTTCCCCTTGCTAGGACTTTTTTCAACCATGCTGTTTCGTTGGAGCACTCTATGTCCGTACAGAAACTTTTCTATTGGAAATTTTACGCTTGCAGATCCTCATTAGATCCCTGAACTCGTCCCGACACGCTTCGCTTTCCGCGGTCTTTGCAAGCTTAAACATTTCTTTTACCTGTCTTCTTAGAAGACTCTCCTCATTGCTAAACCATGGCGGCTTTGCTTTACTCTAAATCTTCTTAGAGGGCAAGCTTTGTTATACGCAGTCATAAGCGTCCTTGTTAGGAATTCATTCGACTCCTCCAGTTCCTCCACATTGGCTACCTCTTTGGGTTGTCCCAGTTTTGTTCCTGCCTGTTTATGAAATTTAGTCTAGGTCATTCACCTAGGGTTTCTAAAGTTTCCTCCCTTCTCTGCCGTCTTTAGGGGATGCTGAAGCTGATATACGCATGGATGGAGAAGGATGGTCTATCAAGAACCATCCAATCATACCTTGATATATCACGCTCGGAGCTCAATGTAATATCCAGAACATTGCTTGATGTTGAACCGTTGTATGTAGGTACATTTCCCGTGTTAGCTATCTGCGAATTGGTTTGCAGAATGTAACAAAATAGAGATTCGCCCCTATCGTTCGTATCTGCTCCTCCCACGCATTGTGGTGCGCATTGGCATATGCGCCTATGACCTACCGCCCTTTGCGCCCTTCCTCCTGTACTAGCTTTTGCACTCCATCGGTGGAACCTCCGCAACATGAGCCATGTAGCAGGATGCCAGGAAAAATGCCTGCTTATTCTTTTGCTCAACGGTCACCACTACGAGGTCCTCAGTAGTGTAATTAGGCAGCATATATGAATGCAGTTGTTTCCCTACCATTACTACAGCTCGCACCCGTCCTTCCGTTTGCGCGTAGTAAACGCCAAACCCGAACGAGCTAAGTCCAGACACCTTTCCTCCCTATGAAAGTCACGGCTCCTGGATCAGCGCCACGTCAAACGAACCCTCCTCAAGGGTTAGGAGGAGTTCGCTCGAAGCCACTTTACTGTGTTGGAGGTTTATCTGTAGGACTCGCAGCACCATTGGGCTCTTTGTCCATCTCCAGCACCTTCACCGTGACGTCGTCGTCCTCCCGTTGCCCTTTTGGTTTAGAGTATTCGAGGCCCCTTCAGCCTCTCGTAACTGTTGTGCCAGGTGTTCCTCTGCGCGAGTCACAGCACCATTTGGCGGTTGCTCCTCTTCTAACACCTTCGAGGGGACATCGGCTACCTCCACCTGTCTTTTTTCTCTTAGGTTTTTGAGGTCCTTTCAACTTCGCCAAGCTATAGCGTGTCAGGATTTTTATCCTCGGGACTTCTTTTCCTGAGTCGCATGTAAATTTTGCCAGTGCCAAAGGACATTTTGCCAAGCTGCGTGTACAATATATCCTCCGCCTGCTTGTTTATTTGAAAGATGTAGAACTAACCTTCGTAGGCCGAGATAGAGTAAGTACCTTCCAATCCTTTGTCGGTATGTTCGGCTTCTAATTCTGCAGAAGTCGCAATGTATCCTCCGACTTCATCACGTATGGTACCCATACATTAACTTTTGGTACCGTGGGCATTTGCGTTTTATCCACCACCTCAAAGCGCGCGTTCGTGCCTTGCCTTTGGAGGTTTGGAACCACTTTCTCCAGCCAAAGCAAGCTCGCGATGTTGTCGCACGCTATCGTCGAGTTGAATTAGTGGGAGTTGAAAAAATGGAACATGGACACAAGTTGAATTGCCACCAGGTGAGTCAGAAATTGGTTCTAAATGGGTGTACACCATTAAGCGAGATAAGGACGGCAATATTGTAAGATATTATGCGCGTTTGGTAGCCAAAGGATGTTCTAAAAAATTCGGTGTAAATTATAATGAAACATTTGCGCCTGTATGTAGATTTGAAACCATTCGATTGATTTTTGCTCTAGCTGTAGAGCTGAAATTATATATGCATCAAATGGACGTGACCACGGCGTGTCTTAATAACGACTTACGAGGTACTGTTTTTATCAAACAACTGGAAGGTTTTGTTTGCGGCGATAATCCTCGTAAGGTGTTGAAACTGAATAAAGCCTTATACGGTTTGAAATAGTCAGGAAGGGAGTGGAATGCGAAACTGGAGACCACTCTGCGTGAAATCGGCTTTATTCCTTGCACCAATGACCCGTGTTTATATCGACAACACGCAAATCAAAATTTGAATCTAATTTTGGTTTATGTAGATGACATTATCATCGCAAGTCAAACGAAAGAAGACTTATTACATATTAAAAAAAGTATTACCGAGAGATTCAAGAGCGTGGACCGTGGTCCTCTAAATTCGTTTTCGGGAATGGACATTCAACGTCAAGGTGAGCGTGGTAATATAACGGTAAGCCAGACATATTATATAAAGGACCTATTAAAAGAGCATGGTATTGAGAGCTGTACACCTGCAGCGAAACCGCTTGACGCTGGATACCAAGTTGTATGTAATAACGACACATGTAAGAAGGTAGATTTAAAGACTTATCAATCTTCGGTGCGTGCGTTGATGTGGCTAGGACTTACAACGAGACCTGATATTTTGCATTCAATCGCGAAGTTTACACAGCGTTGTAGAAACCCACATATTGAACATATGGCAGGAGTAAAACATGTATTGATATATTTGGCCGCAACAATCGACAAAAAGGTTACCTATGAAGCTACTGGAAAGGCTTCGACAGGTTATGTGGATGCTGACTGGGGTGGTGATCAGTCCGATCGCAAGTCATATACGGGTTACGTTTTTTGTTTAGCTAATGGCCTAATTTCATGGAAGTCAGAAAAGCAGCACAGTGTAGCTCTTAGTAGCATGGAAGCGGAGTATATGGCGCTATCGTCAACAGTCAAAGAAGCGATTCATTTGAGGAGATTAATCATAGAAATCGTATGTGGCGAAGAAAGTACACCAACAACAATTTTGATTGACAATCTTATCGCTCAGCAACTAGCAAAGAATCCAGTACATCACGCACGTAGCAAGCACATAGATATCAGATATCATTTCATTAAAGAAATCATAAAGAAAGGCGATGTTTGTTTGAACTATCTTCCGACTGATTCTATGTTAGCAGATATTTTCACAAAAAATTTGTCAAAAGGAAAATATTTACAATTTGTACAAATAATTTAAAATAATTATTGTATTGAGAAAGCGTGTTAAAAAATGTACCTATATACTTCGTACTTGTGTACTTGAATTACAATACTATAATTACAACTTAGTAAGCAATGTTTTACCTGTGTGATTTTTGTACAAAAATGATAAGATTTTTTCAGTCAATAAAATTCATTCACTGCGTTTAAACAAATCATTTTTCATTAAACTAATTAAATTTAACTTAATTTAATTCAATTGAATTCAATTCAATTTAAATTAATTTAATTTTATTTCATTTAATTTATATTTAATTTATTACCCGTCTACCAAAGGCGGGGAAGATCGGTCACGTGTATCCCAAAGACTATAGACCCATTAGCTTAACATCATTTCTGCTCAAAACCTTTGAGAGGCTGATAGATGTGTACATAAAGTCCAACGTGGATGAAAAGCTGCTCTCCACAACACAGCATGCGTACACCAAAGGCAAGTCGGTAGACACCGCATTGCATAGGGTGGTAATAAGCATAGAGAAATCCCTGGAATATAAGGAGTATGCTCTAGGAGTCTTCTTGGACATTGCCGGGGCTTTCAATAATGTTGCAAAATGGGCGATTATGGATGGTCTTAATTACATTAAAGTACATCCTGCCTTAATCAGATGGAACGGCTGCATGTTAAATTGCAGAAAGATTACATCACAATGGGGATTGTACGAGGCCACGAAATCAGTGGACACGGGCACGCCGCAGGGAGGGGTGCTATCACCTCTGCTGTGGACACTGGTCATCAACCAACTGCTCAGGCAATTCGATGAGGGACCCGTAAAACTTACGGCTTACGCAGATGACGTTGCAATTGTCATAAGTGGAAAATGCCTTCCAACGATTAGTTCTTTGATGGATCGGGCGCTTCGGGATATTCATACCTGGGCATCTAATGTCGGGCTGAAAGTCAATGCGGAGAAGACGGATATGGTCTTGTTTACAAAGAGGTACAAGGTCCCAAATTGGACCAGGCCTAAGTTAGGAGCGGTGACCTTACAGGAGAAACCTTGCACAAAATATCTAGGAATCATCCTAGACAGTAAGCTGTCATGGAAGCTCAACGTGGAGGAGAGGGTCAAGAAGGCCTCAATGGCACTCTATGCATGTAAAAGAATGCTGGGGTGTACGTGGGGCCTATCGCCCTCTCTTTCTCATTGGGTTTTTACAGCGATTGTAAGCCCTATTCTATACTATGGAGTTCTTGTTTGGTGGAAAGCCACACAAAAAACAACATACCTCAAAAATTAGAGGGGATATGCAGACTATCGATGCTTTGCATTACGGGAGCCCTGAAAACAACCCCGACGGCTGCACTGTATGCCATTCTGCACATTCCACCTGTAGACCTGGTAGCAAAGAACAAAGCGTTAACGACCGCAACCAGGCTCGATGCTTCGGGGCAGCTTGAGCGCCGACCATATGGCCATAGTAGTATAGCGTCCTCAGTCACAAGACGAACAGACTACATGATTCCCTACCTGCACTTTGAGGGAGATCTTAAGGCCACAATAGAGGTGGACGGTTGGCGCAAGGGTGCGCAAATGGCGGACGAGGCGATACATGTGTACACCGATGGTTCCAAAATAGTGGAAGGAGTAGGGTCTGCGGTATACTGCGCTGATCCGGAATTAAGCAGATCCTACAGGCTGCCGGATTACTGTAGCGTTTTCCAAGCGGAAATATTAGCCGTAACCAAAGCAGTAGAAACCCTGGAAGAGAATAGCTTAAGCTGCAACCGTGTTAACTTTTATATTGACAGTCAAGCAGCAATTAAGGCAATAATCTCGCATAGCACAGCATCTAAATGCGTGTTAGAGTGTAAGCAGTCTCTGGAGAGAATCGGGACAGGGAGAAGCATACATCTATATTGGGTCCCAGGGCATATGGGAATAGATGGGAATGAAAAAGCGGACGAATTAGCTAAAAAGGGCGCATCCCTTGAAGCTTGCTCCGTAGACGTCCCAATTAGATTGGGCGAGATTAAGCGAAGGCGAGAGGTGCACATGATCGACCAAGCAGAAAAGGCGTGGGTTCAAGCGCGGGGCTGTAAAGTGTCGAAGATTATGTGTAGGTCTTACAACCTTAGACTAACACAGTTGCTTCTATCATTAAAAAGAGAGGACTGTAGACTCATGACGGGTATTCTGACTGGACACTGCCTTCTGGCGTCACATGCCTTTAAATTAGGCTTGGTCAGTGATAGCAGGTGTAGGAAGTGCGGGTTGGAGGAGGAAACGATCGAGCACGTTCTGTGCTCGTGCCCTGCACTTGCCAGGCTAAGACTCCAGCTATTAGGAGTGATACAGCTGTCAGATCTAGAAGCAGCAAGTGGCTTAAGTCCTAGGAAGCTTCTAGTATTTGCCAAGAGGACGGAGTTATTTTATAACATAGGTCCTGGTTTTTGATAGGGTTTTTCAGTTTGGTCGTTAAAACAAACTTCTGGTAACACTACGGACTCAATCAGTCTATGTGAGGTCCTCATGGACCGGCCAGTTCAACCTACCTACCTACCCGTCCTGATGTCACATTGTTTAAATTTGTCCCAAAGTATTAAATAAATTATTAATTAAAATTGCTTCATATAAATGTCTTCATACATTTAAAGCAATGAGGGCAATCCCCGCTTAACTCATACAAATAGACAACATTGGTTAATTCGTTGTAGTTCTATAAATAGAACAAAAGCCGCAATACCAGTTTCTTTGAAACCGCCTTACCAACGCATAACTTTAACACATGATTACATACGAAGTACGTAGGTACTGTGCATAAAGAAAATATGCAAAGAAGGCAGTTGGGATAAGGCTCATTCATTCATTCACAACTAAGCCGTGGTTACTCACGAACGTACGTAGAAAAAACGTGTAAGCTGACACGACCTATCTTATGAGTGTGCAATGTAAACGAAAACTCACCGACGTGCAACGCCCGTACGTACGTATCCCGGAACGTAGAAATCAAAACAATTTTGATTTTTTCCGTAACAACGTGTCAGCTAATCGCTCTCTCACTAGACAGAGTTGCCTAGTAAACTTTTGTGCGCTAATTTTTGACCGTTTGTAATTTTATGCAAAAACGCCTAATTAGAGTTTGAAAAATTGTGAAAATAATTCGAAATAATTATGTAAAGTGCTGATTATAAATATGTAATCTATTTATACTTATTTAATAGTATTCCGGTCTTTTACAATATCAAAAATTATATTGGAAAAAGTTGATGTTTCCATAAGCATATATGCAAAATGGTCAATGGCAACAGGGCTTATCTGTAAACAATACACACAAATATCTTATCTACATGTACACAGACGCACACATTTATTCCTACGGGCTTGAGAGTTCGGTCAAACGTGCTTCGTACGACAAACAACCTTACGTACGGCACACGTCGGTGGTTAACTGCCGCATAAGGTATGACGCGACTGAATGCGTTTGTAATACTTCAACCATCGTAGTAGTGCGGGTTCAAATCCCACTCCCGGGAGAAAAAGCTTTGAAGAGATTTACAAGGTATAATCGAAACAGCTGTCGCCTTGTCCGTCCTGATGTCATTTTGTTTACATTTTACCCAAACTATTAAATAAATTATAAATTAAAAATCACTTCAAATAAATGTTTTCATACATTTAAAGCAATAAGGGCAATCCCCGCTTAATTCATACAAATAAACAATATTGGATAATTCAATGTAGTTCTATAAATAGAACAAAAGCAACAATACCAGTTTCTTTGAAACCGCCTACCAACGCATAACTTTCACACATGATTACATACGAAGTATGTACAGTGCATAAAGAAAATATGCAAAGAAGGAAATTGGGATAATGTTTCCAACAACTGAAGCATGACGTGACTGAATGTGTTTGTAAAACTTCAACCATCGTAGGAGTTGCTTCAAATAAATGTTTTCATACATTTAAAGCAATAAGGGCAATCCCCGCTTAACTCATACAAATTAAATTAAATTAAATTAAATTAAATTTATTTTGAATTATTTTATTATTGTTAAACTTTTGTGTTTTATAGTGCACTTAATTTTCCTCTGCAGAAGATGAAAGCTGCAACAGGGTATACATTGGAACCACGGAACAGGGTATACATTGGAACGGCCTTATCACAACACATCACGGCAAGTGGCCACGCAGCTGATCTAGCAAACACAAAAATAATAGACAGCAACAAATATGGGAGAACACGATACACATTAGAGAGTTTGAGAATGTTAGAAAAAAGAGAAAATACGGTAAACATAAAAGAAGACACACAAAACATTGCAACAGCTTACCTTTTATGTTTATAATTATAATTTAGTATGACGATGATACCAAACGATAATGGTACTATATTTTAAATTTTATATCATAACTAAACATATTGTGTAAGTGTTGTTTCTTCTTGTTTTTAATGTTGTTATACGTAAATTTGTTAATAAGTGTCTTATATAAGGTTTATTATTGTTTTTCACGGTTGTTTATTTTTTGTTGTCTTTTAAATAAATAGATCACCCCTGATGATGCTAGGAAGTCTAGCGAAACGTTGGGTTGTAAAAGTGGAATAAATTCTTTTATTTGCACTTCACAATTAATGGTCAAAAGAGCCTAACTCAAAAATTTTAATTAATATAAAATTAACCGGAAAACATGTAAAAATTTATTATCTCGGAAGGCCTGCCGAACTAGTTTTCAACAACAACAACAAAGGTAACAAGATGAAAAACTTCTATAGACACATGAAGTACAAACACGACGAACGTACGTGCATAACAATAAAACACTACAGTAAACTAACACAAAAGTTGTCAAAATAAATGGAGCGTCTAAAATTCTTATTAGAATGTAAAAGGTATGCCCTAATTCCAAATCATCTAATAAACGCAGTTAAAAAAACAGAAATAGTAACAACATCCCAAAAATTAAAACAACAATTCCATAAAGCCAAAATCCATTTCCTAAGCAAGGTACTGAACATGGAAATAACACAAACAAACTTAGATATTAAAACAACCAAAGATTACTTATACCATGCAGAAAAACAACTTAAACATACTCTGAGCGACAGCTATAAAAATAATAATGAATAAATGGGATAATATAAAATCCATGACTAATATACCCAGATGCAAACTCCATTAAATTTTAAGATTTTGTCTACTCGACAACAACTATTTTATCTATAACAACGAGATATATGCTCAACTTATGGAATGCCAATGGGCAATCCCCTATCCCCAACAATAGCAGATATCATTTTAGACGATCTTTTAGACAACACGGTAAATGTACTAAAACAAAAACATAATATCGAAGTAAAATTTATGGTAAATAGTAAATCGTAAAGACGTAGAATTAATACAAGAAAACTTAAATAGTTATCACAACAAAATAAAATTCACTACTGAGATGGAGAATGATTACAGCATCCCTTATCTGGACGTCAGAATATTCAAAAACAAAAATAACGGAAGTCTGTCCTTTGATTGGTTCACAAAGCCCCTAGCATCTGGTCGCCTTATAAATTTTCATTCTTGCCAACCAATGAAATATAAAATAAATACGGTGAGAAATTTAACAAACAAGGTATTAACCATAAGCGACCAACAATACTGGAACAAAAACCTGCAAAAAATACACGAAATATTAAAAAACAATAGCTATCCACACACCCTAATTAAAAATTTAACAGAACAAGGAATAAGAGAAACAAGCACGACACCAAACCAAACAACAATACATAAAGAAAATCAAATTAAGCAATATTTCGGTGTAACCTATATTCCCAAACTATCTCAAAACATCAGCAAAGCAGTAACAAAAAATAACCAAAACATAGCCCTAGCATACAAATCCAACTCCACACTGGCGAATATATTTACTCGAACAAAAAGCCCGATCGACAAACTCGAACAACATAATATAATATATGAAGTAACATGTCAAGGTAAAGAAGATGAAAGCTGCAACAGGGTATACACTGGAACCACGAAACGAACCCTCGGAGTCAGAATAAAAGAGCACGAAAGTGATATAAACAAAAAGAGAAGTGCAACGGCCTTATCACAACACATCACGGCAAGTGGCCACGCAGCTGATCTAGCAACCACAAAGATAATAGAACGCAACAAATATGGGAGAACGCGATACACATTAAAGAGTTTGCGAATATTAGAAAAAAGAGAAAATACGGTAAACAAAAATGAAGACATACAAAACATTGCAGCAGCTTACCTTTTATGTTTATAATTATAATTTAGTATGACGATGATACCAAACGATAATGGTACTATATTTTAATTTTTAGATCATAACTAAACATATTGTGTAAGTGTTGTTTCTTCTTGTTTTTAATGTTGTTACACGCAAATTTGTTAATAAGTGTCTTATATAAGGTTTATTATTGTTTTTCACGGTTGTTTTTTTTTTTTTTTTGTTGTCTTTTAAATAAATAGATCAGCCCTGCTGATGCTAGGAAGTCTAGCGAAACGTTGGGTTGGAAAAGTGGAATAAATTCTTTTATTTGCACTTCAGAATTAATGGTCAAAAGAGCCTAACTCAAAAATTTAAATTAATATAAAATTGACCGGAAAACCTCTAAAAATTAATTTAATTTAATTTAATATAATTGAATTTAATTTAGTTTATTTTAATTTATTTTAATTCAATTAATTTAATTTAATTTAACTTAATAATTTTTATTTTATTTTGTCATTTAATTTATTTTTGTTTGATTATAAGTGAAAACAAAATTGATTTACATTATGTTTGTATTGGAAAGTATAATATGAACAAGTATTATAACAAATTTCCGCTCAAATTAAACGTATAACAAATAATTATAAAAAAATATTTTTTGTTTGTATTCAATAAGTTACAGCAACTAAAGTTTTTTCCCTTTGCCAATGTCCTTGTAAATACATCTTCGGTGTTTCTTCTGATGGAACGTATTCAATTCCTATTTGATGAGCTTCGTATTTCTCCCGAATATAACACCGCTTTACACGCATTCTGTCCTATGAACCAACCAACCTGTGTGAAAGACTTTGTGTTGAGAAATAAAGGTATTTTATATAAAATCAAATTGAATACTAAAATATTTCATACACTTATATCACCTTGTTGTTGAATACACAATATGTAAACCGCACGAAACAGATATATGTATTTTATATAATATTCATATGCATTTGTACAATGTTCTATTATAAATACTAAATATCAGTTCTGTTCTAATTAAACGCTCATACAGTAAAAACGTGTACTTTGTATTTCTGTCACTGCGAGCAGCGGCAAGTATTAATTGCGATTAATATACGACATTAATCCTACAAACCCAACACTTTG
This sequence comes from Eurosta solidaginis, assembly GCF_040869045.1. NCBI lineage: Eukaryota > Metazoa > Arthropoda > Insecta > Diptera > Tephritidae > Eurosta > Eurosta solidaginis. The sequence goes on along the minus strand of NC_090319.1, from coordinate 188,890,259 downwards.
GATCGATTTTAACCCTTTTTCCGTGGTCCAATCGAGCTGAATTTTTGCAGACAGGATCGCGGAAATGTCTGTATCACGTCATATTTTTTAAAAAATAGATTTTTACCAATTCCCAGATTTTCCTGAATTTTTTTAATTTCTTTTCACTTTTTTCGGCATAAATTGAAGGGACTCCAAATTTTAAACTACTAAAGCGTTCCAAAAAAAAATGTTTTTCCACCCATCCTACTCCATATATTTGTAGTTTATCAATAGTAACTTTCTAGCACTAAACTGTTTATGACTTTTACAACACTTACAACTGGTATGACAAATGAAACATTGAATTTCACAATCAATATTGCATCATTTAAATTCGTTTAATTTATTGTTTGATACAACACACTCTGTGCCGTTTGTGTGTTTCTTCCGATTAGCTGATAGTTGCGGGACTAGGAGACGTATACTTTGACAATTTTTTTAAATTCTGTTGTGCGAAAAAGTATTTCTATATATTTCTGAAAAAAAAAAATGCAGTGCCCGACGCGAAATAACTTTTGTTACGTTTGTGGCTTATTCGCACTAAGTAAAAATTTTAAAAATATTACGAAAACAGTGGCTAATTCGTTTCAGAAAATATTCAAGACTGCTTATGTTCCTTACTTGTGATATACTCCGGAAGTTGTGTGCGACTATTGCTTTAGAAATTTATGCAAGTTTACTGATGGAAGGTCAACAATAAAGTACGCTGTACCAACAATTTGGCTACCACGTACGGAGCACTGCAATGAATTGTGCCGCGTAACTTTTACTGAAGGGTACCAATACTTTCGCCGCAACAAAATCCGCTAAGCTAATGTAGAATAAGCTATTCCAGCGGTTCTGTGCTCACCAGAAGAACGTATAGCGGCTTCAATGTAGATATTTGATTATGTTCCCGAATTAAGCTATTTAAAAGCGCTTTAAAGGACAAGACATTGCGCATACGCTTGGTGAATACTGTTGGTCTATTTGTCGCGATACTTACACAAATGCTTACAAACGCAAAAATAAAACGCCTAACATTCTTTAAAAGTATTGCAATTTTTAATGTAACAATTTTTATTATGTTGTTTGGGCAATTTATAAATATTTGGTTTGCTAAAATGAGCATTTGTGGCCATAAATTAAAACAGGGTATACTTGTTATTCCCGACGCGTTTCGACGTTACCTTACGTCTTCTTCTTTGGGGATCTGTTTAATATTAAGTATATAAAATTAAATACATTAAACTTTATTTTAGGCTATTTAACAATAAACATAAAACTGACACATCACTTAACACTTATTTAGCTACTTACATTAATATTCACATTAATAATTATTTATTTCAGGTACTAATATAATTTTTGCACAACATTATTAACATAGGTACATTAAAATGGCATTTGTTTATTTTTTACATTCTCTTGCATCTCTGTATAACAGCTGAGTAGGCGCTGCTTATGTTGTCAAAATCTTCTTTGAAGTTCATCGCGTTTTGTAGTTGTTGTTGAATGCGTATACTTTCCAGCGTCATTCTAGTTTTCTCTCTCCGTTCTTTCTTATGTTCATTAAGTGTTATACCTAGTTGCCGTTTTGTTGTACCGATGTAACATTTTTCGTTTTCGTTACCATTGCAAGTTATTTTGTAAACAAAATCTGTTTGTTCTTCTTTTGTAATTGGGTCTTTTGTTCTATTAAAAATTTTTTTTGAGCGTGTTATTTGGTTTATGCGCGTAATTAGTGTTTTTGTTATTTATAGTTTTATGTAATATTTCATTTTCTGTAAGGCCCGGGAAGTAATTTACGCCGATATATTTCTTGTTCGTATTATCTTGTTGTGTGTTGTTATCTTTTTGGTGAACTCTGTTCACCGTATTTTGGATGAGTCTATCCGTAAGAGAACTTGGATAGCTATTGTTATATAGAATTTCCTTTATCTTTTTAATGTTATCCGTCCAGAAATCTTCATTGCTAAGTAATATTACTTTTCTTATTAAATTCGTTGTTGTGTTGATTTTTTGTTTCCATGGATGGTTTGAGTGGTAATTTATTAATCGTCCCGAGGCAACGGATTTTGCGTACCAATTCATTAGTAAATTTTTATTTTTTCTACTTACTTCTACATCTAGGAAGGCTAATTTATTGTCTTTTTCCATTTCAATCTTGAATTTTATACTCGTGAGTTGAGAATTTAATGTGTTTAATATTTCTTCCGCGTCTTTAGATTTGATTATTGCGAATACATCATCTACATACTTGTTGATGTATTTGATGTATATGTCCTTTTTCTTCAATTCAGCTATGCTGTAGTCAAGAATTTTGTCTAGTACTATATCCGCTATAGTTGGCGATAGTGGATTTCGCATTGGCATCCCGTAGGTTTGTTGATACAATTTTGAATTGTACATGAAATAATTGTTTTCTCGCAGGCAAAATTCTAGTACGGTTTGGAATTGTTTCTTTGAAATATTTGTATGTCTTTCCAACTGCGTCCACTGTTTCATTATCGTATGTATTGCTATTTGTGTGGGAATGTTTGTAAAAAGTGAAATTACGTCAAATGATATAAGTATAACAAGCATTATCTGGCAAAAATGCTGACGAGTGGGAAAAATCTATGCATAAAGAATACGCTGCATTAGCTGCAAATAAGACATGGTCTGTTGTTGATCTCCCTCATGGACAAAAAGCTATTGGTTCAAGATGGGTATACAGAATTAAACGTGATGCAAATGGTGAAATTACAGATTTTAAATCGAGACTAGTAGCGAAAGGGTGTAACCAAAAAGAAGGCGTGAACTACTGGGACCATACGCATGTTATTAGCTGTTGCCGTTGAAAAAGATCTACATTTGCATACAATTGATATATCGAACGCATATCTCAACAGTAAGTAAAATTAGGAGGTATACATTCCACAGTCAGAAAGTTTCATAGATAAGCAACAACCAAATAAAATTTTAAAATTGAATATAGCCATATACGGCTTACAGCAATCCGGTCGTTACTGGAACAATACACTCGACAGTTCCCTAAAAATTTGGGTTTTAGCCCGTGTAAAAGCGAAGCATGCTTGTATGTAAAAAAAGGTAAATCTCGCATATACTTATATAGCGGTCTACGTAGACGATCTAATTATAGCAAGCTGAAGTGAGAAAGAGATTGCAGCCATTAAAAGTAAGCTATCATCAAATTTTGCATTGCATGATGGAGGAAGCTTCAAGTTCTTTCTCGGTTTCCAAATTGAGCGCGAGGGTAAAACAGATGCAATTTCAGTAAATCAAAAGAAATACACAAGTCAGTCATTGTCTGTATACGGTATAAACGTCTGTCGTTCAGTCAGTACATCTCTTAACCCTGGCTTTAAAATAAATTGCAACAATGAAAATGTGTGAAAGTAGACACCACTAAATACCAGTTGCTGATTGGGTCTCTAATGTATTTAGCTATTTCAACTCGGCCTGAGATATTACATGCAGTCAGCGTTTTAGCGCAAAGAAATACAGATCCTCACTCTGAACACGAAGCAGGGGCCAAACATTTCCTACGATATTTGTCAAAGACCCTCGATTTCAAGATATAGTACCGTAAGTTGGGTAAAAACATCGAAGGTTACGCCAATGCAGATTGGGCTAACGATAAACTTACCAGAAATTCATACACAGGATATTCATTTTACTAAGCAAGTGCAGCATTTTCTTGGCAATGTAAAAAGCAAGATGTGGTAGCACTAAGCAGTACAGAAGCCGAATATATTGCTTTGTGTACAGCGGCAAAAGAGGCAGTCTATCTGAGACGTTTGGTGAACGAAATTGGGTGGCATGATAACAATTCAATAACTATAAAGGGGGATAACTTTAGCGCTTTACAAATGGCAAAAAATCCAGTGTATCATAAGCGCACTAAACACATAGACGTTAAATATCATTATATTAGAGAAGTTCTTGCTCGAAATGAAATTAATTTAGAATATGTTAATACAAATTAAAACGTACCAGATATTTTCACAAAGAATTTACAAAAGCATATAAAATTTTCGAAATTTCTTGGTTTGAATTAAAAAATGAATAATTGAAATATCTAGTATTCATCTTTGGAAAGAGTGTTGGTAACTAAATTTACTTTATCTAAAATCAAATTGAATACTAAAATATTTCATATACTTATATCACCTTGTTGTTGAATACACAATATGTAAACCGCACGAAACAGATATATGTATTTTATATAATATTCATATGAATTTGTACAATGTTCTATTATAAATACTAAATATCAGTTCTGTTCTAATTAAACGCTCATACAGTAAAAACGTGTACTTTGTATTTCTGTCACTGCGAGCAGCGGCAAGTATTAATTCCGATTAATATACGACATTTATCCTACAAACCCAACACTTTGGATCGATTTTAACCCTTTTTCCGTGGTCCAATCGAGCTGAATTTTTGCAGACAGGATCGCGGAAATGTCTGTATCACGTCATATTTTTTAAAAAATAGATTTTTACCAATTCCCAGATTTTCCTGAATTTTTTTAAATTTCTTTTCACTTTTTTCGGCATAAATTGAAGGGACTCCAAATTTTAAACTACTAAAGCGTTCCAAAAAAAATGTTTTTCGACCCATCCTACTCCATATATTTGTAGTTTATCAATAGTAACTTTCTAGCACTAAACTGTTTATGACTTTTACAACACTTACAACTGGTATGACAAATGAAACATTGAATTGCACAATCAATATTGCATCATTTAAATTCGTTTAATTTATTGTTTGATACAACACACTCTGTGCCGTTTGTGTGTTTCTTCCGATCAGCTGATAGTTGCGCGACTAGGAGACGTATACTTTGACAATTTTTTTAAATTCTGTTGTGCGAAAAAGTATTTCTATATATTTCTGAAAAAAAAAAATGCAGTGCCCGACGCGAAATAACTTTTGTTACGTTTGTGGCTTATTCGCGCCAAGTAAAAATTTTAAAAATATTACGAAAACAGTGGCTAATTCGTTTCAGAAAATATTCAAGACTTCTTATGTTCCTTACTTGTGATATACTCCGGAAGTTGTGTGCGACTATTGCTTTAGAAATTTATGCAAGTTTACTGATGGTCAACAATAAAGTACGCTGTACCAACAATTTGGCTACCACGTACGGAGCACTGCAATGAATTGTGCCGCGTAACTTTTACTGAAGATATTTGATTATGTTCCCGAATTAAGCTATTTAAAAGCGCTTTAAAGGACAAGACATTGCGCATACGCTTGGTGAATACTGTTGGTCTATTTGTCGCGATACTTACACAAATGCTAAGCTTTTCGGGAGCTGAGCGTTGAGCTCGAATCTCCAACATTCATATCAGTGCAAGCCTTTAGCTGCTAAGCCATATGAATTGTCCCGAATTTTTCTCTAATATCAATTACAAAAACCATTGTATAAAGCAATATGAGCAAAGCTCGCTAATTAAATACATATGATCATATTGATATAATAGTAACAGCGGGAGTATTAAAAACAAATACTGTAAAAATCCGAACAAATGTTACTAAGCTTTCAAAGGCGCGCCTAAAAATCATATCCACACGATTAGGAATAAACTACATAGAGAGTGTATGTGCCTACATGGTGATCAAAAGGAATATAAACAAAAAGGCAACCCTTAGAGACCAATTGTACAGCAAACAACGGGACATTCATATGGCTTAGCAGCTAAAGGCTTGCACTGTATGAATGTTGGAGATTCGAGTTCAACGCTCAGCTCCCGAAAAGCTAGCTGATGAAAAAATGAAATTCAGAAACATGTCCTAGTAACCATCGCCGTTTGTAAACTTACAATTTTTCTCTAATATCAATTACAAAAACCATTGTATAAAGCAATATGAGCAAAGCTCGCTAATTAAATACATATGATCATATTGATATAATAGTAACAGCGGAAGTATTAAAAACAAATACTGCAAAAATCCGAACAAATGTTACTAAGCTTTCAAAAGCGCGCCTAAAAATCATATCCACACCATTAGGAATAAACTACATACAGAGTATATATGCCTACATGGTGATCAAAAGGAATATAAACAAAAAGGCAACTCTTAGAGACCAATTGTACAGCGAACAACGGGACATTCATATGGCTTAGCAGCTAAAGGCTTGCACTGATATGAATGTTGCAGATTCGAGTTCAACGCACAGCTCCCGTAAAGCTAGCTGATGAAGAAATGAAATTCAGAAACATGTCCTAGTAACCATCGCCGTTTGTAAACTTACAATTTTTCTCTAATGTCAATTCAAAAACCATTGTATTAAGCAATATGAGCAAAGCTCGCTAATTAAATACATATGATCATATTGATATAATAGTAACAGCGGAAGTATTAAAAACAAATACTGTAAAAATCCGAACAAATGTTACTAAGCTTTCAAAAGCGCGCCTAAAAATCATATCCACGCCATTAGGATTAAACTACATACAGCGTGTATGTGCCTACATGGTGATCAAAAGGAATATAAACAAAAAGGCAACTCTTAGAGACCAATTGTACAGCGAACAACGGGACATTCATATGGCTTAGCAGCTAAAGGCTTGCACTGATATGAATGTTGGAGATTCGAGTTCAACGCTGAGCTCCCGAAAAGCTAGCTGATGAAGAAATGAAATTCAGAAACATGTCTTAGTAACCATCGCCGTTTGTAAACTTACAATTTTTCTCTAATATCAATTACAAAAACCATTGTATAAAGCAATATGAGCAAAGCCCGCTAATTAAATACATATGATCACATTGATATAATAGTAACAGCGGAAGTATTAAAAACAAATACTGTAAAAATCCGAACAAATGTTACTAAGCTTTCAAAAGCGCGCCTAAAAATCATATCCACACCATTAGGAATAAACTACATACAGAGTGTATGTGCCTACATGGCGATCAAAAGGAATATAAACAAAAAGGCAACTCTTAGAGACCAATTGTACAGCGAACAACGGGACATTCATATGGCTTAGCAGCTAAAGGCTTGCACTGATATGAATGTTGGAGATTCGAGTTCAACGCTCAGCTCCCGAAAAGCTAGCTGATGAAGAAATGAAATTCAGAAACATGTCCTAGTAACCATCGCCGTTTGTAAACTTACAATTTTTCTCTAATATCAATTACAAAAACCATTGTATTAAGCAATATGAGCAAAGGTCGCTTATTAAATACATATGATTTAACTTTAACTTTAACTTCGCTCCCCTACCGGGCGCCTCCTCAGGTGGTGGATAGAGGAACGCTTCCCACAAGACGGAAGGTACTGAGTGAATTAAGTACTCAGGGGGAACCAAAACGAGCAATCCAGTGGAAAAATGGGATTGTGTTGCTCTAAGGGCATCACATCCCAAAGTTCCAGTGGAAGGGCGATAGGACCAGTAAGATTCTGTTGACCAGAACTGGAAATATGAATATGAAATGATTGCTACGGGCTGGCGATGACGATAGACCTTAATAAGCAAGGGTGATACTTTGCCGAAACGGCTGGTAGGTTAATATCGGCATCGTCTCCGTCTCGTTAAAACCTTGGCAGGTCTTCAAGTACGTTCGAAGCACGTCGCTATTAAGTTGGTGGTGCAGGCTCAGTTGGGACGACTCCTGACTAACGCTGTATTCTGGCTCTGTACACAGACTCCCATAAGGACCTGTGTCAACCCACGCGTGGCCTCCCTGCTTTTGCAAAGATAACCACGGGAATTGAAGACGGCGACTGCATATCGTGCGGAGATAGCGGCTTGAAGCGGATACCCAATAGAGCAAACGAACAAAAAAATAAAAACAACAAATGCAGATAAAAGTAGAGAAAGCGAGAAAGAAAGGAGCGATGAAGCAGTGTTCAAAAAGAGCACTAAAGTGCTGAGATCGCCGGTTTTAACAACCCCCGCTAAAGCGACCTTGTCGGTAATGCCCACACAAGGCATCGAATAGGCGGAAAAGACACAGGCGGCGAAAACACAGCTGCGCGACAACCCCAGCAGTCAACACCTGCTACTGCAAGGGATAAAGCGTCGGTCAGCTCACCCAGTGTCGTTGCACTGCGCGCTGTTGGGAAGGAGAAACGTGCGACTCCGCCAAGAGGCTCACTATCATACACAAGCCTCGAAGTGAAAAGCCAAGACGAGCTGCTGGAGTACGCAATGAAAGAACAAATACGCTTTCACAAGGTGAGTCTTAGTCCAACGTAGCGCGCCGCAGGCTGAAACAGCGGGCCCAGCCAGCCAAGCAGGCAACCCCCGTCCAAGCCCCTAAAGCCTAAAAACGGGCGAGAAAGAGGAGACAAGCAGCAACTTTTGTGGTAAAACCTGTGGAAGGCAAAAGCTTTGCCCAGGTACTAGGGGCCATACGCGGCCAGCTCCGCCCTAATGACAAGGGCACGGTGGTACGGTCAGTACGAAAAACCAAATCTGGTAACGTACTGATTGAAACGGCGCGCTGCAGTGACCAGACAGCCTTCAGAGCAGCTATAGGTAGTGCAACGGGAGAGTTCGGTGAAGCACAACAGCTTTCCAAGCGGATGAAGTTGGAAGTACTTGGCATGGACTGTCTCACAACTGAAACAGAAATCCAAGACGCAATAAGAAGGGAGGTCGGAGAAGAAGAAATCACTAGACCTCTCCATGTCTCTGTGTTCGCAGCAAACCAAAGAGAATAGAAAATGGCGGTCGTGGAATTGGACGAGAATATTGGCAACGCCCTACTCAAAAGAGGTAAAATTCCTATCGGATGGATACAGTGCCGAATCAGACAGCGAGCAGAAGTGCAACGCTGGGCAAAGCGGCCACAATCTTCGGCCTGTACCGCAGCTCCAAAATGTTACCTGTGTAATACACAGAAGCTCGATCATGTCCCTGCATCTGGAGCATGCAGCATTTTCAGAGCGGCCCTCGCTGTTGCAAAGGCCAAAATCTCAATTCAATAGTGATTAGTTTTATCCAAGGCAACCTAAACCGGAGCAGACTTGCTGATGAGCTACTACAACAGTTAGTCTTAGACCATAAAGCAAACTACGTTATCATCAGCGAACCTTATAGAGCCCGAAATGATTGGCACATAGACAACACCGGCACCGCCGCAATCTGGATGACAGATGCAAACGCCAATGTTGCGAATCGTGTTGCCGGACAAGGCTACGTCCGCCTAACTACGAATAATACCACAATAGTAAGCTGCTACTTGTCCCCGAATGATCCCATTCAAACGTTCAGGGACAAGCTTGAACTTATTGAAGACGAACTGAGGGACTTAACTAGTTACCTGGTTGTGGCGGGATACTTTAACGCAAGAGCCGTCGAATGGGGAATGCCGCAGACTACGTGGAAGGTTAGTCCTTGAGATGGCAGCCAGGCTCGGTTTGAACGTGCTTAACACTGGTACGACCCCTACATGCCGACGGCCAGGCTTTGGATACTCGATCGCCGATATAACACTAGTGTCAGAAAGCCTGCTGCAGACTGCTGCTGGATGGAGAGTCATAGAGGATATGACTGGCAGCGATCACAACTACATCACTTTCCACCTAAACGATCCCGGTCAGAGGCAAATTCCGAACGGGCCACGTAGAACAAGAGCATGGGACGGTTCAAAGGTCAACTCTGCCACGTTCTCCGCATCAGTACTGGGGGATGCCCGACGGATAATCAACAACTCCAGTCAGACGGAAGAGACGGTTGAAAAGACAATGAGCTGTCTTCGTCACGCCTGCAATCCCTCTATGCCACGGAGAGGAGGGTGGAGGGGTAAAAAGCAGGTATACTTGTGGAACAGCGAAATCGCGGAGCTGCGGAAAACATGCCACAGGATGCGAAGGCTAGCAAATCGCGCGCGCGGCATGCCTGAGGCTCTAGAAAAGTCGTAAGCGTACAAAGGAGCGAAGAAAGCTTTTAGTGCTGCCATTAAGCAAAGCAAGCTTACGTGCTGGAAAGCGCTTTGCGAGGAAGTGGATCGAGACACCTGGGGGCAGGGATATAAGATAGTAATGAAGAAGTTCCGTTCGCCAAACCAGCTGATGGACGAGAACCAAATAAGGAACATTGTGGATGGCCTGTTTCCCACCCAACTGCCTAGGGAGGACGGGTACGTTGCACTCCACCATCGATGTCATAGCAGAAGTTATAGACGCAGTCAAGAAAGCCGAGACAGCGTACCATAGAGCAAGACCTATAGTGTTGCTGGTCACGCTGGACGTCAAAAACGCTTTTAACTCAGCTAGGTGGGAGGACATACTTGAGGCACTAGAAAGCACTTTCAAAGTAGCGCAATATATGTTAGAAATTTTAAAGGACTACTTAAGAGAGAGGTATCTAATATATGAAACCACTCACGGTCAAAAAAAGGTAAAAATAAAAGGTGGAGCAGCCCATGGTTCGGCACTAGGTCCCGATCTCTGGAATATAACTTACGACAGTCTTCTTCGATTAGACATGCCAGAAAGCACCTTCCTCGTTGCCTTTGCAGACGACGTGGCAGCTGTGATAACAGCCCAAGCTGCGAACTGGCACAGCTAAAATTAAACCAGGCCATGCGTAATGTATATAGGCGGATGGCTGAGCACGGTCTCCAGTTAGCAACAGCAAAAACGGAGATCGTCATCCTCACAAAGAGACGTATTCCCACTACCGGGAACATGATGGTTGGGGATCAGCCAATAGAAACACTCGCTTCAACGAAATATCTGAGAGTGAGGTTAGACAGCAAACTCAACTTCTCGGATCACATTAGATGGCCCTGCGAAAGAGCTGCGCGCATAATAGCACAGTTGAGTAGATTAATGGCAAACACAGGTGGCCCAAAGCCATGCACAAGGAAGTTGCTTGCATCAGCCTCGGATTCTATACTCTTATATGGTGCAGAAATCTGGACGAACGCAATGAAATACCGGAAGAACCGAGTCGCCCTCACCTCGGTCCAATGCAGAGGGGCGCTGCGAATATCTTCGGCTTACCGCACGGTATCAGCTGAAGCTGTCCTGGTCGTTGCGGGAACCATACCGATATATCTTCTCGTTGAGGAAAGAAAAGAAATATACGAAAACGGATCGCAAGAAAGTAGAGCTGCTTTTGCCATGCAGGCGCGAGAAGAATCGATCCGACGCTGGCAAGATCAGTGGAGCAGCAGCATCGTAGGAAAGTGGACTAGGGAACTAATCCCTGAACTGAATCCATGGTTGAAGAGACCACACGGAGAGGTAGACTTTTACCTGACCCAGTTTCTAACGGGACACGGTTACTTCCGCAAATACCTACACAGAATGGGTAGGGTTGATAACCCGAGGAAAATAGACGATGTCCGCCACACCTTCTTCGAATGCAGGCACTTCTCCGATCAGCGAAGGAGGGTAGAAGAGGTACTTGGCGACCTATCCCCGGGCAGTGTCATCAATAACATGACCTGTCGAAGAGACAGATGGGATACGGTCAGCAAATATGACACATATAACTTTAGCTTTAACTTTATGATAGAGTTACAATTTTATGTATTTGGCCTGTTGCTAACACCGAACCTTTTTCGAACCTTTTCGAACCTTTTTTGGCAAATATCCGTTACGGTTTTTTTTTGCTTTTGTCGCCAAGCCTGCGATAAAATCTATGCACTAGCTTAAAAAAAAATTCTGACGTGTACATGAATATCGCCGATACAAGTGTTTTTTTATATTTCTCCCCTTTCCGAAAAAGTATATTTGGTTCATAGGACAGGACCATGTGATTCACGGTTCGAATCCCGGTGAAACCTTTGATAACATTACAAAATTGCGTGATGATGATTACGTTGGCGGTTTTCGAAATGGGTCCATCGCAATATGCCAGTAAATGTTTCTTTCTTTCCAGTTTCTCTTAGAAAAACATAATAATTGAAATTCAATTATTATAAGCCGGTGTTAAGCTCATGAATTCTTAAATATAAGGACAGAACTAAAGTTCGTTTTTGTAACGCAGTGTAATGATAACGTTTGTCTATATGTTTGTTCTTCTTTTGAACTGTTTGGTTTTTCACCATAAATTGAGCTCCCTGATTATCGCAGTATATGAGTCCTTTATTTTGAAAGTGGTTCAGGTCCATTTTTTTCTTATATTGAGATATTTAAGGGTTTGTGTTTGATTTGTTTCAAAAATATTGTTAAGTGGTAATAATTTTTTTTATGGTTTTGTGACCTTAAACATGTTAGAATATATAACGTAATACGGTTTGTAAACTTTACTAGAAAAACAAGTTGTGTTTCAGAACTTAAAATACCCCGCTTTCAAGATTAATAAAATGACTTTTTTGTTTGTGCCAAGGGTCAAGTACACTTATTTTTAAGAAATAAAGCAATAGAAATTGTAAATATTTTATACTCAAGGTTCGAAACGAGCTCAAGGCCAGAACAGTAATTTTTTGTGATGATTATTGTTTTTTTATTTTGTTTTTGGAATAGTAAGTAGAAAATTTTTCAGACAACCTACCATAGCTGCCCAAATAGATCCAATTCGAAGGGTGCTAAGCCTTCATCATCAGTACGCTTTAGGCACGCTGCGCCAGCCATTTAGCTATACAGCGGTGGTCTGTTTGACTGACAAATTGCTACTTCTATTCCTTCTTACCAACTATATTTATTCAGCGTTGCGCCATCTGTTGCAAGACACTGATAATGTTGGATTTGTTTATATAATAATAAACCATGAGCATTTTGGAGATATCAAACAAAGTAATTGACAATCGGTTAGGTTAGGTTGAACTGGTCGGTCAATCAGGACCTCACATAGACTAAATAATTCCGTAGAATTACCAGAAGTTTGTTTTAACGAACTGAAAAACCTTATCAAAAACCAGGACCTATGTCATAAAATAACTCCGTCCTCTTGGCAAATACTAGAAGCTTCCTAGGATTTAAGCCAATTGCCGCTTCTATATCTGACAGATGTATCACTCCTAATAGCTGGAGTCTTAGCCTGGCAAGCGCAGGGCAAGAGCACAGAACGTTCTCGATCGTTTCATCCTCCAGCCTGCACTTCCTACATCTGCTATCACTTACCAAGCCTAATTTAAAGGCATGTGACGCCAGAAGGCAGTGTACAGTCAGAATACCCGTCATGAATCTACAGTCCTCTCTTTTTAATGATAGAAGCAAGTTTGTTAGTCTAAGGTTGTAAGACCTGCACATAATCTTCAACACTTCACAGCCCTGCGCTTGAACCCACGCCTTTCCTGCTTGGTCGATCATGTGCACCCCTCGCCTTCGCTTAATTTCGCCCAGTGTAATTGGGACGTCTACGGAGCAAGCTTCAATCGATGCGCCCTTTTTAGCTAGTTCATCCGCTTTTTCATTCCCATCTATTCCCATATGCCCTGGGACCCAATATATATGTATGCTTCTCCCTGTCCCGATTCTCTCTAGGGACTGCTTACCCTGTGACATGCATTTCGATGGTGTGGTATGCGAGATTATTGCCTTAATTGCTGCTTCACTATCAATATAAAAGTTAACACGATTGCAGCTTCGGCTATTTTCTTCCAGGCTTTCTACTGCTTTGGTTACGACTACTATTTCCGCTGGGAAAACGCTACAGTAATCCGGAAACCTGTAGGATCTGTTTATTTCCAGATCAGCACTGTACACCGCGACCCTACTCCTTCCACTACTTTGGAACCATCTGTGTATACATGTATCGCCTCGTCCACCATTTGAGCACCCTAGCGCCAACCGTTCACCTCTATTGTGGCCTTAAGATCGCCCTCGAAGCGCAGATAGGGAATCAGGTAGTCTGTTCGTCTTGTGATTGATCACGCTATACTACTATGGCCGTATGGTCGGCGCTCAAGCTGCCCCGACGCACCGAGCCTCGTTGCAGTTGCTAACGCTATGTTCTTTGGTACCAGGCCTACAGGTGGAACGTGCAGAATGGCATACGGTGCAGCTGTCGGGGTTGTTTTCATGGCTCCCGTAATGCTAAGCATTGATAGTCTGCATACCCCCTCTAATTTTTTGAGGTAGGTTGCTTTTTGTGTGACTTTCCACCAAACAAGAACTCCATAGTATAGGATAGGGCTTACAATCGTTGTAAAAACCCAATGAAAAAGAGAGGGCGATAAGCCTCACGTACACCCCAGCATTATTTTACATGCATAAAGTGCCACTGAAACCTTCTTCTCCGCGTTGAGCTTCCATGACAGCTTACTCTCTATGTTGATTCCTAAATACTTTGTGCAAGGTTTCTCCTGTAGGGTCACCCCCCTAACTTAGGCCTGATCCAATTTTGGACCTTGTACCTCTTTGTAAACAAGACCATATCCGTCTTATCCACGTTGACTTTCAACTCGACATTTGATGCGCAGGTATCAATATCCCGAAGCGTCCAATCCATCAAAGAGCTTATCATTGGAAGGCACTTTCCACTTATGAAAATTGCAGCGTCAACCGCGTAAGCCGTAAGTTTTACGGGTACCTCATCAAATGGCCTGAGCAGTTGGTTGATGACCAGCGTCCACAGCAGAGGTGATAGCACCCCTCCCTGCGGCGTTCCCCTGTCCACTGATTTCGTGGCCTCGTACAATCCCCTTTGTGATGCAATCTTCCTGCAATTTAACATGCAGCCGATCCATCTGGTTAAGGCTAGATGTACTTTAATGTAATTAAGACCATCCATAATCGCCCATTTAGAAACATTATTGAAAGCCCCGGCAATGTCTAAGAAGACTCCTAGAGCATGTTGGAGACATGAGCCCAAATTTAATTGACCTATAAATTGTACTATACAACGATTTTACAAAATTTATTTGTAACATGTAGAATTGAAATAGTAACTATTTTTAAGATACTTACCTTTTGCTAAAAATACTTACCTAATGAAATATTAACTATTTTTAAGATATTTACGTTTGCTAATATTCTTACCTTTTGCAAAAATGCTTACCTAATGAGATACCCTGCAAATGTGTTAAAATACTTACCTTAATAACCACCCTCTAAACAAAGAATTTATAAAATTTTGCTTATTGTAATTACCGTGCACTCAACTTTGTACATTACTTTTACATACATACGTACATATAAATAGTTACCGTTTCCTAGCTGCGCAGGAGGCTGAAAATTTTATAGCTTAATATGTCAGTTTTTAGTTCGCTAATTACCGTCGTCGATCGATCCGCCACTATTCTAAGAATAATTAAATTGTTTGAGTTACTTAAAACTTAAATGGTAAAATTTCCATAAAAGAAAGTAGTTTTAAAAATCCTTTGTATACGAATTATATAGTGATCATTACAATAAAGTAAGATATATGTGGTTTAAAGTGTGAAGTGAAGTGCCGTGGTTTTTATTTGGAAAGAGGAGTACCGAAATCCCTTACCCATATACCCTGAAAGGTATCCATGGTCCATTGACGCCATTGGAACCAGCAACCTAAAAAAGTGGAAGAAACAGAAAAGGAAATAAATCCAAAATTAAAAACAAAAAATTCTTTACAAAAATACATATTGAAAGAAAAGAAGTGCAAAACATATATTAAATTAAAAAGTTTAAATACAAATATACATACCTGTGTTTTACATACCTACATACGTGCATACTTACTTTATTACGCTAGTCAGTAAAAGAAGAAAATTTAAGGAAAACATCAAAAACGTACAAATTAATAAAGATATAAAATACTTACCGGGTACGCGGCGCGCATATAAAGAAATAAAAGTGCAAAAGCTATACAAGTGAAAAATAAAAACTAAGTAAAAGTGCTAAGCTAAGAGCTACATACATATAGATACATATATATACAAAGTAAACGCTGAAAATAAGAGTGAGAAAAGCTGTAGAAAAAAAGAAAGATAATAAAAGATTAAGTAAAAAGTGAAAAAATATATATACATGAAAAGATTTAAATAAAGTGCTGCAAATAAAAGTAAAGAAAGCACATATATTGCAAAAATAAATAAATTAGAATAAAGAAAAAAAAAACAAAAAGGTTTGCTTTATAAAATATTTTCCTCGAGTGAAGAAAACAAATAAGTTTAAATGACCTATCTGCGGCACGGACACACATAGCGCATAAACACACATACATACAAGAAAAAGCGCTCGAAAAAGGGCACAGAGGCAAAATTGCATAAGGAAGCAGCAAATTTTATTATAGCCACGAGCAGTATACCTGCAGAAGTGGTACGCCAACAACAACAACAACAACATACACAGCACACTCAGCGCAGAAAAAAGGTGACAAACAAGAGTACCGAGGATGCCAAAGTAAGTACAACTTTGCACAAAAGTAAAATACGCATAATATACCCAGTACAGCAAAAGACTCCCCCCCGCGATCGGTATATTAAACCGTTCGTTTTATAAAAATAACCGCATAACCTTGTTATATAAGCAAAAAGGTACAGTCTCACCTTAGTTCCCCCTTGTTCGTGCATATACATATGATAAAGCATAAATTAAAAGTCAGGTGGTAAATTTCATGCAGGAAATCCCATAGCGGTAACCCTCTCAAGACGTATTTGGAGGAACTCAACAAACTTGTAGACGAGGTGGAAGCTGCATACTAAGCGGTACACCTGAGCAGAGCTGAGGAAAGATCCAGGACGGCATGCGAGGAGACATACGACGGCACTCTCGGCACAGCGATGCGCACAAAGCTCAGGATCAACGAGTTGATTAGCACCCACCAGCCTAATCAACAAACAGTAAACTCCATACAACAAACCCATACCCCCTCTTAGAATCAACCCTGTCTAAAAGTCCCGGCATGTGGCACCGGAATCTTCTATGGTGGATATGAAGACTGGCCGTCCTTCCGGGATATGTTTACTGCGGTCTACATAAATCACCCAAAATTATCTCAGGCCCAAAAACTCTATCCCCTGAGAGCAAAAACCCGAGGCAAAGCAGCTCTGATTATTAAAAAATATCAGCTAAATGATCAAAACTTCGAGCTGGCCTGGGGAGCACTCAAATCCCGATACGAGAACCGAAGAATTCTCACAGATAATCAATTAAAGACTCTATTTGATATGCCCACGGTTTATTCTGAAAATGATGAAAGAATTCAAGAAATTCAAACCACCATAAATAACTGTATCTCGATCCTACATGCGGGCGATGTCTCAACTGATAACTGGGACCCCATCCTCGTATTCTTATGCTCATCAAAACTACGTGATGGAACCCTAGCACTTTGGGAGCAATCACTCGACTCTAGAAAGGAGCTACCACTTAGGTCGGAGATGGACAAAGTTCTTACGAATAGGTACGAAGTGGTAGAACGACTCGGCACATATAGACCCAAAAACCCCCGAAACTCTAACTCTAGTTTCAACCACAGATCTTCGACGCCGCAAAACCAGTCGAATTTCAGGAATAAGACCCAAACATTCCATGTGGATTCAAAGAGGCAACCCTCATGCAAACTCTGCAATCTGATTCACTCATTAATGAGCTGTATAAAATTCAGAGATCTCTCAACCCAAGAGCGAAGCAAATTCGTAAAAGAAAACAATTATTGCACAAATTGTTTAGCTTGCTCACATTTGGAAAAAGATTGCGGTAACAATTTCACTTGTGTATATTGCCAAAAACGACATCACTCTTTACTACATTTTCAAACAAACTCCAGCCCTCAAAACTCAGCACGGAGACAACAAAGGAGCAAGGCGCAACCCCTAGTTGAAGACCCAGACAGGACATCAACTTCAAAAGATGCCAGTCGACCCCAATCAACTCAAAACCAATTCAAGAAAAACACGACATCCACTCACTTCGCAAGTAGTAGCGAAACCACCCTCTTACCCACAGCATTAGTCACAGTGTCAGCTAACGGCGAATATCATAAAATTCGTGCACTGATAGACCAAGGCTCTGAAAAACCCTTTGTAGCCTCTAGAATACAAAAACTACTTCAACTGCCAACCAAAGACACCCATTATAAAATATCGGGAATGGGAGGTTCGGTAGTTCAAATCTCGAATAAGATCTGTGAAATAACGCTCTGCTCGGCGGACCTGAAAAAGCAAATTTATACCCAAGCCATTTTACTGCCTAAATTGACTCATCTCTTAATCAGCTTCAAAGAGTCGACAGTAAATTTGAAGGAAATTGCAACATTGCCACTCGCTGACCCTCAATGTTTCACACCCTCAAAAGTCGACATGGTTATAGGCAGCGATCTTACTCCCCAAATATTAGTCCCAGGGTTACAAGCCAACGTAAGTGACTCTTTATTAGCCCAAAACACTATATTTGGGTGGATACTCAGCGGACACATTAAAGAGACTGTAAATACATTCTCGACTCAAGTACTCGAGAGTCCGGATGGTACTCTCAGTAAAATACTCCAGCAGTTCTGGCAACAGGAAGAGCTACCCATGACTCAAGCTGTTTGGGAAGATGACAAATTTTGCGAGGAACCCTACCGCAAAACCACCCACCGCCAAGAAGACGGTAGATATATTGTGAAACTACAATTTAAGAGGGAATTTCCAAACACGCTTGCCCTGGGACACTCACGTATTGCTGCACAACAACAATACCTCAGCGTTGAAAGATCCCTCGAAAAAAGTCCAGATCTAAGAGAAAAATACTCGGAAGTTTTGGAAGAATATAGCACCCTTAACCATATGGAGGCAATCTCATCCCGCGAGGTTATCGATAAAGGCAAGTATCTTTCCTTCTATCTCCCCCATCATGCGGTATTAAAACCCGACAGCAAAACAACGAAGGTGCGCGTTGTCTTCAAGGCATCTAGGACTACCCATTCTGGAAACTCGTTAAATGACGCTCTACACTCAGGCCCATACTCCAAAATGACTTAATGCTCGTCCTACTGAAATGGAGATTTTTTAAGTACGTATTTAACGGCGACATTGAAAAGATGTACCGCCAAATACTCGTTCATAAAGAAGTTCAGGATTTTCAAAGAATTCTCTTCCGAAGATCTCCACAGCTGCCGATGGAGGACTTCAAATTAAAGACAGTGACGTTTGGCGTCAACTGTGCCCCATATCTCGCGATACGGACTCTGCACCAACTCGCAGAAGACACAAAACCCACCACCCACTCGCCTATGATATATTGCTACACGAAACCTACGTAGACGATATACTTTCGGGCGAACACAGTATAAGTTCGCTCACGACTCCCTACACCAGGTTATCGAAACGTTGAAATCCGCCGGTTTTCCACTCAAGAAAATAACGGCAAATCACCCAAAATTATTGGAATCCATCCAAGAATCTGATCTCCTAGATGCAGATTTTCTCAAATTTCACGATGCCAGCTCAACAAAAACCCTCGGCATCAAATGGAATGCCATAAACGACTCTTTCTCATACCTATACCCGCAGAAACTCGAACACAAAGAGGCAAATTTTATCGGCGTTTGCGAAATTGTTTGACGCGGCAGGATGATACTATAATAATGATACTAGCCAAAACTCCTCCAGCAACTCTGGTTAGAAGGAACTGACTGGGATGAACAAGTCAAAGCCAGCGCTTTCCGCAAAAGGAACACATTTCGCGAAAATCTCTCCGCGATAAATGAAATGAAAATCCCTCGATGGGTTGAATTTTCACCCAATATACCCTTTCAGATGCATGGATTCTGAGAGCCTGCCGCGTCTAGAACTCTGTGGAGCAGAAAATTAATAAAACAAATTCGCTCACAACTAACTCTGACTCCATATGACCTGTTTCTCTGGTCGGACTCCGCCATTGTACTAGAATGGCTGGAAAAACCCCCACACACCTGCAAGACCTACGTGGCAAATAGAACCTCGCAAATTCTGGAAATCGTGAGTAAGACCCCTTGGAAACGCGTACCCAGTGGAGATAATCCAGCAGATCTTGGTACCCGTGGATGTACACCCAAGGATCTAGCCGAATGCTCCCATTGGTGGAAGGGCCCAGAGTGGTTGGCCAAATCCCCAACTCCCTGGCCGAAACCAGTGACACAAACCCCTACTCCACCGGAACAAAAGCGCAACAAGCATTTCATGCCGTAAATATGCCTGATATACTCGAACGCTTTTCTTCCTACTCAAGAGCTCTACGTGTCGTTGCTTATATATACCGATTTATACACAGGGCACAAGGTCTTGATACTCTGAAAACGATCACGCTAACCCAAGAGGAAGTTCATCAGGAAAATGTTCGTTTGATCCTGTTGACGCAACATAAATACTTCTCTGCCGAAATTGCAGATCTACAGTCCAACAAACCACTCCACAAAAAGAGTTCATTGTTAACTCTAAACCCTATGCTCGACGAATCAGGCATAATGCGAGTGAATGGTCGGCTCGCAAAAGCCAATCTTAGTTACAACGAGCGTTATCCTCTTATAATTCCCGATAACTCTCGGTTTTGCTATTTACTCTTAGAATTTATTCACTCTGCCTTGTTGCATACCGAAAAACAACTGATGATCCGCAGATACAACAGGAGTACTACACCCCTCGACTCAAACAAAAGGTGAAGAAGTGCATATTCCATTGCAAGATATGCACGATCTACAAACAACAGGCTAAATTCCAAATAATGGCCGCACTCCCTCCGGAAAGGTCCACATACTCTCTCCCATTTCACACGACCGGTATCGACTTTGCTGGACTTTTTCTCGTTAAAACATCAATCTTACGGAAGGCATCTTACTCAAAGGCTTACGTTTGTGTATTCGTATGTTTCTCAACAAAAGCAGTCCACCTTGAAGTCTGCTCAGATCTGACGACCGCTGCTTTTAAAGCAGCATTTGCTCGTTTTGTTAGTCGTCGTGGACTCCCACAAAAAATAAAGTCAGACAATGGCAAAACCTTTATTGCAGCAAGTCGTGCCATTCAAAAGGAGCTTTCTCCTTTTCTCAAGGAAGCCGCAACTGACATAGCTCAAAAATATGCTACCCATGGACTGTCCTGGCAATTCATCCCACCATATGCTCCTCACATGGGCGGATTATGGGAAGCGGCAGTTAAAATCTTTAAAACCCATTTCCTTAAAGCTGCAGGCAGTCAAAAATTCACATTTGAAGAATTTACTACCCTACTCACTCGAATCGAAGCGGATCTCAACTCTAGACCGCTAGCTCCGATGCCGCAAGGTCCAAATGATTTACTCGCTCTACGCTCCTCCGTGGTGCTCTACTACTCGCGTTACCCGAACCCAACTCCGAGAACCTTTCGCTCATCAACAAATGGCAAAAACTACAAGTTATACACCATCAATTTAGTACGCGCTGGAAAAATGGATATCTCAAAGAATTCCATAAGCGGACCAAATGGAAGACTAAGCAGACAATCGTCGTCAAGGATGACCTTCTTCGCCCAATGAATGGCGACTTGGATGCATCATTCGACTCCACCCTGGCTCGGACGAAAACGATCGAGTCGTAGATGTCCGGACTCAAGACGGAATATACAAACGCCCCATAGCAAAAGTGTGTGTACTTCCCCTAGCAGAATAAATTCTTCACCCTCACCCTATATATCTCTCCGAACCGTGGCAAGTCTAGGGATTTATATCACAGCCCACTCTCTACACCCATACTCACTTGACCCCCTTTATTTTGACTTCTCTTTTCAGGCCACGTTATGGAAACTTCAGCACTTGCCGTTGCTGTGTTGCCAAAGGCATTCGTTGCGCTACTGCCATGCGTTTATGGCTATGACCCCGAACGAACGCTATGAATCGGTTCGGGCTCACAAATATTGCATAAATTGTTTGGCAACATCCCATATTACGGGCGCATGCAGTTCCCTTGATAGCTGCCGCCAATGTGGCCTCGCGAACCGCACGCTGCTTCTACGTGAGCGGCCAAAGGAAGAACGCCGGAAACGATTCAACAATAAACCCCAGACTCCAGTCCCGAAAACGGAGACAACAAAAAGGACTGTAATTTTAAAACCAAAGAAGAAACGGGCAGACAATAATACCACCCAGAAGCGCTTGAGGAATTTGTTTTCAACAGCGGTTAACACTTTGGAGGAGATGCAGAAGTTGCTGCTTCCCTCATCGGAGCAGGCCTTCCGCCATGTTGGAGACATGAGCCCAAATTTAATTGACCTATAAATTGTAGTATACAATGATTTTACAAAATTTATTTGTAACATGAAGTATTGAAATATTAACTATTTTTAAGATACTTACCTTTTGCTAAAAATACTTACCTAATGAAATATTAACTATTTTTAAGATACTTACGTTTGCTAATATACTTACCTTTTGAAAAATTATTACCCTGCAAATGTGTTAAAATACTTACCTTAATAAAGCACCCTCTAAACAAAGAATATATAAAATTTTGCTTATTGTAGTTACCGTGCAGACAACTTTCTACATTCCTTTTACATATAAATAGTTACCATTTCCTAGCTGCGCAGGAGGCTGAAAATTTTATAGCTTAATATGTAAGTTTTTAGTTCGCTAATTATCGTCGATCGATCCGCCACTATTCGCAGAATAATTAAATTGTTTGAGTTACTTAAAACTTAAATGGTAAAATTTCCATAAAAGAAAGTAGTTTTAAAAATCCTTTGTATACGAATTATATAGTGATCATTACAATAAAGTTAGATATATGTGGCTTAAAGTGTGAAACGAAGTGCCGTGGTTTTTATTTGGAAGGAAGAGTACCGAAATCCCCTACCCATATACCCTGAAAGGTATCTAGAGCATATTTCTTATATTCCAGGGCTTTCTCTACGATTATTACCACCCTATGCAATGCGGTGTCTACCGACTTGCCTTTGGTGTACGCATGTTGTGTTGTGGAGAGCAGCTTTTCATTCGCGTTGGACTTTATGTACAAATCTATCAGCCACTCAAAGGTTTTGAGCAGAAATGATGTTAAGCTAATGGGTCTATAATCTTTGGGATACACGTGACCGATCTTCCCCGCCCTTGGTTGGAAAGCTACACGAGCAGTTCTCCAAGAGTGCGGTACATGATTCAGTCTTATGCACCCATCGAATATTATTTTAAGCCATTCCGACCGCCCTACTTGAAACTTGTAGCATAGCGATTTAAACTTAGAAAACGTCTTCACTGCCCACTCGATCTTGGTATCGGTCACCAAGCCCGGCACTACCCGCTCCGTTTTCGAAGTATGAGCGCTGTCTGCTGGCTCTTCTAAATCGTCTCCCGATGGGAAATGTGTATCGAGGAGCACCTCAAGGGATTCCTCACTATTAGGTGACCATTCCCTGTTCTCTTTCTTTATTAGTCCGTGGACTATATTTCCCCTTGTTAGGACTTTTCTCAACCGTGCTGTTTCGCTGGAGCACTCTATGTCCGTACAGAAACTTTTCCATGAGATTCTCTTCGCCCTGGAAATCTTACGCTTGTATATCCTCAGTAGTTCCCTGTACTTCTCCCGACACCCTTCGCTTTCCGCGGTCTTTGCTGGCCTAAACATTTCTTTCGCCTATCTTCTTAGAAGCCTCCGCTTATTGCTAAACCATGGCGGCTTTGCTTTTCCTCTGAATCTTCTTAGAGGGCAAACTTTGTTATACGCAGTCATAAGCGTCCTTGTTAGGAATTCATTAGACTCCTCCAGTTTTTCCACATTGGCAACCTCTTTGGGTTGTCCCAGTTTCGTTTCTACCTGTTTCTGGAATTTAGTCCAGTTTGTTGACAAGGGTTTCTAAAGGTTCCTCCCTTCTCTACCCTCTCTAGGGGTATGCTGAAGCTGATATACGCATGGTCGAAGAAGAATGGTCTATCAAGAACCATCCAATCATACCTTGATATATCACGTTCGGAGCTCAGTGTAATATCCAAAATATTGCTGGATGTTGGATCAACGCATGTGGGGACATTTCCCTTGCTGTTATCTGAAAATTGGTTTGGAGGATGTAAAAAAATAGAGATTCGCCTCTCTCGTATCTGCTCCTCCCCACGCATTGTTGTGCGCATTTGCATCAGCGCATATGACCAACCGCCCTTTGCGCCCTTGGTCCTGTACTAGCCTCTTGCACTCCATCTGTGGAACCTGCCACGAAAAGTGCCTGCTTATTCCTTTGCTCAACGGCCACCACCACGAGGTCCTCAGTAGTGTAATTAGGCAGTATATATGAATGCAGCTGTTTCCTTACCATTACTACAGCTCGCACCCGTTCTTCCGTTTGCGCATAGTAAGCGCCAAAACCGCGAGCGCTAAGTCCAGAAACCTTTCCTCCCGATGAGAGCCACGGTTCCTGGATCAGCGCCACGTCAAACGAACCCTCCTCAAGGGTTAGGAGAAGTTCGCTCGACGCCACTTTACTGTATTGGAGGTTTATCTGTAGGACTCGCAGCACTATTGGGCTGTTTGTCCCCCTCCAGTACCTTCGTCGTGACGTCGTCGTCCTCCCCTTGCCCTTTTGGTTTAGAGTGTTCGAAGCCCCTTCAGCCTCTTGTAAATGTTGTGCCGGGTGTTCCTCTGTGCGACTCACAGCACCATCTGGCTGTTGGTCCTGTTCTAACACCTTCGTGGTGACGTTGGCTACCTCCACCTGTAATTTTTCCCTTAGGCTTTTGAGGTCCTTTTCGACTTCGCCCACTTCCAGCGTGTTAGGGTTTTTATCCCCGGGACTTCTTTTCCTGAGTCGAATATAAATTTTGCCTGTACCAGAGGACAATTTTCTAAGCTGCTTGTTTATTTGGAAGATGTAGAACTGACCTTCCTCCGTAGGCCGAGACACAGTTAGTACCTTCCAATCCTGTGTCGGTATGTTCGGATTCTTATTCTGCAGAAGTCGTAGTGTATCCTCCGACTTCATCATTCATGGTATCCATACCTTAACTTTTGGTACCGTGGGGATTTGCGCTTTATCCACCTCCTCAAACCGCGCATTCGTGTCTTGCTTTGGAGGTTTGGAACCACTTCCTCCAGCCACCACAAGCTCGCGATGTTGTCGCTCGCTATCATCTTCTCACCATCATACCATCCCCCCGAATCAAAGGTTGGAAGGGGCTTACTTGGTTGTTCCCGCATCAACTTAAGCATTAAGCTAATAAGTTCCCTTTCAACAGATCTCCACCTTTCAGTAGTCATCTCTCCGAAAGGACTACTACGATCAACCAGCGCCATAGTCAGTGACTGCTTTGGCACATCACTCATCTTCTCCGGTAAAGCCGGAGTCTTAGTATTAGCTCCGTTTGGCACATCCGAGAAAGCCGGAGTCTTAGCGTTATCTCCCTTTGGCTTATCTCATACTTTCGTAGTTGGAACTTCCCTCTGACTCGCAGCTTTCGAGGTAGTTGCTACCTCGCTATTGGGGCCCATCTGTCTTACAGATTTGGGCCTACTTGCCTTATCTATGCGACTGCCCTGCCTTGCAGCTCTGGGACTGGGTCCTTTCTGCCTCTTCAAAACAGGTTTGTCACCTTCCGCCGAACGTTGCCTCTTCATTCTGTCATTCTTCCTCATCGTACCGGTTGCAGAACCGAGGGTTTCTAGCAGCAAACCTTTTGAGCTGCCTTCGACGTACTTCTATCGCTTCTACCGGCTCGATCTCCACTTCTGTTGGGTCGACCACTGCTCCCAGGCGTTGGACTATTCTTAGTGCTGCACGGTACTGCGAGAGAGCTCTTCTTCTCCACTCTTCTACTCCGTTTCCATTTGTGTGCTTCTCCTACACTGAGTTCATTAAATCAGCACTACTCTCGCTCCCCGAGTCCGACGCATCGCTTAATGCGTATTTGTCGTCCTTGGCTTGCGACTCTGTCCTCCTCTTATCATCCTCCTAATTACAATTTGGTAATGAGTCGTGCATCTTGGTCGTACGACCACCTGCCCGACAAGGCGGGCTCAGCTCAGTATTATATACGGGGAGATAACCGTCAGCCACAGCAGCGCCTCTTACCGTGGTAAGGCCATCAATACTTCCCGAGGTGGCCCGGTATCAGGAAGGTTCCGCTCGAATACAGCCGAATTTATCCCCTGCTGCAAATCGTCCAATAGGCACGGTCCGCATAACACCCTGGATTAGGGGGTTGGCAGTTCTTGGTAACCGATATCCCGCCGCCCTCCTATGAGGTGAAACGGCGTAGATGCCAGTCCCAAACAACTCCGCCTCATAGTCGGGCTAAGCCCTCACACAAACGACAAGGTGCCTACCCTAGTGAGGGAATTGACAATAAACAAATCCAACATTATCAGTGTCTTGCAACAGATGGCGCAACGCTGAATAAATAGCAATTTGTCAGTAAAACCAACCACCGGCGTATAGCTAAATGGGTAGCACAGCGTGCCTAAAGCGTATTGATGATGAAGGCACCCTTCGAAATGGATCTATCTGCGCAGCTATGGCAGGTTGTCTGAAAAATGTTCTACTTACTATTCCAAAAACAAAATAAAATGTTTCAATTGTAGAAAAATTAAAAAACAATAATCATTACAAAAAATTATTGTTCTGGCCTTGACCTCATTTCTAACCTTGAATACTTTATCAATAGGCCGATAAAACAAAAACAATTGTTAATAAACTATGAGCACTTGGGAAATAACAAACAAAGTAATTGACAATAAACAAATCCAATAATATCAGTGCCTTGCAACCGATGGCGCACCGCTGAATATATATAGTTGGTAAGAAGGCACAGAAGTAGCAATTTGTCAGCCAAACAAACCACCGCTGTATAGCTAAATGATTAGCGCAGCGTGCCTAAAGCGTACTGATAATGAAGGCTTAGCACCCTTCGAAACGGATGTATCTGCGCAGTTATGGCAGGTTGTCTGATTATTGGCTATATGTGTGCCAATTTCATCCAAATCCGTCCACCCGTTCTTAGTGATTGAGGCACAAAGACAATCGTCTGGACATCCAAACATCCAAACTTTCCCATTTATAATCTATATTAGATTAGATATGGTTTTGGTAATACAAGGGGGGAGGCGCCAAAAAAATATTTGTCCCGGGCGCAAGAAAACCTCAATACGCCACTGCTAAAAACATTTATGATTGCGACAACGATCGAATGCAATTCATGCCTTGGTATATCAGTATTGAGATATTGATGGGACAGCATCATCAATTTTTATTTAATGTAGTTATCAATGATCCCCCATCGATTTGCATACATAAGTGCAGTTCAGTGGCGTAGTGAGGTTTTCTTGCGCCCTGGGCAAAATATATTTTGCAGCACACTGGACGTAAAATTTCCTAACCAAGATAAGCAGTTCTTAAATATGAATTTTGGTGTTCTACCTTTCAGGTAGGAAGATATCCAATTCGTGAAAACAAGTAAAAAGCCTATGCGTTAATTCAACACAATAGAAATGAGTGGAAAACTTTAACAAATACCTTAGTAAAGTCTATATAGAAGACGTTAGTAGGCAGGTTATTCTCAGTCATCTGAGTACATGAGTTGTTAATTCGTATAAGTTCGACCCAATGAATTTCACACTGGAAAGATCATGTTGAGATGGGTTAATATATGTGGGGAACTCCCATAAGCCAATTGATTTGTCATAATGGATTCGAGATATTTAGGAATGGCACTAAGCTAAAAAAATGCTTCCATAGTTTATGACACACGATTTACTACCAGTTTTAAAGGAAGCTATGATGATTGATTCCTTCCAGATTTCAGGAAACAGGGGATCTGTTTAACACCAAATTGTTTTGGCGTGTATAAATATTTATATCTATACATTGTTCTAGTATGAATTATTCCACAAAAGTGCAGTCATATATTAACAAAACAATACAATTTTATATATTCAAAAATTAAAAAACCAATGAAGTCGTAAAATATTTTTTAAATACTTTCACGTTAAGCTCAAACTTTTCGTTCCTCGGCGGGTTGAAAGGCATAGAGGAGGAACTTAGTTTTGTCCGGCAGCTTCATGGCTCTGGGAATGCAGATTGGAATCAATAAAAGAAAACTGTGCTGCAAAATAAACATTTATATCCCTTGTCTCTTCAAATTTTTCACATCACAGGATTCGGCACTGATTTAATGTACATACGGCAATATTGTTCACGACGGGGACCTTGCACATAAGGCGACAACTGGACAGCCACTTCGATGGCATAACGTTACTACTGTGGAACCCCAAAAACGTTTGGTTGTAACGTTCGAACACAGTCTCTGCTTCAATACAAATGCATCAGAAATTACCCACAATGCACAAAGATGCATCAAAATCCCCAAATCGCTGCAACGGCGAAAGTTGCAGGCTGCCTAATTCCCCACTTATAACTGCCGCGGAATATCTTCTTAACCCTTTCATTGGATTTGCCCAATATAATGGATACATCTTCAAAAAATTGTAAAAATTACTTTGCTTCATATTTTTAGAATTTGCTTTATAGCAAGCGTTGAAATAGAATGTTGTCAACGTAGTAATTGTTGATTTAAAAAAAAGTGAAATTTTGCTAGTTTTAACACATTTGTACCGATATCATTCTAATACAGTGTAAGGTAAGTAAACTAGGACTGCTTATGTTCTGCCCATTATAATGGACAAAAGCAATCAACGGTTGTTATTCAATAAATTTTTTATTGATTTTTTTAAATGTTTTCGTAAGTTTTGTTGCAACTTCTATGTGTTTCAATTACATTATTTAATTTATTTATTACATACATATTTATAAAGCAATATGTGTAAGGTGTGTGTGCAGCTGTCTCCAATACAGTTATAGTTGATCGAATTTTACGGTATATGTACATATATAGATACTATTTATTTAGTACCAACCGATTGCCTACTTTTTTCAAAGTTTAATTTTGAAATAGACTAAGGCTTGTTTTGACTTTTAGACATGGACAAAAGACCTCTAACTGAAAAAGAACTGCTAGAAGCAATCGAGAATGCATCTGATCTAGATCTAAGTGATGACGAAGCAGATATTCCCATGCTGCCAAGTTCAATTGCATTTAGAAAACTACCTGAAGCGGAGTCAGAAGGAGATTCAAGCGAAGATGAACACTATTATGCGAAGGAAACCATGATTGTAGTGCGGCACGATCCGAAAGTATTGCGTAATAAAACAGTAGTGCCATCAGATATGCATAGTGACGCAAACTTTTCGAAACGTTTTCTTCATGCTGCTGCTGTAGACGCCCCAATGCCCCAAACAACCGATGAAGATGAAGGAGCAACTATCGAAATTCCATGTTTGTCCAGAGGCACGAAAAAACGAACAGTCGAATGGCGAAATTTGAGATATATGACAACAACTGATAATGCCCCGAAAATTCAACCACCTCAGAGAGTAGCATCGGTGAATACACCATACAAGTACTTTTGCAATTATTTAGATTACTCGTTTTTCGAAATGGCTTCTTTCTATACAAATTTGTACGCTGTTCGAAATGAAACGACAAACTTTCAACCATCTACACCTAGCGAAGTTCAGCAGTTGTTTGCTTTGCACGGATTGCTAAGAATTTATAAATATCCGAGAAACTCTATGCACTGGGCTACTCCGACTCGCACTGAACTTTTTGTCGACAATATGAGTGAGAAAAGGTTTTACAAACTTGGGACACACCTTCATATTGTTGATGATTCTACACGACCACCGAACCACTCAGACAAGTTTTTCAAAGTAAGACCCATGCTGGATGTGATTCGGCAGCGTTTGTTGGAACATTCATTAGAACCAGATCTCAGTATTGACGAGCAAATGATACCCTTCAAAGTCAATTCTCAAGTAAGCAGTATGTTAAAGGTAAACCTTGTCCTTGGGGATTGAAAAACTTTGTGTTATGCGGTAAAAGTGGAAGCCTTACGATTTTATTTTGTATCAAGGGCCAACAACTGAACTTGATCAACACTTGCTGGCGAAATACGGGTTCAGTACAGCAATAGTAATGAAACTAACAGAAGGAGTCCCAATTGAATCTATTGGCCATCGTTTATATTTCGATAATTTTTTTTCCACTTATCAAGTATTTGTACAGCTACTTGAACGTAATATTTTCGCAGCAGGAACCATTAGAGTAATTCGGTGTTCAGCTCCACCACTACCTGCAGATAACGTAATGAAAAAGAGTGGCAGAGGATCATTTGCTGAAGTAATGAACCGTGATCAAACTATATTCGTTACTAAATGGTTTGACAATAAACCTATTCATATGGCTTTCAACTTTGTTGGTTTGGAATTATGGACAAAGTAAAACGTTACGATAAAGCCGAAAAGGATATATACATATCGATCGTTCTGAAGTTATAAGGCTTTATAACGGTAGCATGGGTGGAGTGGACTTATTACATTAGATGATTCAATACTATAGAATTTTTATTCGCTCAAAAAATGGACGCTTCGGGTAATATTCCATTTTTTTGACTTGGCGATTGTGAGCGCATGGTATGAATATAAAGAGGACTGTAATATAAATGATATCCCGATTAAACAACGAATGGATTTGTTAACATTTAAAATTAGTATATGCAAAACACTTTTATTCATCAATAACGGCTTGAAACGCGTTGGTCGTCCTACGACTAGGAAGACAGAATGCACCACATCCTCGCCGCCAGATAAACGACGACGTTTGGGTCAATATTTAGATGTAAGACAGGATCAAGTGGGTCATGTTCCAAAATTCCATGACATAAAAAATGCTCAACGTTGCGCCTACGAGAAATGCAACGCAAAAACCTACATAAGATGCGAAAAATGTGAAGTATTTTTATGCGTAAAAAGGGGAACAAATTGTTTCATTAATTACCACAAGCCTTTAGCTTACATTTATGTATCTAAGACTAGATTTATTCTATCATTTATTATCATAATTATTTTTTACGAACGAAGTTTCTGTTTTCTTTACAACTAATATTTCTATCTTATTACTGCCATTATAATTATTTGTTTTCAATAAAAAGTCCATAAGGGCATTTACGCAGTAATAAATAACCTTATTTTCTATTATATCATTCCACCATACACTAATATTGGGCCAAAACACAACATTGGATGTATATTTCTCTACAACCCTTGACTTGCTGTGTCCATTATAATGGACCACCCACAAAAAAGTAACCCGAGCAGGTAAAAATCAAATATCATTTTTTTATATCTTCTTAGGGTCTAAGTGGTGGGAATATTGCCCTAAAAATTATTTTACTGCTAGTTTGGTTTAGCCATTGAAAGCGTTAAGACGTCTTAGCACCAAGGCATCCAAATTGATTGATGTAGTTGCGCATCCAAGGTAGATAAGACACCAGCATAAGCCCCAGGACGAGATCTGGTGTAGTATGATCCAGAGCAACGTGAACGCAGTGTCTGTGATTTCCTTCAAACTCAGGCTCCCGCCATTGCAGACTTCGCCGAAGAAGAAGGATATGCGCGTTACTCTGCCCCAACTTCGATCTCTATGTATGGCCCCAGCCTGGTGTATAGCACAAATCATGTATTCGTCTGTAATGTGGAACAAAAATCTGTAATAGCAACTTTTTTTTGCTAACATATTGAAACTGCTCGATTCTTTGGACCTCCGTTAGAGGATTTTACAACAAAAATAAGAACCAAGCATGGTTAAACAGGAAAATGTATATGTGCGCTGCTCTCTGCATGTCATCAAAACAAAATCGGAATGTCCCACTTAACGCCAAAGTGGGGGAAAAAGGTGTCGGAAAAATTCAACTTCCACAAATTAATATTCCCCAGTAGGACTAGGTTAATCATCCAGCTGCGAAGACCTGCAACATCTCTAATGACGGAAGAAAGCTGAATGCTGGTATGAGAAAAGTATAACCATCCGAACTAAAAAATGCATACCAAATTTTCGATCTATTTTGTTTTTTATCGGCATTTGTAAAACTCAAATATGTTCAATTGTTTGTTTGTATACTTTGGTTTGGCATTTCCACAAAGTTTTGAGAGAGATTTAAAATTTTTTTTTAAATCAAAAAATCATTATGGCCGCCGAGAAGAGAGAATGGTTTTACCTTCCTATATTTGTATCATGGGCTGAAGATATCATCTATAAGTAGATTCAAGTACATATTTAATAATATTATGATGATAATACATTAGTAATAATATACATTAATAATACTGAGATAGCCAAGCTTGGAAAAACATCTTCTCCATACGGAGAAAGTAAGTAATTCTAACGAAGTTTTAGGTTCAATTTCTTTTATACTGCAAAGTAATATTTTGCAGACACATATTTCGATAAAAAGTTCTGTTCCATCGAAATCTGTATTATAAAATTCCCCCAAGTCCTTACAATTTCGTCGTTATTACCCCTTTTTAACAAATTTCCAACATCTAAGAGAAATCCAAATATAAAATTGAGGAATTTAGTCGTGCAAGTCTTGTACGTAATTTTTGTTGAAGACGATCGAGAAGACGCAGCGGCTGCGCTGGCTAGGTCATGTTATGCGAATTAAAGATGACGCTCCGGCCAAGAAAGTGTTTCTATCGGAACTCGCCTATGGAAGCAAAGGTAGAGGGCGGCCCCCACTCCGTTGGAAGGATCAGGTGGAAAACGATTTAAACTCCCTTGGTGTGACCAATTGGCGCCGGTTTGCAGAGAGAAGGAGCGACTGGCGCGCCTTGTTGGATGGCCATAACCGTTTAACGGTTAAGCGCCAATTAAGTAAGTAAGTAGATGGAGAACACTTTTCATGACGCGAGAAATTTCACATTCTGCGGAAAGATATCTCTAGCCGATTTTGCGCCGCCTTCTTTCACATTTTAGTATATCAATATCCCATTTTTCACAAAGTCACTTCGCTTTTTCTATTGCTTCTTCACAGAGAGTGTCCCGAATTTCGGATTCACGTTTGACAGTTTTTGTTAAACCATTTTTTAGTAATTCCAGTCGTAACGTTGAAAGTGATAAAAAGAGATATATGCTTTCAATTATTCAACAACCTGTCGCAAGTG
Organism: Eurosta solidaginis; assembly: GCF_040869045.1. Taxonomy (NCBI): domain Eukaryota; kingdom Metazoa; phylum Arthropoda; class Insecta; order Diptera; family Tephritidae; genus Eurosta; species Eurosta solidaginis. The sequence continues at coordinate 188,857,448 of NC_090319.1, read as the reverse complement.
TTCTGGATATATGCATGAATTTTTTAGTATAGAAAATTTTTTCCAGAAATCGATTTAAAAAAAAATACAAATTATCCAGGAAGTTCTGCTTTTCGGACCATTTGGCGCCCCCTGTGAGTAGCGCCCGGGGCAAAATGCCAGCCTTGCCCTCCCCCCCTCGCTACTCCACTGGTGCAGTTATTAGTCTGAATTTCAGAGTACTTTTGAAGCGACTGCTGTCGAAAATTGAGTCCAATTGTTATATGCATATGGCCTTTTATTTTATTAACCGAATTATGCTTCATGTCATGGGATTTTAATTTATCAAGTAACACAATTTTTCTGGAAAAGCACTCTTGAAACTATGAATATAGGAAATATGTAAGTATATTTACTTGTTCCAACACTGTTACAGCTAATCAGTTCTTCTTCTTCTTCTAATATCTGCTCATACTTCAAATCGACGATAAAGAATACATAAACAAAAAAAATACTTACAAATGGTTTTCCTTCAAGATAGTCGAGGCACTTGACATATTTGAAATTGTAATTTGAAAAGTCCACTTTCGTTAATATCTACAATTTAATTTAAATATATGTTGAAGATAATGTTTCATAATAAGAAAAAATTAAGATCGTTGGGTATTAGATCGCCTGTTTTTTTTATCTCCTTTCAACTCTAAGAAAATGGTTTCCTCTACACATAACTCAATGTGAGAACTGGCTTAAATTATGAGGGCACACATATGTATATGGTCATATGTATATGTGTTTGGTTACAATTCGAAACACTGCGTCTTGTATATGGCTTATATCATTTGCTCATAAGCCTTATAAGCGAGGCCTGGAAACTGTAAGAAGTACTAGTTCGACAGTAACTAGAGTTTCTCTGTTCAAAAATCGACAGTTTAAATTTTAATATACATGTGATTAATATATGTGTGATAAATACATCTATCAACAAAAAAAAACTGATGCGAGCTTCCAGGAGCTTCGACTTTAAGTATGACTTCTTTGCGCACACTTTGAAGCCTATCCTTTACGTCAACTCTATAGCATATACATATTTCGCCATAGATCCAACAGAGTACATTTATAAAATAGGTGTGTTTTTTTTAAACGATTTTATTTAGTTTGACTTGACAGGCCGGCCGTTGTGAACGAATTTTATGATTAAAATTTAAGTAACTTCCCGATAAGCTACAAGCTTAAAACTTGGAATATATATAGTTCAGAACCCGATGACAGTGCAATAATAAGATTAAAAAAAATGCGATAGGTGGCGCATTGTTCGAAATATTTCAAGATCGTATTTGTGGTCCGGTTTGGCTCATATTTGGAACACATAATACAGACATGAATAGAAAGCGACCTATGAAAAAATCGGCGCTAGGTGGCGCAGGTATCGAGATATTCCAAAAAATCGTATTTTTGCTCCGATTAGGTTCATATTTGTAACACATATTACATACACGAATAGAAAGCGCTTTATGAAAAAAAAAATTCCGCTAGGTACGGAAGGGATCAAGATATTAAAAATACTCGTATTTGTGGTCAGATTTGGCTCATATTTGGAACAAATATTATATAGTCCGGTAGAAGTGACATCAAGATACTTTGGAGATCGAGGAGGGACAAGCATATGTGGCGCCGAGTCGAGTAAAGTCTTTGGAAGGATTATATATTGAGGGCTTAGATTGTAAAAAATTGTCAGGAAAGAGTCCTTGTAATAACACTGTGCAACAGCTGGCTGGGTATTGGAACAAGCCTACTTTTTTGTAAAGATTGAGGCTTAAGTAGAAAAAGTGGTCACACTACAGCGCAGAGATCTCAATGAGATTACTGCGCCCGAGGGGATTTGCGACGCCCTCAACCAGCTATGCAACATCAAACTTCCAGATGTGACTGCCATAAAAAGCATAGGCACAGGATACAGTGGCACGAAGTCGGCAATTATAAGCCTTACAGCGGATGATGCCAAGGCTGTTCTTAGTACGCAAAGAATCCGGGTAGGATTAGAGAGGTCAAGCAAGAGAAACGCTGTTATAGGTGCTGGGGCTACGGACATATAGCTCAGAAATGAAAGGAGACTGTAGATAGGTCTAGACTATGCAGGAAATGCGGTCAGGAAGGTCATAAGGCTGCAAGTTGCGAAAACGCACCGAAATGCGCGTTATGTGGAGGACAACATTCGGCAGGCAGTTTCAAATGCCCACAACGAGAGGGCCGCAAAATTACTGTCTCATGAGGGTATTGCAGCTCAATTGCGAGGCAGCCCAAAAGCTATTATCCCAAACAGTCTACGAAGGAGGATATGACATAGTGGTGCTTTCTGAGCAATACAAAAATAGCCAGGAGCAGGGTTGGCACTCAGATTCGGCAGGGAAAGCCTCAATTTGGGTATCAGGGAAATTTCTTACACAGGAATATATGACGCCAACGGTAGCACGATTCATGTAGGCAAAAATCAACGGTATATACGTCTTCAGTTGCTATGCCGCTTCGAGCATGACCATCGTCGAGTTCAAAGACATGATATACGGGATCACCTTGACAGCACGAGGTAAACACCCGCTTTTAGTGTGTGGAGACTTCAATGCATGGTTATCTATGTGGGGAAGTAGACGAACCAAGTTCTTCTCGAAAGACTTCTTTGAAGCTAGAACTCCTAAATGAACCAGGGATATATACCTCCGATACAGGTACCAGACGATCCATTATAGATCTCACCTTCGCTAGAAGCGAAATAGCAAGACGAGCAAAATAGTCCATAAGCAACGTCTACACACACAGCGACCATAAAGCTTTTAGCGAAAAGCTGCTCGAAACTCCACGAACGGTAGCAGCAAAACATAGACATAGTAGGAAATGGAAACAGCACCTTTTCGATCCACAAATATTTGATATTATCTGGAAGGATGCTATAGTACGAGGATCGCATGCGGAAGACCAGTCGGTTCAAACCACTAAATCGCTATGTAAGTCACGGAAAAGCCCAGCGCACTGCGGTATATTTGTGGAATAACGAAATTGCGGAAGAGCGTAAAAAATGTCACAAAGCACGAATAATATCACAGAGGGCAGGCTCATCACCACGATATGCGGAGTTACACAGCACCTATGTTGCACAAAGAAAGGTACTTAAAAATGCAATAAAAAGAGCAAGAAGATATGCTTTAGGGAACTGCTGGATAATGTCGACCTAGATCATTGGGGATCAGCCTACAGAACTGTGATGGCCAAAGTTAAAGGACCGATATCACACAACCTACCTGCCCGATATTGATGAATACTATTGTTGAAACACATGTCCCGGCGCAAATCGCTGGACTTATCCAAGCGAGGATCTCGAAAGTACGAAAATTCCGAAAATTACAGATCAGGAGGTGCTGGACGTTGCAAAAAGATTTGCTGATAACAAATCCCCAGGACCCGATGGAGTACCAAACATAGCACTTAAAGCAACGATCACAACTAGGGCTACATTATTTACTGATCTTTTTAATGCCTGTATGCAAGAAGGCAGGTTCCCCCGCCCGTGGAAACGACAAAGACTTGTCCTATTGTTGAAACGTTGTAAACAGCCGGAGCAACCATCCTCATATAGGCCACTTTGTATTCTGAATTCCCTAGGAAAGATTTTCGAGCGTATAATTAGCGAGCGCCTACAGCTGACTCCAGAAAGCCCAGGTGGCTTATCGAATAATCAATATGGATTTCGCAAATCAAGATCCACCGTAGAATGCTTTTAACACTGCGAACTGGATGCAGATAATGGCAGCGCAGCGAAGCTTCGGTACACCAACTTACGCAGAATAATAGGTAGCTATCTTTTAAACACAGAGCACTTCTACCAGAAAACATGCAAATTGTAGGATATGCTGATGAAATTGCAGTGGTAGTAGTGGCCAAGAAACTGGACCTGCTTCAAGCATTATGTAATGACGCCGTAGGAAGAATAAAGGAATGGCTGACCAATACGGGACTGGGTTTGGCTAGCCAAAAGACGGAAGTGGTATTAGTAAGCTCCAAACGGTCGGCGAATGAGTTAGTCTTAACTATCGGGGATCATCAAATCACTTCAAAGGATTCTCTAAAATATTTACTAATGCACGTTGACTCTAAGTTAAATTTCAAAGACCACTTCAGAGCGGTGGGGGGAAAGTTACCAAAGTTAATGGAACACTTATGCGAATAATGCCTAACATTGGTGTTCCGAGCGAAGCTACACGTCAGCTATTGTCCACAGTAACCAGCTCAATAATACTATACGCAGCACTAGTGCGGTATGGATCTTCACGCTAGTTTGGAACGTAGCTCAATGGAATGAGCGGAAGCACGGCGAACTGAACTACCATCTCACGCAGATACTGAGTGGACATGGCGGTTTCAAAGAGTATTTATTGAAGCGTAGGATAGAGGAAGATCCTCTTTGCCCAGTGTGTACCACGGAGTTAGAAAACGCAGAACACGTCAAGTTCCACTGCGCCCGTTTCCACGAGTGAAGACTCGCCTTAAATAGAGTCTTTGGGGAGGAATCTACCACGAGAAATTTAGTATCACAAATGTGCGACAGGAAAGACTGCTGGATTGCAGTGAGCAAAATGGCATTTATTGCCATGACGCGCCTGATGGATGCTGAGAGGGAGCGCAGAGAAATGCGCATGCGAAGCAGTGGCGATTAAATCGACACTCAGAGCAAATAGCGTGAACCTGGACGCAGGGACGAGTAGGCTCTTAAAAAATGAGAAATATGGAACGCCACCCTGAAGTAATGTGAAAGTGGTACTGGGGTGGGCGACGGTTCCAAAACGGTGCTATTTTTTAGTCTACGGACAACGGTTGCTGCGACGGCAGGAATTATGGTGCATTAGGCAATTTTCAGCCCTCCCGCAAAAAAAAGGCTGAAGTAGACAAAGTACTATCTCCGTTTTGCGAAGTTAGCCTCCAAAAAAAATTTCGAAATTTAATTTTTTTTGTTACCGCGTTCAGCAAATTAAAAATGTTAAAATGTGGACGTGGTCCGCTCTTTTCCCTTATTTGAAGGGCTGAATTCTTTTTTTGAGAAATTTACTAAAACAGTTGTTATAAGAGGTGAAATTCAGATACTCCCAAGATAGTGGCTACTACTTTCATGTCTGCACATACTCTCCACTGAAATTGCTCGTACTTAATTTTTCAAAAAAGAATTTAGCCATTCAAATAAAAGAAAAAGGCGGACCACGACCACATTTTTTCTTTTTAATTTGCTGAATGCGTTAACAAAAAAATAAAATTTCGAAACGTAGAATTTCGAACTTCGAAATCCGAAATCTATTTAAGCCCCAGTCTCTACAAAAAAGTGGGTTTGGTCCAATACCCAGAAAAAAGTTGATTTTGTCGCATAGTGTAATGAGTCACTAAATGAACTAAATAGAATCAGAAATAATGGCAATTAAATAAAGACTAAAAATTTGAAAATGAAATAATTAAAAAAAATGTTTATGTTAAACGGTTTTACTGGAAACAATACTTACATTAAGGAATAATAATACTAAAAGCTAAAAAATAATTAGGTAGGTCCTAGGTACTAATAATCACCAGGGCCGCAGAGAGCCGAGCCGGGTCCCTGGGACAGTTCGCGTTTGCGGGCCCCCCTAAAAAATAAACTCAATCCAGTAAAAAAAGTAACATAACATACATAAATTTTTCAATTCACATTGTCAGTTTTGTTTCATATAAAATAAGATTTACTGGAGCATTTACATGTGAAATGTTAGATTTCATTGTTTGATTTGCTTACGTTAACTTTTTCTAAATATGTACATTTTAAGAGCTTGAATCAGCCAAGGAAGACCTTCCGTGCTTTTTGGTCTGCGAATATGGCAATTACGGTTTCAAAACTAATGCTGCGAGCAAGGCTGGACTCCAACGCCAATGTTCCAAGGCTTGTCAAGCGATTTTGGCTCATAGTAGAACGTAAACAGTTTTTCACGCGAGACAATAGACTAAAAGAACGCTGCCCTTCAGCCACACTGACTGGAAGTGTGCGAAGTATTCTTAATGCTATGCAGATGTTCGGAAATAATACTTCCATCTTCAAATCATGAAATTTGTTCAGAAGTTGAAATGGTGGCAGCGAATCACATCCCAAATTTGCTAAGTGAATGGCTTTGAGATGAATGATTTCATCTATTAAATCCGTAGAAATATCGATACCATAAATCGTGAAGAACGCCGCTGCCTTTTCTGTGAGCTCTTCTTTTGTCAGGTCCTGATACTTCAACAAAAAACTAAGTTTAATCGCAATGTCGTTTACAGCTTCGAAACGTCTTGTCATGTTACCAATCAAGCAGTCCAAAAGAACGTAAAAAACTTGCTGTTTGAAGTGAGTTTCGGAATCACACTCAGGTGATTCGTCAGGTAATTCATCGAACTGGCGCTTTCTTATCTTCCTTCTTTTCTCTGCGAAGGTATTCAAAACTCCTATACTCCCTGCCAGAACCTTACATTCTTGAAGTATGATCGACCATTGATCCCTGAATTTCTTCAAGTCATCAATCAGGCTACGTATATTTTCACGTAGATGGTTGATTACCGTCAACACTTTGAGCAAAATGGGCTAAGAAAATCCACTCAAATTTTCCCATATATGCTTCAATACCTTTCAAATCCGTTACTATTTCTGAACTCTCATTCAAAAGCTTGATTTCATAATTAGCTTTCAATACTTGGGGAATGTGAGTTGCGAAAGGTTTCACTCTATCCACACGAGCAGACCATCGTTTTTGTGATATGCTGTGCAAGGAGCAATTAGTTTTTTCCTTGAGAATTTCCCATTTTTGAGGGCTTGCGCTAAAGACATTATACAATTTCTGCAAACTAACGAAAAATGTGATGACTTCTGCACAACATTCAGCAGCTTGAACTCCACATTAATTTAAACTATGACAAGCACAAGGTTCAACTATTGCCAGGGAGTTATCTCTCGTAATATGACTCTGCGCTCCTTTGTATTGACCACTCATATTACTGCCATTATCATACCCTTGCCCACGGCAGTCATCCAGTGGAATATTGTGCTTTTTAAAAAAAAAAAATAAATGTAAGGCGCGATAACCTCCGAAGAGATCTAAGGCCGAGCTTCTCTTCCAATTTGCGTCGTGCTCCTCTTGATTTTTCCCTACAAATTGGCCGGACGGGACCTACATGTTTTATGCCGACTCCGAACGGCATCTGCAAGGCAGATGAGTTTTCACTGAGAGCTTTTCATGGCAGAAATACAATCGGAGCGCTTGCCAGACACTGCCGAGGGGCGACCCCGCTTAGAAAAATTTTCTTCTAATTGAAAAATCTTATTTCTAAAATTTTGATGTTGCTTTGCCCGGGAGTTGAACCCAGGGCATACGGTGTGATAGGCGGAGCACGCTACCATCACACCACGGTGGCCGCAATATAAAAACAGTCTGCTCAATATGCGCCGAATCAGGGGTTGCATCCACTATTACCGTGTAATACTTGACGGACCTTCTATCGCTTTCTATCTAATTACTTGACTTGCACAGATTTCTATGAACTCATTTTGTATTTCATCACACAAATAATGCGCTTGGAGACGATTCTTTTCGTTTGAGATTCCCTCACCTTCTCCAAATGTTCATGCAATAGGGGGTCATAATTGCTGATCAGTTCCAAAATACCAAGAAAGTTCCCATTTTTTGGATTTCCGATCAATGAATTATCCACTCTAAATGCCAATCCTCTTTCTCCAAGAAATAAAACAACATCAAGAATTCTGTGAAATATCTCTCTCCAGCAAGCTGCTTCATTTTTAAAGGTTTCCGCTAAGAGAAAATCCACTGAACTTGCATTTCGAATTCTCATTTCATATTGGTGCCACTCTTTATAGCACGCTTTATGATTTTGACTATTTTCATATTCAGGAATTTTGTCGTGTAACTTCTTCCACCCTTTTTCTTTAGAATAACCTGAACATTTTGTCAAAGCTGATCGGGTATTTTCGGAAATTTTGCTGAAAAGCTGGCATGGAAAACAAAAAAGCGCTTCCTTTGTTGCACTCCAAACGAGCCAATCACGCTTTACTTTTTCTCCGTTTTTTAGAGTAGTATGGAGTATTCTTTGAGGGAAATGGCGACCACTTATGTCATTGGGAAATTCGAAAGGATATGGTTGAGGTCCCAGATTACAAGCCTCTTCAACCTGGCTACATTTTATTTCCGCGGACTCTATGCTACCAATGTCAAAAGAGCTCAGTACTTCTTTGAATTCACCGTCCACTGCCTTTGTATCTTGTACAGCACGTGTTTCGTGCTCAACGATTGGATATGACATATCATCTCTAGCAGCTATGAAATTGACTGAAGAGCTGTTTTCTTCTTTTTCATCCTCAGCATTTGTAGGTTTCATATTGTCCCTAACACCTCTGGAAGGGCTTAAAGGCATGTTTTTGTCTACATCGGTGTTACTTACACTTAAATTAAACTTATAGAGCGTTTGCTGTCCCTTTTTTTCTTCGGTTTCTTTCCGCTTTTTCTCAGCTCGTTTAACTGCGCCCGATAAATGTTTATAATCCATTAGATATATGTAGTTTATTCAAAACAAGTGTATGGTTAAATAAAATTTGTATATTACTGAAAAAAAAACGCACAGAATATTGTATGATTATGTATTTCACATGCGAAGCTTGGTATTGTGTTTTCACGTGAAAAATGTTACAAATTGCATAGAAACTATTTAAAATCACATTTTCAATATTTAGAATGAAAATTGTATTCCTGGCATAGTTTCCCATCATATTGAGTTCTTCTTACGCCTTTCTTCAAAACGTAGTATCCTTGGCAACATTTTTCGTCAACAAAACTTACACATGCACAAATATATCGCCCATTTACTTCAACAGTAACACTTTCCAAAACACACAACTTTTCGAGAGAATCATTTTAAGATTTCAACAGACAAATTGTTTCGAGAAGCTAAAGTTTAAAGTTGAGTACTTATTGTAATTTCTGGGTAGTAGGGTTATGGCCCGGCCATAAACAAACTCTGCGTCCATAAACAAAACTATACAAATATGAGTATAACTAAAAGTTAGAAAAAAATTTCACTTTGAGCCTTTTGCTCCTAAGCCCTTCATATATTGGGCGCGTAAAGCCAGAAATTAATTTTTATCTCAAGCCCCCAATTTTCCACGAATCATCAAGAAGTTTATACACAATATAGATTATGATGATTTTTGTTTGTATTTAACTGTAAAATCGTGTTTTTTGAGTTGTGACACTCTCGAAGTAAAACAGTGATGCATTCATTTTTTCATTTCATTTATTTAATAGATTCTTACCTTAAAATTTTATAAATCAGTGCTTAGCATATGTCTTTAGAAGGTCCGTAAAGAATTACAACCGAAATTACATTCACAAGTTAAAAAATTTAACAATAATTGCACCACTGGCAAAAGAAATACGGAGCTTGCAACAATTAACGCGAAATTGACCTATGTAGCTTATCCACGGCATACTCATATGTTTGCACAAATTTGCGCATCGCAAAACAAGTCAAGTGTACTAATTTTTTCAAATTAACGCTCTAGTTTATTATCAGCCTCCATTTACAGATGTCGCTGCTGGCTTTTACAAAAATGAAAAAGCAATAAGACCAAACCGATAGGGGCATAGTTATACTATGTTCAAACAGAAAAATAAATTGAGGAAATTTCGATTTGAATTGAGTGCTGTTCATACAACTCGATTTAGCTTACACAATAGTAATTTGATAGCTGGTTGGCTCATCGCTACAGCAAGAACATACCTTTGTTCAGACTGTCAAAATGAACATGCACATTATTAGGCGAATGAAATGGAATGAAAACATAAAACTTTGAAATTTTTGTGTGTTGTAAGAAAATGTGTTCAATGTTTTGGTTTCATTTTGATTTTGCCATCTTCTTTTGACAATCCCTACTCCAGTGAAATGAAAGACATAAAATCAGCAGATGAGATGAGCCAACCATACAGTTCAGCCATGCGTAACTGACGTTTAAGTATACTCAATAAACACACTTTACAATGTTGCAGTTTGAAACAATTTATTACGCAATTTTTTTTAAATTGGCAATTTATTATTACAATTTATTATATGACAAATTGCGTAATAAATTGCCCAAATAGTATAAATTGCCAATTTGGTGTGTGTTTGAACCTAGTATTATAGTCGAAATAAAATGTGATTTTAAGTTAGTTGAAGCATTTTTGACAGATAGCGCTTATAAAATTGTGTCAAAAACATTTATCTAACTTAAAATCACATTTTATTTCGAGTATGACTATGCCCCATAGTATTTGATTGAATGCTTATAATTTTAGTTTAGTGATTTTCAATTTTAAAACAATTTTTGGTAGAAACAAAATATGTATGTATCTATGAAATCCTAGTTAGATTACTGTCAATACTGCCTTGCCGGGCCCCAAAAAGCTTTCCGGGCCCCAGGGAAATTGCCCTGGCTGCCCGCCCCCCTCTCCGCGGCCCTGGTAATCACACTCCTCACCAATCTAGGGCGTTGATCAGACAATTAAATAAAAGCATGTTGATAGTCGGCGGCCACCGTAGTGTGATGGTAGCGTGCTCCGCTTACCACACCGAATGGCCTGGGTTCACACCCCGTGCAAAGCAACATCAAAATTTTAGAAATAAGGTTTTTCAATTAGAAGAAATTTTGTTTAAGCGGGGTCGCACCCCGGCAGTGTTTGGCAAGTACTCCGAGTGTATTTCTGCCATGAAGAGCTCTCAGTGAAAACTCAACTGCCTCGCAGATGCCGTTCGGAGTCGGCATAAAACAAGTAGGTCCCGTCCCGCCAATTTGTAGGAAAAATTAAAAAGGAGCACGACGCAAATTGGAAGAGAAGCTCGGCCTAAAATCTCTTCGGAGGTTATCGCGCCTTACATTACAAACTTAATCGGGTTATGCTACGCCTTGCATTTTTAAAAATTTCACGCGCCCAACGCTTTTATTAAATTGTCTGGATTGATGAGGAGTGTGACGACTAGTACCTAGGACCTACCAAATTATTTTTTAGCTAACATAAAAATTTTTCTAATTATTTTGTTTTCAAGTTTTCAGTCTTTATTTAAGTGCTTATTATTTCTCATGCTATTTAGTTCATTTAGTGACTCATTATTACAAGTACTCTTTCCTGACAATTTTTTACAATCCTAGTCCTCAACACATAATCCTTACAAAGGCTTTGCTCGACTCGGCGCCACGTATGCTTGTCCCTCCTCGAACTCCAAAGTATTTTGATGTCACTTCTACCAGAGTATATAATATTTGTTCCAAATATGAGCCAAATCGGACGACAAATACGAGTATTTTTAATATCTTGATCCTTGCCACACCTAGCGGATTTTTTTTTTTTTCATAAAGCGATTTCTATTTCTGTATGTAATATGTGTTCCAAATATGAGCCAAATCGGACCACAAATACGATTTTTTTAGTATCTCGATCCTTTCGCCACCTGGCGGCGATTTTTTCATATGTCGCTTTCTAATATGTATGTAATATGTGTTCCAAATATGACCCTAATAGGAGTATAAATACGATTTTTGTAATATCTCGATACCTGCGCCACCAGCGCCGATTTTTTTCATAGGTCGCTTTCTATTCATGTATGTATTACGTGCTCCAAATATGAGCCAAATCGGACCACAAATACGATTTTTTGAAATATTTCGAACCATGCGTCACCTATCGTAGTTTTTGTACCCAGCTGTACTTGCACACAGGGTATCATAACTTTGATTGGATAACGGTTGGTTGTCCAGGTATAAAGGAATCGAGATAAATATAGACTTCAATATTGAAAAAAATTTGATTGAGCCATGTCCGCCCGTCCGTCCGTCTGTCCGTTAACACGATAACTTGAGTAAATATTGAGATATCTTCACCAACACGCCCACTTTTTATATATATAACATTTTGGAAAACACAAAAAACCTGATTATTTAGCAAATAAAACACCTAGAATGTTGAAATTTGACGTGTGGACTGATATTGAGACACTTGAAAAAAAAAATTTAAAACAGTTTTTAAAACGGGCGCGGCACCGCCGACTTGTGACAAAACCAATTTTACAAATATTATTAATCATAAATCAAAAATCGTTAAACCTATCGTAACAAAATTCGGCAGAGAGTTTGCCTTTACCATAGGGAATGCTTTGTAGAAAAATTAACGAAATCGGTTAAGGACTACGGCCACTTTTAAATAAAAGATTTTTAAAATGGTCGTGGACAAATAAGATAAGCTATATCTTTGCAAAAAGGAGCTTTATATCAATGGTATTTCATTTCCCAAGTGCATTTATAACAGTATATAGGAAAAGTTTCAAATTTAAAAAAATGGGCGTGGCACCACCCCTTTTATGATTATGCAATTTTCTATGTTTTGGGAGCCATATTTCGAAGAAAAATTAGTTCAGAATATAACCATATGTATATATATTATTGCTTAGCCTTGTAACACTATTAAGCAAACAAAACAAACAACAACAGCATTTCAAGTGTACAGCTGGGTATGTAATGTTCTGTTTCACCAGAACTTAGACTTCCTTACTTGTTTTATCTTATTATTGCATTGTAATCGGGTTCTGAATTATATTTCAAGTTTTAAGCTTGTAGCTTATCGGGAAGTTACTTACATTTTAATTACAAAATTTGTTCACAGCGGCCGGCCTGTCAAGTCAAGGTAAATAAAACCGCTTAAAAACCCAGCTATTTTATAAATGTACTCTATTGGATCTTTGGCGAAATATTTATATGCTATAGAGTTGACGTAAAGGAAAGGCTTCAAAGTGTGCGCAAAGAAGGCACACTTAAAGTCGAAGCTCCTGGAAGCTCGCATCAGTTTTTTGTTGATATATGTATTTATCACATATATATTAATCACATATATTAAAATTTAAACTGTCTATTTGTGAACTAGAGAAAATCTAGTTACTGTCGAACTAGTACTTCTTGCAGATTCCAGGCCCCGCTTATAAGGCTTATGAGCAAATGATATAAGCCATATACAAGACGCAGTGTTTCGAATTGTAACCAAACACATATACATATGACCATATATGTGTGCCCTGATAATTTAAGCCAGTTCTCACATTGAGTTATGTGTAGAGGAAACCATTTTCTGAGAGTTGAAAGTAGATAAAAAAACAAGCGATCTAATACCTTACGATCTTAATTTCTTCTTATTATAAAGCATTATCTTCAACATATTTTTAAAATAAATTATAAATATTAACGAAAGTGGACTTTTCAAATTACGATTTCAAATATGTCAAGTGTCTCGACTATCTTGAAGGAAAGCCATTCGTAAGTAGTTTTTTTTATGTATTCTTTTATCATCGATTTGAAGTATAAGCAGATATAAGAATGCCAACTGATTAGCTGTAACAGTGTTGGAACAAGTAAATATACTTACATTATTTCCTATATTCATGGTTTCAAGAGTGCTTTTCCAGAAAAATTGTGTTACTTGATAAATTAAAATCCCATGGCATAATTCGGTTAATAAAATAAAAGGCCATATGCATATAACAATTGGACTCAATTTTCGACAGCAGTCGCTTCAAAAGTACTCTGAAATTCAGACTAATAACTGTTCTTATGTATGTAAATCGATTGGGTATGTTGTTGTTGTTGTTGTTGTAGCGATAAGGTTGCTCCCCGAAGGCTTTGGGGAGTGTTATCGATGTGATGGTCCTTTGCCGGATAAAGATCCGGTACGCTCCGGTACCACAGCACCATTAAGGTGCTAGCCCGACCATCTCGGGAACGATTTATGTGGCCAAATTAAACCTTCAGGCCATTCCCCCCTCCCACCCTCAAGTTCCATGAGGAGCTTGTGGTCGCCAGAGCCTCGTCTGTTAGTGAAACAGGATTCGCCGCGGATAGGTGAGGTTGACAATTGGGTTCGGAGAAGCTATATATTTCGCCGGCAACCTGAAGGGTTGCGTTACACAACCCCTTGAATCTGGTATTTTAGTCGCCTCTTACGACAGGCATACCTACCGTGGGTATATTCTGATCCCTTAACCCGCTGGTGTATCATTGATAACTATGGATACTATATTAAATAAAAACAAGTAAGAACGGGACTGTCTTCGGCTGTGCCGAAGACTTCATACCTTTCATGAATGGGGCTGAACAATAATCTTATCCCGTTCGTAATCTCCGAATAATCGGATATATAAGATAAGAAATTTTTAACGATTTTTAAGATAAATATAAAATAAAAAACAGGTAGGTAATTTGTGTGAGGATGCAAAGTTTCTGGTTTTTTGTGGTCTGGGTGTAAAAACTATGACTGCGAATCACGTATTTCAACAATATATGACGTAAACGTAACTATTTGATGAATTTTGAAGCTTCTAGCCGTAAAACGGGGGCAAAAATTGAGTTTATATGGGGTATATAATATATATACCACCGATCTCTATGATTTTTTCAGACAACAATATATGCTATACACGTGAAATTTGAAGCTTCTAGCTGTTAAAACGGGGAAGAAATTGCGCAAAGTTTCTTATCTGAACAATCGGTTGTATGGGATATATACTATATATACCACCGGTATCTATGATTTTCTCAGACAACAATATATGCTATACACGTAAGCATTTAGTGAAATTTGAACATATCTAAACAATTTTTAAGATAAATATAAAATAAAAAATAGGTAGGTAATCTGTGTGAGGATGCAAAGCTTCACGTTTTTTGTGGTCTGCATGTAAAAACTATGACTACGAATCACGTATTTCAAAAATATATGACGTAAACGTAACTATTTGATGAAATTTGATGAATTTTGAAGCTTCTAGCCGTAAAAAAGGGGCAAACATGAGAGTTTATATGAAGTATATAATATATATACCACCGATCTCTATGATTTTTTCAGACAACAATATATGCTATATACGTAAGCATTTTGTGAAATTTGAAGCTTCTAGCTGTTAAAATAGGGCAGAAATTGCGCAAAGTTTCTTATCTGAACAATCGGTTGTATGAGATATATACTATATATACAACCGATCTCTATGATTTTTTCAGACAAGAATATATGCTATATACTTAAGCATTTGGTGAAATTTGCAGCTTCTAGCTGTTAAAATGGGGTAGAAATTGCGAAAAGTTTCTTATCTGAACAATCGGTTGTATGAGATATATACTATATATACAACCGATCTCTATGATTTTTTCAAACAACAATATATGCTATAAACGTAAGCAATCGGTGAAATTTGAAGCTTATAGCTGTTAAAATGGGGTAGAAATTGCGAAAAGTTTCTTATCTGAACAATCGGTTGTATGAGATATATACTATATATACAACCGATCTCTATGATTTTTTCAGACAACAATATATGCTATATACGTAAGCAATCGGTGAAATTTGAAGCTTATAGCTGTTAAAATGGGTAGAAATTGCGAAAAGCTTCTTATCTGAAAAATCGGTTGTATGAGATATATACTATATATACAACCGATCTCTATGATTTTTTCAGAAAACAATATATGCTATATACGGAAGTATTCGGTGAAATTTGAAGCTTCTAGCTGTTAAAATGGGGCTAAAATTTGCGAAAATATATATATATATATATATACTATATATATATACTATATATACCACCATATATATACTATATATACCACCGATCTTTATGATTTTTTCAGACAATAATATATGCTATATACCTAAGCATTCGTTGAAATTTGAAGCCTCTAGCTCTTAAAATGGGGCAGTAATTACGAAAAGTTCCTTATCTGAACAATCGGTTGTGGGGGATATATACTATATATACGACCGATCTCATCAATTTTTTCAGGCAACAATATGTGTAATATACGAAAGTATATGGTGAAGTTTGAAGCTTCAATCTGTTAAATTGGGTAAGATATTACAAAAATCCTCTTTTTCTGAAAAATCGGTTGTATGGAGGATATATGCTATAGTGGTCCGATCCGGTCGGTTCCGACAAATGTCTAATCGGACACCCAAACACACCCGCTCACCAAATTTTATCAAGATATCTCAAAAATTGAGGGACTAGTTTGCATACAAACAGACAGACGGACAGACGGACATGGCTAAATCAACTCAGCTCTTCAACCTGATTATTTCGGTATACTTAATGGTGGGTCTATCTATTTTCCTTTAAGGACTTACAATTTTCGGTTTCGTGACGAAATTAATATACCATTTCATTTTCATGAAAGGTATAATTAATGATCATGTCCCATCAATATCTCAATACTGATATGCTCATCTATGAAAGTAGCATCGGCCAAGGCATGAACTACATTGGATCGATGTCGCAATCATAAATGTTCTTAGCTGACATATGGAGCACATTGTGTGGAGGACTAGGAGTACGCGCGTGCCGAATAATGAGGTCGGGAGGGGGTAAAGGCTGGTGCTCGACATTTTGTATATCCATGTTACGTAGATTCTAGGTACGCTTGAGCGTAAACCGTTGGACGACCTTGAACGCCAACATCGGGAGCCACAAACGTTTTGTAGAAATTCCGGGGACGATGCACGTTGGGTTCTAACCCAGAACATACCGAAGGATGCAACCATCTTTTACACGTGACACACTGACACGAGTATGACCGTCGGAGAGAAATATTTGCCTTCGTATCCAGCAGAAACAGATCGTAGGACCAGGGTTACGTTCAATACCTTCCCGGAGGATGACAGTTTGTGGGAGGGAAGCAATAAATTAAATGGGGTTACTATGAAATGACAACCCTTGGTCGGGAAAAAAATTCCAAGTCGCTCCGATACAGGGAACCGACTGCCGTAGGAAGCGACTTTTTCATGGCTCGAAGGGGGGTTCGAACTGTGTTCCTCTGTCTTTTAAGCAAAGCGCTCTAGAGCTCTTCTAAAGCTCACAATAAAATTTTTGGGAAAAATTTCAGTTCTATGGAATTCAACTATTTTAACAAGATGTGATATTGTTACCACTTCTATAGGTTTGCTTTTTATATAAATAGTATTACGTTTACGTTAAAATTGACTTCATTTAACGTGTTAAATGGAAAGACATCATATTTCAAACAAAGCCGACCAAACGGCACTCTTAATGTTTAACTATGATCACTTGAAGCATACGCTTAACTATAAACAAAAATATATATAAACACAAAATATATAAACAATAGCTCGATTTTTGTTAATAACGCGAAAAAACATTTTTGATGCAGGAGGGTGGTAAATCCAATGTCTAATGTCTGCAGCTTCATTAGGAATACCACTTTATGATGTGCATAACCCATTCACGTTCTTTACTATATCATTTGCTTCAAATGTTCTGAACACTAAAATAGCTTCCTCTTAACATACACAAATGAAATTCATATGGGATATGTATCATAACCAGCTCGAGTTGTTTATAAAATCAAGAACATTTGGAGTAATTATTTCCGATAATCTGTACAGACGATGCGGGAGAAAATATTTCTTGTCACAGAAGAATTGCGGCACAACCTACCATAAGCGCGTATAATTGCTGGCGTATGTTGATGATATTGATTTCAATGGCCTAAACAAACGTGAAGTAAATTCTGCCTTCTCTGGATTGGATAAAGGAGCAAAAAAAAGTTGGTCTTGCGGTAAATGAGGAGAAGACAAAGTACCTGCCGCCATCCAACAAAAAATAGGCGCATTCCCTTGGCAGCCGCGTCAAGGTTGACAGATAGAATATCGAAACCCTGGGAAACCAGTGGAAATAATGCCAGGTTACAAATCAAACAAGAAAATAACTCTTGCCAACATGTTTTACGCCGACTCCGAACGCAACAAGCAAGCAGATGAATTTTTGCAGAGAAGCATGCCAGAAATACGCACAGAGTGTTTCTCAAACCACTGCTGAAGCGAAACCCGCTTAGGAACTTTGGTTTTTAATTAAAAATAAGTTTTCTAACGATTTTTTTGTTGCTTTTCATGGTCTTTGAGCCTAAAGCCTTTGGTGTAGTAGGCGTAGCGTCAAAGCAGAAGCGATGGAGGCTATCATGCCATAGGTGCAACTCAAAAAGGGTTTCCAAATGTTCCATAAAAAATTCCTGGAATTAAATTTTTTTTTTATAATTGATTTCTTAAAAATAAAAGTTTTCTTTATACTGAGGAAAATTTGAACTTCATTAGTTAAAATTTCAAATTTTTGTATAGAACTTTTCAATAATTTGAAGAAAATATTTTCTTTAGTTTTACAATCAAAGATACTTTATAGAATATTTCTCACACTATTTGCGTTTACGAGTTAGCTGAGTGAATAAGAGCACCCGACTGAAAAATTGAGCACCTCGACTAAATCCAGTACCGTGACAGTTACACAATTAGTTTGTTTTTGATTTCAACTAAATAATTAATTTCATTTTTGTGTTAAACTTTTCATAGGGAATATTTTTCTTAAATTTTTTTATGAAAAATACTCGATTGAGTATTTTTTACAAGATTTACATGTATGAGTTAACTTTCTGAATAACTCAACTTTACAGTTTAGCATAGAGCCGGCCACACAAATACTAAAACAATTGCATAAGTGTGTGTAAAAATTGAGTGACAACTCCCCACAATGTGCTAAAAGAAAATGTGGACTGTGAAGTTCGAAATTAAAAATACCTTGGTTATTTGATTTCAAGCTAATCCTAACAATACTTACTTATATTCATATAACTAAGAACGCGGAGGTCGAGCTAGCCAGTTTCTTCAATGCAAAATTTACTTAAAAAATCACTTTTTCATCAAGAATAAACTATAAAACAAAGTAAATGTAAAGATAGAAATACATATTTTCAAAACATAAAGTTATTCAATAAAAAAAATTTATAAAAATTTATAAAACTAAGTAGAACGTATAAAAAGTTACTTATATTAAATTGTCAATATTTATTAATAATTAATTAATTATTATTAATTATTAATATTTAAATTGTCAATATTAATATGTATGTTCAAAGGAACTTAATAATAATAACTAAAACGTATTAAAAGTCACTTTAACATTGCAGCATATTGTTTTTATTATGTGCCCAAAAAGTAGCATGGACTTTTCCTTATGCATTCACTGTTGATTTTAGTGAGTGACCAGCGAAAGCAAACGATCGTGATCACACATCGTTAGTGTCTGTGTGAAAATACGAACTCAAATTGCACAATGTGCAACTTTTGGCCGGCTCTGGTTTAGCATCTCGACAGGAAATCCACGGCGGCAACAGTTACACAAGTTTTTAAGCAAAATTTTAATAGTAGTAATGTCCGTATAAATTTATTTTAACGAAGCAATAACGGAGTATGACTTATGTTATAGCGTACACCCAACACATAAATAAAATAAATAACATAGAGATTCTGCGACAATAACAGAGTATGTATGTTGTGTGTAGCACTAAATTTTAAATAAGATACTAAAAAGCTACGATAATTCGTTTAGTATTAAGCCCTTAGTTTTAACTCTCTCCGTAAGAAACTTATGCCCGGTTTTTCAGTGCGAGTTTAAACTCCAGTTAAAATTGATTAAAGTAAACTGCCACTTCGGCCGCTTAACCTGAGATGAGCAGCAAAATGTTATGTTATCGAGTAAAGTAGCAAGGTTAAACTCTAGCCAACTTTAACTTGAGCTTGAACTCGCACTGAAAAAATGGGCATTAGCTAAGGAATCAAAGTTGTAGACATTTAAAAACGCAACGACCTTGGCCATTTCTAAAGTTCTTTCACCAAAAAAAAAATCGAATATTGCTATATATTGAACATAAAACAATAAAGGGGTTAATGTCTTCTGCCATCCAAGTTGCATACAAAATTAAATATATGTAAATAATAAATAAAATATAAGTTTAATACCTTCTGGAAGAGTAAATCAACCGTTCTTTTGCGAAAAATATCCAGGAAGCAAAGAATAAATGAGCAAACAATTCTAAACACTACTAGCCCACCGTGACACAATGACTAGGGGTTTTGGATGTAGATTTCTCTAAAATTGAGAAAAGCCTCGCGTTCCAATGCACAGTGATCCAGATCGCGATAGAAATTTAAGGTGTAACAAAATGTGAGCGATATGGATCTATTTGTTATTGCGTTTACATGTCAAGTTTTTTTCTGGATCAGTACCACTGTCCATTGGAATGCAGGAAATATGTTTGTGTAAACCTGGCTCTTTAACGAATGGTATATTTTTATAAAATGGCACCGAAACTGACAACGCCACTTCGCTAAGATATTTTCCTGGTTAGATATTAATATGTTGGAATGGAAATCTTAGCTGAACCTTTTGGAAAGATATGCGTATTTTTCATTGGCCATTTACGTGAACATTTTAAGTAAGATCCCTGCCAACCATGAGTAGATAAAAACTTGGGTAATCATATACTTGTGCTACTGAAGAAGTAGGGTAAATAATCCAATAATTTTGTTCGGGTAGGCGCCGAATCGACCAATGGTGAAATAAGTTTTTTCATGTACGACTGAGCAACAAATGGCAACATTGTTTTCGGCGCACATAAAAGCCATAATATCAATGCAGTTCTGCAAGACCGATCATTTACAATCCCCAAAACCCATTTTCGAAATACCCAATTTCAAAATTATCAGAAAAATTTAAAGCACAAAAAATTTCAAAACAAAGTCTTCCAGACTTTTTATTAATTTTTTAATTTAAAAAAATTGTTAATTCCCACATTTTAAATACAGTTTACATTTCTAAAAAGAAACAAATAAAATAATGTAAAATAAATCGCAAATAAGTAAAATCATATAAATTAAAATTTAAGATTTTTAAGAATTAATGAGCTTAACGCCGTTAAATAATAATTGTTATTCAATTATTATATTTACTTTTATTGGGAAAAAGCTGAAAAGAAGGAAACATTTACTGGCATATTTCGATGATACCATTTCGAAAACCGCTCAACATCGTCAGGCAATTTCGTAATGTTTATTTATTTCAACAGGTTTCACCGGGGTTCGAACCGCGGTCAAACTGCCGAAATCACAATCGCCTAAGCACTGGGAAATTGTGTTGTATTTGCTTTCTTGGCTAATTTCAGTTTTATCCCATTTTCGCGCTCTCGCACAATTTGAGACATTCTGACTTTACATTAATTTGTACTAGGCGTCCTTTTTTTATTGGTACTGTACCAATCCTCTTCAATGATTCTTTGTGTACTATATTTAAATTCGTGCTCAGTTTAACGTTAAGCTAGCAGAGCACTTATTTTCTCGGAAAATATATGAAAATTTTGGAATATTTTTGATAATTCGCAGATCACTTAATTTTCTATAAATTATTAGATGTTTCCGAGATTTCGCATAGTGCGCTGCTTGCTTAACGTTAAGCTATTATAGTACTAAATTTCTCGAAAAATATACGATCACCTAATTCGCGAACGCGGCACTTAATAAGCACCTAATTTTGTATATAAACGTTTTTTGTTCTGCTGACCTTGCTCTGCTAACTTAACGCACCTCTTAATGTAACGATGGCCAAAGCTTTCTCGTGGCGAGCAATCCACTTTGCCATTTCGTCAGCATTACATGCTCTTTTGCACTCCCCTGAAGTTACTTTCCATAGTTCGGAATGCACCAAAACGTTACGCAATTGGACCAAAATTAATAATTCTTATCGTCCAACTCCTCGATCTGGTACATCGAACTTATTATGTAAAAATATACTTTGAACTTTCAGTTGAACATGCGCTTCATGGGCCCACAACCTGTTAATATGTGGAGGTTTCCCTAAAGATCAATAGGAAACCACAAGAGTACCGTTCAACGTTTAATAAAGGAGTAAATATCAAATGCAATTATCTGAGATACGTATTGTTACATTGTGAGGGCCAAATAAAACAACATTAATTTGGCCCACACAAAACGACCACACATCATACTCAACACAGCTTTAACACAACAGCCAGTCACAAAAGGCCCTAGCAACACGACAAACCAACAAGTCTCAGCAACACGACTAGCAATCACAACACTTAATAGTAACACAACAAACTACAAGTCTCAGCAACACAACGAGCGTTCGCAACGTTTAATAGCAACACGGTAACCATGGCAACGCAACCATTCGAGCTAGCAACACCAAACACAACAGCTATAAAAGGAGCGACGCAGCAGTACAGCAGTTAGTTAGCACGGAGCGTAGTCGTGACCGGAACTACCAGAGGAGCGTCCCTCGAAGGTATCGGTTATACCATCCGGAGAGATTGTTTCATAGGAGTGAGTCGTGGCCTCAAGTGGTGAATGTGTCGGTTATACCACCAAACACCGCTTGAGACTTCGTTCACACCCGCGCAAGCAACGGCTCTGCCACAGTAACGCGCACCCACGAACAGGTGACGTCAGCATACGCAGGCATACCACGTTGGCCACAGCAGAGTCACGCTAACATACGGCGCTGGCCACAACAGCGCACAATAAATTAAGTTAAACTAAATTACTAAATTAAATTAAATTAAATCGAGTTTAACTAAACTAAATTATATTATATTAAACTAAACTAAATTATATTAAATTAAACTAAACTAAACTAA
Organism: Eurosta solidaginis; assembly: GCF_040869045.1. NCBI lineage: Eukaryota > Metazoa > Arthropoda > Insecta > Diptera > Tephritidae > Eurosta > Eurosta solidaginis. Next base: position 188,834,881 of record NC_090319.1, on the reverse strand, counting down.
ACTAAATTAAATTAAACTAAACTAAAATAATATAGATTAAACTAAACTAAACTTAACTAAACTAAACTAAACTAAACTAAACTAAACTAAATTAAACTAAGCTAAGCTAAACTAAGCTAAACTAAACTAAACTAAACCAAACTAAATGTATAAAAATTTGCACTAATGAAGGCTAGATGCACTGAGGGATTAAAGGGAGGTAGCTCTTCACTTTACTAAAATAAAAGGGCGAAAACTTTCGATTTCATCTATGTATATAAAAATATAAACTTTATTTATTCTGATTTTATTATTTATTTTAACAATTCTGAATTTACGACTTTTGTTGATTTAGAGTATTTATATTTGCGACGATTATAGTTAGGCTGATGGCGAATAACTAACTTACAACGGCCCAGCATATTCCACTGGACCATTTACTTCTTTTAATGAGAGCATACATATGTAGGTATACATACATGTGTGTACGGTAAACAGTAATTATGTTTCTTATTTACAGGGTTCTTCAAACAGGTAAATGTAAATGGTATTCCAAAAGGGTTAAGGTAAGTAATTTTAAGCAAATATTTCATATAGGTAAATATTTCAAAGTTAGTTAAAAGTTAAGTATTTCAAAGGTAAGTAAAGGGTAAGTATTTATAATATAGGTATTAGAAATTAATTCATTTCAATATAATTAATTTTTCTTTTCATATAATGTATATATTATATATATAAATTTATTTTAATCCTGTAACTATATGAGGTTCTCGCTCATGTCTTCAACATGCCGGCGGGCTTGGGGGAGGTGATCTGCATGAGGTCCTGCAACTCATCCAGAGTTTCCTTTAAAAAAAAAAAAAAAAATGAATAAGCCGCGAAGGCGCTTTTGGAGGATAGGACGACGTGGTAGGCGCGGCTTCTCTACACGACTGCGCTGGGACTGAGTAGTGGAATTCGGCCTGTTAGCCGTGCTAGTTCGCCGTTGCTGATTCCTCGAAGGTCGATTTGTTTGGCGATCATGATTTGGCGAGCGTGTTGAGAGAGCGGGTGGGGGGGGGGGGGGGGGGGCTGTGAAGCAGAGTATGGTGTGCTAGCCCGCAGCGACGACAACTTATTGGAGAATCACAGGTGCCCGTGACATGTGAGGTGGCAGTAACGGTGCGCCTTTGCGGGTTCATAGCGCTCGTCTGTAATCATATCCAGAAAAGCGCGGAAAAATCGAAGTGGGTGAATGAAGCAGCAGAGGCGGCATTTCCGATAATCCTTGGAGCTGGAAAGAAACGTCGAAAACCTTATAAGAAGGGGGTATGTGTGATGAGGAGAGACGACATTCGGGTAACATGAGGGGTCCTATAAAACTGAGGAATATGATTAGGCTGGGGTTACAGACAGAGTTTCGTTATTATGCGAGTGACAGTTCCGCCCTCGGTTCGGATATCTCCTACGCGAACACTTTGATCACGAGCAGTGTAAAGTTTTGTGATTCGGCCTAACCGCCATTCGTTGGGAGGTAAGAGATCGTCTTTAATGACGACGAGGTTACTTTGCGTTTCCATTTGTAAAGCTTGTGGAGTTCCTGCAGATATTCAGTTTCCAGCTTTTTCTGAATTGGTGATGGAGTGCCTTTAGCCTTTGCCATTTGTTCACTAAAGAGGGGTTCTCACAGTTAGGCTCAGGAATAAAAAGAAGATCAGACTCGGGGATTCATTCCAATATTCCGGAGTTGTTCGCTGTTATTTTTTTGAGTGGGAAGCCTGCTGACTTTAGTGCTTCGATCAGCAGAGTCACGGTTTCGCGAACGGACAGTATGTTATGTCCGCCTGCGAGAATATCATCCACGTAGGTCTCTCGCAGGAGAACGTTGGTAGCAAGGGGGAGTTCAGCTTTGCAGTCTTCTGCGAGCTGCTGCAGGGTGCGAATCGCCAAGTAGGCAGCACAGTTAACACCGAAGGTTACTCTTTTTAATTTAAAATCTTCTACTTGGCCTTGAGGAGATTGACGAAAGAGTATTCGTTGGAAGTCTTGATCTTCCTTGTGGACATATGGGTGGGTTTACACAAATAATGTTTTATTCTTCACAATTTTGTCAATTTTGTAACATAGTTTATTTCAATTCATTGTTTGTATTACATTTTTACATTTATATATTTATTTTAAAACTAATTATTATTTATTTGAATGTTGTAATAAGCATATCATATTTTTAATATTTCATATTTTAAATTTACGTTTTCAATTTCACGTTGTAGAATAAAGTTGAACAAAAATGATTAAGAGCCGAACGCTGATGAGTAGCGTTGGATCGAAATTGTTGCAATTGTTCTTTATTGACGAAATCCATTACTATTTATAAAGAAGTTCTTAACCTATGCATATATACATACTTGCATTAATATTTACACACTAAAAGTGCATGACTGAATAGTGAGGAATGCTTGTCAGCAAATTATTGACCTACATATTTTCAATATGATTCCCGCTTGAGCAGTTTGGTATGACGCATTACTGCATTAGGTAACTTAAAGCCTTCCGCGATTTACAACCAGATTGACTGAATTTTGTGTGTGTTAGTGCAGTTGGGTGGCTTCGTGACACACGTATTTGTTGTCGGCTACACGTTGATGAAAATCAAAAATTTTTGATTTTTTCATTTGACGCTAGCTTATTTGATAGTCGCGGGGTGTGATTGACAAAACGCAGTGTTGTATTTAGTTTGTGCCGACATTCAAAATGAACAAGTCCGCGGAAGAACAGCAATTCATATGAAAATTTATTGAAAATTATCAATGTTTAGCAGCTTTATGGAATGTAAAGCTTTTTTATTATTTAATAAAACTGCTGTAGTTGCAAGTAAAAAAAAGTCATCATCCGATGACGCAATATTCACGCCCGAACGCTACGGTTTCTCAATGCAAATGTTGATTGATGGCTTTTTATTTGATAGTCGCGGGGCAAGCGTCAAATACCCGACACGCACACATACAAAAATTCAGTCAATCTGGTCGTAAATCGCGGAAGGCTTTTAGTGAAAGCGAACGAACTTATGGTAGTTACCTGGGTCAATGAACGAGCGTTTGTAATGTTAAGCGTGTTTGAAATGGGGTGAATTCCACGCGATACTACACCATCGGCCTTTTAAGTGAGCGTATATAATTTTATGCTTAATAAAAAATAGACGGTCACTCCAATGTCACTGTGATAAGTGTGCGTGTTGTTTCATTTTTCGTTGAATGACACAGTCAACTTGCTTGGTGTTACCAAATAAAATTTTTTTGAATTTTAGTTGTAATTTATGTCATAATGGTAACTTTATACTATAAGCAGTGAACTTTTTGCATATGTGCTTTCTTGTTGTTTTTATTCGCTTGCATTTGCTTTACATACAGTGTCCGTTATACTGATTTTCGCTCTTTCATAATAAGCTGACTTTTGCTATTTTTTTTTTTTTTTTGTTTTCGTATATTTACTATAATGAGTAATTTTGCCTACATTTTTTTCTTTGTGCAAAGTTTTTGTTTTTTTTTTGTGGTTGAGTGCTTACGATTATGTGTGACAAATCTTTTTTCTATTGTTCTTTTGTTTGTGCTTTTTTGAAGTATCATATATATATGTACATTTGTATGGTTATGTGCTTGTGATTATGAGAAATGTTTTGTATTAAGTGGTTTTTTACTTATTTACTTATTACACAGTCGGCTTTAAATGTGTGCACCCACTTAAAATCCGCTTGTCTTCTAGAAATTATTTTCTAATATTTATATACAAATATGAAGCTAAGAAAAAAAATTTTGTTTTCAATTGCTTAGATACGAATTATTATTAAATAACTGAGTAAATTGGAATATTTATAGTGTGATTTTCTTGGTTTTTTGTTACTAGCGAATGTTCTATGCTATTTTAAACCTATTATATGTGTAGGTTACTATTTCTATTCTACTGGGGGTTGAAGTAGAAATATATATATATATATATATTTTTTTTTTGTTTGTGTATTTCCTATTTTATTCTACCTGAGTTAAAGTAAAAAAATATTTTTCCTAAAATTATGATCTTTCTAAAAGCTCACACTTATCTCTATTGGTGGTAAAAGTAAAGTATATTATTATTTTTTTTCTTTTCTGTACTCTTATGACCTCTTGAATTGTGAGGTTTTCTTAATGAGACTAGGTGCCTAAATATTTATGTTTATTTCTAATAACTAAAGGTGATTTATTTTTGTATTAACAACGACTTCCATTGTTTGGACACATAAAGTAGGAAGTCTGTTACTCAAAAAAATTATTTTGGGGTTGTGATTGATGGAAGAGCATAGTAGTTTTAAGTAACGGGTAAACGGAAGGTACAGTGGATGCAACAATTTTTCATATCTTTAAGTGTTCTTTTTATGTTTTCGATATTTTCATATATTCCAGCAATTTCTTTGATCTTATTTGTCATGCGATTTCTGCGGCGGCCACCAAGACAGAATCGTCATGACTTTTATAAAAAATTATTTTTATTTTTATACCGGGATTGTCACATGCACAACCTTTTTGGATTTCTGCAAATACATGATCTTAGAGAGCTTGGGTACCTACTTTCATAATTTTAAATTTGCCTACTGCAGTAAATATTCAATTATTTTCACCAATTTTTCCCTCAGGAAAACTGTGTTCTCCTTATAAATTTCAAGTCCTTGATTGCCGGCATTTCATGTATGCCTGGTCGAATATTGTCCTAAGTCAATAACTTCCTCAACAATCAGGTTGCTTGAAAATTTTTATACGCTAATATTTTTCTATCCTAAGATGAAAATGAGCGCGACTAGTCTTTTGTTGCAAATTTATATAGCGCTTTAACATATATATATAGGTTCTCTTTGTGACTGTTCTTTATTTTTGTTGGTAATATTGGCTGGTTGTAAAATTTTTGTATTTTTCTTTTTCGTTATTAGGTTTTGCTTACTTCCACTGTCCTAGCAGTTTTTATTGCTTCATGAGTATTCAAACGAATTATGCAAATTTTGATTTGCTATTAAATTCTGGCAGGGTTAATGAGTCGGCCTTTACTGTTGATTGGGAAATCTTTAGAGTTATTATTTTACCTTATTTCTTGCTCTTCCTCAGTTTTGGGTTAGGTTTTAAAAGGGTTTACGGTAGAAAGTTTAAAGTACTTTGAATATTAAATGCGTGCTTGAGCATTTTTCAACTGTCTATATCTAATTTTCATATGGTTTTTAAGTATCGTGGCTATTGCAATGGTCAATAGCACGATAACGCAGATTAAGGCTGCTAGCCAACCGTCCGGGATGTTTGGAGCAGCTTTTGTTTCTGGTTCAGCTGGTTGTTCATATTTTACTATTTTATTTTCTGATGCTTGAGAACTTTCCTTTCCTACTTCGTAGCCAGCTATGGCTATCATAATGCCTTAGGCTATTTTTGTCCACCAAGACATTTTGAACCTTTTGTGGTTACTTCCCTGTTCCAGTGAAAATAAGGGGTAAATTCTAATTTTAATAAAATTTCTTTTATTTTATTCTTTATCTTAAATATTTCAGTTTATTTATAAGCTTCGTATTAAGAATTGTAAGTCTAAAATTTTTAAAATAAAAATATTTTTATTTAGGTTAAAGGATTTTAACATGTCAAAAAAAAAAAATTTATAATCTACAAGATTAGTATAGTTTATTTTCTTTCATAGTCAAAAAAAGTTTCAACGCAATTACAATTTAATTTTAAGCTCTCTCGGGGAATACCATTTAAATCATTCTCATGGTTTCTTCTTCCCTGGTTGTGGGATTTTTTACATCCTCAATTGTGGGTTCCCTATTCATGCCTATCTTTTTCCAAAATGGTTTTAACCATTTTAATTCCTTTCGTAATCTACTGTTCCTGCGTCTAAAATTACTTTGTATTCCCACTCAATGGGGTGTTTAAAATATTTTTCCCACATTCCAATTTACTTATTTAATTCAACAATCACTCTATAATTAAATTTTGGTTTTTAATTTATTTTTCTTTTACATTTAATTAATTCTGTTCATTCTAAAATCTCCTACTATTTAAAAAAAATCCTAACCAAAAATAGAATTTTTGCTAATGGTTAAGCGTCGCAAGGCCGCTCAATTTATTCTAGAAATTTAAAAATATACTTATAAAAAATTAATTGTTTCCGCTTGCTGCTGATCCTTGTGCCATATAAAAGGTTTCTTTATTTGTTGTTCCTCTACTGATGATCTTTATTTGCTAACGTATCTCCTTTTTATTCCACTTGAATTATGCCCGCCCGTTGCCAGTGGGTAATGCTGATCTTCTTCACCCTGAGATTTGTTAAAAATTCGCACGAAAAGGCCCCATTTGTTGAAATTCCAATTTCTGCTGTTGCCAAATATTAGTACCATTTATATTGTTTAAATGTCCTGGATTGTTGCGAAGGCTGACTTTGCCCATGGTGAGGAATCCTGAATTTTACTTTTTCACTTTTAGGCTTGGCGGAATTGCTTGAAAATTTTTATACGCTAATATTTTTCTATCCTAAGATGAAAATGAGCGCGACTAGTCTTTTGTTGCAAATTTATATAGCGCTTTAACATATATATATAGGTTCTCTTTGTGACTGTTCTTTATTTTTGTTGGTAATATTGGCTGGTTGTAAAATTTTTGTATTTTTCTTTTTCGTTATTAGGTTTTGCTTACTTCCACTGTCCTAGCAGTTTTTATTGCTTCATGAGTATTCAAACGAATTATGCAAATATTGATTTGCTATTAAATTCTGGCAGGGTTAATGAGTCTGCCTTTACTGTTGATTGGGAAATCTTTAGAGTTATTATTTTACCTTATTTCTTGCTCTTCCTCAGCTTTGGGTTAGGTTTTAAAACGGTTTGCGGTAGAAAGTTTAAAGTACTTTGAATATTAAATGCGTGCTTGAGCATTTTTCAACTGTCTATATCTAATTTTCATATGGTTTTTAAGTATCGTGGCTATTGCAATGGTCAATAGCACGATAACGCAGATTAAGGCTGCTAGCCAACCGTCCGGGATGTTTGGAGCAGCTTTTGTTTCTGGTTCAGCTGGTTGTTCATATTTTACTATTTTATTTTCTGATGCTTGAGAACTTTCCTTTCCTACTTCGTAGCCAGCTATGGCTACCATAATGCCTTAGGCTATTTTTGTCCACCAAGACATTTTGAACCTTCTGTGGTTACTTCCCTGTTCCAGTGAAAATAAGGGGTAAATTCTAATTTTAATAAAATTTCTTTTATTTTATTCTTTATCTTAAATATTCCAGTTTATTTATAAGCTTCGTATTAAGAATTGTAAGTCTAAAATTTTTAAATTAAAAATATTTTTATTTAGGTTAAAGGATTTTAACATGTCAAAAAAAAAAAATTTTATAATCTACAAGATTAGTATAGTTTATTTTCTTTCATAGTCAAAAAAAGTTTCAACGCAATTACAATTTAATTTTAAGCTCTCTCGGGGAATACCATTTAAATCATTCTCACGGTTTCTTCTTCCCTGGTTGTGGGATTTTTTACATCCTCAATTGTGGGTTCCCTATTCATGCCTATCTTTTTCCAAAATGGTTTTAACCATTTTAATTCCTTTCGTAATCTACTGTTCCTGCGTCTAAAATTACTTTGTATTCCCACTCAATGGGGTGTTTAAAATATTTTTCCCACATTCCAATTTACTTATTTAATTCAACAATCACTCTATAATTAAATTTTGGATTTTAATTTATTTTTCTTTTACATTTAATTAATTCTGTTCATTCTAAAATCTCCTACTATTTAAAAAAAATCCTAAGCAAAAATAGAATTTTTGCTAATGGTTAAGCGTCGCAAGGCCGCTCAATTTATTCTAGAAATTTAAAAATATACTTATAAAAAATTAATTGTTTCCACTTGCTGCTGATCCTTGTGCCATATAAAAGGTTTCTTTATTTGTTGTTCCTCTACTGATGATCTTTATTTGCTAACGTATCTCCTTTTTATTCCACTTGAATTATGCCCGCCCGTTGCCAGTGGGTAATGCTGATCTTCTTCACCCTGAGATTTGTTAAAAATTCGCACGAAAAGGCCCCATTTGTTGAAATTCCAATTTCTGCTGTTGCCAAATATTAGTACCATTTATATTGTTTAAATGTCCTGGATTGTTGCGAAGGCTGACTTTGCCCATGGTGAGGAATCCTGAATTTTACTTTTTCACTTTTAGGCTTGGCGGAATTTCTAGTCAGTTAGATTATTTTGGCCGATATTAATGCCGATATTAATCTAAACTGGCAGGATCGCCATGTAGAATAAAGTTGAACAAAAATGATTAAGAGCCGAACCCTGATGAGTAGCGTTGGATCGCAATTGTTGCAATTGTTCTTTATTGACGAAATTCATTACTATTTATACAGAAGTTCTTAACCTATGCATATATACATACTTACATTAATATTTACATACTAAAGGTACATGACTCAATAGTGAGGAATGCTTGTCAGCAAATTATTGACTTACATATTTTCAATATGATTCCCGCTTGAGCAGTTTGGTATGACGCATTAATGCATTAGGTGACTTAGTGAAAGCGAACGAACTTATGGTAGTTACCTGGGTCAATGAACGAGCGTTTGTTATGTTAAGTAAGGCTGAGTAACACAGCACTGGGCTGTGTTATCGTGTTAACACTCAGTAATGTGCGGCACGCACACGCACACTTATCGATTAATTTATAACACAGTGGCACACTCGATGGCACAAAGCTGACTGTTTCTATAGCACAGAGAATGACACTCAGATCGTAAGTGCACATTCATACATACATAGTCCATTTTGCTTGTGTTTTGCTTGTGTGTTGATTGTACTCATAATCTTGCCTGTGTATTACGTTTAAAATATGTGTGCACAAAATGTATACTCTAAGTTGAAAATGTTCTATTTAAACAAAAGTTGTGTTTATAAACGTAGATTCCCTAAACATGGGAGTATGAAAGAAGATAAATGTTGCCATGATTTACTTTTCTAAATGGCGTCAAACGTGGCGTTAGAGGTAAGTAACACATTACTGTGCTCTGATATTGTGCCAACACTCATATCGACTTTCGATAATCAGTTATAACACAATTGTGTCAACATAATGTGTTAACACTGCAAAGTGTGCCTGTGCGACTGTGTTAACACTCAAAAAATAGTGTCATTACCCACCAATAATGTTAAGCGTGTTTGAAATGGGGTGAATTCCACGCGATACTACAACGTGAAGACGACGACTGGTTTTAGAAACTACTACGTTAATTTAATAGTTTTTTCTTGAGCGTGTTGCTTTTCTATCTAAATGCACAGTGTTTCTATGCTCAGTGTTATCCGTTCCTACATTGGGCCGTGCTGACGTTCGATGATACTTTCGTCATCAAGACCTATTTAGAAATTTCCATCAATACATATAAGTACTCTCGCAAAGTTTCGCCAAATTTCTTTTTCCTATTCCTCAACTTTTTGTGAACATCTGATGCACAAACTTGCACTCCAAACTCATCTAATTTCATCAATCGCATTTTTCAAAGATTCCCAATCTACCAAACCTCTTTCACTCCTTATAAATAATTTTGCAGCACCTTTTAACAATTGCTTGCTATAAATAAATTTTTGCACCTCATTCCACCCAACGGGGGAAGCATTTTCCTCAAATTCTTTTACCCACTGTCTAATATCAACTTTATCTGTGCCACTGAATCTAGATAAACTTTCCTCAATGTCTTTAAAAGTGAATACCGCCGACAGGGACATCATATGTGGAACCGTTTGAGACTACATTATGATCATTGTCATCATTATTTTAACGCGGTAATGTAGCATTAGTCTGTCTTGCAAAGCCCTTTTAAGTCCTGTCGTTTCTAAGTTAAGCTCCCTAAGTGCATTTCTTAGTGACTCGCAATTCATAGCTAATATGGTATCTTAGTCTATTTTGGATATGTATTATTAAAGCAAAAATTGAATTGAATATGTATAACTATCTTATACGTAATAATGTGTTAGTAGTACGTATATAATAAAATAATGTTTTCATTTATTTTTATTTTCAATTAATTTGTACGTTTCCTGCATACATACATATGCTTAAATGTCAAAACTTCAATGTCTCCTTTCCAAAATCTTTCACAAATTGTTATTTCAAAAATTACTTCGCATTTATGTTTGTACAATCATTTCAACAATTGTACATATGCACAAATTTAGATACATAGATTTTCTCTTTCAATCGTTCTTTTACAATTTTTTTCTAAATTTTACGAAAAACGAAAAAAAATTATGGAAACTTTGAACATATTCTAAATTTAAAATTTTACTTTGTTGTTAGGCTGGCTTTATGTCAACTTTCGTAAAAATAAAACACAAGTGTTTTTCTTTTCTAACCAATATATTTCGGTTACTCCACGGTAACCGTCCTCAGAGTAAAACTGTTGATGAACATAAATAAAACACAAATTAACAAACTTCAAACGTAAGAAAATAATAAAAAATTAATTAATTAAAAAATAATAATAAAAATACATTATTTTTCACATACATTAATTTTCACGTCTGCCCTGTGTGACGCGGAGTTTGGCACTGTTTATTAGTTAATAAGTGCTTATATATATGCGCGCAGTCGGAGCTGTCACTCTTAAAGTTAAGTCGTATATTCGACGGTGTGTTTACTATATGTAACATCTCCAATGTAAATCTCTTATTGTAATTTCGTTCTTGTTGGAGAATTTGCGCGTCGTCGAAATTAGGCGAATGCCCACTAGATGAACAGTGGGCCATTAGTGCTGTTTTTGGGTTATCAGTTGTATGACAATATTTGAAATCCGATTTATGTCTGGATTCAATTCAACAAGAAACAAAAAAAGTGCAATAGATAGTGCAATATCTGATACAGTGGCACAAATAAGAAAGTTTTTGCAGAAAAATAAAAACATTAGAATTTTGACATCAGATAAAGGTAATAAAACGGTCGCAATGGAAGCAGAAGATTATAACAATAAAATGAAATGTATTTTAAATGACTTGACAACATACAGAATCCAAAGACAAGATCCGACATCGCGATTACAAACCAAAAACAACACTTTAGTCGAAAAACTCTTTAAAACGGAAATTATCACAAAAGCGGAGAAAAAGAAACTTAGCACAAACACGGCATTGCCCCCTAGAATCTATGGTCTCCCTAAGATACATAAGGAAGGAACACCACTGAGACCAATTTGTTCTGCTGTCGGATCACCTGCGTATGGATTATGCAAATATATTGCAGAAATATTGAAAAACACAACGGCGGCTTCAGTATATAACGTAAAAAACACATTAGAGTTTAAAGAACGAGTAACCGACACAAACATATTTGACAATGAAAAGTTAATTTCCTTTGACGTGGTTCCATTATTTCCCAGTATACCGATACAACTAGCACTTGACGTAATACAAGAAAAATGGACAACGATAAAAGAATTCACGAAGATACCCAAACAATTATTTATGGAAATCGTTCAATTTTGTATTAAAGATAACAGATATTTTAAGTTTAATGACAATTTATATACGCAGTTAAAAGGACTGCCAATGGGATCACCTACCTCCCCAGTTATAGCGGATATATTCATGGAAAAATTATTGGAAAAAACGATGGATAAATTGGAGCACAAACCAAGATTACTTACGAAGTATGTTGATGATTTATTTGCTATCGTAGAAGAAAATGAGGTTGAAAATGTACTTAACACATTGAACTCTTTCGACAAAAATATAAAATTTACAGTGGAACTCGAAAAGGACGAAAAATTGGCTTATTTAGATGCAATAGTAAATAGATTAAACAATAAATTAAAGTTGAAGTGGTATAGAAAACCAACATCATCGGGGAGAATTATTTATTATAATTCAAAGCATCCGAAATCAATGATATTAAATACAGCAATGGGCTGTATAAAGTGGATGTTACAGACTTCGGACCAAATTTACCACAATGAAATAAAGAAAGAAATATTTACAACTTTAAAGAACAACGATTTTCCAACATACACAATTAAAAAATTATTAAGTAGAGTAAACCATGCTATTAGTCAACAAAAACCACAAAAGTCAGTCATTTTCAAATCTCTCACGTACGTACCTCAACTCTCCGAGCGCCTTGCAAAATCGGATTGTTACAATAAGGAAAAAATAAAAATTGCCCATAGACCGACTAATACATTAAAATATTTATTTAATAATACAAAGTCAAAAATACCACAAAACGAAAAAAGCAATGTGGTGTACCAAATTCCGCGTAAAGGAAGTGGCAGAGAGCCGTGCAAGAGTGTCTATGTAGGCACAACAAAATTGAAATTAAAATCCAGACTTTCACAACATAAATCGGATTTCAAATATTGTCATACAACTGATAACCCAAAAACAGCACTAATGGCCCACTGTTCATCTAGTGGGCATTCGCCTAATTTCGACGACGCGCAAATTCTCCAACAAGAACGAAATTACAATAAGAGATTTACATTGGATATGTTACATATAGTGGCGGCCACCGTGGTGTGATGGTAGCGTGCTCCGCCTATCACACCGTATGCCCTGGGTTCAACTCCCGGGCAAAGCAACATCAAAATTTTAGAAATAAGGTTTTTCAATTAGAAGAAAATTTTTCTAAGCGGGGTCGCCCCTCGGTAGTATTTGGCAAGCGCTCCGGGTGTATTTCTGCCATGAAAAGCTCTCAGTGAAAACTCATCTGCCTTGCAGATGCCGTTCGGAGTCGGCATAAAACATGTAGGTCCCGTCCGGTCAATTTGTAGGGAAAATCAAGAGGAGCACGACGCAAATTGGAAGAGAAGCTTGGCCTTAGATCTCTTCGGAGGTTATCGCGCCTTAAATTTATTATTTATGTTACATATAGTAAACACACCGTCGAATATACGACTTAACTTTAAGAGTGGCAGCTCCGACTGCGCGCATATATATAAGCACTTATTAACTAATAAACAGTACCAAACTCCGCGTCACACAGGGCAGACGTGAAAATTAATGTATGTGAAAAATAATGTATTTTTATTATTATTTTTTAATTAATTAATTTTTTATTATTTTCTTACGTTTGAAGTTTGTTAATTTGTGTTTTATTTATGTTCATCAACAGTTTTACCCTGAGGACGGTTACCGTGGAGTAACCGAAATATATTGGTTAGAAAAGAAAAACACTTGTGTTTTATTTTTACGAAAGTTGACCTAAAGCCAGCCTAACAACAAAGTTTAGTTACATAAAGGTCGCCAAATAATTTTATTTATACAGACGGAAGGCACGCCGTTAGCATACAACAACAAACATGGGATATGCAACAATCAAAAACCATTATGAAAGCTCAAAATCAACAATTAACAAATTTCAAACTACATCTAAAAAATTGGTAAAAATAAAATCTAGTATTAAGTTTCTTTTACAATGTAGAAAGTCAAAAATCATTCCCAATTTTATAAAAAATTCAAACCATTGCTATAAGTTATTTGTATCTGATTGCGACAAAAATATCGACATAGATAGAATGTTACAGAGACACACTCAATATTATCTAACAAAAATATTAAGTTTACTCATTAAACACAAACACAATATATTAAGAAGAGCAAATAAACAAATGGAAGAAGCAACAACAACACTTAAGGAACAATTGGGCGACGAAGATTTAAAGCAATTTATACAGAACGAGAATAATGTGGCTAACAAACTAACAACAAAGCTAAAGAAGAAACAAACTACAAAATTTGAGAGACTGCGAACCAAACGAAATATGATCTTCACTCACAACAATAAACAAGAAGAATGGTTTATAAACAATACAAATGTGCAGTTCCCGAAAGAAGTGAAAGAATTGTTGGCGAAGAGACCGAAATTCGGAGTACCTGTGGAAAAAAAAAACGTTTCCTCTTTTTCAATATATAGCTGATGGAGAAGATTTGGTTCAGACACTTGAAAACAAAAAAGCAAAAAGCAAATAGAAGAGGCGCGGACAAAGCTCTCTCTACTTATTAAAAGCCACTCAACAAGAAACAAAAAAAGTGCAATAGATAGTGCAATATCTGATACAGTGGCACAAACAAGAAAGTTTTTGCAGAAAAATAAAAACATTAGAATTTTGACATCAGGTAAAGGTAATAAAGCGGTCGCAATGGAAGCAGAAGATTATAACAATAAAATGAAATGTATTTTAAATGACTTGACAACATACAGAATCCAAAGACAAGATCCGACATCGCGATTACAAACCAAAAACAACACTATAGTCGAAAAACTCTTTAAAACGGAAATTATCACAAAAGCGGAGAAAAAGAAACTTAGCACAAACACGGCATTGCCCCCTAGAATCTATGGTCTCCCTAAGATACATAAGGAAGGAACACCACTGAAACCAATTTGTTCTGCTGTCGGATCACATGCGTATGGATTATGCAAATATATTGCAGAAATATTGAAAAACACAACGGCGGCTTCAGTATATAACGTAAAAAACACATTAGAGTTTAAAGAACGAGTAAACGACACAAACATATTTGACAATGAAAAGTTAATTTCCTTTGACGTGGTTTCATTATTTCCAGTATACCGATACAACTAGCACTTGACGTAATACAAGAAAAATGGACAACGATAAAAGAATTCACGAAGATACCCAAACAATTATTTATGGAAATTGTTCAATTTTGTATTAAAGATAACAGATATTTTAAGTTTAATGACAATGTATATACGCAGTTAAAAGGACTGCCAATGGGATCACCTACCTCCCCAGTGATAGCGGATATAGTCATGGAAAAATTATTGGAAAAAACGATGGATAAATTGGAGCACAAACCAAGATTACTTACGAAGTATGTTGATGATTTATTTGCTATCGTAGAAGAAAATGAGGTTGAAAATGTACTTAACACATTGAACTCTTTGCGACAAAAATATAAAATTTACAGTGGAACTCGAAAAGGATGGAAAATTGGCTTATTTAGATGCAATAGTAAATAGATTAAACAATAAATTAAAGTTAAAGTGGTATAGAAAACCAACATCATCGGGGAGAATTATTAATTATAATTCAAAGCATCCGAAATCAATGATATTAAATACAGCAATGGGCTGTATAAAGCGGATGTTACAGCATTCGGACCAAATTTACCACAATGAAATAAAGAAAGAAATATTTACAACTTTAAAGAACAACGATTTTCCAACATACACAATTAAAAAATTATTAAGTAGAGTAAACCATGCTATTAGTCAACAAAAACTACAAAAGTCAGTCATTTTCAAATCTCTCACGTACGTACCTCACCTCTCCGAGCGCCTTGCAAAATCGGATTGTTACAATAAGGAAAAAATAAAAATTGCCCATAGACCGACTAATACATTAAAATATTTATTTAATAATACAAAGTCAAAAATACCACAAAACGAAAAAAGCAATGTGGTGTACCAAATTCCGTGTAAAGGAAGTGGCAGAGAGCCGTGCAAGAGTGTCTATGTAGGCACAACAAAATTGAAATTAAAATCCAGACTTTCACAACATAAATCGGATTTCAAATATTGTCATACAACTGATAACCCAAAAACAGCACTAATGGCCCACTGTTCATCTAGTGGGCATTCGCCTAATTTCGACGACGCGCAAATTCTCCAACAAGAACGAAATTATAATAAGAGATTTACATTGGAGATGTTACATATAATAAACACACCGTCGAATATACGACTCAACTTTAAGAGTGACAGCTCCGACTGCGCGCATATACATATATAAGCACTTATTAACTAATAAACAGTACCAAACTCCGCGTCACACAGGGCAGACGTGAAAACTAATGTATGTGAAAAATATTGTATTTTTATTATTATTTTTTAATTAATTAATTTTTTATTATTTTCTTACGTTTGAAGTTTGTTAATTTGTGTTTTATTTATGTTCATCAACAGTTTTACCCTGAGGACGGTTACCGTGGAGTAACCGAAATATATTGGTTAGAAAAGAAAAACACTTGTGTTTTATTTTTACGAAAGTTGACCTAAAGCCAGCCTAACAACAAAGTTTAGTTACATAAAGGTCACCAAATAATTTTATTTAAAATTTTACTTTCAGGAAATTTTATGATAAATTTGAATTTTCCTTTCTATGAAATTTGGACAAATATTTTGTTTGCTTATTTACCTAACTTCTTTCACAAATCTTTTTAATTTGGTTATTTTTTTATATATTTTAAAGATACGTAACTGGCATTTGTTTCGCTTCAAATTTCAATTCGTATTCCCTTCAGCTTCGCAGATGCTTATGATTTGTTCTCTTTATCACGCTTGACGGCGGTTTTTTCTTCTTTATTTATTAGCTCTTGACTCCTTTGATGTTTAGCAATTTTTATACTCAGTTGAGCAGAGCTCACAGAGTATATTAACTTTGATTGGATAACGGTTGGTTGTACACGTATAAAGGAATCGAGGTAGATATAGACTTCCATATATCAAAATCATCAGTATAGAAAAAAAAATTCGATTGAGCTATGTCCGTCCGTCCGTCCGTCTGTCCGTTAACACGATAACTTGAGTAAATTTTGAGGTATCATGATGAAATTTGGTATGTAAGTTCCTGGGCACTCATCTCAGATCCCTATTTAAAATTAACGATATCGCACAATAACCACGCCCACTTTTTCGATATCGAAAATTTCGAAAAATCGAAAAAGTGCGATAATTCATTACCAAATACGGATTAAGCGATGAAACTTGGTAGGTGAGTTGGACTTATGACACAGAATAGAAAACTGGTAAAATTTTGGAAAATGGGCGTGGCACCGCCCACTTTTAAAAGAAGGTAATTTAGAAGTTTTGCAAGCTGTAATTTGGCAGTCGTTGATGATATCATGATGAAATTTGGCAGGAACGTTACTCTTATTACTATATTCTGCTTAATAAAAATTAGCAAAATCGGAAAACGACCACGCCCACTTTTAAAAATTTTTTTTTTTTAAATTCAAATTTTAAAAGAAAAGTTAATATCTTTACAGTATATAAGTAAATTATGTCAACATTCAACTCCAGTAATGATATGGTGTAACAAAATACAAAAATAAAAGAAAATTTCAAAATGGGCGTGGCTCCGCCCCTTTTCATTTAATTTGTCTAGGATACTTTTAATGCCATAATTCGAACAAAAATTTACCAATCCTTGTGCAATTTGGTAGAGGGTTAGATTCTAGGACGATAACTGTTTTCTGTGAAAAAGGGCGAAATCGGTTGAAGCCACGCCCAGTTTTTATACACAGTCGACCGTCTGTCCTTCCGCTCGGCCGTTAACACGATAACTTGAGCAAAAATCGATATATCTTTACTAGACTCAGTTCACGTACTTATCTGAACTCACTTTGTATTGGTGTAAAAAATGGCCGAAATCCGACTATGACCACGCCCACTTTTTCGATATCGAAAATTACGAAAAATGAAAAAAATGCCATAATTCTATTCCAAATACGAAAAAAGGGATGAAACATGGTATTTGGATTGGTTTATTGACGCAAAATATAACTTTAGAAAAACACTTGGTAAAATGGGTGTGACACCTACCATATTAAGTAGAAGAAAATGAAGAAGTTGTGCAGGGCGAAATCAAAAGCCCTTGGAATCTTGGAAGGAATACTGTTCGTGGTATTACATATATAAATAAATTAGCGGTACCCGACAGATGATGTTCTGGATCACCCTGGTCCACATTTTGGTCGATATCTCGAAAACGCCTTCACATATACAACTAAGGGCCACTCCCTTTTAAAACCCTCATTAGTACCTTTAATTTGATACCCATATCGTACAAACACATTCTGGAGTCACCCCTGGTCCACGTTTATGGCGATATCTCGAAAAGGCGTCCACATATAGAACTAAGGCCCACTCCTTTTTAAAATACTCATTAACACCTTTCATTTGATACCCATATCGTACAAACAAATTCTAGAGTCACCCCTGGTCCACCTTTATGGCGATATCTCGAAAAGGCGTCCACCTATTGAACTAAGGCCCACGCCCTTTTGAAATACTCATTAACACCTTTCATTTGATACCCATATAGTACAAACAAATTCTAGAGTCACCCCTGGTCCACCTTTATGACGATATCTCGAAAAGGCGTCCACCTATAGAACTAAGGCCCACACCCTTTTAAAATACCCATTAACACCTTTCATTTGATACCCATATCGTACAAACAAATTCTAGAGTCACCCCTGGTCCACCTTTATGGCGATATCTCGAAAAGGCGTCCACATATAGAACTAAGGCCCACGCCCTCTTAAAATACTCATAACACCTTTCATTTGATACTCATATCGTACAAACAAATTCTAGAGTCACCCGTGGGCCACCTTTATGGCGATATTTCGAAAAGGCGCCCACCTATAGAACTAAGGCCCACGCCCTTTTAAAATACTCATTAACACCTTTCAGTTGATACCCATATTGTACAAACGCATTCTAGAGTCACACCTGGTCCACGTTTATGGCGATATCCCGAAAAGGCGTCCACCCATAGAACTAAGGCCCACTCGCTTTTAAAACAATTATTAACACCTTTCGTTTGATACCCATATTGTACAAACGCATTCTAGAGTCAACCCTGGTCCACTTTTATAACGATATTCCGAAAAGGCGCCCACCTATAGAACTAAGGCCCACTCTCTTTTAAAATACTCATTAACACCTTTCATTTGATACCCATATAGTACAAACAAATTCTAGAGTCACCCCTGGTCCACCTTTATGGCGATATCTCGAAAAGGCGTCCACATATAGAACTAAGGCCCACGCCCTCTTAAAATACTCATAACACCTTTCATTTGATACTCATATCGTACAAACAAATTCTAGAGTCACCCCTGGGCAACCTTTATGGCGATATTTCGAAAAGGCGCCCACCTATAGAACTAAGGCCCACGCCCTTTTAAAATACTCATTAACACCTTTCAGTTGATACCCATATTGTACAAACGCATTCTAGAGTCACACCTGGTCCACGTTTATGGCGATATCCCGAAAAGGCGTCCACCCATAGAACTAAGGCCCACTCCTTTTCAAACACTTATTAACACCTTTCGTTTGATACCCATATTGTACAAACGCATTCTAGAGTCAACCCTGGTCCACTTTTATAACGATATTCCGAAAAGGCGTCCACCTATAGAACTAAGGCCCACTCCCTTTTAAAATACTCATTAACACCTTTCATTTGATACCCATATAGTACAAACAAATTCTAGAGTCACCCCTGGTCCACCTTTATGGCGATATCTCGAAGAGGCTTCAACATATAGAACTAAGGCCCACGCCCTCTTAAAATACTCATAACACCTTTCATTTGATACTCATATCGTACCAACAAATTCTAGAGTCACCCTTGGTCCACCTTTATGGCGATATCTCGAAAAGGCGTCCACCTATAGAACTAAGGCCCACGCCCTTTTAAAATACTCATTAACACCCTTCATTTGATACCCATATTGTACAAACGCATTATAGAGTCACCCCTGGTCCACGTGTATGGCGATATCTCGAAAAGGCGTCCATCTATAGAACTAAGGCCCACTCCCTTTTAAAATACTCATTAACACCTTTCATTTGATACCCATATAGTACAAACAAATTCTAGAGTCACCCCTGGGCCACCTTTATGGCGATATCTCGAAAAGGCGTCCACCTATAGAACTAAGGCCCACGCCCTTTTAAAATACTCATTAACACCTTTCAGTTGATACCCATATTGTACAAACGCATTCTAGAGTCACACCTGGTCCACGTTTATGGCGATATCCCGAAAAGGCGTCCACCCATAGAACTAAGGCCCACTCCTTTTCAAACACTTATTAACACCTTTCGTTTGATACCCATATTGTACAAACGCATTCTAGAGTCAACCCTGGTCCACTTTTATAACGATATTCCGAAAAGGCGTCCATCTATAGAAATAGGGCCCACTCCCTTTTAAAATACTCATAACACCTTTTATTAGATACTCATATCGTACAAACAAATTCTAGAGTCAGGCCTGGTCCACCTTTATGGCGATATCCCTAAATGGCGTCCATTTATACAACTATGGCCCACTTCCTCTTAAAATACTCTTTAATACCTTCCATTTGATACACATGTCATACAAACACATTCCAGGGTTACCCTAGGTTCTTTTTACAACATGGTGATTTTCCCTTACTTTGTCTCCACAGCTCTCAACTGAGTATGTAATGTTCGGTTACACCCGAACTTAACCTTCCTTACTCGTTATTTTTAACTAGTTTTCTTCTTACCTCCTTTGTTGCTTCCAAGGTTATCTCTTCTTTTGATTTTGTTTGAACTTCTTTCTCTTTGTTAATTTGTGTTTTATTTATGTTCATCAACAGTTTTACCCTGAGGACGGTTACCGTGGAGTAACCGAAATATATTGGTTAGAAAAGAAAAACACTTGTGTTTTATTTTTACGAAAGTTGACCTAAAGCCAGCCTAACAACAAAGTTTAGTTACATAAAGGTCGCCAAATAATTTTATTTAAAATTTTACTTTCAGGAAATTTTATGATAAATTTGAATTTTCCTTTCTATGAAATTTGGACAAATATTTTGTTTGCTTATTTACCTAACTTCTTTCACAAATCTTTTTAATTTGGTTATTTTTTTTATATATTTTAAAGATACGTAACTGGCATTTGTTTCGCTTCAAATTTCAATTCGTATTCCCTTCAGCTTCGCAGATGCTTATGATTTGTTCTCTTTATCACGCTTGACGGCGGTTTTTTCTTCTTTATTTATTAGCTCTTGACTCCTTTGATGTTTAGCAATTTTTATACTCAGTTGAGCAGAGCTCACAGAGTATATTAACTTTGATTGGATAACGGTTGGTTGTACACGTATAAAGGAATCGAGGTAGATATAGACTTCCATATATCAAAATCATCAGTATCGAAAAAAAAATTCGATTGAGCTATGTCCGTCCGTCCGTCCGTCTGTCCGTTAACACGATAACTTGAGTAAATTTTGAGGTATCATGATGAAATTTGGTATGTAAGTTCCTGGGCACTCATCTCAGATCCCTATTTAAAATGAACGATATCGCACAATAACCACGCCCACTTTTTCGATATCGAAAATTTCGAAAAATCGAAAAAGTGCGATAATTCATTACCAAATACGGATTAAGCGATGAAACTTGGTAGGTGAGTTGAACTTATGACACAGAATAGAAAACTGGTAAAATTTTGGAAAATGGGCGTGGCACCGCCCACTTTTAAAAGAAGGTAATTTAGAAGTTTTGCAAGCTGTAATTTGGCAGTCGTTGATGATATCATGATGAAATTTGGCAGGAAAGTTACTCTTATTACTATATGTCTGCTTAATAAAAATTAGCAAAATCGGAAAACGACCACGCCCACTTCTAAAAAAAAATTTTTTTAAATTCAAATTTTAAAAGAAAAGTTAATATCTTTACAGTATATAAGTAAATTATGTCAACATTCAACTCCAGTAATGATATGGTGTAACAAAATACAAAAATAAAAGAAAATTTCAAAATGGGCGTGGCTCCGCCCCTTTTCATTTAATTTGTCTAGGATACTTTTAATGCCATAATTCGAACAAAAATTTACCAATCCTTGTGCAATTTGGTAGAGGGTTAGATTCTAGGACGATAACGCCCAGTTATTATACACAGTCGACCGTCTGTCCTTCCGCTCGGCCGTTAACACGATAACTTGAGCAAAAATCGATATATCTTTACTAGACTCAGTTCACGTACTTATCTGAACTCACTTTGTATTGGTGTAAAAAATTGCCGAAATCCGACTATGACCACGCCCACTTTTTCGATATCGAAAATTACGAAAAATGAAAAAAATGCCATAATTCTATTCCAAATACGAAAAAAGGGATGAAACATGGTATTTGGATTGGTTTATTGACGCAAAATATAACTTTAGAAAAACACTTGGTAAAATGGGTGTGACACCTACCATATTAAGTAGAAGAAAATGAAAAAGTTGTGCAGGGCGAAATCAAAAGCCCTTGGAATCTTGGAAAGAATACTGTTCGTGGTATTACATATATAAATAAATTAGCGGTACCCGACAGATGATGTTCTGGATCACCCTGGTCCACATTTTGGTCGATATCTCGAAAACGCCTTCACATATACAACTAAGGGCCACTCCCTTTTAAAACCCTCATTAGTACCTTTAATTTGATACCCATATCGTACAAACACATTCTGGAGTCACCCCTTGTCCACGTTTATGGCGATATCTCGAAAAGGCGTCCACATATAGAACTAAGGCCCACTCCCTTTTAAAATACTCATTAACACCTTTCATTTGATACCCATATAGTACAAACAAATTCTAGAGTCACCCCTGGTCCACCTTTATGGCGATATCTCGAAAAGGCGTCCACATATAAAACTAAGGCCCACGCCCTCTTAAAATACTCATAACACCTTTCATTTGATACTCATATAGTACAAACAAATTCTAGAGTCACCCCTGGTCCACCTTTATGGCGATATCTCGAAAAGGCGTCCACATATAAAACTAAGGCCCACGCCCTCTTAAAATACTCATTAACACCTTTCATTTGATACCCATATAGTACAAACAAATTCTAGAGTCACCCCTGGTCCACCTTTATGGCGATATCTCGAAAAGGCGTCCACATATAAAACTAAGGCCCACGCCCTCTTAAAATACTCATAACACCTTTCATTTGATACTCATATCGTACAAACAAATTCTAGAGTCACCCCTGGGCCACCTTTATGGCGATACTTCGAAAAGGCGCCCACCTATAGAACTAAGGCCCACTCCCTTTTAAAATACTCATTAACACCTTTCATTTGATACCCATATAGTACAAACAAATTCTAGAGTCACCCCTGGTCCACCTTTATGGCGATATCTCGAAAAGGCGTCCACATATAAAACTAAGGCCCACGCCCTCTTAAAATACTCATAACACCTTTCATTTGATACTCATATCGTACAAACAAATTCTAGAGTCACCCCTGGGCCACCTTTATGGCGATACTTCGAAAAGGCGCCCACCTATAGAACTAAGGCCCACGCCCTTTTAAAATACTCATTAACACCTTTCAGTTGATACCCATATTGTACAAACGCATTCTAGAGTCACACCTGGTCCACGTTTACAGCGATATCCCGAAAAGGCGTCCACCCATAGGACTAAGGCCCACTCCTTTTCAAACACTTATTAACACCTTTCGTTTGATACCCATATTGTACAAACGCATTCTAGAGTCAACCCTGGTCCACTTTTATAACGATATTCCGAAAAGGCGTTCACCTATAGAACTAAGGCCCACTCCCTTTTAAAATACTCATTAACACCTTTCATTTGATACCCATATAGTACAAACAAATTCTAGAGTTACCCCTGGTCCACCTTTATGGCGATATCTCGAAAAGGCGTCCACATATAGAACTAAGGCCCACGCCCTCTTAAAATACTCATAACACCTTTCATTTGATACTCATATCGTACAAACAAATTCTAAAGTCACCCTTGGTCCACCTTTATCGCGATATCTCGAAAAGGCGTCCACCTATAGAACTAAGGCCCACTCCCTTTTAAAATACTCATTAACACCTTTCATTTGATACCCATATTGTACAAACGCATTATAGAGTCACCCCTGGTCCACGTGTATGGCGATATATCGAAAAGGCGTCCATCTATAGAACTAAGGCCCACTCCCTTTTAAAATACTCATTAACAAACAGTACAAACAAATTCTAGAGTCACCCCTGGGCCACCTTTATGGCGATATCTCGAAAAGGCGTCCACCTATAGAACTAAGGCCCACGCCCTTTTAAAATACTCATTAACACCTTTCAGTTGATACCCATATTGTACAAACGCATTCTAGAGTCACACCTGGTCCACGTTTATGGCGATATCCCGAAAAGGCGTCCACCCATAGAACTAAGGCCCACTCCTTTTCAAACACTTATTAACACCTTTCGTTTGATACCCATATTGTACAAACGCATTCTAGAGTCAACCCTGGTCCACTTTTATAACGATATTCCGAAAAGGCGTCCATCTATAGAACTAGGGCCCACTCCCTTTTAAAATACTCATAACACCTTTTATTAGATACTCATATCGTACAAACAAATTCTAGAGTCAGGCCTGGTCCACCTTTATGGCGATATCCCTAAATGGCGTCCATTTATACAACTATGGCCCACTTCCTCTTAAAATACTCTTTAATACCTTCCATTTGATACACATGTCATACAAACACATTCCAGGGTTACCCTAGGTTCTTTTTACAACATGGTGATTTTCCCTTACTTTGTCTCCACAGCTCTCAACTGAGTATGTAATGTTCGGTTACACCCGAACTTAACCTTCCTTACTTGTTATTTTTAACTAGTTTTCTTCTTACCTCCTTTGTTGCTTCCAAGGTTATCTCTTCTTTTGATTTTGTTTGAACTTCTTTCTTACATCTTTTATTTTCTTATACTTTCATTTTGACATCATTCTTCTTTTTCTTCTCGTTTCTGCTCTTTCTTTTTACTACTAGCTTTTCCTACATACATGGAACGTACATGCTCACTCGCTTTCGTTTAACGACGAAAATTATAAGTGCAGATGACTTCGTGCTCACGATGTAGCTTCGTTTCGTTTTCAACATACATACATGGAACAAATTACGTTGACGCGTATATGTATATGTACACATGTATTTTGCTTTGTCGAGTCTACTTATACTAGGTAAAAACACACGCCATATTGGCAATTTATACCATTTGGGCAATTTATTACGCAATTTATCATATAATAAATTGTAATAACAATTTGCCAATTTGAAAAAAATTGCGTAATAAATTGTTTCAAACTGTAAATACAACTTTGTAAAGTGTGTTTATTGAGTAGATTTAAACGTCAGCTGCGCATGGCTCAACTATATGGTTGGCTCATCTCATCAGCTGATATTATTTTTTTCATTTCACTGGAGTAGGAATTGTCAAAAGAGGATGGCAAACTCAAAATGAAACCAAAACATTGAACACATTATCTTACAACACACAAAAATTTTCAAGTTTTATGTTTTCATTCCATTCCATTCACCTAATTCCAACACGCACATTTTGACATTCTGAACACAGGTATGTTGTTGCTGTAGAGATGAGCCAACCGGCCATCAAATTACTATTGTGTAAGCTAAATTAAGTTGTATGAACACCACTCAATTTGAATTGATATTGCCTCAATTTATTTTACTGTTTGAACATAGCATTAGTTTGCATGGACACTTCGCACACTTACAAATCCTGCTACATACATTTTTGTTTTTTTTTTTTTTGCAGTTTTTACAACTTTTCAGAAGCTTTGAAAACTTTTCACATAAACTTTTTCACCACTCTTTATTTTTTTTTGAACACATGCAAATTTTACTAATTTTTTAGTTCTTCCTTTCGGAATATTTGCTCGACGGCACTCTAATCCCGGACGAGCCCCCAATTTATTTGTGGGTTTACACAAATAATGTTTTATTCTTCACAATTTTGTCAATTTTGTAACATAGTTTATTTCAATTAATTGTTGGTATTACATTTTTACATTTATATATTTATTTTAAATCTAATTATTATTTATTTGAATGTTGTAAAAAGCATATCAGGTTTTTAATATTTCATATTTTAAATTTACGTTTTCAAGTTCACGAGAAGACGACGACTGTTTTTAGAAACTACTACGTTAATTTAATAGTTTTTTCATGAGCGTGTTGCTTTTCTATCTAAATGCGCAATGTTTTTATGCTCAGTGTTATCCGTTCCTACATATATTTGCCGATACATTTCTCAATGTCGCCGTTAAGTACATAGTATTTGTAGAGCCGCCAGTTGAGTATAATGACCACTAAACAATTTTGTAAACGGGACCTGTATGAAGCACGTCGTTGAGTGAGATGCCGGAGTGAGATCATTTGGATGCATTGAAAACTACCCAGACTTTAGTAGTTTTACTATCGGGTTTGAGTACGGCATGATGTGGTAAGTAAAACGAGAAATACTTTCCATCACGTATAATTTCCCGAGGGGTTGTGGGTTCTATATGATTTAGGGTAAAGTATTCCGCTAAGACTTTGGAGTAGGTCGTTCGGAGCTCTGGTTTTTTCTCAATGCTTCGTTCTACGCTGAGGTATTGTTGCTGGGGATCGGGTCTAGAGTGCCCTAAAGCTACTGAGTTGAGACACGAGTCTTTAAATGGGAGTTTTTCTACGTAGCGGCCATCATTTCTTCGGATTGTGGTACTTTTGTAGAGCTCTTCGCATATTAGAAGCCGATGGCACTTCTTCTTGTTTCCAACACCTTTTGAGTATGTCTTCGAGGAAATCCTTTTGCGATTCAACTACTTGAGTTGAGAATGTTGAGATCTGTTCCTTAAGTGGCCCGCTTAATATCCACTCGAAGATTGTGTTCTGGGCTATTAAACTTCCAGCTGTATTGGTTTTGAGGCCCGGAATCAGTATTTGAGGGAGTATGTCGCTACCTATTACCATATCTATCTTGGCAGTTGCGAAACAATTGGGGTCTGCTAGAGAGTGTTGAGTAATCTTTGAGGTCTATATAAGAAACTTTAAACGTTGCCATGAATTCCGTCAGTTGAGGGATTATGATCGCATTAGTTTCGATTTTAATATTGAAATCTGGAGAATATATGGTGATTGAGCACACCTTATCTGCTTTCTGGACTGTTCCTCTATTATCTGAGATACGCATTGTTACATATTTAGGGTGCTATTTTAAGTATCATATTTCAACAAAAATAAATCACAAAAAACTAAAATTATATAAATAAAAATTTAAGAAAATTAAGTAAAGTCAAATTAAATAAAATTAAATTAATTATACTAAAAATAAATTAAGTTAAACTAAATTAGTAAACAATTATTGTTGTTATATCGGCCTACTGATTTGTAAGATTGCGAGATTGAATCGAGCTCAAGGCCTAACAATGATTATTTTATCTTTATTATTGTTATAATATATTTTTTCTTAATTGAAAAAATTTTAAATTAGAATAGAAGAAAGAAAAAATTTAGACAACTGCCAAAGCTCGTAACCATTCAGCCATCACAGCGGTTTTTTGTTTGTCTTCATTATTCCTACTTCATTTGTGGTTCTTGCCAATTGATATTCACAGCACTGCGACATCTGTTACAGAATATTTGTGAAAATTGGACTTTGTTTTTATGGCGATGGTGCCATAGTGTAATATTTGATTAACACTTTTTCCCCGTGCTCTGGGATGTATTAACCATTTTTGTTGTTATATCGGCCTACTGATTTGTAAGATCGCGAGTTTGAATCGAGCTCAAGGCCTAACAATAATTATATTATCTTTATTATTGTTATAATATATTTTTTCTTAATTGAAAAAATTTTAAATTAGAATAGAAGAAAGAAAAAATTTAGACAACTGCCAAAGCTCGTTGTATAAATCCATTTCGGGAACTGCTAAATTCCTTCATCGGCAACGTTTAGGCGCCACTGCTATAACCATTCAGCCATCACAGCGGTTTTTTTAACGGTTTTAAACTAAACTAAACTAAACTAAAATAAACTAAACTAAACTAAACTAAACTAAACTGAACTAAACTAAATGTATAAAAATTTGCACTAATGAAGGCTAGATGCACTGAGGGATTAAAGGGAGGTAGAACTTCACTTTACTAAAATAAAAGCGCGAAAACTTTCGATTTCATCTATGTATATAAAAATATAAACTTTATTTATTCTGATTTTATTATTTTTATTTGTATTTTATTAAATTTTTTCCTAACACAACAATTTGACAAAATTATTTTACAGTGCTAGTCAGAATTTATTTTATCAATTCTGAATTTACGACTTTTGTTGATTTAGAGTATTTATATTTGCGGCGATTATAGTTAGGCTGATGGCGAATAACTAACTTACAACGGCCCAGCACATTCCACTGGACCATTTACTTCTTTTAATGAGAGCATACATATGTAGGTATACATACATGTGTGTACGCTAAACAGTAATTATGTTTCTTATTTACAGGGTTCTTCAAACAGGTAAATGTACATGGTATTCCAAAAGGGTGAGTATGGAATAAAGGTAAGTAATTTTAAGCAAATATTTCATATAGGTAAATATTTCAAAGGTAAGTAAAAGGTAAGTATTTCAAAGGTAAGTAAAAGGTAAGTATTTATAATATAGGTATTAGAAATTAATTAATTTCAATATAATTAATTCTTCTTTCCAGATTGTAACGAATTTTCTTGCAATTCCTCTTATTTGCAACCCTCTGCTAAGTTCGTATCGCTAAACTGTTGAATAAATAACTCCAATATGTAATAATGCAAAATGGGCTTTATTCAAGTACTTCACAGTAACACTTGTACTTTGCAACGAATAGCTTACTTAATAACCAAACTGATTGACAGCTCAAATAAAACTCTACTATTCAAAATAATACTGCTATAACTCGCTAGATAGCGCTTAATCCAAATCTCAAATCAAACTGAATTACTTCTTACTCGTCTGCCCCGCTTTTATAGTTTACGCTGCATACTTCTAGGCTCTTCGATTTCCAGAAGTTGCTAGTTAGTTTCGGCTACAAAATCGCCAGCCACAACTACGTGCACAAATTATTGCTCTCGCTTGTGACAACTCAGATATATGCATGTACAAACATTGCCGCTCCGCTGCTCGTATACGTACATATGTGTAGACGCAATTATTTATTCGTTTATGTAGATACATAATGATTGAATTATTGATGTGAATGTTTGTAGTTTACAGTCTCTCGCGCATACATAGGCGTATAAGTAAATTCATCTGTGTGTGACATCTTCGGCTGTCTTATATATGTGTATACATGATTTGATTATTGACGTAAATACTGCTTATCGTGGCCTTGGCATCGCCTTAGTGATGGTATAACTTAGTTATATTAATATCCGTGACACTGCCCTCCACCTAAGTCTGATCGTCCCGATCAGACAAATCTCCCGATCTAAACGTTGCCAGCCTTTCCAAATGGACCACCTTTCATTTTGGTTTCGGGGTTTACCGATGGTTTGTATGCGGTACACTACATCGTTGATCCGTTTTACAACTTTGTATGGGCCTTCCCAATTACATTGCAATTTCGGGGACAAACCTTTTTTTCGTTGCGGGGTTGTATAACAGCACCAAATCTCCTTCCTGAAAACCTTCTGAATTAATTGCTTTATCATATCTGGCTTTCATCTTGTCACTCATAATCTTTGTTCGTTGCCTTATCAGATCATGTATTTCTCTTAGCTCTTCTTCCAAATCACTAGTGGATTTCTTGACATTTCTCTCCGCATTGGCATCTATCCCAAACTTCAAATCAGCTGGCAGTCGAAGGTCATTGCCAAAAATTACTTTTGCAGGGGTTTGGCCCGTTGTCTCATGCACTGCTGATCGGTAAGCCATCAAGAATAATGGTATGCGGTATCCCATTCTTTATGGTACTTGTCCACTACTTTCCTTAAGTGCTCCTCCAATGTTCTATTGAATCGTTTCTACCATACCATTGGATTGAGGATGCAATGCAGTTGTCCGTGTTTTTCGAATGCCCAATGACTTACACATTTCCTGGAACACAGATGATTCAAAATTCTTGCCTTGGTCAGAATGTAACTCCATTGGTACACCATACCTTGCAACCCAATTGTTTATAAACACTTCTGCTACCGTTTCCGCTTCTTGATTTGGGATTGGGTATACCTCTGGCCATTTGCTGAAATAATCCATAACTACCAGTACATATTTGTTTTCCGCCTTTGCTAGTAGGAAATGGACCGGCAACATCCATAGCGATCCTTTCAAATGGCGCACCTGAGTTATATTGCTTCATCTGGCCATGACTTCGTGTTCTGGGCCCTTTCGCTCTGCTGCAAACCTCGCAGTTCGCAATCCACTTAGTGACCGACTGACGGCAACCGACCCAATAGAATCTCTGTTTAATCTTCTCGAGCGTCTTCGTGATTCCAAGATGACCTCCGCTTGGACCATTATGCAGCTCGCTGATCACATCAGGAATCCTATTTCTGGGAACAACTATCAGTTTATTCTTTGTATTTACCATCCTCACTCTCCCATACTCGATGAAGGCACTGTGCTCAATATGACTTCGCAATGGGACTCTCTGCTGACATCTCTTCTCTGTTTGGTTTTTCGTTTCGTTCGAGCCCTTGCATAACACGTGACAGATCTGTATCTTCTAGCTGACACTTTCTTATCTGTTCCTTTGTCCCATTCATCTGTACATGTTATAGTCATTAGCCGGACATCTATAATGTCTTCTTTAGCCTCGGCTTTTAAACAGTGCTTGCATTCCAAACTACATGGTCTTCGTTACATTGTATCGGCCTTTCCATGGGTACTACCTTTGCGATGCTCAATGGAAAAGTCATAACTTTTTAGTCGCTGGATCCACCGTGCCAATTGTCCTTCCGGATTACGGACTGCAGAAGCCATTTTAAAGCTGCGTGATCTGTCCTGACACGGAATCGCTGGCCGTAGAGGTATTTGTAAAAATTTTTAAGGCACTCTACCAATGCCAACAGCTCTCTCCGCGTAACGCAGTAGTTCCTCTCTGGTTTCCAATCGAACAGCTTTAATACTTCTCCTGTCATCGACAGTTGTGATAAAAAGCCTCCTATAGCATATGCGCTCTCATCTGTATCTATAATAAACGTTGCTCCTGGAATCGGATATGCCAACCATTGGGGCAGTGCACAAACGCTCTTTCAATGTTTGGGAAGCTACTTCTTGCTCCTTCTTCCATTCAAAAGCTTTATTTTTTCTTGTTAGCTCGTGGAGACTATGGCCTACGCTAGCAAAATTTGGTACAAATCGGCGGTGATATGTGCACAGCCCAAGGAAACTTCTCAATTCATGCAGATTCTGTGGTCTTTGTCAATCCTTTACTGCCTCTATCTTTTCATTCACTGTACGGACATCTTCTGTTGTTAGCTTGTGATCAAAAATATTTACTTCCTTTTTAAGCAGCGCACACTTTTTGGGACTTAACTTCAGACCAGCGCCAGCTATTCTCTGGAAAACTTCATCTAAGTTTTTAAGATGTTCATCAAAGTTCTTGCCCAATACGATGATGTCGTCCAGGTACACCAAGCATTTTTTCCAATGTAGTCCTTTTAATACCTGATCCATGAGTCTCTCGAAAGTAGCTGGTGCATTACATAGTCCAAAGGGCATTACTGTAAATTGCCAAAGACCATCTCCGACGCTGAAGGCTGTTTTCTCTTTGTCTTCCTCGTTCACATCCCCCTTGCCCGAAGCCGCTTTTCAAGTCCAGTGTGGAAAACCATTCGTACCAGAGAGCGAGTCCAGAGTGTCATCAATTATTGGCAATGGGTAGCTATCCTTTTTCGTAACGTCATTCAACTTCCGGTAGTCCACGCAAAACCTCATTTTCCATCCTTCTTCTTACAAGTACTACCGGTTAGCTCCATAGACTAGCTGACGGTTCGATGACGCCGCTGTCGCTCATTTCTTGTATGATTTGACTCACAACTTCCAGCTTTACCAGTGGAACACTACGTGGAGCTTGACGGATCGGCCCTCGCATCTCCAGTGTTAATTTGATGTTTCACAACATTGGGTTTGGAACCATCCTGGTCAAATGTGTTCGCGTACTTTAGGAGCAGTTGTTTTGCCTTACTCTGATAGGCTTTCTCTAGCCCCTGCGTCCATGCCGTGATGTCATTTGAAAGATCAGTATTACTAGATGAAACGTGTTCCTGGAGCTTTTTACAGTTAATAACTACTTCGGCCTCTTGGCATCTTCCCAGAATAGCTCCTTTGGTCAAATTGAATGGTGGCTTGAACTCATTGAGTACTCTTACCGGAATACGTCCATCTTTTTTTGTCATAGCCAGGCTTTTTCCTACAAGTATGTTCAGTGCTGATCGACAACCCACAATTTGTTTGTCCTACAATCTCCATCAACCTTTGCCCAGATGACTGCTTTCTGATTTTGGTGGTATTTGCTGACTCTCTTCCACCAGCACTCGTTTACTGCTGCAGCCTCTCTCGTAGCCGAAATTAAGTGGTACATCCATGTTCTTATACCGCATCGTCTTGCTTTGCATGTCGATCTTGATGCCCTGGTCCATTAAGAAGTGCACTCCAATTATGATTTCATCAACAATCTCTGCCACTATAAAATTGTGTACTACCGTCACGTTCTCAATTGCGACTTCACATGATACTTCTCCTAGAACCGTGCTGTTTTCTCCAGTGGCTGTACGCAATCTTGCTCCATGCAATGGTCTTATCTTCTTGTTGACTAAATCCGGTCGAATGATGGGATGAGATGCACCCGTATCTACAGTCAGTAAACGTTCCTTTCCATCCACATGTCCTCCGACAGTAAGATTGCTTTACCTTCTTCCAATTTGTGAGATAGAGATTATGGGGCATTCAATTGAGCGAGCCAGCTATCGCCCCCTGCGGCTGACTCACTTTAGTTTAACGACTGAGTGGACTTAGAGATTTGCTCATCTCATTCAGCTCTGCGTTTACGGCCACCCATATTGTTGGAGCTATTGGGACCGGTGCTGCAATGTCGTGCAATATGACCTGGGTTGACGCACTTGAAACATTTAATAACTTCGGCATTTTTCTGTTGTGATCCCTTCAGTGCTTCCAAAATTGTATCTACTCACTCTACCCTTTCTAATTCCACACGATGAGCTTTATATGCTGGTTTACTCAATAGGGAGGCAGTTTCCTGAGTCAATGCATGTGATACCGTTTCAGCAAATGTCAGCATTGGGTTTGCGTATGTAGCTCGCTTCGTTTCCACGTCCCGTATGCCATTTATAAAACTCTGGATTTTTACCTTCTCGGTGTATTCCACGCGTGCTTCCGCATTTGCGAGATGAGCCAATCTTTCAACATCCGAGGCAAACTCCTGCAAAGTCTCATTCGCTCTTTGGTGACGGTTTTGCAACTCAATTTGGAATATCTGTTTTCTATGCTCGCTTCCATAACGTCTCTCGACAGCGGCCATCAATGTTTCATAGTTGTTCCGCTCTCCTTCGGGAATCGTCTGTAGGATTTTGGCTGCTGGCCCTTTCAATGCCACGAACAGAGCTGCAACTTTTTCTTCAGCATTCCAGTTGTTCATTGTTGCGGTCTTCTCAAATTGTAGCTTAAAGTCCTGGAAAGGAACAGAACCGTCTAAGGATGGTATTTTTACCTTTGCATTACTCGTTGAAACTGCTGGGCGATTTAGTTGCAACTGCTCGATACGTCCTCTCAAAGCATCCACCTCGGCCTCGATTTTTTCTTCAAACTGTAAAATTTTTGTATCTTGCTTGCGCCTCCAATTTCGAGGAAATTCGTGCTCCTTGCTCTTCCAGTTGAGCAGAGATCTGCGATGATATCTGTGCTGAAATTTGCGCCGACATTTCGGATATTTGTGCCTCTTGTGCTTCAATCTTCGCTGTTATTTTAGATGACATTTCTGCAATACGTGTTTCCTGTGATTCCATCTTGGATGCCATATATGTCTTTTGTTCTTCTAACTGTGTTTCCATCTTAGATGTTATATCTGTCTTTTGCGATTGCAGTTGAGATGACATGTTGGTGGATATTTGTGATGACATTTCGGACATTTGTGCCGATATTGCAGCCAATATCATGTTCAAGTCTGTGTTCGCCATTGTCTGCGGTGTTTCATTTTTCTCCTCCAATTTTGTTGTCTCATCGCCATCAAGATGAAAGACATATTCTTCCACGTCAATTCCTTCTAATTCCATTGCCTCTCGTAGTCGTGCCTGAAGTTCGAGTTTAAGTTGTATTCAATCCACGGTTCTCCAACTCCTTCTTCAGTTGCGGGATCTTCAATTCACTTAACTTTGCCATGTCCTTGTTGTCCTCTGGAATTTATTCAACAATTCCTCTTCTGACATCAATTGTAATGATTTTACTTGCAAATCCTCTTATTTGCCCTTCTGCTAAGTTCGAATCACTAAACTGTTGAATAAATAACTCCAATATTGAATAAAGGAAAAATGGCCTTTATTAAAGTACTTCACAATACCACTTATACTTTGCAACTAGCTTGCTTAACAACCAAACTGATTGATAGTTCAAATGAAACTCTACTATTGCCCGCCAGATTTCGTCCTTAATCAATAACTGCTTGATAGCTCAACTCAAACTGAATTTCAGCGCCTCTACATTTGCTGCCTTTCACACTCTCTGATTTCAACGTCCACATCTTCTAGGCGCTTCCAGAATCTACTATTTGCCATCAGCTCTCAAACTTTTCAGCTGTAACTACAATTGCACTATTTTATAGCTTCTCTCATTGCATACCGCCAGATTGCATGCTTAATCAATAACTGCTTTATAGCTCAACTCAAACTGAATTTCAGCACCTCTATATTTGCTGCCTTTCATACTTTCCGATTTCAACGTCCGCATCTTCTAGGCGCTTCCAGAATCTATTATTTGCCATCAGCTCTCAAACTTTTGAGCTGTAACTACAATTGCACTATTTTATAGCTCCTCTCATTGCATACTTTCAGGAGTATCTCAGATATATGCATTTGTTTGTGCATTGACTCTCCGCTGCTCGTATACGTATATGGTACATATGTGTAGACGCAATTATTGTTTCGTTTATGTAGATACATAATCAATGATCTATGGATGTGCATGATATCACTGTTTAGCATCGGTTTAGAAATAGCAGCACCCCTTAGTTTTGCTAATATTCGTAACAATATATGTGAAGCAGAGTATGGTGTGCTAGCCCGCAGCGACGACAACTTATTGCAGAGTCACAGGCGCCCGTTACATGTGAGGTGGCAAAACAATTTATGCAGTA
Source organism: Eurosta solidaginis (assembly GCF_040869045.1). Taxonomy (NCBI): domain Eukaryota; kingdom Metazoa; phylum Arthropoda; class Insecta; order Diptera; family Tephritidae; genus Eurosta; species Eurosta solidaginis. The sequence goes on along the minus strand of NC_090319.1, from coordinate 188,799,945 downwards.
ACGGTGCGCCTTTGCGGATTCATAGCGCTCGTCTGGAGTCATAGCCAGAAAAGCGCAGGAAAATCGAAGTGGGTGAATGCGGCAGTAGAGGCGGCACTTCCGATAATCCTTGGAGCTGGAAAGAAATCTCGAAAACCTTATTAGAAGGTGGTATGTGTGATGAGGAGAGACGACATTTGGGTAACATGAGGGGTCCTATAAAAACTGAGGAATACGATTAGGCGGGGGTAACAGACAGAGTTTCGTTATGTTGCGAGTGACAGTTCCGCCCTCGGTTCAGATATCTACTACGCGAACACTTTGATCACGAGCAGTGTAAAGTTTTGTGATTCGGCCTAACCGCTATTCGTTGGGAGGTAAGAGATCGTCTTTAATGACGACGAGGTTACCTTCCTTAATGTTGATATTCAGTTTTACAGCTTTTGCTTTAGCCTTTGCCATTTGTTCACTAAATTTAGGTTCTCACAGTTAGGCTCAGGAATAGACAGAAAGGGAGCACCGCGTATAAAATGACCTGGAGTTAAAGCTTTTAGATCGTCGGGGTCTTGTGACCTTGGTGAAAGCGGTCTGGAGTTGGGGACCGCTTCTATGCGAATGAGGATAGTGTTGAACTCCTCAAAAGTAAACTTCTGATTTCCGGCAACCTTTGTTAAGTGAATTTTAAAGCTTCTCACTTCTGCTTCCCACAATCCTCCCGTGTTGGGGGGCGTACGGAGGGATAAACTGCCATGAGAGTCCGTGGATAGCATATTTGCTTGCGATGTCTTCGGCAGCTTCGTGGAGGAATGTGGAAAACTCGCGTTGCAGGCTGCGTTTTGCTCCTACGAATGTCTTACCATTATCGGACATAATCTTTGAGGGGATGCCTCGACGGCCCACAAAACGGGCGAATGCTGCTTTGAAAGCTTCAGTGGTGAGGTCTGAGCAGACTTCGAGATGTATGGCTTTGGTAGAAAAGCATACGAAAACGCAGACGTATGCTTTGGCGTATGATGCACGTCGGAGAGTTGACGTTTTTACGAGGAAAGGCCCTGCAAAATCTACTCCAGTGGTATGAAAGGGCAGTAAGAAAATTACGCGCTCTGGTGGTAGAGCGGCCATCACTTGAGATTTCATTTTTTGCTTATAGATAGTGCATTTCTTGCACTAAAATATGAATTTTTTCACCTTTTGTTTCAGGCGGGGAATGTAATATTATTTTTGAACCATGCCGATTATAAGTTGTGTCTCGGCATGGAGTAAGGTCGCATGGAGGAAGTCCAAAAGGAGAGCGCAGTACCGTGAGTTTTCGAGTATGTTTATAGGGTACTTTCCGTTGTGACTCATGTCTGCATAGGCGAGGCGTCAATTTACGCGTAATAGTCCCATTTCGTCCAAGACCGGGCTGAGCGGGAGCAACGAACTTCTTTTTCTGAGAGACTTTGCAGCTTTGAGGTCTGCGATCACTTCTCCATACTGGTTTTGCTGAGCGTTCGCAATGAGTTGCCCCTTTGCCTGACGAATCTCTTCCTGGGTGAGATGAATTGTGGAGGATATCAGGTGTTTCCTGGACTTCGAGACAAATCGGCGAATGTAAGGGAGAACTGTCAATGCTCGAGCAAATGACGAAAACCGGTCCAGAAAATCATGCTTTTCCAGTGAGTGCAGGGCTTCTTTCCGTCGTTGTTCTGGGGGTGAGTCATTATGATGGCTATCTTTCGGCCAGCCAGGAAGGGAGTTTACGAGCCACCTTGGGCCGTTCCACCAGAGGGAACAGTCGATCAAGTCCTGTGGTCGACATCCTCGAGTGCCCATATCGGCTGGATTTTCGCCACTGGGTACATGTCGCCACGTTGCGTTACTGACATTGTCAAGTATCTGGGATACGCGGTTTGCTACATATATTTTTCATGTATGTGGTGGCTTTTCGAGCCAAGCCAGTACTATGGAGAAGTCTGTCCACAGAGTCAAGTTGCTCTCTGTGAGTTTAAGCGAAGTTCGAATACACTTTACTAATTTTGAGAGGAGTAATGCTCCACAGAGCTCTAATCGGGGAAGGCTTAATGTTTGTAGGGGTGCGACTTTACTTGTTGCTACGAGTAAGTGAGAGGATATAGAGTTATCGCTGAGTTGAACCTTTAAATAGACGCAGGCATAATATGCCTTTTCAGAGGCGTTGAAGAAACCATGTATCCGAGTGGGCACGTTGAGTGTGAATTGAACCCAACGTGGAATTTTGATATCTCCAATTGCTGAGAGGTCTTCCGTAAAGGATTTCCGTTTGAGAAGTGAACCGGGTTTGACGTTTTTATCCCAATCCGTTCCTTGCGTCCAGAGCTGTTGCAGGAGAGTTTTTTCTACTATCATTATAGGCGATAGCCATCCTGCCGGGTCGAAAAGTTCCGCAACGGAAGAGAGAATATGTGGCTTGGTTGCCGATTTTGCGTCTGATATGGGGCCGTACGAACAAAAGAAGGAGTCTTCGATTGCGTTCCAGCGTAGTCCAAGAGTTTTTGAGGAGATTGAGTCGTGGAATTTTAGAAAGGGGTTGTTCGCTGTCATTTTTTTGAGTGGGAAGACTGCTGATTTTAGTGCTTCGATCAACTGAGTCATGGTTTCGTGAATGGACAGTATGTTATGTCCGCCTGCGAGAATATCATCCACGTAGGTCTCTCGCAGGAGAACGTTGGTCGCGAGGGGGAGTTCGGCGTTAAATACATATTTGTAGAGTCGCCAGTTGAGTATAATGACCATTAAATCATTTTGTAAAACGGGACCTGTATGAAGCACGTCGTTGAGTGAGATGCCGGAGTGAGATCGTTTGGATGCATTGAAAACTACTCAGACTTTAGTAGTTTTACTATCGGGTTTGAGTACGGAATGATGTGGTAAGTAAAACGAGAAATACTTTCCATCACGTATAATTTCCCGAGGGGTTGTTGGTTCCATATGATCTAGGGTTAAGTATTCCGCTAAGACTTTGGAGTAGGTCGTTCGGAGCTCTGGTTTTTTCTCAATGCTTCGTTCTACGCTGAGGTATTGTTGCTGAGAAGCGGGTCTAGAGTGCCCTAAAGCTATTGAGTTGAGAAACGAGTCTATAAATGGGAGTTTTACTACGAAGCGGCCATGATTTCTTCAGATTGTGGTACTTTTGTAGAGCTCTTCGCATATTAGATCATCGTCTTTTAGAAGCCGATGGCACTTCTTCTTGTTCCCAAAACCTTTTGAGTATGTCTTCGAGGAAATCCTTTTGCGATTCAACTACTTGAGTTGAGAATGTTGAGATCTGTTCCTTAAGTGGCCCGCTTAATATCCACTCGAAGATTGTGTTCTGGGCTATTAAACTTCCAGCTATATTGGTTTTGAGGCCCGGAATCAGTATTTGAGGGAGTATGTCGCTACCTATTACCATATCTATCTTGGCAGGTGCGAAACAATTGGGGTCTGCTAGAGAGGGCGTTGAGTAATCTTTGAGGTCTATATAAGAGACTTTAAACGTTGGCATGAATTGCGTCAGTTGAGGAATTATGATCGCATTAGTTGCGATTTCAATATTGAGATCTGATGAACATATGGTGATTGAGCACACCTTATCTGCTTTCTGGAATGTTCCTCCGCCCATTCCCAATATTTCGTAATTGGTCTTTTGAACGGGTAGACCCAGTAGCTTTTGCATTCTAGAGGTTACAAAAGTTTTTTGGGGTCCTTGGTCTAGAATAGCACGAATATTAAAGGTTTCTCCTTTGTGTAACACGGGAATGTTTGCTGTAGGTTCGCTCTCTACTACTAGAGAAGTGTGAGAGTACATTCTCCGTGCTATTTTGAGTAGCTGTCTCAGAGTTCATCGACTCCGCCTGTTGAGAGGTACAAGGCTTTTCTTCATCGATGGTCACGTGAGATGTGACGGGATTTTTCTTCGGTTTTGAGCTGTTTTGCGTTTGGTTGTTGGCTGATTAGTGTAGGAGGGAGTGGTGTCGCTTTTGGCAGTAAACGCAAGTGAAACTGCTTCCGCATTGTCTTTCTGAGTGGGAGTAAGCCAAAGAGTTCTGGCAATACCTGTTTTCCCTTACGAATTTGATTCTATCTTGAACTTAGAGCTCTTTAAATTTGACGCAATCCATCAGCGAGTGATTGCTGTTGCATAATTTGCACGAAGCCTGCCTTTTTGGGTCAGTATGCAATGAGTGTGTCTTGTTCCTTTAGTGGAACGAGTTATTGGTAGGAGTAGAAGACCGCGGGGTGAAATTAGGTTGACTAAGCTGTCGGGGGTCCCAATTATCCGTGGAAACACCGTTAGTTTTAAGGGTTGAGATCAATTATTTATCGTGGTTTGCACGTACTGTATCCGTTCTCCGTTTTCACTTGTTACTCGATGTATATTAAAGAGGGTTTGAGCTGGTTGTCGACAAGAATTCTTCGATTCTCATATCGACTCTTTAATGCGTTCCACGCGAGTTCAAAACTTTGGTCATTCAATGGATATTTTTTTATAAGGAAGGCGGCTTTCCCCCGGTTTTTTTTTCCTTAAATGGTAGAGTTTCTGGGCAGGAGAGAGTTTGTGATGACTAATGTACACTGCAGTAAATATGCCCCTAAAGGAGTCTTCATATCCTCCGTAGAAGACTTATGTGTCCCATGCAGGTAAGTTGAGTTTCAAAGAGGGGGGAAAGGCTGGAACTGAGTTGGGTCATTTGAAGCTGCTTTGGCTGACGTCTGCTGAGGAGCTCATTTATTCGAAGTCTTGTACCTAGTCGAAATCGTGTGCTGTATCGTAATTCGCTTCGCTTGCTGCTCGGGTGTTTTCTTCAATGCTGCTCATCTGAAGATGCTCGTTCGCTGTATCCACCAAAGACATATGTCGGTTGAGTTGATCCAAGTATGTCTTGAGACTGGACTCCGTGTGATCAGACTCGTTTAGATTCCAAAATTTTTGACAGCATTTCTCCAGCCTTGAGACTTCGTATTTCGATTTTTTGTGTAGTAAGATTGCTTCTTCCTCGTCACTTTGTGATTTCGATCGCGTTTTCACTCCTTGTGGTTGGAGGTTTTGGGTTTTTTCTTGTTTTTCCTCGCATGTACCGCCCATCTTGTGTATTTAATTAATTAAAAGTTGAGTTGTAGGGGTTTAAAAATTAAATAAATTTTCCTTAAGATTTGACGTATTGTGTCCCACTGTACTTGGGTTGTTTTTTATAAGCTGAGGGCCACAGTACTTTTGACTAGCGGGATTTGCATAAACAAGTGAGGGTGGGAAATACTTGTCTTAGCGCATCTAAGTCCAAGTATATTTATGTGTATACAAATATATGGGCGATTCTCCGCAAACTCTCAGTTTTGTGTCGCTTGGCGATTTCTAATACTCATTACGCATTTTCAATGAACTATGCATGCTAAATGTTGAAAAGTGACTTTCTTCAAATAGTTTAGGACAAATTGTTGCATCATATTAAAATTTTATCAAGATTTCATTGGCAATATCATACGAATGTCACAACCGTGGAATGTCGCCAACTTCAATTCTTGAATGATTTAATTTGGTTCAGGCTAAAATCGCTAATAATGGGAATAATAGTTTTTATTTATATTAAATACGTTATTCACTGATAAATATTTCACATTTCTGAGTTGCTGGTATTCATTTCTCGATTCCTAACTCTACTTTGAAAAGTGTCGATTAGGTTTGAAAAAAATAATGTCGTCCAATTGCGAGTATTGTATTAGTAGTATTACTACAGTGCGAGCTTGCCTGCACCATGCAGGGCTCAGTTTCAATCAACAGGCGTCACTGAAAGTTTTTTTTTGTTAATATGGCGGTCTTAATCACACCGGCCTTTTTTTTTATATATAATCGAAAACCAAAAACGGTTGTTATATACCACCAAACGCCATATCAGTTTTCTACTGCAACTGACCTAGGGAGCTCGGAGCGGGCGTGCATGCTTGTTTTAACCGGGCTTAGTTACTCGGGAGGTCGGGGTTCTTGCTGCGATCCACCCTAGTGTGAGCGTATGTATATAACTATACATTTTCATGCACTATGCGGACTAAAAGCACAAAAAGCAAAAAGCACACAGCCTATATTCGTTGCTTACTCTATTGACTGGCATAGTAGGAACGGACGGACTTCTTACAACCGTGGAATGAAAAACCTCAAGGTGAAGGTCGTAACACACAACCAAAAAAAACAGGACTACGCAAAAGTAAAGTGTGCCTCAGCAAAAGGAAAATGTATACACCAGCGTGTGGAGGAGATAGGTGTCGTTACTCCTCTGAGTGTCTTCTCAATTCCCTGCCCTACCTTGTATTGAGAGTTACTGGCACTCTCCCATACCCAACCAAAATAAATAAACTCACGACTGCATATTTGGCTTACAAGACGATAACAATTATGATTTAATAACCTTATGTATGTAAACTACTGTGCCGTTTATATTTCTGTACAGGCATTACTATAAAGGTTTTTACAAGTGGCTTAAAGCAACTTGCTTTGTGAAATTTCTTTAACTTTTTCAAAAAAAAAATAACGTATATAAGTGTTGGAGGCAACGATTATAATTAATTGGATTCTGAATCCCTTTGTAAATGATAACAACAAAACTCAAGAAAACAGTTTGTCTATTTAATTAAACTTTTCTTCAAGTTATCTTTCAAAAAAAAAACGTTGCACATGTAAGAGAATAGTTGCATTGAACATCTCTTAGCATTGCTAAGATTCGTTAGCATTGCAGCTACACTCCTCTCAATGAATGTATGACATCCGAAATTCATGTGTGGATCTACATACATATATTATTTTCATTTTATGTATCTATCCCTATTGAAATTTTGTAGGTATCTAAATGAAACTTATCGTTCATTAAAACTAAGTAGCAAAAAAAAACTTTCCTTAAATTGGTTTATAGGTTTATATCAATTAAGCGTTTCGGCAACGCCGTTTCGACTATTTCAAGCTTATAAAAAAATCAACGTTAGCTTAGTGTTTATCGCAAGAACTTTTCTAAGGAATCTGTATCCTTTTACAATGTTATTTGGGTTAAATACCCAAAAAAAAATCTGTTAAATTACGATTTCCACATCTGTAATGAATTCCGAACAATAATTCATAGTGAGTTCATGCAGACCATTTGCACGTATATATGTATATACATACGTTTGTTTACAAGTAGAAAACCCCACTGATGTGTATCACCCCCAAAGCGAGGTGTGGAAATGAAATTTAGTTAAAGACGAATGAAAATCATTCAAACTATGAATACTGTTCACTCACGCTTTGAATGATTTAAGCAGAAAGAAAATACGGTAGTTGGCGTACTCTAGTATTTTTGTTTAAAAAAATATATGATTACAAATATATACATATGCATATAACTAAATTTAAATTAGGGTAGGACTTACATTATCCAACGTTGATTGCGCAAACATGTTGTGAAGTTCCATATTGTTACAATATTGTTATTTTGTTTAGCTGGCTTAAATGAGTACCTATATCCAAATGTATGCTTCTCTTATTACAGATCTTTCTTCGTATTTACTTATGAAAATAGCTTTTGCAGTTTTTAAATAAAATTTTGTAGTATATTTGGCGACTATAAATTGCTTAGACTTGTTGTTGTTGTTGTTGTTGTAGCAGTGCTTCGCCCCACCTAACAGACGCGACCGATCACAAACTGTCATCAATATCCTCTAACGGGAGTCCAAGGAAACTTGCTGTTTCAACAGGGGTGGACCATAGGGAAAGGGGTGTTAGAGGCGTTGGTTCCACATTACAATTAAAGAGATGGTTGGTGTCATGTGGGGACACATTGCAAGCGGGGCATACATTTTGTATGTCGGGGTTGATTCTGGATAGGTAAGAGTTTAACCTGTTACAGTATCCAGAACGAAGTTGAGCCAGAGTGACACGCGTTTCCCTGGGGAGTATGCGTTCCTCTTCCGCAAGTTTTGGATACTTTACTTTGAGTACTGGGTTCACCGGGCAATTCCCGGCATAAAGGTCCGACGCCTGTTTGTGGAGTTCACCAAGGACCTGCTTATGTTTTTTCGCTTCATACGGCTGTGTTCTCAGATGCCGTATTTCCTCAAAATGCTTACGGAGATGACTCCTTAAGCCCCTAGGCGGTGCTGGCTCGTCGGCTGGTCACCTCTCAGTTGAAAAGGTTGGTCACATCCCTTAATTGTGGCAAACTTATACTTTGAAAGCAAAGAATCGAACGCATACGCATATAAGCTTAGACTTCGAGTCGTGTTGTAATCAAAGTTGTTTGCATTTTTCTTAACTTCACCTCAAATTGAAATATGCAAAAAGATATTATTTAGTCAGTTTACATTATATATCGCCTTTTTCTTTTCTTTTTTTTTGTTGTCTGAGAAAGAAAAGGTGGAGGCGGTGATATAAGAATATGCAGTAGGCGATCACCTTCTAAAATCGTCCACTTCTTGTCGGAACCCGCCAATTATGGTTGGCCATCCTTAATCCTCTGTAAGTATACGTGCACGTGTACGCCGTCATGATCATTGCTGTCTTGTGGTAGACGCGAGCATGCACTATGAAACTTCTCACCAAATTACGTGGAACGTCTTTCCACTCACACCTTGTCGCCTGGATCAATCACTTTTGCTTTTATGACGAATTGTTTGGCAGATTTATGCCAAGGAATCTTTAGACAAGCGGCAGCACTCTGCTTGATATTACAAGCGAATTGATACAGGTGCGATGTACGCTTTGATAAAAAGGAATGGAATTTTCCTTCAAATATATGCGCAGAAACGCTGCTGCGACTTTTAGCAGTCCAATTGCGGTGGGCTTTTTGCACAATTTTTGATGATGGCGCACAGAACACCGGATTATAAAAAAATACAAACTTTAATGATTTATCCAAATTATTGGTGTCCTCTCAAATAAAAAGATGTGTTTCGTCTCGATCCGCCGGTAAAATGGCCGAGCCAAACGATTTTTTTTCCTCACACCTCTATTCTCTTTTTCTCAGCTGTTTCCTTGACACACCGTGGTAGTGTTGGGTAGCGCAAAAGAATATGGTATATTCCATTTACCTTTTAGATCACATCAGGTAGGTTGATATGATGACTGATTTTACCCTAAACAAATCCCTACCAACAATTCTAGGAGAATGTAAAAAATTAGTTAAGATAGCTGACAGCCATAACAAATCAGGTTTTAAAGATGCTAAAATAATAAAACATCTTTAAAAACTGGAAAATGGCTAAATTGTTATGTCTTAGCTGAGAGGTTGAATATCCTTCGCGTGGAACGTACCTAATAATTTGCCTGACGTGTCCTCTAGAACATAGCATGATCTCCCCACCTTACTTCGAACTCTATGCTTTTAAGAATGTTTTGGCTAATTTGCTGTTATACTTCTCGGAAGCTTTACTCAAAGTAAAGTTTCGACGCAGTACCTCCTGACCAATATTAAAACTAACAGGTCGAGAACGTAGGTTGTATCTTTTTGCACTAGTTTTGTAAGCTTTCTTTATATTTTCACAAACCATGTCCCTTACAAGATCCAAACCGTCATGTCTATTTTCTTGAGTTTCAACCTTCCCTTCGTTTATCATATTTATATTTCTTAGCAATTCGTAGTCGTTACCATGGGTGATCATATGTTGTCCGAATAATACGAAATAAGGGGATTGACAAATGGTCTGATGTATTGAATTTCTCAAGGCACAGTTTATACTGCTTAAATATAGATCCCAACCCCGCTGGTCGGCTTTTATATAAGCACGAAGTGCAGCATTGATGGAGCGATTTACTCGTTCCGAGCAGTTACTTTGGGGTGAGTATAACCCCACACTTCTTTAGGAAACCTTCGAAATCATGTGACCGAAATTGGCTACCGTTCTCACTCACAATAAACTCAGGCACACCGAATGTGTCGAATACATGTTGCTTCAAAAAACGTATAATAGGTAATGTTGTAAACTTCTTAAGTGGACACAAGAACGTGAACTTAGACATATGATCAAGTATAATTAATAGACCGATATGTCCGTTTTTGAACCGAGGAAATGGTCCTATCAAATCGATATACAGTATTTGAAAGATCCGATCGGTTGGCGTAAAGTTACCCATAGGTGGTCTGAGAACTTTGGTAGAATGTTTTGTCGTCTTACAAACTTCACAACGCGAAACATACTCCCTCACAGCGCGATATAAACCTATCCAGTAGAAATATCTCCTTATTCTTTCTAGTGTTTTAGCAACTCCGCCTTGCGAGGCTATCTCCACGTTATGGGCATTAAATAAAACTTTATTATGCAATCCATTCGGTACGACGAGTTTCCAGGCGGTTTCTTGTTGGCCTGTATTTCCGCTGTAAAACTCAGTCCTATGATATATATATTTATCTTCAACTTTAAAGTCGGGATATTGGCTTTTCTTGTCCCTGATTTTCTCCCTTAGCTCTGAGTACATGTCACTGTCAAACTCGTCTGATTTTAAATCGATTTCAGGAACATTTTCGCAACTAAAAGATAGCACTCTAGATTTTCGGCGTTCACTCTAGACAAAGCATCTGGTACGATATTGGCTGATCCCTTACGATGTTCAATCATAAAATCAAAAGCTTGTAATTTAAGTGCCCAGCGCGCCAAACGACCGCTGAGATCAGTTTGCTTCATCAACCATCGTAGACTGGCATGATCGGTGATAATACGGAAGGCTTGGCCTTCAATGTAAGGTCTAAACTTTTTCACAGCTCGAACTGCTGCTAGACATTCTTGTTCAGTCACGGAATAACCACGCTGTGCTTTATTGAGTTTCTGGCTCATATACGCAATAGGGACTTCCTCTCCCATCTCATTTGTTTGAGCGAGGACTGCGCCTATGCCGTACTGACTCGCATCACCCTGTATTAGGAATGGTTTACTGAAATCTGGGTTCGCTAATAAAGGTGTTGACGTTAAACTTTGCTTCAGAAGCTCGAAAGCCTTCTGTGCTTCTTCACTCCAATGGAAACCGTGACCCTTTTTCAGGAGTTCAGTTAAGGGGTGGGTAATCGCAGCAAAATTCGCTATAAATCTCCTGTACCAGCCAGCCATTCCCAAGAAGCGGCGTAACTGTTTCACAGATTTCGGTGGCGGATATTCTACGATTGCTGACACTTTATCAGGGTCAGTTCGAAGGCTACCACGTCCCACAACATAACCTAAATAGCGAACTTGCTTTAAACAAAATTAACTTTTCGAAATGTTGATGGTTAGGCCAGCTTTCTGAACATGCAGAGCAACTTCTATCAAAAGTTGTAGGTGAGATTCAAAATCTTCTGATATCAGCAGGAGGTCGTCAAGGTAGACGAAGACGCGTTCTTTGAGGTAATAAGGCACTAATCGGCACATGGTTTGGGGTGCATTGCACAACCCGAATGGGATTACTTTAAATTGATATAATGGCCTATTGGGCACAGTAAACGCTGTCTTTTCGCGCGAATCCACCTGAAGCGGGATTTGCCAGAATGCGTCCTTAAGGTCTAAACTAGAAATAAACTCTGCCCGTGGTACTCTGCTAAGTATGCCTTCTATGTGCGGTAAAGGATAAGCATCCTTTACTGTCAAAGAGTTAACCTTGCGACTATCTAAACATAAACGAACTTTACCCGGTTTTCTGACTAAAACTACTGGCGAGGACCAGGAGCTATTCGATTCTTCGATTACTCCCATAGCTAACATTCGGTCTAATTCTTGGCCCATCAACTTTTCAATTGCCGGAGATATAGGAAAATGAAGTTGTTTTATCGGAGTTGCCTCCCCAACGTCAATAACATGCTCCACAAGGGCTGTCTTTCCTAAGCCCTTTTCTTCAAATGAAGGGTAGCAACGAATAGCTGCGGCCAACTTTTCATTTTGAACTGGCGAGAGGACATGTGTATTTTCATCTTCTCCGTGGGCAGTCAGTTCGCTTACTATGTTTGGAGAAATTCGAAAACGTTGCCAAAAATTTACACCGAGGCAAGATGTTGCTTTAAACTAGGAACAAGGTAAAATTCGATAGGATAGGTTTTGTTTTTAAAAAGTACATCTAACGTTACAATGCCTAGAACTGACTGGGTCGAGCCATCGGCGGTGCATAAGCTTGTGTCAAGTTTCTTAATCTTCAGGTTCTGCGAAAGCACATCTGTTACCCATTTGGAACCTAAACAACTAACCGAAGCTCCAGAGTCGAGTAACCCTAAAACTTGTTTTCCTAAAATTTCTACAGATGCGTAAGGTCTAAGATCTCCTGGTTTGCAAACTACCGTGGCTGATAAATGTTCTTGTTTTGTCTTTACATTTTTCCAGTATTCCTTGGCTCGAGCAGTCGAACGGGAATCAGAAAATATTTACTGTCGCTTCAATGCATATTCTTCTAATCTACGATGGGTTGGTTGGATCGGGTGAACTGGTATGTTTGATACAGACTTTTTAGTGGTATTTTGTAACACAGTGATTTTTGGCCTTAGTTCGGGGTTTGTTTGGGATGCCTGCTGGTGGTGTTGTAGAAACCCCTTTGCTTGTATTCCGGATTATTGCAGTTCGGGCAGTTTGGCAAGAAGAATGCAAGTAATCCACATCCGTAGCAAAACACTCTACGGGGTCTGAGACACTGCTTGTAACTATGCCCAGACGCATCGCAGTTCCAGCATTTCCTTTCTATTACTTCAATATTTGGGGTCACTTCAGGTCCCGTCAAATCGTTTCCTATATTTGAGTTCGGATCATCTTGCAATATTTCTGCTAGCTGTCTTTTATTCTGGGGCATTTGCGGTCGCGTAGTATTTCCTTTTACCGTTTCAAAAAAGTTTTCGCGGCGCCTACATGCACGTCTTAATGCAGAAATGGATGATACCTCTAAGTGAAGCAACGTATCTCCGGAAGTAGGTTTCGAATGAGGGTTTCAACTAATTCTTGCTCTGACATTGGCTCTCTCATATTATCCGTAAGTTTCATGACACTTTCTAAATACTGCTCAAATGTTTCCCCCTGTTTCTGTTTCCTATTCCTTATCCTTTCCTTGATATCGTAATCTGTTCGAATATCCTTAAAATTGCTTTTTAACGCTTCCCATAATTCGAACCAGTCTACACCTCGCACAGAATGGTGATACCTCCAGTACCAATTCTTTGCCTTTCCTTCAAAAAGTATGTGCGCATTTTGACAGAGAGCATTAAAGTTGCCTCTTGTTCGGAGAAGCTCCTCAAAGAATGAGAATCAATCGTCCTCCTACACAACGGGCATGACTCGTTATCTGTTAACCAGATTGTCAGACACGATCGGTGAAACCCGTGCAAACATGGCGTGGAGACAAAATTAAAATTCGTAGTCTCCTCGTTACAAATCGCACAAATATTCCCCGGTGTTGGGTGGTTGTCTAAATTCTCATTACTGTAGCGTACAGACATTTTAAATTTATTGGGATTCAATTACCCAAATACGCAATAAAAAAAAAAAGTATGTTTGTGGTTTCTATATATAAGCTCTATCATTAACAAAAATAGGTCTTGTAAGTAAATGAAAGTCGTTAGTTGAATAAACTGGTATAAAAATTCTTCTAACGCACACTTAAAAATAAAAGTAGCTGGTGCAAAACTTTGTCTTATCTCTCTTACTATTTCACATTCCAACATGCATACGTGCACGCTTTGAATAATGCAAAAAGGTTAAGGGAGAACTCCTAAATATATTTCGGGGATAACACTGGCAAGGCATACTACCTAAAACTAAGTAAACCTTGTTCCAATATCGCTAATACCAGAAATTACATTAGGAAGAATTCACTATCTTTTCTGAGTTTGTTAGATGGAGGACCAATCACATCCAAACTAATTCCGTCACTCGTCAAAACTAGCATTGAAGAGAAAAAAAATGTTGGGAGCTCCAAAAGTAATATTCTAAATATCACGTTTTGGCTTCGCTAACTGCTATTATTTGCAAACACTCAACTTATCCAAGCCAAATCACTGGTAGAGTGTAATAAACACATACTACTTCAACCCTATTCCAAATGAAATGCAATTGGAGTCTAATTGGAGTTTACAAAGTATAACAGGTTAAGAGAATTTTCGTCTAAGTTTTAGAGATTGCGGTTAGGCAAACACCAATCGCATTATACCTAATTCCAAAGCTCTCCAAACTTGACCTGATAAACAACAATAATTATTATTCGGGTACCCACTAAATCGAGGGCCCACTTTGTTGGGCACCATTTATTGTTATATACCACCAAACGCCAAATCAGTTTTCTACTGCAACTCACCTAGGGAGCTCGGAGCGGGCGTGCATGCTTGTTTTAACCGGGCTTAGTTACTCGGGAGGTCGGGGTTCTTGCTGCGATCCAGCCTAGTGTGAGCGTATGTATATAACTATAAATTTTCATGCACTATGCGGACTAAACCGCCTAAAGACAAAGAGTCAAAATAAAAGCACAAAAAGCAAAAAGCACACAGCCTATATTTGTTGCTTACTCTATTGACTGGCATAGTAGGAACGGACGGACTTCTTACAACAGTGGAATGAAAAACCTCAAGGTGAAGGTCGTAACACACAACCAAAAAAAAACAGGACTACGCAAAAGTAAAGTGTGCCTCAGCAAAAGGAAAATGTATACACCAGCGTGTGGAGGAGATAGGTGTCGTTACTCCTCTGAGTGTCTTCTCAATTCCCTGCCCTACCTTGTGTTGAGAGTTACTGGCACTCTCCCATACCCAACCAAAATAAATAAACTCACGACTGCGTATTTGGCTTACAATACCATAACAATAATCTACACTTTATTCATTATTTTGAAAACTATGATTTAATAACCTTATGTATGTAAACTACTGTGCCGTTTATATTTCTGTACAGGCATTACTATAAAGGTTTTTACAAGTGACTTAAAGCAACTTGCTTTGTGAAGCGACATAAAGCGTTTCCAGTATTAAATAATTTCTTTTACTTTTTCAAAAAAAAAAAAATAACGTATATAAGTGTTGGAGGCAACGATTATAATTAATTGGATTCTGAATCCCTTTGTAAATGATAACAACAAAACTCAAGAAAACAGTTTGTCTATTTAATTGAACTTTTCTTCAAGTTATCTTTCGAAAAAAAACGTTGCACATGTAAGAGAATAGTTGCATTGAACATCTCTTAGCAGTGCTAAGATTCGTTAGCATTGCAGCTACACTCCTCTCAATGAATGTATGACATCCGAAATTCATGTGTGGATCTACATACATATATTATTTTCATTTTATGTATCTATCCCTATTGAAATTTTGTAGGTATCTAAATGAAACTTATCGTTCAATAAAACTAAGTAGCAAAAAAAAACTTTCCTTAAATTGTTTTATAGGTTTATATCAATTAAGCGTTTCGGCAACGCTGTTTCGGCTATTTCAAGCTTATAAAAAAATCAACGTTTGCTTAGTGTTTATCGCAAGAACTTTTCTAAGGAATCTGTATCCTTTTACAATGTTAGTTGGGTTAAATACCCAAAAAAAATCTGTTAAATTACGATTTCCACATCTGTAATGAATTCCGAACAATAATTCATCGTGAGTTCATGCAGACCATTTGCACGTATATATGTATATACATACGTTTGTTTACAAGTAGAAAAACCCACTGATGTGTATCACCCTCAAAGCGAGGTGTGGAAATGAAATTTAGTTAAAGACGAATGAAAATCATTAAAACTATGAATACTGTTCACTCACGCTTTGAATGATTTAAGCAGAAAGAAAATACGGTAGTTGGCGTACTCTAGTATTTTTTTTTTTAAAATATACGATTACAAATATATACATATGCATATAGCTAAATTTAAATTAGGGTAGGACTTACATTATCCAACGTTGTTTGCGCAAACATGTTGTGAAGTTCCATATTATATCCAAATGTATGCTTCTCTTATTACAGATCTTTCTTCGTATTTACTTATGAAAATAACTTTTACAGTTTTTAAATAAAATTTTGTAGTATATTTGGCGACTATAAATTGCTTAGACTTCGAGTCGTGTGTTATCAAAGTTGTTTGCATTTTTCTTAACTTCGCCTCTAATTGAAATATGCAAAAAGATATTATTTAGTCAGTTTACATTATATATCGCCTTTTTCTTTTCTTTTTTTTTTTTTGTCTGAGAAAGAAAGGGTGGAGGCGGTGATATAAGAATATTCAGTAGGCGATCACCTTCTAAAATCGTCCACTTCTTGTCGGAACCCGCCAATTATGGTTGGCCATCCTTAATCCTCTGTAAGTATACGTGCACGTGCACCCCGTCATGATCATTGCTGTCTTGTGCTAGACGCGAGCATGCACTATGAAACTTTTCACCAAATTACGTGGAACGCCTTTCCACTCACACCTTGTCGCCTGGATCAATCACTTTTGCTTTTATGACGAATTGTTTGGCAGATTTATGCCAAGGAATCTTTAGACAAGCGGCGGCACTCTGCTTGATATTACAAGCGAATTGATACAGGTGCGATGTACGCTTTGATAAAAAGGAATGGAATTTTCCTTCAAATATATGCGCAGAAACGCTGCTGCGACTTTTAGCAGTCAAATTGCGGTGGGCTTTTTGCACAATTTTTGATGATGGCGCACAGAACACCGGATTATAAAAAAATACAAACTTTAATGATTTATCCAAATTATTGGTGTTCTCTCAAATAAAAAGATGTGTTTCGTCTCGATCCGCCGGTAAAATGGCCGAGCTAAACGAATTTTTTTTCCTCACACCTCTATTCTCTCTTTCTCAGCTGTTTCCTTTTTTGACACACCGTGGTAGTGTTGGGTAACGCAAAAGAATAAGGTATATTCAATTTATTACTTAGATCACATCAGGTGGGTTGATATGATGACTGATTCTACCCTAAACAAATGCCTACCAACAATTCTAGGAGAATGCAAAAAATTAGTTAAGATAGCTGACAGCCATAACACGGTATGTTTCGAAAATGCACGTCACAACCGTAGCACTTGCCACTCAGAAAGGGTGTGTACTGCAATTAACGGGGTTTTCAGCACGTTCGCTAACACAACCTTCAAAACTGTCGGAAAATCTTTTAGCTTGAATTGCATTTTTGTAATGTACAGTTATTCATTGAAATATCACAACCGTGGCGCGCCTCAAATGTCACAACTGTGGCAGGTTGTCTACTTTTGAGGAAAATGTCACAATTTCATGAGGTTTTGATGTATAACTCAGTGTTAATATCAATTGAAATTATAGTCTTTCTGATGATAAAGACAGAAATATATTCCCGAAATATTAGAGAGAGATATTTTAAGCTAAGAAATAAATAAACTAATTGTATATGGCTGATATTGCTTTGCTTATAAAATTGAAATCGAACGCTTCAATGATTAACAATCGATAATTTACTATCGTTAGTCAACACCATTTGTAGTCTGTAACTATTTAATTCTTTACTTCTTAATTCTTACCTTTAAATATATGTACGTTAATTAATATATAGCACATATGTACACGTGTGTGTATAAATGTATATGCATACATATGTACATATGATGCTCATTACTTCATGTACTCATTTGCTTATTGATTTTTTTTTAATGAAGTTAGACAAGTTTAAACTGGAAACACCAAATAACATAGACAAATTACTTGATTTTGGTTAAATAATATTAAACTTTTATATAAATAAAGCGAAGAATGTTAACTATGTCCGGTAATGTATTTTTTTATATCGATTGTTACTAATGTCACAATCGTGGCAATCCGGTCACAACCGTGGAAACGAATTACAGAGATTTACCTGTCAAATCTATAAGTTTATACTTTAAGATTGGCCACTTTGACAGTCCATTTCACAAGTATAAATGAACTTTAAAATACCAAAAAATATTCAAAACTCGCACGTTTATTTTTTTCAATTTTGCACCCACAAAACTGAGAGTTTGCTGACAATCAGCCATATATATTCAGCGAAGAGAAATAAATAGTGGTGGGTGGAGTTAATTTGCAAATTACCTAAATTAAATGGTGTTATAATAAGTACACCTAAAAGGGATTGAGAGAGTCAATAATGTGGTTATTAACTTTGAATGTTTCAGGGACCGAAACAATATTAACTGTTTTTTGCCTTTAAATTTGGCACGAATCTATATATATGAAAATAAGTGCACATTTTTGGTGTTACTTTATAACTTGAGACTGGCTCCACCAAATTCAACTAAATTTCTAGGGTACATTTGGGCTATCATGTAGATGTTCTCGGTAAAGTTTGATTGAATTTGGTCGAGCGATTCATGAGATATATCACACCAAGCTACGGCTACGTTTCATACCAATAGATGGTGCTTATTTCCATATTTGCGTTTTTTCATGAAATGGAATAGGTGGTGCTTATTTCCATTTTGCATTATTCAACGGAATTGATGTTTCTAGAATTATAATTTGACGTTCGGCATTTCTCAAGTGAAAACCAAAGGAAAAAAAGAAGTCATTTGTTTTGTTTTTTTTTTTTTTCATAAAAACTGTGAAAAAAAATAAATGAACTGGATTTAAGTAAATTCGGTGTATGCTGTGCTTCAATTTGGTGCGTAATGTCCCACCAAATTTATTAAGTGTGATTTTTGTGTGTCAAAGAAACAACATTGTAATAGAAACCGTTGAAATAATCTTGGAAATTGCTGACCGACTGCATTCTGATGATTCGCATCGGCAAATTAATTTTTGGATGGGATTTTGGCAACAAGAATTCAAGAGTATCGAGTTCCTCGCATTTTTTACGACGAAGCGCTGATGCATTATTTCGGTCAATATTTCAGATTTCTCGAAATCAAAACCCGACATTCCGCAACTGGTTCTTTTCAAATGGTCGCTTCCTTACTGAAAATTTACAATATCTCTTCATTACACAACTGCCCCAACAAACAACGGTTCAGCGCAACGTGTTCAATTTTCTTTCACGACGAGAAATCACTTATTGGGAAAGCGAATATACAGAATCGTGCCATTCAACTTGCAAATTTACGACTACCCAATCTGATAGCCATAAGATTTACATATACAATATTTCTTCGAAATACGGATCAAGTTAACATTAGAAACATTCTCCCACCTGTTTTCGAATTAATATCGCTACAACTATTTGGTAACCTAACTCATGGATCCCTCGAGTTCAACGAATATATTCACCAGCGTCCCGAAAATTGTTGTTCCTACACACTTACTAACTTTTTTACTCTGATGCCTTAAGCATAAAAAAATTTAAAAAAAAGTAATGAAGAAACGTATTTATGATGTGTTTTACTGATTCATCTGCATCTGATCGAGTTTTCTTAAACAAGAGTATGAACAATGAACATGGCTGCCATTTTGGCAATAGGGATTTTTCAGATACAATGGAAAGAGATACACCACAACACAACATATCTGTCACATCGTACTTTCGGTATATATTGGCATTAGGTCTTTTTGTTATGAACTATGGATAATCAACACGTGTGCTCAATAATTATTTGGTTTTCGATTCATAATTGATTGTTCCTTCATTTTCAATTGAATTCATATCAATATTTTTAATACATTGGAATTCCTTCTGTAAGTATGTCGTATCGTTGAACAAAAACATAGTAGAAAATTGTGGCAATGAGGTATCATGTTTTTCTCTTCA
Organism: Eurosta solidaginis; assembly: GCF_040869045.1. NCBI lineage: Eukaryota > Metazoa > Arthropoda > Insecta > Diptera > Tephritidae > Eurosta > Eurosta solidaginis. The sequence goes on along the minus strand of NC_090319.1, from coordinate 188,780,343 downwards.
AATTTATGTTTTCAAATGTTCCTTCTTCGTTCATTTTACAGAAGAAATTTAGTGATTTCAACTGTATCTAATCGTGCGCACGTATTTTATTGTATTTTTCATCAAATTTTTTGCACGGTTTGTATTTTCGTTTGTCTTTTGGACATATATGTACGTGTGGGTGTATTTAGACCGCGCATTTTTTGTTTGCACATGTGTTTTTCTTAAATTAAATTTCTTGCGTTGAACATGGAGTTTAAGTGATTTTTTTTCCTTTCTCTTGAAGAAAATGCCTCAAGCCAGACGTCAAAATATCGGTCGACGTACGAGTAGTGCTAACAGAATGTTACTTCAAAGAAGAGCGCAAAGTATTGATGACCTGTCACAACAAAATGAAATACGACGTGAACGATATGCAGAACCACAGAGGCAAAAAAATCCAGCACGACCAAGACAAATACGACGTCGTGTTCTAGAAAATATGTATCGTGCTGCTTTTAATTACGATCCACAAATTGATTACAGTATGCACGGATATATTGGATTAATGAATGCGATATGTCCACATTGTGAAGCAGCTAAGTTTCTGGGTGAAACGGCTGGCATGTGTTGTGCTAATGGCAAAGTGAAATTGCCGGCATTTGAAACTCCACCTGATCCATTGCACTCATTGATTTTTGGAGGATCACCAATGTCGAAGCATTTTATGAATCATATACAAGAATACAATTCATCATTTCAAATGACTGCTTTTGGGGCTACAAAAATTAAAAGAGACAATTTTATTTAAGGTGATTACTTCATGTAGAATATCTAATTGTTCTGTAAATCTAAGTAACAGTTTCTACAATGTTTTAAGGATTCTGATCCAACATCAAATTACATTGCATACATATTACAGATTCAATGTCAGATTTATCATCGAGCGGGTGCATTTTTACCATTTCCTGACGCTAACCATCAATTTTTGCAAATATATTTTATCGGAGATGAAAATCGTGAGTTGGATGAACGTTGCACAATCGGCTCACAAACAAAACGAGCGATATTTGCGATCTCCAAATACTTTTTTTAATCAAAATACTGAATTGGTGAAATTGTTCAAATCAAAACCGCTCTCGATCTTATGCCTCTGATAATCACAAAATCATAATCAGAGCGGATAAAACGCCTTTTGGTGAGCATGCCAAAAGATTTAATGTACAGACGATTGATGAAGTGGTAATTGTAATTGTTGGCGATCAGTTTCAATCCCGCGATATTGTACTCCATCGTATAAATGAACAAATACAGCGTGTTACGTCGCATTACAATATCCAATTCTACATTGGAAAGGTGATGATGTTTATCACATTAATATACTTATGATAGATCCAAGAACCGGTAAATAATATACTAATTATATTAACAGATATTAAATAAAAACTAAAATTTAAATTCGAATGAACATATTGTTTACAGGTCGAGATGTTCAAGAGAAAGTTAGTGCGATGAATTATTATTCTTATTGATTGATGATTCGTGCAAGAACAAAATTATATTCTGAGATGTGGTAAACTTTTTCACCAATACATTGTAGACATATATGCAAACATTGAAACTGAACGTCTCAATTTCATCCGATTCAATCAAGCCAAATTGCGATCTGAAGAGTAAATACATTTGCAAGTTGCAATAACGAATGATGCAAATGTGAATGATATCGGACATCTGACGATATTACCAGTTTCTTATATTGGTAGTCCACGCCACATGCACGAATATGCACAAAATGCTATGTCATATGTTCGCAAATCTTTTCATCACTTTTGCGTCTAATCCGTCGTGGAACGATATAATTGTTCGACGGTCAGTCACCAACAGATCGACACGATGTTACAGCACGTGTATTCCGCCGAAAATTGAAGGCACTGATGGATTTAATTGTGAAATTTAGCGTTTTTGGAAAGGTGCAATGTTGGATGTACTCGATTGAATGGCAAAAAAGAGGTTTGCCACACGCACACATATTGATATGGCTGGTACGTAGAATAACACCGAACGAGATTGATAGCGTCATATCAGCCAAAATACCAGATCAAATCATCGATCCAGAATTGTTTGAAGTGGTAACAGAAAACATGATTCACTGTCCATGCGGTGAAATAAATATGAATTCACTATGTATGATCAATGAGAAACGTTCAAAGCGGTATCCGAGAGCATTAATTTCCGATACCATAACAGACAATGACGGATATCCATTGTATCGGCATCGAACATTTGAAAATAATGGTAAAATGGCGATAATAAGAGTGCGCAATCAAGACATCGAAGTTGACAATCGTTAGGTCGTGCCATATTCACCGATACTGTCAAAAGTTTTTCAGGCTCACAAAAGCGTTGAGTACTGTAACTCAGTAAAGTCTATCAAATACATTTGTAAATATGTGAATAAAGGAAGTGATATGGCTGTTTTTCGAGTAGATGATGAAAATAGAAATGATGAAATCACTCAATATCAAATGGGGCGATACATAAGCAGTAATGAAGCAGTTTGGCGTATCTTTTGGTTTCCTTTGCACGAAAGACATCCTGTTGTTGTCCATTTGGCAGTTCATCTGGAGAATGGTCAACGAGTTTATGTCACTACTGAAAATGTACAGCAGAGAGCAGCACAACCACCAGCAACTTCTTTAACTGCTTTTTTTCAATTGTGTGAAATCGACACATTTGCAATATTACACCTGTAATGCCTCATCGAAAAAATTTCAACGGCGTAAACAAGGAACACCCGTTGATGGTCATCCAGGTATTTTCCAAACAGATGTCTTGGGCAGGATGTATACGGTACATCCCAACAATGCTGAATGCTTCTATTTGCAAATGTTGTTGGTAAACGTTCGAGGACCAAAATCATTTCAGGATTTAAGAACAGTTCACGGTCATTTTTGTCAGACATATTGCGAAGCATGTCAGCTCTTGCATTTATTAGAAGATGACACTCATTGGGAGGCAACACTTCATGATGCATCGATTTCATCTCATCCACAGCAAATACGAATGCAATTTTCGATTATAATATCAACATGCATGTCGTCGAATCCAATTAAATTGTGGAATAAATATAAAGATTACATGACTGAAGATATTTAAATTCGAATGCGTCGTAGAGCAATGGATCCTGATTTCCTGATTACATTGGAAATGTACAATGAAGCTTTGATAATAATTGCGATTGCCAATAATAAGCATTGGGACAGTGAGCTTTGATTTCACCAAATCGTCCAATGCATGATTTATTTGATCGAGAGTTGCAGCGTGAACAACAACTCGATTGTGACGATTTACGTACATTTCTTCAATCCAACATCACCAAATTGAACAATCAACAAGAGGATATATATGACAAAATCATGCAAGCTATTTCTGATAACACTGGTGGATTATACTTTTTGGATGCACCTGGCGGCACCGGAAACACATTTGTGATTTCATTGATTTTAGCAACTATTCGGTCGCAAGAGAAAATTGCTTTGGCACTCACTTCTTCTGGAATTGCTGCAACTTTGTTGGATGGAGGACGAACAGATCAGTCAGATTTAAAATTGCCATTGAATATACAAGTGGTTGAAACTCCAACCTGTAACATATCCAGAAATTCAGCGTTGGCAAAAGTTTTGCAACAAGCAGCGGTCATTCTATGGGATGCGTGTACAATGGCAAACAAAAAATCATTGGAAGCATTAAATCGAACGATGCAAGATTTACGTGGAAACCGAAGGCTTTTTGGTGGTGCTTTAATTTTATTGTCAGGTGACTTTCGACAAACATTGCCCTTTATTCCACGATCAACACCGGCAGATGAGATCAATGCATGTTTGAAGTCTTCCCTTTTGTGACGATACGTGAAAAAATTAGCATTACACATAAACATGCGTGTTCAGTTGCACAATGGTCAGTCCGCAGAGAAGTTCTCGAAGCAATTGTTAGAGATCGGAAATGGCAAAATTTCAATCGACAAAACAAATGGTTTGATTACATTGCCAAACAATTTTTGTACAATTATCCAATCAAAAGAAGAATTAATTGAACGAGTGTTTCCAAATATTGTTCAAAATTACATGAATCACGATTGATTGAGAGCACGCGCAAAACTGGCACCAAAAAATTTGCATGGTCAATGAAATCAATCTTCACATCCGGAAAAAATTGCCAGGTTTGGTAACAACATACAAGTCAGTGGATAGCGCAATGAATCAAGATGACGCAGTGAATTATCCAGTTGAATTTTTTAATTCATTGGAACCATCTGGTATGCCACCGCATTGCTTAAATTTGAAGGTCGGCTCATCAGTTATTTTATTACGGAATTAAATGCACCTAAAGTGTGTAATGGAACAAGACTGAATTTAAAAAGTTGATGACGAACTTAATTGAAGCAACAATACTGACCGGCAAAGCGAAAAGTGAAATTGTGCTTATACCGCGAATCCCACTGATACCAACAGATATGCCATTTGAATTCAAGCGTTTGCAATTTCCAGTGCGCCGGTCATTTGCTATGTCAGTCAACAAGGGGCAAGGACAAATGCTTCGAGTAGGCGGATTGAATTTGGAGGAACCGTGCTTTTCGCATGGACAGCTATACGTTGCCTGTTCCAGAGTAGGCATTCCTAATTGTTTGTTTATTCTTATCCCAGATAGAAAAACGAAAAATATATTGTATCAAAATATTTTGGATTAAGAATTGCAATAAGGATTAAAAAAATTCGATGATATTTTATTCTTTTTCCAATATTTCTATTAGTGTAGCGAAGCACACCGGGGTCCCGCTAGTACATATATATGTAACTTATATACTTTTGTAAGTCACAAGAAATATGTAAAGATAATTTATTCTAGGAGGTGGCTGTGAGAAACGGTATACGGTAAATTTAAAGGGGAAATTCTGGTGGAATTACCGACCAATCTTACAACTGGTTGGTATATAAGTAAGTATGTGATATATGTAGATAAATAGATAGATAATTAATTGAGGATCGCACTACGACCATTGGTCTATTGTGCCCTCAACTGCTTCACAGCACCTCATCCAAGCCGACTTCTCTGATGAACCCTAGCAGTTCACCTGGCTTGAGGGATTTGATGTGAGAATGCTCTGGCCATGGTGAGCCCAAAAACTTAGCCCTACGTCTTGAGATTGCGTCACATTCCAGGAGTATATGTTCCGCCGTCTCCGTTGATCGATCACAAAATCGGCATGTGTTGTTCGATAGTATGCCCAGCTTCTGCATGTGGCTGTTCAGTATGCCATGTCCTGTAAGAATAGCTGTTAGGATCCTCAGGTTACCTTTCGACAGGCCCATTAATGCCCTATATCGAGTTGTGTTGTAGCCCCCAGCAGCAACTTAGATTGCCTCTGGCCTGGCATATTGCGCCAGTGTTCTTCCCTCTTTTCCCTTTCTTCTAATAGTAGATGCCATCTGATTTCCTGCGGGCCTACTGGCAGGAACGGCTCAGGACCAATGGGTCGTGTCATTGCTGCCTCTCTTGCCAGGCTGTCCGCTTGCTCATTGCCCTCCACTCCCCTGTAGCCAGGAACCCAGGCCAACAACAGTTTGTTGTGTGTTCCTAGTTTATTTAGCTTTTCAACGCACTAAAGGACTAGTGCTGATTTTATTTCAGATGCCAAGACCGCTTTGAGGGCGGCCTGACTGTCACTGAGTATGGCAATTGTCTCATTGGGGTATTCGCGCTGAAGGTTCAGGTCAGCTCACTGGCTTATAGCCCTGCTCTCAGGGCTGGTAGGGCCCTTCTTCTGGTGAAAGGGATGCTGTTAGTTTTAGATGGGTTGATGTTAAGCCCCACACTGGCACACCATCCCTTTGTAATATTCAATGCTCTCTGTATTATGTCACAGAGCGTACTCTCGAATTTACTCCTTGCAATTATGACGATGTCGTCAGCATATCCCTATCATCTTACGCCACTGTCAGATAGGAGTTCATCCACTACTATGCTCCACAGAAGGGGTGATAGAACACCTCATTGAGGGCACCCCCTCGTGGTATTAACCTTAACTGCGCTGTTGCCTACATGTACTTCAGCGATTCTTGTGCGGAGTAGATTGTCAATCCATCTCTGGATAGGCATCTGAACTCCTCTTCTCTGCAGTGCTATGTTTATGCTTTCATGAGATGTATTGTTAAAGGCACCCTCAATGTCAAGGAAAGCGCAAATCACTGTTTCCTCTGTTTCGAACGTCCTCTGTATTTCAGATGTTAATTGATACAGAGCTGTGTCCGTGGACCTGCCCGCTCTGTACGCATGCTGGCTATGATGTAGGGGCCAGCTCTTGAGGGCGTTCGACCTAATTTCTTGGTCCAATATCTTTTCTATTGCCTTCAAGACAAAGGAAGTTAGACTTATTGGTCTGAAGGACTTTGCCTGCGAATAGTCCTTTTTTCCTGCTTTTGGTATGAAAACCACTTTTGCTCTTCTCCATATCATGGGTATATATCCCAGTGCCAGGCTATCTCTTCTTGGCCAGATGTTGGATACTCTGTGTCCCTTGCTGCTGTAGTGCCACCGCATATAAATTAGAATAACATGAACATACTTGAAGCTATAGTCTGTTAACGCCTTTATAACAAAAGTATCATATATTTATATTCTACCGCTAATTTCTCTTTGTACCAATCATACATTAATGAGCTACTCTGTAACTGTCTATTAAAGTTAATAAACTCAGTCTCAGCAGAACCTTGTAGCCGTGCAGTCTTTATTTAATTTAGTTCGCATTTATAAAAGTAAGTACCTGTACACGGCGACTGTACATGGAGTACAACACAAACAAAGAAAAAAAACGTTTAAAAGACAATTAACTAAGTGAGAATTTCACTTTTGTGCATAAAATATTTAATTACTATCTGTAATTGAAAGTTAAATAATAGAAAAAAGTGCTCTTATTTTATAATATCATATAAAGGCCCCAAAAATTTCGTTTATTGCCAATTTTTACGGTTACGAAGAAAAGTACGAATAGCTTACAAATGCGTGTGCAATAAATAGCGAAGAACGAACGATATCTTCCGATTTGCGGCAGACCAAGTCGTGGGCGTGCGCTGGAATACTTTTGTTTGCAAAAAGCGCAGTCTGTTGAAAATCTGAACAGTGGCTTGGACAAAGTGCAAAAATATGTATTTATGCTGAGTTTTGATTGCATACAATTTGCAAAATTCTTCATTAAAAAGTGTATGAGGGAAAGTTGTTTTAAATAAAGCAACAAACAAAACTATTTAAGATTACTTTTTATAAAAGCCACGCAAAATTTGCGTCACAACCACTGGAGGTCAGTGCCAGAAAATTACGTGTGTATTTAAAAAAGAGACGAAAAGTCCAGAAAAACAAATAAAAAAAATGCATATATACGTATGCAGAAATACTTTGTTAATATGTAAAGGCGAACAGAGTGGTGTGCAATAAGCAGTACATATGTACACAAACATCACATGAAATTTAAAAAAATATATAAAAACTACAACGATTAAATTATTAAAAAGTTCAACAGAGATAAAATGGAAAAAATTCAGCTAATAGAAGGCAACAACAATAAAAGATAACACTTTAACAATTTTTAAAAAGTGAATAATTGCTAAACAAAAATTACAACTACATGAAGGACGAAAACAAAAACAACAAACATGGGTATACAAATATGTAAAAATCAACTAAATGAAATATACAAAGCGTAGATCCGGCAAAGTCAATGTACTTAAAACATATAATAGACGGCACAAAACGGGAAAGAAACACCTATATATACACATAAAATACGCAACAGTTACTTATGTACACATTTTAATGCAAAATTAAAACATCAAGAAAAAAAATTATTACTTTCAATACAACAAACATTAAATATGCAAAACATCGGAAGTCAGAGCGCAAATCGGCTGTTGCAACAGCTAAGCGATATTCGGCAAGAGCAGCAAAGAGTCAACCGATACAACAACGAAGGCATGAAGTAAAACCAGTAAACACCGGCAGAGACAACAACAGACAAAACAGCGAAGAGGAGTTACAGGGGTACAGCTAAGTTAAATTACTAACATTGTACATGTATTAATAAATTAAATTCAACATTTTTACATACATTTCATACCTACATATAAAGAATAAGAAAAAATTACTAGGGCTTTTTGTTAAACCAATAGTTTAAATATATTAAAATGAAAAACAACAATAAATTAGCAAAGTCACTTTTTGAATAAGCTGAATTAGGGTCTGTAGGATTTTTCACGATAAATTGTTCAATTGCTATGAGTGATATTGAAGCAAGGGCAAAAGAAGCTCAAGGGTCATTTTTAAAAATCACCAAACGAATTTTACAAAGTCGCTCATTATCTACAAGAGAAGAAAAATTAACAGAATCCAAAGAATTACTTATCGAATCGTATAATTCAATTATATCTTTAAACTTAGAAAACATTTCAAATGTTAACGTAAAATCCATTAACGATATTATAGTACGTTGTAGAGAGCAGCTTATCAAATGTTTTGCTAAGCTAGAATGCAGAATAAAGGTTCCACAAGATTTTACTTCATTACTGTGTGAAGATATTATTAAAGATTACGAATCAGGTGACGAATTCGTATATGATACTTTGCAAGATTCCGGAAAAAATATTAAACGGCACGCTTCCTTAAATGCGTTAGATACTTTAGATAATTTACTTGCTTTCCAAGACAAACAAAAAGTATTCACTAAAGAACCAAACGCGAGTATTTTTAAACATTCAAATATGGCTACCGTAGAGCAAAAAAAAATCATTTGTAACAATGTGTGCGTCTATAATTCGTGAAAATTATTCCGGGGACCCACTGGCTCTCGAATCGTTTATAGATAAAATAGATCTTGTTGAAAGTTTAGCTGAGGAAAACTTAATACCCACCCTAAACTGGAAGGAAAAGGTCGGGAAGCTCTTCCTACGAGTATTTCATCTACCAACGATATAAAACTTTCCCTACGAGCACGAATAAAGCCTGACAACTCAAAGGTTGTTGCAGGAAAAATCGCAGCCCTACATGTAAGCAACAATAATTATTCGGATTTTTCTAAACGTGTAGAAGAACTATCAGAGGCTCTTGAACGTTCTTTAATCATTGAAGGCATAACACAAGCAAAAGCTCACGAGATGGCAGTCGAGCAAACTGTCAACGTTTGCCGACTAAATGCCAAATCAAGCTTAGTTAAATCAATCCTTGTCTCAACCCATTTTAAAGACCCAAAAGATGTTGTAGCAAAATTAATCGTTGAACAGAACAATGAAGTACAAGAAAGACAGGTATTGGCGTTTCGTGCTCGTACCAGCAATAACTTCAGATCGTACCGAGGCAATCAAAGGGGATCTTATGGGCATAACTTTAGTCGAGGTCACAACAGTAGTCGAGGTTATAGGCAAAACCACAAGAGCAACGCACATTTTTCTAACAATAACTCGAGACAAACTCAAAGAGTTCCTAGCGGCAGAAACAATAACAACTATAACAATAATTCAAGACATACCAATAACAATAGACAAACCAATGTCCGTACTGTAAACGCGGAAGCCCCTCAGGAGCGAACACTGAGGGAGCAAACCGAGTAAATTCTGCCAACAAAGAAGGCGAAGTGTCCATATATTGCTTAAACTTAAACTACACAGATTTTGTTGAGTTAGGATGTACCGATTCCCACAAATGGTGCACATTTCTTGTTGACACACAAGCAGACATCTCCTTAATTAAACTTTCCGCCTTAAATAAAGATACGCCCATGCACAGCGATAATATAATAAACATAACAGGTGTCACATCAGGTACAGTGTTGACTCTTGGAAAAATAACAACGAATTTAACAACATACAATTACTTTTTTAAACATACATTACATGTCGTTCCAGACAATTTTAACATCCCCTCTGATGCCATTCTTGGCAAAGATTTTCTCAAAGCATACAGATGCAACATAAATTATGCAAATGATCGTCTTTCGTTTTGGTTAAATAACCAAAATTTTGAGATTCCAATTTTACATAGTGCAAACGTTAATACATGCATCATACCACCCAGGTGTGAGGTGTACCGTGTCTTTAACTTAGGGAAACCCAACCGACAGCTATTCATAGAATCGCAGGAAATTTGCGACGGCGTTTTCACGGCAAGGTGTATTGCCAACAGTAGCAATCCTATATTAAAAATTATTAATACAGCAGATAAAGTGAAGCTAGTTAACAATTGTCACGTTCAGTCAGAAATGTTAAGCAACTACAATGTTTATTCTATTAATAAAACAACAGCAGATGCAAAACGCATAAGCGAACTTACAAATATACTTACTCAGCAAATACCTAGGAATGGAAAAGAAAATTTATTAAACCTATGCCTTCAATACGCAGATATATTCGCATTAAAGGATGACGTAATGACAATAAATAATTTTTATGAGCAAAAACTTAGAGTAAAGGATGCAACGCCAGTTTATATGAAGAATTACCGATTACCCTATTCGCAGCGAGAGGAAATTGATAGGCAAGTAAAAAATCTTTTAAAAACAATCTTATAGAAGAAAGTAATTCAAACTACAACAGTCCTCTGATTTTAGTTCCAAAAAAAAGCAGTGAAGGTCAAAAAGCTTACAGAATGTTGTTGATTTCCGTGCTATCAATAAAAATCTTATAGCTGATAAATTTCCTTTGCCCCGCGTTGATGATATCTTAGATAATCTAGGCAGAGCAAAATTTTTTTCTACGTTGGACCTCTTCTCAGGATTTCATCAAATTCTGCTTCATGTTGACTCGCGCGATATCACGTCATTTAGTACTGATCGAGGTGCTTTTAGATGGAAGGTTTTTCCATTTGGATTAAATGTTGCCCCCAATTCATTTTCACGAATGATGTCCATAGCGTTTTCGGGAATTTCTCCGAATGAAGCATTTTTATATATTGACGATATTATTGTCATTGGATGTAGCGAAGAACATCACTTAAAAAATCTTAAGAAAGTTTTTGATACCTGCCGAACATTTAACCTTAAATTAAATCCACAAAAATGTAACTTCCTTCGATCCGAGGTAACATTCATAGGTCACAAATGCTCGTCAACTGGAATTTCACCGGATAATTCAAAAATTGACAAAATTCAAAGCTACCCTATTCCGACAGATAAAGATTCTTGTAGGCGATTTGTTGCTTTCGCGAATTACTATCGTAGGTTTATACCCAACTTCGCTTTGCTAGCAGCACCATTAAATGCACTAAGTCGAAAAAATGCGCAATTTTTCTGGAGTGATGAATGCAAACATTCATTTGAATGTTTAAAAATGGCCTTGATTTCACCAAAAATTTTGCAGTATCCTGACTTCACAAAAAAATTCATTGTAACAGTCGATGCATCAAAAACAGGTTGCGGCGCAGTACTAAGCCAGCTCCATGACGGCAACGATTTACCTGTGCATTTCGCTTCTAAATCATTTAGCAAGTCTGAACAAAACAAGCCTATTATAGAGCTAGAACTGTTAGCGATTTACTTCGCTATTAAGCAATTTCGACCATACATATATGCAACGCATTTCACGGTTAGGTCAGACCATAGACCACTGGTCTATCTTTTCAACATGAAAGATCCAACATCAAAACTTGCCAGAATCAGGTTAGAACTCGCGGAGTACGATTTCACAATCGAATATATCAAAGGAAAAACCAACGTAGCAGCTGATGCACTTTCGCGCATTTCATTTTCTGATTTAAAACAAGAATCTAAACACATTCTGGCAATGAAAACTCGGTCAATGACGAAAAAATTTCAACCAAATACAAACAATGAAAGTCACACTTTAACAGAGAAAGTTATGGTGTATGATAAATTCGAATTCGAATTTTCCAAGAAAATACCGAAAATAAGATCTCAAATATGTAATGATAAAAAAGAAATAAATTTTAATGTTCTTATATTTGCGCATATTAAATCCAAACGCATTTTTTTAACTAACGTGTCTACTGTTAACGAAACTCTGAATTTAGATGATTTGCTTTCGAGGTTGCAAAAGGCGGCCGACAGTCAGCACTTTAAGAAAATAGAATGGCCAAAAGATGACATAATTTTTAAACATATTTCCATATCCGAGCTAAAAGCCAAAGGAAATGACATCCTAAAAACATTAGAAATAATATTAACTGACCCGGTGGAAACAGTGACTGATAATTCCAAAAAACTACAGTTAATGACCATTTACCACACTGACCCATTATCAGGTGGTCATTGTGGAACAAAAAAGCTATACGCGAAACTGAGAACAAAGTTTTATTGGAAAAATATGACGAGAGATATATCCAAATTTGTGAAGCTCTGCGTGGATTGCATACACAACAAAGTTAAGCCCAAAAATAAAGAAAAATTAGTTATTACGGCAACACCAATAAAGCCTTTCGATGTTGTTGTAGTCGACACAATCGGGCCTTTACCAACCTCTGATATCGGTAACAAGTTCGCTGTTACCTTGATATGTGATTTAACAAAGTATCTTGTAACCATAGCAATACCTGATAAAACAGCCAGTACTGTTGCCAAAGCCATTTTCGAAGGGTTCATTCTTACCTACGGTGTAATGAATACCATTAGAACGGATTTAGGCACCGAGTATAAAAACGAAATCTTTAACGAATTATGTAATATTTTAAAAATAACCCATGACTTTTCTACGGCTTACCACCATGAAACAATCGGTACAATAGAACGTAACCATCGCGTTTTTAATGAATATCTTCGCGCATACTTGAATGAAACATTCTCTGACTGGGATACCTATTTAAAATATTTCACATTCCATCATAACGTAACCGTAAACTCAGCTTTCGATAATAAGATAACGCCATTTGAGTTAGTTTTCGGCAAAAATGCTATATTACCGCAAGAGGTACAAACTGTTACAATCGATCCTATTTACAATATTGATAACTATGCTAAGGAAATGAAGTATAGGATGCAAAAATCGCATAATCTTGCAAAAAGTTTGATAAGTAAACACAAAGCTCGAAACAAGTTGCTATATGATAAAGGCGCGCGACCGTTAAATTTGAAAATAAATGACTTGGTACTAGTCGAAAGACAGCCCTACGAAAAACATAACAGCATCTATGAAGGCCCATTTCAGATTCAAAAGGTCGACGGTGTTAATGTCACATTCTTTGATGAAACACAAAAAAAATCTAGAACGATACACAAAAATAGGTTAAGGAAAATTAATTAAAAAAAAAAAAAATTTATAAAATGGATATGTACAATTTTAGCCTTAAAATATATATTCACGCGCATATGTATCTATGAATTTTTAGATTAGTGCTGAACAAATTCTTAAACTTATACATTTATGAAAAAAAATTTTTGAATTACGTACCTACATTTTACATTTTCAATAAAACACTCTAATTGATTAAACTGAACGAATAAAAAAAAAAGGGGAAAAATATAACTTACCAATTTAAAAAGTAATTCGTTCAGTTCGTTCAATTAGTGTACAGCCCTGACAGCGGGACGATGATTGTATCAAGCCTGATCAACTTGATGCAGTCTTCTTTCCTTTGGAAGGATGGTGTAGTGCCACCGCATATAAATTAGAATAACATGAACATACTTAAAGCTATAGTCTGTTAACGCCTTTATAACATAAGTATCATATATTTATATTCTACTGCTAATTTCTCTTTGTACCAATCATACATTAATCAGCTACTCTGTAACTGTCTATTAAAGTTAATAAACTCAGTCTCAGCAGAACCTTGTAGCCGTGCAGTCTTTATTTAGTTTAGTTCGCATTTATAAAAGTAAGTATTGTACACGGCGACTGTACACTGCATTAGCACCGGGTAGATGCCATCCACCCCCGGAGATTTGTATTTCTCAAAGGATTCCACTGCCCATCTGACTCTGGTCTCACTGAAGAGGGAGTTGGCCAGTTGCCAGTCTGATGGGGTTGGTTTCACTCTGGGGAACACAAGTTCCGGTACTTGCGGAGAGGCACCCGGAAAATGCGTATGTAGCAGGGCCCTCGCTCGCTCCTCCACCGTTCCGGTATAGGTACCGTCTGGAAGCCTAATCGCTAGGTTAATCTCCCTCTGCTCTTTGGCTAGGGCTTTGTGGAGCCTTGCCGCTGCAGGTGTGCTAGAAATTCTCTCACAGAAATTTCTGAAACTTTCCCTCTTAGCTTTCCTTATCTCTTTATTGTAATTTGTTAGATTTTGAGTGTATTCCTCCCAGTTGCCGGTTCTTCTTGCCCCGTTGAAGAGTTTCCTGACTTTCTTCCTTAGTAGTGTCAGGTCATGCGACCACCAGGGGGTTGCCTTCTTACCCTTAACTAGGGAGACCCGGCAACTGGAGTTGTAGGCATTACCTGATTTGCTCTATCCACTCTGCCCTCTAACTCAGTACAGCTAGTGCTTCTGCTCTTATTTCTGAGACTAACCGCGTTAGCCTCTATGATACTCTTGTAGCTGCCCCAGTCTGTTTTCCTGGGATTTCGTTAGGGCTGGATTGCCCTGATACAGCACCCAGCTCAAACCTTATGATCCTGTGATCCGATAGGGAGGGTTCTTCTGAGACTCTCCATATCGAGATCGTATTCTCAGCTAGGTTGTTGCCAAGTGTTATTTCTAGGACCTCTGCCCTAACTCTCGTAACAAACGTCGGTTTGCTCCCGACGTTATATATATTCAAATCGTTGCTGACTATATATTCTAGTAAACCCTCACCCCTTTGGTTGGTATCACTGCTGCCCCACTCCGTGTTGTGGGAGTTGGCATCGCTTCCTATGATCAACGGAAGTTTCGCTCTTCTGCATTGCTCCACTAGCTTCTGCACGTTAACTGGAGGGACTGTGCTGTCGTCCCCCGGGAAGTAGGCTGCGGCCAGCACAATGCTGGTGTTGTCTCCATTCACCCTTGCCTCGATCTGCACCGCCACCAGATCCCGGCTCAAAAATTCTGTAATGCAAAAATAGTTAATGTTTGACTTAAGCATTACACATGCTCTTGGTCTCTGCTGTGAGAGATCCCAAATAACTCTGTTATTACTCACATTAAGGCCCCTCATCTGTCCCTTGTAAGACCAAGGTTCTTGTATGAGGGCGATGCCCAGATCATCCGAGGCGAACCTCCTCACCAGTACAGCCGAGGCTGCAATGGCGTGATGGAGGTTGATCTATTTTTATGCTTGTGCCGGTCATTTTGGCCCGGTCGGCCTCATCGGATCATCGTCATCCGACAATCCGCTCTCGCTTTCGTCCCGCTTATTCAGCTCCAGCTCCTGGAGGCCGAGGTCCTCGATGAGCTCTTGTGTGGTGGGGATTTCTTTTTCGTCCCCAGGCTGCACGATTTTGTCTTTCTTGCCTGCTGCGGTGGGAGGGTTTGTGGTCTCGCGAGCTCTGATGGTATCGGTGCTCGCGTCCGTCATGTTCTCGTCCGACGGCTCGCCTCTGTCGGTGCCCTCTGCCTCCGCCTTGTCTTCCGGCTGCTCACTATTCCCTGGTTGCCTCTGCCTCCAGGGTCTCACTAGGACCAGGCCGTACCTATAGTGCGGCTTAAGTCCGTTCCTGCGTATAATTTGATACGATTCCTCGTCTATGCCCACGTCAAGACGTAGGCCTGTTTCCTCTGCGCTACATTTAATAACGCGCCATCTCTGCGTCCTGAGGCCCTCATTTTGGTTGGCGAGGAGCCGTAACGCAAACTCTTTGGGGCGTTCCGCACTTCTGGGGAGGAACATGGTCACATTATGCGTTGGCGGTATTTCATCCCCGCGTCTCGATAATAATTGTGTCCCTGTCCACCCCTCAAGTGTCGCTATCACTTCAACGAGCCACTTAACCGTTTTTTCGTCCTCGCAGTCCACGAAGAGGAGCCCTGCTCGGAAGTATACCCCGCAAAAAACTAGGGCATGCCCACATCCCCTGAACACTCCGTCCATTATTAGCTCTTGGAGATTCGTCAGGTCCTCTTGACTTAGGGCCTCCGCCGGGTAGTTACTGGGCAGAACAGCTATTCGGATACCCCTAAGGGCTTCTGAATAGCTCTGCTGCCTTGGTGCCATCTCAGCGGGTACCTTAGTCGCCCTGGCTTGATTCTCCCTGCCCGTGGGTGCAGTGTTCCTGGGAGCGTGGGCCCGTTGCCTCTTTGAGTTTGGAGTTTCCTCCGGCGCAATTTCCCCGATCCTGCGCTTTCCAGTGGGAGCGGGCGCATGCTGGTCAGCTGCCGCTGGCTGTGCTCTTCTTCCTTCTCTACTTCCTCTTTGAGCATTGGCTTTTCTCTGCCCGTGGTTTGGTTCATGCCTGCGCTCATCTGCCCTGGCTCTTGCCTCCCTGGGCGACAAGCCTTCCTCGAGATATCTTTTTATCCCAGCCCCACTTAGTCCAAAGCGCCTCTTATCATCTAGCGCTCCTGGACTGCCCCGTGGTGGAAGTGCCTTTTGCCTGTCTCTGTTGTGACTTCTGTTAGGCCGCTTCCACTCCTCCGGGTTCCGCTCTTTGCTTTTCCCTACCTGGGACTTTCCACAGGTGCTCTGTGAGCTGCTACTTGAGTCATGCTCCGACGTTGAGCGCCTAGACTTACTCGTCCCTCTAGAGGGACTGCTAGGGTGGTGGTTTTCGTGCTTGGATGCACCGTCGTACCCTTCCTTTGTCAGCTTTTCTCGCTCTCCGGCAGTCAAAACTTTTGCTTTATCTTGCGGCCCGCGCTGCGAAATAGAGATACTGGGCCCTCCATGGATCGCGGGTTTGTTGCCTGCCGCCGCCTTCTGCTCTCCTTGTTTACCTTGCCCGCGCTGCTCACCAGTGGATAGGGGTCTACTGGGGATCACGGGTTTCTCTGCTTCCTGGTTGGAGTGCTCTTCGGGCCCGCGCTGCTCTCCTTGGGTTTTGGTGTTGCCTTTGGGGTTCGCGGTTTTAAGAGCCGGTTCTCTGTAAACTCCAGTGCTTGTGGAGGGGGATTCATCCCTCTGATGCTCTAAGAAGAGCATTGCCTCCTCTCTCGTGAGGCTTTCCAGGAATTGCCTGGAGTACGTGCGTGGCCTTCTGCTTCTCTGCCCGCTGCTCTTCTTGGATCCCGTTTTTTTTGTTGTGCTTTTATTGTTGTTGTTGTTGGTTTTTTTGTTGTTGTTGTTCATCATTTTTTTTTTCTTACGTCAACTTGCTTGACATGGCAAGCGTTGTTGTCAATGCTTTAATTTGGGGAACTGGGTTGGTCCGCCGCGGCAGAGCCCCTTGACGCGGTAAGGCCATGGTTACTCCCCAAGGTGGCCAGGTGTTGGGGAGGCGCCGTTATAATACAGCCGGTGTTGTGGACCTCCTGGCTGCAAACCAGTCCAATGGGCACGGTGACGCATGACACCCTGGATTAGGAGGTGACAGTTCCTGGTTACCGATTGCATTCGACCACAAATGTCAGGTGAGCGCGGTTGCCCCGCTTCCATCTGATCAATTAGTATGATATGCGATCGGCGTAAGTCCCTGCACCGCTACAAGGTGACTGTCTTCGCAGGGGGTGATATATGTATATATGGATATATGTAAAATTACAAATTTGAGAACATTACCAATATATGTATATATAAGAAGAGCTTAGCGGAATTATATTAAATCAGAGAGATTTGCGAAAACGGTGTTTTGTACGGATTCTTTCCAAGATCCTGTCAAATTTACCGTAGATGAGTGCGATTGGTTACTTGGGGGAATTCCGCTGCAAATGAAGTAGACATTGCATATGTTTTGGGCATGGTGTAATTAATTTGTCATATTTTTGTTTTTACCACCTGATATTTCTGTTGCGGGATTGTTGTTGTTGTTGTTGTCGCTCGGCGCCGCTGTTTCACTGGCGGAAGTACTGCTTTGTTGTTGTTGCGTCGGTTTTGCTGCCGAGTACCACTTTTGCAGCTCTACTGCTCGTGGTTTAAAAAATTAAATAACTTTGTGGATGCGCTCTCAAAATACTTTGATAATCGTTTTTTTTTTGTGAATTATGTCTAGTTTGGTTTTTTTTTTCAACAAGCGCTCCACTTTATGTGTTTTATATATATATTTTTTTTAATATAAATAGTTTTTTCCTTTTTTATTTATATATAGAAATTCTTTTATTTCTCTCCTTTTTTCCTTTTTTAATATTTTCAAACTTTTCCGCTTTTATTTTTCTTTTTTATATTTCACCGTCTCTTTTCTTTTTTTTTGTCAGCACTTCCCCACTGCCGCTACACCGTTTGCGTTGCTCACTTCACCTCACTCACTTTTTCAGTAAATATTGGTATGTACTTTTGTTTCTTTTATTCTTTCTGTACTTGCATATTTGTATTTGTGTGTATGTATTTCTTAATATTTCGTACTTTTCACTTTTATTTTATGTTTAATAATTTTTAATATAATGTATTTTTTATATTTTACAACTTTTGTTTGTCTTTTTATGTTTTCAGCCCTCACTAGGGTAGGCACCTTGTCGCTGGTGTGAGGGCTTAGCCGATCTCCATTGCGCCCGACTATGAGGCGGGCTGTTTAGGACTGGCATCTACGCCGTTTCGCCTCATAGGAGGGCGGCGGGATGTCGGTGACCAAGAATTGTCAACCCCCTAATAAAGGGTATTATGCGGGCCGTGCCTATTGGACGATTTGCAGCCAGGGGATAAATTCTGCTGTATTCGAACGGAGCCTTCCTGATACCGCGCCACCTCGGGAAGTATTGATGGCCTTACCACAGCAAGGGGCGGTTCTTTCCCCGCATATAATCCTGGACCTGCTGATCTTTCTTTGTCGGGCAGGTGGTCATACGACCAAGATGAACGACTCACTACCAAATTGTAATAAGGAGGATGATATGAGCAGGATCGAGTCGCAAGCCAAGGACGACGAATACGCATTAAGCGATGCGTCGGACTCGGGGAGCAGGAGTGGGGCTGATTCAATGAACTTCGTGTTGGAGAAGCATACAAATGAAAACGGAATAGAAGAGTAGAGAAGGGTACGGATCAGAGGAAGTAAACGAGCTCTCTCGCAGAACCGTGAATCACTAAGAATTGTTCACCGTGTGGGAGCAGTGGTCGCCTAACATAGGTGGAGATCGAGCGCTTGGAATAGGCCCATGAGGCGGTAGAAGTAGGTCGAATGCAGTTCAAAAGGTTTGCTGCGAAAAACCCCCAGTTCTGCAACCGAGGAGGAAGAAGCGCCGAATGGCAGAATGAAGAGGCAACGTTCGACGGAAGGTGACAAGTCTACTTGAAGAGGCAGAGAGGACCCAGTCCCAGATCCGCGAGGCAGGGCATTCGCATAGACAAGACAATAGGTCTAAGGCTGTAACACCGATGGGCCCCAATAGCGAGGTAGCAACTACCTTGAAAGCTGCGAGTCAGAGGGAAGTTCCAACTACGAAATTAGGAGATAAGCCAAAGGGAGATAACGCTAAGACTCCGGCTTCCTCGGAGTTGCTAAGGAGAGTTAACGCTAATACTCAGGCTTTCTCGGAGGGGCCAAAGGGAGATAACACTAAGACTCCGGCTTTTCCCGATAAGATGAGTGATGTGGCAAACCAGTCACTGACTGTGGCGCTGGTTGATCGTAGCAGACCTTTCGAACAGATGACTACTGAAAGGTGGAGATCTGTAGAAAGCGAGCTTATTAGCTTATTGCTTAAGATGATGCGGGAACAACCAAGTAAGTCCCTCCCAACCTTTGATTCGGGGGGATGGTATAATGACATGAAGATGATAGCGTGCGACAATATCGCGAGCTTGCGGTGGCTTGGGGAAGTGGTTCCAAACCTCCAAAGGCAAGACACGAACGCGCGGTTTGGGGTGGTGAATAAAGCGGAAATCCCCACAGTACCAAAATTTAAGGTATGTATACCATGTATACATTATATAATGAAGTCGGAGGATACACTGCGACTTCTGCAGAATCAGAATCCGAACATACCGACACAGGATTGGAAGGTACTTACTGTATCTCGGCCTACGGAGGAAGGTCAGTTCTACACCTTCCAAATAAACAAGCAGGCGGAGGATATATTGTACACGCAGCTTGGAAAAATGTCCTTTGGTACAGGCTAAATTTATATGCGACTCAGGAAAAGAAGTCCCGAGGATAAAAATGCTAACACGCTGGAAGTGGGCGAAGTCGAAAAGAACCCCAAAAGCCTAAGGGAAAAAAGACAGGTGGAGGTAGCCGACGTCACCACGAAGGCGTTAGAACAGGACCAACAGCCAGATGGTGCTGTGAGTCGCACAGAGGAACATCCGGCACAACAGCTACAAGAGGCTGAAGGGGGCTTCGAATACACTAAAACAAAAGGACAATGGGAGGACGATGACGTCAAGACGAAGGTGCTGGAGAGCTACAAACAGCACAATGGTGCTGCGAGTCCTACAGATAAACCTCCAACACAGTAAAGTGGCGTCGAGCGAACTCCTCCTAACCCTTGTGGAGGGTTCGTTTGATGTGGCGCTGATCCAGGAGCCGTGGCTTTCATCGGGAGGAAAGGTTTCTTGACTTAGCGCGTGCGTATTTAGCGTTTACTATGCGCAAACGGAAGGACGGGTGCGAGCTATAGTAAAGGTGAGGAAACAGCTGCATTCATATATGCTGCCTAATTACACTACTGAGGACCTCGTAGTAGGCCGTAGTGGCCGTTGAGCAAAGGAATAAACCGGCACTTATCCTGGCATCCTGCTACATGGCTCATGCTGCGGAGATTCCACCGATGGAGTGCAAGAGGCTAGTACAGGACGAAGGGCGCAAAGGGCGGTTGGTCATAGGCGCTGATGCAAATGCGCACCACAATGCGTGGGGAGGAGCAGATACGAACGAGAGAGGCGAATCTCTATTTTGTTACATCCTGCAAACCAATTTTCAGACAGACAGCATGGGAAATGTCCTTACATGCGTTGGTCCAACATCCAGCAATATTTTGGATATTACACTGAGTTCAGAGCGTGATATATCAAGCTATGATTGGATGGTTCTAGATAGACCATCCTTCCTCGACCATGCGTATATCAGCTTCAGCATCCTCCTAGAGAGGGCAGTGAAGGGAGGAACCTTTAGAAAACCTAGGTCAACAAACTGGACTAAATTCCAGAAACAGGTAGAAACGAAACTGGGACAACACAAAGAGGTTGCCAATGTGGAAAAACTGGAGGAGTCTAATGAATTCCTAACAAGGACGCTTATGACAGCGTATAACAAAGTTTGCCCTCTAAGAAGATTCAGAGGAAAGGCAAAGCCGTCATGGTTTAGCAATAAGCGGAGGCTTCTAAGAAGACAGGTAAAAGAAATGTTTAAGCTAGCAAAGACCGCGGAAAGCGAAGCGTATCGGGAGGAGTACAGGGAACTACTGAGGATATAAAAGCGTGAGATTTCCAGGGCGAATAGAATCTCATGGAAAAGTTTCTGTGCGGACATAGAGTGCTCCAGCGAAACAGCACGGTTGAGAAAAGTCCTAGCAAGGGGAAATATAGTCCAGGGACTAGTAAATAAGGAAAACGGGGAATGGTCAGGTAATAGTGAGGATTCCCTTGAGGTGCTTCTCGATACACATTTCCCATCGGGAGATGGTTTAGAGGAGCCAGCAGACAGCACTCACACTTCGTACACGGAGCGGGTAGTGCCGTGCTTGGTGACCGATACCAAGATCGAATGGGCAGTGAAGACGTTGTCTAAGTTTAAATCGCCGGGCCCAGGTGGTATATTCCCGGCCATGCTACAAGTTTCAAGTAGGGCGGTCGTGGAATGGCTTAAAATAATATTCGATAGGTGCATAAGACTGAATCATGTACCGCACTCTTGAAGAACTGCTCGTGTAGATTTCCTACCAAAGCACAGTGTTTCGTGTAGAACAAGCTAGCTGGACAAAAACAAAGTTCTTATTCCAAGAAAAGTGTAATGAGAAATGAAAGAAAACAAACAAAATAACGGGATTTCTGCTTTTTTTGATATTTTTGCTCATATATATTGAGTAATTGAAGTAAGACGGCAGGAGTGACCGTAAAATGCATTGATTAATTTGCAAAATTCTTGTTGAATATTAAGATTCATATTTCTTTTAAGTGAACACTTTTATATAATTTTTTTTGATGCATTCTAAGCCCGAAGGTAAGTAAAATTTTTTAATAGTAATTCTTTTGCAATTAGAGTATTTTCAATATATTTAACATTCCGTTATTAAGAAGAAAAGGTATTTTTTCTCTATATTTTTAACTTTAGGGACAAAAAAGTTACATACATCCGCCGACATCCGGGGTAAATTTTACATATGTTATAGTCGCAAGTATTCTCTAATAGTCCAAAGAAAAAACCATTGCGAATTCTTTGCACATCTATTTTTAATTTTTTTTTTGTAGATTTAGTTATCTCTACATATAAAATAGGATGTATGTACGTACCAGCTCCGACGAGAAATTTGATCCTTTAAAGCTGATCTACAAACGGCAAAACCAATTCCCAGGTACAAGGAACAAACACGTAGCAATAAAACACAAAAAAATAAACGCGCAAAGTCAACCAGAGGCACACCAAAAGCAAAAAGGCGAAGATCACTGACTTCAACCTGCCACAACCTACCGCAACAGTCACCAAGGCATAAAAAACAGGGTACATACAAAACAATCCTAATGCAGGAATAACCACACAGGAACGCTACACAAAACAACCCCATTTGGTAGCATCTACGCCAATACCTGAATGTAATATAATACTGCACAACTGATAACAAATCAGAACATCAACGACACTTAAGATGTCAGCACAACAATCATCAGCTATTCACCCCTGTCGGAAAATCAACAACACAAAGCAGTTTAGTTATAACCGTACCAAGAAACGCAAGTTTTTTGACATTTGGGTTCGACATTCGAAGGAAACCAGATATAAAGAATTATTGAGTTTTGTTGTACTTAAGTACGATTTAAGCGAAGCAGCAGAGTATTCGATAAAAAGTTTAAGTTTACAAATATCGGCATATTCGTCAAAGCTGGATCAAAAGTGGAACACTTCTGGAAGACATAAGGAGCGATTTTTGAATAAAACTCGGGGTGGCTTTCGAGTACAGACTCACATTTACAATAACGGTGGATTCAAAGTTGCCATCAGACCAACCAACCACTTCTTCAGGTAACCCGGTCGTGAAGACGAAAGAAGGACTTTGTTAGCTGCAGTGAAAAAACAAAACGGCGTCGAATGCATGACCTCTTGTAATCTAGAAGTCCTGGTGAGTTACTTTATGCGGCAGAAGTATCAACGCGTATGTCCGGCAACAGAAATGTTGCTAACATTATAAAAAAATCACAGGAAACCACTCAAATATCCGGCAAAAAGATGACATGTGAGCCACATGCAAGATAATTGAGCAATGTAGAAGCTTTAGCATACTACGTAGATAGCAAGTCGACGACTCATGGGTACAAAACGACTTGGAAGTGGAGCATGAAGGCAGGCCATAAGGTTTATCCATCATTTTATAGTCTAAGAAAAGCTAAGGCAGAATGCTATCCAAATGAAATTGATGTGGGTGAAACACGTGCGGAAATTAAAGTTTTAGCAAATCAAAAAGTGTTTGTTAGTTTATTACCTACAAACTTGACGTATACTTTAATCAGCAAGTGGGGTTGCGATGGAAGCTCTGGCCATAGCACATATAAGCAAAAGTTTACATGCAGTTCTGACACTGATGAGTTTTTGTTTATATTTTCTTTCGTTCCTCTTCCTAAGGAAAAATTTAAATGTCTGACTTCAGAAGTCTTAAATTTACTGTCCCCCGATAATGTTGGGGAGTCAAAAAATACCCCAGTTGTTTCAAGCTTTCATAGTAGTGTTGCTGATGCTCATGACTATTCCACAAGTGACTCATCGAATGAAAGTGATGATAGCGAATAATAACATAATTATAAAAGATAACCTACCCTATAACTTTTTTTTGGATCAGGTTTTTTTTAATTTAAATCTATTGTCTTTTCTACTTTGTATGATACTTTTCTTTTAAGTTTTTTGTAATAAGTAATTTTCACATAATTAATTTAATTATGTACATTGTTATTATTATTATTATTGTAATTCACTTTTACATTCCTGACTGGTACTATAAAATAATTTTGTAAAAATTGTAGTGCCAGGATAAATACTCAAATAAATAGAAAATATTTATGTACATATGTACAGTCACTCACATAAATAAGTAGACACCCCTTTTTGGACAATTCTTACAATTTTCGCTTTCGCAAATTTATTTTAACTAATTTCCCACAAGAAAATGTGTCACGATCTATAAAAAAAACTAAATTATATTTAATGTTTGATAAATTCGACGAATTTGCATAAAAAATTTTAATTTTTTTTTCGTAATTTTTAAAATTTTTAGAGTATTGAGATTTGTAGTCCATTCAATTTAAGTACAGTCCTTTGAATTTTTTTGGACCTATGTCACTTATTCATTGAGTTACTGTCTATGAAATAAGCAAATGTATGCATATGAAGTAAAATTTTGGAAAAAAATAAAAAAAAGAAAATATGGCTGAAAAAAATTACGTAGTTGTAATAAATGACTGCATATGAAACGGAAAATCTCATAAAATAATTTTGTCCAGCTAGCTTGTTCTACACGAAACAGTGTGCAAAGGCTGGGAAGATCGGTCACGTGTATCCCAAAGATTATAGACCCATTAGCTTAACATCATTTTTCCTCAAAACCTTTGAGAGGCTGATAGATGTGTACATAAAGTCCAACGTGGATGAAAAGCTGCTCTCCACAACACAGCATGCGTACACCAAGGGCAAGTCGGTAGACACCGCATTGCATAGGGTGATAATAAGCGTAGAGAAAGCCCAGAAATATAAGGAATATGCTCTAGGAGTCTTCTTAGACATTGCCGGGGCTTTCAATAATGTTTCTAAATGGGCGATTATGGATGGTCTTAATTACATTAAAGTACATCCAGCCTTAACCAGATGGATCGGCTGCATGTTAAAATGCAGGAAAATTACATCACAATGCGGATTGTACGAGGCCACGAAATCAGTATGAGGAGTGCTATCACCTCTGCTGTGGACGCTGATCATCAACCAACTGCTCAGGCGATTTGATGAGGGACCCGTAAAACTTACGGCTTACGCTGATGATGTTGCAATTGTCGTAAGTGCAAAGTGCCTTCCAACGATTAGCTCTTTTGATGGATCGGGCGCTTAGGGATATTCATACCTGGGCATCAAATATCGGGTTGAAAGTCAACGCGGATAAGACGGATATGGTCTTGTTTACAAAGAGGTACAAAGTCCCAAATTGGATCAGGCCTAAATAGGAAGGGGTGACCCTACAGGAGAAACCTTGCACAAAGTATCTAGGAATCATCCTAGACAGTAAGCTGTCATGGAAGCTCAACGTGGAGGAGAAGGTGTAGAAGGCTTCAACGGCACTTTATGCATGTAAAAGAATGCTGGGGAGTACGTGGGGCTTATCGCGCTCTCTTTCTCATTGGGGTTTTACAGCGATTGTAAGCCCTAACCTATACTATGGAGTTGCTGTTTGGTGGAAAGCCTCACAGAAAGCAACCTACCTCAGAAAATTAGGGGGTGTGCAACCTATCAATGCTTAGCATTACGGGAGCCCTGAATAAAAACCCCGACAGCTACACTGTATGCCATTCTGCACATTCCACCTGTAGACTTGGTAGCAAATAACATAGCGTTAACAAGTGCAACCATGCTCGGTGCCTCGGGCAGCTTTAGCGCCGACCATACGGCCATATTAGTATAGCGTCATCAATCACAAGACGATTCCCTATCTTGGAGGGAGATCTTAAGGCCACAATAGAGGTGGACGATTGGCGCAAGGGTTCTCAAATGGCGGACGAGGCAATACATGTGTACACCGATGGTTCCAAATTAGTGGAAGGAGTAGGGTCTGCGGCATACTGGGCTGATCCGGAAATAAACAGATCCTACAGGCTGCCGGATTACTGCAGCATTTTCCAAGCGGGAATATTAGCCGTAACCAAAGCAGTAGAAACCCTGGAAGAAAATAGCCCAAGCTGCAATCGTGTTAACTTTTATATTGACAGTCACGCAGCAATTAAGGCAATAATCTCACATAGCACAGCATTTAAATGCGTGTTAGAGTGTAAGCAGTCCCTGGAGAGAATAGGGACAGGGAGAAGAATGCATCTATATTGGGTCCCAGGGCAAAGGGGAATAGATGGGAATAAAAAGCGTATGAACTAGCTAAAAAGGGCGCATCCCTTGAAGCTTGCTCCGTACACGTCCCAATTAGAATTGGCGAAATTAAGCGAAGGCGAGAGGTGCACATGATCGAACAAGCAGGAAAGGCGTGGGTTCAAGCGTGGGGCTGTAAAGTGTCGAAGATTATGTGCAGGTCTTACAACCATAGACTAACAAAGTTTCTTCTATCATTAAAAAGAGAGGACTGTAGACTCATGACGGGTATTCTGACTGGGCACTGCCTTCTGGCGTCACATGCCTTTAAATTAGGCTTGTTCAGTGATAGCAGATGTGGGAAGTGCGAGCTGGAGGAGGAAACGATCGAGCACGTTCTGTGCTCTTGCCCTGCGCTTGCCAGGCTAAGACTCCAGCTATTAGGAGTGATACAGCTGTCAGATCTAGAAGCAGCAAGTGGCGTAAATCCTAGGAAGCTTCTAGTATTTTCCAAGAGGGCGAAGTTATTTTATAACATAGGTACTGTTTTTGATAGGGTTTTTCAATTTGGTCCTCTCTGGTAACACTACGGACTTATTCAGTCCATGGGAGGTCCTCATGCACCGGCCAGTTCAACCTAACCTAACCTATGTTTTCAGCACTTTCACATTAGGTATGTAAGTATATTAGCCCGTCACGTCTAACGTTTTTTGTGCTTTAATGTAATTAATATTTAATTATTGTTTTCACTATTTTCTAGATCACTAGTTCACTGTATGGTACCAAAGGACCATGTATACAATTTTCATTAATGAGGACTAGATGCACTGAGGGATTAAAAGGAGGTAGTACTTCACTTTACTAAAGTAAAAACGCGACAACTTTCGATTTCATCTATGTATATAAAAATGTAAACTCTATTTATTCTGATTTAGTTATTTATTTTAACAATTCTGAATTTACGACTTTTGTTGATTTAGAGTATTTATATTTGCGACGATTTTAGTTAGGCTGATGGCGAATAACTAACTTACAATGGCCCAGCACATTCCACTGGACCGTTTACCTATTTTAATGAGAGCATACATATGTAGGTATACATAGATGTGTGCACGTTAAACATCAATTATATTTCTTATTTACAGGGTTCTTCAAACAGATAAATATACATGGTATTCCAAAAGGGTGAGTATAGAATAAAGGTAAGTAATTTTAAGCAAATATTTCATATATGTAAATATTTCAAAGGTAGGTAAACGGTAAGTATTTCAAAGGTAAGTAAGAGGTAAGTATTTATAATACAAGTAATAGAAATTAATTCATTTCAATATAATTAATTTTTCTTTTCAGATAATGTATATATTATATATATAAATTTATTTTAATCCTCAAATTCTATGAGGTTCTCGCTCATGTCTTCAACACTAAACTATACGAAACTAAACTAAACTAAACTAAACTAAATTAAACTATACTAAACTAACCTAAACTAAACTAAACTAAACTTGAAACAGGGTATATTTGTTGTTCCCGACGCGTTTCGACGTTTACCTTACGTCTTCTTCTTTGGGGATCTATTTAATGTTAAGTATATAAAATTAAATACATTAAACATTATACATTAGATTATCTAACAGTAAACATGAAACTGACACATCATTTAACACTTATTTTGCTACTTAAATTAATATTAACATTAATAATTATTTGGTTCAAGTACTAATACAATTTGTTGCACAACATTATTCACACATTAAATGACATTTGTTTATTTTTTTAACATTCTCTTGCATCTATGTACAACAGCTGAGTAGACTCTGTTTATATTGTCAAAATCTTCTTTGAAGTTCATCGCGTTTTGTAATTGTTGTTGAATGCGTAACTTTCCAGCGTCAGCCTCGTTTTCTCTCTCCGTTCAATGTCTAAAATTTTAACATTTGAGAAATCCGCTACGTGATTGCTCTTTGTTAGGTGTTGTGCTAGCCGGTCTACGTTTTTCTGTTTTCTGCATCTTTCTTATGTTCATTAATTATTATACCTGGTTGCCGTTTTGTTGTACCGATGTAACATTTGTTACATTTTTCATTTTCGTTACCATTGCAAGTTATTTCGTAAACAACATCGGTTTGTTGTTCTTTTTTAATTGGGTCTTTTGTTCTAGTGAAAATTTTTTTGAGCGTGTTTTTTGGCCTATGCGCGTAATTAATGTTTTTGTTATTTATTGTTTTATGTAATACTTCATTATCTGTAAGGCCCGGGATGTAAGTAATGCCGATATATTTCTTGGTCGTATTATCTTGTTGTGTATTGTTATCTTTTTTATGAACTCTGTTCACAGTATTTTGGATTAGTCTATCCGTAAAAGAACTTCGATAGCTATTGTTATATAGAATTTCCTTTATCTTTTTAATGTTATCCGTCCAGAAATCTTCATTGCTAAGTAATATTACTTTTCTTATTAAATTCGTTGTTGTGTTAATTTTTGGTTTCCATGGATGGTTTGAGTGGTAATTTATTAATCGTCCCGAGGCAACGGATTTTGCGTACCAATTCATTAGTAAATTTTTATTTTTTCTACTTACTTCTACATCTAGGAAGGCTAATTTATTGTCTTTTTCCATTTCAATCGTGAATTTTATACTTGTGAGTTGAGAATTTAAAATGTTTAATATTTCTTCCGCGTCTTTAGATTTAATTATTGCGAATACATCATCTACATACTTGTTGATGTATTTGATGTATATGTCCTTTTTCTTTAATTCAGCTATGCTGTCGTCAAGGATTTTGTCTAGTACTATATCCGCTATAGTCGGAGATAGTGGATTTCCCATCGGCATCCCGTAGGTTTGTTGATACAATTGTGAGTTGTACATGAAATAATTGTTTTCTCGCAGGCAAAATTCTAGTATGATTTGGAATTGTTTCTTTGAAAAATTTGTATGTCTTTCCAACTGCGTCCATTTTTTCATTATCGTCTGTATTGCTATGTGTGTGGGAATGTTTGTAAAAAGTGAAATTACGTCAAATGATATAAGTATTTCGTGATCATCAATATTAATATTTTTCAACCTTTCTTTTAATTAGAACGCATTTTTTACATTATAACCATCAGATATTAAGTTTTTCAGTATGGCGCCGGTATGTTTAGCTAACCTATAACAAGGTACTTTCGCAGATGATAATATCGGCCTCAGTGGCATGTTGTCCTTGTGGATTTTCGGTAGACCGTATAATCTGGGCGCGACAGCCGCAGTACATGATAATTGAAATTTTTCTCTTGCATTAATTTTATTTTACAAAATATATATTTTACAAAATATAATCTGGGCGCGACAGCCACAGTACATGATAATTGAAATTTTTCCCTTGCATTACTTTTATTTTGTCTACCGAAAACCCACAAGAACAACATGCCACTGAGGTCGATATCATCATCTACGAAAGTACCTTGCTATAGGTTAGCTAAACATACCGGCGCCATACTGAAAAACTTAATATCTGATGATTATAATGTAAAAAAATGCGTTCCAATTAAAAGAAAGATTGAAAAATACTAATATTGATGATGACGGAATACTTATATCATTTGACGTAATTTCACTTTTTACAAACATTCCCACACACATAGCAATACAGGCGATAACGAAAAAATGGACGCAGTTGGAAAGACATGCAAATATTTCAAAGAAACAATTCCAAACCATACTAGAATTTTGCCTGCGAGAAAACAATTATTTCATGTACAATTCAAAATTGTATCAACAAACGTACGGGATGCCAATGGGAAATCCACTATCTCCGGCTATAGCGGATATAGTACTAAACAAAATCCTTGACGACAGCATAGCTGAATTAAAAAAAAAGGACATATACATCAAATACATCAACAAGTATGTAGATGATGTATTCGCAATAATTAAATCTAAAGACGCGGAAGAAATATTAAAAAATAAAAAAAAACCAGCTCACGAGTATAAAATTCAAGATTGAAATGGAAAAAGACAATAAATTAGCCTTCCTAGATGTAGAAGTAAGTAGAAAAAATAAAAATTTATTAATGAATTGGTACGCAAAATCCGTTGCCTCGGGACGATTAATAAATTACCACTCAAACCACCCATGGAAACAGAAAATCAACACAACAACGAATTTAATAAGAAAAGTAATATTACTTAGCAATGAAGATTTCTGGACAGATAACATTAAAAAGATAAAGGAAATTCTATATAACAATAGCTATCCAAGTTCTCTTACGGATAGACTAATCCAAAATACTGTGAACAGAGTTCACCAAAAAGATAACAACACACAACAAGATAATACGAACAAGAAATATATCGGCGTAACTTACATCCCGGGCCTTACAGATAATGAAATCTATACTATAATAAATCTCTAGAAAATCGTGTCTGTACATCCAAGATTTCTAAAAAAAAAAAGAGTGTTCTTGACGTTTGGAATGTCGTAGATTCCATCGGCACCACTTTTTTCTGTTTGTCTGTTTGTCTGTATGATATCGATAATCTCGGAAACTAACTAATGGATTTTTATGGGACTTTCACAGATGGATAGCCTGTAATCCAGAAGGGAATCTAGAACTTATTTCATTATAATCGCGTGAGAAACAAAAAAGATATAGTTGTTTAAGCTATAATTAAGCTACTTTTAAGGATTTTTTTTTTGAAAAACGAAGGAAAATGCACTTAGTTACCAAACAAATATCAAAGAATGCATTTGCAAAGTTTTTTTTCAATTTCATATAAATTAAAAATCAAATTCATGAATAGATACGGTTGCGTACCAAAAAAAATTGTTTACGCTGCCATATTACGATAATCGCTTAAAATGAGGTTACCTAAAACCTCTAAATATGCGTACAATATGGGCATCAAACAATAGAGGAATATCACAGGTTTCATTTGAATTTTGTGATATTTCGATAAATTAATCGATAACTGAGTTATCGGTCAAAATGTATTTGCTCCAAAATCTATAAATTTACCTACAATCTATCTATCTATCTTCTATCTATACTATAATAAATCTCTAGAAAATCGTGTCTGTACATCCGAGATTTCTAAAAAAAAAAATGATTGTACTTGACGTTTGGAATGTCGTAGAATCCATGGGCACCACTTTTTTCTGTTTGTCTGTTTATCTGTTTGTCTGTTTGTCTGTATGATATCGATAATCTCGGAAACTTAAGAATGGATTTATATGAGACTTTCACAGATGGATAGCCTGTAATCCAGAAGGGAATCTTGAACTTATTTCATTAAAATCGCGTGTGAAACAAAAAAGATATAGTTGTTTAAGCTATAATTAAGCTACTTTTAAGGATTTTATTTTTGAAAAACGAAGGAACATGCACTTAGTTTCCAAACAAATATCAAAGAATGCCTTTGCAAAGTTTTTTTTCAATTTCATATAAATTAAAAATCAAATTCATGAATAGATACAGTGGCGTACCAAAAAAAATTATTTTACGCTGCCATATTACGATAATCGGTTAAAATGAGGTTACCTAAAACATCTCAATATGCGTACAAATGGGCATCAAACAATAGAGGAAGATCACAGGTTTCATTTGAATTTTGTGATATTTCGACAAATTAATCGATAACTGAGTTATCGGTCAAAATGTATTTGCTCCAAAATCTATAAATTTACCTACAATCTATCTATCTATCTTCTATCTATCTATCTATACTATAATAAATCTCTAGAAAATCGTGTCTGTACATCCAAGATTTGTAAAAACAAAATTAGTGTACTTGACGTTTGGAATGTCGTAGAATCCATCGGCACCACTTTTTTCTGTTTGTCTGTTTGTCGGTTTGTCTGTTTGTCTGTATGATATCGATAATTTCGGAAACTTACGAATGGATTTTTATGAGACTTTCACAGATGGATAGCCTGTAATCCAGGAGGGAATCTAGAACTTATTTCATTAAAATCGCGTGAAAAACAAAAAAGATATAGTTGTTTAAGCTATAATTAAGCTACTTTTAAGGATTTTTTTTTTTGAAAAACTAAGGAAAATGCACTTAGTTTCCACACAAATATCAAAGAATGCCTTTGCAAAGTTTTTTTTTTCAATTTCATATAAATTGAAAATCAAATTCACGAATAGATACAGTGGCGTACCAAAAAAAAAATATTTTACGCTGCCATATTACGATAATCGGTTAAAACGAGGTTACCTAAAACCTCTAAATATGCGTACAATATGGGCATCAAACAATAGAGGAAGATCACAGGTTTCATTTGAATTTTGGTATATTTCGATAAATTAATCGATAACTGAGTTATCGGTCAAAATGTATTTGCTGCAAAATCTATAAATTTACCCACAATCTATCTATCTGTCTATCTATCTATCTATACTATAATAAATCTCTAGAAAATCGTGTCTGTACATCCAAGATTTCTAAAAAAAATGAGTGTACTTGACGTTTGGAATGTCGTAGAATCCATCGGCACCACTTTTTTCTGTTTGTCTGTTTGTCTGTATGATATCGATAATCTCGGAAACTTAAGAATGGATTTATATGAGACTTTCACAGATGGATAGCCTGTAATCCAGAAGGGAATCTTGAACTTATTTCATTAAAATCGCGTGTGAAACAAAAAAGATATAGTTGTTTAAGCTATAATTAAGCTACTTTTGTCTGTTTGTCGGTTTGTCTGTTTGTCTGTATGATATCGATAATCCCAGAAACTAACGGATGGATTTTTATCAGACTTTCACAGATGGATAGCCTGTAATCCAGGAGGGAATCTAGAACTTATTTCATTCAAATCGCGTGAAAACCAAAAAAGATATAGTTGTTTAAGCTATAATTAAGCTACTTTTAAGGATTTTTTTTTTGAAAAACTAAGGAAAATGCACTTAGTTTCCACACAAATATCAAGGAATGCCTTTGCAAAGTTTTTTTTTTTTAATTTCATATAAATTGAAAATCAAATTCATGAATAGATACAGTGGCGTACCAAAAAAAATTATTTTACGCTGCCATATTACGATAATCAGTTAAAATGAGGTTACCTAAAACCTCTAAATATGCGTACAATATGGGCATCAAACAATAGAGGAAGATCACAGGTTTCATTTGAATTTTGTTATATTTCGATAAATTAATCGATAACTGAGTTATCGGTCAAAATGTATTTGCTGCAAAATCTATAAATTTACCTACAATCTATCTATCTGTCTATCTATCTTCTATCTATCTATCTATACTATAATAAATCTCTAGAAAATCGTGTCTGTACATCCAAGATTTCTAAAAAAGGAGTGTACTTGATGTTTGGAATGTCGTAGAATCCATCGGCACCACTTTTTCTGTTTGTGTGTTTGTCTGTATGATATCGATAATCTCGGAAACTAAATAATGGATTTATATGAGACTTTCACAGATGGATAGCCTGTAATCCAGGAGGGAATCTAGAACTAATTTCATAAAAATCGCGTGAAAAACAAAAAAGATATAATTGTTTAAGCTATAATTAAGCTACTTTTAAGGATTTTTTTTTGAAAAACTAAGGAAAATGCACTTAGTTTCCAAACAAATATCAAAGAATGCCTTTGCAAAGTTTTTTTTCAATTTCATATAAATTAAAAATCAAATTCATGAATAGATACAGTGGTGTACCAAAAAAAATTATTTAACGCTGCCATATTACGATAATCGGTTAAAATGAGGTTACCTAAAACCTCTAAATATGCGCACAATATGGGCATCAAACAATAGAGGAAGGTCACAGGTTTCATTTGAATTTTGTGATATTTCGATAAATTAATCGATAACTGAGTTATCGGTCAAATGTATTTGCTCCAAAATCTATAAATTTACCTACAAAAACGCGTTAATCAGGGACTCAAACCTTTTGGTGCAATTCGATTTATCTATTCGCTGACAGGTGGCGCAAAGTTTTCGTGTGTACTGCGATGCTTTGGTAGGTGTGCGATTGGTTGCCGTACACATACACTAAATAAAATTTTCGTAAATGCTGTAATGCCAAATGTCGGAAAGGTAATTTTTTATGTGCCCATTTAGTTTTCATTGCATTATATTTAGAAACACTATGCCCAAAAAGCGTTCAAATTTATCTAAACGCACTAAATCTGCTAAGAGGTTAAGACTAATGCGATCACAAGAATCGAGTGAAAATTATGAAACGAGGCTTTCGGAAAATAGAGAACGTATAGCATTTATCAGGTCTATGGAAACTCCTTCCGAAAGTGATGCGCGCCGACATATTGATAGGGAACGCCATGCTTTGTCGAGCGAATTGGAAGCATCACACGAAAGAGAAATTCGTCTTAGTTTGCAGCAATTTAGGACTAATTTAAATCGATTTTTTTAAAGCAGTGAAGGTCGACATACACGACTCAGCACTCACCGAGAGCACCATGTATTGTCTCGAAGTTCTGAACCTGTTGTCGAGAGAGAGTCCCGGCTAAATGATCAGCGTATCCGCTCCGCAAACTTAAGGTCACAGGAAACAAGTGACCAAAGGGGCAATAGGCAGATGGCTGATCGTGAAAGTCACGCGCTGTCTCGCGAATTAGAAACCTCCCCTGAGAGAGAAATTCGTTTAAGTACGCAGAAAGTTAGGACAAATTTAAATCGCTTCTTTGAAAATGAAGAAGAACAACTTATACGACTCAGCAATGACCGAGAGAGCCACATATTGTCTCGAGGTTCTGAACCTGTTGTCGAAAGAGAATGCCGTTTAAATGATCAACGCATCCGCTCAGCAAACTTAAGGTCACAGGAAAAAAGTGACCAAAGGGGCAATAGGCAATTGGCTGATCGTGCACGTCACGAGCTGTCGCGCGAATTAGAAACCTCTCCTGAGAGAGAAATTCGTTTGAGTACGCAGCAAATTAGGACAAATTTAAATCGCTTCTTTGAAAATGAAGAAGAACAACATATACGAATCAGCAATGGCCGAGAGCGCCACATATTGTCTCGAGGTTCTGAACCTGTTGTCGAAAGGGAGTCCCGGTGAAATGAGCAGCGCATCCGCTTAGCATATCCAAGGTTATGCCAAACAAGTAATGAAAGGGTCGATATGTTGAACGCCGATTGTGAGCATAGGACATCCGAAACGTTTTCGCATCATGAGGAACGTTTGATAAATGATCGACATCGCCATAACATTACTAGAATGCTGGAAAGTAGCACCCAACACGCAGCAGTATAGTTATGACTGCAGAAAATTACGAACGCCTACGTGAAGGTCAAGAAACATACAGGGCCAACAAGAGGGAAAGAATACGCGGAATACGGCAGTTGGAGGCAGAGGAATATCGCCAAGTTCGCCTCATATTGACCGCGTGCGACATACGTTAAATAGGGAACAAAATGACTTTGAAGAGCTTCCCCCAAATATTGATGTAGGTAACGGCTTACTCTCCTGGATTACTAAGACAAAAAGTGCTTTTGCATATAACCCTTTAGTAGATTATGCTAAATACTCATTAGTTGGAGAAATGAGTTTGAAATGCAGATTTTGTGAAGCCTTTAAATTCCAAAAAGAAAGAGTTGGAATGTGTTGTTCCAATGGAAAGGTCAGTTACGAAATTTTCCTAAATCCGCCTGAAGTTTTGAAAGCTCTGCTCAACGGTGATCACTCGCAGTCAAAGCACTTTTTAGAAAACATTCGTGCGTATAATAGTGCATTTCAAATGACATCTTTTGGACCAAAACAAGTGACGGAAGGACCTTTTATGCCTACCTTCAAAGTCCAAGGGCAGGTTTATCACCTTATTGGTTCATTGTTACCCGAGAATGAGCCAAAGTTCCTGCAAATATATTTCGTAGCGAATTATGAAGATTAGGCGGCTATTAGAAACGAAAACTTTCCACATCTTAATCGTAATCTGATATCTATTCTGAAAAATATGCTACATGATGAAATCCATACGTTCACGATTTTAAAAATGCCCTTGATTTCGTTCCCGTAGAGCAAAATAATAATTATAAATTTGTAATATGTGCTGATAAAAGGCCCGCAACAGAACATCCAAGAAGGTACAATCCTCCTACTACAAATGAAGTTGCAGTTGTTTTAGTTGACCAAGAGTGTGAAAGGCGCGATATTGTTTTGCGCATTCATGACGATCGTCTTCATCGTATATACGAGACACATCGATCATACGATGCGCTTCAATACCCATTAATTTTTTGTCACGGGGAAGATGGATATAACTTTGAATTACATCAAATTAACCCTACTACTAGATTGCCAAACCCACATAAAAAGTTGTCATCATAACAATTTTATGCATACATGCTACAGATAAGAGCAAACAGTTTTGTATATTTGCAAAGATTTCGTGGACTATTTAATCAGTTTATCGTCGATATGTATGCTAACATTGAAACCGACCGTTTGGTTTACATACGGACTAATCAAAGACGGTTGCGTGCTGAGGAGTATGTGCACTTACGTGATGCTATGCAACAAGATGGAGGTACAGAAAATTTGGGCAGATTAGTAATACTTCCGTCCAGTTTTACGGGAGGTCCAAGATACATGCACGAACATACACAGGATGCTTTTTGCTACGTTAGAAAATATGGAAAGCCTGATCTCTTTATAACGATGACAACAAATCCGAAGTGGGCTGAAATTACACAGCAACTTTTGCCTGGTCAAAATGCATACGATCGGCACGACATAATAGCTAGAGTGTTCCACTTAAAACTTAAAGCTCTAATACGTCTAATTACAAAGGAGAATCTGTTTGGGTTAGCTTTGTGCTTTATCTACAGCGTTAAGTGGCAAAAACGAAGTCTACCACATGCACATGTACTTCTCTGGTTGGAAGAAAAAATACACCCTAACGATATTGATAATGTGATAAGTGCCGAATTTCCAGACAGCAACACAGATGCCACACTATTTGACATAGTAAGAACACACATGGTCCATGGTCCTTGCGGGATATTAAATAGGAACTCTCCATGCATACAGGACGGCCGATGCTCGAAAGATTATCCGCGGGCACTTATAGAACACACCATAACGAGAGAGGATGGATATCCCTCTTATCGGCGACGGTCCTCAGAAAAAGGTGGGTTTACTGCCACTTTAAGATTACGTGGTGAAGATATAATTTTGGACAATAGATGGGTCGTACCATATTCATCTGTATTCTCCAAAACGTTTCAGGCCCACATCAACGTGGAAGTGTGCAGTAGTGTATCATCCATTAAATATATACATATGCAAGTATATAAATAAGGGCAGTGACCAGCAAAGTTTGCGTTAAGGAATGAGAATGACGAAATAACTAGATTTCAATCAGGGCGTTATATAAGCTCTTCAGAGGCCGTTTGGAGAATATTAAGCTTTCCCATTCATGAGCGATATCCCCCTGTAGTGCATTTGGAGGTTCATCTAGAAGGAGGGCAAAGGAAATACTTCAATTGCGAAAACGTGACAGATCGAGTAGAAAACCCGAGGCAAACCACTTTACTGGCATACTTTCGGCTTTGCGAAAGATACAGGTTTGCGAGGACATTAATATATGAGGAGGTTCGCTCTTATTACACGTATGATAAGCAAAGAGGTGTTTTTAACCGCAGGAAACGGGGCAGATCTGTAGATGGGGAGCCCGGCATTTTTAAGGAACATGTCATTGGACGTGTATATATGGTTCAACCGAACATTGCCGAGTGTTTTTACTTGCGGTTGTTGTTGCATACAGTACGAGAACCTACTTCCTTTTCGGACCTTCGCACTTTTTTGGGAGTTGAATATCCCACTTTCCGCGATGCTTGCCGAGAACGCCACTTGCTTGACGATGACAAGCATTGGGATCATGCTATATCCGAAGCAAGCATTAGTGACAGTCCAAGCCGGTTGCGACATTTGTTTTGCGTTTTAGTGGTATATTGTTATCTATCGAATCATATGGCTCTGTGGGTAAAACACAGGGATAAGCTGTCAGAAGACTATCTGAGAAGCATGCGACGCCATATTGAAGGGGAAATTAACAACGTAATGCGGGACAGAGCTGTTAATCAATGCTTAATCGAACTTCAGAATACAGTTTTGTCAATGGGTGGGGGGGGGGGGGGGGGGGGGGGGGGGAACTTACTATCCAAATACGGCTTACCCGAACCATCTATAGACGGTGAACGCGTGAATAGCAAATACGCAAGCGAAATTTTGTATAATCCTACAAAACTTGCGGACACTCTACGTAATGGCATACAAGGTATAACGGATGGGCAAAGAGGAGTATTCGAACTTGTTGTTATAGTGTCGATAATGAAGTAGGTGAGATTTTGTTTTTAGATGCCCCTGGTGGGATAGGAAAAACGTTCCTAACTAAAATTGTTTTGGCAAAGGTGCGAGCTCAAGGCAAAATAGCTCTGGCAGTGGCTTCATCTGGTATAGCTGCAACTTTAATACCTGGTGGTAAAACTGCCCATTCCATGTTCAAAATCCCCATACACTTAGATATCAATGAATATCCAATGTGCAACATAGCAAGAAATTGCGAAAAAGCCAGCGTTATTCGTGACTGTGTGTTGGTAATATGGGATGAATGCACCATGGCGAACCGGACAGCCGTAGAAGCTGTGGACAGAACGCTGAGGGATATACGCCAAAATGACCAAGTTATGGGTGGTGTTACTTTTCTCTTTTGTGGAGATTTTCGGCAGATACTTTTATAGCAATCATAATGCTATATATGTCTATGTATGCGCATAAGTTATTCTATAACAGTTTTATATAATTCGCCTTAATGTATGCAACAATTAAAAATTAAAAAGTCGTAAAAAGCTATCAAAATGAATTATTTTAAAATTATTCACTCAACAAAAAAGTATTATTTTTTCCAACCTAATTTGTAAAAAAAGAGTGAAGAAAATACCGAAAAGAGGTTGAGCGCGAGATAAGAAGAATGGGATCGCCAGAAAAAGGCACAGAGTAAAGTAAGTGGGATGGACCAAGCAATAAAAGGGGAGGAGGGATAATGTGGGAAAATAAATATTGTTTTATATAAACGGAGCCTGCACATGGTTTCGTGATTTAGGTTAGCAGAAATGCTTTAAAATTTGTTAAGTTAAAGACCCAAGATATCGATATTTAAAAAAAATTAACGGCCACTTTAATATAAATACGCATCCCGAACAACGTCGGGTACCCTGCTAGTATTACATAAAACAATAAATAACAAAAACATTAATTACGCGCGTAAACCAAACAACACGCCCAAAATAAATTTTCACTATAACAAAATACCCAATTAAAAAAGAACAACAAACCGATGTTGTTTACGAAATAACTTGCAATGGTAACGAAAATGAAAAATGTAACAAATGTTACATCGGTACAACGAAACGGCAACTAGGTATAATAATTAATGAACATAAGAAAGATGCAGAAAACAAAAAAACGTAGACCGGCTAGCACAACACCTAACAAAGAGCAATCACGTAGCGGATTTCTCAAATGTTAAAATTTTAGACATTGAGCGGAGAGAGAAAACGAGGCTGACGCTGGAAAGTTACGCATTCAACAACAATTACAAAACGCGATGAACTTCAAAGAAGATTTTGACAATATAAACAGCGTCTACTCAACTGTTGTACAGAGATGTAAGAGAATGTTAAAAAAAAAAACAAATGTCATTTAATGTGTGAATAATGTTGTGCAACAAATTGTATTAGTACTTGAACCAAATAATTATTAATGTTAATATTAATGTAAGTAACAAAATAAGTGTTAAATGATGTGTCAGTTTCATGTTCATTGTTAGATAATCTAATATATAATGCTTAATGTATTTAATTTTATATACTTAACATTAAATAGATCCCCAAAGAAGAAGACGTAAGGTAAACGTCGAAACGCGTCGGGAACAAACAATATACCCTGTTTCAGTTTGTGGCCACAAATTCTCATTTAGCAAACCAATCATTTATAAATTGGCCCAAACAACATAATAAAAAACTAAACTAAACTAAAGTAAACTAAACTAAACTAAACTATACTAAACTAAAATAAATTAAAATAAGCTAAACTAAACTAAACTAAACTAAACTAGACTAAACTAAACTAAACTAAACTAAACTAAACTAAACTAAACTAAACTAAACTAAACTAAACTAAACTAAACTAAACTAAACTAAACAAAACAAAACAAAACAAAAAGAAACGAAACAAAACGAAACGAAACTAAACAAAACAAAACAAAACAGAACAAAACAAAAAAAAACAAATCAAATCAAAACAAAACAAAACACAACAAAACAAATAAAACAAAACATAACAAAACAAAACAAAACTAAACTATACTACACTAAACTAAACTAAACTACACTGAACTAAACTAAACTAAACTAACCTAAACTAAACTAAAGTAAACTAAACTAAACTAAACTAAACTAATCTAAACTAAACTAAACTAAAGTAAACTAAACTAAACTAAACTAAACAAAACTAAACTAAACTAAACTAAACTGAACTAAACTAAACTATATTAAACTAAACTAAACTATACTAAACTAAACTAAACTAAAGTAAACTAAACTAAACTAAACTAAACTAAACTAAACTAAACTAAACTATACTAAACTAAACTAAACTAAAGTAAACTAAACTAAACTAAACTAAAGTAAACTAAACTAAACTAAACTAAACTAATCTAAACTAAACTAAACTAAAGTAAACTAAACTAAACTAAACTAAACAAAACTAAACTAAACTAAACTAAACTGAACTAAACTAAACTATATTAAACTAAACTAAACTATACTAAACTAAACTAAACTAAAGTAAACTAAACTAAACTAAACTAAACTAAACTAAACTAAACTAAACTAAACTAAACTAAACTAAACTAAACTAAACTAAACTAAACTAAACTAAACTAAACTAAACTAAACTAAACTAAACTAAACTAAACTAAACTAAACTAAACTAAACTAAACAAAACTAAACTAAACTAAACTAAACTAAACTAAACTAAACTAAACTAAACTAAACAAAACTAAACTAAACTAAACTAAACTAAACTAAACCAAACCAAACCAAACTAAACTAAACTAAACTAAACTAAGCTAAACTAAACTCGCCATCGCCAACGCGTAGAGGTCCATGAATCTTTCGAAGAACTTTTCTCTCGAACATTCCCAAAGCCGCTTCGTCTGCTGTTGTCATGGTCCATGCTTCTGCCCCATATAGCAGGACGGGTACGATAAGTGACTTGTAGAGTATGATTTTCGTTCGCCGAGAGAGGATTTTACTTTTCAATTGCCTACCTAGTCCAAAGTAGCATTTATTGGCAGGATTGATTCTTCGCTGGATTTCAGTGCTGATGTTGTTGCTATTGTTGTTGCTGGTTCCCAAATAAACGAAGTCTTTTACTATTTCGAAATTATGGCTGCAAACAGTAGCGTGGTTGCCAAGGCGCGTATGTGCTGGCTCTTTGCTCGATGACAGCAGGTACTTCGTTTTGTCCTCATTCACCATCAAACCTATCTTTACCGCTTCTTTTTCCAGTTTGGAATAATCAGAGCTAACAATGCGGGTGTTTAGGCAGATGATATTAATGTCATCAGCATATGCCAGTAATTGCACGCTTTTATAGTATATTGTTCCAGTGCGGTTAAGTTCTGCAGCTAGTATAATTTTCTCCAGCATCAAATTAAAGAAATCGCACGATAGAAGGTCACCCTGTCTGAAACCTCGTTTAGTTTCGAACGGCTCGGAGAGGTCCTTCCCAATTCTGACTGAGCTGATGGTGTTGCTCAACGTCATTTTGCACAGCCGTATAAGTTTTGCGGGGAAACCAAATTCAGACATAGCGGCATATAGGCAGCTGTTTTTTGTGCTGTCGAAGGCGGCTTTAAAGTCGACGAAAAGGTGATGTGTGTCGATTCTTTTTCACGGGTTTTTTCCAAGATTTGGCGCATTGTGAAAATCTGGTCGATGGTAGATTTACCAGTTCTGAAGCCGGACTGATAAGGTCCAATCAGCCGGTTCACGGTGGGCTTCACTCTTTCGCCCAATACACTTGAAAGGACCTTATATGCGATATTGAGAAGGCTGATTCTACGATAGTTGGTGCATTTTGCAGTATCCCCCTTCTTGTGGACTGGGAAAAGATCACTTAGATTCCAACCGTCGGGCATGCACTCTTCCGCCCATATTTTGCTAAGAAGCTGCTGCATGCGTCTTACCAACTCCTCGCCGCCGTACTTGAATAGCTCCGCAGGCAATCCATCAGCGCCCGCGGCCTTGTTGTTTTTCAATCTGGTTATAGCTATTCTAACTTCGTCATAATCGGGCAGGGGGCATATATTCCATCATCATCGATTGCGGGATCGGGTTCTTCATCTCTGCGCGTTGAATTGTTGGCTCCATTTAGGAGAACAGAGAAGTGTTCCCTCCATAACCTAAGCACTCTCTGGACATCAGTTACAAGGTCGCCGCTTTCGTTCCTACAGGAGTTTGCACCGGTCTTAAAACCTTCCGCCTGTCGCCGTATTTTTTGGTAAAATTTTCGGGCGTTATTCCTGGTGGCTAGCAGCTCAAGCTCCTCGCACTCACGCCTTTGTGCTTCTGCTTTTTTTTTTCCTGAAAAGGCGACTCGCTTCCTTTTTCAACTCACGATAGCGTTCACACAATCCTCTTGTCGCACTCGCTTTTAACGTAGCCCTGTACGCAGCATCTTTTCTTTCGGTTGCAACGCGGCATTCTTCATCGTACGAGTTGTTTTTTCGTGGCCGCCGGTAACCAATTTTTTCCTCGGCGGCAGACCGAAATGCTTTGGAGATATGCTTCCACTGCTCCTGTATTCCTTCAGGTTGAGTTGTGCTCTCAGAGATCAGGTGTGAGAGTCGAGTTGCGAAATCATTGTCAGTCTGTTGTGATTGAAGATTTTCGATGTCTAGCTTTCCTTGCGTATTTTGTTCCTTGGTTTTAGCCGCGTTGAGGCGGATGCGTATTTTGGCTGTCCTCGGATCGTGCGCACATCTAAAACACTGGAGGCATGCCGTCCGTCTATCACAACGTGATCGATCTGATTGCGAGTATTTCGATCAGGAGACAGCCATGTCGCTTGATGTATCTTTTATGCATGAACCTCGTTCTGGATATGACCATGTGTGTAGGCTGAACTTTCCGACTGTAGGGCCAAAAACACCTTCTTTGCCCACCCTGGCGTTAAAGTCACCAAGCACGACTTTTATATCGTGACGAGGGTAGCGCTCGTATGTGCGTTCTAATTTTTCATAAAAAGTGTCTTTCACCTCATCGTCTTTCTCCTCTGTCGGCGCATGGGCGCAGATGAATGATATATTAAATAATTTTTCTTTTATTTGGATAGCGGCGAGACGTTTGTCCACAGGTGTGAACGCCAGAACTTGGCGACAAAGTCTCTCTCCCACCACGAATCCGACGCCGAAACTGCGCTTATTCGTATGGCCACTCCAAAAACCTGATTATTTAGTAAATAATACACCTACAATATGAAATTGAAATTGTGAGCTGATATTGTGACTCTTGATAAAATTTGATTTGAAAACATTTTTGAAAATGGGCGTAGCACCGCACACTTGTGCTAAAATCAATTTAACAAATATTATTAACCATAAATCAAAAACCGTTAAACCTATTGTAACGAATTTACTGCAATTCCTCTTATTTGCAACCTTCTGCTAAGTTCGAATCACTAAATTGTTGAATAAATAACTCCACTCTTCAATAATGCAAAATGGCCTTTATTAAAGTACTTCACAATAACCATTATATTTCGCTTACTGATAACTTGCTTAACTCAACTGATTGATAGCTTAAACGAAACTGACTTTTTGCGCTCTACTGTCGCGCCTTTTATACTTTTTGATTTCTCGTTACATACTTCTAGGCTTTTCCATTCCAGAACTTACTACTTAGTTAGCAGCTACAAAATCACCAGCCACAACTACGCTTATAACTTCTCATGTGAGTAATTCTTGCACAAATTATTGCCCTCTCTTGTCAGCACATCAGATAAGATATATGCATGTGTTTGTGCGTTGCTTCTCTGCTGCGTGTACGTACATATGTGTAGACATAATGATTGAATTATTGATGTGCATCAAGTCACTGCTTAGCATCGGCTTAGAGACGATAGCATCGCTCAGTGCTGTTAACATTTGTTACACTATTATAGGAAAATTCAGAAGAGAGCTTGCCGTTACTACAAGGAATGCTTCGAAGAAAAACTAACGAAATCGTTAGGGACCACGCGCACTTTTATATAAAAGATTTTGAAGAAAAATTTGTAAGAAAGAGCTTTATATCAAGTAGAATTATAACAAGAAATAGGAAAAAGAGTTGTAGACGAATTTAATAAGCTATACCTTTTCAAAAAGAGCTTAATATCCAGTGGCGTCCCAATAGGGTGGCAGGGCTGGCAAAATGCCACAGGCCCTCCACCCAAGAGGGCCCCGGGCCAGGAGATCGGGACTTCAAAAATACTTTTTTACATGAGTATTTTATTTTAGGAAAGTCTATTTTTTGTGAAGCAACTAAAGGCCATAATACAGTTTCAAGTTAATTGTTAAGCATTTCAACCAAACTAAACAAAATGTTGATTCATTTTTAGAGATGTATACGATACGCGTGAGATGGGTTATGGATATGCAAAATTTTTTTGGAAACAATACAACACATTTATAA
The DNA here is from genome assembly GCF_040869045.1 of Eurosta solidaginis. Classification (NCBI taxonomy): domain Eukaryota; kingdom Metazoa; phylum Arthropoda; class Insecta; order Diptera; family Tephritidae; genus Eurosta; species Eurosta solidaginis. The sequence continues at coordinate 188,735,479 of NC_090319.1, read as the reverse complement.
TTTTTTGGGCTTAGTGTCAAAAGATGGAATATATTGTATATCTAATAAATAAACATTATGTTAAATTGCAAATAAATAAATAAATAAATGAAAGGCGCGATAACATCTGAAGAGATTTTAAGCCGAGTTTCTCTTCCAATTTGCGTCGTGCTCCTTTTAGTTTTCCCTAGAAATTAGCGGGATGGGACCTACTGTATGCCAAATCTGAACGGTATCTGCAAGGCAAATGATATTACACTGAGAAGCTTTCCATGCAAGAATGGGAGTGCTTGCCAAGCACTGCCGAGGGGAACATCGATTAGAAAAATTTTCTTATAATTGAAAAAACTTGTTTCTAAAATTTTGATGTTGCTTTTCCCGGGCGTGAATCCGTGCAAATCAGATGAAAAAAAAAATAAAGCTTTTTCACTTAAAGAGAAGATCGAAAACTACAATTTTGTTATGTTATTGGTTTTCCATTGCAAGGTCGTACTTACTCTAAAGCACTCCCCACATATTCTAAGGCCTCTAAAGCAGGGACGGAAATTATTATTCCTTTTATAATAAATTCCTTGGAAACTATTAATTTTGGACTTTTAATATATTTGGATCAAGATAAAAATTTTTTTCCGATTTTTATTACCTGAGTCCGATAGAACTTGCTAAACTCGGACTTTTAAAAATAAAATTCCGGAAATAAAAGTTAAATCCGGACTTGTATTTTTTAAGGCCAAAATAAAAGTCCGACCTGATAACAAAGAAACGGCTTGTCCGAAATAAAATTTTTTTTAAATTCGGATAAGCCGTTTCTTTGTTATCAAGCCGGACTTTTATTTTGGCATTAAAAAATAAAAGTCCGGATTTAACTTTTATTTCCGGATTTTTATTTTTAAAAGTCCGAGTTTAACTATTTCCATCGGACTCAAAAAATAAAAATACAGATTTTAGTTTTATATGTGGACTTTTATGGAAAAAGTTCGAAAAAAAAAGGATACATGATTCGACATGCTATTGCTATAGGGATGCCTGAGAAATTTTTTTGACCTGGACTTTTTCTTCTCCGAAAAAAAAATAATTATTTTCCGTCCCTGCTCTAAAGCACTTCAGTCTAAGGCCGCCGATCTTTCAAATACCTTAAAAGGTTTGTTGAGAGCAATGGTGGCAACATAAGGGAAAATAACCATGTAGGAAAATGAACCGAGGGTAACCCTGGAATGTGTTTGTATGACATGTGTATAAAATAAAAGGTATTAAAGAGTATTTTAAGAGGGAGTGGGCCATAGTTCTATAGGTGCACGCCATTTAGGGATATCGCCATAAAGGTGGATCAGGGTTGACTCTAGAATTTGTTTGTACGATATGGGTATCAAATGAAAGGTGTTAATGAGTATTTTAAAAGGGAGTGATCCTTAGTTCCATAGGTGGACGCCGTTTTCGCCGTTTCGAGATATCGCCATAAAGGTGGACCAGGGGTGACCCTAGAATTTGTTTGTGCGATAGGGTATCAAATTAAAGGGGTTAATGAGTATTTTAAAAGGGAGTGATCCTTAGTTCCATAGGTGGATGCCGTTTCGAGATATCGCCATAAAGGTGGACCAGGGGTGACTCTAAAATGCGATTGTACAATATGGGTATCAAAAGAAAGGTGTTAATGAGTATTTTAAACGGGAGTGGGCCTTAGTTCTATAGGTGGACGCCTTTTCGAGATAACGCCATAAAGGTGGACCAGGGGTGACTCTAGAATTTGTTTGTACGATATGGGTATCAAATGAAAGGGGTTAATGAGTATTTTAAAATGGAGTGGGCCTTAGTTCTATAGGTGAACGCCTTTTCGAGATATCGCCATAAAGGTGGGCCAGGGGTGGCTCTAGAATGCGTTTGTACGATATGGGTATCAAATTAAAGGTATTAATGAGGGTTTTAAAAGGGCGTGAGGCTTAGTTCTATAGGTGGACGCCTTTTCGGGATATCGCCATAAAGGTGGACCAGGGGTGTCTCTAGAATGTGTTTGTACGATATGGGTATCAAATTAAAGGTATTAATGAGGGTTTTAAAATGGAGTGGTGCTAGTTGTATAGGTGGTCGCCTTTTCGAGATATCGGCATAAAGGTGGACCAGGGGTGACTCTAGAATTTGTTTGTACGATATGGGTATCAAATGAAAGGGGTTAATGAGTATTTTAAAATGGAGTGGGCCTTAGTTCTATAGGTGAACGCCTTTTCGAGATATCGCCATAAAGGTGGGCCAGGGGTGGCTCTAGAATGCGTTTGTACGATATGGGTATCAAATTAAAGGTATTAATGAGGGTTTTAAAAGGGCGTGAGGCTTAGTTCTATAGGTGGACGCCTTTTCGGGATATCGCCATAAAGGTGGACCAGGGGTGTCTCTAGAATTTGTTTGTACGATATCGGTATCAAATTAAAGGTATTAATGAGGGTTTTAAAAGGGAGTGGTGGTAGTTGTATAGGTCGCCTTTTCGAGATATCGGCATAAAGGTGGACCAGGGGTGACTCTAGAATGCGTTTGTACATACGAGAGGTATTAATGAGTATTTTAAAAGGGAGTGGGCTTTAGTTCTATAGGTGGACGCCTTCTCGAGATATCGGCATAAAGGTGGACCAGGGATGACTCTAGAATTTGTTTGTACGATATGGGTATCAAATGAAAGGTGTTAATCAGTATTTTAAAAGGGAGTGATCCTTAGTTCCATAGGTGGACGCCGTTTCGAGATATCGCCATAAAGGTGGACCAGGGGTGACCCTAGAATTTGTTTGTACGATATGGGTATCAAATGAAAGGGGTTAATGAGTATTTTAAAAGGGAGTGATCCTTAGTTCCTTAGTGGACGCCGTTTCGAGATATCGCCATAAAGGTGCATCAGGTGTGACCCTAGAATGTGTTTGTACGATATGGGTATCAAATTATAGGTATTAATGAGGCTTTTAAAAGGGAGTGGTGGTAGTTGCATATGTGAAGGCGTTTTCCAGATATCGACCAAAATGTGGACCAGGGTGACCCAGACCATCATCTGTTGGATACCGCTAATTTATTTATATATATAATACCACGAACAGTATTCCTGCCATGATTTCAAGGGTTTTTTATTTCGCCCTGCAGAACTTTTTCATTTCATTCTACTTAATATGGTAGGTGTCACACCCATTTTACAAAGTTTTTTTCTAAATTTATATTTTGCGTCAAAAAACTTATCCAAATACCATGTTTCATCTCTTTTTTCGTATTTGGTATAGAATTATGGCATTTTTTTAGTTTTTCGAAATTTTCGATATCGAAAAATTGGGCGTGATCATAGTCCGATTTCGGCCTTTTTTTATACCAATACAAAGTGAGTTCAGATAAGTACGTGAACTGAGTTTAATAAAGATATATCGATTTTTGCTCAAGTTATCGTGTTAACCGCCGAGCGGAAGGACAGACGGTCGACTGTGTATAAAACCTGAGCGTGGCGTCAGCCGATTTCGCCCTTTTTCACAGAAATAAGTTATCGTCCCAGAATCTAAGCCCCTACCAAATTTAACAAGGATTGGTAAATTTTTGTTCGACTTATGGCATTAAAAGTATCCTAGACAAATTGAATGAAAAAGGGCGGAGCCACGTCCATTTTGAAATTTTCTTTTATTTTTGCATTTTGTTGCACCATATCATTACTGGAGTTGAATGTTGACATAATCTACTTATATACTGCAAAGATATTAAATTTTTTTTTTTTAATTTATCTTTAAAAACATTTTTTTTAAAAGTGGGCGTGGTCGTTCTCCGATTTTGCTAATTTTTATTAAGCATACTTATAGTAATAGGAGTAACGTTCCTTCCAAATTTCATCATGATATCTTCAACGACTGCCAAATTACAGCTTGCAAAACTTTTAAATTACCTTCTTTTAAAAGTGGGCGGTGCCACGCCCATTGTCCAAAATTTTACTAATTTTTTATTCTGAGTCATAAGTTCAACTCACCTACTAAGTTTCGTCGCTTTATTGGTCTTTGGTAATGAATTATCGCACTTTTTCGTTTTTTCGAAATTTTCGATATCGAAAAGTGGGCGTGGTTATAGTCCGCTATTGTTCATTTTAAATAGCGATCTGAGATGAGTGCTCAGGAACCTACATACCAAATTTCATCAAGATACCTCAAAATCTACTCAATTTATCGAGTTAACGGACGGACGGACGGACGGACATGGCTCAATCAAATTTTTTTTCGATCCTGATGATTTTGATATATGGAAGTCTATATCTATCTCGATTCCTTTATACCTGCGCAACCAACCGTTATCCAATCAAAGTTAACATACTCTGTGAGCTCTGCTCAACTGAGTATAAAAATGGAAGCGAATAGTGTAGCAGAAAAATGGTCCATCACCCCTGAATTTTCTTAAACTAGCCATAGGATTGTAAAACGCCAGTCGAGATATATAAAAAAGACATATCTGAATCATTTGCCAGAGATACTCTTAGTTTTCGACCCACTTTCAGAGACGAAATAGTAAAATCGTCACGTATTAGAGACCTTGCTATTTTATTAATAATAAAAAATCATTTTGTCTTGCAGCTTTCCTGAAGTATGGACTGCATTACTGATATTTCTTTCAACTCATGTGACTACAGCTAGTGCTGAACGATCATTTTCAAAACTAAAATTGATAAAAACCTACTTAAAAAACTCTAAGATACAAGACTGGTTATGTAACTAGGCTATTTTCTCTATTAAAAATTCTATAGCCCAATCTTAAAACTTTGATAATGTTATAGACACTTTTGCGGAACAGAAATCTGGAAAAAAAATTTTTTCTTAATAAACATCTTATTGAAATTAAATTGTTATATTAATCCTTTGTAAATTAGTGGGACTTATACAACTTTATGTTATGTAGAAAATTAATTTATCTGAAATTAACTTTACAATTGAAGCTCACGTTGAGCATATAATGTTCGGTTACAACCGAACTTAGACACCCTTACTTGTTTTTACCTGAAAATGTAGACGCCAACGATAGCAGAAAAATTAACGGTATATATTTCAGTTGCTATGCCCCTCCGAGCATGACCATCGCCGAGTTCGAAGACATGATATACGGGATCACCATGGAAGCTCGATGTAAACACCCGCTTTTAGTGTGTGGAGGCCTCAATGCATGGTCATCTGTGTGGGGAAGTAGACAAATCAACGAACGAGGTAGAGTCTCTTCTCGAAAGCCTTACTTCTTTGAGGCTAGAACTTTTAAAAGAACCAGGGATATATACCTTCGATACAGGTACCAGACGATCCATTATATATCTCACCTTCGCTAGCAGCGAAATAGCAAGACGAGCAAAATAGTCCATAAGCAACGTCTACAAAGTAGAGATATACGCCGCTAATAAACACCGCCGCCGACGCCGGTTTTCGTCCTTTTTCGCACGATATTCTTATACATTCGGCGGCGGCGGGGCTTCGGCGCGTTATTATATTTTCTACTATTGTAAGACTGTTTAGGCCATTTATTGTTCAAATTGGTCCGATATGGTCGAAAGGGGTATCAAGGGATGCGCATCACTGCCAGTTATAAAAATCCAATTACGGAATTTAATACTTTCTAACCGTTCAAAAGTTATTTGAGAATACAGGGGCTTTCAATGCCAGCTTAAGACGCATTTTGCATCACCGAATTCACCAAGTTATTAAAACAAAAGAAAGAATATAATTAAATTAATAAAAAGGTTATAATATAAATAATTTAAAAAAAGTTATATAATAAATTTATGTGCCACTTCGCAAATTTTTACAAAAAATTAATAAAGAACAATGAATGGTGAAATGAAAAAGTGCCGATTTTTTCAAAAATTCTATACCCCGATTGGCTGAAAGAAAAAGCGAAATCAGTGATGTAAAATCCTTTAGTAGGCTCCAGGCGTTTAAATACTCCTTTGAAATGATTCTCAGCTCATACTTAAGTTGAAGACATATGCACGTATGAGAAGGGTTTGAAAAATCACTTTGTTTGCTTAACTATGAAATAGCGTCTGAAATTCTAATTTTGATTTTCACATTTCATCATTCAACACTCTCCGGTTTGACATTTCCTAAAGTAGCGGCCCTATCCCCAACTAGTCCCTTGGATTGAATCACATTGGATATAGCCTATCAACCGTGTTTAAATATCATTTACACGTTACACACATTTTAACTAGGTTAGGCTTTGTCTATAGCAAGAACACTCAAAGTGATGAAGCAAAAGCTTTCCCAAGACAGTCGAACAAATGACCGGGTGTTTTACCACCCTAACATAGGGGATACTCGAACTAAGCTAGAACTAGTTACTCCCTAACGTTTCAAGGTTTTCTAGCTCGACAGCCCAGCACGACAAAACCATCCGTCACAAAGTTTTCGGAGCTACACCTAGAGCTTCTAGGAAAGTGACGTCGACGAAAGTATGAATTCGAAATCGCAGTCCTATAGCTTCTGTGCTGGCATATGGTGTAAGGGCCAGGATGCGTGGTAGCGACTGGTGGTCGGGATTGCTACTGTTCGCACGTCGGGAATTGTAGCTCTTAGAAACAGCTGAAAAAACTGAAAGCGCCCTTTGGCGCGATCAACAATAAGCCAGCATTGATGATAATCGTTAAAACTGTGCCACGAGAGTCACGACTATTAGCAGATAATTGATAGCAACAGTAAGTCGTCTTGTGTGAGCATGGAGCCACAAATAATTTGAAGAAATCGTGCCGACGAGTATTAGAGTTAGCCCAGAACATCTCCTCCGGTGAAACTACGCTACATAAGCGTGACCATTTTAAGTATTTCTCCCTCCCTCCGCAAGGAGCTACTCCTGAAATTTTTTGAACGAATCGCGAGATTTTGAGGCAAAAACCCCGGATCTTTCCGAAATGGGCAAAACGTTGATTTCCTTAAATAAATATAAACAAAACATTTCCAAATATTATTTTTTTTAAATTTTCGTATTACAAGTCTCCCAGATACTCATCCACAACTTTACGATATTGTTCCAGATCGTCAAACATACCATTGACGTCAGCAGTATGTTTCCATCTTCATTAGTTGTGGACAATGTGATTCTTTGAAATGCCTCGCTTCAGTTTAGAGGTTTACGCCGATCAATTTGTCGGCGCATCGGCTCCGCCGCCGGTAAATAATAGAGCCTACGGCGCCGCCGCCAATAAACTGATCGGCGTAAACCCCTACTACACACACAGCGACCATAAAGTTATTAGCGTAGAGCTGCTCGAAACTCCACGAACGGTAGCAGCAAAACACATACAAAGTTGAAAATGGAAACAACACCATTTCGATCCACAAATATTTGATATTATCTGGAAGGATTCCATAGTACGAGGATCCCATATGAAAGACCAGTCGGTTCAAATAACTATGTCGCTATATATGGCATGTGATGCTGTCATGCCCAGAAGTCGCGGAAAAGCCCAGCGCACTCCGGTATATTGGTGGAACGACGAAACGGCGGAAGAGCCTAGAAAATATCACAAAGCACGAAGAATAACGCAGAGGGCACGCTCATCACCACGATATGCGGAGCTAAACAGCACCTATGATGCACAAATAATAAGTGCCTTTCCCATAAAAAAGCACAAGAATTGGTGCTTAAGGGAACTGCTGGTTAATGTCAACCTTGATCTTTGTTGATCAGTCTACAGAACTGTGATGGCCAAAGTTAAAGGACCGATATCACAGCAACCCACGTGCCCGATACTAATGAATAATATTATAGAAACACTTTTTCCGGCGCAAGATTGCTGGACTTATCAAAGCGAGGATCTCGAAAGTACGCAAATTCCGCAAATTACAGAGCAAGAGGCGCTGGGTGCTGCAAACAGAGTTGCTGATAACAAATCCCCAGGACACGATGGAGTACCAAACATAGCCCTTAAAGACGCCATCAGAACTAGGACTACATTATTTACTGATCTTTTTAATGTCTGTTATCAATAAGGCGTGTTCTCTCGCCCGTGGAAACGACAAAGACTTATCCTCTTGCCGAAACCTAGTAAACAGCCGGAGAAACCATCCTCATACAGACCACTTTGTATGCTGGATTCCCTAGGAAAGATTTTCGAGCGTATAATTAGCGAGCCCCTACATCTATCTCTAGAGGCCAAAATAAAAGGAAGTTCTGTGCACTGACTACGTTGGACATTATGAATACTTTTAACACTGCGAACTGGATGCAGATAATGGCAGCACTGCGAAGCTTCGGCACACCAGCTTACTTACGCAGAATTATAGGAAGCTGTTTTAAACACAAAGTACTTCTTTTTGACACGGATCAAGAAGTAAAATATTACATCACTGGAGGCGTCCCACAGGCATCTGTTCTCGATCCAACGCTTTGGAATACAATGTATGACGGGAAGCTAAAGATTGACCTACCAGAAAACACGCAAATTGTGGGATATGCTGATGATATTGCAGTGGTAGTAGTGGCCCAGAAACTGGATCTGCTTCAGGCATTATGTAATGACGCCGTAGGAAGAATAAAGGAATGGATTACCAATACGGGATTGGAGCTGGCTAGCCAAAAGCTCCAAACAGTCAGCGAAGGAGATAGTCTCAACTGTTGGGGATCATAAAATCACCTCAAAGCATTCACTAAAATACTTACGAGTGCACGTTGACTCTAAGTTAACTTTCAAAGAGCACATCAGAGCGGTGGGACAGAAAATTAACAAAGTTAATGGACAACTTATGCGAATAATGCCTAAAATTAGTGGTCCGAGCGAAGCTACCAGTCAGCTATTGTCCGCAGAAACCAGCTCAATAATATTATACGCAGCACCAGTGTGGTACGGATCTAAACGGATCCATCACAAAGATGTTTTAACAGCATACTGACTTGCAGTTATAAGAATAGCAAGTGCTTATCGGACGGTGTCCGACGTGGACTTATTGTATAACACTAATATCGGGCGACCATCTGAAGACGCCAAGAAAAGAGCAAGGACAAAAACAAAAGCTGAGTGGCAAGAACGGTGGGAGGCCTCGAATAAAGGGCGTTGGACCTTCTCGTTAGTTTGGGACGTAGCTCAATGAAGCACAGGCGAGCAGAACTACCATCTCACGCAGATACTGAGTGGATATGCGGTTTAAAAGAGTATTTATGGAAGCGCAGGACAGAGGAAGATCCTCTTTGCATAAGGTGAATCACGGAGTTAGAAAACGCAGAACACGCCCTGTTCCACTGCCCCCGTTTCCACTAGGAAAGACTCACCTTGCATAAACTTTTTGGGGAGGAACCTACCACGAGAAATATAGTATCACAAATGTGCAAGGGGAAGGAATGCTGGACTACAGTGAGCAAAATGGCATTTATAGTCATGACACGCCTGTTGGATGCTGAGAGGGAGCGCAGAGAAATGCGCAGACCAAGCAGTGGCGATTAAGTTGACACTCAGAGCAAATAGCGGGAGCCTGGATGCAGGGACAATAGTATGCTCTTAAAAATGAGAAATATGGAACGCCACCCTGAAGTAATGCGAAAGTGGTACCGGGGTTGGCGACGGTTCCAAAACTGGGGTTGTTTTTTTAGTCTACGGACACACGGTTACTGCGACGGTAGCAACTATGGTTAATTTGCATTTTTCAGCCCTCCCGCAGTAAACAAAAGATTAACGTTTTTATTCTGATCGTAACGATCGTGAAGCTCCGTGGGGTATTTGATCAATCTAGCTGCCAAAATTAAAACAGCAGTTATTTCTGTTCAAAAAGTGGTTGTTGCACTTCATTGTTATGAATGGAAATATTTGAAAATAAATTCCCGGTGTTCCGCGCAGAATTACTATGGATCGGGTCCCCGGTTTCGGATGCACCCATGGTCATTTTTTGGCATTATATGAGATATATCAATATGGGCAGGGCCGTAGAGAGAAAATCCGGGCCCGGTACTAAACAATTTACGGGCCCCCTATAAAAAATCCACTAATACATTTGATTAACTTGAATTAATGAATCATTCATGAATCATTATTGATGGATTACATCAAAAAAAATTTTTGCCTCATCAACTAAATGATTTTTGGACTAAGAGCTGACAATAAAATTAACACATATTATTTATTACTTATACTATTTTATTGTAACGTAGAAATAAAATTCCCTTTTAACAGCCACATATTGTTTCAAATAATCTTTTCTAGTTATTTGGTAACATTTTAATACATTTCTGATAAATTTAATGGTGATTATAAATTTTAATTATTCAATATAGAAAGTTCGGATATCAAAGAGTGATTTTACTTGCTTTTTCCGCTGCAAAATTTGTATAATAATATCAAAATTTAACTGTCTTGCCAAAACGGATTCAACACAAAGCGTGGCAAGTCCTGAAACCCGCTCTTGAGATGAACACGATTTATGAAAGTTTTTGATTCTTGAAAGGACGCTGAAGGAACGTTCTGCACTAGCTACAGTGACAGGTATAGTGTAAAAGATACGTAAAGCAATACAAATGTGTGGAAAATTGTATACAGATTTTGAACTTATGTAGATGGCATTTAGCAATTCCAATGGTGACAGACCTTTATAAAAAATTTGCTACGTAAATGTGTTTCAAGTGCATTATTTCGCATTCTTAGCTTTGAGAAATGCCCGACTTGTATTTTTCGACAAATTTTGCTGCGCTCGCCGAACCGTAGTTTCATCCATGTCTTTAAATTGCCACAAAAATGAAAACGTATCGCTCAAGTTTCTCATAGCTGCAAATCGTTCAGTAATACCAGTGGTTACCGAATCAACCATCACCAGGAATGTATTGTTTTTAAAATCAGACTCTGAATCATCCGTAATCATCTCATTTAAATTATCTTCAGAACGTCTTTTGGGTTTTCTCTTTCGAATGTCCGAAAACTTTGGCGAGATGTTGAATTGAATAGCAACTGTTCTGCATTCATTTAAAACTGTTTCCCATTGGTTCCTGATCAACTTCAAATTAGCAAAAAGGCATCTAGATGTCGGACCTTAACCTATATGGTGGCGTCTCTAGCTTGGAGGACTACGTTTCTTTCATTAATGGTTGTCAGTATTTTGAACCAAATTGAGGACAGCAAGATATGTACATTCGAACTTGTTGATGTACTTGAGAATGCTGGTAACATGCCGTATGCTTGCGCAGTCAAATTTGGCTTTTGGTTGAAGGACTATGAAGAGAGTTCGGTACATTTTTTTGAGGATGTCCCATCGTTGTGGAGTGCTGCTGAAAATAGTAAAACATTTTTTTACAACTCCGAAGAAAGTAATTGCAACCGTACAACATTCTGCAGCAACAACACCACATAAATTGAGACTGTGGGTTGCACAAGGCGAGTAATCAGCATTCGAGTTTTTGTCGAGAATGTGACGTAGTGCTCCGTTGTAAGCTCCTTTCATATTGGCGCCGTTATCGTACCCTAGTGCACGAAAATCTTTTAATGGGATTTCATGTTTACCTAGAGTTTAAAAAATTAGATCATCGATTTGCTGACCAGTTTTTTGGTTACAATTCACGAAAGCCAAAAACCGTTCTTGAATTGTAAAATTTGTTGCCTTCGAATTGAAATAGAGTTAGCGCAAAATGAGCGTAGTCAACGTGACTAGCATTAGGCATAGCATCAACGATAATAGCAAAATACTGGGTTTCTTGCCTTGATCTAATATAGTTTTCCTCACGTGCATTGCACAAATTTCTATAAACTCGTTCTGAATGTCTGGGGAAAGATAGTGATTTGTAAACGTTTGTGCTGCTGTTATGAAATCTAACTTTCTCCAAATGATCTCTAAATATCGGATCATAATGGCTTATGAGATCTTAGATGCCCAAAAAATATCCATTCTTTCGTTCACCAAGATATATAGTTTCGCCTCTGAAAGCTAGGCCTCTTTCAAACAAAAATAAAATAGTGTCCAAAATTCTTTATAAAATTTCTTTCCACTTTTGAGTTTCAGTGACTAGCAGTTCATTGAATTAGATTTTGTAAAGGTCGCCATTGAATATAACATTTAATGTGATCTTGAGTATTTTCGTGTGATGGCAGTTTATCGTATAGATTCTTCCATCCCTGGAATTTCGAATATATACACAACAAATTTTAGGTCGATTTAAAGTATTGGTACTTTACAGACGACATGGTAGGCAATAAAAAGCATTCCTACTGGCACTCCACACTAACTAGTCACGCTCCACTTTCTCTCCATTTGGCAAGATTCTGTTTAACAACGAGGTAGGAAATGCCTCGTCATGACAATCACGTGGAAAAATAACAGGCACTTTTGATGACCTCGACAAATTATTTCGTTGACTTCTTCAGATCGCAAAAACCCATTATTCATGGTACCGATACAGAGTTTGTCGTATTGTCGGAAGACTTCTTGAAGATGAACCTTCATCAGTGTCGCCACGAAAATTTCACGATTTCGGATTCATGTAAACATGCATTTTTGTTTGATGTTTTTATTGCCTCCAAATGGAAAAACTAAAGAATCTCCTGAATTAAAAAAAATGCCTTAGCACCTTTAAATGGCGGGCCCCCTGAGAAACACATTTTGGGTTGCTGTTTTTATTGTCTCCTCAGGCCCAGGTTAAAATCTTTATCAATTTTGGTTGCTTTAGAAATTCGGCTTAAAATTTGCACATGGAACAACTAAACTCTCCTGAATACAAAAAAAAAAAAAATTCCTCAGTACCTCTAAATCGCGGGCCCTCTGAGAAACACATTTTTTTATGCTTCTATTGTCGCCACATGGAACAACTAAAGAATCTCCTGAATTAAACAAAAAAAAAAAAAATGCCTTGGCACCTCTAACTCGCGGTCCCTCTGAAAAACACATTTTTGTTTGATGTTTTTGTTGTCTCCCCAGGCCCAGGCAAAAAATCATTATCAATATTCGTTGCTTTTGAAATTCGCCTTAAAATTTGCACATGGAGCAACTAAAGACTCTCCTGAATTAAAAAAAAATTCCTTAGTGCCTTTAAATCGCGGGCCCCCTGAGAAACCCCGGGGCCGGGGGAATCCCCCCTCCCGCCATCTCTCGTTGAGTTTGAATATGGGTATCAAACAAAAGGCAGTTTACTAAACATTTCTATTGTCATTTTTAAGTAGGGTTGGCCATTTAAGGTTGCCATCTCATCTTCTTTTTTATATTCCTTTGTATATCCACTACCATCTCGGATACGGCTTAACGGATTTGAATCAAATTTGGTACATCGATATAGTATTTAATTTTCAGACTTTTCACGTAGGTGTTGCCACTGAGGATGTTTTCACAAAGGTTGCGACCTTTTTTAAGTTAAAATAATTACATGAGATATGATACCATACGAAGTATGGACTATGAATAAAGAAAATATGCAAAGAAGGCAATTGGGATAAGGTTTACAACAACTAAGGCATGACGTGGCTGAATGCGTTTGTAACACTTCAACCATCGTAGGAGTGCGCGTTCAAATCCCACTCCCGGGAGAAAAGGCTTTGAAGAGTTTTACAAGGTATAATCGAAACAGCTGTCGCCTTGTCCGTCCTGATGTCACGTTGTTTAAATTTTTCCCAAATTATTAAATAAAAAATATTTTTTTACATTCATTCTCAATGAACTATTTATCCAGAGAAAGAAAAGTCACGGTATATCAAAATCGGTTGATAAATGTTTAAGTTACGAGGCTTATTGTAAACAAGAAAATTGATAAAAAAGTTCTATCAATGATCTGTACTCTGTTAGTTGCTGTGAATCACATGTATAAATTGAAAATATTTTCATACCTTCCTAGATTTATGCGTCCCTTAGTGCAAAAAAGCCTCGCTGTTTTGTCAAGTCGTTTGAAAAACTGCTTCATGTAGCCCAACTTGAGGTGTAGCGGTGGCAAAATAATTTTATCGTTCTGAACGAGTGGAATGTTAACGACGTTTTTTTCTTCCGATTTCGAGTGTTTCCCTACACAGCCTTTCACTAATTTTTAAATTATATTTTTCTCGACTCTCCCATTCGCACAGATTGTGTATCCTCCTTGCATTCCGAAAAGAATTTTCAGAACTTTCAAATCACAAAACAATTGGATTGCTATTTCTGCCAAACAAACACCCATTGAACATCACTATAGAATCCGTGACCGCATTAAATATGCTGATGTAGTAACCGTATCTCGCCCAATAAAGGAAGAAAGAACGAATACTCTTGCTGCAACTCTTGAATCGAAAAATACATTGGCATTTGAAGAAGAAAATTCTGATGGGGGTCTAACAGCCGAACGTCATGTTGTGTCAAATGAAGATTTTCGTGACCTTGGGCGTGTTTTAGGATTGTCTTGAAGGCACACAGAAATTTTGGGCTCTAGGCTGAAACAGTGGAATATTGTGGAACATTCCCGAGGGATGACAGCCTCCGTCATTCGAAAAAATTATCCGAGCTGACAACGTCAACAATCAACTTGTTTATTGGTCAGATATAGATGAGCTCTTTGTTTGTCTTGATCACGAATACCAACCAAGAGTGGCGTTTAGTTGTAGAAAAATCGTGCAAATCAAGTGTTTTATCGAAAATGTCTTTACAACTGAAAAAAAGTTAATTACGTATTTTTTTTTTTTTTGATCTAGGTTTGAAAGCTGTCCTAATGCCTAACGAGAACCAGTTTCCATCAGCTCCAATAGCATACGCTACCAATATGAAAGAAACGTATGCGACAATGAAGAAAATTTTACACTCCATAGATTATGGATAAGCATCAATAACCATTGGTTTGTAATTTGAAAGTTCTGACAATGCTTTTCGGAATGCAAGGAGGATACACAAAATATCCTTGTTATCTGTTCGAATGGGACAGTCGAGTCAATGGCCGTGTACGGAGACACTCGAAATAGGAAGAAAAAAATAACGTCCTTAACATTCCACTCGTTCAGAACGATAAAGTTATTTTGCCACCGCTACACCTGAACATCAAACGACTTGACAAAACAGCGAAGCTTTTTTGCAATTGAAAGCCTTGTTTCCAAAACTAAGCGACGCATAAATCAAGGAAGGTATAAAAAGATTTTCAATTTATACATGTGATTCACAGCAACTAATACTATGTTCCAACAGAAAAATAGATTGAGATAATTTCGATTTAAATTGAGTGGCGTTCATACAGCTCAATTTAGCTTACACAATAGTAATTGGATAGCTGGTTGGCTCAACTCTACAGAAACAACATACCTTTGTTCAGACTGTCAAAATGTGCGTGTTGGTATTAGGCGAATGGAATGGAATGAAAACATAAAAGTTTGAAATTTTTGTGTGTTGTAAGAAAATATGTTCAATGTTTTGGTTTCATTTTGAGTTTGCCATCTTCTTTTGACAATCCTTACTCCAGTGAAATGAAAATAATCAAATCAGCTGATGAGATGAGCCTACCATATAGTTGAGCCATGCGTAACTGACGTTTAAATTTACACAATAAACACACTTTACAAGGTTGCATTTTCAGTTTGAAACAAATTATTACGCAATTTTTTTATACTCAGTTGAGCAGAGCTCACAGAGTATATTAACTTTGATTGGATAACGGTTGGTTGTACAGGTATAAAGGAATCGAGATAGATATAGACTTCCATATATCAAAATCATCAGTATCGAAAAAAAATTCAATTGAGCCATGTCCGTCCGTCCGTCCGTCCGTCTGTCCGTTAACACGATAACTTGAGTAAATTTCGAGGTATCTTGATGAAATTTGATATGTAGGTTCCTGGGCACTCATCTCAGATCGCTATTTAAAATGAACGATATCGGACACCACACCCACTTTTTCGATATCGAAAATTTCGAAAAATCGATAAAGTGCGATAATTCATTACCAAATACGGATTAAGCGATGTAACTTGGTAGGTGGGTTGAACTTATGACGCAGAATAGAAAAATAGTAAAATTTTGGACATTGGGCGTGGCACCGCCCACTTTTAAAAGAAGGTTATTTAGAAGTTTTGTAAGCTGTAATTTGCCAGTCGTTGAAGATATTATGATGAAATTTGGCAGGAACGTTACAATTATTACTATATGTCTGCTTAATAAAAATTAGCAAAATCGGAGAACGACCACGCCCACTTTTTAAAAAAAAAATTTTTTAATTCAAATTTTAAAAGAAAAGTTAATATATTTACAGTATATAAGTAAATTATGTCAACATTCAACTCCAGTAATGAAAATACAAAAATAAAAGAAAATTTCAAAATGGGCGTGGCTCCGCCCTTTTTCATTTAATTTGTCTAGGATAATTTTAATGCCATAAGTCGAACAAAAATTTACCAATCCTTGTGAAATTTGTAGAGGCTTAGATTCTAGGACGAAAAAGGGCGAAATCGGTTGAAGTCACGCCCAGTTTTTATACACAGTCATCCGTCTGTCCTTCCGCTCGGCCGTTAACACGATAACTTGAGCAAAAATCGATATATCTTTACTAAACTCAGTTCACGTACTTATCTGAACTCGCTTTGTATTGGTATAAAAAATGGCCGAAATCCGACTATGAACACGCCCACTTTTTCGATATCGAAAATTACGAAAAAAGAAAAAAATGCCATAATTATATACCAAATACGAAAAAAAGGATGAAACATGGTAATTGTATTGGTCTATTGACGCAAAATATAACTTTAGAAAAGAACTTGGTAAAATGGGTGTGACACCTACCATATTAAGTAGAAGAAAATGAAAAAGTTTTGCAGGGCGAAATCAAAAGCCCTTGGAATCTTGGAAGGAATACTGTTCGTGGTATAACATATATAAATGAACTAGCGGTACCCGACAGATGATGTTCTGGATCACCCTGGTCCACATTTTGGTCGATATCTCGAAAACGCCTTCACATATACAACTAAGGGCCACTACCTTTTAAAACCCTCATTAATACCTTTAATTTGATACCCATATCGTACAAACACATTCTAGAGTCACCCCTGGTCCACGTTTATGGCGATATCTCGAAAATGCGTCCACATGTATAATTAAGGCCCACTCCCTTTTAAAATACTCATTAAAACCTTTCATTTGATACCCATATCGTACAAACAAATTCTAGAGTCACCCCTGATCCACCTTTATGGCGATATCTTGAAAAGGCGTCCACCTATAGAACTAAGGCCCACGCCCTTTTAAAATACTCATTAACACCTTTCATTTGATACCCATATCGTACAAATAAATTCTAGAGTCACCCCTGGTCCACCTTTATGGCGATATCTCGAAAAGGCATCCACCTATAGAACTAAGGCCCACTCCCTTTTAAAATACTCATTAACACCTTTCATTTGATACCCATATCGTACAAGCAAATTCTAGAGTCGCCCCTGGTCCACCTTTTCGGCGATATCTTGAAAAGGCGTCCACCTATAGAACTAAGGCCCACGCCCTTTTAAAATACTCATTAACACCTTTCATTTGATACACATATCGTACAAACAAATTCTAGAGTCACCCCTGGTCCACCTTTATGGCGATATCTCGAAAAGGCATCCACCTATAGAACTAAGGCCCACTCCCTTTTAAAATACTCATTAACACCTTTCATTTGATACCCATATCGTACAAACAAATTCTAGAGTCACCCCTGATCCACCTTTATGGCGATATCTTGAAAAGGCGTCCACCTATAGAACTAAGGCCCACGCCATTTTAAAATACTAATTAACACCTTTAATTTGATACCCATATCGTACAAACAAATTCTAGAGTCACCCCTGGTCCACCTTTTCGGCGATATCTTGAAAAGGCGTCCACCTATAGAACTAAGGCCCACGCCCTTTTAAAATACTCATTAACACCTTTCATTTGATACACATATCGTACAAACAAATTCTAGAGTCACCCCTGGTCCACCTTTATGGCGATATCTCGAAAAGGCATCCACCTATAGAACTAAGGCCCACTCCCTTTTAAAATACTCATTAACACCTTTCATTTGATACCCATATCGTACAAGCAAATTCTAGAGTCGCCCCTGGTCCACCTTTTCGGCGATATCTTGAAAAGGCGTCCACCTATAGAACTAAGGCCCCCTATAGAACTAAGGCCCACGCCCTTTTAAAATACTAATTAACACCTTTAATTTGATACCCATATCGTACAAACAAATTCTAGAGTCACCCCTGGTCCACCTTTAAGGCGATATCTTGAAAAGGCGTCCACCTATAGAACTAAGGCCCACGCCCTTTTAAAATACTCATTAACACCTTTCATTTGATACCCACATCGTACAAACAAATTCTAGAGTCACCCCTGGTCCACCTTTATGGCGATATCTTGAAAAGGCGTCCACCTATAGAACTAAGGCCCACGCCCTTTTAAAATACTCATTAACACCTTTCATTTGATACACATATCGTACAAACAAATTCTAGAGTCACCCCTGGTCCACCTTTATGGCGATAGCTTGAAAAGGCGTCCACCTATAGAACTAAGGCCCACGCCCTTTTAAAATACTCATTAACACCTTTCATTTGATACCCATATCGTACAAACAAATTCTAGAGTCATCCCTGGTCCACCTTTATGGCGATATCTCGAAAAGGCGTCCACCTATGGACCTAAGGCCCATACCCTTTTAAAATACTCATTAACACCTTTCATTTGATACCCATATCGTACAAACAAATTCTAGAGTCACCCTGGTCCACCTTTATGGCGATAGCTTGAAAAGGCGTCCACCTATAGAACTAAGGCCCACGTCCTTTTAAAATACTCACTAACACCTTTCATTTGATACCCATATCGGACAAACCAATTCTAGAGTCACCCCTGGTCCACCTTTATGGCGATATCTTGAAAAGGCGTCCACCTATAGAACTAAGGCCCACGCCCTTTTAAAATACTCATTAACACCTTTCATTTGATACCCATATCGTACAAAAAAATTCTAGAGTCACCCCTGGCCCAATTTTATGGCTATATCTCGAAAAGGCATCCACCTATAGAACTAAGGCCCACTCCCTTTTAAAATACTCATTAACACCTTTCATTTGATACCCATATCGTACAAACAAATTCTAGAGTCACCCCTGGTCCACCTTTATGGCGATATCTTGAAAAGGCTTCCACCTATAGAACTAAGTTCCAAGCCCTTTTAAAATACTCATTAACACCTTTCATTTGATACCCATATCGTACAAACAAATTCTATAGTCACCCCTGGTCCACCATTATGGCGATATCTCGAAAAGGCGTCCACCTATAGAACTAAGGCCCATGCCCTTTTGAGATACTCATTAACACCTTTCATTTGATACCCATATTGTACAAACGCATTCTAGAGTCACCCATGGTCCACGTTTATGGCGATATCCCGAAAAGGCGTCCACCCATGCAACTAAGGCCCACTCCCTTTTAAAACACTTATTTTTCCTTTGATACCCATATTGTACAAACGCATTCTAGAGTCAACCCTGGTCCACCTTTATAACGATATTCCGAAAAGGCGTCCACCTATAGAACTAAGGCCCACTCCCTTTTAAAATACTCATTAACACCTTTCATTTGATACCCATATAGTACAAACAAATTATATAGTCACCCCTGGTCCACCTTTATGGCGATATCTCGAAAAGGCGTCCATCTATAGAACTTAGGCCCACACCCTTTTAAAATACTCATTAATACCTTTCATTTGATACCCATATCGTACAAAATAAATCTAGAATCACCCCTGGTCCACCTTTATGGCGATATCTCGAAAAGGCGTCCACCTATAGAATTTAGGCCCACTCCCTTTTAAAATTATCATGAACACATTTCATTTGATACCCATATTGTACAAACAAATTCTAGAGTCAGGCCTGGTCCACCTTTATGGCGATATCCATAAATGGGGTCCATCTATAGAACTATGGCCCACTTCCTTTAAAATACTCTTTAATACCTTCCATTAGATACCCATGTCATACAAACACATGCCAGGGTTACCCTGGGTTCTTTTTACAACATGGTGATTTTCCCTTACTTTGTCTCCACAGCTCTCAACTGAGTATGTAATGTTCGTTTACACCCGAACTTAGCCTTCCTTACTTGTTTAAATTGGCAATTTATTATTACAATTCATTATATGATAAACTGCGTACTAAATTGCCCATATGGTATAAATTGCCAATTTGTTTTGTGTTTGTACATAGTATAACAGAGTACAGACCAATGATAGAAATTTTTATTAATTTTCTTGTTTACAACAAGCGTCGTAACTTAAACATTTATCAACCGATTTTTATAAACCATGACTTTTCTTTCTGTATATAAATAGTTTATTGAGAGTGATTGTAAACAAATATTTTTTTTATGATTCGTTACATAAAAAAGACGTCAAACTGTGAAAAACGGGGAAAAAATGGTAACCCTTAGAAAACTTTTGGGAAATGTCCCACTTTTTTATAAAGTAATAGCTATACCCCGGCGTGCGTTGTAACGTCCGAGATAGAAAGAGTGTTGCGTTATTCTTTCTGTTTTGTTTGTTGATAATTTAGTTTATTGTTTTGTAAATTGAATTGAATTTTATATTTAAGAATTCATGAGCTTAACACCGGCTTATAATAATTGAATTTCAATTATTATGTTTTTTCTAAGAGAAACTGAAAAGAAAGAAACATTTACTGGCATATTTCGATTGTTTACAATCATTCTCAATAAACTATTTATATACAGAAAGAAAAGTCATGGTTTATCAAAATCGGTTGATAAATGTTTAAGTTACGACGCTTGTTGTAAACAAGAAAATTAATAAAAAAGTTCTATCATTAGTCTGTACTCTGTTATACTATGTACAAACACAAAACAAATTGGCAATTTATACCATTTGGGCAATTTAGTACGCAGTTTATCATATAATGAATTGTAATAATAAATTGCCAATTTAAACAAGTAAGGAAGGCTAAGTTCGGGTGTAAACGAACATTACATACTCAGTTGAGAGCTGTGGAGACAAAGTAAGGGAAAATCACCATGTTGTAAAAAGAACCCAGGGTAACCCTGGCATGTGTTTGTATGACATGGGTATCAAATGGAAGGTATTAAAGAGTATTTTAAAGCAAGTGGGCCATAGTTCTATAGATGGACGCCATTTAGGGATATCGCCATAAAGGTGGACCAGGCCTGACTCTAGAATTTGTTTGTACAATATGGGTATCAAATGAAATGTGTTAATGATAATTTTAAAAGGGAGTGGGCCTAAGTTCTATAGGTGGACGCCTTTTCGAGATATCGCCATAAAGGTGGACCAGGGGTGAATCTAGAATTTATTTTGTACGATATGGGTATCAAATGAAAGGTATTAATGAGTATTTTAAAAGGGTGTGGGCCTAAGTTCTATAGATGGACGCCTTTTCGAGAAATCGCCATAAAGATGGACCAGGGGTGACTCTAGAATTTGTTTGTACGATATGAGTATCAAATGAAAGGTGTTCATGAGTATTTTAAGAGGGCGTGGGCCTTAGTTCTATATGTGGACGCCTTTTCGAGATATCGCCATAAAGGTGGACCAGGGGTGACTATATAATTTGTTTGTACTATATGGGTATCAAATGAAAGGTGTTAATGAATATTTTAAAAGGGAGAGGGCCTTAGTTCTATAGGTGGACGCCTTTTAGGAATATCGTTATAAAAGTGGACCAGGGTTGACTCTAGAATGCGTTTGTACAATATGAGTATCAAACGAAAGGTGTTAATAAGTGTTTTAAAAGGGAGTGGGCCTTAGTTGCATGGGTGGACGCCTTTTCGGGATATCGCCATAAACGTGGACCAGGGGTGACTCTAGAATGCGTTTGTACAATATGGGTATCAAATGAAAGGTGTTAATGAGTATTTTAAAAGGGCGTGGGACTTAGTTCTATAGGTGGATGCCTTTTCGAG
This sequence comes from Eurosta solidaginis, assembly GCF_040869045.1. Lineage (NCBI taxonomy): Eukaryota > Metazoa > Arthropoda > Insecta > Diptera > Tephritidae > Eurosta > Eurosta solidaginis. Next base: position 188,713,643 of record NC_090319.1, on the reverse strand, counting down.
ATATAGCCATAAAGGTGGGCCAGGGGTGAGTCTAGAATTTGTTTGTACGATATGGGTATCAAATGAAAGGTGTTAATGAGTATTTTAAAAGGGCATGGGCCTTAGTTCTATAGGTGGACGCCTTTTCGAGATATCGCCATAAAGGTGGACCAGGGGTGACTCTAGAATTTGTTTGTACGATATGGGTGTCAAATGAAAGGTGTTAATGAGTATTTTAAAAGGGAGTGGGCCTTAGTTCTATAGGTGGATGCCTTTTCGAGATATAGCCATAAAGGTGGGCCAGGGGTGAGTCTAGAATTTGTTTGTACGATATGGGTATCAAATGAAAGGTGTTAATGAGTATTTTAAAAGGGCATGGGCCTTAGTTCTATAGGTGGACGCCTTTTCGAGATATCGCCATAAAGGTGGACCAGGGGTGACTCTAGAATTTGTTTGTATGATATGGGTGTCAAATGAAAGATGTCAATGAGTATTTTAAAAGGGCGTGGCCTTAGTTCTATAGGTGGACGCCTTTTCAAGATATCGCCATAAAGGTGGACCAGGGGTGACTCTATAATTTGTTTGTACGATATGGGTATCAAATTAAAGGTGTTAATTAGTATTTTAAAAGGGCGTGGGCCTTAGTTCTATAGGTGGACGCCTTTTCAAGATATCGCCATAAAGGTGGACCAGGGGTGACTCTAGAATTTATTTGTACGATATTGGTACCAAATGAAAGGTGTTAATGAGTATTTTAAAAGGGCGTGGACCTTAGTTCTACATGTGGACGCATTTTTGAGATATCGCCATAAACGTGGACCAGGGGTGACTCTAGAATGTGTTTGTACGATAAGGGTATCAAATTATAGGTATTAATGAGGGTTTTAAAAGGGAGTAGCCCTTAGTTGTATATGTGTAGGCGTTTTCGAGATATCGACCAAAATGTGGACCAGGGTGATCCAGAACATCATCTGTCGGGTACCGCTAGTTCATTTATATATGTTATACCACGAACAGTATTCCTTCCAAGATTCCAAGGGCTTTTGATTTCGCCCTGCAAAACTTTTTCATTTTCTTCTACTTAATATGGTAGGTGTCACACCCATTTTACCAAGTTTTTTTCTAAAGTTATATTTTGCGTCAATAGACCAATACAATTACCACGTTTCATCCTTTTTTTCGTATTTGGTATATAATTATGGCATTTTTTTCATTTTTCGTAATTTTCGATATCGAAAAAGTGGGCGTGTTCATAGTCGGATTTCGGCCATTTTTTACACCAATACAAAGTGAGTTCAGATTAGTACGTGAACTGAGTTTAGTAAAGATGTATCGATTTTTGCTCTCAAGTTATCGTGTTAACGGCCGAGCGGAAGGACAGACGGTCGACTGTGTATAAAAACTGGGCGTGGCTTCAACCGATTTCGCCCTTTTTCACAGAAAACAGTTATCGTCCTAGAATCTAAGCCTCTACAAATTTCACAAGGATTGGTAAATTTTTGTTCGACTTATGGCAGTAAAATTATCCTAGACAAATTAAATGAAAAAGGGCGGAGCCACGCCCATTTTGAAAATTCTTTTATTTTTGTATTTTGTTGCAACATATCATTACTGGAGTTGAATGTTGACATAATTTACTTGTATACTGTAAAGATATTAACTTTTCTTTTAAAATTTGAATTTAAAAATTTTTTTTTTAAAAAGTGGGCGTGCTCGTTCTCCGATTTTGCTAATTTTTATTAAGCAGACATATAGTAATAAGAGTAACGTTCCTGCCAAATTTCATCATGATATCTTCAACGACTGGCAAATTACATCTTGCAAAACTTCTAAATTACCTTCTTTTAAAAGTGGGCGGTGCCACGCCCATTGTCCAAAATTTTACTATTTTTCTATTCTGCGTCATAAGTTCAACCCACCTACCAAGTGTCATCGCTTAATCCGTATTTGGTAGTGAATTATCGCACTTTTTCGATTTTTCGAAATTTTCGATATCGAAAAAGTGGGCGTGGTTATTGTCCGATATCGTTCATTTTAAATAGCGATGTGAGATGAGTGCTCAGGAACCTGCATACCAAATTTCATCAAGATACCTCGAAATTTACTCAAGTTATCGTGTTAACGGACATACGGTCGGACGGACGGACGGACATGGCTCAATTGAATTTTTTTTTCGATACTGATGATTTTGATATATGGAATTCTATATCTATCTCGATTCCTTTATACCTGTACAACCAACCGTTATCCAATCAAAGTTAATATACTCTGTGAGCTCTGCTCAACTGAGTATAAAAAAATTTCGTAATAATTTGTTTCAAACTGAAAATGCAACCTTGTAAAGTGTGTTTATTGTGTAAATTTAAACGTCAGTTACGCTTGGCTCAACTATATGGTAGGCTCATCTCATCAGCTGATTTGATTATTTTCATTTCACTGGAGTAAGGATTGTCAAAAGAAGATGGCAAACTCAAAATGAAACCAAAACATTGAACATATTTTCTTACAACACACAAAAATTTCAAAGTTTTATGTTTTCATTCCATTCCATTCGTCTAATACCAACACGCACATTTTGACAGTCTGAACAAAGGTACGTTGTTTCTGTAGAGTTTAGCCAACCAGCTATCCAATTACTATTGTGTAAGCTAAATTGAGCTGTATGAACGCCACTCAATTTAAATCGAAATTATCTCAATCTATTTTTGTGTTGGAACATAGTATTAGTTGCTGTGAATCACATGTATAAATCGAAAATCTTTTTATACCTTCCTTGATTTATGTGTCACTTAGTTTTGGAAACAAGGCTTTCAATTGCAAAAAAGCTTCGCTGTTTTGTCAAGTCGTTTGATGTTCAGGTGTAGCGGTGGCAAAATAACTTTATCGTTCTGAACGACTGGAATGTTAAGGACGTTATTTTTTTCTTCTTCCCTACACGGCCATTGACTCGACTGTCCCATTCGAACAGATAACAAGGATATTTTGTGTATCCTCCTTGCATTCCGAAAAGAATTGTCAGAACTTTCAAATTACAAACCATTGGTTATTGATGCTTATCATAATCTATGGAGTGTAAAATTTTCTTCATTGTCGCATACGTTTCTTTCATATTGGTAGCGTATGCTATTGGAGCTGATGGAAACTGGTTCTCGTTATGCATTAGGACAGCTTTCAAACTTAGATCAAAAAAAAAAACCTAATTAACTTTTTTTCAGTTGTAAAGACATTTTCGATAAAACACTTGATTTGCACGATCCGTCTACAACTAAATGCCACTCTTGGTTGGTATTCGTTGTCAAGACAAACAAAGAGCTCATCTATATCTCACCAATAAACAAGTTGATTGTTGACGTTGTCAGCTCGGAATATTTTTTCGAATGATGGAGGTTGTCATCCCTCGGGAATGTTCCACAACTGTTTCATCCTAGAGCCCAAAATTTCTGTGTGCCTTCAAGACAATCCTAAAACACGCCAATCCAAGGTCAATCCAAGGTCACGAAAATCTTCATTTGACACAACATGGCGTTCGGTTGTTAGACCCCCGTCAGAATTTTCTTCTTCAAATGCCAATGTATTTTTCGATTCAAGAGTTGCAACAATAGTATTCGTTCTTTCTTCCTTTATTGGGCGATATACGGTTACTACATCAGCATATTTAATGCGGTCACGGATTCTATAGTGATGTGCAATGGGTGTTTGTTTGGCAGAAATAGCAATCCAATTGTTTTGTGATTTGAAAGTTCTGAAAATTCTTTTCGGAATGCAAGGAGGATACACAATCTGTGCGAATGGGAGAGTCGAGGAAAATATAATTTAAAAATTAGTGAAAGGCCGTGTAGGGAAACAATCGAAATCGGAAGAAAAAAAACGTCGTTAACATTCCACTCGTTCAGAACGATAAAATTATTTTGCCACCGCCCCGGGGTTTCTCAGAGGGCCCGCGATTTAAAGGCACTAAGGCATTTTTTTTTTAATTCAGGAGAGTCTTTAGTTGCTCCATGTGCAAATTTTAAGGCGAATTTCAAAAGCAACGAATATTGATAATGATTTTTTGCCTGGGCCTGGGGAGACAACAAAAACATTAAACAAAAATGTGTTTTTCAGAGGGACCGCGATAACATTACAAAATTGCCTGATGATGATTACGTTGGCGGTTTTCGAAATGGTCCATCGCAATATGCCAGTAAATGTTTCTTTCTTTTCAGTTTCTCTTAGAAAAAACATAATAATTGAAATTAAATTATTATAAGCCGGTGTTAAGCTCATGAATTCTTAAATATAAGTATAAACTGAACACACCATTAAACAAACATACATAAATATGTACAACTGAGCTCGAGTTGACAAAGCTTCTCATTCGCAACGAAGAAGAACTTTACAAAAACAAATCTACATGGCACACAAATCAATATAGAGACAGAATGTCTCAATTGTGTTGTTAGTGTAGAAATGAGAAAACCTGAATTAAGCATGAAAACAAATACCAGCAGGATGGCCTAGTGGTTAAAGGCTACTGCAGTTTCACCATGTGATTCACGGTTCGAATCCCGGTGAAACCTTTGATAACATTACAAAATTGCCTGATGATGATTACGTTGGCGGTTTTCGAAATGGTCCATCGCAATATTCCAGTAAATGTTTCTTTCTTTTCAGTTTCTCTTAGAAAAAACATAATAATTGAAATTCAATTATTATAAGCCGGTGTTAAGCTCATGAATTCTTAAATATAAGTATAAACTGAATACACCATTAAACAAACATACATAAAAAATTGAATTTTGTACGCATATTTGGTGAAATTTTCGTTTAAAACATTTTATTATTGCTTCTTATTGTAATACATATGGGTACACAATATTTTTGGTGGTTGGGTTCGGTGCAAAGATAAACACATTTTTTGACGTTCCAACTCTAGAGCTAGCAACATAGGCCAGACGGGACATACATGTATTATGCCGACTCCGAACGGCATCTGCAAGGCAGATGAGTTTTCACTGAGTGCTTTTCATTGCAGAAATACACTCGGAGCGCTTGCCAAACACTGCCGAGGGGCGACCCCGCTTAGAAAAATTTTCTTCTAATTGAAAAACATTATTTCTAAAATTTTGATGTTGCTTTGTCCGGGGTGTGAAACCAGGACAGTCGGTGTGGTAGGCGGAGCACGCAACCATCACACCACAGTGGCCGCCAAACAACATATAACTGGCCATGGGAAAAGCATGGACTCACTAAATTTAATCCTGCAACAGCAAGCGATTGTCCTTATGCTTTGTTGATTGTAATTACAAAAGCAAGGCGTACAGGAAGCTATAAGAGCTTAAAATTTAATGGCAAATCTGTAGGAATCATTGGGATCCGTGGTATGAGTACATCTTCACCTTTGCTTTTACCGCTGATGATTGTTGCTTCGATTACAATCGACATTAATTTCTTAACACAAAGAGTGGTTCCATTGCATAATTTTGGTGGGTCTAAATTCCGAAGAAGCATGATTGGTGAGCCAATTTTCAAAGTTAATATATGCGAAGGCATTCCAGATGGTTATAAAGAGTTTAGAAATTCAGTTGGATAATTACCAATTTGATCTTCATCTGTAACTGTGTCGATCGATTCATATTTCGTCACTTCACCAGGAATTTGGTTTTGAATGCGATCATTGATTTTGTATACATGATCATTTTGAGCTAAGATTGCTCGTTCGCATAGCCAAAAAAATAAAATTTGTTTGGTGATGATTGAAATGTGGGAAATACGTTTCCATAAGGAACACACACACAGAATTTGATTTTTATAGAAGATGTAGATAGACTGAAGCAAACAAATTTTTTTAACGGTGGCAGATTACTAAACGTCAAAAAGGAATAACAGCCAAACTCAACAATGGAGTCAAACTTTAGGTTTTATAATATCCTAAGTTTGTACGGCAACCATAGTTCTGAAAAATCCCATTTGTAGGGAAGGTGCCACGCCCATTTTTCCAAATTCCACATTTTACTGGAGGTGTTAGGACTTGACGGCATATATCTCCTTATCAATTTTCATTCTCCTACCATTACTACATCCAGAGATATGCAGAATGATATATTCCATTTGTATGGGAGGTGCCACGCCCCTATTAGATTTCGGCTATATTTTAAATATCTTGATATAATGAATAATAACCACTTTTTTCATATAAATAGGTAGGTGTACGTTGCAGTTTTGTACTAAAAACCTGAAGGAAAAGAGGTAATATGGTGATCAGAGCTAAGCTAGACGTTATTTTGAGTTTTATAAAACCGTTTCACTGCATTGATTTTCTTCCCGAATAATTGTGGAAACAATAAGGTCTCTCCAGAAAACTTCTATAAACATCTACCACCTATTTTTTAAGTTTGCGTGGTAGAACTTATATTTCAGGAAAAAAGGTAGAAGTCCGAACACTGCTCACAGTTGAAATGCATTCAAATTAACGGAACATAAGTGTCATTTGTATAACAAATACAAAGCAGTAGAAATGTTCAGCCAACAACGAAATGTGACATACGTTTGTGTATGTGTGCTGAAGCATCTCTCATAAACAGTGTACAAACCTCGGTGTTTATGTTTTCTCTCCTTCGAAAAAAATTTGCAACTTAGCAGCACGACACAAATCGAAAAATTCGTATATTTATTCAAAAAATGTTGTATACATGAAATGATCTAGAGACGCTCGTCACCCAGGGAAAAATTACCACTCATCAGTACAGCTTCCTTATGATACCCATATTGAAGTACTCGTTGACAGCTTCCATTTGATACCCATAATGTAACAACACATCCCAAGGTTATTTGATCCTGCTAAAGAACTCATCAACAGCTTTCATTTGATATGCATATTGTATAAACACATTCTAGGGGTATCTGGGTCCACGTTTTGGCCTATATCTCGAGACCCTAGTCACCCAGGGGTACGAAAAATTATCATGTACTAAAGCACTCATCAACAGCTTTCATTTGATATCCATATTGTATAAACACATTCTTGGGGTACCCTGGTCCATACTTTGGCCTATATCTCGAGACCCTAGTCACCTAGGGGTACGAAAAGTACCCCCTTTATAGTACTCATCAGAAGCTTCCATTTGGTGCCCATAGTATACAAACACATCGTAGTTTATCCGGGTCCACGTTTTGACCTATTGTAGTGTAAGCAGCCAACAATTCAATTTAATCCAAAATATTTAAATCAGTCTAATATTCTAACCTGCTACAAAAATAGTCTAAATGTTCATCAACACATAAAAATGCATTTGAGAATTAATGCTGACACAGCCATTAAAAAACAGACGTGTATAACACACAACCAAACGAATTTGAATCCCAGCAATTTGCATTCCTGCAACTTGCAAGGTTAGCATCAGTCTAATATTCTAAACTGCTACAAAAATAGTCTAAATGTTCATCAACACATAAAAATGCATTTGAGAATTAATGCTGACACAGCCATTAATAAACAGACGTGTACAACACACAACCAAACGAATTTGAATCCCAGCAATTTGCATTTCTGCAACTTGCAAGATTAGCATTTCCCATAAATTTGCAGCTCATATATGTAGGTACATATTTTGTGCCGAGTAGTATGTAGGTATGTAAGTATGTATGTTTAAGGTAGTTATGTATGTAAGTATGTAAGCTTAAATGTAAATAGATATGTAAGAATATGTTTAGAATAATCTAAACAGAAACAAACAGATAAACATCAGCTTAAAGCTTGAATCTTCTTCTTTCCGAAACCGTAAAGCGATCGAAAATCGGTTAAAACATGACGACGTTATGATTGTTAGAGTGCGCGCAGTAGACGAAAAACGGTTTTTAGACAATAACTTGAAAATTTGGGGGTGTTAGACAATTTTGAAACACATTATCATGATGTACTCGTCAAGGCCTACAACGTACACTAGGTCACTTGCAAGTGCAAAATCACTGTAGTACTGTGTTATTCATCATTAATATCAATATCAATAGCAATGTCGTCGTCTTCATCATATTCAACATCTATCAAAAAAGGTTCAGCAGAAAGAACATCTATCGACTCTCTTTTCACAATGGCATTGATGTTTTCTTTATTCGGGGTCTCTTTCCCGGCAAAAAAGGATCCGAAGCTAAAAGCAATATATTCAGTACGTCGAAGTTGCAGGAAGTTCTTGAATGTTTTCTTGCAAATCTATCACGATAAAGTCGAAAATGTTTGTTCTTTGCGTCAATGGGCTCTTCTGATTATTGACCGATAGCCAATAAAGAATTTTCGATAACAGTTGCTTCATGAATTAGAATTTTGTGAACTGTTGAGACATCGGATACCAAGGCTAAGGGCTAACATACAGCTCTGCAGTTTTCACGACAGTCTCTAACAAAATTGATCACCACTCAAAAAATCGCAGGTATGCGCGTCCGTTTTTGTTATTAAACTTCGAAACAAAATCCAAGTTTATGTATGTCTAAAAAATTACTGACATGATATGCCATGAAAAAAAAGATATATCTTTATATTTGCAACGTTTTTAAAAAATTTAATATTGAAAAGTAGTAGCATTACAAGTAGAATAACCAGTTAAAACATGCGGTATAAAAACTCTAACATATGAATTAAAACCACACTACATGTCCGAAAAGAAAACGTAACTAGATTTTATTAAGGCTAAACAAGTATTTAGGTTAGGAGGGTAAATTTCTTTTTAATCCAAAAATACATCGAACTGCATATAATTTTTATACAACTTTAGAAATAAATAAATAAATATGTATACTATTCAGTGGACAGCTAGGAAAGCCAGGGAGTATATTTATAAAAAAAATTGGTATATTTTGAAAAATCGACTTTTGGCCAGCTAAATTGATCAAATACCCCACAGTGCGTTGTCGGAATACATATTTTTGGGAAATCCGCGTCTACCTATGAAACGTGAAAAGGCGGCTAGAAAAGTTGGAGTTTGCTGTATGCTAAGTCCTTTGAAGAGCAGAGACGCCCTCCAACGTAATAATGTATTTTTCGTCGAGGAGTGGGTAAAGTGAAAATATTTCACATTTTCCTTCATTTGCTTTCTCTCCTTTCAAATCCCGATACTCTGGGATATAGTGTTTGTGTGATAGTGTTAGTGATAGATTTTAATTAAAACTCGTATCATGGCCTCAAATTCATCGGGTGAGATTAAGTGCGACTTGACCTGAAATGAATTTTTTGTTTTGGGGTGGGTTCATCGGTAGAATCTCATCACATACGACAACACTCGTAAAGCCCTGTTTAGATCAGAAAAACGTTGAGTTCATGGTTGTTGCTAGTCACTTTCTTGTGCTGGTCATTGGGACTTATGGATCCATGAATCTCGATGTCGGTTCCTGGTGAAAAGTTGGCCTATCAGGAATACTTATTTTGTCAATTTCATGGTATTGTTCGGTGAAAGTTTTCCATCGTTCCAACGTACTAGTCGATACTGGTTCATCCCAAGCGGTGCCCTCTAACGATATACTCTGCATGAGTATTTTCGCCACAATGACCATTGGTGCAAGCCATCCCAGATGATCGAAAAGTTTGTGGAATGCCGATTATATCGTTCTTTTCGAAAATTTTTCCCGATTTTCCAGCACGCCTGCTTTAAAATAAGAGAGATCTGAATGGGAATTCATTCCATCGAATGATTAAAGCCTTGATTGAACTGGTTTCTTCGAATGCCAGGAAGTCCTCACTGAGCAGATCTGCTTTGGGGATGTCCATAAGAATGGCCCATGAATTTGACGCCCATTTGTATAATGGGAAGCCCGCCGAGTATAAAACTTGACGAATTTCATCTCTGGGTTTAATGCTCGATGTGATCGTGTGTCTCCCGCTAACACATCATCTACATATGTGCATACATTCTCGCAGTATTCTAGCCGCTGTAGTGTGTGAATTTACTACATCGTCCGCTGGTTGTAGGAGCGTTCTTATCGCGAGATATAGAGCGCAATTTAATCAGAAGGTAAAAGTCTTTAACTCGTAAACGATAATAAGGTCATTCGGGGAAGTGCGATACACAATCCATTAAAATTTGGTACGATTTTCGTTCACCAAAATTTGTCGATACATCTTTTCGATGTCTCATTGAATACGAAACGGTATAGTCTCCATCGTAAGATAAGGATGGGTAGATCCGCTTGTAGAACTGGGCCTGGGAGGAGGATATCGTTTAAACTAATGCCATTCGCCGTAGGGCTAGAGCCATTGAATACTACGCTTACTTTGGTAGTGGTACTCTCTGCTTTGACAAGGGCGTTGTGGGGAAGGAAATAATTATCCAAATCGTCAGATGGAATATTGTTTTTGATTTTATTCATTTGTCCGTGCGTTTCGTATTCTGACAGCACACGGATATACTGTTAGGTTACCTGCTCTGGAATCCCGTCGTCGAGGAGAGCGCCGCCTCCAAACCGTCGCCATGTTATTAATTTAAAGGAGTGCTTAGCGTGGCGGTCGTCCTCGCCATGTTTTCATTTATTTAAAAAGGCACAAGCTTAATTAATCTTTAAAAACGCACTCTTTATAAGTTAAACTCCAAAAAGAATTTCCGAAGTTAAAGCGTGCGGCAAATGGAATGGGCGCCCTTCGGGGTTTTTCTCTACTTTCTTTTTTTCTTCATTTGTGTGACGTGGGCTGCAGTTGCATTTGTCACCCGCGTTGCCAACAGCACGCGGCTGCAAACTTAGCCCCACGTACATAGACTACATTATATTAATTTATATAAGGCCTTATTTTATCCTTATATCATCCTTCCTTTTGAAAAGAAGAATTTGGCAAATTGATCACGTTTGTCATATTCTTCTTTTGCATTCTATAAATTGTTTCGAATGGACGAATATGCTATATTAGGGTGTACCTTCCTTTTTTTTTTTGACATTCGTTCGTTCGAGCAATTTTACATTTTTATAGTTAAATAAACTTTCTTTTAGACTTATAAAGCCGTTAGCGCTACATTAGTGTTTATTTTTTTTTGGTTTTATGTTTTTTTATATAATACAGTTCATTTATGAATTTTCATTTTCCTAAATTTATATTAGAAAATACATATATATATTATAATATAGTTTTCTATATAGAATTTTTGTTCTGCCTTATTGGCTGTTTGTATGTTTTTTCTTTTTTTTTTACATAATGAATTTAATATAAACGAATGGATATTAATATACTTTATTTATTCTATTTTTGTGTACAGTTTTTTTATTTGTCAATTCATTAAAAATTGTTATGTTAGATTCATTTAATTATAACAAAATGACCTTGATATATATTTTCACGTTTGTGGCGTGTAAAAGAATTTTATCGCCTATTTTAATAATTAACGGACGAGCCGTTTTTTCATAAAAAGTTTGCTCTTTATTTTATTTTTAATTATAAATTTCTTTGCTGTTTCAAGTGCTTTCTGCTTTCTAAATTTTATTTGTTTTGCATAGTTTTCGGCTTTATATATTTATATTTATACTTATATTTATATTTATATTTATATTTATTTAACATAGTGGTTGTATCTGTAAGACAAAGCCTTTTTAAAGTACATCAGCAAGTTTCAAAAACAAAATAAATAATTATACCCAGCTGAGCAGAGCTCACAGAGTATATTAACTTTGTTCGCATAACGGTAATCCGTAACGGCATAAACTAATCGAGATAGATATAGACTTCTATATATCAAAATGATCTGGTCCGTCCCACAGTGTTTCGTGTAGAACAAGCTAGCTGGAAAAATTATTTTATGAGATTTTCCGTTTCATATGCAGTCATTTATTACAACTACGTCATTTTTTTCAGCCATATGTTCTTTTTTTTATTTTTTTTTTTTCCAAAATTTTACTTCATATGCATACATTTGCTTATTTCATATACAGTAACTCATGTGAATAAGTGACATAGATCCAAAAAAATTTAAAGGACTTAAGAATATTACTTTACTATACTTAAATTGAATGGACTACAAATCTCAATACTCTAAAAAATTTTAAAAATTACGAAAAAAAAATATAATTTTTTATGAAAATTCGTCGAACTTTTCAAACATTTTTTAAATATAACTTAGTTTTTTTTATAGATCGTGACAAATTTTCTTATGGGAAATAAGTTAAAATAAATTTTCGAAAGCGGAAATTGTAAGAATTGTCCAAAAGGGGGTGTCTACTTATTTATGTGAGTGACTGTACATATGTACATACATATTTTGTATTTATTTGAGTATTTATCCTGGCACTACAATTTTTACAAAATTATTTTATAGTACCAGTCAGGAATGTAAAAGTGAATTACAATAATAATAATAACAATGTAAATAATTTAATTAATTATGTGAAAATTACTTATTACAAAAACTTAAAAGTAAAGTATCATACAACGTAGAAAAGACAACAGATTTGAATTAAATAAAACCTGATCCAACAAAAAGTTATAGGGTAGGTTATCTTTTATAATTATGTTATTATTCGCCATCATCACTTTCATTCCATGAGTCACTTGTGGAATAGTCATGAGCATCAGCAACACTACTATGAAAGCTTGAAACAACTGGGGTATTTATTGACTCCTCAACATTATCGGGGCACAGTAAATTTAAGACTTCTGAAGTCAGTCAATAGATAAAATTGCTGATTGTATAATATCAGTACTATTCACTAAGATTTTATGAACTGTAACAGGCATGTTAAACCATGGATAGAGATCTATGTATAGTGTTTTAGTCTCGACCGCAAATTTTTCAAATCTTTGGATATTTATATTGTACCCAGATGCTAATGCGCGAAGGAGAGTGTCGAATCTTTTGATGAGTTACATCCAATCCCGTAATCTCAGCACTAGCCTCAGAATTTTCGAAAAACCTACGAGCAGTGTTGCCGTCATTGGTATTGCCGGAACCTGCTTTTGGTTTATCTACTATCAATCCAAGAACACTTTTAAATTTATTCTGGATTTCGTTGGAATGTAGCTTTGCACTCTTTATCTGCCTCATTCCTAAGCTGCCATTTTTTTACTTCGAGGCGATAACTTATGTGAGGCAAGCATTCAAAACATCTTATCTATGCATGGAGAGTAGACAAACCAAAACCAAGATTATCTCGGTTAGGCGTAAAGTCCCGTAACTCATTATTCATATCTTTTGGAGTGGCACCACAAATATAACACTTTTGTGCGGAAGAGGTTTCAGTCAAAGCATTGCAAACTTTTCCGTCAATCATTGTTAGAAGCATATTGTGATTTACGGAAACTTCGTATTGTTCGAGCATGTACTTTGTTGGCAACAACGCATTTATCTACTCTAAACTTTGTTCGTTTCAAAAACAATAAAGTCTTTTGTTTCTTTAGAAAAAATAAATTTAATTGGACAACAATACATGGTAGAAGAAGGTCGAGGATTCTGCCAAACAAAGTTACCTTTTTCATCCTGTATTTGAAGAGGAACGAAAGAAAATATAAACAAAAACTCATCAGTGTCAGAACTGCATGTAAACTTTTGCTTATATGTGCTATGGCCAGAGCTTCCATCGCAACCCCACTTGCTGATTAAAGTATATGTACGTCAAGCTTGTAGGTAACTAACAAAAACTTCTTGATTTGCTAAAACTAAACGCTCAACAGTTTTATCTAATACGGACTGGACTTTAATTTCAGCACGTGTTTCACCCACATCAATTTCATTTGGATAGCATTCTGCCTTAGCTTTTCTTAGACTGTAAAATGATGGATAAAACTTATGGCCTGCCTTCATGCTCCACTTACGAGTCGTTTTGTACCCATGAGTCGTCGACTTGCTAACTGCGTAGTATGCTAAAGCTTCTACATTGCTCAAGCATCTTGCATCTGGCTCACATGTCATCTTTTTGCCGGATATTTGAGTGGTTTCCTGTGATTTTTTATAATGTTAGCAACATTTCTGTTGCCGGACATACGCGTTGATACTTCTGCTCTAACTTCTGTTCTAACTCACCAAGACTTCTAGATTGCAAGAGGTCATGCACTCGATGCCGTTTGGTTTTTTCACTGCAGCTAACAAAGCCCTTCTTTCGTCTTCCACGACCGGGGTTACCTGAAGAAGTGGTTGGTTGGTCTGATGGCAACTTTGAATCCACCGTTATTGTAAATGTGAAGTCTGTACTCGAAAGCCACTCCGAGTTTTTATTCAAAAATCGCTCCTTATGTCTTCCAGAAGTGTTCCACTTTTGATCCAGCTTTGATGAATATGCCGATATTTGTAAACTTAAACTTTTTATCGAATACTCTGCTGATTCGCTTAAATCGTACAACAAAACTCAATAATTCTTTATATCTGGTTTCCTTCGAATGTCGAACCCAAATGTCAAAAAACTCCGTTCTTGGTACGGTTATAACTAAACTGCTTTGTGTTGTTGATTTTCCGACAGGGTGAATAGCTGATGATTGTTGTGCTGCCATCTTAAGTGTCGTTGATCGTTCTGATTTGTTATCAGTTGTGCAGTATTTATATTACATTCAGGTATTGGCGTAGATGCTACCAAATGGGGTTGTTTTGTGTAGCGTTCCTGTGTGGTTATACCTGCATTAGGATTGTTTTGTATGTACCTGTTTTTATGCCTTGGTGACTGGTACGGTAGGTTGTGGCAGGTTGAAGTCAGTGATCTTCGCCTTTTTGCTTTTGGTGTGCCTTGCGCGTTTATTTTTGTGTGTTTTATGGCTACGTGTTTGTTCCCTGTATCTGGGAATTGGTTTTGCCGTTTGTAGATCAGCTTTAAAGGTTCAAATATCTCGTCGGAGCTGGTACGTACATACGTCCTATTTTATATGTAGAGATAACTAAATATACAAAAAAAAATTAAAAATAGATGTGCAAAGAATTCGGAATGGCTTTTTCTTTCGACTATTAGAGAACACTTGCGACTTAACATATGTAAAATTTAGCCCGGATGTCCGCGGATTTATGTAACTTTTTTGTCCCTAAAGTTAAAAATATAGAGAAAAAATTCCTTTTCTTCTTAATAACGGAATGTTAAATATATTGAAAATACTCTAATTTCGAAAGAATTACTATTACAAAATTTTACTTTCCTTCGAGCTTAGAATCCATCAAAAAATTATATAAAATTGTTCACTTAAAAGAAATATGAAGCTTATTTTTCAACAAGAATTTTGCAAAATAATCAATGCATTTTATGGCCACTCCTGCCTTCTTACTTCAATTACTCAATATATATGAGCAAAAATATAAAAAAAAGCAAAAATCCCGTTATCTTGATTGTTTTCTTTCATTTCTCATTACACTTTTCTTGGAATAAGAACTTTGTTTTTGTCCAGCTAGTTTGTTCTACACGAAACACTGTGCGTCCGTCCGTAAACACGATAACTTGAGGAAATTTTGGAGTATCTTGATGAAATATGGTATGTAGGTTCCTGGGCGCTCATTTGAGATGGATATTTAAAATGAACGAAATCGGACTACAAACACGCCCACTTTTTCGATATCGAAAATTTCGAAAAACAGAAAAAGTACGATAATTCATTGCCAAAGACGGGTAAAGCGATAAAACTTGGAAGGTGCGTTGACTTTATGACGCAAAATAGAAAATTTGTAAAATTTTGAATAATGGGCGTGGCATCGCCCACTTTTAAAAGAAGGTAATTTAAAAGTTTTGCAAGCTGTAATTTCGCAGTCGTTGAAGATATCATGATTAAATTTGGCAGGCACGTTACTCCTATTACTATATGTGTGCTAAATAAAAAGTATCAAATTCGGATGACGAACACGCCCAATTTAAAAAAAAAATGTTTAAAGTCAAATTTTAACAAAAAATTTAATATCTTTACAGTATATAAGTAAATTATGTCAAATTTCAACTTTAGTAATGACATGGTGCAACAAAATACAAAAATAAAAGAAAATTTCAAAATGGGCGTGGCTCCGCCCTTTTTCATTTAATTCGTCTAGAATACTTTTCAGGCCATAAGTCGAACAGGCCGAATCGGTTGAAGCCACGGCCAGTTTTTATACACAGTCAACCGTCTGTCTTCCGCTCGGCCGTTAACACGATAACTTGAGCAAAAATCCATATATCTTTACTAAACTTAGTTCACGTACTTATCTGAACTCTATTTATCTTGGTATAAAAAATGGCCGAAATCCGACTATGACCACGCCCACTTTTTCATCGAAAATTACGAAAAATGAAAAAATGCAATAATTCTGTACCAAATATAAAAATGGGATGAAACATGGTAATTGGATTGGTTTATTGACGCAAAATATAACTTTAGAAAACACTTTGTAAAATGGATGTGACACCTACCATATTAAGTAGAAGAAATTGAAAAAGTTCGTTCTGTTCCACCTTTATGGCGATATCTCGAAAAGGCGTCCACCCATAGAGCTAAGACCCACTCCCTTTTAAAATACTCATTAACACCTTTAAGTTGATACCCATATCGTACAACACATTCTAGAGTCACCCCTGGTCCACCTTTATGGCGATATCCCGAAATGGCGTCCATCTATAGAACTATGGCGTACTCCCTTTTAAAATACCCTTTAACACTTTTCATTTGAAACCCATGTCATACAAACACATTCCAGGGTTCCCTAGGTTCTTTTTGCTGAATGCTGATTTTCCCTTATTTTGTCTCCAAAGCTCTCAGCTGAGTATGTAATGTTCGGTTACACCCGAACTTAGCCTTCCTTACTTGTTTTAAATTGAAGTTGTTATAACAACTTTAATACTTAACCTAGAATACACGTTTAATGAGAACAAGAAAGTGCTTAAGTTTATTAAGAAAGAAAGAATAGAATATATATGAAATTATATTGTAACCGCATTAATCACACTGAATTGAAGTAACTAGCTTCTTGTAGTTGGTCCTACCCATATCAGCCTTGAGGGAATCAGGAATAGAGTTTCAGAGCCTTATAGCATTAACAAAAAACAGCCTCGATCAGGACATATATAAATATCGTGGTATTATTAGCTTGTGGTGTCTAGAAGACTTGGATTATTTTAGTTTTTCATAAAGATAATTTGTTGTTTTGAATTCAATAAGTTTGAACATAAATATACAGTTTTGTGCAGCAATATGATAAAAAAATACTGCTTCCTAGAACTTTGCATCTCCATGTGGAGATGTGGTCATACTTTTTAAGGCCATAGACATAACGCGTTATATTATTTATTTATTTATTTATGTATTTATTTATTACAGCTTTCCTAAGCCTAACTTAAATATGGGGTATTCCATCCCATTTCGACCAATTTTGAACCCGACCCCTTTAGAATTGGCTGAAAGTTTTTCTTCTTTTTCTAGCTTACGAAAGACGTTTTTCAGAAGTTTTTCAAATTTTTTCATCCAACTCAAAAAAAGTTATGAATTTAAAAAAAAAACAGCGTTTTTGTTTTCAAAATGCTACAACTTTTTCAAAAATTGACCGTTTGGGATTTTTTTTTTAATTAGTTTTTAAATGTACTTTTCGGAAAAAATTCAAAAAAATGTTTAAAGTTTTTTTTTGTAATTTTTCAGTTTTTCGAGATTTTTCGAATTTCGCCCTTTTTTACTCATAAAAAATTCAATCAATTCTGCAATCATCCCCACTAATCCCGGAGTGGGCCGAGAATTTAATTATTTTTTTCTTTAATTGAAAAAAAACTTTAAAATTTTTTTTGTATTTCTTCCGAAAAGTACATTTAAAAACATATTTAAAAAAAAAAGATCCCAAACGGTTAATTTTTGAAAAAGTTGTAGCATTTTGAAAACAAAAACGGTGTTTTTTAAATATTCATAACTTTTTTTGAGTTGGATGAAAAAATTTGAAAAACTTCTGAAAAACGTCTTTCGTAAGCTAGAAAAAGAAGAAAAACTTTCAGCCAATTCTAAAGGGGTCGGGTTCAAACTTGGTCGAAATGGGATGAAATACCCCATATATTTTACATGTTTATAATTGTCTGCTGGACTATGCAATCTAGAATAGTTACATCTATGTCCTACCTTAGAGAACTATGGATGGGAGACTTCCAGATCATGCGAGCAGAGTGTTGTGCTAGTGTAGTATGCAGGCATTTTACGCATGTTAGTAAAGCGCGAAGGCTACATCTGCACGGCGATGTACTGAGTTAATCGAGTGATGCGTTTCAGTATGTGCTTCGGCAACCTTTTTTGTATGCCTACAAGAGCTTGGAAATCTTGGCGCTACATAGCAGAATAGTTTCGCTGCACTTCTATCGATGCTATGGAAGCCCGCCTCTCCAGCACTAAATTGGTAGTGTTCTACAATAATTGTACAATTTTTGTTTAAATTTATTGGAATAACATGATTCAATATCATTCGGTAGCTCATTATAGGATTTAAGACCTTTATTATACAGATTATATTTGCCTGCTTCAGTTTTATAAACCGGCAGATTAAAATCATTTTTATTACGAGTATTTGCAGAGTACATATCTATTACATATTTTATATTAGTCCTCAAATACGCAGGCAAAGTTCCCTCTATTATGTTTTTAATAAATTTCATGGTATAACAAAAAAAGTTGCTGTCTAATGCTAAACCAATTAAGAGAGCATAGCATGCCTCTGATAGATATGTCATACCGTTTTTTGAGAATGAATCTCTTAGATCGGTTCTGAAGTTGTGCTCTTGTAAAGGTTATGCAGTTAGTATTTAAAATGTCGTATAAGTACTTTATAAATTCTGCATTACTCGAGCTCGGTGAGTGAAATATCAGAGCTATTTGGTATTGGGGGAAAATATTTTTAACTTTTAGTATAATACAGCAGATGTTCTTCTTTAATGTTCTGTTGTAACTTATTGAGTATTCAATAACTTTTTTTTAACAAGTTCGCTACAGTTTACACATTTAACAATGTTAGATGTGCACTCTTTGCTATCATGGGTCCAGCACTTATATCCCAGACATTTGAAACACCTCAAAACACTTATGTGCTCGTAAGAGACGCAAGTATCCCACTCTATATGTATTTTCGTTTGTTGCAACACATTATCGAATGTTCTGCATCTGTTTCCACTATACGGTTAGTATTTTCATACAGTTTTAACACTTTAAAATCCTTTCCGTTACATGAGTAATTTTGCTTAGTTAAGCATTCTACCAAACGCTCATTGCTAACTTTTTCAGTTAAACCAACAATTTTTCTTTTCTTTTTTATTTCATCCTTATTTTTAATTTTCTCTACTTCGTAATCGTTTCCAATACCTTCTCTTACCTTTAGCTGGACTTTTTCACAGGCGTCTTTATTTTTACATTCTATAATAATGGCACCACTATTTACTTCTTTAACATTTTTAACAAGGCCTTCGGTAGGTTCGACAACTTTTTTAGAGCTTTCTTGGTTTCCTTAGCTTTTTTGCCCTTCTTTTTCGGTTTAGTGACAATTTTATTCTCATTCAATGAAGCGACCTGAACATAAGAGAGTTTTTCAGGCTGTTCATTTGCTATGCGTAAATCGTTAAGCAATTCATTGCTCTTCTTTAATTCATTGAATAAATCTTTTACTATCTCATTCTTCATTTCAATCAATTTTCTAAAAGGGAGTTGAAGTCCGTAATAATGCTACTTTTAATCTGGGAGAATTTATTACAAAATATCTGCTCGACTATCTATTTAATATCAACGGCTTTCATTTTTGTTTCTTCACATTTATTAATCAAATGTTTAATTTCAACAAATTTTGTATTGGTATCCGATAATGCACATACATTACAGAACCATTTTATGTTCATATTATCTTCTATTCTCTTTTTTTCATTTCTTTTAATATTACTGCATTTCAAGCAGAAACTATAGCCACACCCACCAGAGCATGCTACTATGTCATCTACCTGAAGCAGTTTCGCAGTACATTCTTTGCACTCTGCTGGCATCGTAAATGTATATCTTTCTAAGACTTTACATGTCAACTTTGTGATACACAACCTTAAATATTTGCAAAACTAGTTTCAAAAATAAACTAAAAAATATGTATAAATATATATTTTTCTACCGTGTTTTTTGCAGAAACTTTTCCCTCCTTAATGTCTTCCACTTGCCCTTTCTATCATTCACCTTTATAATCAAACTCAGTGCTTATCGGGCGCAAATTTTTTGCGCAAAGTTAATGATAGCAAAGAAAAGTCAAAAACACAAAATAAAGAGCACAATTAGTAGCGACAGTATAGCAACAAAGCGGCTTGGCAGGTTGTTGATGTTCTCACCCGTACTCAGCGTATCAGCGGCGTTTGTGTGAAAATGTGCTTGGCGATGTTTGCAGCGTGCCGACTCCGGTAATGGCAGCACAGCAGATAGCTTTTATAAATTAATAACCACTTAAATACTCCACTCTCCCGAACTATGTATTTAGATTTGTCCACTTGAATACAGCTTCCCGCACTTGTTGTTAGATGTTGTACATTTTTTTAGCGCTTTTATATGTTGTTTGCTATTTTTTCTTAATAAAAACACGGATCACATATCAAAACGACCGTCTTGTTCTTCTCTTCTGTGTTTACCCTGGCATTAAATGCAACATCAATTTTATAGCTCGAAGCAGAATCTAATTGACTGTAGACAAGCTCTGAGTATGATAT
Organism: Eurosta solidaginis; assembly: GCF_040869045.1. Taxonomy (NCBI): domain Eukaryota; kingdom Metazoa; phylum Arthropoda; class Insecta; order Diptera; family Tephritidae; genus Eurosta; species Eurosta solidaginis. The sequence continues at coordinate 188,693,090 of NC_090319.1, read as the reverse complement.
GTGTGGCACAATCAATTGTATAGCTAACTTTTTTCTGGTCTCCAAAATTGAAAAGCAGCAGAAGCTCTTAAACAACGCAAAATAGAATAAACATTGCTTAGAATTTTATTAACGTGGTCAATACAGGTCAACTTGGAGTTTATCACAAAACTCAAATTTGAAATCTTTTCAGTAAACGAGAGGGCACTATTTCCAAAAAAGAGCTTTGGAATATCTTCAACATGTACTACAGTACTATTTATGGGCAACACATATGACTTTTCAGCATCTAAGCATAGACAGTTTTCACAAGCCCATTTCGAGATTGCAGACAAGTCACTATTTGCGACCCGGTCTATGAAAAGGTGGCTTACGACTCAAAAAAAATTGCGAGAAAGAGCTGTTAACAGTTTTTTTTTTAGTCATAAGCCACCTTTTCATAGACCGGGTCACATTTTATTTTATAAATCTTCGACAAGGCCGACACGACTAGATAGGTATGTATAACTGAATGTCATCAGCATATGCGAGGATAATTACGTGCTGGCACACTCGAAAAACATCATTGACAAAAAGACTAAACAGAAGAGGACCAAGCACAGAGCCTTGTAGCATACCAGAAGGAACAACACGAGATTTGGATGTAGAGTTTTTGCAAACTACCTTCCGGGTTCTTCCCTCCAGGTAACTGGCCATAAGCTCAACAGATTTAGTAGAGAACCCGATGTAGAATTCGAGTTTTTTGCAAAGGAGGTTGTGGTGCACTGAGTCAAAGGCCTTAGAGAAGTCAAGGAGGCACAAAAGAGTTTATAAAAACTGTAATGGTCCATCAAAGAAAATATATACTTTTGCGTTTGTTACCTTCCTTTGCACATCAAACTTTGTGGCATGCGATAAAATTCACCCTGATTGTCACCCTGGCAGTTAGTATTGTGGGCTTACAAATATCTCAAAATTTTAAAGCTACTAAACCTTGCAAAAATGGGCATGTAAAATGACAAAAACGGAAACCAAATGCCTTGTCTTCCGAGGGTATAAAAGGGCGCTCGACGCAACAGTTAGGCTCTTTTACTTATTTGCATTAAGTACCATACAAAAGGATAGAGCGACATGGAATTTTGCCATCCACGTGCTGATTAACAGAAAAGGTATGTTGTTCAAATACTATAGGCTCAAATCCTGCAGTTTTCGACCCATTTGCTCTAACCAACAGAGAATCTACTCATCTGCGTGCCACCAATCTCGTACAAGTGGAAAACCACCACATCTAATACCAAGATTTCAGTGCAATTTTTGTACAAAAAAAAAAAAAATTGGCGGTCTCTCGCCACTTCCATCGCGGCTTGGTGAGGGTGTGGAAGAGTTATTCAAGTAATTTACTATCAGTGCCATCATAAGCTGAACGGTGTGTCCATAATTCCGGCGATTATAACCGGAAAAATAGAGCCAAGCTTTGAAAGATTCTCTATCAGCATCCACACTCGAACTTTAGAGGCAGCAAAGAACACGAGGAACCTTATTGTAGGCATAAAGGCGTAAAGCCGGAACACGTATACACGCTGAGAAAATTTTTTTAATATTTAGTATGCTAGCACTTCAAAGTGCTCCCCACTCCAAATTTATATACTTTTTGTTATACCCTTTTATATTTTTTCAAGTACGACGTAGTAGAAATTGGATATAATATTTTAGCTTTCAAAGAACAGCATAATGGAAGTTGTTGTTAAGCAAATTAAATTATACAGTGCGGCACATAAGTCTTTATTAGGAGCTCTTTAATTTTTAAAGAACTGCATACTTAAAATTGTGAGTTTGATATGTAAATTTTCTATATGGGTAATTAAATATTAAAGAGTACTTTTATTTAAAAGTAGAGACTATTCATATGCAGATTTTAATTTTTAATAAACCGTATAGTAAAACTTAAAAATCTGTAAACGAATTTTCAGTATGCTGCTCTGTAAAAATTAGGGAATTCCCAATAAAAGTTTCTGTGCAGTCTCATACATATTGGATCATACATTATGAAAAATTCAACTTACTCCAGTTAATAAAATTTACCAATAATAAAAGTTATGGATTATGCAAACATATTTTTTATTTGTTTTTGTAAACAGATACACATATAAGTATATATATGTAACATTGGCTTTTTAATTAGTAATGAAGTAATAAATATAATAAAAGTAAATAATATAATTATATAATAATTCAGTCAAACAAACTCTAATCTACTTCCAAATCGGCATTATTTCGACTACTGTTTATATGTTATACATATAACTCATCCCACATTCATATATATATATATATATAACAGTGTTATCTTTAAAGTTACATAAATTAAATCCATCGTTTTAGAATATACTCATTCCCGTTTCCAGCTCGGATTTTGTGCGTAACAATACAATATTTTAGTTCATTCCAAAAAAAAATCTTATAACTTATGCTATAATTTATAACAATAAATGCGTGAACGTTCTCGTCTAAATGAGCTTCAATACCTTGTGAAAAAACTAAAGCTTTGTTATCCTTATCTATTGAAATAGTTTGTACATTATAGAACACAGGTCCGTGTTTAGTTGGAACCATAATGATTGAGTTTTGAGTCAAGTATTGATCGTTAAATTTTAACCAACTTACTTCGAACATATCTTTACTAAGACCGTTATCCGTAAGGAATTTTTCAAAAACTACTGTTCCATTTTTTATAGGCCCAGTAATAAAGTCATCAGGAGTTTTAAAATTATGGAAATAGTGATTGAGTTTAAGTTGATGCTTAGTTGCAATTGTATAACATATATTAATTCTGTTAATAGCTACGGTTGCAAACTCCTTTGATTCTTTATTTTTACTTTCTCCTCTCATAGAGGACAAATTGCGCAATGGACCCGATAATTTCATTACTGTTGGGTAGTGTACTAAAAAGTGATGTTTTGGTTTTAAGCTATTCGGAAAGAGTTTGAGGAGAGTAACTAAGTACTCATTTACAACACATTTAAGTAAGTCACAATGTTCTGGTTGGTAATGATTGGCTGTTATTATATCAGTAATATCAGCCAGTTTAAGTACCAATTGCCAGTGCTCAGAACACTTAGGAATCAAATGACCAATCATTATAGGTAAATTTCGAACTAAGCTTTGCATTTCAGCAGCAGATAGAATTATTCGTTTATTTTTGATATGATCTTTAGACATTTCTGGTGGTTTGTTTTGTCTATCATGGTAGCAAAATGAAAAACCTCTAACTTTTATATTCAATACTTCAAGTGTTATTAACTTTTTAAAAATAAAGTAGTCAAATATCAAAGCGAGATCATACTGACAAACACCTTCGAAAAAGTCATGCATAATATCTACAGCAATGTTTGCAGTGAAATGAAAACTGGTAACATCATGAAAGCAACACTTTTCTTTAATACCTGTTTCTGAGGTTTGATTTAGCGCTAAACCAGCTGCATAATTCGACCTATTACGCAGGGTGCAAACCTGCTCATCTAATATCCTGTTTATGTTTTCTTTTTTTGTCAGACAAAATCGGCAGAAATAATTGGCAGAAAAACCTTCAACCATACCAAACAATTCATTTACGCTGAGATTATCACCGATTATAACTACCAACTTAAAAAATATTTGCTTTGATTCATTATTTATGTTTATTGTTATGCCAGAGCTCTCTAAAAAATTTAGTTCACTTATTACTCTTTGAAAAATTTTTGCTTTACCAATTGTTTTTCGATCTAAGGTGTTTGTTAAAAGAAACAAAAATATATTTCTAAGTTTCGATCTGTATTTCGGAGGGAGGCATACAATTATAAAATATAAAGCTCCACATTTCTGAATACCACGATTACTTCCAAGAGGATTATTATTTTCATAATCGTCGAAATAAAATGCAATGGGTATCACGGTCTGACTATTTGTATCTTTAAACTTTCTCCAATAATCACCTTGGGCGTAATTAAAAACTATGCTTTTAGTGTTTTCTAATACGTTTAAGTAATCTAAGGTTTCCTTGAATATAGTTCCTAGTTCGAAAAATTTTTTAAGCACATCACGAATCGGTATAAACTCAGTGGTTAAAGGAACTTTACAAAAGATAAGCGAACCATTTTGTATTTTGTATTCATCTCTAAAGCCAATATTTAAATGAACAGGCCTAATAAAAGTACCCATTTTCTCAAAATGCTTAAAGCATCTGTATGATGTCCGAAAATCCTCAAAACAGCCTTGTAAAATATCAAATGATCGTTTAATTTGGTCTCTCTGTTTTAAGCTTTTTTCTGACCCATCCAAACAGCTTAACATATAATCTCTTAACAGTGTAAAACAAATAACATTAACGAATGATTTATAATCTTGAATTATCATTTCAATTCTTTTTTTGGATAAATCAGAAAGACTATACAATTTAGTTGTCAACTTTAGAACACGTTCTTGTAACAAACTTCCAAACGTTTTAGAAATATTCGATGTATCTGCTATATTTTGAGATGCAACCTGCATATTAAATTTTTGAGAAGAGTTGTTAATAACACTTGAATAGCTTAAATAAGTTTCCTCACAAGCATCAGATGAGTTATATGCGTATTCATTTAAAACCTCTTGAAATTCACTATCTGAATTGTAGTCAATCGATGGGTCTTGAATTGAAATACTAGGTACATTTAAAAGTGAAGGTGTTAAAGTTATTTGCTGCTTGTGTTCCCGTTTCCGATGCTTGCAATAAGAATGAAGTATAGAGTAAATATGTTGGCATTGGGGTTCGCAGCACCAATACTCTTTTAAATTTGAATGGAAACTTCTTATATGACATAGCAAAATATTATTACTTTCAAAAATACCTTGACATTTAAAACAAATAAACATTTTCTGGATAGCTTAATATTAGTATCTTAAGTTATGGCAACTAGTCTCTTTATAATTACAAAATTATAATCAAAATAATTTGCTGATAATAATCGCAAGTTATTCCATTTGTTCAAAGTCAGTTATAAAGTCGTTCAAGCTGATAGAACTGAATTCTTTTTCAAGGTTTATTTCATACAGAATCTTTTGTAAAAATGTCCATACGTGGATTGCAGCACATGGATATTCACAATTTAGAGAAAAAAAAACTTTTAAATGTAAAATCAAGTGCTGATAAGGTCGATTTTGTTCTGTGCCGTTTGTCCTCGATATAAACGTAAGAATCTTCAACTTTATCTAAAGCTCCGACAAGAACTGCTATTGGTTGGCAGGATATATTGTTTTTGGATAAATATTCTTGCCTGCGTTTCACAGTATCGTCGATTTCTGAAATATTCTAAGAAAGAAAAATATTCTCAGTTAGTATTTACAACAATTTCGATTAATTAATTCAATCAATTATAATCATTTTATTTAGCAATCAAATCAAGGTCTAGCAATTTCACATTTGATAGCTATTGTTATGATTTAATAAATTACCGGAACAATCAAAAACGATGAATAACGGGCCTCTGCCACAGTTACCCTCCGTTTAGTAATTTTTCTTTTTTTTGTCGCTAGTCGCTCTGATTCATCTGATAAAAGTTTTTGAATGTAAGGCGCCGATATTAACCATGGTAGAAAGTGCCAAATAATTGCGTCTTTATCTGATAAAACAAAAGTGAGTGATAAAAATTTAAATAAGGTACTCAATGAACAAAAATAAATTGCAAAAATACCTTCTTCCTTTAGAAGCTGTAAAGTATTTATAATGGCTACCTCTTCCACTTCTTTAGGTCGTCGGGCCGTTAAGAGTAAGTTTATTATTTTGTTTTTAAAGTTGCTCCAATTTGTTATTATTCTGTTTTGTTTGCTGGGATAAAGTTGGTTAAAGTCAGACTCAATCTATGGAAAAATTAAAAAGATAAAGTTCAACCGAAAGAAAAATTTTGAATTGGTAGCAGCTGGGGTATTTTAAAAAGCCAATATGTACTATAATTTGCTGTGACTATCACGATAAACCGATCGACGACAGTGACGATAATGTACACCACCAGAATGTGTTACCACAACTGTATATAGATGCAAGAATTTCTCCACTTAACTTACCACTCTCAGTCCAAGCTCTCCTTCCAAACAGGGAAACCGGATATAGTAATCATTCAAAGATATTTTATTTTGTGTTAAAAGTGTCCTGCGATATTGCAGAGTGATCTGCCAACTGTTTAATACTTCGACGTCTGGTTGTTTTTCTAAACTTCCCAATATTGTTAAGTGGTTGTCTATATCATCTGAGATAAAAGTTATAGGTGCATATGAAATTCATAAAATTTATATATGTACATATTACCCGTGCAGAATGTTTTGCTAGTACAACTGGAGCTCCCCTGGTCGATTTATCTTTATGCGATAATTCACTCTTGATTAACCCTTTTCTTTTCAAGTCGCCTACTATGTAATTATAATGTGATACTAACTTTCCTGATGGTCCTATTTTCATACCGTTCTTATTTTCGTATGGAATGTAATATACTGATGGATTTTCATTGGGAAAAACTGTAGCAATTTCGGCTGAATATTGCTTTAGTATTTCAGGTGAAAGGCTTTGTAAATAATATAATAAAATCACTCATTAAATGCTCAACAAAGTGAAACAAATTTCCGCACTATATCAAAAAAATGCATACCAAAATTTCGGTGATTTATCCAACTGAGCCGCTTTAAATGCCTTCTCTTTTTCACGATTGATCAAACGTCTTACTAATAAGTTACGTACTTTGGCATTAACATTTTTTCCCTCGTAAGCTTTTATTATAGCTTTTCCGTCAATGTCATTAGTGAGGTAATCGTATAGCATCTGGAATAATTAATATGAGTTTTAAGTATGTACTTTTAGCTAATTAAATATATATTTTGGGTTGCGGTAAAATTAAATTAGCTTACGAAAGGAGTATCGGTTTTATTAACTTTAAATTTTCGTAGGCCGGGATCAGTATCACTATCTAGAACAGAGAGATATAATACAATAAGTGTTTCAGCTTTAAAAAGAATCAGAAACTATAAATACCATTTAAATTTCCAGATCTATTTTTATTACTGCCTGAAGTGAATTCTGTTATGTCCAGTATATCTTCATCAGAGTTAGAATTTGCTCTTTGTGAGTTACGGCTCCCTATATCGGTTTGGGTGCAAGTTTCTAATGCTTGCGGCAATGGTGAAACTTCTGTAGTGGATTGATGAGTAAAATTTTAAAATATAATAAAAATGGAGTGGCCATAATACGCTCAAAAACGCTCTTTTACTTTAATTGAAGAGCATATGTATGTACATTCATACAAACTTATGTGCCAGCAAAATATACATACATTGATACACATGTAAAAATGCTACTACAGCTATACTTTGTATCACATAAGTGATACGAATATACATACATATGCACGCTCGCATAATAAGTTATAATTTAATTTATTACTTACCTTTTATCACGGGCTCCAAATGATTCATGCCCCATTCATCCAGATCATTCCACATAATTTATACCACTTTTGAGTAATTAACGCGACCACAATAAATACTAAATGTATTGAATCACGGTTGCCACTTTTAGGCAGTAGCCACGATTTTGATACTTTGGTTTTTCACTGAGGTAAAAATTCACAACATTGGCCACTATTTCATTAACCCACACATAATTTTCAATTTACTTCAATGAAATGCTTACCACAACAATTGATCAGTCCCATCAGTGATGGAGCCATTAGATGGCCGTCGAGTTAAAGGAATTGAAAACTACGTAAAATAATGAGACTTATCTGTTTTATATTAAGTATACTCAGTTAACTTATGTTCAAGTATACCGAGAGTTAGTGCAGGAATATATCAACGTGGCACACAAAAAGTAGCACTTTCAAAGTTTTTTACAAATAAATTTTATGTAACATTTTGAAACTTTACTTTCCGTTTGGCACGTCGATATTGAAATCTTTCTCACACACATCAAAGTAGCTCAATGAATTCAAGAAATCTCAGGACTATTGTGGTGTTAAGTCACCCAAGCTACTTGAAAGCTAGGTAGCTTGGTTTTCTTATAATAATTGTTAATAACTTCATATAAGAACAAAGCCAGGAAAAAGACGATAAGCAACTCATACCCAAATAAATGGGACTATTTGTGGTCCAAATGTCTCAAAGTGGCAACCGTACTCCGCTATTTTCATTCCGCTTAAAATCCTCGTCACATAAGCAGTGTTTCATATAGATGTGTTTAACGCAATCTTAAGCATTACATGTGTTTGTATGTGGACCGCCAAATAGCCTATTTGTCGCTCCCCAAGAAAACGCATGCAATCTACTCTTCTGTCAACGCACGATTCTGCATCAAAAATCTTATGTGTTTCGGCTCTAACTGTGCGTGCAATACATGCCACTCATGTTCGCAATGCGACCATGGGATACAAGTAGACATGACGCAAATTTTACTATACGGTCCCTGCAAAAATCGTGTGACCAAAAACGCACACAGCCACACGAATTTTTAACAGGGGTGACGATTTGGAATGAAAAATTGTGCAAATAAAATAGCATGCTGACAAATTTTGCTTTCCCACAATGTATCGTGCTCTCTCGCACCAATTATTTTCATAGGGATAGCAAAATACGTCATTTTTGCGTGCAAAAAATCCGCCATTTCTAATTCTGCAGAAAAGTGGAACATTTTTTCAGTTTGTGTGATTTACATTTTGCAGAAATTAATATACGCATTCTTTAATATTTTTTGGTCTACTAAAGAGTGTTTTAGCAAAAAAAAACTCATATCAATGTGTGCATGTTTATAAAGAAAGAAAGTGAAATATGTAATTGCATAGTATAAATAATCGTGAGCAATTCTAATGCAGAATAGTAAATTTTGATTTCCACATACATACAAGAAAAAAATTCTTGTTACCATTAAGATTTATTATCCAAAATTGAAAAAAAAAAGATTAGAAAGTTCGGTGTAAAAAAACGGCTATGTGTGCAATAAAATAGCCTCTCTTGTTGAGATACCCCTCCATGGTCTCCATTAATTATTGTGACGGAGGTGTGTTTGCAGCAGCAAAGTGAACCCAAACAGTGTAGGTCGTGGTGGTTGTTGTTCGTGGTCCGCATCAACTGGACCAGGTGGGGCAATGACGCCACATCCAGTTATACCAAGGTATATACCACAACAGCAACCGGGTAATGCAAGGCCACGATAGCAGCAGCAACAACCTCCCAAGGCTGGCTATCATCGTTGATTTATAAAAAAACAGTGTTGTGCATCTTTAACGCTTAAATATTTCCTCTGTTGAAACAGTTTCCACGATTCACTGTTCAACGAAAGCAGCAGCCAGCGTATGCCACCACCGAACAGCTGATAACAAAAACTTGGATGCACAGCAGTTTAAAGCCAAAATGGAAGTTGAGGAAATATCTGAAAATAAGGTAAATATATGTTTCGCGTTATTAACAATATCGCCATAAATTTTATGAATTAACAGATCGCTACGAACGACAAAGCACCCGAACGTGTGATCAAAGAAAGCACTACAGAAATGATTGCCGGCGGGGCCGTATTCTACAATCCAGTACAAGAATTTAATCATGATTTAAGTATTTCAGTACTTAATGTATACTCAAAGCGGTTGATAAGAGAGCGGGAAGCGGCGGCGCATAAAAATCCACAAAATACAAAGGAAAGCAAGCAATGCTAATGACAAGAAACCATTCACGGCTGGTGGTGGTAAATACGACGATGGACTGCGAATATTGGAAGCGCTTACTACAGGAGGTTTACGTAGCATAAGTTATGCAAAAGAAGTAGCAGGCGTGCGTGAAATTGTTGCAAATGATATATCTAAGGTGGCAGTAGATTCCATTAGCGTAAATATGCGCACAATGGAGTGGAACATTTAATTGTGCCAAGCGAAGGGGATGCAATGTAGGTTTGATATACGAATCAATAGCTAGTGATTAAACTGTAATAATCAATAATAAAATTCGCTATAGGACTCTCATGTACCTTTCAACTTCATATGAGAAGCGTTTCGATGTTATAGACCTAGATCCTTATGGTTGTCAGAATCGGTTTCTGGATGGCGCTATACAATCACTGACGAGTGGGGGTTCATTACTTGTAACTGCGAATGATATGGCTGTGCTGGCAGGCAATACGCCTGAAGCCTGCAATGCCAAATATAGTTCTGTGCCTTTGCGTATGAAATGCTACCATGAGATGGGATTGCGTATACTATTGCATTGCATTGAAACGCACTCTAATCGTTATGGAAAATATATTGAGCCACTTTTGAGCATTTCTGCCAATTTTTATATACGCGTATTTGTGCGTATGCATAGTAGTCAAGCGAAGTGTAAATATAGCATGAGGTTGGTATACAGCATTTTGGCCTTTTACCACAATCCAATTACTTACCATATCTTTATATTATGAACACAGCAAACAATGAATGGTATTTCAATGCACTGGTTGTGATACCTATACGCTACAGCCTATGGGTATTGTAAAAAGCAAGATCTCAGATAAAGGCAATGCGGAAGTAAAATTCGGTATACCAACTGGACCAAATGTTAATACAAATTGTGCGCATTGCGGTGATAAAAATCATGTAAGTTTCAACTATCCCACTTAAGTATTTAAACTCGAATAAATCAAATTATTTCCTTCTTACTTAATTGGTGCTTAACCGTTTAAACGGTTATGTCCATTCAAAAATGCTCGTCAGTCGCTTTTTCAGAGGGTTATAGATGGGCGGTCCACTTTGGTCGCATCCCATATATGATCCAACGTTTGTTGAAGAATTGCTACAAATCATAGAAGAAAAACCGCTAAGTGATTTGGACACATAACGTCGTTTAAAAGGTGTGTTATCGGCGGTATGCCTGAACTTGTATTGGGTACATGAGTTTTTATGTAAAAAATATTCATCATATCCAACATCAATACCTCGCATTCAATTGTGGACGCTGTACGCACTACATTGGGTTCACGTAATATGGACAAGCATATTGTTGATTCCAGTGGTAAGGCCACAATTTCAAATGATGTGGCAACCATTAAGAAACTATTGGATAAAATAATAACACAACGTAGCGTGCTCAAGAGGTATAAGCTTATCTGGAAAAGATATTTCGTAACGAAAACCCTAGAAAATTACCGCGCCTTGTCTGCTGTGGTTCAACAAAATATAACTTGGATGTTTGTTGCTCTTTTTCAATTTTCCTGAATACAAATGTCTGGATTGGAAAAATTTCAAGCCAATAAAGCTTGGCGTGCAAAAGTCAAGAAATTACTTGTCATGCAACGGTAAATGCTTATAAATATATCATTAAAATTGTATGCTTGTTTATGATGAGCCATTCGAGTGAGCATGGAGATGGATGTTTTAAATACTGTAGAGTAAATTGGCTTACTATATAAGAATTTGAAATGTTTCCAAATATTTGACTAAAAAGTAGCTACTAGCTTGTAGAACTTTATTACTTTACTTTTAAAAAGATAAATCACTTTAGCATGGTAATATATACCTATTACTAAAAATTAATACAAACAATATCTTCAACATTTTTTTCTCGATTCACGAACACATTTAGAAAGGCTACAACGCCTGCTAAACAGCCGGTATCTTGCCAACGCTTTAGGTTGGATTTAGAGGAGGATCTACAAACTTTGCTAGAAGCACGCGCAGCTCCTCGTGTAGCGAATGTGGATCAACACGAAAGTAACGTTGCTGTTAGCGGAAATGCAATGAACAAAATATTTGAAATGGAGGATGAAAATAAATCCAACAATGCAAACACTATAAAGAGGATTCCTTATAATTTTTCAACTAAGGCATCTTGTGACGAAACTATATTCGAATGCCAACAGCAACGTACGTCTGATGAAATTTTTATGGCTTTGGAAAAAATGTGTGATAAAACAGCATCCGATCCTGACAGCACACTATTTGTTTAGGCAGGATGCCTAACTTTTTCCGCACCCTGCGAATCGATACTCGATACTCGAATTAAGTTCTAACCACCCACACCATCACCGCCACATGCATGTGCATGCATGTACATGTACGTGTATGTGTATTTTTTGTCAGCACTTATGCATATGCATGTCGGGGTTGATGTGTGGGTGCCTTTCCCCTCCAAAACGGAGGATTTTGCGGGTCAACGGTTGTAGCTTGCTATACAACCGGCCTCTTTGATTTCAACAGCCAACCAGCTAACATCTGCCGCCAAGGATCTCTGCCGTTTTTCTACAATACAGTCAATACAGGTAATATTGTCACCAAAATCTTGTACTTATATTCAATAAAACATTATTATTATAACGAGAAATTCTCGCCTATTTGTCTATTCCTTTATTCCACACGCCACATTCCCACTGAGATCGACCCCGATGCGCCCACCTCTCCAGGATTAGACGCACACCGGCCGAACATTTGGTCCTTCGAGCGCAATTTATCAATCTAAAACGATGATGCTTCCCGAAACTTCAGAGCCCAAGTGCTCACTCTCAATAAGGTAGGCGAGATGGACCATGTTAAAGACCCCATGTGGTGAAATTTTCTATACTAAATAAGAGGTGACTACACGATGCCAAAACCTCAGAGCCCTAGTGCTCACCATTTGGTCCTATCTCCCCGAGAAAGGAATATACAGCACCTAAATTACAGTCCACAACAAAGCATCATAGCTGACCGCACACATTTTAAGAATTCCTCACAAAAATTCATCAGGAAAAGTATTTTGCCCACCAACAAAAAGTCTATTATTTAATACCAGCGTCAAAACACTGAGCAAGCGACAGCCAGCGGAAGCCACTGCATCACACAAACTACTTGCCACAATCACCAGAACAGCAAACAGCCACAAAGTAAGTGCAATATTTCTTGCCACATTTTTTTTGGTTAAAAATAATAAATAAAAAGTGCGAAAATCCATTTGAAGTGCCATACGTGCTTGTAACTGACCGCGAAAAGTGTGAAAACTGTGTAGTGCCAAAAAGAAAAATAAGTCCAAGCGCGTAACATTAACGTTTTTAATTCCTTGTGACTATCTGGCCTGTCCCCCCACCAGCGGTAAGGCTCCCCGGACACAGCACAAGGAACAGGTACACATAACCTCACTTTCACACAAAATTTCACGCCATTCGATTTAAATTTTCTTTTTGCATCACTTTAATTTCACTAGTTTCTTAACAAATTTTCGCACAAGATTTATTATACGTTTTTCCACTTTTCGTTGAGTTCATACCAGCGCGCGCACTTAGTATACAATACAATTAAACTTGGAAGTGGCGAGTGGCCCCCTTTATTTACACAAAACACATTGGTGTTGCTTCCCCCTGCTCCCGGTTTTACGGCACAATAATCTGCAAAGTCAGACAAAAATAAACAAATTAAAAGTAATAATCAATTCTGCGTAATTTTAATAGTTGTTGGTTGGGTGTTTCGCTCAGGTTTTTCAAGTTTATATCCCTTGGTTAATTCGCTCTCCACTTTTCAACCATGAACATGGACTCCGACATTAGATTGGCCGATCGAATAATCGAATTCGAGGCCGATTTTAATGATATCAATGCGGCTCTGCACACTGTACACACTCTTGCAATACAGCAAAAAGAGTTGCAAGCTAAGTGGGACAAAGCAGAGAACGCCCTAGAGGAGTTGCTTGGCTCTGACACGCTTGACGCAAAGAAAATTGCAGCGGTCAAGATCAAGCATAAAGCGGCATATGCCGTATTCCTGAGATGCATGTCGAACATGGCTGAACTTCAAGCTAAATTGAAGGAGGAAAAAGATAGGGCAGTCAAACCTGAGGGAGAACGCGCGCGCGAACACAGTATCCGCCTGCCAGCTTGTGATACTGAGGTGTTCAAGGGCGACTACCTATCTTGGCCAACGTTTCGTGACCTGTTCACAGCCATATACAAAAACAACAGTCGCCTAAGCCCGGTAGAAAAGTTGTTCCACCTCAATCAGAAAACTCAAGGTGAGGCAAAGGACATCGTCAAGGAATGTCCCTTGACAAATGAAGGCTTCGAAACAGCCTGGAAAAACCTATGTGAGAGATACGAGAATAAGCGGATTCTCGTGAACTCACAACTACAAATTTTATTTAATCTAAAAAAGATAGATAGCGAGTGCGGCAGCTCAATCAAAACCTTACAGCGCGACATAAATAATTGCTTGGCATCTCTAAAAACACATCAGATCGATGTTTCAAATTGGGATGCGATTATTACCTATTTATGTTCGACAAAATTACCTGAAAATAAGTCGGCTCTATGGGAGCAGAGCATTGACCACAAGACGGACATATCCAAGTGGGAGGATATGGACAAGTTCTTGTCAAATCGTTTCCAGACACTTGAAACCGTGTCTGGTTTTACAGGGAATGCCACTTCTAAAGTGCAAAAATCAAACACGTCGCGCCAGTCGACGGAAAACCCTACAAAAAGACTTGGTGCTTTTCAAACCAAAGTAACCAAGCAAACAACAAAATCAATATGTAAAATGTGCAAATCTACGGAGCACAGATTACGCAACTGTTCACGTTTTTGCGATTTAAATCCGGTAGAAAGGATTAAATTCGTCAAATCCACAAATGGCTGCCTGAATTGTTTATCCCCAGGACACACAGTGACGAGGTGCACCAGTTCGTACAACTGTTCCAAATGCCACTCTCGTCACCACACGCTCCTGCATGCGGACACACTTCAGCAACCGGCGGTACGAAATCCCTTCAAAGATGCGGATAATGCCCCATCAACCTCGGCACAGGCAAGGAAAAGACAAGAATCGGGACAACCACCTTCCTCTGCGAATCAGAATGTCAAATCCTGCCATGCCAATTCCAGCACAGGCGTGCTATTAGGAACTGCTCGCGTACACATTCACCATAATGGTACCGACTTCTCCGCGCGGGCATTAATTGATTCTGGGTCTGAATGTTCCTTTATAACTGAAAGACTGAAACGCAGAATCAATTTGCCAGCGAGGAAAATGCATGCCCATGTTTCAGGCATCACAAATGCGGTGTCAGCTCAGGTGAAAGAAGCATCCAACATCGAACTACGTTCACCAGTGGATCCCTGCTTCAGCCTGATTACACCCGTACTAGTTCTAACGAAACTCACTGGGAATCTTCCATCCTGCCATATCAACGCAATGACTATGCAGGCATTCCCAGACTTGGTTTTGGCAGACAAGAGGTTCTACGTCAACGAAGACGTAGACCTCATACTTGGCGGAGACATATATCCCCACATTATAATGAGCGGTATAAAGAAGAATGTGCTAAACACACTCTTAGCCCAAGAGACAGTGTTCGGTTGGATACTAACCGGTCGTATCGAATCACCGAATCCAACGAAGAGCATTATGTCTTTTTACAACGAGGTTGCGTTAGACAATCAACTCAAAGCTTTCTGGGAGGTAGAAAATGTACCCAAAAATAAAATATTAAATGAGGATGAAAGGTACTGCGAACAACTATTTAAAGAAACAACGCAGCGAAGTGAGAATGGAAGGTACACCGTGTCACTACCATTCCGGCAGGATTACCCTAACAATATTAACTTAGGACCATCCCTGAAGCGTGCATGCTCTCAATTCTTCCGGAATGAGGGGCGGCTAATAAAAAACCCAGATTTAGGTAAAGAATATGTTCGAGTGTTGTCAGAATATGAAACACTCGGACATATGAGAAAATTGAAAAAGAATATCCAATCCGACGATTCGGATCATTACTTCCTGCCCCACCACGCCGTTGTAAAAGCAGAAAGTACAACCACCAAGGTACGAGTAGTATTTAACGCCTCGAGCCCTACGGCCAACGGTAATAGCTTAAACGATATTCTCCTCCCAGGCCCAGTTCTACAAGCCGATCTACCCATCCTTATCTTACGTTGGAGACTATACCGTTTCGTCTTCAATAGCGACATCGAAAAGATGTATCGACAAATTTGGGTGAACGAAAATCAGACCAAATTTCAACGTATTGTGCATCGCACTTCCCCAAATGACCCTATTAGTCTTTGCGAATTAAAGACGGTTACCTTCGGAGTGAATTGCGCTCCATATCTCGCGATAAGAACGCTACTACAACTGGCTGACGACGTCGCAAATTCACACCCTACAGCGGCTAGCATACTAAGAGAGAGTATGTACGTAGATGATGTTTTATCTGGAGGACACACAATAGCGTCAACCATCAACGCAAGAAACGAGATTCGCGAAGCCTTACACTCAGCTGGTTTTCCATTACGCAAGTGGACTGCAAACTGTAAGGAAATTCTAAAGGGCATCCCCAAAACGGATTTGCTCAGCGATGATTTCTTAGCGTTCGAAGAAGCTAGTTCGGTAAAAGCCCTGGGAATCCGATGGAACGCTCACTCAGACGTATTCTATTTCAAGGCAGGAACCCTTGAAAATGGCGAAAACATCACCAAACGAGCAGTCCTATCCGCTATAGCCAAACTTTTCGACCCTTTAGGCTGGCTTGCGCCAATGGTCATTGTGGCAAAAATACTCATGCAGAGTATTTGGTTGGAAGGCACCGCTTGGGACGAACCAGTATCTACCAGTACGCTGGAACGATGGAAAACCTTCACCGACCAATACCAGGAAATCGATAAAATCAGGATACCTAGCTGGGTCAACTTTTCTCCAGGAACCGACATCGAGATCCATGGATTTTGTGACGCATCCGAGAAGGCTTATGCAGCAGTCGTTTACATGCGTGTAAAAACGGATGATAATGTCTGCACAAACCTACTCCTAGCCAAAACCCGAGTAGCCCCAGTGAAAACTCTTTCTCTTCCACGATTAGAACTTTGCGGAGCCGTGCTGTTAGCGGAAATCGCCGAATCAATTTTCAGGAACCTTAAATTGGGACCAGTGAGAATTCACCTGTGGACGGATTCAACGATCGTCCTCGCATGGATAAGGAAACCGCCCTGTACCTGGTCCACTTTCGTCGCACATCGGATCACCAAGATAATCGACATGGTCGGACATAAGGACTGGTTGCACGTGAACTCAGAGTCCAACCCAGCAGATTTAGGTAGCAGAGGATTACCTGCGTCTGAATTGGTCAACAATTCGTTGTGGTGGCAGGGACCTTCTTGGCTGCAAGAAGACACTTCCCAATGGCCAGCACAAGAAAGTGACTACATCACCTCCGTAGAGGAAAAGAGGGCAAAGACCTGCGCAACAACAACCGTCAATCCTACCGATATTCTTCAACGCTTTTCCGACCTACATAGGGCTCTACGGGTCTTATCATACGTTATAAGGTTCTACCGAAGAACCCACCCCGAAACAAAAAATTCATTCCAGGTCATGTCGCACTTAATCTCCTCTGATGAAATTAAGGCCACTACACGACTTTTAATTAAAATCTATCAGAAACAACATTATAGTTCCCAATATAATTATCTAAAGGCCGGAAAACCAATTGCAGGGAAAAGTGCAATACTTTCACTTAATCCCTACTTAGACCAAGATGGCATCATTCGGGTAGGAGGGCGACTCGGGGCGTCAAAGGACTTAGCCTTTAATGAACGCCACCCAATCCTCCTCCCATACAACTGCCGGTTATCCCGTCTGACAGTCCTAATGTTTCATCAACAAAGTCTGCATGGGGAAAACCAACTCATGTTGCGTCTGATACGCACCCAATACTGGATACCTAACATCAAAACCATGATTAGGGCAACCATTCATAATTGCAAAGTTTGCACGATACACCGAAAGCGTGCTCAGACCCAACTTATGGGTATTCTCCCTCGTGAACGCACGACATTCAGCCGTACATTTACGAATACTGGAGTCGACTTCGCCGGACCCTTCGACATTAAAAGTTACCGCGGCAGAGGGTGTCGACTATCAAAAGGCTATGTCTGCCTTTTCGTGTGTTTTTCCACACGAGCGATTCATCTGGAGGCCACTACTGACCTCAGCACCCCATCATTTCTTGCGGCTTTTTCCCGTTTTATATCTAGACGCGGATGTCCCAAAAACGTCTACTCCGACAACGGTACAAACTTTGTCGGAGCTTCACGATCCCTACGATCGGAATTCAAAACTTTCATTTCACAAGCCCGAGACAATGCTGTCTCGAAGTACAGCCACCAATCACTCACTTGGCATTTCATCCCTGCGGGCGCTCCCCATATGGGAGGGCTGTGGGAGGCTGGAGCGAAAAGCTTCAAAAGCCATTTCAAAAAGATAGCCTCACCACACAAATTCACCTTCGAAGAATTCCATACCCTCCTGTGCCGCATCGAGGCATGCCTGAACTCGCGGCCGCTCAGCCCGGCGTCCAATGACCCGACGGACCTAGAGCCGCTCACCCCAGGACATTTCCTCACTGGCAGCCATCTCCTGGCTCCGCCAGAGCCGGATGCGAGTGAGAGCCCTGCCTCGATGATCAATCGGTGGCAGAAACTCAAGGCCCTCCATCATACTTTCTGCAAGCGATGGAAAACCGAATATCTCACCGAGATCCAGAAACGATACAAGTGGAAACATCCACAACCTAATCTGAAACCCGGAGACCTAGTTGTTATCAAAGTGGACAACCTCCAACCCAACGAATGGAGAATGGGGAGAATCGTCAACACACATACAGGCTCTGATAACCGTGTGCGTGTTGTTGACGTTCATACAACCAGGGGACAGACCACTAGACCAATTACGAAATTGGTACTCCTTCCGTCCCACGACAAGGAGGATTAAATGTAAGGGGCCAAAGCCCGCCTTACAAAACCCAAAAACCAAAACTCTATTTCCCCAGCTACCTAAAATCAGAGGCCCACGGTTGGTAATAGCATAGAAGGCAAATTAAGGAACCCGCGTCTTCGTGTCTCTCTATCCCTAAGCCTGTGGTTCTCCCGAGCCATATATTATAATCAACCCCCCGGTCTCGTGAGGGTGCGAGTCTACCGGAGGGGAAACCTAAGGCGTACTACGCGATGGCAATGGGGAAAGGGAGCGCGGGACATAAAGACGCGTTCAACCACGCGCCGTGATGCCCCGCTATCCCTAAGCTTCTGTCTCTCCCGAGGCCCTAATTATAATCAACCCCCCGGTCTCGTGATGGTGCGAGTCTACCGGAAGGCGATCCTACATCTTCTCTTTTTTTTCTCTACCTCCGGTCTCGTGTCGAGTCTACCGGAGGGAATCCTACACCTGACTACTAGTGGGCAATGGGGAAAGGGAGCGAGACGCACGAAGACACGGGCGAGCTTCCCAAAAGCTCGCAAACAAAAAGCATTTTTTTTTTTTTTAACAATACTAACCGGAGCCCCTGAACAAAATCCCCAAATTCACTCGCTCACCCAGAGCGAGGACACCAGAAAACCCCACAATTCACTCGCTCACCCCAAGCGAGGACACCAGAAACCATCCCATTCACTCGTTATCCCATAACGAGGACATCATAAAAGCCTACCGCAGAAGGGCGAACCGATCTGCCACAGAGTCTAAGGGCTTTCGGCCCTTTGTATATTTTAAACTTCCAAAAGTCAACCCCCATTCACTCGCCCCGAACGAGGACGCCAGACCCTAACGCAGATCCACTGTCTGCCACAAAACTTGAATGCACTCGGCCAAAGACACGAGGCCAACAGCATTTAGAATAAATTTTTAAATTTCTTCAATTGAGTTTTAACTCCTTATGAGAAATAAAACTCTAATAACCGTCAACGAGTAGACAAATATCGTTAAGATCTGTTTATGCAAATTTCGATTAATTATGCGTAAATTCATTTCATTTGTAATCTTAACTCAAATTGCTACTTTGTGACGCTTAATCATATTTTGGAACTGTGGCCCGCCATCAATAAAAATAGTTTTCTTTTAGTATATAAAATCGCGTTTTTTTTCCAATCCCCACACGTATTAACAGCCTTTGTCGCACATACGCCCAAACGCCGTTGCCTAACGTTGGAATTTGTTAACGAAATTGTTTCACCAATGAAAAATCAACATCAGCTGAAATGATTGCTTCCCCCTCACCATAATTTTTTTGAACTTTTGCCGTGGATCAACAACCATGGAATAACCCCAAGCGACACTTTCAGCATCCCTATCACGAGCGGGAGCAGTCGTTACTACATACAACTGATTATCGTTGGCCCGTGAGCATTACAGAAGCTCCCAGGGCAAGGAACCGGTGGTCATGTTGAATACCCCGGGACATATTAACATCTCACAATCTTCGTGGCGATCTACCCTTACCAATTCCTAAAAGCTCATTCAGGTAATATCACCGACGTGGAGTATATTCTCGAAACGATTCCGCAATTTTAGCTAACCTCATGAACTTAGGCAGGTGGTTCATTTGTTATCAGTGCATACCTTCGTCTAATTAAAAGGTTCTAAGCATGGAATTAACCATTATTAATTCTTCCTCCTATTTGAGTAGTTAATCGGGCCACATTGGCGTATCTAGCGAAGAGCTTTTTTGCTTCACAAGCAACTTTATTTGCGGGACCGCGTTTTTTGTGAAAACTCTCATACGGCATCGGAAAAGGGGAGGTGATAGTCAGGATGTCCAATAAATTACCTTCATGGCTTTAGGGTCCTTCATCAGCCATGCACTGCCTATCCGCATTTTTTTGTGTATAGTAAGCAAGCCAAAACGCCATTCAAAAGGATATTTTATTTGATTCAAGGCCGTGACCCTCCCGCATACTTCATATATACATAGAAAACGAATACATTTCTCCTATTGCCTCAGCCAATAGACATATAGAAGGTGGATATTTATTTTAGCAAAGGCAATCTTCAAAACCAAACCGCGAGTGTAATTACACGCATAAGCATATATAAACTATTTATGTACATATGGTTATTTGCACGATTGCGAATACGGCGTCTATGGAAGTGAATCCTAAGGAAAGAGACATCAGTAAGTACATGAGCGCAGCCATAAACTAAATGATAATCCTAATAAAATTCGTGGATGCACTGAAACGGGAGCACAAGACGTGAGTCATTAATCAATGGCAAGTCATCAACTCCAACTCAACACACATTTATGAAGCTGAAAACCTATTTACATGTGCATCTACCTTGGTTGTTAGCATACAGTGCTCAATGGACAGCTGACTTCAGTCTCGTAAACCTTTGCTTTTTGTAAACCTCCCTTACCATATTTACCGTACATTTTTCTAGTAATGTAATGAATACAAATTTTGATTTATCAAAAGGATCGACCTGACATATATTTTAAAATTTAAAGAACACAAAATATGTAAATTGTATGGGTCTTTGGGAGTTTTAATGTTAAGAAAGTGCACACGACTTTTTCACGTTAGCAAGGCAATTTGTTCGCCTTTAATGAATTAAAAGGAGTACTTATGAATGGTGAATATGGTATTGTAATGTATTACAAAAATAGAAAATGGTGTTTACACGACATCCAAATTATTTTACTACGCTGCTACTAAGAGTGTCCTGTCCACTCTTCGTTATTCGTTCGCCACTCTCTCGGCAGCGGCAAATTAGAGCATCAAAACCTCAGAACTGAAATAGTGACATTGTAGGAATTTGGGCGACACATGGGAGAAGGAACTACGTATGAGAGATTAAATGTGGACCTTGTGTATGCTCAATTACTTTAATACCCACTAAAGATAATGAATGCTCGCAACGAGGAATCATCATATTTCGTTCGGCCTTTGCTCGTCCCTCAAAATACATCTACAAGAATGAATATTTGCTTACCACATTTAACAATCGACGAAATGGCGTTGGTTGGAAGTCTGCACACCGCCGGTATGGGTTCAAATGGTTTTACAACCTGGTACGCCATATGCTCTAAATCAAATCGACAATCCAACCCATTGCCATTCTTGGATAGACAGTGAGTCGTCCACAATTACCCCGACGTAACAGTTCCGCTACCTTGACCTGCATATCACAATGCAGATGATGCTAGTATTACCAGCTACCAAGGGGTTTCGAAGAAAACACTCGCTCCGGGATAATCCTGAATCCATGAACCGTGCACTGGCCGAGCCAACGAAAGCAATGACACGTGCGCAACGAAAAGCCACTGCAAATAGTGCGTACATTCCGCGAGAGTAACCTTGACGAATTGATACGACGCACCGATCCAATGCATGATCTGATACAAAATCGTCTGAATGATCTTTTCAACTCGGTAGCAGTGGAAAGGCAAACGACATCAAGTTATACGAAACCACAGCAGCTGGAAGCAGAAAAGCCCATTTACAAGACAAATTTTCCAGCGGTATTCTATTATTAACCAAATTACCTGCATATCACAAGGCATAAAAGTAAACAGTAGCTCGTTGGAAGTTCAATTTTTCTTCCCCTTTTACTTGCTACCAGTAGACTCTTCTGTTCACTCAATAAAGTTACGGAAAAATGGTATGACACAATCCTATGCGTGGTAAAACTTTTTATTGGTAAATTATCCATTGTTGTTGTCACAACTGTTGCACAACGAATTAAAGCAAAGCTTCTAGTTTACCGCCAAGTAATATTCTTAACATGTCCGATTTTTTCCTGATCTTGCCAATGAAATTTAATCAGACATCTCAGTGCTTAACACTTAAAACAGACTTCACGAGAGAACTTCATTTAAGGTTAAATGTTATGTTCCTTAAAACTACTTTACTGCCCGAAGGTTAATCATGTGCGCTTATGTAAAAGTATTTGCGCTACAGCTTTGCATTATCTTTTCGATATGTTTGTAACCGTATATCTGAAAATAAAAAGGCAAACTTAATTAACGAAAAGATAGTCAAATCTACAGCTAGTCTGCTCACCACCGCGTGTTTTTAAATCAATGACATTTTTTCCATTCAGGAAATGAAAAAGTGTAGCAAATGTCAAAATTTCTACACTTCATTCTCACTGTGAATGCATGGGAATGTCGACTTTAGGTCTCATGCGCGCTACATGCCACACATGTCGCGCATTAAATATCTCTACCTATCAAGTTATTTGGTCGAGATTTAAAATACTTAGTTTCACGAATTTCAATATTATGGACAATACACGTCGAAAATAATGTTGAATGGTGAAAATATAATTGCATTTTTATACCCTTTCATCCAAGTTACGAACCGTCCCGTGTGGCGGCAGTATTTATTACGCGACAGCTACCGACCACAGGTCGGATTATAGGTGTTTTTTTTTAGCGAGCTGAAAAAAACGCTTCAAACAGTTTCATTATGCCAAAACCATATATATGGTGGAAGTTTATCAGCTAATGGTTACTTTTTTTTAGCTGCTATGACATTTCTACTTCTGACGCAGTATGTTGTTGACACTCAAGCAGATAATTACAAAAACAAAATACATGAAATGCTTGTGTTTGTATGTATGTCACCCTGCCGCCACGCTGTTATTTTGTTATTTTTGTTTATCTGCACATTCGGATGTTCATTTCATTCGCTCGTTCAAAATAGTGCCCTATTTTTGAATATGCAACACTATACAACACTATCAAGCAGGTCGTCAATTACCTAAGCGGTTTCAACTGAAAGCGCTTAGCCAACTCCACTCGATTACTTTTATTGTTGATTTCCAGGCAATCCGGTAAGCTAGCTAGTGTTTTAATTGTACTAGTTAGCAACGAAATACAGCTTATGTAACGTAGAATACCTAGCGCACCCGGTAGATACGCGGGTATTAAGAGTTGTACAGTTCCATAAAGTTGATTATGTTTGTTGGGGCTGGGGGCAGGACTTGTTGTTTTTCAACAACAAACATCACAAACAGTCATTATAAGGGCTCGGTACAAAAACAATACGGGTCCCGAAATAAAAGAATCCCGACACGACAAAATCCCGAAATGGAAAAAAGTCAACTGTTTCTACCGGCCTAGTGTGCTACTGCCCCAGTGACCTAGTTTTTTTTCAAGGGCAAGCAAATACATATATGTATATATATTCGCACGCCACAAATTCACCATACCAGCTGTCAGCTGACCAATAAATACACGACAGGGTTGCACGCCATCTCAAAATGATACGTGCAGATAGAACGCGTCGTGAAGAACGCATCGCCAATCTGCATGTAAGCACCGGCAGTTGGTACATTTTCCAATTTAATTACGATGTTCGCTATTCGTCATGAGCTGTCGCACAAAATTAAATCAATACCGTCGTCAGCCTCTACGGTTCGTTTTAAACTCGGTTTATTCATATATTTTAACGTAGGTTTGTTAATAAAACACCACGCGTATCACGAAAACAAGTAATTTTGCGCGGGTGGCTTGGAATCACGTCCGCTCCAACCTCCCACACCCCGCAATCTTGCTGGTTTGTGTTGAAACACATAAGCTGCTCGAAATCACAGCACTAAATACTTTGCAAAAAACGCTCTCGTCACTCCACGTCATTTGACTAGTCATCTTACGGTGATGGGTTATATTCGTAGTCACATTTGCATGGGCGTGGGTAGGGTTTGTGACCAGGTGTTTTGTAGGGTAATAATATAATACCCAACTGACGAAATGCATGCGCTGCAGCGAAAACGCGCATCACCCAACCAACCTCACGGCCACTCGCCCTGGCACATCCATAAAATGCCACAGTCGCCCTGAGAGCGACACGACACGTTATACGCTGGAACGGAGACCTCGGCCTCTTCGTCCAGCCCAGAAAAACCACAAAACCATCGAGTCTGGAACGGAGACCTCTGCCTCTTCGTCCAACCAACAAAAAAACCGCAAATCTGGAATGGAGACTTCGGCCTCTCCATCCGGAACGACAAAAACCAAAGAATAACAAAAAATGGTGCCAATCTGGAACGGAGACCTCGGCCTCTTCGTCCAGCCTTACTGGCCATCGACTATACACATACTACATTCTGAATTTCTATATTTATGTATAATTCAATGGCAAGAAATATGCACTTATCACTGTTCATAACCGCTAATTTTTTCATCTTAGCTCTGGTGGCATGCGAAGCAAGTCGGAAAGGATTCCTGGCCATTTTGCGTAGTCAGACGAACTCCTCATTTAGATTAAGCTTAGTGTGTAAGTCTTATATTCATTTTTCTCGTTTCAGCAGAGGTCATTGGCGGAAAACGATGTTGCGTATCGCAAGGGGGCCGGCATGTTTAGGCAGGATGCCTAACTTTTTCCGCATCTGTCTGCGATACCCCCAATGCAACCCTGCGAATCGATACTCGATACTCGAATTAAGTTGTAACCACCCACACCATCACCGCCACATGCATGTGCATGCATGTACATGTACGTGTATGTGTGTTTTTTGTCAGCACTTATGCATATGCATGTCGGGGTTGATGTGTGGGTGCCTTTCCCCTCCAAAACGGAGGATTTTGCGGGTCAACGGTTGTAGCTTGCTATACAACCGGCCTCTTTGATTTCAACAGCCAACCAGCTAACATCTGCCGCCAAGGATCTCTGCCATTTTTCTACAATACAGTCAATACAGGTAATATTGTCACCAAAATCTTGTACTTATATTCAATAAAACATTATTATTATAACGAGAAATTCTCGCCTATTTGTCTATTCCTTTATTCCACACGCCACATTCCCACTGAGATCGACCCCGGTGCGCCCACCTCTCCAGGATTAGACGCACACCGGCCGAACACTATTTAAGTACATACATAGCGAGAACAAGGATATGGTTAAAGAAGATGCTAAAAAGCGCAGCGCCGATGGAAACTATTTTAAAATCCCTTGTAAACAAGGTAAGTGAATATACAACATATTGAAAGTTGATAAGATTGCGTGGTATAAATTTAATAATATAATCTTAGAACTACAAGAAATAGATGAAGAAGCACAATCACTGCAACGTCTATTGCATGACTTATATAAAAAAAAGATATAAAAGCAACAAGTGGTATAAATCCTAGAAAGCTTCTAGTATTTGCCAAGAGAACGGAGTTGTTTTATAACATAGGTCCTGGTTTTTGATAGGATTTTTCAATTTGGTCGTAAATAAACTTCTGGTAGCACTACGGACTAATTCTGCCTATGTGAGGTCCGCCTGCAAAATCACAATTAAATCCATCCAAAGAGTTTTTCTTTATACACAAAATGTTTTCCTGTGTACAACAACATTACAACAACCACAAAATTGTCTGTCTTCAGATTATTGTTTGTGGAGGTCAATACGCGTCGTTTGACACCACTCCCGCTATTTTTCAGAATTTCAAAACGCCATATCTGAGCATAAATTCAATACATTTTTACGTGAGATAATAAATTATATACTTGTTTTACTTTATTATCTATATAATATACAGGCACCTTCGAATGCATCGTTTCAATAACTGTGAAGATAAGCCTTACGTATGTCCCTACTGTCCACTGAGATATACTAACAATCCTGCCCTGGTCAAACACAAAGAAACTCATGAAGGGATCAAGCGACAACCGTGCGATATTTGTGGTAAAAATATTGTGGTATTGCATTTAAAAACACACAAACTAATTCATAGTAATGAAAAGCCGCATAAATGTAAATTTTGTGAAAGGCGGAAGGTTATAATACAGACATCATCTTTACGTACCTTAATTTATTTCAACTTTTCATTTTGGTTCCGTTAAAAAGCTTTACCTACGCTCTAAATCTACGCCGTCATATAGGTACTCATACCGGTGGAAAACCATACAAATGCGAATACTGCGAATGCACCTTTGCTGTAAGCGGTCCAGTGCTGTCGCATTTGCGTACACATCTGGGCAAAAATATTCATAGATGTGAGTTTTGCCCATCAACTTTTCCTCACTTTACGGAGTTACGTACGCATTTAACTACGCACAAAGACGAAGATCCAGAAACGCGGGAGCGAAATATGACAGCCTTAAAGGAGGAGGAGGCTAAATTAAA
This sequence comes from Eurosta solidaginis, assembly GCF_040869045.1. Classification (NCBI taxonomy): domain Eukaryota; kingdom Metazoa; phylum Arthropoda; class Insecta; order Diptera; family Tephritidae; genus Eurosta; species Eurosta solidaginis. Next base: position 188,666,265 of record NC_090319.1, on the reverse strand, counting down.
GCAAAATTTGGCCACTAAAATTCAGCAGCCGCCAAAACCCAAACGAAAATATACGTGCAATTTCTGCAACAAGGGTAAAGGTTTATAAGACAGTATGATTGTAAATGATATTCATTTTACTGATTGTTAATTCACAGATTTTACAACTTCATCTAAGCTAAAGCGCCATATACGTATGCATACCGGCGAGCGACCATATTCGTGCTCAGAGTGTGGGAAATCATTCTCATTGAAATCGTAAGAATATACAATAGGGTTCAGAGTTTGAACGGCCGGCAGTTAAAAATGGATTTATTTTAAAAGTTAATAAAAAAACCTTATATCTAAACATATCCGTAAAACGAAAGACACAAAAACAAAAGCTCAGTAAAAATGGGACAACTAAATGAAACCTTATATCCATATCGCCTGCTGATTGGAATATCACCCGGTTGTTGTTGTAGCAGTTAGGTGGGGCGAAGCACTGCTACAACAATCACCCGGTCTCGGGTGCCGTTTCGAAAAGCACCTTTCTCAGAAAACTTTTGAATAACCCCGTATATTAGAAAAGCCATATCACAGAATTCGGTTGAAGAATGCCCTAACTCAGATTTGGCTTCAAAAATGACCGATCTGAGCTCAAATACAACACATTTTGACAATAGCTGGAGTGTTTATGAAACAAATTCTAAGATAGGGCGTTCTTCAAACGAATTCTGAGAAAGGAAGTTTTTGAAACGGCGGCCGAGATTTGGTGATATTCCACTCAGCAGCCGATATGAATATATGGTAAGTCTCATTTTTACCGACCTCTCCTTTCATTTTTAAAAATGTGCTTAACAAAACTTTTTTTTCTTTTAATCCACTCTTAAAATGAATCCATAAGCACTGTAACGTTAACAACTTTTTCATACTTGTTTTTTGATTTGTATTGAGAGTGGCGATTTTAATATTAGAACGGCTAATTTAGACAATTAAAATAACAAAAATTACTACAAAGCTAAATTTTAGTGAGGACCTCTAGTTTACCATAAAAATATTAAAATTAAAAGTCCCCATCTATCCTATTCGAGCTAAAAAAAAAAATACTCGAGGTCAAAGGTCATTTCATTGCCTTAATAGCACCGCAGAAAAATTCCTCCAATTCTTTTCTCCTAGAGAGAACAATAATTGGGGAATAGGAATTTCGAATCTTCGAAGTCAGCTGATTTGCCAATTGATATTTTGTTGCGCATTTCTATTTTTGTTAACAAATTAAAAGTTTAGTTATTGTTGCGAATTTGTTTAAAATTGAGAAAAAAAAATATAAGCAAAGCAACAGGGAGCAACAAACGAATGATGCAACCATCTTTCACACGTTGTTATTGTAGCAGTGCTTCGCCCCATCCAATAGGTGCGACCGATCAGAAATTATCATCAATATCCTCTAACGGGAATCCAAGGAAACTTGCTGTTTCGACAGGGGGGACCATAATGAAAGGGGTGTTAGAGGCGTTGGTTCCACATTACAATTAAAGAGATGGTTGGTGTCATGTGGGTTGATGTCATGTGGGTCGCCTTTCTCTGGGGAGTATGCGTTCCTCTTCCGCGAGGTTTGGATACTTTTCTTTCAGTACTGGATTCACCGGGCAATTCCTAGCATAACGGTTCGACGCTTGTTTATGGAATTCACCAAGGACCTGCTTGTGTTTTTTCGCTTCATACGGCTGGGTTCAGGAGCCGTATTTCCTCAAAATGCTTACGGAGATGACTCCTTAGGCCCCTAGGCGGTGCTGGTTGACCAATCAGATGTCTGTTTGGATGCTCAGGTTTCTGGGTATTCAACAGGAACTGTTTGGTCAGCATCTCATTTCTCTCCCTGATGGGGAGTATTCTCGCCTCATTATGGTGTTCTGGGGACATAAGAAGACAGCCCGTGGCAATTCTGGGAGCAGTATTTTGGCAGGCCTGTAGCTTCTTCCAGTGGGTAATTTTTAGGCTTGGCGACCATATGGGTGACGCATAGCACTTAATCGGCTGGCTAATTGCTTTGTGTGTAGTCATGAGCGTTTCTTTATCCTTTCCCCAGGTACTGCCAGCGAGGGATTTGAGGATTTTGGTACGGCTCTGATTTCTCGGAACAATTGCGGCTGCGTGCTCACCAAAATGTAGATCCTGATGAAAGTCACACCCAAAATTTTAAGGTGTAAGACAGTCGGTAGGGTAATTTCATATGGTCGACATTTGGCGCGGCCATGTTTTAAATAAGATCACCGATGATTTGGTTGGTTACAATATCAGGTTTCGAGAGGCGACAAAACTGGAGAGATTGGGGAGATAGCTGTTTATTTTATTACAAAGCTCATCGGTGTAGGAAACAATAGCATAGGTGTAGAAGCAATAGTGACTCCTTCTGGTGGTAAAGGTAGCTATTGATATGTAGAAGTTAAACAGAAATTTGATGAATATGAGTTTTTTTTAAGTTATTGCAAAAAAGCGTTGAGGATTTTTAATATCTTACGAGGTACCTTCGTACATGTTTCTAAGAATGAAGAATGAGACCTATTCAAACTTCGCTATACTTTAACATACGATACTTTACCCCATTTTAACACAACTATCATTTATTGATTTTATTAAATTTTATAAAATGTTTCTTCCTCCACAGTTCCATTTCCGTATTGGATGGTAAATATGGCTTTCGCATTTTCTCCATCAATAACTGACAAGGTGGAAAAAATCTATGCGCGTAAATCGCAACATATCTTGGTCGAGCGTTTCTTCAATAGCTCTCTAGTGGTGATGGTGACAGCAGAAAAACCCAACTGTTTACAAATGTTACAATATATCAATTGCGTCTACGGCTTAAATACCCACAGTATATGAATGAATCGAACGCACCTAATTGTCTGCCTAACGGATAGTATACATGTTCATCAAATCGAAAATATTGCATCAAACGAACTGGGTCTGAATACTGAAACAGTACACATATTCAAAATCGATGGGGAGGCTGTGATGATGGTATAGGGTGAGTTGTTGAATAACATACGAAAACCACTTTAACCCATCTATATATTTGCATTACAGCTAAAGCTTTACAAACAGCAAAAATTGCTGGCGCCAAGCAATTGGAAAAGGCAGTGAAGCATTCATCACACTGTACGGATGGTGTAAAGTTAGAAACTGCTGTTGTAACAGCTGCCACCGACACAACGGTCATCTCTACTTCGCCGAGTAACGGCTCGTCCGACTATCTATCGAAGACAGTATAATCATATCTTTTGCCAAAACAGGTTAGCGATGTGCTTGCACAGGAAAAGATTTCAATTGGAAAACAAAAACCAATTAAGAGAGTTTATTTATTATTAAAGTATTTACTTTTCTTTATATCAACAGTATTAATTTAAGTTGCAATATCACGTGCATATATAATAAGGGATGTGATACGATTGCTGTCGGAATTAGATTTGAAACCAATCAATACTCCTGCTAAGGGTTGTATAATTATTGCTTGAATAATTAGATTTAGAACAATAATAAGTCTGACTTAATTACAAGTCGTACATTTTTAAATTCATCAATTACGACAGCAATCGGATTCTACGACACCTTTGAATATTCTTGATCTGAAAAAAGAGTAAACCTAATCTGAATTTCTACTAAGCTTTCAGTTGTAGATTATTCAAATAATTGGAGTTTTTTCTAAAGCTTAAAATTATTTTCTACTCGCTTAGAAAAGATTTCAATTGGAAAACAAAAACCAATTAAGAGAGTTTATGTTATTATTAAAGTACTTACTTTTCTTTATATCAATTGTATTAATTTAAGTTGCAATATCACGTACATATATAATAAGGGATGTGATACGATTGCTGTCGGAATTAGATTTGAAACCAATCAATACTCCTGCTATGGGTTGCAGAACTATTGCTTGAATGATTAGATTTAGAACAATAATAAGTCTGACTCAATTACTAGTCCTACATTTTTAAATTCATATTTTACTTTACTTTATTACTTTCAAATTCAATTACGACAGCAATCGGATTCCACGACACCTTTGAATATTCTTGATCTGAAAAAAAAGAGTAAATCTAATCTGAATTTCTAATTAGCTTTAATTGTAGATTTAAATTGATTCAAATTATTGGAGTTTTTTCTAAAGCTTAAAATTATTTTCTGTTCGCTTGGAAAAGATTTCAATTGGAAAACGAAAACCAATCAAACTCGCTTGATACTGAATACTTACTTTTCTTTATATGAACTGTATTAATTTAAGTTACAATTTCATGTGCATTATAATAAGGGATGTCGTGATATGATTGCTGTCGGAATTAGATTTGAAACCAATCAATACTCCTGCTAAGGGTTACAATAATATGTCTGACTCAATTAATAGTCGTACATTTTTACGTTCTTCAATTACGACAGCAATCGGATCCACGACACCTTTGAATATTCTTGATCTGAATTTCTACTAAGCTTTAAGTTGTAGATTATTCAAATAATTGGAGTTTTTTCTAAAGCTTAATATTATTTTTTTGCTCGCTTAGAAGAGATTGGAAAACAAAAACCAATTAAGCGAGTTTATTAATTATTAAAGTTCTTCTGTTGTATATGAACTGGATTAATATAAGTTCCAATTTCATGTACATATATAATAATATTGAAAATAATAAATATTGAAAATTCAATTTTTTTGGTTCATATTTTATTCATATGGCTGCTCCAGGTAAAGTAAATCTGTAGGTAAAATTCACGTTATATGGCGGTTATATAAATGGTAAAACCGCAGTAAAATTGATTGTCAAATGGCTCGAAAATGTAGAGTGAAATGACGGAAAAATTACCGCCATTTGACGAGCATTGTGACGTGTGTGAGTAGCACAGTGCTATGCTCACATCCTATAAGTGGGAGCGGAATGCACGATCACATTAATAGGAACGAAACGGAAAATTTGGTCACAAAAGTTCATCACGCCCATGCAAACGTGACTATGAATATAACCGCTGCAGAAAGTCACAATGACCGTAAAATGACTAGTAAAATGACGTGGAGCGTTTTTGCAGGGGTATATTGAGTTTTGTTATGCCGTTCTTTAATTTTTACTACGCAATTTTTCATTGCGTTTGAATAATAAAACTTAAAGTACGTATCTAAAATCTAAAGAAACTTTTGTAATTTTTGTTCGACGCATCGGATTATTCGTATAAAAAAAAAAAAATAAATGTAAGGCGCGATAACCTCCGAAGAGATCTAAGGCCGAGCTTCTCTTCCAATTTGTGTCGTGCTCCTCTTGATTTTCCCTACAAATTGGCCGGAGGGGACCTACATGTTTTATGCCGACTCCGAACGGCATCTGCAAGGCAGATGAGTTTTCACTGAGAGCTTTTCATGGCAGAAATACACCCGGAGCGCCTGCCAAACACTGCCGAGGGGCTACCCCGCTTAGAAAAATTTTCTTCTAATTGAAAACCTTATTTCTAAAATTTTGATGTTGCTTTGCCCGGGAGTTGAACCCAGGGCATACGGGATTATTCGTATAAGCTATCCAAAATGTCAGGACCATACTTCATACTTTCTAGTACACATATCAAATATTACTATGATCATAATGATTTTCCGTTTATTTTTATTGAAACCTAAAATAATGCTTTATTGAAATACTGCAACATAAATTATACTAAGTTTTAAAGAACATTTTTTAAAAAGTAAACAAAACTTAGTGGAATTTAGTGTTTGGCTAATGAAAAGTATTAGAATATATTAAATTTTAATATTTTAGTGTATTAAAAATTGAAGACTATAGAAATTTCTATGCTACTCTTTAATTTTCAATATACGTTCATAAATTTTTATCATTTTACTGTAATGTTTATTATAATTTATTAGTTTTTCGCAAATTTCTATAAAGTTTCAGGATTTTTCTTTAATTTTTAAAATATTATTGCTAACATTTCTCTCCGTGTACCCGGCATGCAGAATTTATTGTTGATTGTTTTTTCTTTCATTTTAAACTAACTATGGAATGTGGTGTTCCAACAGCCAAATCACAAAAAACCTGTTGTGTAAAGGAAAACCAGCAATAAAGCGGCAACAAAAACCTTGATTTAAAAAAAAGTGTGACGAACAATAATAATATTTTGGTTATTTAAAGAAAAGATTAGAACAAGAAACCTAAAAGAAACAAATACTGAGAAAACTGAAGAAAAACAAGTAAGGTAAGTTCGGGTGTAACCGAACATTACATACTCAGTTGAGCGGTATGGAGACAAAATAAGGGAAAATCACCATGTAGGAAAATGAACCTAGGGTAACCCTGGAATGTGTTTGTATGACATGTGTATCAAATGGAAGGTATTAAAGAGCATTTTAAGAGGGAGTGGGCCATATTTCTATAGGTGGACGCCATTTAGGGATAACGCCATAAAGGTGGGCCAGGGGTGACTCTAGAATTTGCTTGTACGATATGAGTATCAAATGAAAGGTGTTAATGAGTATTTTAAAAGCGCGTGGGCCTTAGTTCTATAGGTGGACGCCTTTTCGAGATTTCGTCATAAAGATGGACCAGGGGTGACTCTAGAATTTGTTTGTACGATATGAGTATCAAATGAAATGTGTTAATGAGTATTTTAAAAGGGAGTGGGCCTTAGTTCTATAGGTGGACGCCTTTCCGAGATATCGCCATAAGGTGGACCAGGGGTGACTCTATAATGTATGAGGGTTTTAAAAGGGAGTGGTGGTAGTTGTATATGTGAAGGCATTTTCGAAATATCGACCAAAATGTGGACCAGGGTGACCCAAAACATCATCTGTCGCGTACCGCTAATTTATATATATATGTAGTACCACGAATAGTATTCCTGCCAAGATTCCAAGGGCTTTTGATTTCGCCCTGCAGAACTTTTTCATTTTCTTCAACTTAATATGGAAGGTGTCACACCCATTTTACAAAGTTTGTTTCTAAAGTTATATTTTCGATATCGAAAAAGTGGGTGTGGTCACAGTCGGATTTCAGCCATTTTTTATACCAATACAAAGTGAGTTCAGATAAGTACGTGAACTGAGCTTAGTAAAGATATATCGATTTTTGCTCAATTTATCGTGTTAACGGCCGAGCGGAAGGACAGACGGTCAACTGTGTATAAAAAATGCGGTTGGCTTCAACCGATTTCGCCCTTTTTCACAGAAAATAGTTATTGTCCTAGAATCTAAGCCCCTACCAAATTTCACAAGGATTGGTACATTTTTGTCCGACTTATGGCAATAAAAGTATCCTAGACAAATTAAATGAAAAAGGGCGGACCCACGCCCATTTTGAAATTTTCTTTTATTTTTGTATTTTGTTGCACCATATCATTACTGGAGTTGAATTTTGACATAATTTACTTATATACTGTAAAGATATTAAATTTTTTGATAAAATTTGACTTAAAAAAAAAATTTTTTTTTTAAGTGGGCGTGGTCGTTCTTGTTTTTGTTAATTTTTATTAAGCATACATATAGTAATAGGAGTAACGTTCCTGCCAAATTTCATCATGATATCTTCAACGACTGCCAAATTACTGCTTGCAAAACTTTTAAATTACCTTTTTTAAAAGGGGGCGATGCCACGCCCATTGTCCAAAATTTTAAAAATTTTCTATTCTTCGTCATTAGTTCAACTAACCTATCAAGTTGCATCGCTTTATCCGTCTTTGGTAATGAATTATTTCACTTTTTCGGTTTTCGAAATATTCGATATCGAAAAAGTGGCCGGGGTTATGGTCCGAATTGTGGTATTTTCATTGGAAGGACAAAAACTTAAAAGCTGAAGATCTTCATAAGTTAGACCTGTGTGATGTCGTTCAAGAAACGGATATGTTTTATCCAACGACGAAGCTTGCTTTGTATATTGCTATCGCATTACCTTGTACGACAAGTTCCATAGAACGGATCTTTAGCACGTTTATAAGAGTAAGACTTGGCTTCGCTCAACTATGGTCGGAAATCGTTTGAATTGTAAGAAAAGTGATGAAAATCCAAAAGTTATTCCCAGATTGTTATGATGAATATGATTCATTTTTTTTTTAGGATTATGCATGATGAGTGTACTTAGGAAAATGGCCAAGGATAAAAGAAAGGATATGGTACTCAGAGTTTTTGAACGATTTGCACAAGATCCACGCCGTTTGGCACTTCTATAATTCACTGCTTATTGTTTCTTGACTTTAAATTGGTTGGAATTGCGCAACCTGACCCCGACAGACGTAGAGCTTAGTGCTCAACCTACCTCTTGACGGTGGTACCGGGGGTATATGGTACTCAGACAGTAGGAGGTTTAGTGCGGTTAAAGTCTCACACTAACTTTGAGTCTTTCGATGCTTTCTCATCGTAAAAAAAAAAAATTGGATTGCCCTCCCCCCTCATTATTGTAAAATCAAATCCGGGCTACGCCCTTGACACCAATTTGTCTCTAACGCTGGTAAAAATTTGATATGCTTGGTCTTTTCGATTGCCATCTAGTTTACCATTTAACTGTTGAATTGTTTTTCCTACTTTGTTAAATGGTTCAACTATTATTTTGAGATGCTTTACTACTGTTTCTGCCTTTACTTTTGTCTTTTTACCAATACATTTGTAAGATTTTTCTCCTATCGTTTTTTCTTCTATGAGTGGTTTAACGATATCTTCCCATTTGCCCATTGGGGATGGTAGATAAAAAAGTTTGTTAAACCTTATCTAAACCGTCGGCGCGGCTGGCATATCGCTTTTTTAGGAATTTGTTATGGGTTGAGTAGAGCTTCAGAAACAAATTAATGCAACTTACTACACAGATGATTAGAAGCATGACATTAATAGTATCTAGTGCCTCAGTATGGTCTATTATATTAGTTGTCATTATATTAGTCTGTTCTTTCCATAAATTTGACTTCGAACCTATATAATTCTTCAGGTGTTGTTGCTTGTGGGTTTCTTACATTCCATATTGTTGGTTCCCTAGGCATATCAATAAGTTTCCACCATGTTTTCAACCATACTAGAATTTTTTCTTCATCTACAATTTTAATTTCATTTTTGAGGTTCTCAAGTGGGCCTTTTACATAAGTTTTAATCTTCCTTGGTCTTTCCATAATTTAAAATCAATAGTTTTACCAAATTTTATTTTATATTTTTTTTCGACATCCTAATGTTTATATAACTGGTCTTGGTTTTTTAGATCCTCTTTTACTATTATTTGAGGCTTCTTTTTATACTCAGTTGATCAGAGCTCACAGAGTATATTAACTTTGATTGGATAACGGTTGGTTGTACAGGTATAAAGGAATCGAGATAGATATAGACTTCCATATATCAAAATCATCAGTATCGAAAAAAAATTTGATTAAGCCATGTCCGTCCGTCCGTCCGTCCGTCTGTCCGTTAACACGATAACTTGAGTAAATTTTGAGATATCTTGACGAAATTTGGTATGTAGATTCCTGGGCGCTCATCTCAGATCGCTATTTAAAATGAACGATATCGGACTATAACCACGCCCACTTTTTCGATATCGAAAAATCGAAAAATTGCGATATGTCATTACCAAAGAGGGATAAAGCGATGAAACTTGGTCGGTGCGTTGAACTTATGACGCAGAATAGAAAATAAGTAAAATTTTGGACAATGGGCGTGGCACCGCCCACTTTTAGAAGAAGGTAATTTAGAAGTTTTGCAAGCTGTAATTTGGCAGTCGTTGAAGATATCATGATGAAATTTGGCAGGAACGTTACTCCTATTACTATATGTATGCTTAACAAAAATTAGGAAAATCGGAGGACGACCACGCCTACTTTTAAATTTTTTTTTTTTTAAGTGAAATTTTTACAAAAAATTTAATATCTTTACAGTATATTAGTAAATTATGTCAACATTCAACTCAAATAATGATATGGTGCAACAAAATACAAAAATAAAAGAAAATTTCAAAATGGGCGTGGCTCCGCCCGTTTTCATTTAATTTGTCTAGGATACTTTTAATGCCATAAGTCGAACATAAATTTACCAATCCTTGTGAAATTTGGTAGAGGGTTAGATTCTAGGACGGTAACTGTTTTCTGTAAAAAAGGGCGAAATCGGTTGAAGCCACGCCCAGTTTTTATACACAGTCGACCGTCTGTCCTTCCGCTCGGCCGTTAACACGATAACTTGAGCAAAAATCGATATATCTTTACTAAACTCAGTTCACGTACTTATCTGAACTCACTTTGTATTGGTGTAAAAAATGGCCGAAATCTGACTATGACCACGCCCACTTTTTCGATATCGAAAATTACGAAAAATGAAAAAAATGTTATAATTCTATTCCAAATACGAAAAAAGGGTTGAAACATGGTAATTGGATTGGTTTATTGACGCAAAATATAACTTTAGAAAAAAACTTTGTAAAATAGGTGTGACACCTACCATATTAAGTAAAAGAAAATGAAAAAGTTCTGCAGGGCGAAATCAAAAGCCTTTGGAATCATGGCAGGAATACTGTTCGTGGTATTACATATATAAATAAATTAGCGGTACCCGACAGATGATGTTCTGGGTCACCCTGTTCCACATTTTGGTCGATATCTCGAAAACGCCTTCACATATACAACTACCACCACTCCCTTTTAAAATTCTGATTAATACCTTTAATTTGACACCCATATTGTACAAACACATTATAGAGCCACCCCTGGTCCACCTTTATGGCGATATATCGAAAAGGCGTCCACCTATAGAACTAAGGCCCACTCCCTTTTAAAATACTCATTATCACCTTTCGTTTGATACCCATAATGTACAAACGCATTCTAGAGTCAACCCTGGTCCACCTTTATAACGATATCCCGAAAAGGCGTCCATCTATAGAATTAAGGCCCACTCCCTTTTAAAATACTCGTTAGCACCTTTCATTTGATACCCATATCGTAAAAAAATTCTAAAGTCACCCCTGGTCCACCTTATGGCGATATTTCGAAAAGGCGTCCACCTATAGAACTAAGCCCCACTCCCTTTTAAAATACTCATTAACACCTTTCATTTGATACCCATATCGTACAAACAAATTCTAGAATCAGCCCTGGTCCACCTTTATGGCGATATCTCGAAAAGGTGTCCACCTATAAAACTATGGCCCACTCCCTCTTAAACTACTCTTTAATACCTTTCATTTCATACGCATGTCATACAAACACATTCCAGGGTTACCCGAGGTTCATTTTCCTACATGGTGATTTTCCCTTATTTTGTCTCCATAGCTCTCAACTGAGTATGTAATGTTCGGTTACACCCGAACTTAGCCTTCCTTACTTGTTGTTTATATTCCTTAACCTCTTTATTTCCTTCTGTAAGTTAATTTTTTCTTCCCTACTTGTACTCAAGTTTATTTCTATACTCAGTTGAGCAGAACTCACAGAGTATATTAACTTTGATTGGATAACGGTTGGTTGTACAGGTATAAAGGAATCGAGATAGATATAGACTTCCATATATCAAAATCATCAGTATCGAAAAAAAATTCGATTGAGCCATGTCCGTCCGCCCGTCTGCCCGTTAACACGATAACTTGAGTAAATTTTGAGGTATCTTGATGAAATTTGGTATGTAGGTTCCTGGGCACTCATCTCAGATCGCTATTTAAAATGAACGATATCGGACAATAACCACGCCCACTTTTTCAATATCGAAAATTTCGAAAATTCGAAAAAGTGCGATAATTCATTACCAAATACGGATTAAGCGATGAAACTTGGTAGGTGTGTTGAACTTATGACGCAGAATAGAAAACTAGTAAAATTTTGGCCAATGGGCGTGGCACCGCCTACTTTTAAAAGAAGGTAATTTAGAAGTTTTGCAAGCTGTAATTTGGCAGTCGTTGAAGATATCATGATGAAATTTGGCAGGAACGTTACTCTTATTACTATATGTCTGCTTAATAAAAATTAGCAAAATCGGAGAACGACCAAGCCCACTTTTTAAAAAAAAAATTTTTAATTAAAATTTTAAAAGAAAAGTTAATATCTTTACAGTATATAAGTAAATTATGTCAACCTTCAACTCCAGTAATGATATGTTGCAACAAAATACAAAAATAAAAGAAAATTTCAAAATGGGCGTGGCTCCGCCATTTTTCATTTAATTTGTCTAGGATACTTTTAATGCCATAAGTCGAACAAAAATTTACCAATCCTTGTGAAATTTGGTAGAGGCTTAGATTCTAGGACGATAACTGTTTTCTGTGAAAAAGGTCGAAATCGGTTGAAGCCACGCCCAGTTTTTATACACAGTCGACCGTCTGTCTTTACTAAACTCAGTTCACGTACTTATCTGAACTCACTTTGTATTGGCGTAAAAAATGGCCGAAATCCGACTATGACCACGCCCACTTTTTCGATATCGAAAATTACGAAAAATGAAAAAAATGCCATAATTATATACCAAATACGAAAAAAGAGATGAAACATGGTAATTGTATTGGTCTATTGACGCAAAATATAACTTTAGAAAAAACTTGGTAAAATGGGTGTGACACCTACCATATTAAGTAGAAGAAAATGAAAAAGTTTTGCAGGGCGAAATCAAAAGTCCTTGGAATCTTGGAAAGAATACTGCTCGTGGTATGACATATATAAATAAATTAGCGGTACCCGACAGATGATGTTCTGGATCACCCTGGTCCACACTTTGGTCAATATCTCGAAAACGCCTTCACATACACAACTAAGTGCTACTCCCTTTTAGAACCCTCATTAATACCTTTAATTTGATACCCATATCGTACAAACACATTCTAGAGTCACCCCTGGTCCACGTTTATGGCGATATCTCGAAAAGGCGTCCACATATAGAACTAAGGCCCACTCCTTTTTAAAATACTCATTAACACCTTTCATTTGATACCCATATCGTACAAAAAATTCTAGAATCACCCCTGGCCCACCTTTATGGCGATATCTCGTAAAGGCATCCACCTATAGAACTAAGGCCCACTCCCTTTTAAAATACTCATTAACATCTTTCATTTGATACCCATATCGTACAAACAAATTCTAGAGTCACCCCTGGTCCACCTTAATGGCGATATCTTGAAAAGGCGTCCACCTATAGAACTAAGGCCCACGCCCTTTTAAAATACTCATTAACACCTTTCATTTGATACCCATATCGTACAAACAAATTCTAGAGTCACCCCTGGTCCACCTTTATGGCGGTATCTCGAAAAGGCGTCCACCTTTAGAACTAAGGTTCACGCCCTTTTAAAATACTCATTAGCACCTTTCATTTGATACCCATATTGTACAAACGCATTCTAGAGTCACCCCTGGTCCACGTTTATGGCGATATCCCGAAATGCCGTCCACCCATAGAACTAAGGCCCATTCCCTTTTAAAACACTTATTAACACCTTTCGTTTGATACCCATATTATACAAACGCATTCTATAGTCAACCGTGGTCCACTTTTATAACGATATTCCAAAAAGGCGTCCACCTATAGAACTAAGGCCCACTCCGTTTTAAAATACTCATTAACACCTTTCATTTAATACCCATATAGTACAAACAAATTCTAGAGTCGCCCCTGGTCCACCTTTATGGCGATATCTCGAAAAGGCGTCCACATATAGAACTAAGGCCCACGCCCTCTTAAAATACTCATTAACACCTTTCATTTGATACTCATATCGTACAAACAAATTCTAGAGTCACCCCTGGTCCATCTTTATGGCGATATCTCGAAAATGCGTCCATCTATAGAACTTAGGCCCACGCCCTTTTAAAATGCTCATTAATACCTTTCATTTGATACCCATATCGTACCTAATAAATTCTAGAGTCACCCCTGATCCACCATTATGGCGATATCTCGAAAAGGCGTCTACCTATAGAACTATGGCCCACTTCGTCTTAAAATACCCTTTAATACCTTCCATTTGATACACATGTCATACAAACACATTCCAGGGTTACCCTAGGTTCTTTTTACAACATGGTGATTTTCCCTTACTTTGTCTCCACAGCTCTCAGCTGAGTATGTAATGTTCGGTTACACCCGAACTTAGCCTTCCTTACTTGTTAAAATAGTCATTAATATCTTTCATTTGATACCCATATCGTACAAAAAAATTCTGTAGTCACACCTGGCCCACCTTTATGGCGATATATCGAAAAGTCATCCACCTATAGAACTAAGGCCCACTGCCTTTTAAAAGACTCATTAACACCTTTAATTTGATACCCATAACGTACAAACAAATTCTAGAGTCACCCCTGGTCCACCTTTATGGCGATATCTTGAAAAGGCGACCACTTATAGAACTAAGGGCCACGCCCTTTTAAAATACTTATTAACACCTTTCACTTGATACCCATATCGTACAAACAAATTCTAGAGTCACCCCTGGTCCAACTTTATGGCGATATCTCGAAAAGGCGTCCACCTATAGAACTAAGGCCCACGCCCTTTTAAAATACTCATTAACACCTTTCATTTGATACCCATATTGTACAAACGCATTCTAGAGTCACCCCTGGTCCACGTTTATGGCGATATCCCGAAAAGGCGTCCACCCATAGAACTAAGGCCCACTCCCTTTTAAAACACTTATTAACACCTTTCGTTTGATACCCATATTATACAAACGCATTCTAGAGTCAACCCTGGTCCACTTTTATAACGATATTCCGAAAAGGCGTCCACCTATAGAACTAAGGCCCACACCCTCTTAAAATACTCATTAACACGTTTCATTTGATACCCATATAGTACAAACAAATTCTAGAGTCACCCCTGGTCCACCTTTATGGCGATATCTCGAAAAGGCGTCCACATATAGAACTAAGGCCCACGCCCTCTTAAAATACTCATTAACACCTTTCATTTGATACTCATATCGTACAAACAAATTCTTGAGTCACCCCTGGTCCATCTTTATGGCGATATCTCGAAAAGGCGGCCATCTATAGAACTTAGGCCCAAGCCCTTTTAAAATACTCAGTAATACCTTTCATTTGATACCCATATCGTACAAAATAAATTCTAGAGTCACCCCTGGTCCACCTTTATGGCGATATCTCGAAAAGGCGTCCACCTATAGAACTTAGGCCCACTCCCTTTTAAAATTATCATTAACACATTTCATTTGATACTCATATCGTACAAACAAATTCTAGAGTCACCCCTGGTCCACCTTTATGGCGATATCTCGAAAAGGCGTCCACATATAGAACTAAGGCCCACGCCCTCTTAAAATACTCATTAACACCTTTCATTTGATACACATATCGTACAAACAAATTCTAGGGTCACCCCTGGTCCACCTTTATGGCGATATCTCGAAAAGGCGTCCACCTATAGAACTTAGGCCCACTCCCTTTTAAAATTATCATTAACACATTTCATTTGATACTCATATCGTACAAACAAATTCTAGAGTCACCCCTGGTCCACCTTTATGGCGATATCTCGAAACGGCGTCCACATATAGAACTAAGGCCCACGCCACCTTAAAATACTCATTAACACCTTTCATTTGATACTCATATCGTACAAACAAATTCTAGAGTCACCCCTGGTCCACCTTTATGGCGATATCTCGAAAAGGCGTCCACATATAGAACTGAGGCCCACGCCCTCTTAAAATACTCATTAACACCTTTCATTTGATACTCATATCGTACAAACAAATTCTAGAGTTACCCCTGGTCCATCTTTATGGCGATATCTCGAAAAGGCGTCCATCTATAGAACTTAGGCCCACGCCCTTTTAAAATACTCATTAATACCTTTCATTTGATACCCATATCGTACAAAATAAATTCTAGAGTCACCCCTGGTCCATCTTTATGGCGATATCTCGAAAAGGCGTCTATCTATAGAACTTAGGCCCACGCCATTTTAAAATACTCATTAATACCTTTCATTTGATACCCATATCGTACAAAATGAATTCTAGAGTCACCCCTGGTTCACCTTTATGGCGATATCTCGAAAAGGCGTCCATGTTTAGAACTAAGGCCCACTCCCTTTTAAAAAACTCATTAGCACCTTTCATTTAATACCCATGTCGTACAAACAAATTCTAGAGTCAGGCCTGGTCCACCTTTATGGCGATATCCCTAAATGGCGTCCATCTATAGAACTATGGCCCACTTCCTCTTAAAATACTCTTTAATACCTTCCATTTGATACACATGTCATACAAACACATTCCAGGGTTACCCTAGGTTCTTTTTACAACATGGTGATTTTCCCTTACTTTGTCTCCACAGCTCTCAACCGAGTATGTAATGTTCGGTTACACCCGAACTTAGCCTTCCTTACTTGTTTCGTATTGCTTTGCTATAAATCTCCTACCGTTGGCCTGTTTTCCTCCTCTTTTTCTTTTCAGTTTGACCAGTTTTGGGACTTTAGGTTCCTCTATTTTTTGAATCCTATTTCTCTTTCTATACTCCTCGATTGTTAGTGGGTAGGGCCTCTCTTGATTTTCTCAGGTGTTTTCTTTGCACCTCCTTGCAAAATTAAATTTAATCTAACTAATTTATCAAAAATTTGGTCAAATTGACTTTGATTTTGTATGTCCTCTTCTGGGAACATAAATCAATAAGTAAGAAAAAAAAAAAAATTTTTACAGCAAAAATATAATTTTTGCTTTTCAATAGGCAGCCGTTAGGTTGCCGGAATATTGTTATTGTTAGAAATAAATATTAATGTTAATTATTATAATACATATCGGATAAATGGTTAGCAATTTGGAGGACCGCTTTTTCTTCAGGGTATCCGTTAATATCTTCTCAATCCTCTAGCAAATGTTATATTCCACTTCGCTTTCCGCATCAGGTGCACTCGGAAAAATGGTTTGCAATTTTGAGCACCCCCTTTTTCTTCAGGGTATCCGTTAATTTCTTCTCAATCATCTAGCAAATGTTATATTCCACTTCGCTTGCCGCGTCAGGTGCACTCGGGAAAATGTTTGGTAATTTGGAGCACCGCTTAGTACTGTCGGTTTTTTGTATGATTTGTGTAGTATGTGTATATATATGTAGCGCTTAGGCTGAATAATCAGCCAGTATTATCCTTTCCAGAAATGACCTTAGGCTGAAAAATCAGCCACCAGAATCATAGGCAGGATCGCCATATACAATGTGGAAAAATGAATAGTGTTTTGTGACATGTCAATGAGTGAATGCGTGAATGCTTCTTTATTCTAATATTGTCAGTTTATTTATACTAAATTATTCTAAGCATATTCTTACATACATATTTACTTTAAGCATACATACTTACATACCTACATACAACTCGACACAAAATATGTACCTACACATCTGTGTTGAGCTGTGACTTCTCTGGGAAATGCAATGTCAGCAAATTTGCCGGTATACAAATTTGGTTTGGTCGTGCGTTCTACACACACCTATATTAAATCGTGTGAATTGCTCTGTCAGCAACAATTAGCAAATGCCCCTTTAGTGTTGATGAAAATGTAGACCCTTTTTGTTACAGGGTAGCATATTAAATGGTATAATTATTTGGCATTGAAATTGTTGGCTCTTTACACTACAAGCTGCTGCTGGTGTTAGCTGGTGGTGGTGGAAAACGGTGAAATGCGTTACATTGTGTGGCGTGGTTTTCGAATCCCGTTATACGTGACGTGGTGTGAGTGCCGTTATTTAAATGTTTTTATGTACAGGCCGGTTGGTTTTTTTACAAAGTTTATTTTTGATTTTATTAATTAAAATTTTTTTTTTTATTAAAATTTTTACATTATAGTTTTATTAATTTGTCGAATTTGTTGTCACCTCTGTGCTGATTAAAACATTGCTGTTATAATATATATAGTTAACTTATATCTAATTGAATTAGATTCTTGTATTGTAGTTCTGTAAAATTTCGATTATTTCTGTTGTATTTAGGATTTTATATTATAGATTTATTACTCTTTCTATTATTTCTGCTGCAATTAGTACTTTATGTTATAGTTTTATTAAGTTTGTAGATTAGAATTTAGATTACTTCTATTGTATTTGAAATTTTATATTATAGATTTATTAATCTTTCTATTATTTCTGCAGCAATTAGTACTTTGTGTTATAGTTTTATTAATTTTGTCGATTAGAATTTTTACGTTTTATTAAATTTTGATTTGGAATTTTATAATTTTATTAAATTGTAGTTTTGTTTTTTTTCGGTGCCACTGCCACTGCCACTTTTATTATGCCGTTCAAAAAAATGTCGCACGGTCGCCATATTGTATAGAAAGTGACGCCGTCTTGTTACCTGCCTCCTTGCTGTCGTCTTGGAGGGCGCCGCCTCAAACCGTCGCCAAGTTATGTGAAAACGCTATTTTGATAACTGCGTTACTATCGTGGCGGTCGCCTTCGCCACATTTTAGAATTCATAAAAACACTTTTGTTTACTTTAGTTAAATTTGATTTAAATATACACTTTATTTGCTATATCTTAAAAAACACGTCCGCAGTCAAAGTGTGCGGCAAATGAAATGGCCGCCTTTCGGTTTTCTTTTTTTATTTCTCTTCTCTTTTATATGTGTAACGTGAGCTACAGTTGCATTTGACACCCACGTTGCCAACTGCACGCGCCTGTCAAATACAGCTTAAGCCCCACGTACATAGACTACATTATAATATTTTATATAAGGCTTTA
The DNA here is from genome assembly GCF_040869045.1 of Eurosta solidaginis. Classification (NCBI taxonomy): domain Eukaryota; kingdom Metazoa; phylum Arthropoda; class Insecta; order Diptera; family Tephritidae; genus Eurosta; species Eurosta solidaginis. Next base: position 188,647,640 of record NC_090319.1, on the reverse strand, counting down.
TTTTATCCTTAGATAGACGTTCCTGGAAATCAAGATTAGCAGACAGAAATTTTAGGCAGCGATAGACGCAAGCAGAGTAATAGAAAAGAAGTGAGGAAGATTGTTTTTTGTAGTAAGATGACAGTTGCTGCAATTAATTGGAAAATGAAGATGCTGAGGAATTATAAGCTAACATAGTTCGATTTTCGATGAATAATTTGGTGGTTGAATTTAACAGACAGAAGCTGAAAGTTGCTCAAGCGGTAAGGACGTATCAGAAGCATTGTAATCATGGGATTGGAGGAAAGCCAGGAAAAGGTTAAGTTTTCATCGCTGAAAGTGGAGCAACTGAATGCTTTGTTTCAAAAATGTACTGTCGCAGATTCGGGCAACAAGATCCACGAGATTGTATCATTAATGGAACTATTCGAGTCTGATGAGGTGGATATTGAAGAGGTCGAATCACGTGAATATCCGTCTTAGCAGCAACAAATTGGTGAACTCAAAAAATGATGAGCAGCTTATGAAAAACAGTGAGTGGACTACAGGCTATGACGTAGGTGGTGGCAAAAGATTGGGCTGAGTCCCTGCCAGCATTCAGAACATGGTTTCAATTCGCGATTGGAAGTCAGTACGGTGCAATAATTGCAACGAGGTGGGACACATAGCAGATAAGTGTCCACATCCACAGCGCAAAATTAAGTACACGAAATGCAACAATTTTGAGCACGAAGCCAAATCATGTGGCATAGCGAAGCCATCAGTAGCAAACATAGCAGTCAGTGGATTCAGCAATAACACCATTTACCAAAAATGTAAAAGTATTCGGGCAAAATATTTAAGTATTTTTTGACACCGCCAGCGATGTGTCAATGGTCAAAGAGTCTCTATTAATAAGAAACTTGAAGTGTTCGGAGGCGGTACAGTCGAAACAGAGCACAAGGTAAATGTCGTTATGCAACTAGATGGTAGAGAAGTGCAATTTTGGTTAGTCATAGTGGCAGACGAGTTTATGCCATATGAGGTACTAATCGGTCGTGATGTGTTATATAGTGGAGACGCAAAATTTGTCATCGAATCATGAGTGTTGAGAATAGAAGGGCCAGGGTCACAGATGAAAGTAAACTTCGTGAATGGTGGTGACTCCAAGCAGTTGAGCACCTTGTTAGATCAGTATGAAGATTGCGCAACAAGAGTTGTCAGACTGAGTCAAATGGAGATACAAGTCACCACTGATAAGCCAATTGTGGGAAATCGCTATCAGTTCCCATTTTCGTAACGTCCGGTTTTGTCAACGATTGTGGATAATCTATTGGATCACAATATAATTCGTCCAAGTACGTCCCCATATGCAGCTCCCGTGGTTTTAGTAAAGAAGTCCAACGGTGAACACAGAATGTGTGTCGACTTCCGCGCACTCAATGCAGTCAGCTAGCGAGATTAGAGAACAACCGATTATATAACATATTGGATATAACCGCGGGGTATAATCAAATCCCAATGAAGGAAGAGAACGAACAGTATACTGCGTTTATTACCGCGGATGGGCTGTTTGAGCACAATGATAGGCCCTATGGTATTTCAGGAGATAGTGTTGAAGATTATTAAGAAGCTCAAGCAACGGGCCAAAATTGTGAGTTATGTCGACGAAGTTTTCATTGCTTCATCAACAATGGACGAGGGTATTCACGTATTGACAAAGTTTTTAGCAAAAGTACGCGAAGCAGGCTTGACGCGCCGACCATCGAAAGGTGTTTTCTTGGCGGAGACAGTTACTTTTCTGGGTCATATAATTGGTATGGTATTCATCCAGGTGAGGAGAAAATGCAAAGCGTGAACTATTACCTACTACTGACTTCAGCGACACAGGTACGTCAGTTTTTGGGACTAACAGGTTTTTTCGTAGGTTCGTCCCACATTATGGTGTCATTACGAAGCCCCTCACTCAATTCCTAAGAAAGTTTCGAACGGACGAAAATACAAGATGAAGCCTTCATTGCATTGAAGTTAACACATACATCTGAAACGGTTCTGGCACTGTTCGATTCTTCAAAGCCGCATGAGGTGCATACCGATGCCAGAGCTCTAGGTATCTCGGGTATTTTATTTGAAAGGGAAGAGGAAGGTCTGAAGCCAGTTAAATACTACAGTCGACAGTGCAGTGCAGCTGAAAGCAGGTACGTAAGCCACGAACTAGAAAGATTTAAAGTGCACTTGTTGGGTTCGCATTTTCTTGTGGTAACCAACTGCAACGCCATATCAACTACACAAGCAACGACGTTAGTTCACCTTCGAGTGGATACGTGGTGGTTTCAGCTTCGGGAGTTCGAGTTCGAATGCCCTCATCGGTCTAAAAGGTGATGATAAAACGTGACCCGACAGCCATCAAAGTTGATTGGATTTACGTGTTGCAAATGCAGGATAACCAGTTAAGGCGGATCGCTCACATTTAAAAAAAAACCATACCTCCGCATCTGACGCAGACGAAAAGCAAACACGTATGGATTACCAGATGCAGCAAGGTCGGATATATCGCAATGTCGAAGGGCAACCAAAGCGGGTAATTTCGAAAGCAGTACGATGGCGAATAACAAAAAGGAAATGAGAACAATAAGCGTTTTTACTGTCCGTTTAAATTACAATTTATTAAGCACAATAGCTTTAGCACAATAGTTTTTAGTTCACAATATATATTTCTTAAGCACGAGAGGTTTAGTTTACAGTTTTTAATTTTCTTTTCTTTTAAAGCCTAAAAAGCGAGATTATGCTTTACCAAAGGTATATGAAGCGAATAAACACAACAAAAGATTTTATTCAATTAGCACGATAGCTATATTTTTTGGTGATTTATCACGACAAACGTAGTTAGAAATTTATTAATGTGCCTTGCACTATAACTTTGACGAGACTAAAAAAATAAATTCAATTCTACTTTCAATTCATACAAAAATTCAAATTTCTAATATGTATATGTAATTACTTATATTCAAAGGAAATGTAAAAAGCAACAATTTAAATGGATACAGGAATATCACCCGATTTAACGGCAGCGTACATAATAAAAATAGTTATTTTAGCAAATATATGAAGTACAGCTAAGGACGGTCACCTAGTTCAGCGGTACTGCGCAACAGCGGCTTTAATGCTACCATATGTACATATGCATATAATATGTGTGTACAGTGGAGTTTCTCTGCATAGCTAGCAGTAAGCATTGGTGGGATGGCAGAATCAAAGCAGGCGACGGTTTATGCATTTATGTATAGCAATATTTATATGCATATGAGCATTGACAATTGCAAAAGGCAAATGGTAAAATAGCAGTGATAATAAATAAATATTCTTGTCAGTGCTGGAATGCAGAAAAAGGTAGTAATAAGGAATTAGTAACTTATACTACTAAATATGTATAATGCGCTTTTGACTAAACATACTCCACCCGTTGGAAGGCTTAGGCTTTCAAGATATTGTCGTCAATTGGAAGTAGACATAGCTTTGACACACATCGTTTGTAGATACCATTTGCAGTTTTTAGAACGGCAACTCGCTGAAGATTCGATGCAGATGAGTTCCACTGTTGGCGTTAGTGAGAAGTGTTAAATATTCGGAATGCCACTTCTTCCAAAACTGTTGTTGCATGAAACAAACACGCTGCCATCTACTAAGTCGTTTCATATCAATTGCTGAGAGATCAGGTTCTACCACAGACGTGAAAGATGCGCCAATAAGAAAGTGCCCAGGTGTCAGTACCTCAATGTCGTCAGGGTTCTCTGAAATGGGACATAAACGGCGTGAATTTATAATTGCAGATATCTGGCACACAAGTGTGCGAAGCTCATCGAAATTAAATTTGAAAGGCCAACAACTCGGTAAAAATGATATTTGGCAGTTTTTACTGCGGCTTCCCATAAACCGCCGAAGTGAGAAGAGCGAGGGGGTATGAACTTCCACTCAATTCCATCGTTGGCACACTGCTCATGAATCGCTTTTGAATGCTCTTGACTGAAAAATTGTTTTTTCAGGTCTGATAGGTCATTTTTAGCTCCAACAAAATTAGTAGCGTTGTCCGACCATATGATTTGCGGTTTACCACGTGTACAAATAAATCTCTTTAGGGCTGCGAGGAATGGTGAGGTTGCCAAATCTTTTACCACCTCCATGTGAACGGCCTTGGTTGAAAACCAAATGAATATGGAAATGTAGCACTTTATTGGAGCTCGATTTCGTACATCAGATTTGTAGAAAAACGGTCCACAAAAGTCAACTCCGGTAATTAAAAACGCTCGATTGCATTGCACTCTTGCGGCTGGTATACTTCCCATTAAGTGCTCCATAAGCTTAGGCTTGATATGAACAACGAACGCATTTGTTAATAATTTGACTTACGGTTTTACGTCCGCCAATAGGCCAATACTGAAGACGAAAATATGCTAATAACGACTGCGGCCCAGCATGCAATAGTTTTCTATGGAAGCTGTTGATGATTGCGTCAGTTACAGGATGCCGTTTAGGCAAGATAATTGGGTGTTTCGATGAAAAATCCATAGTCGAATTTTGAAGCCTTCCGCCGACTCTAAGTAATCCATGATCGTCGAGAAAGGGATTCAGTGAACGAATTTCCGACGAAGTGTTTATTGCCTTTCCAGCTTCGATAGCTTTATATTCTTCTCGAGGATGTGTCCTCTGAATCATTCGAAAAAGTAAACAGGTGCCTTGTTGTAATTCCATTGTACTGAGTAATCCAGTCGCTCTTGCTTTAGATGGCCTAGAAAACCGATAAATGTATGCATATACTCTCTGTCATTTTTTAAATGAGTTAACAAATTTGCAATTTAATGAAATATCAGATGTGGTAGTACATACAAACGCTCTCTTTCGAGATTCTGGTAAATCCTTCATTGGTAGAAGCGGAGACTTTGGTCAATTTTGTTGATTATTGCTAAGATACGATGGGCCGAACTTCCACAAAGGCATATCTAAAAGTTCCTTCGGGCTAGCACCTCTTGAGAGAATATCAGCTGGATTGGAATAGGTCGGGACGTAATTCCAACTCACGCCTTTGGTTAGCGTTTTAATTGTGTTAATACGATTTGCGGTGAAAATATTAAAGTTGGCTGGTTCATTTCGCAGCCACGATAGAACTATTGTTGAGTCCGACCAACAAAATAATTTTCTTCCATTGAAATGCGTTGCATCGACGACTTTCGACATCAATTCGGCCAACAATAAAGCTCCAGAAAGCTCAAGCTTCGGAGATTTAGAACAGAGAAGATTTGTTCGAATAATTCCATCCATTTCAGTTCGTACGTATATGCATGCACCATAAGCAGCAGCACTCGCATCGCAAAATCCATGTATTTGTATGTCAGCCTCGGGTATGAGTAGATATCGATCGAAACTAAAATGAGTAACTAAATTGTATTGATTGCATATTTCTATCCATTATGTTTGTATTGCCTGAGACGGACTCTCGTCCCAATGCAACTTCTCTTTCCACATATTTTGTAAGAATATTTGGGCTTTGGCCACGACAGGCCCAATCAAACCAAGTGGATCATAGAGTCTAGCAACAGCTGAAAGAATTGTACATTTAGTTACCTTGCTTGGGGTCGCAAAGGGCGAAAATGAAAAAATTAAAAAGTCCAAATTTGGATCCCATACCAAACCAAGTGTTTTTGTTATGCTGGTACCATCATCAAATGTAAAAAATTCTTGCTCGTCATCAGCTGCAACATCAACTAAAATTAAATTATTTTTTGAGCACCATTTTCTCAAATGAAAGTTTCCAAGCGACAATAATTTTCTTGTTTGGTTAAGCAATTCTTTAGCAACATCTACGGAATTAGCGCCGGCAATCATATCATCTACATAAAACCCATTTTGTATTGTCTCAGCTCCAAGTGGATAGATGCGTGCTTCATCACGAACAAGCTGGTGCATTGAGCGAATGGCTAGAAATGACGCTGGTTTGGTTCCATATGTAACGGTATCTAATTTAAATATACGAAATTTTTTATTAGGGTTATCTATCCGAACTATTCATTGAAGAAAATTATCAGGATGTGACATTTGATTTGGTTTATTTTCGACGACAGACATGTGATTCAAATCCAGATACTCCTTTATAAATGATGAATATTGTTGCTTAAGTTCAGCATTACGCTGAAACCTTTTCTCCAGAGACTTGAAGCGATTTATGGCTTGCTCGTACGATTCTCCCAACTCGCGTGAAGGTGATTTGGTTGGCAAGCGAACAGAAAACTCACCAGTTTCTAAACGTTTGTAATTTTGTATGAAATGCTTTCACACAAATCTTCCTCTAATGTAGTTGTTGGAGAAGATGGATCACAGCTTTCTATGGTCCAAAACCTTTCCACTAAATTTTTTAATTCTGTTTCGGTGTCATTTTCTGGAGCCATATCGATGACAGCCAAGCAAGATAATTTTGAAGCGTTGTATATGGTGGCGCCTGATGCAACCCAGCCTAACTTCGTTTCGCAGCGGTAAATTTTCACCCAAGCGTATCTGACCGACGCAGAGTAAATCGAAAAAGAGGCCAGCTCCAATCAGCATGTCAATGCGCTGTGGTTCAAACAATAGTGGGTCGGCAAGGCGAATATTTGAGGGTATATTCCAATCAACATCTTTCAATGAGCGACTTGGTTGGATATCAGTTATAGTGGATGTAACGACAGCCGTCAACTTGGCTGTGTACTCTGTGATTCGAGAATGGAGATCTAAATCAACTATATGATTAGCGACGAAATCATTTTGGCCTATACCAGAAATGAACTGTGAGGATTTTGTTTTCTTAATTTGCAATTGGTTAACTAGTCTATTAGTTACAAAGTTGAGTTGTGACGCAGAATCTAACAGAGCTCGACAAGGAATCAAAGAGCCAGATTTATTCTTTATGTATATAACGGCGGCCTCCTTGGTGTGATGGTAGCGTGCTCCGCCTATCACACCGTATGCCCTGGGTTCAACTCCCGGGCAAAGCAACATCAAAATTTTAGAAATAAGATTTTTCAATTAGAAGAAAATTTTTCTAAGCGGGGTCGCCCCTCGGCAGTGTCTGGCAAGCGCTCCGATTGTATTTCTGCCATGAAAAGCTCTCAGTGAAAACTCATCTGCCTTGCAGATGCCGTTCGGAGTCGGCATAAAACATGTAGGTCCCGTCCGGCCAATTTGTAGGGAAAAATCAAGAGGAGCACGACGCAAATTGGAAGAGAAGCTCGGCCTTAGATCTCTTCGGAGGTTATCGCGCCTTACATTTATTTTTATTTTTTTATATAACGGCGGTTGCTAAGAGAACGAAATCTCTGTCCGCAACGCTATGTTCAGCTGCAGAAATAACGAGTGCCGAAGCTGGAGGAACAAAAGTGGAAGATTAATAGTATGCGTTATTAGCAATATTTGGTGCATTTACTAAATGTGATGATGATGATGGTTTGGAAATCGCCTGAGCTTGGGACGAGTTTTGGACGGAAATTGTACCTTGGTGTAGCAAACTATCGTGCTTCGATGAGCAATGTCTACAGTGACCACATTTGCATTAATTAACGGAATGGCCTGTTCTAAGACAATTCAAACAAAGTTGCAATCTTTTTGCTTCCCTGTAGCGCATAATTGGAAAAAGCGTCAGAAATTGCTCGCATTGCGCGATTTTATATTCACTAGAACTGCATAGTTTGCAACCAGCCACGGCGGACGTTAATTGGACCTTTTTGTTGTTGTTATACAATTTCTTTCCTACCTGTTTTTCCGATGATACAAACGCATTTTCGACATACTCCAATCGTTGACAACGCTGCTCCAAAAATTTAGCCATTGAATCCCAAGTTGGTATTTCATTCGCAGGTTCAGCAATCTGCGATTTGTTCCTTTGTACCCAAAGTTTGTAACGCGAGCAAGTGAGCATTTACTGTATCGCTAAGATCACGAAGAGAGCCTGGAAATTCGAACGTTTATTATCAAATCTATATTTTAATAAAACAAGAGCTTTATCGTAATTTTGTTCCCATATTTCCAACGATCGAATCGTGTCCAATGCTGCGTCGCGTAGACTCGATCGAAGGTGATGAAATTTTTCAATTCTAGTCAAATCTACATTTTGATGAACAACAGTGTTGAACATCGAAAAGAAATCTGGCCAATCGACATAGTTACCGCTAAATTTGGGGATTTGTAGGATGGGTAGCTTTTGCTTCGGTTGAGTTACGATAAACGATGGTTGTTCACAAGATGGCCGTACTGTAGAGCTGTGCGTTTCTGAGTTACGTAGAGTGTGCATCCGCCGAGTCAGCTTGGTTTTTACCTGATTTCGGTTAAATAATCAATATCGCCATCATTAAGCTGTCTGTGCATACTATCGAACCGTTTCTCCAGGCGACCCACTTGTTTGATGCGAACCTCCACTGCAGCCTCATCGAACGCTTGTATAGCCTCCAACGTTGATGCGCCGTTAATTTGGACAATTTGTTGAACTAATGCCTCGGGCTTCTTCTTAGCATCAGCTTGGTCTACCGTTTTAGGTGGTGCCATTTGAATGTTTTCGAGGTTTAGTGAAATAAACGAAACGAAATTTTGTTTTGTTACCGAATTAACGAGTCTTTTGACTAGCAGACTGTATTTTATACGCGACTTTGAAAACTTCAACTTTTGCATATAAATACCGATTCCGCTATCATGTCGGGGTCACCAATGAAATGAAAACAATAAGCGTTTTTACTGTCCGTTTAAATTACAATTTATTAAGCACACAATAGCTTTAGCACAATAGTTTTTAGTTCACAATATATATTTCTTTAGCACGAGATGTTTAGTTTACAATTTTTAATTTGCTTTTCTTTTAAAGCCTAAAAAGCGAGATTATGCTTTACCACAGGTATATGAAGGGATTAAACACAACAAAAGATTTTATTCAATTAGCACAATAGCTATATTTTTTGGTGATTTATCACGACAAACGTATTTAGAAACATATTAATGTGCCTTGCACCATAACTTTGACGAGACTAAAAAACTAAATTCAATTCTACTATGAATTCATACAAAGTTCAAATTTCTAATATGTATATATAATTACTTATATTCAAAGGAAATGTAAAAAGCAACAATTTAAATGGATACAGGAATATCACCCGATTTAACGGCAGCGTACACAATAGAAATAGTTATTTTAGCAAATATATGAAGTACAGCTAAGGATAGTCACCTAGTTTAGCGGTACTGCACATCAGCTGCTTTAATGCTACCATATGAGCCGTTTAATTTGAAAGTGGCATAAGTCATTTCCAACTCATGGTCTTAAATGCATTGTTATTTTTGAACGAATGCATATATAGATGGTTCTACAATTATAAAATAATAATAAGAATTGCATCTTTTGGATATTGGACTCTAAAAAACTGGAGGCGAGGAGAGATACAAACAAATTACCACTGAACCCAACCGACATGAAATGACTTATGCCACTTTCAAAATAAACGGCTCATATGTACATATGTATATAATATGTGTGTACAGTGAAGTTTCTCTGCATAGCTAGCAGTAAGCATTGGTGGGATGGCAGAATCAAAGCAGGCGACGGTTTATGCATTTATGTATAGCAATATGTATATGCATATGAGCATTGACAATTGCAAAAGGCAAATGGTAAAATAGCAGTGATAATAAAAAAATATTATTGTCAGTGATCGAATGCAGAAAAAGGTAGTAATAAGGAATTAGTAACTTATACTACTAAATATGTATAATGCGCTTATGACTAAACAAAAAGCATGTCATGATGATATGGGTCACTTTGACGTAGATAAGACAGTGGGATGAATTGGGAAGCCCTTATGGATTCCAAGAATACGAAGTTATGTAAAATCGTGCATTAACTCATGCGAACAGTGTTGTCTTTTCAAGGTAAAAGGAAGGAAATCTGAGAGTCAGCTTCGTGTTATCGAAGTCTTACCGATACCATTCCGAACGGTTATTATTGACCACCTGCTTCCGTTTCCAAAGAGCAAAAGGGGTAATGCATACATCTTGGTCATTGTATGTGGATTCAGAAAGTATGTACTACTGAAGGCACCGCGAAATACAAAAACCGAACCTGTTACGAGAACATTGGAAGAGATGATGTCTATATTTGGCCAGCCAGTCCGCCTCATATCTGACCGAGGTCCAGCCTTCATATCTAAAGCACTCCAGGACTTTTTGTGTGCTATATTACACTATATTGTTTTTGGTAAACTCACTATTTATCTGTATTCATCCAAAACCTGACTCAACAATCAAATTTCTATTAGGTAACCATAAACCTTTATTTAGCAATGTTGATAAAGGATTGAAAGTTTTGCAAAGTTTGCTAAGCACTCAAAACAGGTTTTTTCGTTTTCTTATTTTCATTCATTGTTAATTTTGTCAAAGGTTTTGATTCTTTTCGTTTATTGTTTTTTTTTTTTTGGTGTATTAAAGCAGTCAAACCAACAAACGCTCGCACATAGTAATATTTAATTAAATATGTACATGCATTTGTGCAAATAATTATATGTACCGGCTGTGTGCATGCGTAAGTTGCTCTGACATTGCTATGATATCAAAATCCACCAAAAAAATTGTTATTTCATATAAGGAAGAATGTGCTTACAGTTGTTCGTAGTTACTTAGATATATTATGCAATCCATCGCTGAAAGGCCTTCCAAGATGATGCAGCAAGTCTGACGTTATTGCTCTTGTTAGGATGTAAAGTTTTGGTTGAATATATGGTTTTTTGCTTGGGTTTTACGGATGTTTAGACTTTTTCGTTACCACAAATTGTTATTATTTCATGAAATAATGTTTCGCTTAAGAAAATATATCTTTTGGGCTATAGTCAACCCACAAAGTTTTTTTTTCTAGTGTGTTTAAAATCTCACATTAACTTTATCTCTGTAGATGGGCTATATATATATATATATATATATATATTTTGTTGTGCGACACAAATTAAGACTCAATATTTCCATAAAACACTATAGTACTTTTACTAAGCGTAATTTTTTTTGTTAGTTAAACTTGTTTCTGTTTATACTCAGTTGAGCAGAGCTCACAGAGTAAATTAACTTTGATTGGATAACGGTTGGTTGTACAGATATAAAGGAATCGAGATAGATATAGGCTTCCATATATCAAAATCATCAGCATCGAAAAAAAATTTGATTGAGCCATGTCCGTCCGTCCGTTAACACGATAACTTGGGTAAATTTTGAGGTATCTTGATGAAATTTGGTATGCGGGTTCCTGGGCACCCATCCCAGATCACTATTTAAAATGAACGAAATCGGACTATAACCACGCCCCTTTTTCGATACCGAAAATTTCGAAAAACCGAAAAAGTGCGATAATTCATTACCAAAGAGGGATAAAGCGATGAAACTTGGTAGATTGGTCGAACTAAAGACGAAGAATAGCAAATTAGTAAAATTTTTGACAATGGGCGTGGCACCGCCCACTTTTAAAAGAAGGTATTTTAAAAGTTTTGCAAGCTGTAATTTGGCAGTCGTTGAAGATATCATGATGAAATTTGGCAGGAGCGTTACTCCTATTACTATATGTATGCTTAATAAAAATTAACAAAATCGGAGAACGACCACGCCCACTTTAAAAAGTTTTTTTAAAGTCAAATTTTAACAAAAAATTTAATATCTTTACAGTATATAAGTAAACTATGTCAAAATTCAACTCCGGTAATGATATGGTGCAACAAAATACAAAAATAAAAGAAAATTTCAAAATGGGCGTGGCTCCGCCCTTTTTCATTTAATTTGTCTAGGATACTTTTATTGCCATAAGTCGAACAAAAATGTACCAATCGTTGTGAAATTTGGTATGTGCATAGATTCTAGGCCGATAACTATTTTCTGTGAAAAAGGGGGAAATCGGTTGAAGCCAACCCAAGTTTTTATACACAGTTGACCGTCTGTACTTCCGCTCGGCCGTTTACACGATAAATTGAGCAAAAATCGATATATCTTTACTAAGCTCAGTTCACGTACTTATCTAACTCACTTTGTATTAGTATAAAAAATGGCCGAAATCCAACTGTGACCACACCCACTTTTTCGATATCGAAAATTACGAAAAGTAAAAAAAATGCCATAATTCTATACCAAATACGAAACAGGGGATGAAACGTGGTAATTGGATTGGTTTATTGACGCAAAATATAACTTTAGAAACAAACCTTGTAAAATGGGTGTGACACCTTCCATATTAAGTTGAAGAAAATGAAAAAGTTCTGCAGAGCGAAATCAAAAGCCCTTGGAATCTTGGCAGGAATACTATTCGGGGTACTACATATATAAATAAATTAGCGGTACGCGACAGATGATGTTTGGGTCACCCTGTGTTACCTGCTCCATATGACCATATATATACTATTCGGGGTACTACATATATAAATAAATTAGCGGTACGCGACAGATGATGTTTGGGTCACCCTGTGTTACCTGCTCCATATGTACTTTTCACGCATTCCACAGTTTGCTTTTATGTCCACTGGTCGAGGCGTGTGCACTGGCTCATGCCCGGAGCTTCAGTTTCGTGGGATATTTTTAACGGCCACTGAACCAAACTGCGAAAATATGACCTGAGCAGATAAAAAGTATATTTACTTGCACACTAGAAAATAACCTCTACAATTCTATACCCCTTTATAAGCCAACTTACTGCTATTATCACAGCCACTTAACCAAGCAACATTATAGTCGATGTTATCAGCTTCTCTTAACCCGCCCTTCCATGGCTTTTTCGCTGTTATAAAGCCCCTTTTTGTATTACCTACCTCCCCTCAGATATAAGACCAAATTAGTAACGAAAATTAAGATTCCATATTGATTTCAATATTTATTTATAACATTTCAATCCATTTTGATAAAAGAAAAGTGAATAAAAATTTAATTTCCCTAATTAAATTTATATATATGCAAACTACAAAAATATCTTAGGCAGTTAATAACAAAACGAATCACCCTACTGTTTCTACATAGCAAAATCTTGCCCTATCCTAACTTTAAATAGTACAAGGGAACCTTGACCTATATTTTTAAGAAAAATATAAGTATATATAAATATATGTACAGGTAGGTATACGCATTTAAAGCAAAAGAAAATTACTTATTTATATATATATATATATGTAAATACGTAGCACATGCCCATTGAAGAATTTAAAAAAAGGTATAGTAGAAAACTCAACAGCAATAAAAACAAAATTAACCAAACCAACATACATATGTACGTATGTAATATTGTATGAACCTGCAGTGATCTTAATGCGAGTAGGTATGTGCGTACATATATATGTGTGTCAGCCTGCGCATACGAAAATATAAAAATTTATCAAAATGAAAAAAAAAATTGAATTAAACTTATTTTTGATTCCACTTACATTGGTGCTTCATTATAGTGATTTGCGCCGGATCAAAGATTTATCCAAATATGCATATTTATACATATCTCGACGCGTCGAAGGCCTCCTCGCTCGATGATATTATCTGCATCACTCTATAACTATGATGAAAGATATGCTTTCGCACAATTAACTAAAGGTTTTAGGTGCTATCTTGCATTGGATAAAAAAAAATATTATTATTCAGCAACGTGCTAAGTAGAAACAAAAAAAGTTGTATTTAACTTCAAAAATATATATATATATATATATATATATATATATATAAGTAAAGGACTGAAGGTCCTTGAACAATAAAAAAGTTAAAGGGCCAACTTGCCCTGAAATGAAACACAAAAAAGTTAGATTTACAGTAATTTATTGAAATAGAACAAGCGGGTTAGTAGTCCACGATGCAACCGCCACTTTGATGCGCGCTGCTTCCTTATATAGAATTGTTGCTCTGCTGCCTTGGGGTGCGCAGTATTTGGTACGCTGGTTTAGGCCCTACCTTTTCACGGTTGACATGCACTGAGGGCATGTGCAAGTATTTCACAATCATGTGAAACATTATTTGCTGACGCTACTGTCTGGCCCTGTTGGTATGATTCTTGTTGATGTGCAAGTATTTCACAATCGTGTGAAACATAATTTGCTGACGCTACTGTCTGGCCCTGTTGCTATGGTTCTTATTGCGTAAACATTAGTACGTGGTACTAATCATGAACTTTGTTTCCCACAGGTGTATATGGTGAAATATCATTGGCCTTGAATTAGGGTGTTGGGTTGCAAAATGGTATGACTGCAATTATGCTGATACAGCGGCACGCGTACAGGTAGGGTGTGGGAATGGAATGTGTTGGGTACCGCAGCGTGTTAACTCCTCCCCCTTTAAATATCTGCGTCCCGCAGATTAGATGGCGAAGGGAGTTTCTCGATCCTTGGACTAAGTCGTTTCTCGATTTTTATTTCGGGTAAGTGGATCCTTGCTGTGAGTTTCCTCCAGATAAACCAAATTAGTACCATAAGTAGTAGTAGTTCTGATCCCTCGGATAGCATGAACCGATTCGTCTCAGACTTAGGGAGTTTCAATATTTTCAAGTTGTCTATTGCCATTCCATGTACCAGATCGAGGTTTAAAGCCATGGTGTGGTTCGTGACACTAGTTAGGATTGGTGGGAGCACCTGAACTCCTGAGGTTGTAATGCTTGAATATGTCTGGTAGTTGATCACTACCGTCTCATTGTCTACCTGTAGAATATAGGATCCGTTAAGATTAGCAGTGGTTTTACCTGAACTTATGGTGCCAACGAAATTGTCCAGGAAAATTGTATCCTCTTTGATTATATCGATGGTGGATGCGTTGCTTGTTAGGTAAGGGCAACTTGTTTCTCCGCCCTTGAGGAGGCGCGCCAAACAACCGGCCTCCGGTAATAATTCCAAGGATTTCCTTTCGCATACCATTGCAGAGGATAGGTGCAAGCAATCTCCCTTTATGCCATACGTCTCGCGTTTGCTTGTAAGAATAGTTTTGTAGACCAATTCTATCCGGTGGCCCCTCCGAATATTAGCTTGTGTGGTAAGATGGTTGAATCTTTCTTCTGTGACTTTAGGCAGAGATAAAACATACAGCAATAGCGTGTTGTTAGTGTAGATCGAGGGTTTACTATACTCAATGGCTTCGATGGCATTACTGTAGGGAAGGATGTCGATCTCGCCAACAAGCTGGTTAACTTCTTCCTTGCTTAAAAGATTACTGCTGACGATGTCAGCCTTGGCCATTTGGCAGGCGCGTATCAGCTCATTTATATCTTCCTTTAGGATGGTTATTTTACTTTGGACATCTTGTTCGAGCCTTTCCTTGGTTCTCCGCTCAACGACGCCATTTGTTATCGTCACAATGGTGTTTAGCTTCTGCAATAATTCGTTAATTTTCTTGAAGATTGCGTTATTTACCTTGTATTGTCTGTTATTATTTTGATGAAGGGAGTTCTCGTTGCTGAGGACCTTATCCCAGTCGGTGGCATCTGGTCATCCAGCTACCCATTTCCAGGCAGACCCTATCCAATTAATGGATCGCTTCGATCTTTGCAAGGTTGTGCCCTCTTAGCTCGTTTAACTGCATGTGAATTCTATTTAGTTGGAACAGTAGTACCTCCGTTGTTGTTGTTGTTTCATTGAGGTTGATTAATAAACGCTCCAGTTGAGCCGTTGCCAAGTCATAGCGCTCCAGATCTATTATGTGAATGAGCTTAAAGTGTCCATCAAAGATCCAACCGTACCCATCTCGTATAGAAGCCAAAATGGTGAGTCTATTTTAAATATCTCATAAGAGTGCGCGGTTGCGCAGAGGCAGATGCTATGAATTATAGTAATGTTAGTAAAAATTGTATCATCTTAGTGTCTATTTTGCTAAGCTATTCTATGAAATTTGAAACAGTCGTTCATTCATACAATACATTTTTTAAGACTATTATAGGAACTTATCCTAATTCGAGTTGCATAGTGGAAGGTGAATTAGTAAAAGTTGGTGAAGTCTATTATGTTAAGAAGGTTTTTCTATTTCTATTAGTTGGGAATCCAGTAGTGAAGTAGTTGGTTATATTAGTTGCAAGTTTCTAATTCGACTAGTGTTATTGGTTATGGAAAAATTTAGAATTGTTAATTTGTTAGTAAATTTCATGCAAAAGAATTTTTTTTCTTTTTCTTTTTTTGAGAGAGAATCTCCATTCCCCTTCTTTTTTTATTATATTTTTTCTTTATTTTTTCTTTTTATTTTTATTTTTTTCCCCCTTTTTATACCTTTCATGAAAATGAAATGGTATATTAATTTCGTCACGAAACCGAAAATTGTAAGTCCTTAAAGGAAAATAGATAGACCCACCATTAAGTATACCGAAATAATCAGGTTGAAGAGCTGAGTTGATTTAGCCATGTCCGTCTGTCCGTCTGTCCGTCTGTCTGTTTGTATGCAAACTAGTCCCTCAATTTTTGAGATATCTTGATAAAATTTGGTGAGCGGGTGTATTTGGGTGTCCGATTAGACATTTGTCGGAACCGACCGGATCGGACCACTATAGCATATATCCTCCATACAACCGATTTTTCAGAAAAAGAGGATTTTTGTAATATCTTACCCAATTTAACAGATTGAAGCTTCAAACTTCACCATATACTTTCGCATATTGCACATATTGTTGCCTGAAAAAATTTATGAGATCGGTCGTATATATAGTATATATCCCCCACAACCGATTGTTCAGATAAGGAACTTTTCGTAATTACTGCCCTATTTTAAGAGCTAGAGGCTTCAAATTTGAACGAATGCTTACATATATAGCATATATTGTTGTCTGAAAAAATCATTAAGATCGGTGGTATATATAGTATATATATGGTGGTATATATAGTATATATATATAGTATATATATATATATTTTCGCAAATTTTAGCCCCATTTTAACAGCTAGAAGCTTCAAATTTCACCGAATACTTACGTATATAGCGTATATTGTTGTCTGAAAAAATCATAGAGATCGGTTGTATATATAGTATATATCTCATACAACCGATTGTTCAGATAAGAAACTTTTCGCAATTTCTACCCCATTTTAACAGCTATAAGCTTCAAATTTCACCGATTGCTTACGTATATAGCATATATTGTTGTCTGAAAAAATCATAGACATCGGTTGTATATATAGTATATATCTCATACAACCGATTGTTCAGATAAGAAACTTTTCGCAATTTCTACCCCATTTTAAGAGCTATAAGCTTCAAATTTCACCGATTGCTTACGTATATAGTATGTATTGTTTTGTCAAAAAATCATAGAGATCGGTGATATATATAATATATATATGATGGTATACATAGTATATATATATTTTTTTTACGATTTCGGCCCCATTTTAACAGCTAGAAGCTTCAAATTTCACCAAATGCTTACGTGTATAGCATATATTGATGTCTGAAAAAATCATTGAGATCGGTGGTATACATAGTATATATCTCATACAACCGATTGTTCAGATAAGAAACTTTGCGCAATTTCTGCCCCGTTTTAACAGCTATAAGCTTCAAATTTCACAAAATGGTTACGTATATAGCATATATTGTTGTCTGAAAAAATCATAGGGATCGGTGGTATATATATTATATACTTCATATAAACTGTCATTTTGACCCCTTTTTTACGGCTAGAAGCTTCAAAATTCATCAAATTTCATCAAATAGTTACGTTTGCGTCATATATTGTTGAAATACGTGATTCGTAGTCATAGTTTTTACACGCAGA
Organism: Eurosta solidaginis; assembly: GCF_040869045.1. Taxonomy (NCBI): domain Eukaryota; kingdom Metazoa; phylum Arthropoda; class Insecta; order Diptera; family Tephritidae; genus Eurosta; species Eurosta solidaginis. The sequence goes on along the minus strand of NC_090319.1, from coordinate 188,629,936 downwards.
CCACAAAAAACCTGAAACTTTGCATCCTCACACAAATTACCTACCTGTTTTTTATTTTATATTTATCTTAAAAATCGTTAAGGTATGTAGATCTGTTCACTATATATTTCTTATCTTATACATCCGATTATTCGGAGATTACGAACGGGATAAGATTATTGTTCAGCCCCATTCATGAAAGGTATGAAGTCTTCGGCACACCCGAAGACAGTCCCGTTCTTACTTGTTTTATTTTGGCGTTTCTTGTTACGCATGTTTGCCGCCTTTTTCGCAGCTTATACTTGCATTTATTTTGCAATTTATGTTTTGTGACGCATATTTTTTCATTTGCATTGGAATATAGGTGTAAACTTGACTATGGAAGGTCCGCGTTGATCCCTTTTATTCGTAAGCATTTATAATTGCAAACGACCTACTCGTGGCACGGATGACTTCACGCAAGTAAGCAGAAGATCATTTTGGGGGAATTGAACCCCTCCGAATCACTTATCCCACACCAGTGAGAAAAAGGGAATTGAACCACTATAACTTCAACGGCTGCAGGCGCATTAACGCTCGGATTCTAATGATCTTAAGCTTGTCATTAACCTCTTGACCAATGTTATCTTATACGTTCTTTACATCCACTTTGTGGAATTTTTTTCCACTTTCCGTGGTAATGGTAACATTTCTGTTTTCGGCAGCGGCTTCTTTTTTATAGAGTGCCTTTTGTTTCCCTTTTTTTGTTTGTTGGCGATGAATAATTCATCACCACTATTAAAGTTCCGAGGGGGCGAGCGGGTTATATTTTTCCTTGCATTTCTACTCTCTTGTTCGTCGAATAAGAGAGCCCTGATATTTGCGTGCGTTTGGTCCCTAAAGTCTCTTAGACCTTGATAGTTTATTCTAGCCGTTCTGTTAAAGAATACATCCACCGGTTTTCTTTTTGTTATAGAGTGGATAGTATTGTTGTATCTATCTACAACAATCGCCACCCTCTCCTTGGTAGTCATTCTGGGAAGATCCTTAGACAAACATCGATAAATTTCTATCAGGGTTGAATGCAGCCTTTCCACCTGGCCATTGGTCTCGCTCCGTTGTGTAGGCGTCTGGTAGATTTCAATCGCGATAGACCTAATGTAATTAAGAACGAGTGGTGTTAGGAATCCCCTCTCGTTTTCCATGACCAAGGTTTTTGGCACGGAAAAATAATGTAAAACATCGGTAAGTTTCTTTCGGATATAAATGGACGACTTATTCTTGATAGGGAACAGTTTGGCGAATTTGTCTATACAACTAAGGAACTTTTGTTTTTCGATTTCAAAAATATCCATGTGGATGATCTCACATGGGTGGCTGGGTACCGGTGTCGGTTGGAGATGAGTCTTAGCCGGGTGCCTGTCATATTTGTTAAGCTTACAGACTTCGCACTGCTTAACGTAATCCCTAATTTGTTTTGACATACCTGGGAAGTAGTATTTTTCTAAAACCTGTTCCCGTTTTTCTTTCGGGTTCCTGTGTGCTTTGCGATGCTCTTCCTGGATTATATATGAAAATTCTGTCAGGGATAGTTACATCTTCCACTACGCGCTGAGTTATCCTGATTTTGTACCTGTGGAAATTATCCGTATACACGTTTTGCAATAGTTGGATGAATTCCTCAGGGATTTTTATGCAATTTATGACATTAGGATTAAGGCATTCCTTGAGAATTGGAATGAGGTTCGATCTATCGAAGTTTGGTAAAGAAATAAAATATCTGCGGTAACCGTTATGTGGTTGCTCATGGCATCGAAATTCTTGACCTACCCTAAATATTAGCTGATTCCTAAAGACGTTTATTGGTAACTCTACATGCGGTACCAGATCGGAATTATCTTGTTCAGCGTAGTGCATCGTTGCTTCCGATGCAGCATCTTCATCATTGTTTCCAATTTCGCTTCCTGACGTTTGAGCCACCACAGAATCCGTTAAAGCGTTTACTTCGGTCTTCAGACGTGAAATAGCGTCGGCAACCACATTAGCCTTCCCTGGCTTATAAATTATTTCGCAATTATACTCCTCGATTCGTGCCTTCCACCTTTTTAATTTCGCATTATAATTACGGCAGCTTAAGGAGAAGGTTAACGGTTGATGATCGGTATATATCCTTATCTTTTTGGCACCGTACAAATACGATCGTAAATTGTCTAATGCCCATACAATGGCCAACATCTCCTTTTCGTTGGTGGCGTAGTTTTCTTCAGTCTGGTATAGGGAACGAGAAATATATGCAATTGGTTTATCCGTACCTATATCCCCCTGTGATAGAACTGCCCCAATTGCGTAGTTCGATGCGTCAGTTGTTAGGTTAAAAGGCTTGCCGAAATCAGGAAATGACAGAACATCGGCGGAGGTCAGCACACGCTTCAGGTCAGTAAAAGCTTGCAAGGCAGCGCTGTCAAGTTGTATTGCTACCTTCCTCGATGCACTGGCCTTTATTTGTGCATTCTGCCCACGCGTTAGGTTTGTTAATGGCTTAGCTATTTTGGCATAGTCCCGAATGAACTTCCGATAGTAGGAGGCCATTCCCAAAAAACTTTTTAGATCCTTCAAATTGCATGGTGGCAAAATTGAGTTCATGGCCTCCACCTTTTTTGGATCGGGACGAACTCCTTCGGGAGTGATGATGTACCCTAAAAATTCAACCTCAGTCTGCAGGAAATGTGTTTTTTCTAAATTCACTTTAAGATTGGATCGTAGCAATTGGGAAAATACCATTTCGACATTCTTCGAATGATCATCAACATCTTTGCCAAACACAATAATATCGTCTATGTAAACATAGCAGATTTTCCCGATATATTGTTTCAATACGTCGTCGATCATGCGTTGAAAAATGGCCGGTGCGTTTTTAAGGCCGAACGGTAATCTCAAAAACTCATACTTTCCGTTCATCGTTGAGAAAGCAGTTTTTGGTATGTCGGATTCCTTCATGGGGATTTGATGGAACCCAGAAGTCAAATCAATAGTTGTGAAGTAGCGAGAGTTGCCAAGACTACACAAGGTGGCGTTTATATCCGGAATAGGGTAGGTGTCAGGGATCGTTACAGCGTTAAGCCTTTTGTAATCTATCACCATTCGGTACTGTTTCTCCCCATCGGGCTTAGGTTTCTTAGGAACCACCCAAATAGGAGAGTTATATGGGCTCTTGGATGGTCGGATAACTCCTTCTTCTAAAAACTCGTACACTTGTCGGTCGACCTCTTCCCTCATACAAGAAGGATAGGGATAGCTTTTTCTATAAATGGGTTGGGGGGTTGTTGTCTTAATTTCAGCTCGTACGCAAGTGTCTACTAATTCCGTCCCGTTAAGGGGTAAGAAAAGATCGCTAAATTTATCAATAAGGTTACACAATTTTCCTTCTGTCTCAGGAGGGAGATCTTTAGACAACGTATAATTCACTTGCGTAGATGTGCGAGCTTTCAATGGAATTTTGTATTTGTTTACTTTCAGGATGTTCGATTTCCTATCAACTACAGCGCCTATATCCCTAAGTGTGTCGTCTCCTATGATCCCGTTAAATGACGTCAATCCTGGGAGCACAAAGAATGTTGTCTCAGAGTCATTACTTATGTCTTTAAATAGTTTTAAATTAATTTTTTCTTTTATGAGAATATTCCCGCCAGCTGATTTTACGGAGAAAGGGTTTTCGACCGGATTACCTTGCTTTACGACCGTTCGGCTGATGAAATTTTTATTGGCACCGGTGTCGATGAGAAAATCTAGGATGCGGCCGTCAGGGAGTACGTAATCTATGTAAGGTACGCTAGATGGTCGTCGGATAAAAAATGCTCCTCCTGTGCATCTTGTGCCTTCTGTAGGTAGTTATTCTCTTCGTCGTTGGTGCTTTCTGTTTCTATGTTGAACAGCCTTTGCTGTTTCCGCGGAAGATTGTCTGACTTTGCACCTCGTTTAAAAGGATTCGGTCTATTCATATAATTTACCTTACGGGACTGGGTAGATTCGTCTACGTCCATTTTCTCGATGGGCGGCTGAGAGGTTGTTGGAGGATCTCGTTTTAGTACGGTGTATCCACCTCGTTTTTTAAAGGGATATCGACGCTCCTGGGGACGGTACGTCGTCCTAGGTGGTAGCGGAGGTGACTTGTTGCACTCTAGGCCATGCATGCGTTCTGGCATGGTGTTCATTGGTGCGATGGTGCGATTATTGAATCGCGTAGTATGCACCGTGTATTTTCTTAAGTTTGTATTTTGTAATTCGAGGCACCTTGAATATGCTTCGGGTAGAGTCTTTGGACGCTGAACCAGGAGCATCTTGGAGAGATCGCCATTCAATCCGCGGATGAACACATCCAGCGCGAGGTTCCTGTACGTGTCTATAAGTACCCGCACTGTCTCCGGAGAATATTTCTCAGTTTTAAGTTTATTAATTATTAGAGCAAATTGGTGATTCACGGCTCCGAAGAAGTCATCAAGCCGTGAATCCTTTTGAGAGAGTTGGTGGAGTTGGTACTCCAAGGTGCAGATGTCACGCTTGTCCGCATAATGGAGTGATAGACATTCTTTCATGGCGGCCCAGTCAGTGTCAAATATACTATAGGAAACGAGGCCAGTATCTGCGGGCCCTCGTATCTTTTGGCGAACGTGTTGTAAAATTGCCCGGTAGATGGGCTTATTCTTCACTGGCTCAAAGTCCTTAAGGATGCTTTCGACAGCGTGCACCCACGACACAAACATCGTTGGATTACCATTAAAAATTTGTAACTCTTTTACGGAGTCCGGAAGCCTCGAGATATCCTTTAATTCCGCCTCAGTTGCTGGAGCTCGGGGTTGAACAGGAGCTTCTACCGTTTCTCGCACCGGGGTAGCAGCTTCTATCGAAGCGATTCTGCTTTGGAGTGTGTCCAAGCACGATACACGTCTCTCCAGACCATTTATTTGGTCCATAAGAGCATTCACGGCACCTGTCAAATTTGTAACTGTAACCTGGAGTGAATCCATCCTGGAAGACGAAAGAGAAGAAATATGGAAACAACAAGAAGTATTACTCACGTAACCAGGATTAGCATTTAATTGTTCACTCTAATTTATAACCTTTATTTAGCTAATATTTTTCTTTCACTTATTGGCTTTTAATTCCTTTTTTTAAAGATAGCTTTAATTTAGCTAATTTTTTCTTTCACTTATTGGCTTTTAATCCTTTTTTTAAATATAGCTTTAATTTAGCTAATTTTTTCACTTCACTCAAATTCACTTCACTACTGGTGCCTGCTCGGGCGCCAGTAAAGGACTGAAGGTCCTTGAACAATAAAAAAATTAAAGGGCCAACTTGCCCTGAAATGAAACACAGAAATGTTAGATTTACAGTAATTTATTGAAATAGAACAAGCGGGTTAGTAGTCCACGATGCAACCGCCGCTTTGATGCGCGCTGCTTCCTTATATAGATTTTTTGCTCTGCTGCCTTGGGGTGGGCAGTATTTGGTACGCTGGCTTAGGCCCTAGCTTCTCACGGCTGACATGCACTGAGGGCATGTACAAGTATTTCACAATCGTTGCTGACGCTACTGTCTGACCCTGTTGGTATGATTCTTGTTGATCGTGTGAAACATAATTTGCTGACGCTACTGTCTGGCCCTGTTGGTATGATTTTTGTTGATGTGCTAGTATTTCATAATCGTGTGAGACATAATTTGCTGACGCTACTGTCTGGCCCTGTTGCTATGGTTCTTATTGCGTAAACATTAGTACGTGGTACTAATCATGAACTTGGTTTCCCACAGGTGTATATGGTGAAATATCATTGGCCTTGAATTAGGGTGTTGGGTTGCAAAATGGTATGACTGCAATTATGCTGATACAGCGGCACGCGTACAGGTAGAGTGTGGGAATGGAATGTGTTGGGTGCCGCAGCGTGTTAACTTATATATATATAATTTAAATTTAAATTAAAAATAAAAATTTTTTTTTCTAGTTAAACTTTGATAATATTTTATGATATGATATGGAGTAGATCAAATTCTAAAAAGTTGAGGATTCCCAATAAAGTTGAGTTAGGTTAGGCAAAGAGAGCCATGTGGATTTACCAAATTATTATTACTATGACGTTAATATGAGTATATATGCAAATATGTTTCTACTTATCTATGAAAATTTCCCTTTTTTCTTTTTGATTTACTTTAGATACTTCAGCTATATAAGTTTAAGCTAAGATTTAATTCATAATTCAAATATAGTGTATCATTGATTCACAAATATTAATATTTTAAAACTAGTATTTATTGTTTGCCATGCTAAGGAAAATTTTAATTAGTGGAATCCGAATTATTATATTTTAATTAAGCGCTAATCCACGTTATTATGTATATATATATTTTTTCCTAAGTCTTCTTTCTTTTTTTTTTTTTGATTGAGTCATCGCTTTATGATTTCATATATATATATATCACCATCTATACCTACGTTTATACGAAAGCTTGCATCGGCAATGCTGATTTAATGTTAAATGGTAATTAGGAATTTTAAAGCATTAAATTGTTTAAAAATATTATTTAACCAAATCGAGATTTTTGGAAATATTCACGTGTTGACTCGCATGATCGTTTGTCTATTGTTTCCGTATATGGGTGTTGGATTAATTGGCTTGTGGCATGGAGAGCTGCAGGGCACCTCCCAGCCACGTGGTAAAAATTTATGAAACTCTTGTTTTCCATAGTTTTTTTCCGAATTTGAAAATGTCTCTTATTTTCTTTGTTTTTGAATGCAACCCGACTCTAAGAAATTGAAAAAAAACTTTTTTAACACACTTTATTTTACTGTGCACATGATATATATGCATATAAACACAAAAAACTATAAAAAAAGGTATTTTCTTACCAAAGTTATAAGCTGCAATGGAGATCCGTATGTACGGCTGGAACGTATAGTGATTGTAAAAAAAACAGAAGACTACGTTTTTTTATAAAGAGACTTTGTACTTTATATTTTGAACACTTTTATTTAAAACTATTATATTTTCTTTTCACTGATTAAATGTTCACTTGTCGGCTGCTGATGTAGGAAAGAAGGAAGTATTAGCTTAGGCCGGAGCAATCATATGGGAAGCTTCGATATATATCGTTCTGCCTTCTTTTCTTTTATCGAAAAACATCTGGTTGTGTACCAAGCCATTGGGATATAAATCAGGTGTGTTTATTTGTATTGCGGACAGTGGCGGCAGAAAAAAATGTGCAAAAGATTTTAAGGAGTAGTATAAAAAAATATTTATATAGGGAATAGGACATCTGAATATATGTTGAGCCATGTACCACCCACCTAGAGTAGAGGTATACCATATACTCAAATTTTGTTTGGCTTGATATTTTTGCCATGGTAAACTCCTGTTTTGCTGCCTTCGTAATCCTCTAGCTCATACAAGCAGTTACCTTTGATTGCTATAACTTTTGCTTTTACGAACTTGGGAGCAAATTTTGCGCAAAATCTTTTTGAGGCATCACTTTGGACAAAATTCCTTCTATATACAATGTCACCGACACTGAAAGTTTTTGCCGAGCTTCGCAGATTTTAGCGTTTAGCGGATTGTTGAAAAGCTTTATCAATATTTTCCAAAACCGTGGTGCATATGAGTTTCAACTTATCATTTCTGTTTATGTCGTTATCATCCATCGCTTCCAGTGTGCTCAAAAGTTTGTAGTCCTCGGCATACGAAAGCATTTGCTGGCCGAATAGTGCGTAATATGGTGAGTATCCAATCGATTGGTGGCAAGCACTTCTTGTAGCTTCAGCAATATCAGGAAGGCGTTTGTCCCAGAGTGCCTGATCATCTTTTAAGTAAGCTCGTATGCCTGTTATTATGGACCTATTGACGCGTTCACTGGCATTAGCTTGTGACTATATAAAGCAGTATACATGTGACGTATACCCCTCTCTGTGAGCATAGAGTTGAATTGTGAAGATTTGAACTGCTTGCCATTGTCACTTAAAATTGTTTCAGGAGTGCCAAATACACTGAAAACGTTTTCTTTCATAAAGCTGCAAATAGCTGATGTGTTAAAATTTCTTACTGCTTTTAGTAGTGGGAATTTCGTTAAGTGGTCTAAGACGATAAAAATTCCAATATTGCCCTGCTTTGATCGAGGATATGGGCGAAGAAAATCAACGTACAGTTTTTGAAATGGCCGTTGGACTAAGTATTGGGCAGACATAGGTGGTCGGAGCGTTGTATTAGGAGATTTGCTCTGCTTGCAGATGTCACATTGACCAACATAGTTTCAAACATCAACCGTCATATCTGGCCAGTAAAAGTTAAGTCTCAGCCGTTCTAACGTCTTCGCTATGCCACCGTGACATTTATTGGGCGGATTATCAGCCTTTTCCATGACTTGGATTTTGGAATCCATAATTTCCAGTTGAAGGCTTCCCGTACAGGGTCACCATTCGGGTGCTCGGTTTTTTTATAGAGACAGTTTTCGACAACTTGTAAATCGGGTAGACGTTCGTTATTGGCTCGGACGTAATCTACTAGCTTCTTATATTCTTCGGACTCGAATTCGACGGACTTTGTGTCAAATATCGGACAGATTTCCAACTCACTAACTTCATCATAATTTTGTCGCGAAAGGCTATCAAGTACTGTATTTTGCGGCCCTTTTCTATGCTCGGTATTGAATCGATATCCTTGGAGTTTTAGTGACCAGCGAGCTAGTCGCCTAGATAAGTCTGTTTGACGCATTAGCCATTGTAGGCTCGCATGGTCCGTGACGATGGTAAAATCTTGGCCCTCCACATACGCTCTAAACTTCTTTAAGCTAAGAATTGCTGCCAAGCACTCTAATTCGGTAACACTATAATTGCTTTGCGCTTTATTGAGCTTCTGCGAAAAGCAGGCAATTGGAACTTCAATTCCATCGTCATTTTTTTGCGACAAAACCGCGCCAACACCTAGTTTACAAGCGTCACATGGTATAATGAATAGCTTGTTATAATCTGGACTGTTTAGAACGGGTGCGGTACATAACATATTTTTCAACTTATCAAATGCACTTTGAGCTATTTCGTTCCTGATATGTATGTATTTGGCAACTCTAACACTTACGATATTACAATACCTAACATAAGTATATAATGTAAATTTAAGGTTCCTTATTGTCTTGTTCTTTTCAATAAAGTTAGTCTCTCACTAGCAGTTCCCGGTGTCGTATTAATTCTGCCATATATACATATTACTGGCGACGAGAAATAAGGAAGAAACCACGTGTAATTTATTTGTACAAAAGTTAAACAATAAATTTTGCTTTAATATACAAGAAATATATTAAAAGTGAACAGGAAACAATGGCAAATAAAGTGTTTGTTGGAAGTATCGAGTTTTACGTGTTAGGCGAGGATTTTTCGCTATACGCTAGAAGACTTAAGCACCTTTTGTCGCTGAATAATGTTTCTGAAAATAGCGCAAAAATTTCACTTTTGGTGAGCTTAGGAGATCCCGACCCCTATAAAGTGTTGGTCAACTTGATCGCTCCTAAAACAGAAATTGATGCGACGATCAAATTCGACGACCTAATTGAAAATTTATCAAAGCACTTCATGCCGAAGAAAAACGTGATCGCTGAGTGCTTTAAATTCTTTAAAAGGTCACAGAGGACAGAGGAACCGCTGCAGGAGTATGTCGTGGAATTGAAACAAATTGCCCAACATTGTGAGTTTGGAACATTCCAAGATAAAGCATTACTAATCCAGTTTGTGTGTGGAGTCTCCGAGGAGAAAATTCAAAATCGGCTTTTAAACGATGCATAACTTAAGACATTTGAGAAAGCAATCGGAATTGCTACAGCAATGGAAATGACAACCAAACGCTTGGTAGCTATGAAACAAGGAGATGGTCACGTACATGCATTGAATGGTGGTAGAACAAGCTCGAGAGACCAGAAGAGGCGAACATCAAATAGCAGTCGAGTTAATAGCAATGACAAAAGAGAGAAAACTGACAAAAATATCGGCAGTCAACGAGAAGAAGAACGGCGAGAAAGACGACGCGTGAGGTGTTTTAGATGTGGTGCAATTGGACACATACAACGGTATTGCAGGCAATCTAGAAAGAGTAACGTGAACAATTTGGATGCTGACAATGAAAGTGAAAGCAGTGATGCGAAAGATAACTCTGAGTACGATTGTAGGTATTTAAATAATTGTAAAACAGTAGAGAACATAAGACCGCATAAAGTAAAATTAAATATTAGTGGAAAAACTATTGAATTCGAAGTAGACACAGGTGCTAGCGAGACAGTTATAAGTAAGTTTCATTATAATTTATATTTTAAGAAAGTTAAATTGATTTTGGGAAGAAAAAGCATGAAGTTGATATCCGGTGATTGCATTTGTTCAATAGGTAAACTCCAAGTAAAAGTGCGTGTACAAAATGATTCGTTTAATTTATATATGAATGTATTAGACACATATGATGACTTTACTCCTCTGTTAGGTAGAACTTGGCTTGAAATTTTATTACCGTCGTGGCGGAGAATGTTGGAATTCGGAAAAGATGAAAATGTTTGCCACTCCATAAAAACTGCTGCGCCAAGTATAATTGCGAAATATAGAAAAGTATTTACGAAATCGTCGTTGGCGGCCACCGTGGTGTGATGGTAGCGTGCTCCGCCAACCACACCGGACGCCCTGGGTTCAAACCCCGGGCAAAGCAACATCAAAAATTTTAGAAATAAGGGTTTTCAATTAGAAGAAAATTTTTCTAAGCGGGGTCGCCCCTCGGCAGTGTTTGGCAAGCGCTCCGGGTGTATTTCTGCCATGAAAAGCTCTCAGTGAAAACTCATCTGCCTTGCAGATGCCGTTCGGAGTCGGCATAAAATCATGTAGGTCCCGTCCGGCCAATTTGTAGGGAAAATCAAGAGGAGCACGACGCAAATTGGAAGAGAAGCTCGGCCTTAGATCTCTTCGGAGGTTATCGCGCCTTACATTTATTTTATTTTTATTTTTTTTATTTACGAAATCCAATGACGTGGTAAAAAAACATTTCAAAGCGGAGATCTTACTAAAAGAGGACGCATGTCCAATTTTTTGTAAAGCCTCAACAGTTCCTTATGGTTTACGGGTTAGTGTTGAAAAGGAGATAAAAAGATTATGCGAAGAGGGAGTGTTAATTCCAGTTACGAGAAGTAAATGGGCAAGTCCCGTAGTTATTGTAAACAAAGGAGACGGGAAAATTCGGCTGTGTGTTAATTGCAAGCGTACGATTAACAAATATGTGGAAACTGAACACATACCGATTCCGCGAATCGATGACATTTTAGCAGGAATGGCGGGGTGGAATGTGTTTTGTAAAATTGATTTAATGGGTGCTTATTTACAAGTGGAAGTGTCTGGGCGGTCACGGGAATTGTTAACGGATAATACACATATTGGTCTTTTTCAATATACCAGACTAATTTTTGGGCTGAAGACCGCGCCCCAAATCTTCAATGGTATAATGTGCGAGATTTTGAAAGGGTTGGATAAAGTTCACGTATATTTTGATGATATTTTAGTAGGTGGATCTACACAACAGGAATGTGAGAAGAATTTAACGAATGTATTAGAAAAACTAAATATGTATAACGTAAGAGTGAATGAAGAGAAATGCGTATTTTTTTCTAAGGAACTTTGCTATTTAGGATACTCCATAAGTCAAGAGGGTATTCGACCAAGCCAAGAGAAAATCGAAGCGGTTTTAAACGCTCCTGAGCCGCTAAACAAAGCTTCTTATTTAGGCATGGTAAATTTTTACCATAAATGTGTAGCAAATTTATCTAGAGAACTCTCGTGCTTGTATACGCTGAATAGCAAACATGTTGACTTCAAATGGACAGCGGAGCATAGTGCTTGCTTTGAAAAGAGTAAAAAGCTCATTCTCAACATTGATGTTCTTACTCACCATGATCCATCGAAGCCAATTGTTGTTGCGTGCGATGCTAGTCCGTACGGAGTGGGAGCGGTGTTATCACACATTATTGATGGCGAGGAGAAACCGGTTATGTTTGCATCAAGCAAACTATCCAAGGCGAAAAAAAATTACTCTCAGCTGCATAGAGAGGCATTGGCTATTCTTTTTGCAATAAAAAAGTTTCACAAATATATTTATGGGTTGAAATTTACTACACAAACAGACCATCAGCCGCTACGAGCGCTTTTTGGAAGAAAAAAGAGATGTCCGTTGTAGCAGCTAATCGTTTACAAAGGTAGGCGATTTTCTTATCGATGTATGACTTCGAAATCCGCTACAGAAAAGGCTCAGATATGCAGCACGCTGATGGGCTATCGAGACTTCCACTAGATAAACCAGTAGAAGAAGAAATAGTTAGTATCAATAATGTGGCCATCAATAATTTTCCACTAAAAATTGATGAAGTCAGGCAAGAAACAGGAAAGGACAAAATCTTAAAGAGATTATATAAGATAATTGAATCGAAAGGTTGGCCGAATACTGTGAAAACAGAGCTAAAAGCTTACTTTTCTAAGCGTGAGTCACTGGCAATAGAAGATGGTTGCATTTTTTATGGGGATCGATTGCTGATTCCAAAATCGTTAGTTAGGGCAGTATTAGAACTCTTGCATGATAGTCACGTAGGTATAGTGAGAATGAAGTCATTCGCGCGCTCATATGTATGGTGGCCGAACATCGATAGAGACATAGAGAACTGGGTCACGCAATGTAATGGTCCTCCCTTCAATTCAAATACATACTTAGCCGTTTGTAACTCCAATGGTATAGAGGTATTGAAATCTCCCTCTTACCATCCTCAGTCGAATGGAAGTGCACAAAGAGCAGTACAGACGGTGAAGCAGGCATTAAAGAAGTGTCTAGTTGACCCGAAAATGCAAAATATGTCTTGGGAGTTAAAATTACAAAATTTTTTGCTTAAATACCGCAACACCCCTCGACGTCTACCAACGAAAGGCCAGCCAGCCGAATGTTTACATATATGCCTCGAACGTTATTAGATGTGTTAGCGAACAAAGAAGGTAGGAAGAGAGAGAACAAAATTCAGAAACAGGTTACAACTACTCAGGAAGGGGAAGAGAAGAGAAAAATAAAAAGGAGTTTTAAAGTAAATGAAAATATATTGTATAGAAATATATTTGGAAACGAAGTCAAATGGATATCTGGACGTATAATAAAGAAGTTGAGTAATATAAGATTTGTTATTGTTGTAAATGGTTATCAAAAACATGTCCACATAGATCAAATAATAAAAGCAAATACAACATATATTAGAAGTGGGACTACTTTTTACTTTTCAAAGTGAAGATAGTCGAAAAAGGTCGAGATCACCGGAATCAAATATAATCGTAACACGAAGTCGAAGCAAGAAAAGTAGAGGTGAATTAGGTACAGAAAAATAATAATAAGCATAAATAAAGAAATATGTAAATAAAGCAAAGAGCTGCCATGTAATCAAATTAAATCTATAGTAAACATATCAATAATGTACATACTTGCACATTTAATAAAAGGGTAAGAAGATGATATGTATGTATTTGGCAACTCTAGCCCTTACGATATTACAATACCTAACATAAGTATATAATGTAAATTTAAGGTTCCTCATTGTCTTGTTCTTTTCAATAAAGTTAGTCTCTCACTAGCAGTTCCCGGTGTCGTATTATTTCTGCCATATATACATATTAGTTCCATGCGAAGTTTTTATTTTTCTTTAGCAGGTTCGTAAGTGGAGTAGTAACTGCAGCAAAATTATCTACAAAACGGCGGTACCAACCAGCCATTCCGAGAAAACGCCTCAACTGTTTTACATTTGTAGGTGGAGGATAATTAGTAACGCCCACAATTTTGTCGGGATCTGTTTTGAGTGTACCGTTTCCAACGATATATCCCAGATATCTGACCTCCTTAATGCAAAATTTACTTTTTTCTATGTTGATGGTTAAACCTGCTTTCCCTAAACAGTGAGCTACTTCTGACAAAAGGGACATATGGATGTTAAAATTTTCGGACACAATCAAAAGATCGTCTAAGTAGACAAAAACTTGGTTTTTTAATTGAGGAGGGATGACGCGATCCATCAAGCGACAAAGTGCTTGAGGGGCGTTGCATAAGCCAAATGGCATTACACAGTACCTATAAAGCGGACGATTCGGGACAGTAAAACATGTGAAATCTCTGGAACTTTCTGCTAAGGGAATTTGCCAAAAGGCACGACGCAAATCAAGTGAACTAATATATTCTGCCTTTGGTATTGTGTTTAAGATACCGTCAATATGAGGTAGGGGATAAGCGTCCTTAATGGTAACGCTATTTACTTTTCGCGAATCTAAACACAGACGGACTTTATTCGGCTTTTTCACTAGGACAATCGGACTAGACCACGGACTATTAGGGGATTCTTCAATTACCCCTAATTTAATCATTTCGTCGATTTCTGAATGTACAAGTTTTTCTACGGCAGGGGATATGGGAAAATACCTCTGTTTGCTCGGACGGACATTTGGCTGGAGCTCAATAACGTATTCCATTAGTGAAGTTTTCCCTAAGCCTTCCTTTTCAAAGCTTGGGAATCGGTTCTTGACTAGTTCAAGGTGTCGTTGTTGCTCAAAGGTTAAGGAAAGGCGATCTCGGAAACTACATTGGGTGCTATTTGAAATTTTAACCAGAAGTCAATGCCTAAAATTACTTTTTGTGACATGCTAGGTATCACGAAAAATCGAATAATTTCAGTTTTATTCTCGAATTTCACTAATAGATCTACAGTACCAAATACTACTTGTTCTTTACCGTCAGCGGTGCAAATAGATGTTGAAAGCCTACGAAGTTGTTTAATTCTGCAAATATCTTTGGCCAAAGAGGAACCTAACCATGATGTTTGAGCACCACTATCAAGTAGTGCCAAGTATTCCTGATAAAGAATTTCAATTTTGGCGTAAGGTCTCAAATCTAAGTTCTTTTTTTGTATGGCGTTGACAGTCTTATACAAATGCTTACGAGTATCTTTCACATTTTTCCAAAACTCTTTCACACGTGAAGATGAGCGAGTAGGACGCGAAATAAGTTTAGTGTCAGTATTGAAAATTTTCTTTTTAGTATCATTGTAATTTTGTAAGCGAACCTCATAAGGTACAATCTTATGAACAAACGGTTGACTGCTAGAGTAATTCGGGTGTGCTAGCGACTTTACGCAATCGCTATTTTTGTGAATATTTTGGTCAGTAATTAATGTTACACCAACGTCACTTTTCTTCATGCCAGGGAGTTTACCTAATGTTTGTTTTGGTCGTTGCGAGGAATCTGCTTTGACAACTCGCTCGGCTTCAAGTTTGCCGATTTGCAATTTGTACAAGTAGGCCGGTAAACATTACTAGTGCCGCAGCCGTAACAAAACACAGTCCTATCTGCAAGGCAATCAAAGTAACGGTGACCTTCTTCCTTGCAATTCCAGCAGATAGGTTTAGTCTTATTGGGATGTGTGGAAATTTCATCAATTTCACAATCAAAACTTTCTGTTACTTCCTCTTCACATTCGTTTACATATCGCCGGGGATGTGGCCGTTGATGTGATGTCGACGAGGCTGTGTTAGACTTCTCAAGCTCATTTATGAGGCATTCACCTTTAAGGCAAAGCCTGCGCAACTCTGCTAAAGAGGTAATGGGTACATATAACAGTTGTTGGCGTACACGCGGTCGCAAATTGTGCTGCAGTATTTCAATTAACTCGGCTTCTGGTAATGTTGTCTGCAATGATTCACGAATCTTTATAACTGCATTTCGGTAGTTGTCGAAACTCTCACTTTGGCCTTGTTTTCTGCTCCGAATAGCTTCTTTAATCTCAAAATCGCTTTTATGCTGCTGGAAATTAGTCCCTAGCGCTTGGCAAAGGGAAGGCCAAGTAACACGGTCAACTGATCGGCGGTTTCTCCAGTACCAGTCCTTGGCTTCTTTCAAAAACAGACTCTGAACGTGCTCACATTATAAGTTAAAATTACCCCCAAGTGTATCAATAACCTGACTTTCAATACGATAAATGAAACTATCAACTGTGATTCGCGATGAGCCATCGAATTTAATATCCCAATTCGAAATTAATTGCGCTATTCTACTGGAATTGGGAATGTTAGAGTAATCACTGAGCCTCAGTTGATCAACCTGTCTCGCAAAACTCGGATTTGAATCGTTACCTAAGTTGGGTATGTCTCTAGGCCAAAATGGAGTGGAGATATTTGGAGGAACTCTCGACTGTGCATTTAAATTAGCACTTGGGCTAGCATGAACAATAGGTGGAGCTGGCTGTGCAATTAGATTTAGCCTACTTAATAAGTTTGTTACGATATTTTCGGGCTTTTGGTCAATTATGTCTGAAACATGATTTTCTAGGTTATCAAAAAGTGTTGATTGTCTTGCAGATATTACAGCCGACACAATGTTTCGGACCCTATTATCCTCTTCTATATTGTTGTTGCTTGGACCGGGTGTATTTGTTTTCGGTGAACTTGCAGCAGTTTCAACTACATGTTTCTGAGTGCTTACGTTGAAAACCTTTTCTCAATTGGTGGAAGGATTCAATGTTGGTTGCTGCATGCTTGTGTTGAGTTGACTTTCTCGACTGGTGGAAGGGTTTCCTGGTGGAAATGTGGGACGTGATTTAGAGTTAAGTTTACACTGCCGACAGGTACACTTGGCTCGGCACTGCGGGCAAGAAGTGTTACTCTTTAGCCAGGTCAACAAACAAGCTCTTCACAAGTTGACCAGGAATGACCAGCGCGACAGCGCCTCAGGCACCAAATCCCGTTGGGCGCCATCTGTTATGGAATCGCATTTTCGGTGGAAGCTGTAAGGAAGGCGGTCGGCATGATGTTGTGGTGCACAGTGGCTATTCATTGTCGGCTGGGGCGGGTCCTTGCCAACCTTATTGTTCCTGCGCCATAAACAGAAAAAAATGGTCATATCATGCCTATTCAAATCAACTGTCAAAAAGCGCAGAGCCGACTCAAAACGCTTATAATTCAAAATAAAACCACATCCGGCAGAACCGGATGTCACGGACAGACCGTTACAACATTCAAAATTTAAATTCAAAAAAAATTAAATTCTTTAAATTAAAATTCTTTTAAATAAAGTGCTTCGCCCACACGCACACCGGCACAATACCTAGGCCATGCCTGGTGATCCATCTCTCCCCACCGCAGCTTTCCGTCAACCGAAGTGGGAGGGGGACTGTAACATAGCGTTACAATAACGTAACCACCCCCTGTATTTCCTTATTCACTTAAACCTGAACCTCCTTGTACTTATGCTTGTTAGCATAGTCAACAACCACTAATAGCAAACCAATGAAAAAGCACAATAATGGTGCGTTGACTTCTCAACCAGTTTATATAGCATAGCCAAAAACCACTTGTATAGCATAGTCAACAACCACTGATAGCAAAAGAATGAAAAGCACAATAACGGTGCGTTGACTTCTCAACCAGTTTGTGGCACCACCCATATAAACATCGAATTTGCATTTTTGCAATTCAGTCCTCGCAGGTGAGCCAGCGGGAGTGGTTGTCTTGTTAAAGACAAAATAACCACTCCGGCTAGCTAGCTGAGTGGAAGGGGCGCTGTCATGGCGCGGTTCACCATCCGCCAGGGCTGGACGACGAGAGCGGTGTCTTCCGACTATTTTTCCCTCCGTCGCCCAGCTTGGTGCTTGAGCGGCCCGCTGCCTCAATAACCTCATACCCCCTTCCCCTCAGCTCGGGTTGCGTGGCAGGGGCGCCATCATGGCGCGGGTCACCCTCCACCAGGGCTGGACGACGAGAGCGGTGTCTTCGGACTATTTTTCCCTCCGTCGCCCACCTTGGTGCTTGAGTGGCCCGCTGCCTACTTGACCACATACCCCCTTCCCCCTCAGGTCGGGTTGCGTGGCAGGGGCGCCTTCATGGCGCGGGTCACCCTCCACCAGGGCTGGACGACGAGAGCGGTGTCTTCGGACTACTTCTCCCTCCGTTGCCCACCCTGGTGTTGGGCGGCCCGCTACCTCAATGACCCAAAGCACCCCTCCCCGCAGCTCTGGTTTAATAGGCTGGCCGCAGCGGTGGGACCACTCCCACTAGTTAGCTAGGGAGAAGAGGGTGCGGCCGTGGCGTGAGTTAACCCTTGCTGCACCAGGACGACGAGAGTGGTGTCTTCGGGCTACTTTTCCCTCCGTCGCCCTGGTCTGGTAAGCAATGACCCGCTGCCAGAACGACCGCACGACCCCTCTCCATAGCTCTAGTTTCAGCCATGAGCCGATGTGTGCGCACAGGGGCTATCGCTGTGCCGTTAAGGTGCACTCCCCCTCCGCGCACGGATCGACCCACGGTTTCTCGGCTGGTACAACCCCGCCCCCCTTACGCACCTTATATTAGCGTGCAAGTAGGGAGGCGGGGGTGTCCAGCGGTGAAACCAGCACTAACCCGAGTCCTCGCAGTTTCTCCCGCAGGTGAGTGACCCCGCCGATTACCGAACCTGCCGAAGACGTTCGATCAGCCCGATCCTGCCGAAGCCGACCGACCAACACAAGCCCGCTGGTACGCCCCTCCTATCCCGCCCGGAACACGCAGCCGATGTCCAGGTAAACCCCGTCTCTCTCGCCCCGGCCCTGTTACGCGCTCCGTAGCCCACCGCCGTTGCATCCGTCACGCCGCTGCTACGACGACCGTTGGCCGTCTGCCATCCTACCGCCGTTAAGCCGCTGCATTCTTCCCACCGCTGCTACGACGCCCGTTGGCCGCTAGCCATCCTACCGCCGTTAAGCCGCTGCATCCGTACCGCCGTACCAGTGAGTCCGTTACCCGACCTTTCAGCCGCCCTACCGAACCTCCTCTACTCCAACGACCGTTAGCCGCCGCTCCGCCCCTCGCCATCTTGCGAAGGAAAGCTGCTGCCCGCCTTATATCTCCAGCCGTGTGTGCGTGTGTTCGTAACACATAAATATCCTGTATTTATTCAGTAGGGGTTTGTGGGACCTTTACTCGACTCTGGATTGACTGAGCGTTACCCCAGCCTTAGACAAAACCCACCTCATAAATGGCGCACGAGCAGGGACCCTCCTCCGCAGATGACTGTGGAAAAACAACTACAACCACCACCAACACTGCTGGGGCGGGTTCAACGAACACACCGCTAGAAACAACACACACACCGATTCCGGAAGGTACGCTGCTGAACTCCGACTCGCTCAATTGGATCTACCTACTGAGGAGGGAGAGGCTGATCGAGGAGTGTAAGGAACACCGAATCGACGTGGAAGGCGAAACCGTAGCCGAGCTGCGTCGCGCAGTAAAAACCTGCTGAAAGAGCTGGAACAAGAAGTGAACGAGGAAGAGGGGAAGTCCGCTATGCTACCTCAGCCAACAACAAAGCCGATCCCTTCAATCCAGATCCACAGCCCACAGCCGCACGGAGGAAAGAGAGAGAACGCATCACCGAAACGAGACGAAATGAGCGACGGTGAACTTATGAATACCGTTCGCCGCTGTGATTTGCACTTTTCGGGAGAGGAGTCACTGCACGAATTTCTTGAGAGAATAGAGGAGCTCGCCGAATGCTAGCGCATCCCCGTCGACCGGCTCCTCCCAACACTGCCGGGGCTTCTACGCGGGAAAGCACGGCAATGGTACTGCGTTCGTAAGCAACACATACACCGCTGGAGCGATCTGCGGAGGGAGGTGCAGAAATTTTTTCTACCTAATCGACACATACGACATTTGGCAGAGGCCATCCGACAACGCAAACAGCAAAGCCGTGAGAAGGCCAAGGACTACCTCCTTGCACTGGAAACGTTGATCCGCCAACACCCGACGATGTGCGAAGAAAATCACCTCGAACGGATCTACGATGGTCTACCCGTGGAATACCGCCTTTTCGTCAAGCGCAGCGAGTTTAGGACGATCGAGGAGCTCCTGGAGCTAACGGAAGAGTATGCGCTGTTAAGAGGCGAGGAAGCAAAACAGGCGAAAATGGTGGTCCATAGCGAATACCACCTACCCATGGAATACGACAGCAAGGAGTGCTGTTGGTGCTGCAAGGAACGCGGACACCACCGCTTCCAATGTAAGGGCCCCTGGAGAAAGTTCTGCTCCCGGTGTGGCCAAGACAACATCCTCTCCAGGGACTGCCCATGCCCTCCGACTAGCCCAATTACCGAGAACGCATCCCGGACGCCGCCCAACGCTATTAGAGGAAGCCGCCAAGCACCGTATGTCCGACCTGAGAAGCCGAGGGAACCACCCGCCGGAAAATCAACCGCAAAAACACAAGTAGATGGCCGATTCTACATACCAGTGGTCATCGAGGGCATGAGCGTGCGCGCACTAGTGGACACCAGCGCCACCCTATCCTATGTAGATGACACCGTACGGAAACACCTAGAAAAGAACAATATTAAGGCGTGCCCCAACAAGCGAAGCATCCAGCTGGCAGATCAGACGTGTGTCTTTACCTCGAACTCCTACCAGGCAAGGATTGTGTATCAAGGACGAGCCACAGACGCGATGCTGTCCGTCATCCCAAACTTGGCCGAACAGGTAATCCTCGGAATGGACTTCCTAAGCAAAAGGGGAATCATCCTCACACTGGATGGTCAGCCGCTGGAGGCCACCGTGACCAAGAGAGCACCCGAACTGGATAAGCTATGTGCATTGACGAGCCGAGAATACCTGAGTGACGAACAAAACACAGAACTGGGAAACTTCCTGGCACATCACCAAAAGCGGTTTGGTGAAATCATCGGACCAAGCACTGCAGCCGAGCATACGATTCGTCTCAAACACAATCGACCGCTGAAGCAACGCGGGGGTAGTCCCCGCAACCCGGCCATGCAACAAGTCATCAACGAAGAGGTAGGCGAGTTATTAGCAGGAGGAAGAATAGAACCATCACGAAGCGCGTACAGCTCGCCAATCGTGCTAGTCCGCAAAAAACAGGGCACTTGGAGGATTTGTATAGATTATCGTCAGCTCAACGCCGCCAGCGAACCAGACGCTTACCCGCTGCCGCAAATTGGAGCCATTCTCGACCAGCTGAAAGAGGCGAAATTCATCTCTACTATCGACTTGAAGAACGGCTACTGGCAGATCCCGCTCGCCAGAGCATCTCGACCATACACCGCATTTACAGTTCCTGGCAGGGGATTGTTCCAGTGGAAAGTCATGCCATTTGGCCTACCTACACCCTGCTCCGGCTACATTTCAACGCGCTCTGGATTCGATACTTGGGCCCGAACTCCAACCAAAGGTTTTCGCCTACCTGGACGATATCATCGTATTGGGAGATACCTTCGAAGAACACTTGGCGATCTTGAGGGAAGTGTTCGAGCGCCTACAACGACACAAGATGCAAGTAAACTTCAAAAAGTGCAGCTTCGTCCAGCAACAACTCCATTTCCTAGGACACATCATCAGTTCGAAAGGAATTCACACCGATCCAGCAAAAGTATCCGCTGTACAGGAGATGCCCGCACCGAAAACGCTCAAAGAGCTCCGCCGTTTTCTTGGACTCGCGTCTTGGTACCGCCGCTTCGTGGCAGACTTCTCTACGCTCGCTGCGCCGCTTAACCATCTGCTAAAAAAGGGACAAGTCTGGAAATGTGAGGCGCAACAAAATCACGCTTTCAAAGCACTCAAGGATAAGCTTTCCAGGGCGCCAATACTTTGTTGTCCAGACTTCTCTCGACCGTTTTTTTCTCCAGACCGACGCGAGCGGAGAGGGCCTGTGCGTCGTGCTCTATCACCGCCATTCCGACCACGAGAATGTAGTACCTTAGCCAGCCAAAGCCTAACCCAGCTGGAAAAGCGATACTCGGCCACCGAACAAGAATGCCTCGCCGTGCTATGGAGCATCCGTAAGATGAGACCGTATCTGGAGGGGTATCACTTCACCGTCATCACCGACCACCACTCACTAAAATGGCTGCACTCGCTCCAAAACCCCTCTGGACGTCTGGCAAGATGGGCACTGGAATTACAACAATATAACTTCGAAATAGAATACAGGAAAGGGGCACAAGATGTGGTAGCCGATGCGCACTCTCGCTGCCCGCTACAACTCGCGGAAGACGATGTTTTGTACACCATAACCAACAAAACAAACGACTGGCACGAGAGGAAAGCAAGAAGTGCAGGAACAACCGCAGGCACATCCAGATTACCAGATCGTCGAGAACCGACCCTTCCGCCACATTTCCCCGAGGAATCAACTCTCGCGGGCACCGCAATGGAAGCTGTGCGTCCCAGCCGACCGACGAAACGAAGTACTGCAGGAAGTCCATGATGCCGACGCAGCTGGACATCTCGGAGTGAAGAAAACGCTCAAAAGAGCGCAGCAGAACTATTACTGGCCCGGGATGTTCCGCGACGTACTAAAACACGTACGGAAGTGTATCAGATGCGCGGAATACAAAGTCGAGCAAAGATGCCCAGCAGGATTTATGGCAACTATGCAATCATCACGACCGTGGGAAATAGTAACCGCTGACTTCGTGGGACCACTGCCTCGTTCCAAG
This sequence comes from Eurosta solidaginis, assembly GCF_040869045.1. Lineage (NCBI taxonomy): Eukaryota > Metazoa > Arthropoda > Insecta > Diptera > Tephritidae > Eurosta > Eurosta solidaginis. The sequence continues at coordinate 188,607,427 of NC_090319.1, read as the reverse complement.
CAAGGAAATACGTGTCTCCCCGTCATGGTTGATAAATTCTCCAAGTGGGTGGAGTTGATCCCAGTGCGCCAGGCGACAACGACAAGCGTGATCAAAGCACTCCAAGAAAGAGTCATATATCGATTTGGCTGCCCGAAAACCTTCCTCACCGACAATGGCAAACAATTCGTCGGGAAGGCATTAGCAACATTTTTGAACGACCACCGCATCGATCACAAGTTTACGGCAGCCTACGCACCGCACGAAAACCCCACCGAGCGAACCAACCGAGTCGTGAAAACCATGATAGCTCAGCGATGCAGGACGACCACCGCACCTGGGACCAGGAGATTCCGCAAATAGCATTCGCGATAAACACGGCTAGCCACGAATCTACAACAGCATCGGCAGCAGAAATCAACTTCGGTAGACATCTTACGGCACCGCAGCAAGTGCGCACGGAGGAGCAGTACCAGCAGAGCCACCAACCATACCACCGTCCATCACCAAGTTATGGGACGAGATAAAAGGGCACCTAGCCAAAGCTTCAAAGCGACAGAAAAAACAATACGACTTACGCAGACGGCAATGGAAACCACGCATAGGCGAGCAGGTGATGAAAAGGGACCACCCACTCTCATCCGCGGCAGACAAATTCGCCCAGAAGTTAGCACCAAAATTTTCCGACACATACTTGGTGATGGAATATGTTTCCACGAACACGGTGAAACTAAGCCACCCGGAGCGACCGAAGCGTCAACACGCGCACTCACATTTGCAAGACCTGAAGCCGTACGAATCCTAAACAACCCGTTTAGTTATTCATTCCAGAAACCAAACCGCCCGACATGAGTCACAAACACCGGCAATTCACACCACCGGACTCACCAAAACCTATCCGCCCATGGCGCCCACCATTTGAGGCAACATTATGGCCGACGAGTAAGCCAAAAATTCAAAAAATACAAATTTTTCGCGGCCCACCGATCTACGACCACCTTATGGCCATACGGGAGGAGGAGTCGGCAATAGAGCCGCAAGAACGCCGCGCCCCCGAAACCGGCGAAACGACAAAAACAACGCAAGACAAATTGCCGGACCCCGAGGAATTCTTAAAAGAGCTAAGGCTGAAGCGACCGAAAAGAGGGGGAAAGAAAACCTGGACGTTCCACTGGAAGAACCAGCGGGTTAAAGTAAAAATGATGGGCGAGAACCGGGCGAAAGTTTCTCTGATGGGAATTAACCAGATGGTACCAATCGAATAAGACATCAACACAGGAGGCCAAACAAATTTATTTTTATATACAATTACAAGAATGCTTGTTAGATTTGTTAAGACAAAAACAAAAATTAAGTATGAATTATTTTTCAAATTACAACAAAAAAAAAAAAAAAACCACATAACATTAAAAAGGGAACAAGAGAAGTACGAAAACGGACACAGTTGAGTACGCCTCACCCCCGACAAAAAAAAAATAATAAATAATAAAAAAAAAATTTCTATTTAAGTCAAATAATATTTTTTTTTTTTGAACTTAAACTTGAAATGTTAATATTAACTCTGTTATAACTTAAGTGGAATGACTCTGTATATTTTTGGAAAAAAAATATTCTTTTAAATAAAGTGCTTCGCCCACACGCACACCGGCACAATACTTAGCCCATGCCTGGTGATCCATCTCTCCCCACCCCAGCTTTCCGTCAACCGAAGTGGGAGGGGGACTGTAACATAGCGTTACAATAACTAACCACCCCCTGTATTTCCTTATTCACTTAAACCTGAACCTCCTTGTACTTATGCTTGTTAGCATAGTCAATAACCACTAATAGCAAACCAATGAAAAAGCACAATAATGGTGCGTTGACTTCTCAATCAGTTTCTATAGCATAGCCAAACACCACTTGTATAGCATAGTCAACAACCACTGATAGCAAACAAATGAAAAGCACAATAATGGTGCGTTGACTTCTCAACCAGTTTGCGGCACCACCCATATAAACATCGAATTTGCATTTTTGCAATTCAGTCCTCGCACGTAAGCCAGCGGGAGTGGTTGTCTTGTTAAAGACAAAATAACCACTCCGGCTAGCTAGCTGAGTGGAAGGGGCGCTGTCATGGCGCGGGTCACCCTCCACCAGGGCTGGACGACGAGAGCGGTGTCTTCGGACTATTTCTCCCTCCGTCGCCCACTTTGGTGCTTGAGCGGCCCGCTGCCTCAATGACCTCATACCCCCTTTCCCCTCAGCTCGGGTTGCGCGGCAGGGGCGCCGTCATATCGCGGGTCACCCTCCACCAGGGCTGGACGACGAGAGCGGTGTCTTCGGACTATTTTTCCCTCCGTCGCCCACCCTGGTGTCGAGTGGCCCGCTGCCTCAATGACCCAAAGCACCCTTCCCCCACAGCTCTGGTTTAATAGGCTGGCCGGAGCGGTGGGACCACTCCCACTAGTTAGCTAGGGAGAAGAGGGTGCGGCCGTGGCGTGAGTCAACCCTTGCTGCACCAGGACGACGAGAGTGGTGTCTTCGGGCTACTTTTCCCTCCGTCGCCCTGGTCTGGTAAGCAATGACCCGCTGCCAGAACGACCGCACGACCCCTCTCCATAGCTCTAGTTTCAGTCGTTAGCCGATGCGTGCGAACAGGGGCTATCGCTGTGCCGTTAAGGTGCACTCCCCCTCCGCGCACGGATCGACCCACGGTGTCTCGGCTGGTACAGCCCCCTTTACGCACCTTCTATTAGCGTGCAAGTAGGGAGGCGGGGGTGTCCAGCGGTGAAACCAGCACTAACCCGAGTCCTCGCAGTTTCTCCCGCAGGCGACTGACCCCGCCGATTACCAAGCCTGCCGAAGACGTTCGATCAGCCCGAACCTGCCGAAGCCGACCGGCCAACACAAGCCCGCTGGTACGCCCCTCCTATCCCGCCCGGAACACTCAGCCGCTGTCCAGGTAAACCCCGTCGCCAGCCTATCTCCCCTCTCACCCCGGCCCTGGTACGTGCTCCGTAGCCCACCGCCGTTGCATCCGTCACGCCGCTGCTACGACGACCGTTGGCCGTCTGCCATCCTACCGCCGTTAAGCCGCTGCTACGACGACCGTTGGCCGCTTGCCATCCTACCGCCGTTCAGCCGCTGCTACGACGACCGTTGGCCGTTCGCCACCCTACCGCAGTTAAGCCGCTGCATCCGTCCCGCTACTGCTACGACGACCGTTGGCCGCCCGCCATCCTACCGCCGTCAAGCCGCTGCTTCCGTACCGCCGTACCAGTCCGTCCGTTACCCGACCGTTCAGCCGCCGTACCGAGCCTCCTCTACTCCAACGACCGTTAGCCGCCGCTCCGCCCCCTCGCCATCGTGCGACGGAAAGCTGCTGCCCGCCTAAGATCTCCAGTCGTGTGTGCGTGTGTTCGTAACACATAAATATCGTGTATTTATTCAGTAGGGGTTTGTGGGACCTTTACTCGACTCTGGATTGACTGAGCGTTACCCCAGCCTTAGACAAAACCCACCTCATAAAATTAAAATTTAGTTAATATTGAAAGCGTTTATACTCCGCTTAGTTTATAAACTTACTTAAAGTTATTTCCAAAAACATTTAGAGAAATGCCTGTTGGATAAATGTGTTAGTGGAGAATGGTTTGAATGGATGGGTGAACTAGTCCACCGTCTTGAAGGGCTAGGGCTATGGCGCGTGCCAGACGTTCAATAAATGTTGATGATATTTTTGGATCACAACAATTATCACACTTGTAGCACGGGATATTGATGGATCGTGATGCAGAGTCCAAAGGACATCTAGAAATTTCGAAATCCGTTGCCTCCACAAATAAGTGAAATTAAGGAGTTACCTGGGGCCAGATTTTGTATAATATTCTTTGATTTTAGGGTCGTGAGAACTATGATGGAGTATGGAAAATCTTTGTGTAATTACTATGCTTGCCTGAGAGGCCCTATTGTGTTTATAAAATTAAATTATTTTCATACTTTTAACAGGTAATAAAGGCTGCAACTGTTTACTTCTTCAGAATTGCTTCACCTAGAATTGTGTGATTGTGATGATTGCGTCACATAATTAAAAGATTATTCAAAAGTAACAGTTCGTAGAGGGCGTCGGACCCTCTTTTATCAAAAAAATATAGCCGTTAGATCATTCTACACCATTCTGCCCTAACTTTCAGAGTTATAATAAAAAGATATATTTATATCTTAAGTCACAGTACTAGCCATTAAACATAAACGGCAGATAACAAATGGTCATTATCATGACGCTATATATCATATATATAGTTATCAAAATGATCGTTTTACATAATCATATATATGAAAAAACATATGTGAGATGGTCATTTTCATGACACTATATATATTTTTGTTTATAAACATGTGTAAGATGGTAATTTTCGTGACGCTATATATGATATATACAGTTATCAATATGGCCATGTTACATAATCAAATATATAAACGCAAAAACATATGTTAGATGGTCATTTCCATGACACTATATATGATATATACAGTCATCAAAGTGACCACGTTACATATTCCGTTTTTATATATATAATTTTTCAAGTCACCAAAATGACCATGTCTCATTAAAACTGATATATCTTTTAAAATACAAAAGATATATCAAAAAGGAATATAGTTTAAGGATATGTGAGTGGGTTGGAACCGATTTTTTAAGAAAAGACAAGGGTGTCATCAAACTACTCACCTTACATATATATATATATCTATATATATATATATATATATATATATATATATATATATATGGGGTATATATATATATATGGGTCATTCCATCCCATTTCGACCAATTTTGAACCCGACCCCTTTAGAATTGGCTGAAAGTTTTTCTTCTTTTTCTAGCTTACGAAAGACGTTTTTCAGAATTTTTTCAAATTTTTTCATCCATCTCAAAAAAAGTTATGCATTTTTAAAAAAACGCCGTTTTTGTTTTCAAAATGCTATAACTTTTTCAAAAATTTACCATTTGGGATCTTTTTTTTTTAATTTGTTTTTAAATGTACTTTTCGGAAAAAATACAAACAAATTTTTAAAGTTTTTGTTTTGTAATTATTCAGTTTTTCGAGATTTTTCGAATTTCCCCATTTTTTTTTTTTTTCATAAAAAACTTCAATCAATTCTGCAATCATCCCCACTAATCCCGGATTAGGCGGATAATTTTTTTTTTATTTAATTAAAAAAAAACTTTAAAAATTTTTTTGTATTTTTTCCGACAAGTACATTTAAAAACAAATTTAAAAAAAAAAGATCCCAAACGGTCAATTTTTGAAAACGTTATAGCATTTTGAAAAAAACACCGTTTTTTTTTAAATTCATAACTTATTTTGAGTTGGACACCGTTTTTATTTGCAACGCGATGTGCGAAAATTATAAAGTAGTAAGAAGAAGAAAGTTTAATAAAGATGAAAACCAAGTTGAAACAAGTTGAAAACAAGTTGAAACCTTAAAAATAAACAAAATTACAGAATTTCATTAATAATATACGTAGTAATGACAGACCAGGTTTATGCTGTTCGTGTCATATAATATAATCAAAAATATTAGTGACCAGCTTTTCGCTGTTCGCCTAATATATTATTACATTCCTATCTAACAACAAATACTAGAGACCAGCTTTTCGCTGTTCGTCTAAGTAAATGCTTGCCTATCCAACAACAAATACTAGAGACCAGCTTTTCGCTGTTCGTCTAAGTAAATGCTTTACACACACATATAAATGTTTCCGCTGGTATATATGTAAGAGGCCAATTTTGCATTGTCCGTCTTCCACATTTTACCAGCGTGCGCTATCTAATTATTTCTTACCTCTTGAGTGAACTTTCGCAATCCAAATGAACGAACACTCAAAGGAACACGCTATTTATTGAAAATTTGACAAAGCTTTTTGAAAATGTAGAAAATGTAAAAATAGAAATTACGGATATGTTTATGTTAATCTAACAGAAAGCTGTGGACAGTATACTTAGTTAACAGCAAGCTTCGGATATTATGTATAACAATGTTGCCACACTGGAATGATCTTAAACTTAATCCTAACTAACACTAGGCAAATATCTTAGTCACACATTATATAATATACACATGCTACAGTCTCCCCCTTGACGGATGAGGAGTGTTTGAACGATCAGTCGTCACATGTTTGTTTGGATTTTCGTGGTCTTCCTTTTCTGTGCATTGGGTGAACTGGAGCTGGAGGTTCTTCATCATTGCTACCTCTGTAGACTGTTAAAGCTGAGGCGTGATACAAACCTAGCGGTATCTCCGGTTGTTCTTTGGAAGCGACTTCATACGTGGATGAGCCAATCTTACGAGTAACGATATATGGGCCATCTCGCTTTGGCACAAATTTCGCTGTGACACCCTTAGACGCTTGACTGAGTACATGTGTTGTTACCAGAACTTCGGAACCTACTTCAATATTATCTTGAGGTCTGCGTTGTTTGTCGACATATGCTTTATTGCGGCCTTGTGTCAATTGCTCAGTTTCCCTTGCGTTCTTGAACCCTTCTATCATGCTCTTTAAATATTGCGTAATTTGAGGAATGAAGTTATCACTTTCTATGATAGCTCTGACATCATGCACTATATCGTCGAATGTACGTAGCTCTCGTCCAAAAGTGAGGTATGCTGCTGAGTATCCAGTTGACTGACATTTAGCGGAATTCATGGCAAATCGTATAGCAGGTAAGCCAATATCCCAAACATTGTGATGATTTCGGACGATTATTGCTAACTGAGCTTTCAGGTATCTGTTTTTACGTTCTACTGGGTTGGCTTCGGGGTGGTACACGGGAGTAAATACTTGATTTATACCCATACAATAAGCATCCTGTTGCATAACTGATGAAACGAATTGAACACCATTATCAGATTGTAGGCGTCTCGGTACGCCAAAACGAAAAAATATTTCATTTGTAAGTGTTTTTGCGCACACTTCCGCAGTAGCTTCCTTTAAGGGAAATATTTCCACCCATCGACTAGCAACATCTTCTGCTATGAATATCCATTGATACCCGTCGTCGGTCTTAGGAAGGGGACCAAATAAATCTATTGCACCTACTTCGAACCGTTGCTTACTCGCGGTGGTTTGTAGTAAACCCATCGGCTTCATTTTGAAAGCTTTGTAACGTTGACACTCGATACAAGTACATACGTGCTTTGTGATTTTAGTACGCATTCCTGGCCAAAAGTAACGGCTTGCTATACGTGCGATGGTTTTCTCCACACCATAATGACTTGCAGTACTCTCGTCATGGTATGTTTTCAAAATATGAGTTCGCTCATGATGTGGGACTACAAGTTGTGCATCTTCAATGTCATCATAGGCATAGTAGTACAGAACTCCATCATTAATAAGATATCCACGATTGCATTGAGTTTATTATCTTCTTCAAATACTCGTCTTTAAGCTGCTCAACACATATTTCGCTTGACTTTTTTCGCGGCAAGTGCTATGGCTGGTTTCAGGAAAAGGTGGTCGCGAAAGCATATCAGCTAACGAGTTCGTCTTTCCAGGCGAATAACCGATACGAAACTTTTATTGTTGAATTTCCAGTGCCCATCTGGCCAAGCGACCAGATGGCGATTTTACGGTTAGTAACCATTTGAGCGGTTGGTGATCGGTAATTAGGTGTACTTCAGCTCCTTCAATATAGCCTCTAAACTTGGCGCATGCCCATACTATGGCAAGTGCTTCCGTTCCGTGGTTGAGTAGTTACGCTCTGCTAGAGTAAGTAAACGACTTGCATATTCGATGGGGTGCTCTTGTTCTTTCTCCCCCTGCAGTAAAACTGCTCCTAATGCATAAGCGCTTGCATCGGTTTTTACCAAGAAGGGTGCATTATCCGCGGCTTGTTTTAAAATTGGTAGGCTGACCAGAAGCTGCTTTAGTTTGTTAAGCGCTTCAATCTGCGGGTCGGTCCACTGTCAAACAGCATTCTTTTTTTTGAGATCTGTGAGTGGTTTAGCAATTTTCGCATAATGTTCAATGAATCGACGATACCAAGAACACGTTTGGATAAAGGATACCAGCTCTTTTATATTACGAGGTGCTTTACGCTCTGCAATAGCCATTTTTTTTCTGGGTCAACCATTATACCATCAGCTGGGAGGACGTGACCAAGATACTTTACACTGGCACAGCAAAAACGACATTTAGCGTTGTTAACGCATAGTTTGAACTTTTCCAGCTTCTGCAATACTACGTGCAGATCTTTTAAATGGTCGTGAAATGTAGGCGAACATATGATAATGTCATCAAGATACGCCAATATCTGTATATTTGATATTGAAGTTTTGAACCGATCAATCAGGCGTTGAAAGGTCGCAGGAGCATTACGAAGTCCGAACGGCATACGTTTGAACTTGTACGTCCCAAAAGGTGTAATAAGGCATGTCTTATCCCGATCTTTTTCTGCGACAGAAATTTGAAAATAACCACTCTGCAAGTCCAAAGTTGTCATGTACTTGGTACTTTTTGCGGCGTGTAACAAATCATCCATACGAGGCAGTGGGTATCTATCGGGCTTTGTTATAGGTTTAGTTTGCGATAATCTACGCAAACACGTATGCTTCCATCCTTTTTCGGTACCATAACAACCGGTGATGACCAAGCTGAATCACATTCTTCGATAATATCGTTTTCAATCAATTTGTGAATTTCGCTCTTCAACTCCTGAAATTTAGCGAAGGACAATCTATATGGTGGTAATGCGATGGGCTCGTGTTCACCCGTATCTATATAATGCAGAGCAAATGGAGTAGGCTCATGAGATGCACCGAAAACTTTCGGATGCGCTTCTAAATTGTCATTCAGCTGCATCTTTTCGGTTCGTGTTAGCTCTAAACCATCACTATCTTTTAAAAAACGAAAGTCTACGGAAAGTAGTTCTGTTGTCCTGGGTTCTCTGACGACTCCAGTGAACAACCCGCCACCGTAAGCTCTTTCGGGTGTTATAACGTCTGGTGGAAGAGAATCCCTAAATATATTCTGAGTAGATTCCGGTGAATATGTATCTGGCACTTCCGGGCCGTAATATTCAAATTCGGAAATATACACTTTTTGCTGGTTTTCTTCTATCACCACGTCGTCTTGTTTACGTTTGCCAATAGGACCACTTACTTTCATTGTCTCTACAAGATTTAACTCAAGCGGCAATGGATCTGCAAAATCGAAATGTTGTGTAGGATCGCTCTCAAAGTACCAGTATCGTTGGGCCATGTTCAAGACAATATCTGCTTGTTCCATAAAGTCTGCACCTAGTAGGGTTCTTTTTGCATTGGGTAATACTATAAATTGGATATCGAGGCATTTTCCACAAATCTTTATCTTACAAATGGTTGCTAATCATTCTTCAAACGAGGATCTGCCGTCGGCGAGTGTAGTCTCACACCTACCTTCTTGAAAATGTACCCTTTGTAATCCATAACCCGTTTAAGGTTAACACTAGCAACGCTTGTTCTTACCCCCGAGTCAAAGTATACTTGTCCTGGTACACCAAACATTTCTATATTGACAACTGGGATATCTCGACCAATTGTGACATTTAAAGAATTGAAGCTTACCGAGTTCGGTTTCACTACGACCTCGGATTTAATACAGTTTGGACAATTTGCACGAGTTACACCTGGCGCGTTGCATCCGTAGCACGCGTACTTGGGTTTTAACGATTGTGCTTGATCCAGCTTTTCAGTGTGCGTTTCTTGTGCTTTTGCATTTTTCTTTTTGAGATATTCTTCGGTGCTATGCCCTTTTTTGCGACAAAATCCGCAACGTACTGGACCACCGACTGGCTTTTCAGATTCCTCAGTGTTCGCAGAAGGAATTTTTCTTTCCTGTAGGTATAGTTCGACTTCACGAGCTTCTTTTAAAAGTTCGTTGTAGTTATTAACTTTGTCACGTGTTACCTTATCACGAATTTGCATGTGCAGCAATCCGAACAATAGATCTCTTTGGTCAGCTTCGGCTGGCTCCTTGGTCAATTGGGAAAATATCGCACGTTTCTTACGGATAAAGGTATCAGTTGGTTCATTTTTCTGCTGTTTCAATTCGAAAATCTCTACATAAATACGCCATGATTGCTTTGGATGGGAAAAGGCTTCACGCAGCATACATATTACGTCAGAAAACGATTGTGCTTCAGACTTTACCCCACGCCGCCATTCTGCAGCGTCGCCCTCCAGGACCATTGGCATACCGCTTATTGCGTCTCCATCGCGTACTTTTTCGAATGTTTTATAAGTCAGAATTGCCGCAGTGAATTCCTCAACTTTTGCGGAGCTACGTTCACCCTTGTAGCGAGCAGTGCAGCGAGAAAACGAGCCAGGTCTTTCATTAACCTGAACTACAGATTGCAGAAATTTCGCAAATTGTTCTTCAGTGAGCGTAGGCATTTTTGTAGATGCGTTATAAATAGCTTTTAAACATTCGCTTCGGCGAATAGGGATTTTTGAATTCCTTAAGAGGTTTGCCACTATGTTGGGCGCCAATTGTAAAATAATAAAGGAGCAAGGGTAAGGGTTTGGGTTTTTAATTAATTGATTTGCAACGCGATGTGCGAAGATTATAAAGTAGTAAGAAGAAGAAAGTTGAATAAAGATGAAAACCAAGTTGAAACAAGTTGAAAACAAGTTGAAACCTTAAAAATAAACAAAATTACAGAATTTCATTAATAATATACGTAGTAATGACAGACCAGGTTTATGCTGTTCGTGTCATATAATATAATCAAAAATATTAGTGACCAGCTTTTCGCTGTTCGCCTAATATATTATTACATTCCTATCTAACAACAAATACTAGAGACCAGCTTTTCGCTGTTCGTCTAAGTAAATGCTTGCCTATCCAACAACAAATACTAGAGACCAGCTTTTCGCTGTTCGTCTAAGTAAATGCTTGCCTATCCAACAACAAATACTAGAGACCAGCTTTTCGCTGTTCGTCTAAGTAAATGCTTTACACACACATATAAATGTACACGCTGGTATATATGTAAGAGGCCAATTTTGCATTGTCCGTCTTCCACATTTTACCAGCGTGCGCTTTCTAATTATTTCTTACCTCTTGAGTGAACGTTCGCAATCCAAATGAACGAACACTCAAAGGAACACGCTATTTATTGAAAATTTGACAAAGCTTTTTGAAAATGTAGAAAATGTAAAAATAGAACTTACGGATATGTTTATGTTAATCTAACAGAAAGCTGTGGACAGTATACTTAGTTAACAGCAAGCTTTGGATATTATGTATAAAAATGTTGCCACACTGGAATGATCTTAAATTTAATCCTAACTAACACTATGCAAATATCTTAGTCACACATTATATAATATACACATGCTACAACATTATAATTAATAAATAAAAATAAATGTAAGGCGCGATAAACTCCGAAGAGATCTAAGGCCGAGCTTCTCTCCCAATTTGCGTCGGGCTCCTCTTGATTTTCCCTACAAATTGGCCGGACGGGACCTACATGATTTTATGCCGACTCCGAGCGGCATCTGCAAGGCAGATGAGTTTTCACTGAGAGCTTTTCAATGCAGAAATACATCCGGAGTGCTTGCTAGACACTGCCGAGGGGCGACCCCGCTTAGAAAAATTTTCTTCTAATTGAAAAACCTTATTTCTAAAATGTTTGATGTTGCTTGCCCGGGGTTTGAACCCAGGGCATCGGGTGTGGTAGGCGGAGCACGCTACCATCACACCACGGTGGCCGACACACATTATATTAGTGATGCATAAAAATATGCAAACGGGTACCCAAAAACCCGTTTCTGACAAATCGGTATAGGAGCTAAATACCCTTCGGGAACAGTACCATTTGATAAAAGCCATCAATTAAACAGGACTACAAGCGTACTTGGGGAAAAGTTGAACAAATAATCGAAGGGCAATACAAAAAAAAAATAAAAAAAAATATGCATTTTATAAATCTCTCCCCTCTTTCCAGAGCGAACATTTTTATTTTTTTCCTTTATATAGCATAACATTTTGCTGTCCAAACATTTTTTTGCGGCGGGCAGGACATTTGTTGGTTTTCAGCACCAACAACACAAATAACTACGACTCAAAAGAACCCACGTTATACACTCTCTACCCGGTTCGGTACCAGAATGTGCGAACCGAAAATCGTAAATGTTCAAGTTTTCTGCAGCACTCGTATGCGGGGATAGCTAAAACGCTACCGGGTGACACAAAATAAACCAAATAAGGCACTAAAGACCCAAGCACATAACGTGCGGGGTAGGAGGCCATGCACATAATGTGCGCGAAATATGAATATTCTTCTTCTAGGCAGCTGGCGAGGTTCACTCTACTCATGACCTCAATCGTATTTAATTAAGTTAGGGCTTACTCGCCACCGAACGCGTGACATAGTCATGATGAAATAGAATGACTAGTTACGCTTCGCTACGCAAGAGGACTGAACGCCAGGCCGTTCGCTACCCAAAGCCGTGCCATCTATGTAAATTTCAGCATCCGATCAGGTCGTGTCCGGTATATCGCGCAAAGTCTCATCTGCAACGAATGCGCGAGATAATAAAAGTCAACTATTGACAGAACTGTCTGTCGATGGTACATCGTGCCCGAGACTGCACGAGTCAGGGCAGGTGCCGAAGATTTGATAGCAACCATCATACCACGCTGCACCTGTCGATGGAGGACTTTTCGTCCGAGTCAAGGCCACCGAAGAGCTGATACCAGCTGGTTATTGAAGAGGAGGAAGAAGGGTACGAGAGGATGCCCACGATGCAACAGGTGGACGATGGATGAGGCGCTGTCTCTCCACGCGTCAGAGTCAGCCTTTGCAGAGAAACCAGAGCTACCATCCGGGAGGGGCTTCCATACAGTCCAATCAGACAGTAGGGGATCGGACCCACGGCCTTTCCGACCCCTATTAGCCCACGAGCGATGAGAGAAAAGTGGAGCGGAACCACGGCCTTTCCGCCCAACTACGCAACGAGGCCCACGAATACAAAGAGAGCAGCGCGAGCGTAGACTGGCCCCTCGGTCGCGCCAGCTACGCGCTATACGAAATTTTAAAGAAGAAAGCCGAGACGGTAGACTGGCCACTCGGCCGCGCCAGCTACCTTACCATAGTTCCTTCAGGAATGGTATCCATCCGGCCCACCTTACAGCCGGCCCAACACTTCGGCCAATGGCTGCTCTGGCGCCCACTGCGGTCGTGAAGGTGGAAGCCCGGGGGCGTTTGCACCTCATTCGTGGACTCGTTGATTCATGTTCCCCCCGCACAACGATCGACCGCTGGCTGGCGCGAGAGTTAGCACTGCCGACTACCAACGCCACCGGCTAAACTGGCTATTTTATTAGATTCCGGGGCAAGCATGGGCAAACGAAGATGGTGACGACTCACGCAGTATGCGTCCACGATTTTAAGCGCGTCAGTCCAACGTTCAACATCGACCCAGCGTCGCGGTCCCTTATGAGCATATTCGTTTGGCGGATCCCCAATTCTACGCATTCACGCCCATCCGCCTCGTTCTTGGCGGCGACGTGTGCGTCGAAATTATAACGCCGGCACGTTACCACCGTCTTTTGGCCCACTGCTGTCCCAAAGCACTATCTTTGGTTGGGTGCTTTCGGGGACACCCCCGATCTAGTATACCTTAAGGGGTATTTAGTTTAATTTTTTAAGTTTATACATGTAAATAGCACCTTTTTTTCTCGAAATAAATGAAGTTTTTTATTTGAATGGCAAGAAATATATATCATGCAGGTTCCGTTTATTTTTCCTTATCTCGTCCTAGCTATAGGTAACGGCGAAGGCAAGGAGAATGCCGTCGCGCCATCCGGCGCGCACAACTTAGTTTTAGAACCTAGTCTTAAGACCAATCGTGGTCGGGCACGCTCGGGCGGAGTTTGGGATGTTGCGTATCGCAAGGGGGCCGGCATGTTTAGACCCGAAGCCTAAATTCTTATTAACTTGCGCAACCCTAACAGCACCATATTATCGACAACTAGTTTGCCCACATGCATGTATATGTGTACATAGGTAAGGTTATGTTGTCCGTACACATATACATGCATGCCGGTACAACTGTGTGGGGAAGCTTCCCCTTAAAACCGGATACTTTTCCCGCGGTTCAACGGTTGTCCTCGACAAGGCAACCGTCTACTTTTCCAGCGATTGTCGAGCGATCAACAGCCACAGCCATCAAGCCCCGCTATCTTAATTTTATACACAGGTAACTTAGCGTTTTAATTATAATTTCCACTGTAATAAAAAAATATTATAACGAGAAATATCGCCCGCGGTTCTTTCTTTTCTTTATTTCAAACACTTCCAAATCACAATTGTGGTGCCTCCACTCCGCCGAGTCCGCGAGACACCTCAATTGTTCAACGGCCGATTTCAAATTATAAGGCAAAACGATGAGCTTTCCTTTTTCTCCTATGCATTTCGGTGCTATTTTGCGCCTTCTTCAGGGAGCCTAGTTTATTTGACAAAACATAAAAGAATTACAAAATATTCAACAATTTCACATTAAAATTTCACTTACCTACATATAATATTAAATTATAACATATAAACAAACAACATTGAAAACCATTCACAATTTACTAATAATAACTTCCGACTACTTCCGTGCGCATACATGTTTATTCTCCGAAATCGCTGTTGAATAAACGCAATTTATGTTCTCCACATCTTCTTTAAAATTGACAGCATCTTTTATTCGTTGTTGTATCCTCAGTCCATCCAGTGTCAGTCGGGTTTTTGTTCTTCTTTCTATAAGAGAATCGGGCGCGACAAGCTGTTTTTTCATTAATTACTTTGTTAGCGAAACGTGAAATCTATCGATATTGGAAGCAATCGATCATTGTGTATTCATACAAGTGAAAAATCTTTCTGTTCCTTCATTGCCATACCTACCTGTCAAATAATTGCTGACAGGGAGAAAGGTTGTAGCGAATGGCCAAAGAGAATGGAAGAAAGCTTTATTTTTTGCTCGCGGTTCATAAATTGAAGTGCCATGAGTTTCCCATTTATG
Source organism: Eurosta solidaginis (assembly GCF_040869045.1). Taxonomy (NCBI): domain Eukaryota; kingdom Metazoa; phylum Arthropoda; class Insecta; order Diptera; family Tephritidae; genus Eurosta; species Eurosta solidaginis. The sequence continues at coordinate 188,592,406 of NC_090319.1, read as the reverse complement.
TTTCGTATTAGCTTTTCTTAAATGTGTATGCAGAAAATCAGACCACATTTTAATATTTTTATTTCTAAAATCTAGTTAGTAGGGAAAATATGAGCAGCCAGTTTAGCAAATATTTTAAATAATAATAAAAATAATGCAATGTACCAGTCGTTTACAAAAATTGTTGAAAAACACTATTGAGCAAATGATTTATGTAAACGAACAGCGATTGAACAGGTGATTGAGGCTGTATGCTATTGTGAACGTTTTTTCAAACATTCGTCGTACGTATGAATTCACCACAAATCACCTACCCAGATTGCGCATTCACGAGTTCAAAATGTCTTCGTTCTGCGCATCTGCGTCACAGTTGACCGTTGAGCGAACAGCTGATATGCTGTTCTATAGTTTTTCATACAAAATACAAGAGCATGCTTTGTGTAAATGTCTTTTATTTTAATGAATATTTTTTTAACTAAAAGTTTTTTAACCGTAAATGTATCGTTCTTATCGGTCAACTCTAATTTTAACATATCTAAACAATATTTCCCAAACTTTTTGTGTATTTTTGGCCTTGATTGAAGAAGCAAGATGAGTGTAAAACCAGGAAAGTATTGGAATCCAGCTATAGTGGCAAAGCTATCGAAGAGGTTGCAAAACGTCTAAATCGTGATCATGAAGATGGAGACAAAATTCTGCCACAGCTGCACATCCATTCACATCGAAAGTATGTATTTGGAGAAACATAAAAACGATAAAGTTGCTGAATTAGAGGTAGACATTTTAGATGATGAGTATTCATTTGATGATAAAATGTAAATCTTAATATAATTGTACAGGAAAGGGAATACAAAAAACTTGCCCTTTTCATCATACTACACATGTGTGCAAACATTCAGTGAAATATTAAGGAGTTTAATACAGGATTATTATCTACTCTTAACCCTGTTGCAATCAGAAATGAATGCTGGGAATTTGGTGCTACATAAAATATTATTCTACGTCCGACCCACTCTAAATACAATGAAAGTTTTGGCTGGTGCAGTTTCGGATACTTTAGAGTAAGAGTTACGTGGCGGCCAAACTCTGGCGCTACTCTTCAATAAAATCAGTGCTTTGAAAGGTGAAGAGGATCCACAAAAGTTTGCAATACAATTTACGCCATTAGGAGCTGTGCCTTATACGGAACAACTAATGAATTTACATACCACATCAAAAATAACGCGCGAGTAAGACGCATCGTGTTTGGACCCTATATGATATCTATGATAAAAATATTGGCATTAAAAATAAATTATATAATAAGACTATTTGTTTGAATAAATGTATTTTAACTTCACTGGAATGGGACGCCATTTCTTAGCCACTACTGCATCCTTCGGAAAATGGAAAAATCTCCACTTGTTTTCTCTGGTTTTCTTGTTGTTGTTATTACATCCAAACACAGCACAACGCATTATTAATATCACTATTTAATTAAAACTCTCATAAATAACACAAAATATGCCTATATAAAGCGCGACTAAATGAAAATGGTCAATTCGTACGTCATCAAAACAGCTAATCTAATGTTTACATGCGCATTGCGCAATCTTCTATTGTGATTTGTGTGAATTCACAATGCAATCGATACACTTGCACCACAAATAACCTACCCAGATTGCGCATTGACGAGTTCAAAATTGCCTCGTTCTGCGCATCTACGTCACATTTGACTTGAGCGAACAGCTGATATGCTGTTTTTATTGCAAAATAAAGGAGCATATTTTTATGTAAATTTATTCTATTTTAATTAATTGTTTATCTAAAATGTTTTTAACCGTAAATGTATCCGAGAAATGTATCGTTCTTAGCGGTCAATTGACAACATTATATATGTGTGATAGATCCTGGTTTTGCCAAGCAAAATAATTTTAATTCTCGTACTGGTATAGAATCATTAATGGTTGTACCGATTTCTAAAGCATCAGCGTGCAGGACGTGCTGGACACACTGCGCCAGGCAAATGTTTTCGCCTCTATACCGCTTGGGCTTAAAAACAAGAATCAGAAAATAATAATGTACCAGGGCTGTGATTATGCTTAAAGCACTTGGTGTAAATGATATAATTCACTTAGATCCACCGCCACATGAAACGCTTGTGCGCAATCTTGTGTGCGTGATTTTTGGCAAGGGGCTGGCTGGGTCATCAGTAAAATCTTTTCATCAGTAAAATGAACTGAAAATATCTTTGCTTTTAAATCAAATATGGATTCCTCACAAAGAACAGAAGTTTCATTGGAATATATGCGCTGCTGTCGCTGGTGTCTATCCGTTGCTAGTCAGGACGAACTTAATAACTATATAGATCTGATGGAGTCATTTACACTTTCTCAAAGTGATTTTACTTCCACTATATTAGAGGCGGCGGCCACCGTGGTGTGATGGGTAGCGTGCTCCGCCTATCACACCGTATGCCCTGGGTTCAACTCCCGGGCAAAGCAACATCAAAATTTTAGAAATAAGATTTTTCAATTAGAAGAAAATTTTTCTAAGCGGGGTCGCCCCTCGGCAGTGTTTGGCAAGCACTCCGGGTGTATTTCTGCCATGAAAAGCTCTCAGTGAAAACTCATCTGCTTTGCAGATGCCGTTCGGAGTCGGCATAAAACATGTAGGTCCCGTCCGGCCAATTTGTAGGGAAAAATCAAGAGGAGCACGACGCAAATTGGAAGAGAAGCTCGGCCTTAGATCTCTTCGGAGGTTATCGCGCCTTACATTTATTTATTTTTATATTAGAGGCTTTTAATAAATATGCACAATTACAAATTAAACCTGATGATTTCGATGTCAAAGGATATCCACCATGTCACGATTTGTGTGGTCGCTGTTATCAAGATCTAAAGCAATCACACAATTCATAAACTGAACTCAATTGAATAATCAAATATTAATGGGAAATTATAAAATCGCACAACTTGATACCGCAGCGGAGGAGCTAAACGCGGAATCAAAAAATATGCATACGCAAATTCATCAAGACTATTTTAGAGATTCAGGATGTTCGATAGCCGTAAAAGAGGAAGGGAACGAGGACGCAGAAGGGGAGTTCATTAGCAAGGTAAATATAGGGATATGTGTATTAAAATGGAGATGTAACTAAATGTAATTTAAGGAGTTCGAATACGAAGAATCAAACGCAAACATTGTTGATGATCCCGTTGACATAAGTGATACCGATAATTATGATTTAGAAATCGCAAAGTGGTAGAAAGCCTCAACCCACATAAAACCGGCCAATATACTAGTCAAAAGCAGTTACATCTTAGTGAAAGTGTAGGCGGCATCGTTTGTATTGAGCAAGAGGATAGTATTGCAAATGATGAGAATGGGCTGACAAAAGGAGTTGCTGGCTATGATGATAATTTACCAGATGATTCAAGTATTGGTGGTACACATTTATATTCGAGTTTCAGAGGGACTTGTTACATCACTATGAATTAGATCATGGTAGGTATTTACGGAGACAGGATTCGCCACGGATAGGTGGGGTTGACAATTGGGTTTGGAGAAGCTATATTATGCGCTGGTAACCTGAAAGGGTTGCGCTACACAACCCCTTGAATCTGTTATTTTAGTCGCCTCTTACGACAGGCATACCCACCGCGGGTATATTCTGACCACCTAACCCGCCGGGGTCTGTGTTGTTAATCCTTTGCCGAATATACATAAATTCGATACGTTCAACAAAATATTACCTTTAAGATACTAGCCCGCCTATCTCGGGATCGATTTCAAGCTGGATCATCCAAACACGTCCTTCCGTGAGGAGTTTTTGATTCCCAGTTTACGTTTAGTATTCATATTCAGTTTATTCAGTCTATGATTTACATCTTACAGAATAGATATAGAAATTATAAAAAAAAGTAAAAAATTACAATATGCATTGATAATAGCTAAAGAAAGTATATTTATTTATTTCAATATTAATCTAGAAAATATAAAAAATTTTCACACAGATTACAAGAAGAAAAAGCATCTAAAAAATAACAACCATTATTATTTTAACTTAAAAACTAATTAGCTAAGAAAAAGTTCATTTAATCTTTGTTTAAATACTTCCTTCGTAGAGGAAAAATTAAGATATCAAGGGTTCATAAGCGAATTAAATTCTTTCAAAGCTCTAAAAATCGGAGCATTAGTTGCGTAATTAGTTCTAACAAAGTCCAACCAGAAAATATCGTGATTCCGTAAACTCCTCTGCGGGATATTAAAACGTATTCTCTACGTATAATCTACTTATTAAGTCGAACACAAAAGTGAGGGACAGAATGGACCGTCTAGTATCTAAGGACTTTAGGCTAATAAGCAAACAACGACTCCTATAAGGGGGAATCGGGTCTCTGAAGTTTAATGACCGCAACGCAAAGCGGACAAACACTTTTTGAACTCGCTCAAGCCTCTTAGTATGACAAACATAGTATGGTCTCCAGATAAAAACAGCGTATTCTAATTTGGAACGTACAAGCGAGGTGAACAGCAATTTTAAAGTGTAGGGATCAGAAAAGTCAGAGCCAAAACGTCTAATGAATGCAAGTGTTAAATATGCCTTTGCAATTACGTAGCTCATATGTCTGTGAAACAGAAATTTGGAATCGAATACAACACCTAGATCGATAATTTCGCTTGAAGTGGATAGTGGAAGCCCATCAATATTGTAAGATGTAGGCAGAAGACAGAGAGACTTAGAGTAGGAGACATGTGAACATTTTTTAATATTTAAATTTAGTTTATTTCGTTTACACCAAATCGCGACATTATCTAAATCAGATTGGAGATTCGACACGTCCTCCTTACTTGTAATTGACGTATACAACTTTAAATCATCAGCATACAAAAGAAAATTAGTGTATGATAGAACCACTAGTAGAACAAAATACTTCATGATTTTAAGCCTGCATTCAAATTTATGTTGTGTTGCTATAGAAATAAAAAAAACATTTCCATAACAGTTCTACGACTTTTGATCTTATGCTGTTAACTTCATCTTGTGTTTCCCTCCCTGAATGTTAGGAGAGTTTTACCAGAACTTTCCCTTCGAACCTTCAGCTCGACCTTAAATTACTAAACGCGATTCACTCTAGCTGAACTTCGTTCTGGATACTGTAACAGGTTAAACTCTTACCTATCCAGAATCAACACCAACATACAAAATGTATGCCCCGCTTGCAATGTGTCCCCACATGACACCAACCATCTCTTTAATTGTAATGTGGAACCAACGCCTCTAACACCCCTTTTATTATGGTCCACCCCTGTTGAAACAGCAAGTTTCCTTTGACACCCGTTGGAGGCTATTTATGACAATTTGTGATCGGTCGCAACTATTAGGTGGGGCGAAGCACTGATACAACAACAACATTTGAGAAAATAATTTGGTACTAATTTCGCTCTATAATTTGCTAACAGTTTAAAAAGAAGTGTACTTTGTTTTTATTATTTAATTATTGTTAAATATCATACCATAAATATAAGTTCACGTTTAGTAATTACAGTTACAGGCGACACACAATTGGCCGCAACCGCTAAAGAACAAAAGCCATACTTTTATGAGCCGCCGCTCAAGCGTGAACGTATCGATGAGGATAATCACGATAACAATATGTTAAATACAATTAAGATATTCCAAAATTCGATGACATTATTAATAATAATAATAATAATAATAATAATCATTATAACATGTACCAATTAATAATCATCAAGTCACAACAAAATTATCATTAACAAAGAATGTTGCACTTAGATTTACAATTTCGAGCATCCCCGAATACAAATGAGCGCAATAAGTTTTTGCTTGTTGTTGTTTTTTTTTGTCCGCATTTTCATAGCGTATGTAATATTTTGTATATAACAATGATGTATGCATATCAGACAACGAGCTTGAACAGCACTTGGAGCTTGCAAGACCACCTAATGTAAAGGGCGACAGGATTCTGATAAGATAATGATGTATGCATATCAGACAACGAGCTTGAATATCACTTGGAGCTTGCAAGACCACCTAATGGTGGGTGGAGTGAAATGCACTTCACATATGCATGCTGTTTTGAGATTCATTACGTCCTTTCGGCGGCAAAATGAAGCCATTTCTTAGCCATTACTGAATCCTTTGGAAAATAGAAAAATCTCCATTTGTTTCACTGGTTTTCCTGTTGTTGTTTTTACACCCAAAAACAGGACAAAGCATTATTGATAGATTTATTTAATTAAAACTCTCAAAAATAACGTCAAATACACGTATATCAAAGCGCGGCTAAATGAAAATTAGCTATTTCTACCTAATCAAAAATAGCTGATCTTTTGGTTACATGCGCAATGCACAATCTTATGTCTGTGATTTCTGCACTTACACGGTAGCATAAGAAGAGTACTGACACATGATCAAACGGTGCCAATCATCCTAAAGGCTATTGCACATATGTAAAAGCATAACATACACATTTACATTTTTGAGAAACTTGTTAGCTATTAAACATAAATACTTGGAAATACATTGATGAAAGATTGCTTTAGAAAATCTTTTCTGTTTTTTGGGTTTGGTAGCAAGAAATGTGACGACGACCACCATACGATGCCGCACATCGAGGACGTTCAGAAGACGGCGCGTCGGCAACGCAATATTTGGAGACGCAGCAGGCCACAGAGAACCGCCGTCGGAGAAAGCGACACCCTCACGATTAATGCATCTGAGGTCGATGCAGAGTCTTCTGGAGCGGAAACGTCTGCTTTCTTCCCGGGGGTCTCAAGTGGCGTGGAATCATATGCATTCCACCCACCCTCTACGAGCGGATTTGAAATTAAATCTTTCCAACCACGCAGTTTTCGGCTTCTTCTTCGGCACAGGGTGATTACTGGCGGATTGGAAATGCAAACTTTCCAACCGCAGAAGAGCAGCGAAAAAAGAAATAAGCGATATCGACAAAGGCAGCATTCGCATGGTAGGGAAAATGGAATCCCGTGTATTCCACATCCATCGAACAAGTTGTTTCAGTGCGGGGACCGTTGTTAGCCCACGCCAGCCTCAGCAGCTGTTCCCATGTCTCACATCTGTCGCACCTACGGCTGTGATGAAGATCGAATCGGGAGGACTCTTGCAACTGGTGCGATGTTTGCGCTTACACTTCCATAATTGCAGAAGATCTCATCCGCCTTTTCTGCCTGGAGGTGATGGCCATGGGCGATCGACATGGGTGCTTTATCAAGCTGCGGTGCAAGAATACAGGAATCGGTGAATAGGCAGTTTTTTTAATTTTCATTAAAAAAAATATAAAAAAATAATACAACTTTTTTCCACAAAATTTATATTATTTTTGTAAACTGCAAAATATATATATATATATATTACTGCAACTTTTTTGCAACCAAAAATTGGTAGAAAATATTCCAATATAACAATAGGCAAAACCCGCCAATTATATATATATATATGTACAAATTTTCTGTGGTATTCAACCAACAAAAATTGCAGTTTACTTGCCTACTCAAACCCACTGTGCAAGAGCAACATCAGCAAAAATTTCTTCTACAGCTGAGTTTACCCCGTTGTTCGCCACAGATCGTTGAACTTGGAGATACATTTCACCTTCCAAGTCACTTTTTCTGCTTCGCAGCTTATAGAAAAGTATAATATTCATACGTATGTACATACTTACATACATGTACAAATAATTTCAACTTGCTTTTCCAGCATTCGTTCTTCTCCACTCAGAAAACATCATACGTGTTTACTCACACGGTCAAGTCGCTCTCCCAGCGACATTCTCCCAGCACGTATAGCTACATTAGCAACGAGAGTTGTGTACTGCTCATGGCGGAACGATACAAGGTGGCAGCATGGGACAGCTGATCATACCCTTTTTTTATTTGATTTGATACATCAACTTTCGGCGCAGTGCGATTTTGACATTTGTCCATCGAATTTACAAAAACAAAATACATGGAATTTTTAATTATGTTTGTAGGTATGTCACCATGCTGCCACCTTGTATCGTTCCGTCATGGTACTGCTAATCAAATTTCCCAACCACTCTCACCATAGCAATTTGTTCATCTTTCTTTGCTGCACTCTCCCAACAGTGCAATCAAACGCACTCAACTTCACAAAAGAAACGCGACATTAAAGCGACGAAGAAGCGAATTAAAACAAACTCTGTTTGTAAACAAAAACAGAGCAGCTCCTTTATTCACGTGCATACGTTCGCACAAACAAACATATATACATACGTTTGTATATTGCGCATGTACATTTGTACTTATTCTAGCGCATAAAGCTAAGTTTGAGATATTTTCGACCCTATAGGAACTTAAAAAAATATACATACAAACTTCAAAGTACATATTATTATTTTCTAATATATACATACATACGTATATATACCAATAATTTAAAAATACACGTTTATTTCCACACGTATATTTACACGTATATATAAGTAAAAAGTGTTTGTGATTTTTTTAATTTATTTTTTTGTTTTTACAAAACATACATACAATCAAATTCCATAATTCGCAGATTTAAATTATTTAAGGAACGTCCGTGCTTGACTATTTTTACAAAAAAAAAAAAAAACAAAAAACACAAATACCGCCACCAATTATAATTTCCTTTTTTAAATTTCTGTAGCACGAAGAGTTTTCCATCTTCAAATTTTGCAAACGTTCTCTGAGCGTACAAATATTTTATTCGGTTTTTTTTTGGTAAAAACCAAAAAGCTTGCGTAAAATGCCTCTCAGTCCCTCAAAAACGTCCGAAACCGGGACAAAACCAAAAGGTGGCCAAAGCAAGAAACGGCCAAGGAAAGGTCAATATCCCCCCTTCGGAAATCCAAATCAGTTGACCCATCCGCGCAAAAGTTCATCGCGGAAAGTGACAATCTGATGAGATACTGTGCAAAATTTAACGAAGCACCGATTCAAGATCATACTGAATCATATCTCATGATAAATCACTAGATGATTATTGGGCACGGCTTCAATCGGTTTACGATCTGGTACTTACGTTTTGTTTGAAATGAAACTCCAAAACCGAACGCAGAAACAAATGGTGATTTCTTGGCATGCAAACTAAATCAGAGCCGACGGCAACATCCAATTCGCCACCGAACCCCGAATTTTCTCTCTTAGCGCAAGAAAATGCTGGATCAGGAGGGCGATTGGAAGTTAGCCGTTGCTTGATGAGAAACGAAAACTAGAGCGCCTACCCGGTAGGAAATTAATTAGGCCACTGGCCTTAACAGTAATATATATATACAAAGTACAATATAAAAACTTTCTTTTTGTAAAATTATGTATTTTAAGTTTTCCTAGCTGACTACATACAAATCTCAATTTTCATAAAAAGTGGACTTAGGCTGGGTGCGAGTTAGCCTAAATTTTAGGTACCTAAACTAATATTCCAATGGAAATTTCCAGCACTGCTACAATTTAGGTAAAAAGCTGTCAAAACTGTGCAAGTACATTTGACAATCTAAATTGTTTAATCTTAGAAATTAATACAAAAAATTGCACTTTTGTTGTATTTACAATCTGCAGATAAGCATGCTTTAAATGGGCATGGACTAAGAAGGGTTCATAGTAGGAGTTCCCAGGATACCAATACATGCAACGGCATCTGATTCAACTTGTAGGGCCTTTTTCGCCGAGGGTATTGGATCACATCTTGAGGGGATCTGCCTCTATCTAGGGTAAAATGAAGCGGCTAACATTAATCATATCACTATTTACACATTTGTGGCCAGTAAGAAACCATTTCTGAAAAATGTGTGCAGACTTTGATCCACATTCCTTGCCATCATCGTGTGGCGATTTGGTTTCACTGCAAAAACTCAAATAATTGGCACCGTATTTACCAATCGATCGCCATACCTACCACATCACTAGCCATCACGGCCTTCACTATATGTTAACTACTATATGTTTAGGCCCAATGCCTAACGTTTACCTGATTGACAGCGCACCTCCCTAACGTTCTAATGATATTTCCAGCCACCCACACTCACGCCGCATTTGTGTGCATGCATGCACATGCATGCGTTTCAACACATGCACGTGTGTGTGTGCCGGTTGTCAGCACCCATGCACGTATATGTGGGGGTGGTTGTGTGTGTGGCTTTTCCCCTTCCTAACACCAGAGGACTTTTTTCGTGGCTTAGCGGTTGTCCTCAACGGGACAACCGGCCTCTTTTATGATCGACCGCCAAGCAGTTCATACCGCCCAGGATCACCATCATCATTTTTGCGACATTAAGGTAACATTATCCACATTGTATATTTTGTTTCACTCTGAATTAAATATTATTTTATAACGAGGAATTCCTCTTGTGTTCTTTTATTTTATTCTGAGTGAACCATCACACCAACCCCGAGATCGACCGTTGTGCGCCTACCCACTGCCGGTTTACGACGCACTCAGGCCGAACATTGGTCCTTACGCACCGAAAAAATAACTAAAAGACTAAAATAATAGTCCACAACGCATCACAATTTTACCAACTACACAATTTGCCAGAGGATTGCCACAAAAAATTTTATTTGCCACAGCAGATCACAGCAGCCAAAAATTGAAACAAGGAAAAAGTTGGAGGTTTATATTATACATCGGTGACCAGCACCACAGCAAGCAAAATCAACTTTTCCAACACAAAATAAGAAGTAAGTGTTATATTTCTTGCCACTTTTTTTTGAGTGTTGTTTTTTTGCAAAATAAAGAAGAAACCCGTGTAGTTCGCGAAAAGATAAAATCAAAAGTTAAGTGAAAACATTGAAGTTGTTTAGTGAGCACCAATTTATTTTTCCATCTTCAAAGGTTAATCACTTGGTTGTTAACCATTATTCGGTCCTTGTGATTATCTGGTATATCCCCCACCAATGGTAAGGTTTTCCAGACACAACACAAGAAAGAGGGTAACCTAACTTCACTTTCCGCACCATACTAAATAGGTTTTTGTTGTTGTTTTTTGCACATCACAAACACGAAATTAAGTTCAATTTAATTAATTAATCCGGTGCTACTCCACCTTTTTAAACACTTTTTACACTTTTTTGCGCTGTTTCGAATATCGCACGCACTTTGTCAAAAATACACCCATTATTTGTGGAGGTGGCGAGTGGTCCCCCTTTTTGTTATTACTGCTGAGGTAAAAGTCTATAAGACAAACCCTTTGTTGTTGTCCTGCTGTGACCAGAAAGTTTGAAAAATAAACCTTCGTTTTTGTCGCTACCGAGACAAAAGTCTGTAAAATAAACCCCTTTCGTTGTCGCTACTCTGACGAAGTCGGCAATAAACAAAATAAATAATAAACTTCGAAGTTCAATAGTTTTTATTTAGGGCTGGGCAGGTATTTTAACTCTGAAGATTTCTATTTTTCTAATCGGAAATTTTCTCGTTAATAAACGTAAACAAAACAATGGAAACCTACATCAGTTTAGCAGAATCAATCGCAGAGTTTGATAAAGATTACAGCCTTATTCCGGAAAGCGACCATAGCAAACACACCCTTGCAATACAGCAGGAAGAGTTGCGGTCCTTTTGGAAGAAGGTAAAGTCTGCGTTTGATTCGCTATTGGGATCTGATGAGGTGTCAGGGGGATGACGTTATGGCGGTCAGAAAGGAGCAAAAGGCAGCATACGCAATCTACGTTCGATGTTCAGCGTCTATATATGCTGAGGCAAAAAAATACAAGAAGGATGAAAAAAACTTCAACCCTGAGCAAGAACCTCATGGGCATAAAATTCGCCTCTTGCTTGCGACACGGAAGTCTTTAACTTTTCGTGAGCTGTTCACGGCAATTTATATAAACAACTCTAGCTTGAAAGGGGTGGAAAAGTTATTCCATCTCAACAACAAAACGCAGGGCGAAGCAAAAGACATCGTGAAAAAATGCCCTCTCACAAATGAAGGCTTGGAGATGGCCTGGAAAAACTTGTGTGAAAGATACGAGAACAAACGTATCTTAGTTAACACACAACTACAAATTTTATTTAACTTAAAAAGGGTAGAAAGTGAGTGTGGCAGTTCAATAAAAAGGCTACAAAATGGTACAAATAATTGTACTTCGTCTCTCAAATGCCACAAAGTTGACACTTCCAATTGGGATGCAATCCTGACCTATCTGTGTTCAACCAAGTCACCAGAGAGCACGTTGGCTCTATGGGAGCAAAGTATAGACCATAAAATGGACATATCCAAGTGAGAGGATATGGATAAATTCCTGTCTAATCGGTTTCAGACACTTGAAAGAGAGTCTGGGTTTACAGGGCATGCCACTTCGAAAGTGCAAAAACCAAAATCAGCGCGGCAGATAACAGAAGCCCCTTCAAAAGGAGTTGGTGCCTTTCAAACAAAGGTATCCAGACCGACGTCAAAGTTAATTTGTAAATGCAGATTTTTTAATTTTTATAAGCTTTTCTGATCTAATTGTTGATAGTGCGAATAAAAGAGACTTATTCCACCTTATAACTCAACGTTTCGCCAAATTTCCTTGGCATCATCAGGAGTTGAGATATCTATATTTATTTAATATAAGAAAGCGAACATTACAATAAGTTTTTATTTTTTTACATCCATATATATAGAGATATGTAAGGAGACGGTGAACATGATTACACATCAAACAAAAATTACACTTGACAATAATGTTAATTTTGCACTTACTTACATAAAAATGTGTTGCTTTAAATATTCAAATATGTTAAAACCATTAAACTATTAAAACTAAATCAAAAATCGATACCATCGTTTTTTGTGGTAAACTTGTCACTATAAATGCTATAAACATAATAAATATGAAGCGGCAATATTGTCAGTGTCTTCTCTTCTGTTAATCGTATGTTCTCTTTTTTGAAGTATTCGAAGGCTCTCTATGGTGTATCTCGTTTTTTCTCTTTTCTCTTTGTCCAATATTCTTGTATTTGCAAAGTCAGCTGTGTGGTTGTTTGTTACCGCGTGTTGAGATAAAGCTGTGCTTTGTTTTTGTTTGCGTATGTCGGCTTCGTGTTCAGCTAATCGCGTACCTAGTGTTCTTTTTGTTGTGCCAATGTACACTTTGTTGCATTTTTCGCTGTCGTTACCTTTGCACTGTATTTCATATACTACATTACTTTGTTGTTGGATATCTATAGGGCTTTTTGTTTTAGTGAAACACGTCGCTAGAGTGCAATTCGATTTGAATGCCAATGTTGTGTGGGATGTTCTCTTATTATTATGATCATGTGCAAGACTTTCTGTCAGCCTGGGAATGTATGTGACACTGAAGTATCGCTTTGTTTGGTTATCTATATTTGGGGTTTGTTTTGTTGTGTTTTTTATGTCCATTAGTTTTTTGTCGATTAGATTGGTTATTAAGTAGTCAGGGTAGTTATTCTTTTTAAGCGTGTTTTTAATATTTCTTACATTCGTCTCATGAAACTGTTGATGGCTTATTGATAATACTTTATGTATAAAATTATTTGCTGTATTAATTTTATATTTAAAGGGCTGAGAAGAAAAATAGTTCATTAGGCGCCCAGAAGCCGTTGGTTTAGAGTACCAATCTAAAATCAAATTATTGTTGTTGTTGTGAATGCGGGTGTCCAAGAAAGGGATACTGCCATTTACTTCTTTCTCTATAGTAAATTTTAACTTGTTGTGGTATTTGTTGAGTGTATCTAAAATTATATTTGCGTCGTCCTTTTCAATAATCGCGAAGATGTCGTCTACGTATTTGACTAGAAATTTTATTTGTATGCCGTGTTGTTTTTGGAGTTCCGTGAATGTGAAGTTGAGTACATCGTCCATGACTATGTCGGCAATAGTGGGGGAGAGGGGGTTGCCCATGGGCATGCCATAAGTTTGTGTATACATTTTGTCGTTTTGTGTGAAGTAATTGTTATCTTTGAGGCAGAAATCTAATATGCTTTGGAACTTACTCTTTGATATAGTCGTGTTTTTTGCTATTTCTTCCCATTTCCGCATTATGATTTTTGACGCTAAATTTGTTGGTTGCGGAAATGGGAAGAAATAGCAAAAAACACGACTATATCAAAGAGTAAGTTCCAAAGCATATTAGATTTCTGCCTCAAAGATAACAATTACTTCACACACAACGACAAAATGTATACACAAACTTATGGCATGCCCATGGGCAACCCCCTCTCCCCCACTATTGCCGACATAGTCATGGACGATGTACTCAACTTCACATTCACGGAACTCCAAAAACAACACGGCATACAAATAAAATTTCTAGTCAAATACGTAGACGACATCTTCGCGATTATTGAAAAGGACGACGCAAATATAATTTTAGATACACTCAACAAATACCACAACAAGTTAAAATTTACTATAGAGAAAGAAGTAAATGGCAGTATCCCTTTCTTGGACACCCGCATTCACAACAACAACAATAATTTGATTTTAGATTGGTACTCTAAACCAACGGCTTCTGGGCGCCTAATGAACTATTTTTCTTCTCAGCCCTTTAAATATAAAATTAATACAGCAAATAATTTTATACATAAAGTATTATCAATAAGCCATCAACAGTTTCATGAGACGAATGTAAGAAATATTAAAAACACGCTTAAAAAGAATAACTACCCTGACTACTTAATAACCAATCTAATCGACAAAAAACTAATGGACATAAAAAACACAACAAAACAAACCCCAAATATAGATAACCAAACAAAGCGATACTTCAGTGTCACATACATTCCCAGGCTGACAGAAAGTCTTGCACATGATCATAATAATAAGAGAACATCCCACACAACATTGGCATTCAAATCGAATTGCACTCTAGCGACGTGTTTCACTAAAACAAAAAGCCCTATAGATATCCAACAACAAAGTAATGTAGTATATGAAATACAGTGCAAAGGTAACGACAGCGAAAAATGCAACAAAGTGTACATTGGCACAACAAAAAGAACACTAGGTACGCGATTAGCTGAACACGAAGCCGACATACGCAAACAAAAACAAAGCACAGCTTTATCTCAACACGCGGTAACAAACAACCACACAGCTGACTTTGCAAATACAAGAATATTGGACAAAGAGAAAAGAGAAAAAACGAGATACACCATAGAGAGCCTTCGAATACTTCAAAAAAGAGAACATACGATTAACAGAAGAGAAGACACTGACAATATTGCCGCTTCATATTTATTATGTTTATAGCATTTATAGTGACAAGTTTACCACAAAAAACGATGGTATCGATTTTTGATTTAGTTTTAATAGTTTAATGGTTTTAACATATTTGAATATTTAAAGCAACACATTTTTATGTAAGTAAGTGCAAAATTAACATTATTGTCAAGTGTAATTTTTGTTTGATGTGTAATCATGTTCACCGTCTCCTTACATATCTCTATATATATGGATGTAAAAAAATAAAAACTTATTGTAATGTTCGCTTTCTTATATTAAATAAATATAGATATCTCAACTCCTGATGATGCCAAGGAAATTTGGCGAAACGTTGAGTTATAAGGTGGAATAAGTCTCTTTTATTCGCACTATCAACAATTAGATCAGAAAAGCTTATAAAAATTAAAAAATCTGCATGCCAAACAAACTGATCGGTAACAAAAATCTTGTTAATTTGTAAAATGTGCAAGTGCGCAGAGCACAGATTACGAAAATGTTCACGCCTTTGCGAGTTAACTCCTCCAGAAAGGATTAAATTCATAAAATCTATAAGTGGGTGCCTGAATTGTCTATCCCCAGGACACACAGTGACCAGATGCACCAGTTCCTACAACTGTAATACGTGCCACTCTCGTCACCATACGCTCCTGCATGCGGATACCCTACAGAAAAACACTACCTACAACCCGCCCCAAAACTTCTGCGATAATAGGCCGTCTACTTCTAGACAGGCACTGGCGAGACAGGAATCAGAAAAACCAGGTTCAAACGGGAACAAAAATGTGACATCCTGTCATACGAATTCCAGCACATGTGTACTATTAGGAACTGCTCGCGTACACCATAATGGTACCGACTTCTCCGCGCGGGCATTAATTGATTCAGGGTCTGAATGTTCCTTTATAACTGAAAGACTGAAACGCAGAATCAATTTGCCAGCGAGGAAAATGCATGCCCAAGTTTCCGGCATCACAAATGCGGTGTCAGCTCAGGTAAAAGAAGCATCCAAAATTGAATTACGTTCACCAGTGGATGCCTGCTTCAGTCTGACTACACCCGTTCTAGTCCTAGCCAAACTCAATGGGAATCTTCCATCCTGCCATATCAACGCCATGACTATGCAGGCATTCCCAGACTTGGTTTTGGCAGACAAGAGGTTCTACATCAACGAAGACGTAGACCTCATACTTGCAGGAGACATATATCCCCAAATTATACTGAGCGGTCTGAAAAAGATCTACTAAATAAACTTTTGGCCCAAGAGACAGTGTTCGGTTGGATACTGACCGGTTGCATCGAAGCACCGAGTCCAACGAAGAGCACATGTCATTCTACAATGAGGTTGCGTTAGACAATCAATTAAAAGCTTTCTGGGAGGTAGAAAATGTGCCCAAAAATAAAATGCTTAATGAAGAAGAAAGGTATTGTGAACAATTATTTAAGGACACAACAAAACGTGATGAAAGTGGAAGATATACAGTTTCCCTGCCATTCAGATAGGATTATCCTGCGAATATGATATTCGGACCGTCACTGAGACGCGCATGTTCACAATTCTTTAGAAATGAGGGGCGTTTACTAAAAAACCAAGAGTTAGGGAAAGAATATGTTCGGGTGCTGGCAGAATACCTAACGCTCGGACATATGCGAAAAATCAAAAACAATATTCCATCCGACGATTCGGATAATTATTTCCTGCCTGACCACGTCGTTGTAAAGGCGGAAAGTACCACTACCAAGGTGCGCGTCGTCTTCAACGCGTCAAGTCCGACGGAAAACGGAATTAGTCTAAACAACATATTCCACCCAGGCCCAGTACTCCAAGCTGCCCATTTTAATTTTACGTTGGCGACTGTATCGCTTCGTCTTTAATAGCGACATCGAAAAGATGTATAGGCAAATTTGGGTGGACGAAAGTCACACCAAATTTCAACGGATTGTCTATCGCACCTCCCTGAACGACCCCATCAGGCTTTACGAGCTAAAGACTGTTACCTTCGGAGTGAACTGCGCTCCATATCTTGCGATAAGAACACTCCTACAACTGGCCGAAGAGGTAGCAAATTCGCACCCTACAGCGGCTAACATACTGAGGGAATGCATGTATGTAGACGACGTGCTAGCGGGTGGACACACAATCACATCAACCATTCAAGCGAGAGATGAAATTCGTCAAGTCCTACACTCGGCGGGATTCCCACTACACAAATGGACGTCAAATTCAGGAGAAATTCTTAAGGATATACCTACAGCAGATCTGCTCAGTGAAAACTTCCTGGCATTCGTAGATACCAGCTCAGTCAAGGCGTTAGGCATTCGATGGAATGCCCAATCCGATATCTTCTATTTTAAATCAGGCGCGTTGGAAACCCCTGAAAACATTACGAAACGAACAATATTATCGGCAATCGCCAAACTTTTCGACCCCTTAGGATGGCTTGCACCAATGGTCATCGTGGCAAAAATACTCATGCAGAGTATATGGTTAGAGGGCACAGCTTGGGACGAACCAGTATCGACTAGTACATTGGAACGATGGAAAAATTTCACCGAACAGTATCACGAGATAGACAACATTATGATACCGCGATGGGTAAATTTTACGCCCGAGGACGACATCGAAATACATGGTTTTTGCGATGCATCGGAAAAGGCATATGCAGCAGCAATCTACATGCGCGTAAAAAGGGACGGTAAAATTTTCACAAATCTCTTGCTAGCCAAAACTCGAGTAGCCCCAGTGAAGACTATATCAGTTCCACGTCTAGAACTCTGTGGAGCAGTTCTGCTCGCAGAAATAACTGAATCCATTTTTAGGAACATCAGAAAGGGACCCGTAAAACTGCATCTATGGACGGATTCAACCACAGTGCTCGCATGGATAAGCCGCCCTGTTCCTGGTAAACCTTCGTCGCACAACGAATTACTAAGATCTCCGATATGGTCGGTAGCAAGGACTGGCTTCACGTGGACTCGGAATCTAATCCAGCGGATCTAGGAAGCAGAGGACAGCTTGCATCAGATTTGGTCAACAATTCGTTGTGGTGGCAGGGAGCTTCTTGGCTGCAAGAAGACAATTCCCACTGGCCAGCACAAGACATCGAATACAAAACGTCCGTGGAGGAGAAGAAGGCACAAACATATGCCACGACAAGGGTAGATCAAATAGATATTCTCGACCGATTTTCAAGTCTGCCCAGGGCATTGAAGGTCCTATCCTATGTTAAGAGATTCTATAAAAAAACGCATCCTAAAATCTAAAGCAATGTTCCACGAAAAGTCGTGCATAATCTCAGCCAATGAGATTAAGGCAAAGACTCAAGCATTAATACGAGTCTGCCAGAAACAATTCTACGGTACAGAATATTTAAAATTGAAAAATAGGGAACCTATTGATCGAAAGAGTGAAATACTGTCACTCAAACCATACATCGACAAAGATGATATTATTAGAACAGGGGGAGTCTAGGTGCTTGAAAAGACATGTCATACAACGAGCGTCATCCGATCATCTTGCCTTACAATTGTAGACTGTCTCGACTTACAGTTATGATGGCTCATCATGACTCCCTTCATGGCGAGAACCAGCTCATGCTCCGTCTTGTCCGAACCTAATACTGGATACCGAATATCAAGACCATGATCAGAGCCATCATCCACAATTGCAAAACCTGCATTATTCACCGAAAGCAGGCGCAGTCCCAACTTATGGGTATCCTTCCCTGCGAACGGACTACTTTTACCCGCGCGTTCACCAATACCGGGGTAGACTTTGCGGGGCCTTTCGACATCAAAAGCTACCGCGGTAGGGGATGTCGACTTGCAAAAGGCTATGTATGCCTTTTTGTCTGTTTCTCCACTAAGGCCATTCATTTAGAGGCTACTAGTTACCTCAGCACCCCGTGCTTTCTCGCAGCCTTCTCGCGCTTTATCGCGAGAAGAGGATGTCCGAAAACCATCTGCTCCGAAAATGGTACAAACTTTGTCGGAGCATCAAGATCTTTACGATCCGAATTTAAAGCCTTTCTGGCCGAAAGCCGAGACAAAACAGTCTCAAAATATAGCCATCAAGCATTGAGCTGGCATTTTATCCCCGCCGCCGCTCCACTTATGGGCGGCGTGTGGGAGGCGGGAGTGAAGAGCTTCAAAAGCCACTTCAAAAAGATCGCGTCTCCCCATAAGTGCACCATGGAGGAGTTCCAAACCCTTTGGTGCAGGATTGAGGCGTGCCTCAACTCGCGCCCTCTTAGTCCAGGGTCAAATGACCCAACAGATCTGGAACCACTAACCCCAGGACATTTCCTAACCGGTTGCCATCTTCTGGGGCCACCAGAACCTGATGTGAACGAAAGCCCTGCCTCCATTATAAATAGATGGCAGAAGCTCAAGGCCCTCCATCAAACCTTCTGCCGTCGGTGGAAAACCGAATACCTTTCCGAACTTCAAAAACGAGTGAAGTGGACACAGTCAAAACAAAATCTTAAAGTGGATGATCTAGTTATCATCAAAGAGGACAACTTATCTCCCAACGAATGGAGGTTAGGTAGAGTCGTTAACGTACACCCCGGCGAAGAAAACCGGGCACGTATAGTCGACCTCATAACAGAGAAGGGTGAAGTCAGACGACCTTTGGTCAAACTGATCTTTCTTCCCACGGAGATAGATTGTGAGAGGGCCAAGAATTCCTCCTAACAATCCCTCCGTTCCTCCACATCCCTCCTTTCAAAAAAAAAAAATTAAACCCAGCTCTCATTCTCCCGAAACGAGGCCAACCAACAACCTTAATGCAGATCTCCCATCTGCCACAAAACACTTATTTTTAATTTTTACAAAATCAAACCCAAAATTCACTCGCTCACCCCGAGCGAGGACACCAGAACCCTAAGGCAGATCCACGGTCTGCCACAGAACTCGTTATAAATGCTAATCTTTATTTTAGTAATGACAATAATATTACAAATTCATAATATATATGTAAATCTACGCACTGATTCTGAATTTCATGCATACATTAACTGAGGAATCGCTTCAGTCGTTTTCTCTGATAAGCCAACGCTTAACGAAAGTCATTGATTTTACTTGTGTTGGGGTGTATATAGAAACAAATGACTTACTAAAAGGACTTGGAAAGAAAAAAGCCGTGAAACTTCTATCGAATTAATAAACACAATCTTTGCATCGAAATCACAGTAAAAAGTGGAATCTTACTTTTAATACCAGTTAATATCAGTTGCTATTGAACTTAAAATTGTTGGTGTTAAATTGGTTTTAATTCTAAAAGGTTTATTCTAAGACCATAAAATATAAATTTTGATCTAAAATGATTTTGAAACAAAAACTTTAATCACTGCTGATTGTCGCTTACTGTGTATGACTACCCTTTACTTTGAACATAATCAGCAACCACACTGTGCAAAAAATGTAATGAAATGTTAAGAATGTTACAATCGTACATTTCGGAAACGTTTCGTTGAGCGCGCAGTCAGGGTAAATACTTTAGTTTCATTGGGATTTTGTCCCTATTTCGGATCTTTATTACTAAATCTTTGCCATTTTCAAACAATTTTTGGAATTAAGTATGGGTCTCTGGGGATTCGTTGACGATCTTTTCGGAATAGTTCGGAAAAATTTGCTACTGTCTAGGGACTAAATTTGGCAATACTTTGGTACCATTCTTATATCGGGAATAGTGTCGAACTACATACTTTGAGACTTTTCGGAGAAATTTTTGTATAATTTTGTGGCCATATCAGTATATTTTCGAGGCTATTTGAAAACTTCATTACCTTATTATCTGTAAAATTATTATAGACAAGTTATCGGCTTGTTATCGATAAGTCGTAAAACCTTCACTTTTCGAAGCACTATCTTCAGAAATGATATCTTTTTGAAACTCTTAAAGAGCAGAAAATCGGTCTATACAGACATAGTACAGGTCTACAAGTAGGATATGTAGCAGCGCGCACATACACAGCCACGCTCACCTGATAAAATGCTTGTTCTTGTTAGTTTTTTGTGTGGATGCTATTTGGCACTGTTGTACTTCTTAGGTCCAAGAAAAGTGTAGTAGCTGCTAACGAAAACTGTGTAAAATTTTTATTGCAAAATTACAAAGAAATATCTTTATTTATTTTCAAAGAGCACTTAATTACATCTCTCTTTAAAATCCATATGTTTTGGACAATTATAATTAACAAATTGTGATACTTTATTACCGGGGACGATTGCCAAAACACGACCAAAACCGTCGGGGGAGGTATTAATAGACGCATTTTTGCCTTGCTTCCAATAATTCGAATACTTTTCCGCCTTTGGACTATTGATAACAGGTTTTTTGGACGGGTTATTGCAGTCGACCTCGGTTTCAAACTGTTTTTCGCGGAGAACTTTTGAACGGGTAGAAAAACTTAACTCCCGTGTTTCTATTCTTAATACTGGAATAACTACGCGTCCTCAGATACCCCAATTGAAGACTTTTTTATAATTTTCTGAAGGATGGGTGCACTTAAAATTTCGTTCAAAAAAATGTACCATCACAGCAACCCATATCTGATATTCCTATCTCTTTTTTGCTTCCCTGTGTCGCTTTCGACGAAGCAACACCGGTAATTTTGACACTTCGTTCAGTGTCAAAACTCATGTTCCACGCTAGTTTGACACTGAACGAAATGTCAAACTGCCGTGTGTTAGAAAGGGAAAGAAATTGCTTCCCTCTCATACATATCATACTTGTAAACCTGTACAATGTATGCAGACACACCAAAAGGAATCAGAAAAACAGAGCCCAAAAACACCGTTTCCGATAAAGTTAGAACATTCTGTTACTCTTCTGAATGAAATGAATTTCTAACTCATTTGTGAGAAGTTTCAGAGGTTTTAGCGCAACTTTTTGTAACGCTTTATTGCTGTAGTTTCGAACTTTTTAAGACTCATTTTTGGAGCCATATTGAAACTTTTTTAAACCGTTTTGAAGCTTTTCTATAGTCTTTAGGATTCAGATCAGTGACTGATAAGAGAACTTAAGTCAAGTTAAGAACGGGTACGTTTGACTGTCAATATTAATAACTTAGGAAAGATTGCTCCACCGAACTGTTTTAATTTTAAAACAAGTATTGGCTGTTGATATACAGTTCGAACCAAAGTGAGTGTTCCTTCGTCGCAAAAAAAAAAATAACAATCAGTACATTATTTCTCACTGTGGTGAATGTTTCAATATTGGTGTGCCCATCACTAATTCCTATAAATATTTCAGACATGCATAGCATAAAGTGAAACAGGCTCCAAGCTCTGAATTTAGCTCTGATTATCTGTGTATCAAAAGATAAAGAGACTTGACTTTTTTCACGAGTAAGGCCTCTATTATAGGCGGACCTTAGCTAGTTTTTGAAAAGCGATTGTTGAATTAGTCTTAAGGATAAGGCGTCATCTCACAATAACGACCATAACCAGATTCGCTATCGCTAAGAATGGAGTCTTCGTCCGGCACGACAACCAAACGTGATCGATCGTTCCCTCCTGCAACCCGGAAAATACTACTTCCGCCCATTGAGCAGGTCTAATTTAAAACCATGTCGCGCAAGAAGCCCGTACCCAGTCAGAAATCTAAATTCTGGGGCGCGGTGACCGACCATTGTAATTGTTTTGGGTGTATCATTTGCTGATACTACGAAAATCATATCATCTCCCATGAGGAATATGCAAAGCACAACAACTTTTGAGGAAATGCAATTGGCGAACAAGCCAATATTTATATTAAATTCGGATAATGTTGCTATTAATGTCTGCAGTGCAGTCAGAATGGACGTATTTTTCTCGGTGGACGTGATGGTTGCCTCTACGAAATAGACTATCATGCAGATTCCAGTTGGTTCGGGAAGCGTTGCAAAAAGAGTTAATCACTCACAGAGTATAGTATCTGCCATGGTTCCTAGTTTTTTGAAACTTTTTTCAGATAATGATTCTATTGTTGGTATTGTAATCGACGACAATCGCCAACTATTGTATACATTAACTGAAAAAGGATCTGTAGAAGCATGGAATATTGGCACAAATTGTGGCAGTGCACGTTGCTTTGCGCGGGTTTCACAAGCTGAAATTGTACAACGATCAAGTGGTATTTTAAAAACTGTTGACAACACCGTTTTTTCCAAAATAACTTCAATTTGTCCACTGTCAACTGATGATAGTTTAAATTTAAATTTACTAGCCATTACACAAAGTGGAGTACGTTTATATTTTGCTACAAGACCACTAAGTTCACAAATAAAGAATCATAATCAACCGCAACAGCAACATATGCAACAAACGCAATTTTCTCATGCGCTTCAAAAGCAAACATTTACCAACATTCCAACAACACCAACCGGTATGGCTTCAACGCAGACAGCACAGGACAGCAATAAACAAGCAAGGTCTTTATTTTTATCATGGACGTCTTCCACCCGGTTATACACCCAATACTGCAGTGAATAAACCAAAACAAGTACATTCGGCATATTATAGTGAGGGCACTCTACTGCTGGTATCTACATCACAGCAAGATCAAGCTCATTTGTGGTCCATAAGCTCAGCACCATTTTTAAGTCGTCCATATTTAGTTGAAGCAACTGCAATGCTGAATTTGGATGGTATTGTTTGGAGTTTAACAGAAGTACGTGACAAATGTGAATCGAAATTAAACTCTGTATTGCGTAAAGCTAAAAAGCCGAAAAAGGTGGTATTGCTCACAAATCAAGGTGCATGTATTATAGCATTATTAAAACCAGTAGATATCCTTCAGCGGCCACCGTGGTGTGATGGTAGCGTGCTCCGCCTATCACACCGTATGCCCTAGATTCAACTCCCGGGCAAAGCAACATCAAAATTTTAGAAATAAGATTTTTCAATTAGAAGAAAATTTTTCTAAGCGGGGTCGCCCCTCGGCAGTGTCTGGCAAGCGCTCCGATTGTATTTCTGCCATGAAAAGCTCTCAGTGAAAACTCATCTGCCTTGCAGATGCCGTTCGGAGTCGGCATAAAACATGTAGGTCCCGTCCGGCCAATTTGTAGGGAAAAATCAAGAGGAGCACGACGCAAATTGGAAGAGAAGCTCGGCCTTAGATCTCTTCGGAGGTTATCGCGCCTTACATTTATTTTTAATTTTTTTATTTTTTAGATATCCTTCAGCAATTACTTACCGCCTACAATGGACCACACAATGAAGCTGTTAAAGCATTCTTTCAAATACAAACTGAATGTGAAGCATGTACCACCTCTCTACTCATAGCGTAGCGCAGATTAATATCGTAATACAAATTTGGCATTATTGGCTGCACAAGCATTTTTGCTATACGGCGGCGAACCATACCATCACTTTCAAATGCTAGCGAATACTCAGAGTGGACCAAACAAAATGAATGCACTAAACCCACAATTAAATGCTGGGCATTATAGTATAGAGCGCAACTTACCGCTCAACACCGATGCCACATGCAGCCGGTCAAATATTCACCGCAAAGGACACATACGATGCAACAATCACTCTTAGCTAAAGGTTGCGAAGCATCTCATAGTAAAAATGAGAAACTAAGTATAGCATTACAACTATGTAAGGTGCCAATACCCGCTGTGATTTTGGAACATTTCAAGCATATAAAGTGCCACTGTATGATGGGGTTGTTTCCGGAAATCGGGAGAGCGTGGTTAACTATTGATTCTGAAATTTATATTTGGACTTACGAGCAAGCGCGAAATGTTGCATATTATGATGGACTTAATCATTTAATTGTTAGCGTTGGTTTGGCGAAGCCCAAGTCTGGAGTATTTATAAGCGATGTAAAATATTTATTATTTTTGACTACACCAATTGAAATTCCAGCACACACAAAAATATGATCGACGCCACTACCAGATGGTGGTTTCATCTTCCACGTTTCGCTCGTACTTTGCTCTGATGTTTCTGTCGGTATAGGCACCGGCATACACGTAACAAGAAATTGATCCTTTGGTGTTTCACCTAAATGATTGTCTTGCCTCAAAATAATGCTCACTGTGTAAGGCTGAGTAACACAGCACTGTGCTGTGTTATTGTGTTAACACTCAGTAATGTGCGGCACTCACACGCACACATATCGATTAATTTATAACACAGTGGCACACTCGATGGCACAAAGCTGACTGTTTCTATAGCACATAGTGTCACGTACACGTTGCTTTGGTTCCAGATGGTGGCCCTAGCTAGCTCAGTATTTTTGGCAGGCCGTGGTTCTCAACCCGCCATCTTGGAACCGGACGCACACATATATTTATTTACTTCCGTTCAACCTCTTCGGATTCACTTACCCACCGCACAACAGGAATCCCACCCAACCTTGGACCGCTCGCATCGTGCAACCTACTCTGCGGTCACCCTAATGCCATGCTCCATACTCCTACTTACCTCCTCATCATTCCATCCTTACATCCCGCCCCAAAAGAAATTAGCCAGCCATATTACTTCTCTTTTCACTTCAATAACGCATTTTTAATAAACATAATCTTAAAACCTATACACGAATGGAATAAAATCTTATACAAAAAATCAAGCTTCGTTTATATTCAATAATATTTTTCTTCAAACACCTTAATTTATATATATACATATATGTAAATTTTAATTTAACACATATGGGTTCCTTCTTCGCAAAAAAAAATGTGTATCCTTATGCAAACTTATAAAAGTAAAAATAAACGTATTACAAACAGTATTTATGCACGCGTAAACAGGCCTATAAATATTATCAACCTAAAAAGGATCAAAATGCGCACTTGAATTCCGTATAAAAAAAACTGTATGACAAATGTTCAAATATATTTCTGGGTCTTTCTGTCGCCAAATTAACCAAACTCTTCTCTACTCAAGCGGAGTTATATAAAAAAAGTAGTTTTAAACACACCCTAATGCCTGCCTAAAAGAGCTCTTTTATGTGGGGATTGGGGGGCATATTGGTACAGGGTTCATACCCTCTGCAAAAAAAAAGGTAAGACAAAAAAAAAAACAGTCTAAATCGTTTTGGTATATCTTGTGACTGAAAGACGCCTTACAATATTATAAATTTTGGTTTAATCGAATATTACGTTTAAGACTAAAACGGAAAAGATTTAAAGTGACTCGGCTATATGTCCATGCACATCAATGTAAAATTCATATTTCATACAGTTTAAAATTTGGGATAAAAAAAAACACTTCTTAGACTACCCTGACTCGTTTGTTAATTTTCTATCTACCATAAAAAGCTTTTGTACAAATTACATTATGGTGAACTTTTTTGCTGAATGCTATAATGAGGTAGGTCGCTCCAACGTTAGGGTAAACGGCTAGGTGAATAAACAAATCCAATTGGACGCAGCTTTCCGAGACGCACATAAAAGGATTTGTTGGTGATGAAATGGTAATACCAAAATCGTGATGAGATGCAATTACGATTTTTGCTTGATAAAAAAATGTTGTAGGGTTTTGATAGATCGGAGATCGAATTGTATCGGATTTGTAGGCAATGACACTGAGTTTGTATAAAATGACGTCGAATATGTAGGAATAATATGGACTTTGTACAAAAACGGTGTTGATTTTATAAAAATGGTTGATACTCGTAACAATTTTGATGTTGAAGTTGCAAAAAGAATTGTTGCATTTGTAAAATTTGATACCGAATTCGTAGAAATTCGTAGTTTTCGTAAAAATTCGTGATTTGTAAAAATTGTGATTCGTAATAAATGTGGCGGCCACCGTGGTGTGATGGTAGCGTGCTCCGCCTATCACACCGTACGCCCTGGGTTCAACTCCCGGGCAAAGCAACATCAAAATTTTAGAAATAAGATTTTTCAATTAGAAGAAAATTTTTCTAAGCGGGGTCGCCCCTCGGCAGTGTTTGGCAAGCACTCCGGGTGTATTTCTGCCATGAAAAGCTCTCAGTGAAAACTCATCTGCTTTGCAGATGCCGTTCGGAGTCGGCATAAAACATGTAGGTCCCGTCCGGCCAATTTGTAGGGAAAATCAAGAGGAGCACGACGCAAATTGGAAGAGAAGCTCGGCCTTAGATCTCTTCGGAGGTTATCGCGCCTTACATTTATTTATTTAATAAATGTGATTCGCAAAAATTGTGATTCGCAAAAAATGTGATTCCCTGGCGCTTTAAAAAGGCTTCACTGGCCACCTCCGGTTCCCACTGATTATTAAATATTCCACATCTCTATGCCGCAAATAAATCCTGTCCTGGGGGGTTGGATTCAGCGTCGCCCTTTTTCTTTTAAATTATCGAACGAGACCGCTTTTTTTTTAATTGAAGGCAATTTGCCTCATATCAAAATTTAAAAATTATTATAATCGGCACTACACTGATCCCTTCTGGATCTTCGCGCACAGGGAATTTTAAAACTTAATAACACCAAACAAATCAAATATATTTCCTTCTTTTTTTTTTTGGACAGCGGCGCGCGCACTTGACTCGATATGCTGCTATATTTTACTTTCTATTTGTTCTCCTTCAGTTACCCTCTTTTATACTATCCGAACCGCTGAAAAGAACCGTTTCCTTATGCCGTTTCCCACGGTCTTTCTTTTGTCTATTGCAATCATAACCACCCTCTATCTATCCCTGTCCTTATTCTCACCATATCATGCCCGTCCATCTGGCAATCTTCAACATAAAGCTTTTTTCATCATTGTGAACTTATGTGAGTTCACCATGGTGTTTTTTTGTTGGGACATTTTCATTTGACGTTTCTCGTGTTTACCTTTTTGGTAAACACAATTTTATAAATTTTTATTATGGTTCAAAATTTAGTTGCGGTGTCGACTGTTACCCCCAAAAACGTCGAAAGAGGTGTCACAAGACGCGTCTTAATCTCGAGAACAACACTCCGAAGGCAAAAAATAAAAATTATATCTCTGTCCGGAGACTTTTGCAGTGGAAGTTGGTGATTTTCAGGTGATTGTTGTTCTGTTGTGCAATACCCAACAAAAAAACTGTGAACATAAGTGCTTTGCGTGGATATAGTTTTGGTCTCCAAACCGGTGTTGGACCCACCCAGGGTACTATTTTATAAGCGCGGCCGAAGGCTGCCAACGTAGAAAAGTGTTTTGCGCAAACATACTGTGGATACCACCCCCGGTTTAGGAGGGAGACCCGCTGGTAACTTTTCGGTTTTTTTGTTCATATATTTTGAACGAGCAAAAAAAAAATTTATTTCAATATTGCTGTTTTAACAGCGTACTCCATCCTAACATATGAGGCTCTATACATCCGAGCGGACCAAGGTGTGAGTGAAGCCCAACGCGGGGACGACCCACGACCTGACAATAGAATGACACTCAGATCGTAAGTGCACATTCATACATACATAGTCCATTGTGCTTGTGTTTTGCTTGTGTGTTGATTATACTCATAATTTTGCCTGTGTATTACCTTTAAAAGATGTGGGCACAAAATGTATACTCTAAGTTAAAAATGTTCTATTTAAACAAAAGTTGTGTTTATATAACGTAGATTCCCTAAACATAGGAGTATGCAAGAAGATAAATGTTGCCATGATTTACTTTTCTAAATGGCGTCAAACTTGGCGTTAGAGGTAAGTAACACAGTACTGTGATCTGATATTGTGCCAACACTCATATCGACTTTCGATAATCAGTTATAACACAATTGTGTCAACACAATGTGTTAACACTGCAAAGTGTGCCTGTGCTACTGTGTTAGCACTCAAAAAATAGTGTCATTACCCACCACTATCACTGTGACCGGGCGGGCGTATTTTTAAATCAAAAATTTTTTTTGGACCACAACTGTTCAAAAGTTAATTTTTCAGTAATTATTACAAATATGTAGGTTGTACGCCAGGCCACGCCGTAGTAGAGAATGAAAGAACGGAAAATCACTTGATACATTTCCCGTTGTTTCAATTCATAGGAATTTTACATTCTATACACGGATATATATGAATGAGCGTTTTTTGTCTTTGCCGTTGGTATGCTGGTACCAGTGAGCACAATTCTAAAAATGAAAATAGTAGTAGGTGGCAGGTTTTTTTTACCAAGAAAACAATAGCTACAGTTTATATTTGTACCAAACAATTAATAATGTATTGTAAAACAAATAACGCGCATTTCAAGGAAATGACACTTTTTAAAACACGTACACAAGGCAAAATTACATGTACATTGGTATATATCTCCAGAGCTTATGCCAATATAATACTCACCTATTTGGCATTGCATTTTCTTAAAACGTGGATTTTCATTCAAATTGAACCACAAATACTTATGAAAATAGCTTAGGGAAGTATTTGCGAACTCATCTGCAACAGTTATCTCCGAATTTGTACACAAATTTTTTCAAAATTGGTTAGCGTCACCTCTAAATGTTATTTGGGTGGGCTCGGCAATTAAATACGTTTACCAAATGATCAAGTATTTAGTTTCAATGCGAATAGATTGAAATGTTGCTAGTATTTTGGGATTTGGTGCTCGGAGTAGTAGAAAATGAAATTGGGTCAGAAAAGTTAGTAAATCTACCAATGCGGTAAAGTCCGTGCACTGACTGTCCATATACTTATACCAACCCTGCAAAAACGATCCACGTCATTTGGCTAGTCATTTTACGGTCATTGTGACTTTCTGCAGCGGTTATATTCATAGTCACGTTTGCATGTGTGTGATGAACTTTTGTGACCAAATATCCGTTTCGTTCCTATTAATGTGATCGTGCATTCCGCTCCCACTTATATGATATGAGCATAGCACTGTTCTGCTCACACACGGCACAATGCTCGTCAAATGGCGGTCATTTCTTCAGTCATTTCACTCTACATTTTCGAGTCTTTTGACAATAAAGTTTACTGCGGTTTTACCATTTATATAACCACCATATAACATGAACTTTACCTGCAGATTTACTTTACCTGTAGCAGCGATATGAATAAAATATTTATTGACACTTTTTTCCCCGTGCTCTGGGATGTATTAACAATTTTTGTTGTTATATCGGCCTACTGATTTTAAGATCGCGGGTTCGAATCGAGCTCAAGGCCTAACAATAATTTTTTATCATTATTATTGTTATGATAAATTTTTTCTTAATTGAAAAAAATTTTTTAATTAGAATAGAAGAAAGAAAAAATTTTAGACAACTGCCAAAGCTCGTTGTATAGATCCATTTCGGAACTGCTAAATTCCTTCATCGGCAACGTTTAGGCGCCGCTGCTATAACCATTCAGCCATCACAGCGGTTTTTTGTTTGTCTTCATTAATCCTACTTCTATTCTGTTTCGTGCCAATTGATATTCACAACACTGCGACAT
Organism: Eurosta solidaginis; assembly: GCF_040869045.1. Taxonomy (NCBI): domain Eukaryota; kingdom Metazoa; phylum Arthropoda; class Insecta; order Diptera; family Tephritidae; genus Eurosta; species Eurosta solidaginis. The sequence continues at coordinate 188,561,937 of NC_090319.1, read as the reverse complement.
CTGTTGCAGAATGGCTGTGAAAATTGGACTTGTTTGTTGGCAATGCTGCCATAGTGTCATATTTTTTTATTGACACTTTTTTCCCCGTGCTCTGGGATGTATTAACAATTTTTGTTGTTATATCGGCCTACTGATTTTAAGATCGCGGGTTCGAATCGAGCTCAAGGCCTAACAATAATTTTTTATCATTATTATTGTTATGATACATTTTTTCTTAATTGAAAAAAATTTTTAAATTAGAATAGAAGAAAGAAAAAATTTTAGACAACTGCCAAAGCTCGTTGTATAGATCCATTTCGGGAACTGCTAAATTCCTTCATCGGCAACGTTTAGGCGACGCTGCTATAACCATTCAGCCATCACAGCGGTTTTTTGTTTGTCTTCATTAATCCTACTTCTATTCTGTTTCGTGCCAATTGATATTCTTAACACTGCAACATCTGTTGCAGAATGGCTGTGAAAATTGGACTTGTTTGTTGGCAATGCTGCCATAGTGTCATATTTTTTTATTGACACTTTTTTCCCCGTGCTCTGGGATGTATTAACAATTTTTGTTGTTATATCGGCCTACTGATTTTAAGATCGCGGGTTCGAATCGAGCTCAAGGCCTAACAATAATTTTTTATCATTATTATTGTTATGATAAATTTTTTCTTAATTGAAAAAAAATTTTAAATTAGAATAGAAGAAAGAAAAAATTTTAGACAACTGCCGAAGCTCGTTGTATAGATCCATTTCGGGAACTGCTAAATTCCTTCATCGGCAACGTTTAGGCGCCGCTGCTATAACCATTCAGCCATCACAGCGGTGTTTTGTTTGTCTTCATTAATCCTACTTCTATTCTGTTTCGTGCCAATTTATATTCACAACACTGCGACATCTGTTGCAGAATGGCTGTGAAAATTGGACTTGTTTGTTGGCAATGCTGGCAAAACCGCTGTGATGGCTGAATGGTTATAGCAGCGGCGCCTAAACGTTGCCGATGAAGGAATTTAGCAGTTCCCGAAATGGATCTATACAACGAGCTTTGGCAGTTGTCTAAAATTTTTTCTTTCTTCTATTCTAATTTAAAAATTTTTTTAAATTAAGAAAAAAATTTATCATAACAATAATAATGATAAAAAATTATTGTTAGGCCTTGAGCTCGATTCGAACCCGCGATCTTAAAATCAGTAGGCCGATATAACAACAAAAATTGCTAAAATATGAACCAAAAAAATTGAATTTTCAATATTTATTATTTTCTATATTATTATATATGTATATGAAATTGGAACTTATATTAATACAGTTCATATAAAAAAGAAGTAAGTACTTTAATAATAAATAAACTCGCTTAATTGGTTTTTGTTTTCCAATTGAAATCTTTTCTAAGCGAGCAGAAAATAATTTTAAGCTTTAGAAAAAACTCCAATTATTTAAATAAGCTACAACTTAAAGCTTAGTAGAAATTCAGATTAGGTTTACTTTTTTTTCAGATCAAGAATATTCAAAGGTGTCGTGGAATCAGATTGCTGTCGTAATTGGTGAACTTAAAAATGTACGACTAGTAATTGAGTCAGACTTATTATTGTTCTAAATCTAACCATTCCAGCAATAATTTTGCAACCCTTAGCAGAAGTATTGATTGTTTTCAAATCTAATTCCAACAGCAATCGTACCACGACATACTTTATTATATATGTACATGAAACTGTAACTTAAATTAATATAGTTCATATAAAGAAAAGTAAGTATTTTAATAATAAATAAACTCGCTTAATTGGTTGATATAAAAAAGAAATAAGTACTTTAATAACAACATAAAAAATATATTAATTGCTTTGAGCTATATTGTTGCAGCGTCGTCTAAGTGGCCAGCACTGTACATAGCAAAATATTGTTATATTACATTATAATATATTCATAATAATTAAATGCTTGCAAAGCTTAAGCGTTTTTTGGTTTAAACTTACTATCAAATTAAAATTTTAATAAATTTCACACTTCAAACGTCGCCGCAACAGCCACACTAAACCATTAAAAAATGCATAATCCTTTTTTATGTTCAAACAAAAATTGTTTAAGCTCTCGCTGCGGAAGTCAAACTTTCTTTATCTATACTGCGCCGTCATCTTGTTGGTCAATCGCGCGCCGCAATAGCCATTGGTGGGAATTGACATTCATCATAAAGTAGCGAAGGCACAGTCCTGCGTAAGCACATCGCTGACCTGTGTTGGCAAAATATATGATGATGCTGTCTTCGATAGTTAGTCGGAACAGCCGCTACTCGGCGAAGTAGAGATGACCGTTGTGTCGGTGGCAGCAGTTACAACAGCAGTTTCTGACTTTGCATCATCCGTACAGTGTGATGAATGCTTCTCTGCTTTTTCCAATTGCCTGGCGGCAGCAATGTTTGCTACTTGTAAAGCTAAACTGTAATGCAAATAAATAGATGGGTTAAAATCGTTTTCGTATGTTATTCAATAACTCACCTTCTAGTGCCATCATCACAGCCTTCTTATAGATTTTGAATATGTTTACTGTTTCAGTATTCAGACCCAGTTCGTTTGGTGCAATATTTTCGATTTAATGTAACATTTTCAAGTCTCGTATATCATGAATATGTAAATTATCCCTTAGGCGCGTTCGATGCAGTCGTATACTGTATATATTTGAGCTGTAGACGCAATGGCAGATATTTTGATTCTTTTTGAAGTGTCCCATTTGTAAGCAGTTGGGTTTCTCTGCTGTCACCATCACCACTAGAAAGCTATTGAAGAAACGCTCGACCAAGATAATATGTTGCGATTTACGCGCATAGATATCTTCCACCTTGTCACAGTTATTGATGGAGAAAATGCGAAAGTCATCTTTACCATCCAATACGGAAATTGAACTGTAGAGGAAGAAACAACATATAAAATTATTGTTGCGAATTTGTTTTAAATTAAGAAATAAAATATGAACAATGCACAGTATTGCATTTCACGTGGTATTCTCTGAAATGAGTAATGAATTGGTGCCACAGCAACATCAACAGGGGAGCATAATAAGAAGACGGCGGGATAGCACACGCCGCAATTTGCTGGCGGCCAATTCGAGTTGAATTGTTGTTGTTGCTGTAACAAGGCTTCGAGTTGTATTCTTTTTGCATGATATGCCAAAATATATTTAAGCCTTCTTAAAATAGGAATTTTTATTTAGAATATGAGCAATGGGAGAAGGGAAAAAACTCGCACGGAATTTTTGTTTAAAATTGGGCTGAATATATTTTGACCGAGCTAAAATTTTTATTTTCTGCCTTCGGATTATTGTTGTCTCGGTCAGTGCGCGTCTTGCGACACCCCTATATATATATTTGGACGTGTATTAAGAGTGTCATGCTGTCGTATAGAATTACCCCTACTTTATTTCGAGTATGACTATGTGCCAATAAAAATGAAAATTTTATTACATGGAAAACTGAAAAAAATCAAAGTTCTCGTTTGGCGAACTCATATTGAGCTCCTCATATATACTACGATGCCCGTATGCCCGTAGTAACGAAACAATCACTTTACGACTTTTGTAACACCCTTTGTTAAATTCCTGCTACGTTTGACAAAATCCGTTTCCAGAGCAACTATTTTATTATTTATTTATGCTGGTAAATAGTGCGCTCTGATTGTTTTCCAATTACAGTTTGCGAAATGTTTGAAGTAGAATTAATATCAGCTGGTCATAAGTATGTTATCCATGATATAGCATTCGATTATTATCGACGCCGTATGGCAACTTGTTCTAGCGACCAAAGAGTAAAGTTTTTATGCAATTCAGTTTTAAAAACATGAATATTATTTGTGTAAAAGTCTAGTTGAGGGGTCGACGGTAATAGTCTAGTTGAGGGGTCAACTGCTAATACGCTACCAAAAATATCGAGAGAGGTGTCAAACGACGCGTCTTCACATCAGTATTAATGAGCCGAAGGCTGAAAATAAAAATTTTAACTCGTTCAAAAGATATCAACGAAAAACCGAAAAAAGACCCGCGGGTATCTCCAAACCGGGCCAACCCTGGGCCACGCCATGCCAAGTCCGGGCGTGTGGTGATGCACAATTTTTTTTGTGGGTCCAAACGCAACAACAACCACATGAAAATCGCCAACTTCAACTGCAAATATCTCCGGACATAGACAAATATCCGAAGGCGGAAAATTAAAATGTTTTCTCTGTCCGGAGATACTTGCAGTTGAAGTTGGCGATTTTCATGTGGTTGTTGTAATGTTGTTGACCCACATTGTGAACATAAGTGTTTTGTGCGGATATAGTTTTGGTCTCCAAACCGGTGTTGGACCCACCCAGGGTAATTTCTTATAAGCGCGGCCGAAGGCCTCCGACTCAGAAAGGTGCAAAAATACTATGGATACCACCCCCGGTTTCGGAGATACCCGCGGGTCTTTTTTCGGTTTTTCGTTAATATCTTTTGAACGCCTTAAAATTTTTATTTTCCGCCTTCGGATTATTAATACAAAAAAATTGTACATCACCGTGGCGGTATCCACGGTTATACCACACACCCGTACTTGGCATGGCGTAGCCCAGGGTTATTTTTTATAAGCGCGGCCGAAGGCCGCCAACGCAGAAAGGTGTTCTGCGCAAAAATACTATGGATCCCACCCCCGGTTTCGGAGGGACTCGCGGGTCTTTTTTCCGTTTTTCGTTAATATCTTTTGAACGAGTAAAAAAAGTTAACTTCCGCTTTCGGATTCTTGATCTAGACGTGAATACGCGTCTTTTGATACCTCACTGGAAAATTTTGGCCCAAATTGCGGTGGGTACCGTAAACTGCACTATTACCCAAATAGTCTTAAAAGAAATCCTACGACAGAATAGTTCTCAGTTGCCTCATAAAAAATGGCTTTTCGTTGGAACTCTGGAATTAGCTTTTACTACAGTGGACTTACCGTGTCCAATCGTACCAATATTGATTGTTGCCTGACGCGAAATTACCTCCGGCGATAATGGGGTCAAATTTTCGATATCCTGTAAATAATAGTTTTGTATTAATTCATTATATTAAAGCAAATCCTACAATATAACATATTTAACGCAGCAAATTTTGCTGCATAAGTAATTAAATGTTAAATGAATAAATGAATGTGTAGCGATATGGGAAAAGTTTTCCGCGCACTTACCAAGTTATTAAGATCCTGATTTTGCTAGTTTTTATTAACACCTATTTGGTATTTTCTTAGTTAGTTTTACAATTGTATTTAATTTAATAATTATAAAAAGATCCAGGCCTGTCTGGCGGCTTCGCAGACTTTTTATCGTGCGCAGCTGACATATTTCGCCATCCCTATAAATATAGTAGGTGCAAGAGAGCACGATACATTGTGGCAAAGCTAAAGTTGTCAACATGCTATTCATTTGGAGAATTTTTCATTCCAAATCGTCACCCCTGTCAAAAATTCGTGTGGCTGTGTGCGTTTTTGGTCACACGATTTTTGCAGGGAACTTATACCTATACATATATATGTCGAGTTATAAATGTACATTATATTAGGGATGCTTAAAAAGATGCAAACGGTTACCCAAAACCCGGTTCTGACAAATCGGTATCGGAGCCAAATACACTTCGGAAACCGTGTCGTTTGCTAAATGCCGTCAATTAAACAGGAAACAAGTTGAACAAATAATCGAAGGGCAATGCAAAAATAAAATGATATGCTTTATGAATTTCTCCCCGCTACCAAAACAAACATTTTTCTCTTTTTCTTTTTCTTTGTGTGGAAAAATTTTGCAGTCTAAACATTTTTTTTTGCGGAGGGCAGGAAATAACAACGACGCAAAAACAATCACATAACACACTGTCTAATCGGTTCAGTACCAAAATGTGAGTACCGAATATTTGATATGCTCATTTTTCTACAGCACTCGTATGCCTGACTATCTAAAACGCTACCGGGTGACACAAAATAAACAAAATAAGGCACTAAAGACCCAGGCACATAACGTGCGGGGAAAGAGGCCATGCACATAAGGCGCGCCAAATATGAATATTTTTTTATGCAGCGACAGATGTTTTTCCCCTTACGCACGCGCTAATAAAATGTCCCAAATCTCAATAATACAGTTAGGGACCACTCGCCCCTGCACTTCGTTAAGGACCGACCTATTCAAACCTATTGCATTCCTTTCAGAAAAATGGGTCGTTTTGCTTCTATGCAACGGAATGCCGCCGAGAATGCAACGCGTTATTCACTGGAATGCCGAGTCTGTTTTAAACGACACCCCATACGCTTGTGCCCTATCTTTCGGGCCAAAAAACCCGAGGAGCGGCTCTACGCAGCGATCCGTGGGAGCCACTGTGGAAATTGCTTGGCACTAGATCACCGCTCTAACGCGTGCCCGAGCCAAGGAAGATGCAAAAAATGCGGCGGAAAACATCACACCATGCTACACATCTCCTCGTTTGATGAAGAAGAACAGCTACTCCTCGAAGCACGCTCCAAGCCATGGAGTGTACAAGTTGAGGAGGAGCTGGAATCCCCACGTGAGCGGATCGACGACTCCATATCATTATATGCGTCAGATGCTGGAACGGAGACTGGGCCTCTTCGTCCAGCCCGAATCCACCGAACCGGAGCGGAGACTCGGTCTCTTCGCCCGAGCACAACACAAGCAGCCAAATCGTTTCGACCGCTTTTGCAGCATGAGAGGAAGCGGCTCCAGCACAACACATCGACAGTCCAGCGCCATATTCGTAACGGCCGAGCGGAGACTCGGTCTCTTCGCCGGCAAATCAAGGACCCTCAACGAAGACAACAACCGCGCGATCGCAGGGCGGAGACAAGGCCTCTTCGTCTGCAACAACGACACAACACCCATCATAAGACACAAGGTCGCAGCCACAGATACAGCTCGTTGCAGCTCTCCACAGTGTCCGCCTTCCGGGCAGGGCTCCTAGCCCCGCATTCGGCTGCCACCGCCACCATGATACCGACGGTAGCGATCACCCTCACCGCGGTCGTGAAAATAGAAGCAGGGGGGCGGCTACAACTCGTTCGCGCCTTAATCGATGGATGCTCCCTCACCACAGTGATTGCTGTGAACTCGCCCAGGATCTCCAACTCCCTACCAGCAACATTGGTGGGCAAGCAGGATGTCTGCTCCGTATCCGAGGAAGACACGGACAGAACAAAAGGATTGCGACCCATGCTGCTGTCGTATCCGATTTTCGGCGAATGACCCCCACAACCATCATCGACAGTGCCATCGCAGCACCGTACGAACATCTTCGTCTGGCGGATCCGCAGTTCTACTCATCCGCCCCGATCTGCCTCGTCCTAGGGACAAATGTATATGCGGAGATAATACTCCCAGGGATTCTGCCCACCACGTTTTGCCCTTTCCTAGCTCAGAGTACCATCTTCGGTTGGGTACTCTCGGGCACAACCAAGGCCTAACATCAAAATGTTCGGTAACGACCGAAACACATGCATTTTTATATTTTGTTATTCTTTTCGAATTTCTGTTGTACACAGTTGCAAGAGGTGTGCATTGTGAATTCGTACAAGGGAAAAATCTTTATATTCCTCCATTGCCATACCTACCTGTCAAATATTAGCTGACAGGGGGGACGGTTGTCGCAAATGGCCAGAGAATGGAAGAAGGGTTTGTGTTTCGCTATCCGTTATTAAATTGAAGTGCCATAAATTGCACATTTGTGCTTCAAATCAGCTTTTCCTTTAAATGTGTATACAGAAAATCAGACTACATACTAATACTCATTTCTAAAATCAATTTTATAGGTTAAATTTGAGCAACCAGCCATGCAGGCATTTTGAAATATGTAAATACAGCAATATAGAAGTCGTCTACAAAAATGTTTGAAAACCACTGTTAAGCTAATGATTTAAATATATATATTATTCTGTTTTATGAGCTCTAGGCCTCTTTTAAATAAAACAAATCCGTTTGTTGCTTATATGTATTTAAATTCGATATTTCGATCTCAATTTGAGATCATCATCAGGAATCTTCCGCTGTGATGCAAAGAAAGCGCATTTGTTTGCATGTATGCACATGCATGCGTTTCATACACATGCACGTGTGTGTGTGCCGGTTGTCAGGACCAATGCACATATGTGTGGGGGTGGGTGTGTGTGTGGCTTTTCCCCTTCCTAACACCAGAGGATTTTTTTCGGGGCTTAGCGGTTGTCCTCAACGGGACAACCGGCCTCTTTTATGATCGACCGCCAAGCAGTCCACACCGCCCAGGATCACCATCGTCATTTTTGCGACATTAGGGTAACATTATCCACATTGTATATTTTCTTTCACTGTGAATTAAATAATATTTTATAAAGAGGAATTCCTCTTGTGTTCTTTTATTTTATTCTGAGTGAACCATCATACCAACCCACAGTGTTTTGTGTAGAACAAGCTAGCTGGACAAAAACAAAGTTCTTATTCCAAGAAAAGTGTAATGAGAAATGAAAGAAAACAAACAAAATATAATATTTTTGCTCTTTTTTTTGATATTTTTGCTCATATATATTGAGTAATTGAAGTAAGAACACAGGAGTACCGTAAAATGCATTGATTAATTTGCAAAATTCTTGTTGAATATTAAGCTTCATATTTCTTTTAAGTGAACACTTTTATATAATTTTTTTGATGGATTCTAAGTTCGAAGGTAAGTAAAATTTTTTAATAGTAATTCTTTCGCAATTAGAGTATTTTCAAAATATTTAACATTCAGTTATTAAGGTATTTTTTCTCTATATTTTTAATTTTAGGGACAAAAAAGTTACATACATCCGCGGACATCCGGCCTAAGGTTTACATATGTTATAGTCGCAAGTATTCTCTAATAGTCGAAAGAAAAAACCATTGCGAATTCTTTGCACATCTATTTTTAATTTTTTTTTTTTTTGTATATTTAGTTATCTCTACATATAAAATAGGATGTATGTACGTACCAGCTCCGACGAGATATTTGAACCTTTAAAGTTGGTCTACAGACGGCAAAACCAATTCCCAGATACAGGAAACAAACACGTAGCCATAAAACACACAAAAATAAACGCGCAAGGCACACCAAAAGCAAAAAGGCGAAGATCACTGACTTCAACCTGCCACAACCTACCGCACCAGTCACCAAGGCATAAAAACAGGTGCATACAAAGCTTAATGCAGGTATAATCACACAGGAACGCTACACAAAACCACCCAATTTGGTAGCATCTACGCCTATACCTGAATGTAATATAAATACTTCACAACTGATAACAAATCAGAACGATCAACGACACTTAAGATGGCAGCAAAACATTCATCAACTATTCACTCTTTCGGAAAATCAACACCACAAAGCAGTTTATATATAACCGTACCAAGATCGGAGTTTTTTGACATTGGGGTTCAACATTCGAAGATAACCAGATATAAAGAATTATTGAGTTGTGCTGTACTTAAGTACGATTTAAGCGAAGCAGCCGAGTATTCTATAAAAAGTTTAAGCTTACAAATATCGGCATAACCGTCGAAGCTGGATCAAAAGTGGAACACTTCGTGAAGATATAAGGAGCGGACGGCTTTCGGGTCCAGACTTCACATTTACAATAACGGTGGATTCAAAGTTGCCATCAGACCAACCAACCACTTCTTCAGGTAACCCCGGCCCCGGAAGACGAAAGAAGAACTTTGTTAGCTGCACTGAAAAAACTAAACGGCGTCGAATGTATGACCTCTTGCAATCTAGAAGTCCTGGTGAGTTACTTTATGCGGCAGAAGTATCAACGCGTATGTCTGGCAACAGAAATGTTGCTAACATTATAAAAAAAATCACAGGAAACCACTCAAATATCCGGCACAAAGGTGACATGTGAGCCAGATGCAAGATGCTTGAGAAATGTAGAAGCTTTATCATACTACGTAGATAGCAAGTCGACGACTCATGGGTACAAAACGACTGGGAAGTGGAGCATCAAGGCAGGCCATAAGGTTTATCCATCATTTTATAATCTAAGAAAAGCTAAGGCAGAATGCTATCCAAATGAAATTGATGTGGGTGAAACACGTGCGGAAATTAAAGTCCAGTCCGTATTAGATAAAACTGTTGAGCGTTTAGTTTTAGAAAATCAAGAAGTTTTTGTTAGTTTATTACCTACAAACTTGACGTATACTTTAATCAGCAAGTGGGGTTGCGATGGAAGCTCTGGCCATAGCACATATAAGCGAAAGTTTACATGCAGTTCTGACACTGATGAATTTTTGTTTATATTTTCCTTCGTTCCTCTTCAATTACATGATGAAAAAGGTAACATTCATTGTTTGGCAGAATCTTCGACCTTCTTCTACCATGTATTGTCGTCCAATTAAATTTATTTTTTCTAAAGAAACATAAGATTTTATTGTTTTTGAAACGAACAAAGTTTTAGAGGAGATAATGCGTTGTTGCCAACAAAGTACATGCTCGAAGAATACGAAGTTTCCGTAAATCACAATATGCTTCTAACAATGATTGACGGAAAAGTTTGCAATGCTTTGACTGAAACTTTTTCCTCACAAAAGTGTTATATTTGTGGTGCCACTCCAAAAGATATGAATAATGAGTTACGGGACTTTACGCCTAACCAAGATAATCTTGGTTTTGGTTTGTCTACTCTCCATGCATGGATAAGATGTTTTGAGTGCTTGCTTTACATAAGTTATCGCCTCGAAGTAAAAAAATGGCAGCTTAGGAATGAGGCAGATAAAGAGAGTGTAAAGCTACGTTCCACCGAAATCCAGAATAAATTTAAAAGTGTACTTGGATTGATAGTAGATAAACCAAAACCAGGTTTCGGCAATACCAATGACGGCAACACTTCTCGTAGGTTTTTCGAAAATTCTGAGGTTAGTGCTGAGATTACGGGATTGGATGTAACGCTCATCAAAAGATTCGACACTCTCCTACGCGCATTAGCATCTGGGTACAATATTAATATCCAAAGATTTGAAAAATTTGCGGTCGAGACTAAAAACTATACATAGATCTCTATCCATGGTTTAATATGCCTGTTACACTTCTTAAAATCTTAGTGCATAGTACTAATATTATAAAATCAGCAATTTTACCTATTGGTCAACTTTTTGAGGAAGCACGGGAAGCCCATAACACAGATTTGAGACGATTCAGGGATGATAACACACAAAAGCAGTCGCGTGAAGCCACGAATAGAGATCTTATGAATATGTTGCTTATAACATCGGATCCTTTAGTTAACAGTTTTAGGGAGATACCTAAGAAAAAATTTAAAAGTCTGTCTTCAGAAGTCTTAAATTTACTTTCCCCCGATAATGTTGGGGAGTCAATAAATACCCTAGTGGTTTCAAGCTTTCCAAGTAGTGTTGCTGATGCTCATGACTATTCCACAAGTGACTCATCGAATTAAAGTGATGATAGCGAATAATAACATAATTATAAAAGATAACCTACCCTATAACTTTTTACTGGATCAGGTTTTATTTAATTTAAATCTATTGTCTTTTCTACTTTGTATGATACTTTACTTTTAAGTTTTTGTAATAAGTAATTTTCACATAATTAATTTAATTATTTACATTGTTATTATTATTGTAATTCACTTTTACATTCCTGACTGGTACTATAAAATAATTTTGTAAAAATTGTAGTGCCAGGATAAATACTCAAATAAATACAAAATATGTATGTACATTTGTACAGTCACTCGCATAAATAAGTAGACACCCCTTTTTGAACAATTCTTGCAATTTTCGCTTTCGCAAATTTATTTTAACTAATTTCCCATAAGAAAATTTGTCACGATCTATAACAAAAACTAAATTATATTTAAAAAATGTTTGAAAAAATGGACAAATTTTCATATTTTAACCAATTTCCCATAAGAAAATTTGTGACGATCTATAACAAAAACTAAATTATATTTAAAAAGTGTTTGAAAAATTCGACGAATTTTCATAAAAAATTTTTATTTTTTTCCGAATTTTTAGAATTTTTTTTTAGTATTGAGATTTGTAGTCCATTCAATTTAAGAACAATAAAGTAATATTATTAAGTTCTTTAATTTTTTTTGGATCTATGTCACTTATTCACATGAGTTACTGTATATGAAATAAGCAAATGTATGCATATGAAGTAAAATTTTGGAAAAAAATAAAAAAAGAACATATGGCTGAAACAAATGACGTAGTTGTAATAAATGACTGCATATGAAAAGGAAAATCTCATAAAATAATTTTGTCCAGCTAGCTTGTTCTACACGAAACACTGTGCAACCCCGAGATCGGCCTGAGTGCGTCGTAAACCGGCAGTGGGTAGGCGCACAAGGGTCGATCTCGGGGTTGGTGTGATGGTTTACTCAGAATAAAATAAAAGATGCGCATTTCACAGAAAATTTAAAAGTGAAAAACAAAATTGAAGAAAATATTGTCCAAAAGGGGTGTCTACTTATTTATGCGAGTGACTGTACATATGTACATACATATTTTGTATTTATTTGAGTATTTATCCTGGCACTACAATTTTTACAAAATTATTTTATAGTACCAGTCAGGAATGTAAAAGTGAATTACAATAATAATAACAATGTAAATAATTAAATTAATTATGTGAAAATTACTTATTACAAAAACTTAAAAGTAAAGTGTCATACAAAGTAGAAAAGACAATAGATTTAAATTAAATAAAACCTGATCCAGTAAAAAGTTATAGGGTAGGTTATCTTTTATAATTATGTTATTATCCGCTATCATCACTTTAATTCGATGAGTCACTTGTGGAATAGTCAAGAGCATCAGCAACACTACTGGGAAAGCTTGAAACAACTAGGGTATTTATTGACTCCCCAACATTTTCGGGGGACAGTAAATTTAAGACTTCTGAAGACAGACTTTTAAATTTTTTCTTAGGTATCTCCCTAAAACTGTTAACTAAAGGATCCCATGTTATAAGCAACATATTCATAAGATCTCTATTCGTGGCTTCACGCAACTGCTTTTGTGTGTTATCATCCCTGAATCGTCTCAAATCTTTGTTACTTAGTTTGTGTTATAGATCGTGACAAATTTTCTTATGGGAAATTGGTTAAAATATGAAAATTCGTCCGTTTTTTTAAATATAATTTAGTTTTTGTTATAGATCGTGACAAATTTTCTTATGGGAAATTAGTTAAAATAAATTTGCGTAAGCGAAAATTGTAAGAATTGTCCAAAAAGGGTGTCTACTTATTTATGCGAGTGACTGTACATATTTACATAACATTTACATAACATTTATTTAATTAATTTCATTGCACAACTAAGACTAGTCAGTCTTTTATATGTACATCAGCAATGGGTTACATTCTATTATTTAGTATTTATATTTAAAAAAACATTACTTAAAAGATAAAATAAAATATTTGATTCAAGCTTAATACTAATGCAATGGCACTTAACAATTTAAAAGGCAGTAAGTGATATAGATAGTAAGTGAAATTTAGAAAATAGAGAGAGACAGAAAATAGAGATTAAGATACTAGCAGCTTATTTGTATTTACGAGGCCAGCGTCATATCAAGGTCACTAAAATATTTGTATATTAGCTTTCTGAAGTTGCTTCTATTTAGTTCTGATTTTAAATTTTCTGGAATCCTGTTCCTCATTTTAATTGCACTAATGAAAAACAGCCGGCTAGATGTTAGTGTACTATATTTCGGGATTATTAAGCTGTTTAGTCTTTGAGATCTGGTTAATTGAATCTTGTCATACAGATATTTAGGGGTTTTCCATTCTAGCAACTTAAACATGAAAATACAGTTCCTGGCGGCCAAATATTGCATAATACTACAACCCAAAATTTTGTCGTGCCATGGTGATATGTGAGCATAACGACTTATGCCATAAACATACCGTGTAACATTGTTGAAGGCTACATTTACCTTATTTGCTGATAGCGAGTCAAGTTTACTATATACTAATTCCGCGTACGTAAAATGGGGCACAATCAATTGTATCGCGAGTTTTTTACGTGTCTCTTGTGGCGTAAACGCTGCAGACATTCTCAACCTACGCAGAATAAAATAAACATTGCTTACCAATTTGTTAACATGATCACCACAGCTAAGTTTATTATTTATTAAAAACCCAAGGTTCTTTATTTTGTGAGTGATCTCAAGGATGGATGTACCGATTACTAAAGGCGGTATATCATCAGGGTCTATTTCGGTTTTACATGTGGGTACAACATATGATTTACTTGCATTTAAACACAAAACATTTTTTTGCGCCCAGCACAATATAGCAGACAGATCGTTATTTACTTTGTAACATAAATCTTCTACAAGACTGATACGATTTGAAAGATATAACTGAATATCATCAGCATACGCATGCGCACTAACATGTTTACACACTGAAAATACGTCGTTAATAAACATACTAAACAAGAGCGGGCCAAGTATTGAGCCTTGCGGGACACCTGTTTTGATAGCTTTGAACTGAGATGAGGCATTACCACATATAACACGTTGAACCCTTCCCGCTAAATAACTTAACAACAGTTTCGAAGAGCTATCAGAGAACCCGAAAAAATGCCTTAGCTTCCAGCATAACAGAGAATGGTTGACTGAGTCAAATGCCTTAGAGAAATCTAAGAGGCAAAGTATAGTTATATCTCCTTTATCAAAAGGCGTTCTTATGTCATCTACAATTTTAAGCATAGCAGTAGCACAACTGTGCCCAGGCCTAAACCCAGACTGCAATGGAGAAAGCAAATTATTCTTTTGAATATGCACCGCAATTTGGTCAGCCATCAAATTTTCACACACTTTGGAAAATGATGGCAGGATACTAATTGGTCTATAGTCACTCGTGTTGGACGCAAGAGGTTTTTTAGGAGTCGGAAAAATAATTGCCTTTTTCCAAGCATCCGGAAAATAGCCACTTGTGAAGATATGGTTAATAATGTGAGTGAGAGCACCTACTATATACGGAAGTAAAATTTTAACAAATTTCAAGTATATACCATCATTTCCAACTGCGTAAGACTTGATCGCCATTACAGCTTTGTACACTTCATTTTCGCTGACGCAGATGAATTCAAAGGGGTTTTGGATTAAAAGTTGTGAGGGCAACTCTGTGTCGTCACTAATACTGACGGAGCTTACATTCTCAGTGAAATTCTCAGTGAAATAATCGTTTATAACATCAGGGTCAATTTCACATTGCACATTATTCTTTCCATGGATGTGCAGACTTTTCAGATTGCTCCACAGCTTCTTAGATGGGAGAGACGAATTCAATTTTAGTTGACAGTACCATCTTTTTGCTTGCCTAGTAACAACTGTCGCCGAGTTGCGGGCAACTTTATACTCACACCATGATGCATTCGTCTTTAGTCTTCTCCACTTTGCATGCAACTTATTTCGTTTTTGGATTGCAGCACTAACTCTCTTGTTAAACCATGGGCAAGATTTATTTATGACTTTAGCATTACGTAGGGGCACATGTCGATCAAAAAGGAAAGTCAGTTGATTATTAAAAAACTCGAGCTTTGAGTCTACCGACTCGTAATTCCAACACTGATTCCAATAAATGGCGTTAAAATCAGAGAACAAAGCACTGGTATCTATAGAACGGAAATCACGGTACGAGAAAGTAACACCAGCAGCAGGACGTTCTAACACTACATCAACAGTACAGAAAAGCAAATCATGGTCCGATATGAAAAATAGTTGGTCAAATTTAAGAACTAAGGCCAGATCAGTGGTAATAAAAAAATCTAGAAGGCTTGGCCTAGCGTTATTAGCGTTTATTGTAGGTATTTTCTCATTAACAATAGTTAGTCCAGCTGCTGATATTTGATCACGCAGTTTGATACTAATCGAATCTTTGACAAGTAAGTTTACATTAAAATCACCACATATAACATAACACTCATACTCAATAACATGAACAGATAAATCAGAAAAGTAGCCATCTAATAATAAAAATTTATTCGGGTTGTATACGCATGAAACAAGTATTTTGGTGATACCATCTGTAACTTCTGAAATAATATATTCAGTACCACAACCTTCAGATTTAACCAGAGTTTTGATTTTAAGCGATTTTCTGAAATATATAGCCCCCTTTTTTGTGCTTTCGATCATTTCGCACAACATTATAGTTGCTAATGCAGCAATGAAGGTCAGTGACATGTTCACCGAACCAGGTATCAGATATACAAATAATATCTACCAACGAATTATTAAAAATATATCTAACCTAGTCCATCTTATCAGAGCACAGGCTTCGTGCATTAAAGTGAACTACGTTAAGACCATTCGATTGTTTACACAGTATATCCAACATCACCTTGTGTTTATCATTAGAGCCGAATATTTGTTGAACAGTCACGTTAAATGATACACAACTTCAATGAAAACATTTCTAATCAGCAGTAAAACAAATATGCAAATTAGCCTAGTAATACATGTAAGGTAAATATACGCCAACAGAGGGCAAGTGAATAGTACAGGAAAAACAAGTGTAGGAAGAATTGAAGAAGTAAACAGGAAAAAGAGGAAGTGTAAGCAAAAATTAGAGCAAATAAGAATACAGAAAGAAGCAACACCAGAGATTGAAAAAGCAATAAGAGATGTGAGAGAAAAATGCTTAGTGAAACTTAAATTAAACATAACAAATAAATCACTGCATGAGGGAATCATTCTTCCTAATCTATGATGTGCCGACAATTTCATCAATTTCTTGTTTACCATTTACACAAGTCGCCTTCTCCCCGTCTCTTTTACGTACAAACACTTGCCCGCGTATCGAGAAAGCAGCTGCCAGATGTTTTTGGCGTTTGAGCTGGGCTGCATAATGCATTAGCTCACGTTTTGCTCTCGACAAACTTTCGTGCAGGTGAATGTTCGCTGCACCTTCAACAGCAATATCATATAAAGTAAGAGCTCTCTTATTGGCTTTGCAGTAGCTAGCTACCGACATGAAGAGTCTACTGCGAGCGTAAGACGAGTGAAGTTTCACAATGATGGGTGAGGAAGTCGACGTCGACGTGTGTGGGGAGCTGCTGCCACGGTTTGATTTCGTATCAGGTACTCGGAAAATTTCTCTTACTGCTGGCATCTCATGTTTCACTGCTTTGCAAATATCAGAAAAGATCTCCAAGCAACTCTAATTTGAACCATTGGGTACGCCGTTAATTATAATGTCAGTAGCAGCAGCTGCGTTCTCTTTCTTTGCCAACTCATTTTTCAGCAAAACCACCTCTGCCTTAAGCGCGGCAGTTTCTTCACACGCTGCTTCTACAGCAGTCAACCTCACATCAAATAGTTTGACAGTGGTCTTAATACTTTGCAACTCTACTGCAATGTCATTGAATCGCTGCATAAGTCGCTCTTCGCTGCTCTTTATGTTTCCACTTAAATTCGCCACCATGCTCTCCAGTTTACTCTCCATTTGTTTCATTTGTTTCAGCCATTGCGCCGTTTGTGGGCTCTCACCGTCTCTAACTTTGCCATGAAGCGGGGTATTACCCAGGCATGCTTAACGAACGAAATGATATCGTTTCGTTCGTTAAGCATGCCTGGTATTACCCTTCGGCGGGGATAACTAGGTGCTTCTTGTCACTTTTTTATCAACCGTAGACATTAGAAAAAATTATGAAAATCAATATTTACGCGCAAAAAAGTTAACTATAATATAATATTTCAATGCCCGAAAGACAAACAACAGATTAGCACTCAGTTTTTGGCTACTTTACGTGCATATACAAATTATAATTACAGGAAAAAGTGACAAAACCAGCAGCACAACACAAACACGTCTACACTTGCATATTATCCTGTCCAAAAAAATACATACATATTTTGTATTTATTTGAGTATTTATCCTGGCACTACAATTTTTACAAAATTATTTTATAGTACCAGTCAGGAATGTAAAAGTGAATTACAATAATAATAACAATGTAAATAATTAAATTAATTATGTGAAAATTACTTATTACAAAAACTTAAAAGTAAAGTATCATACATAGTAGAAAAGACAATAGATTTAAATTAAATAAAACCTGATCCAGTAAAAAGTTATAGGGTAGGTTATCTTTTATAATTATGTTATTATTCGCTATCATCACTTTAATTCGATGAGTCACTTGTGGAATAGTCGTGAGCATCAGCAACACTACTGGGAAAGCTTGAAACAACTAGGGTATTTATTGACTCCCCAACATTATCGGGGGACAGTAAATTTAAGACTTCTGAAGACAGACTTTTAAATTTTTTCTTAGGTATCTCCCTAAAACTGTTAACTAAAGGATCCGATGTTATAAGCAACATATTCATAAGATCTCTATTCGTGGCTTCACGCGACTGCTTTTGTGTGTTATCATCCCTGAATGTTATGGGCTTCCTGTGTTTCCTCAGAAAGTTGACCAATAGGTAAAATTGCTGATTTTATAATATTAGTACTATGACCTAAGATTTTAAGAAGTGTAACAGGCATATTAAACCATGGATAGAGATATATGTATAGTTTTTTAGTCTCGACCGCAAATTTTTCAAATCTTTGGATATTAATATTGTACCCAGATGCTAATGCGCGTAGGAGAGTGTCGAATTTTTGATGAGCGTTACATCCAATCCCGTAATCTCAGCACTAACCTCAGAATTTTCGAAAAACCTACGAGAAGTGTTGCCGTCATTGGTATTGCCGAAATCTGGTTTTGGTTTATCTACTATCAATCCAACTACACTTTTAAATTTATTCTGGATTTCGGTGGAACGTAGCTTTACACTCTCTTTATCTGCCTCATTCCTAAGCTGCCATTTTTTTTACTTCGAGGCGATAACTTATGTAAAGCAAGCACTCAAAACATCTTATCCATGCATGGAGAGTAGACAAACCAAAACCAAGATTATCTCGGTTAGGCGTAAAGTCCCGTAACTCATTATTCATATCTTTTGGAGTGGCACCACAAATATAACACTTTTGTGCGGAAAAAGTTTCAGTCAAAGCATTGCAAACTTTTCCGTCAATCATTGTTAGAAGCATATTGTGATTTACGGAAACTTCGTATTCTTCGAGCATGTACTTTGTTGGCAACAACGCATTTATCTCCTCTAAAACTTTGTTCGTTTCAAAAACAATAAAATCTTATGTTTCTTTAGAAAAAATAAATTTAATTGGACGACAATACATGGTAGAAGAAGGTCGAAGATTCTGCCAAACAATGAATGTTACCTTTTTCATCATGTAATTGAAGAGGAACGAAGGAAAATATAAACAAAAATTCATCAGTGTCAGAACTGCATGTAAACTTTCGCTTATATGTGCTATGGCCAGAGTTTCCATCGCAACCCCCCTTGCTGATTAAAGTATACGTCAAGTTTGTAGGTAATAAACTAACAAAAACTTCTTGATTTTCTAAAACTAAACGCTCAAGAGTTTTATCTAATACGGACTGGACTTTAATTTCCGCACGTGTTTCACCCACATCAATTTAATTTGGATAGCATTCTGCCTTAGCTTTTCTTAGACTATAAAATGATGGATAAACCTTATGGCCTGCCTTGATGCTCCACTTCCCAGTCGTTTTGTACCCATGAGTCGTCGACTTCCTATCTACGTAGTATGCTAAAGCTTATACATTTATCAAGCATCTTGCATCTGGCTCACATGCCACCTTTGTGCCGGATATTTGAGTGGTTTCCTGTGATTTTTTTTATAATGTTAGCAACATTTCTGTTGCCAGACATACGCATTGATACTTCTGCCGCATAAAGTAACTCACCATAAAACAATCAATCAAACAAACAATCAAAAAATAACAATAATTATCATTAGAAAAAAATTATTGTTCTGGCCTTGAGCTCGATTCGAACCTTGAATGATTTATCAATAGGCCGATAAAAACAAAAACAATTGTTAATAAACCATGAGCACTTGGGAATGTCAAACAAAGTAATTGACAATAAACAAAAATCCAGCATTATCAGTGATTTGCACCAGATGGCGCAACACTGAATAAATATAGTTGGTAAAAAGGAATAGAAGTAGCAAATTTGGCAGTCAAACAAAACACCGCTGTATAGCTAAATGGTTAGCGCAGCATGCCTAAAGCGTACTGATGATGAAGGCTTAGCACCCTTCGAAATGGATCTATCTGCGCAGCTATGGCAGGTTGTCTGAAAAATTTTCTACTTACTATTCCAAAAACAAAATACGATTTTTCAAATTTAGAAAAATTTAAAAATAACAATAATTATCATTAGAAAAAAATTATTGTTCTGGCCTTGAGCTCGATTCGAACCTTGAATGATTTATCAATAGGCCGATAAAAACAAAAACAGTTTTTAGACTATCTAAAAATAAAAAAGATCTTTATTTTCCAAACGAAGTAGCGGGTAATAGCTAGTCTTATATAATGACACATGATCTTTACCCTTACTTGGCTCCCGTGAGCGTTACATATTTTGACGACGAACATTCAGCGTATGCCATTAGCTTAATTCTCCGTGCGGGAGGTGGTCTCTTGAACCTTAGTGCGAGATTTTTCAAGAACGTAACAACTGCAATATGTCCAGTATGTAACCTAGGCGATGATGAAAGTGTTCACCACTTTATCGGTGTTTGCCCAGCCTACAATGATTACCGGTTGGCTAGTTTTGGTGAAAAAGTTTTGGACCTGGCAAGTGTGGTAAACATCCTTAATGGTAGAGATTATGTTAATTTTTTTAAGTATCTGCAAATTTGAAGTATAGAGATCTTATTTTAAATGAATTTTCGTAAGCTCTTTATGTCAAATAAGTTTAGTCAATTATAGTGTGGCACTGAAAACGTTTGTTACTGCCATAACTTTACTTTATTTTAAACTATTTTTAAGTCGTTAATGTTTGTTCATTATCTAACAAATGTATGATCTTTTGATTGGTTGAAAATAAATATACTACTACTACTATAATTGTTCTGATTACAAATTTCTAATATTTTTGATTATTGTTCGTATTGTAAAAAAAACTGTTTCCACGTTTGAAATCCAAGCCAGTGTAAAACTTATAATACCGTACTTATCCTGAGATCCCGGTACTCTCAGAAAATTCCAAAAAGTTGGAGTCCCTAGTATATAGTATTAAATTTATAGTTCGGAATTCATGCATATATAGATATGTGTATATAAACATATGAACATGAAAACTAAGAGCTTATACTCGTCATCTGCTTCTTGCTTAGGAGTGATTCCAAAAATAATTCAAATTTTAAAATAAAAGCATTAAAATCATATATTCGGAAAATAAAGAAATCAGAAGAAATCTAGCGCGTGCCAAGTAAGCACATCACATCGAAACGAAACGAACAGGAACAAGTAAGGAAGGCTAAGTTCGGGTGTAACCGAACATAACATACTCAGTTGAGAGCTATGGAGACAAAATAAGGAAAATCAATCTGGGGTAACCCTGGAATGTGGTTGTATAACATGTGTATCAAATGAAAGGTATTAAAGAGTATTTTAAGAGAGAGTAGGCCATAGTTCTATGGATGAACGCCATTTAGGGATATCGCCATAAAGGTAGACCAGGGCTGACTCTAGAATTTGTTTGTACGATATGGGTATCAAATGAAAGGTGTTACTGAGCATTTTAAGAGGGAGTGGGCCTTAGGTCTATCGGTGGACGCCTTTTCGAGATGTCCCCATTAAGGTGGACCAGGGGTGATTCTATAATGTGTTTGTACGATATGGGTATCAAATGAAAGCTGTTAATGAGTATTTTGAAAAGGAGTGATCCTTAGTTCCATAGGTGGACGCCGTTTCGAGATATCGCCATAAAGGTGGACCAGGGGTGTCTCTAGAATGTGTTTGTACGATATGGGAATCAAATGAAAGGTGTTACTGAGCATTTTAAGAGGGAGTGGGCATTAGGTCTATAGGTGGACGCCTTTTCGAGATATCGCCACTAGGGTGGGTCAGGGGTGACTCTAGAATGTTTGTACGGTATGGGTATCAAACGAAAGGTGTTACTGAGCATTTTAAGAGGGAGTGGGCATGAGGTCTATAGGTGGACGCCTTTTCGAGATATCGTCATTAGGGTGGGCCAGGGGTGACTCTAGAATGTGTTTGTACGATATGTGCATCAAACGAAAGGTGTTACTGAGCATTTTAAGAGGGAGTGGGCATTAGGTCTATAGGTGGACGCCCTTTCGAGATATCGCCATTAGGGTGGGCCAGGGGTGACTCTAGAATGTTTGTACGATATGGGTATCAAACGAAAGGTGTTACTGAGCATTTTAAGAGGGAGTGGGCATTAGGTCTATAGGTGGACGCCTTTTCGAGATATCGCCATTAGGGTGGGCCAGGGGTGAGTCTAGAATGTGTTTGTACGATATGGGTATCAAATGAAAGGTGGTAAGGAGTATTTTAAAAGGGAGTAATCCTTAGTTCTATAGGTGGACGCCTTTTCGAGATATCGCCATAAAGGTGGACCGAGGGTGACTCTAGAATCTTTGTACGATATGGGTATCAAACGAAAGGTGTTACTGAGCATTTTAAGAGGGAGTGGGCATTAGGTTTATAGGTGGACGCCTTTTCGAGATATCACCATTAGGGTGGGCCAGGGTGACTCTAGAATGTGTTTGTACGATATGGGTATCAAATGAAAGGTGGTAATGAGTATTTTAAAAGGGAGTTCTATAGGTGGACGCCTTTTCGAGATATCGCCATAAAGCTGGACCAAGGGTGACTCTAGAATGTTTGTACGGTATGGGTATCAAACGAAAGGTGTTACTGAGCATTTTAAGAGGGAGTGGGCATTAGGTCTATAGGTGGACGCCTTTTCGAGATATCGCCATTAGGGTGGGCCAGGGTGACTCTAGAATGTGTTTGTACGATATGGGTATCAAATGAAAGGTGGTAATGAGTATTTTAAAAGGGAGTAATCCTTAGTTCTATAGGTAGACGCCTTTTCGAGATATCGCCATTAGGGTGGGCCAGGTGTGACTCTAGAATGTTTGTACGATATGGGTATCAAACGAAAGGTGTTACTGAGCATTTTAAGAGGGAGTGGGCATTAGGTCTATAGGTGGACGCCTTTTCGAGATATCGCCATTAGGGTGGGACAGGGGTGACTCTAGAATGTTTGTACGATATGGGTATCAAACGAAAGGTGTTACTGAGCATTTTAAGAGGGAGTGGACATTAGGTCTATAGGTGGACGCCTTTTCGAGATATCGCCATTAGGGTGGGCCAGGGGTGACTCTAGAATGTTTGTACGATATGGGTATCAAACGAAAGGTGTTACTGAGCATTTTAAGAGGGAGTGGACATTAGGTCTATAGGTGGACGCCTTTTCGAGATATCGCCATTAGGGTGGGCCAGGGTGACTCTAGGATGTGTTTGTACGATATGGGTATCAAATGAAAGGTGGTAATGAGTATTTTAAAAGGGAGTAATCCTTAGTTCTATAGGTGGACGCCTTTTCGAGATATCGCCATTAGGGTGGGCCAGGGTGACTCTAGAATGTGTTTGTACGATATGGGTATCAAATGAAAGGTGGTAATGAGTATTTTAAAAGGGAGTAATCCTTAGTTCTATAGGTGGACGCCTTTTCGAAATATCGCCATTAGGGTGGGCCAGGTGTGACTCTAGAATGTTTGTACGATATGGGTATCAAACGAAAGCTGTTACTGAGCATTTTAAGAGGGAGTGAGCATTAGGTCTATAGGTGGTCGCCTTTTCGAGATATCGCCATTAGGGTGGGCCAGGGATGACTCTAGAATGTTTGTACGATATGGGTATCAAACGAAAGGTGTTACTGAGCATTTTAAGAGGGAGTGGACACTAGGTCTATAGGTGGACGCCTTTTCGAGATATCGCCATTAGGGTGGGCCAGGGGTGACTCTAGAATGTTTGTACGATATGGGTATCAAACGAAAGGTGTTACTGAGCATTTTAAGAGGGAGGGGGCATTAGGTCTATAGGTGGACGCCTTTTCGAGATATCGCCATTAGGGTGGGACAGGGGTGACTCTGGTATGTTTTTGTACGATATGGATATTAAATTAAAGGTATTGATGAGGGTTTTAAAAGCGAGTGGCCCTTAGATGTATATGTGAAGGCGTTCTCGCGATATCGACCAAAATGTGGACCAGGTGATCCAGAAAATCATCTGTCGGGTACTGCTAATTTATTTATATATGCAATACCACTAACAGTATTCCTGCCAAGATTCCAAGGGCTGTTGATTTCGCCTTGTAGAACTTTTTCATTTTCTTCTACTTAATATGGTAGGTGTCACACCCATTTTACAAAGTTTTTTCCAAAGTTATATTTTGCGTCAATAAACCAATCCAGTTACCATGTTTCATCACTTTTTTCGTATTTGGTATAGAATTATGGCATTTTTTTAATTTTTCGTAATTTTCGATATCGATAAAGTGGGCGTGGTTATGGTCAGATTTCGCCCATTTTTTATACCAAGAAAAAGTGAGCTCAGGTAAGTACGTGGGCTAAGTTTAGTAAAGATATATCGGATTTTGCTCAAGTTATTGTGTTAATGGCCGAGCGGAAGGACAGACGGTGGACTGTGTATAAAAACTGGGCGTGGCTTCCACCGATTTCGCCCATTTTCACAGAGAACAGTTACCGTCATAGAATCTATGCTCCTACCAAATTTGAGAAGGATTGGTAAATTTTTGTTCGACTTATGGCAATAAAAGTATTCTAGACAAACTAAATGAAAATGGGCGGAGCCACGCCCATTTTGAAATTTTCTTTTATTTTTGTATTTTGTTGCATCATATCATTACTGGAGTTGAATTTTGACTTAATTTACTTATATACAGTAAAGATATTAAATTTTATGTTAAAATTTGAATTTAAAAAATTTTTTTTTAAAAAGTGGGCGTGTTCTTCATCCAATTTTGCTAATTTTTATTTAGCACATATAGAGTAATAGTAGTAACGTTCCTGCCAAATTTCATCCTGATATCTTCAACGACTGCCAAATTACAGCTTGCAAAACTTTTAAATTACCTTCTTGTAAAAGTGGGCGGTGCCACGCCCATTGTCCAAAATCTTACTAATTTTCTATTCTGTGTCATAACGTCAACCCATCTACCAAGTTTCGTCGCTTTATCTGTCTTTTGTAATGAGTTATCGCACTTTTTCGGTTTTTCGAAATTTTCGATATCGAAAAAGTGGGCGTGGTTATAGTCCGATATCGTTCATTTTAAATAGCGATCTGAGATGAGTGCTCAGAAACCTACATACCAAATTTCATCAAGATACCTCAAAATTTACTCAAGTTATCGTGTTAACGGACGGACGGACGGACGGACGGACGGACGGACGGACGGACATGGCTCAATCAAATTTTTTTTCGATCCTGATTATTTTGATATATGGAAGTCTATATCTATCTCGATTCCTTTATATATGTACAACCAACCGTTATCCAATCAAACTTAATATACTCTGTGAGCTCTGCTCAACTGAGTATAAAAATATTTCGAATTTCTTTTAAGTAAATTCACTTAAAAATAATATAATCAAAGAAAATGGTTTATGAGAATGGATTTTCTACACCCAGGACCTATTCGAGCAGGCCCGTTGTTGCTTCTTATGCTCTTTCGGCAAGTTTCATGGATTCAATTATGTTAATTATTTTGTAGATATTAAAAAATGAACAGATTCCGTTATACATAAATGTATAGTGTAATTTATTTTGCGTTGAAATGAGTTGCCAAATTTTGTTCAAAACCTTGAAAATAGCGAGACGTGTGCACCACACTTTAAAAACGTTTCTGTACATTATATTATTGTGAAATTTTACCTATTATGCCGTCCATAGCAAAGATGCAGTAAAATGCACTTACTGACTTTTACGAATTTGAATGCCAATAAATTTCTGCGAATAAAATTTACTCATTAACTTTATAAATATTCATTAAAAAATCACAATGAAAGATAAAACAAGGCCATAAACTTGAAGTTTATTTAAAAAATATTAAATTTTCCAAATTAAAACAAAATTTTCTCCGATTTTGCTTTTTATGCTTTACTGCCTTTTTGCTATAGAAGGAAGTATTAATAAAATTAGTAATAATAGCTTGCGCGATATACATATATCCGGGGAGATTAAGGCTGTGCTTCTCTTCGGACATGTTTAAATTCAAATACGAACGGCATCTGCTAGGGAATTGAATTTTGTTCTGAAGATCTTTTCATGGTAGAAATTCACTTCGGGGGATTGTCAAACCAATCCCTAGAGGCGATCGCGTTTTAGAAAAATTTTCTAAGTTATTTTGATGTTAGTTGTCTCGTCGTTTGAGCTGAGGAAGTTCAGTCAGTTTGGTCAGCACACCATTTTTTTGTCAAGTATATTTACCACATACATTATTATTTGTCTCGTACTGATTAAAGCATGGCAGAACGATACAAGGTGGCAGCATGGTGACATACCTACAAACATAAATAAAAATTCCATGTACTTTGTTTTTGTAAATTCGATGGACAAATGTCAAAATCGTACTGCGCCGGAAGTTGATGTATCAAATCAAATAAAAAAAGGTTATAATCAGCTGTCCCATGCTGCCACCTTGTATCGTTCCGCCATGGATTAAAGTTAGGTATATTTATTTTGGAATATACATAAGGTGGCCGCCATGATGTGTTGGTAGCGTGCTCTGCGTACTATACCAAAGGTCCTAGGTTCAAGTTTCGGACAAAGCAACATCAAAAAATTTTGACAAACGTTTTTGTTAATTAGAAAACCTTTATCTAAGCAGTGTCGCCCCGCGGTATTGGTTTGGCATACACGTCGACTGTATTTCTGCTATAAAAAGCTTCTCTGCCTATTATAATACAGGGTTTTTTGTGATTCCTGTATTGCAATCCCGAATTCCCGGGATCTAGATATGTATTATTTTGCAACAGCTTAACTTTAAAAACGTGAACCATTACTGCTTGTGCAACTCCCCAACTGAAAAAGAAACAATAAGAAAGATTCTTAAAATAAAATTATTAATTTAAAAATAAAAATATTTATTTTATTTCGTAACAAATGTAAATGTATCGGAAAAATGTATCGTTCTTATCGGTCAACTCTAATTATAACATATCTAAACAATATTTCCCAAACTTTTTGTGTATTTTTGACCTTGATTGAAGAAGCGAGATAAGTGTAAAACCAGGAAAGTATTGGAATCCAGCTATAGTCGTAAAGCTATAGAAGAGGCTGCAAAATGTCTAAATCTTGATCATGAAAATGGAGACAAAATTCTGCCACAGCTGCACGTCCACTCACGTCGAAAGTATGTATTTAGTGAAATGTAAAAAGGATGAAGTTGCTGAATTAGAGGCAGACATTTTAGATGATGAATATTCATTTGATGATAAAATGTAAGTCTTAATAGAATTGTACGTTTATTCAATCCCTTCACTATACCATGTTACAGAATATCCGCACGAGAACGCGAGGAAAGGGAATACAAAAAACTACACTTGTGTGCAAGCATTCAGTGAAGTATTAAGGTTTATTATCTGCTATTAACCCTGTTGCAATCAGATATGAACACCGGGAATTTGATGTTACATAAAATATTATTTTACGTCTGACTCACTCTAAATACAATGGAAGTTTTGGTTGGTGCAGTTTCGGATATTTTAGAGTAAGAGGTTCGTGGCGGCCAAGCTCTGGCGCTACTCTTCAATAAAATCAGTACTTTGAAAGGTGATGAGGATTCACAAAAGTTTGTCATACAATCTACGCCATTGGGAGCTGTGCCTTATACGGAAATTTTACTGTTATGGGTACAAAAACCGTCATTTGCGATCGCAACAAGAATTTTTGGTCGAAGAAAAGGAAGTTATACGACGGGAAGAGTTGCCTGAATATTATTCAGCCGACTATTAGGAGAAGCGTTAAACAATATGTCGTGGACATATATCCTCCGCCACAACTAATGAATTTACATACCACATCAAAAATTACGCGTGAGTAAGACGCATCGTGTTTGGACTCTATAAGATATCTATGATAAAAAAAGTAAAGGTTACAAACGGCGATGGTTACTAGGACATGTTTCTGAATTTCACTTCTTCGTCAGCTAGCTTTTCGGGAGCTGAGCATTGAACTCGAATCTCCAACATTCATATCAGTGCAATGGCAGATGCTTTTCGCTAACCAGCCATATTAATGTCCCGTTAATTGCCAATATGATCACATGTATTTAATTATCGAGCTTTCCTCATATTGCTTTATACAATGGTTTTTGTTATTGATATTAGAGAAAAATTGTAAAGGTTCCAAACGGCGATGGTTACAAGGACATGTTTCTGAATTTCACTTCTTCGTCAGCTAGCTTTTCGGAAGCTGAGCTCAGCTGAGCTAAACTATATACAGAGTGTATGTGCCTACATGGTGATTAAAAGGAATAGAAACAAAAAGGTAATTCTTAGAGACCTTTGTACAGCGATCAACGGGGCTGGTTAGCTAAAGGCATTTGCCTCTGCAATGATATGAAAGTTGGAAATTCGAGTTCAATGCTCAGCTCCCGAAATGCTAGCTGACGAAGAAGTGAAATTCAGAAACATGTCCTAGTAACCATCGCCGTTTGTAACCTTTACAATTTTTCTCTAATATCCACCCCTATTCTGCATTTCGATTACGTTCCCGTTCTAAGCTCCGCTTTAATCGAAGTTTGGTATTCTGCATTACGACGGAATCGTAACGAGAAGAGGAAGAGCAAATGATTTTTCGAAATCAGCTGTTTGTACGGAATGTGTGAACATTGGAACAAAATAAATTAAACAAAATTTGCAAAAAACACTGAAAAACGTTTAAATTGTATTATCCACGCCATTTTGTACAAAAAAAGCAATAGAATATATTGCCGCAGTGTTATATTTTTTTGAGTGAAGTGCTTTCATAATTGTATGTGTGTTTTTGTCGTTATTTTGGCCAATTCTCTGCCTTGGCCACCAAGTTTTGTTAAAACGGTTTCCTGCACGAATATAGTTGATATTTTCTGAATTTTATGGATGCTAATTTCATTGCTCTGGCCTAAAACACTTTATGAGATTTATTTATTCTTTCCGCATGGATTGTTTACGTTTTCGCTTCACCTTCCTCTACTCCGGCAGCTTGCTTTGGCATATAACTGGACCCAACGAACAGACACAAATTATAGCTGTCTACTATAATGGAATCAATAGCCGCGGCATTATTTGTATATTTGGAAAGTAACGCATACGAAAATGGAAAGGCAAATGTTTCGTGATTTTTGTAATCCATTTGAGATGAGTGACGAATTGTAAGAAATTGAACTTAAAAGTGGTAAAGTTTAATGACTTATTTTCTTATTTAGGTTCAAAAAAAACTTTCCGACTTAATAAGGATGCTTTCAAGTATGTGTTAGATACTTTTGCGGGGCAAATACGTCCAAGGACTTCGAGATCGACATGTTATTTTTGACCCGGAAACATATAAAAAACAAGCATCATGAAGCCTTTTACGTTTCTTAACAAGTTTTACTTACATTTTTGTTAAAATTCTGTTATAAGTTAATAAAAAAATAAAAATAAAATATTTTTCCGCCAACTAATTTGCAACTGAGAAAATCGGAACTACGATCGAAATGCAGAATACACAAAATCGAACGATTCGAAGTTGGATCGAAAGAGATTGGAACACTGAATACCAAAATTGCCAAATCGAAAAAATTCCAATCCAAGTCGAAATGCAGAATAGGGCTGATCAATAACAAAAACCATTGTATAAAGCAATATGAGCAAAGCTCGCTAATTAAATACATATGATAAAAATATTGACTTTAAAAATAAATTATATAATAAGACTATTTATTTGGATGATTGTATTTTAACTTATTTATTTATTTTTTAAAATTAAAATAAAGAATCTCTATGTACTTTTCTAGAATATAAATAGAGAAGTTGATTCACTTACTGGAATGGGACGCCATTTCTTAGCCACTACTGCATCCTTCGGAAAATGGAAAAATCCCACTTTGTTTTTTCTGGTTTACTTGTTGTTGTTATTACACCCAAACACAGCACAACGCATTATTGATATCACTATTTAATTAAAACTGTCATAAATAACACCAAATATGTGTATATAAAAGCGCGGCTAAATGGAAATGGCCAATTCATATGTCATCAAAACAGCTGAACTAATGTTTACATGCCCATTGCGCAATCTTCTTTTGTGATTTGTGTGAGTGCACAAATGACATATAGAAGATTTCGCATTCACGAGTTCAAAATTGCTTTGCTCTGCGTATCTACGTCACACTTGTCTGCTTGAGTGAATGAAAGAAAGAGAGAAAAAAACAAGATCTAAAGGAAAATGACGTAAAAATTTCCCATAAAAACAGCTGGTCTTTTGTTTACATGCGCAAGGCGCAATCTTGTGTGTGTGATTTGTGGTGTGAGTTCACAATGCAATCGATACACTTACGCGGTAGCCATGGTTCAATTATGTACAGGTTGGCCATAGTGTATAAGAACAAGTGTGTTGACTTCTTTCTGACAGGCACTCGCTTAAGTGAGCATAACGGGAAAATCTGGGTTGCCATTGTTGTTTCGGTTGAAAACGGTCAATTAGGGTTCTGTTCGGAGACGTAAAAGATTGAAACAGGGTTTATGTAGTCACAAAAGTGTTGCTCCTGTTGCACAGCATTTTTATATCATGGCGAAAAGTGTTCAGTTGAGAGTTATTGATTTTCATTTAAGTGTAAAAAGCAGAGAAAAAGTAGAGTTTTTCAAATTATTGTGAAAAACTTTTTAATTTGAATTTCTGTACCCAAGTTCACTATATTTGTGTAACAAGAATCTGGAGGTCAATTCCTTAACTATGAGAAACTGAAAAATGTACACTTATTGAAAACTCATTTGCACACACAATTTACACTTTGAATTTAGTTTTGTTTTTATGCTAAAAATTTTGAAACTAAACACAAAGTTTTCATTTGTCAGAAAAAATAAAGAAAACACGGCCTAATGTCAAAAAACCCTATCGAAATACAAACTAGCTTGGTTGTTTTGAATGAACTACGTTGTATTTTTCTTGTATTTCGTTAGTGTTTTTAAATATAGTTTACACACACCAGTACCGAAACCTTATTGTCTCCCTCGACAAAAAATATAAGAGAAGAAAAACAATGAAACGCCGTACGTTATCTTTGCTTTGAAGCGACCAAAGCGTTTATATAATTTTGCCCTTATGCATTTGTGCAAACAGCCTTAGAAGTGAAAATTTTCCATGTTACACATGTAGCGCTTTATATTTTGACTCTAAATAAATTTTGCTTTCCGTATGTTTCCGCATTGTTGTAGGCTACAAATCTTGTAGTATTCTTATTTCCGCGGAAATATATTCAACTATTTCATCTGTAAATACTACAAAGTTTTATTAAACTATCAAATGCAACTCAGCTTGAAGTACTCTTACGTACCAAAAATGCAACTCTAGACCTGAGATTTGCAGCAGGTGAGCGAGGCTGTTTGTAGTTTTGACGTTTATCGCTTAGTCGACACACTTGTATAGGTACACAATGAGGTTGGCTCATCTCATCAGCTGATTTTATTTATTTCATTGCATGGTCGAAGGGATTATCAAAAGGAGATGGCAAACTCAAAACGAAACCAACACATTGGCAACATTTTACTTACACATACAAAAACTGCTAAGTTTTGTGTTTCCATTCCATACCGTTCGCACCAACACCAATACACAGATTTTGCCAATTTGAACAGACATATTTTGTTGCTTTACAGATGAGCCAACCTGTATATAGTTGAACCATGCGCGGTAGCATAAGACGAGCACAAATCACACACAGAAGATTGTGCATTCACGAGTTCAAAATTGCTTCGTTCTGCGCAACTACGTCACACTTGACTGTTTCAGCGAATTAAGGAAAGAGAGAAAAAAACAATAGCTAAAGGAAAATGACGTAAAAATTGCCCATAAAAAGCAGCTGAACTAATGTTTACATGTGCAATGCGCCACCTTCTCGTATTCCATCATGTAAGAAGAGTACTGACACATGATCAAATGGTGCCAATCGTCCTACAGTCTACTGCACATATGTAAAAGCATGACACACACATTTACATTTTTGAGAAACTTGTTAGTTATTAAACATAAATGCTTGGAAATATATTGATGAAAGATTGCTTTAGAAAATCTTTTCTGTTTTTTTTTTGGTTTGGCGTTGTTCCTGTCTTGGAGGTCCGAGGGTATCATGTGTAAGCCAAATGAATATAGTTCGCAAAAAATCTACCGATTATTGCTATCGTATAGTTTAACCCTGCTTCCATCAACAACCCCTTATAAGGCGAAGTCTACATTTACCTTATCAGAATTGCTCGCCAACCGAAAATACAATTAGAACAAATTATTTTCTTTCAGAAAAATGACGCGTTTCACTGCAATTCGCAAAAGAGCCGAGGCTAAGGGATTCCCTATGGCAACACGCAACGTCAGAAGAAACACTCATTTAGGATTGCCCTATCTTCCGCGATTGTACACCTTAAAGGAGGTTGTATTTTGTAATTACAAAACGCTATTGCATAACTGCTTACCCTCTCTACATAGTGCAGAACACTGCACACAAGAGGGGTGGTGCAAGAAATGTGACGACGACCCCGTACGATGCCGCACATCGAGGACGTGCAAAAGACAACGCGTCGGCAACGCAATATTTGGATACGCAGCAGGCCACAGAGAACCGCCGTTGAAGAAAGTGACACCCTCTCCATTAATGCATCCGAGGTCGAGGCAGAATCCTCTGGTGAATCATCTACATTCCACCCACCCTCTACGAGCGGATTTGAAATGAAAACTTTCCAACCGCGCAGTTTTCGGCTTCTTCTTCGGTAAAAGGTGATTACTGGCGGATTGGAAATGCAAGCTTTCCAACCGCAGAAGAGCAGCGAAAAAAGAAATAAGCGTTATCGACAAAGGCAGCATTCACATCATAATCGCACGGTAGGGAAAACGGAATCCCGTGTATTCCACCTCCATCGAAAAAGTTGTTTCAGAGCGGGAACAGTTGTCAGCCCACGGCCAGCCTCAGCAGCTGTTCCAATGTCTCACATCGGTCGCACCTACGGCTGCGATGAAGATCGAATCGGGAGGACTCTTGCACCTGGTGCGAGCTCTGCTCGATGTTTGCGCTTACACTTCCATAATTGCAGAAGATCTCGTCCGCCTTTTCTGCCTGGAGGTGACGGCCATGGGCGATCGACGTGGGCGCTTTATCAAGCAGCGGGGCAAGCATGGGCAAATGACAACCGTTACCACATATGCTGTGGAGTTGCCGCAACTACAGAGGCACACTCCGTGGACAAGCATCCACCCCCCGGTAGCCGGGCCATATGCCAACATCAGGCTGGCAGACCCGCGGTTCTACATCTCCCCAGTCCAGTTGCTTGGTGCCGGCGTGGTCAGAAAGGTTTTACTGGGTGCATACCAGCCGGAACTTTGGGCCCCTATTGTGTTGTCTGGCGCCTGCTGAACTTCATCAATTAATTATTTCTATAAATACATTAAAAATATTTTGAATACAAATGTTTTTAAACTTACACATATGTAGATAAGAAATGATATTGTACGAACATACAGAAACTAAAAATAAATATGGCACTGATATTTAACCATGTGCATCTATTATTTATTATTTTGTAATTTTCGACTCTAGGTAATTCAAATAGAATCTGAGCATAACATGAAATTCAGCTTAATATAAGCAAATTCTGCGAACCAGCGGCGATGTCCCAATAAATCTTGTGTTTCGCAAGTGGGCCGCAATGTTTAGCCCAACGTCCCAAACTCAAAAAAATTTTCCTCTCATTTTGCTTTATATTTGTTAACAGAACCAGTTGAACCGTTTATGTCAGCAATGGCTAAAACAGCTCGTATGAGCCTTTTGCTCATACGGGCTCGCTTTGCACATTTAAGTGCTAGGTGAGGGACGATCAAGTGCAGGTATGTGGGGCGAAGAACACAGGAAGAGAATAATACAAACACACATAAAATTGATAAAGAGAGAAATTAGAGCTGCCAAGGCTCTTATTATGTTCAAATTATTAAGCGTTTTAGGATAGACTAGCCTTTACCGGCGGCTTCGCTCGCATTAAAGGCCACAACTATGTAATGTAGCTTTTGTGATTCACAACTCGAACTGAATTTTCAGTTGTAATTTTAAAAGTTTCTTTGTGATTCATATCCTAAAAAACAAGTTTTAAAATTAGAAAAATGGTCGCCGTAAATTAAACACACATGCAACACATGCTCCAACAATTTTTGCAGTGTGGATTTAACGATATATAAATGTGAGCTGAAGAAATTTGAAAACTCCTCCATAATATGAAATTTATAAATGAAAGCAGTTATGTTTACAATAAAACGGGTAAAATTAGTCGTTTTTTATGCGACTGGTACCTTTTTTTATTTGTAAACTGATACATTTCTTTCTAGGCTTACGGGAACACTGCCAACAAGTTTGAAAAGGGTTTCGTTTTCCCACGATTGTATACGAAACGTGCATTAGTATGTTTTTCTACTACTACTTCCTCTAATGCTACTACCTTAAAAATACTTTTTTAAATACTTTTATGTATATATTGCAAAATGATTCGGCTTGCATATAATTAAATACATGTGAAGGCGATATGAATGTGAATAACGCGCTGCTTAACATAAAGTCGACTTCAGTCTATGGTTATTCCGTTTTGCGTATTTCTTGCCAAAAAATTTATGTTTTTGTTTTCGTACTATTGCAACACAGTTTTGGAATTTGTTTTCGAGGTTGAGAGAGAATATTTTCATTTCAGTTTTTTAGTGTTTCCGCCACCTTCTTGCGATGAATATCGTTTGAGACGAAGAGTACAATATTTCCAATGTATTTTTTTACTCCCCTAACACCCTAAAACACACAAACGTCTCACCTAGCACTCGCTGGCACTGAAACTGGTTTAGGAGCCGAAAATAGGCCCATCCCTGGTTTATATCAACCAAACAAATAAACATCGAAGGAATAAATAAACAGTTCGAATGTCAAGCGGTATTAGCAATTTATGTTACGGCGCTTTTACTTGTTTTCGTTCGTCGAGCAGTAAGTGCATATCCCACCAGAAGGCAACCGATAAATATATAGATCTATCAATATTAGTTTTAATATATTTATGTAAAATAAAGAGAGATGTCGAATTAAACTAATGCCACATTTTTTCTCATTTCTTGCTAAATGCCACGCTGCTCGCTTTTCAATTGGTCTTCAAGTATTGCTTTTTTCTGGCTATTCCTTTATTCACCACTTAGGTACATACTAATGCTATATGCATTTTAATCCTAATTGTGTGGAATAATTATGGGCGCGCTAAGAGCTTAGTAACATTGAATTTTTATAGTATTGCTTTTATTAGCAGTACTTAGCTGTTCACTATTATATCATTATTATTATCTGTATTTAATTAGAGAGACATGCTCATATTGATTTATAGAATTGTTTTTGTTATTGATATTTTTTTCTCTAATATTAAAATGCATATAGAATTAAATAAAATGTAAGGCGCGATAACCTCCGAAGAGATCTAAGGCCGAGCTTCTTTTCCAATTTGCGTCGTGCTCCTCTTGCTTTTCCCTAAAAATTGGCCGGACGGGAGCTACATGTTTTATGCCGACTCCGAACGGCATCTGCAAGGCAGATGGGTTTTCAGTGAGAGCTTTCAATGGCAGAAATACCGCCGGAGCGCTTGCCAAACACTGCCGAGGGGCGACCCCGCTTAGAAAAATTGTATTCTAATTGAAAAATCTTATTTCTAAAATATTGATGTTGCTTTGCCCGGGGTGTGAACCCAGTGCATACGGTGTAGTAGGCGGAGCACCCTACCATCACACCACGGTGGCCGCATATAGAATTAGTATGTACCTAATTGGTGAAACAAGGAATAGCAACAAAATAGCAATACCTAATGATCAATTGCAAAGCGAGCAGTGGGGCATTCATATGGCTGAATGGTTAAAGGCATCTGCCTTTACACTAGTATAAAGTATGAATGTTGGATATTTCGAGTTCAATACTCAGCTCCCGAGAAGCTAGCTGATGAAGAAGTGAAATTCAGAAGCATGTACTAGTAACCATCGCCGTTTGTAAACTTTGCAATTTTTCTCTGATATCAATAACAAAAACAATTGCATAAAGCAATATGAGTATGTCTCGCTGGTTTTTCTGAACTAAGTAGTAATAAATTAATTAAATTGAACAGATTGGTGCAGTGCAGTGTTGTTGTAAAACAAAAATAGTGTCCAGTGGGCAATTTAGGCCGAAAGCTGGCGCCGCCAACATGAAAATGCAGTTGGCAAATAATGCACCACGTTAAAACGATTATGAAAACCATTTGTTTAAGCCGCCTCCTTCATAATTTATACGGCGGCGAAATCCTTAGGCGCAGCCGTGCGCGGCGAATGGAAAGGCGCCAACGCGCATACACTACCATCGTCAACAATTATATATGGCATTCGTCAGTCAAGTACTATCACTCGGCAAACGCGGACGCGATCCTTTCTTTAACGTTCCAACAACATATATATATACAATTATAACATATATTTTTTATAATATCCAAAGTTATTTTTTTAAAGTTTAAAGTTAATCTAATCAATCAAGTTTTCTGTGCAAAGTGAATTTTGTAAAACCATGGACAACTAAAGAAGAAATTAAAAAGTTTAAATTTATAACGTTTTATGAAAAAAAACTGAAACATCTTTTTCTTTGTGTGAAAGTGAAGAGTGTAGCGAATGGAGACCGAATTTGTTCATGGTCCTTCGCAGCCATCTTTGGCCCGCCCTAAAAATTACAAACTAAAAAATTTTATTAAATCGAATATTCGTTCGTACAAAAAAATACACAAATGTGCAAACAGTTTTCAAGTGACAACAAAATTTAAAACAATATTATACACAGTGGATTTTTGAATACATATATACTCACATACCTATAAAAAAAAAAATACAAATTTACAAATTCAACAAAAAAAAAAAAATTCTTCCTTGAAATATAATTGCAAAGAACAAAAATTAAAAGTAAAATCGAGCTTTTGTTTATATTTTTATTTAAATCGGCGAACGAAGCTCAAAGTGCTTGGTTAAAAAACAAATAACAAAAAAAAAAAAAAAATACACACACATACACTCGCATTCAAAAACAAAAAAATTGCGAAAACATTAAAAATTTAAAAACAAAAATATTTTTGAAAATTGTGGGTACACAAACACTTACATATATTCACAAAAATTTGCGAAAATTAATTTTTGTTTAACACGGGTTTAAAAAGAGTAAAATTTTGGAAAAAATCATCATCAAAAATCATCTCCAAAGGCACCAAGCAGCAGCAACGACAGCCAGCTTATCATCAGCAATAAGCAGAGCAGACAGCAACAATAAGGAGCAGAACATACAGGAATTGGTGAGTAGGCAGTTTTTATTTTTCATAAAAATATAGAAAATAATAAAACTTTTTTCCACAAAAGTTATATAATTTTGTGTAAACTGCAAAAACATATATGTCCACATATATACATGAATATTGCGGAAATTTTCTTACCGTTGGTTTTACTGCAACTTTTTTGCAACCAAAAATTGGTAGAAAATATTCCGCTATACCAATAGGCAAAATCCGCCAATTATATATATATATATATGTATACATATTTCTAGTGGTATTTAACAAACAAAAAATTGCAGTTTACTTGCCTACTCAAATCCACTGTGCAAGAACAACATCGGCAAAATCTTCTTCCACAGCTGAGTTTACCCCGTTGTTCGCACAGAGCGTTGAACTTGTCGATACAGTTCAACTTCTTCCAAGTGATTTTTTCTTGCTTGCCAGCATATACAAAAATCGTAATATTCATACGTACATACTTACATACATGTACAAATAATTTCAAGTTGCTTTTCCAGCATTCATACTTTCAGAACATCATACGTGTTTACTCACACGTTCAAGTCACTCTTCCAGCGACATTCTCCGAGCACATATAGCTACATTAGCAACGAGAGCTGTGTACTGCTGATCAAATTTCTCAACCTCTCTCATATTTGCAATTTTTTCATCTTTCTTTGCTGCACTCTCCCAACAGTGCAATCAAGCGCACTCAGCTTCACAAAGAAACGCGACATTAAAGCGACGAAGAAGCGAATCAAAACAAACTCTTCTGTTTGTAAACATAAACAGAGAAGCTCATCTGATTCTCGTGCATACGTTCGCACAAACAAATATATATACATACGTTTGTATATTGCGCGTGTACATTTGTACTTATTCTGGCGTACAAAACTAAGTTTGAGATATTTTCGTCCCTATAGGAACTTTCAAAAAATATCCATACAAACTTCAAGTACATATTATTATTTTCTAATATATACATACCTATATATACCAGTAATTTACAAATACACGTTTATTTCCACACGTATATTTACACGTATATATAAGTGAAAAGTGTTTGTGATTTTTTTTTTTTTAAATTTTATACCTTTTGTTTTTACAAAACAATATACATCCTATTAAATTCCGAATTTCGCGGATTTAAATCATTTAAGGAACGTCCCGTTGTCCGTGCTTGACTCTATTGTTCAAAAAAAAAAAAAAAAACACAAACACCGCCACCAATTAAAATTCCCCTTTTTAAATTTCTGTGGCACGAAGAGTTTTCCATCTTCAAATTTTGCGAACGTTCTCTGAGCGGACACATACTTTATTTGGTTTTTTTTGGTGAAAACCCAAAAGCTTGCATAAAATGCCTCGCAGTCCCCCAAAAACGTCCGAAACCGGGACAAAACCAAAAGGTGGCCCAAAGGAAGAAACGGCCAAGGAGAGGTTAACATCCCCCCGGAAATCCAAATCAGTTGACCCATCCGCGCAAAAGTTCATCGCGGAAAGTGACAATCTGATGAGATACTGTGCAAAATTCAACGAAGCACCGATTCAGGATCACACTGAATCGTATCTCATCATAAAGGACAAATCACTAGATGATTATTGGGCACGACTTCAATCGGTTTACGATCTGGTTTTTTCGAAACCAGACGAAAGTTTCCCTGAAGACTTCAAGAGTTCAGTGCAAGGCAAACAATGCGCCTGCCTTGATACGTATGGAGTGACTAAAGCAAAAATTGCCGATCAACTTTCATTGATCAAAATGATGGCAACGCCGAGTCCACCACCCCGCGTGGAACAACCCCCGGCTGAGGCAAATATTTACCTCAAGGTCCCAGCCTGCGACACGGAGACCTTTTATGGTGGCTATGAAGAATGGCCCGCTTTTCGTGACATGTTCACAGCGGTGTACATTAACCACCCAAGGCTCTCCCGTGCTCAGAAATTGTACCATCTCCGGTACAAAACGCAAGGCAAAGCCGGCTCCATCGTCAAACAATATGCGTTGAGCGATGATAACTTTGACCTTGCCTGGGAAGCTTTACGGTCACGATACGAAAACAAGCGTATCTTGGTTGACAACCAGATAAAATCCTTACTGACTCTTGCCACTATTCCATCCGAAAATAGTGAGCAACTTCAGAAATTGCAAAATACAATAAACAACTGCTTATCCGTCCTTCACTCCCAAGGAGTTACGACAGACAGTTGGGATCCGATTCTGGTGTACGTTTGTTCATCAAAGCTCCCAGAAACAACCCTGTCACTTTGGGAACAGTCTCTCTCTTCTCGAAGAGATCTACCCTCATGGTCACAAATGAACGACTTTCTCACCTCGAGATATGAAGTCGTTGAAAGGGTCAATAGGCTTCAACCAAGCAAACAAAAACCAGTCGCTCATCAAATTCTACGCAAAACAGGTCCTTCAACAGGACGCAAACCCTTGTGGCAGAATCTAAAAAGGAAACTTGCCAATGTTGCAACTCCCCGCACCTTATTAGATTCTGTCCACGATTCAAACGAATGTCTGTGCAAAACCGGACACAATTCATAAAACAAGCTAAGCTGTGTACAAACTGCCTTAGCAGCACTCATATCATCAATGAGTGCACGAGCAAGTGGTCATGTTCGACATGTCATCAACGGCATCACACGCTGTTGCATGCGAGCCCACAAGCTCAACGTTCCACCCCGCGAACGAATGCACCAAACGTGCAGCACACAACTGCTGAGTCAACATCTCCCGTTCGACAAACGCAGAATAGCTCCGATTCTGGCGAGCTACCGTGTTGTTCAAAACACGCACCGGTTCAATCATTGCATGCAGCCAATGATAACCAAATTCTCCTTCCTACTGCTATGGTCGCAGTCGAACACGAAGGGGAATTATTTCAACTGAGAGCCCTTATTGATCAAGGCTCGGAAAGAACTTTCATTTCCTCGAAAGTGCAAAAACGGTTGAAACTTCCATTCCAACATTCAAAGTTCGAAATCTCTGGCATGGGTGGACAAGTCGTACAAAAGTCCTCCAAGCTTTGTCCTTTGACACTGGTTGCATCCAAGGCCATGAAAAGGATAAAGGCTCATGCCATTGTGTTGCCGAAATTGACAAAAAATCTGCCAACATCCACCATTAGTCGCAAAATCTGGCAGCAGTTCAAACTCCTTGAGCTCGCTGATCCCAGTTGCCCCATACCAGGTCAGACTGACATGATCATTGGCAGCGACATACTTCCCCAAATTCTGCTGGAAGGTATAAAAAAGGTGTGCGGTAGCATACTTGCGCAACAAACCATTTTTGGTTGGATTCTCAGTGGTCCAATAACTGAAAATGTTGTGTCATTCTCGACGCAAGTCCAAGCGTCAAACGAGACACTCAGTTCTCAACTGAGAAAATTTTGGAAAGAGGAGGAAATTCCACAACCTCCACAGATATCCCCCGAGGATCAAGCGTGTGAGCAGATATATGCAACAACCACGACACGTGCACCAAACGGTCGATACATTGTGCGACTTCGATTCAAGAAAGAGTTTCCTGAAAAACTCTCCCTCGGCAAATCCCGCCCGGCTGCTCTGCAGCAGTTTTTCAGCATGGAGCGATCGCTTCAGAAAAAGGGGGAGTTAGGTACAATGTACAACAATGTGTTGCAAGAATATCTCGACCTTGATCACATGGAATCTGCCGACCCATGCGAAATAACTTCGAATGGCAAGGTCTTCTCATTTTACTTGCCACATCATGCGGTAGTCAAACCAGATAACGTCACCACCAAAGTTCGTGTGGTTTTCAACGCCTCTAAAAAATCTGGGTCAGGAAAATCCCTGAATGACGTGCTATATACTGGTCCAACTCTCCAACCAGATCTCATGCTACTAATTCTACAGTGGCGCATGCATAAGTATGTGTTCAATGGAGACATTGAAAAAATGTACCGTCAGATCCTTATACACGAGGACGACAAAGATTTTCAGCGAATCCTATTTCGCAAATCGGCCAACTCTAATGTTAGCGATTTCAATCTAAAAACGGTTACATTCGGCGTCAATTGTGCACCATATCTCGCTATTCGTACGTTGCATCAACTATCCGATGACACGAAAGCGACATTCCCGTTGGCTGCAACAATTCTCAAGACGCAAACGTATGTCGACGACATCCTATCCGGAAGTCATACCATCGATAACGCCACTGAATCACTCGTTCAAGTGATAAACGCCCTAAAATCAGCTGGTTTCATACTAAAGAAACTAACGGCTAATCACCCGGCCATATTAGAACAGTTTCCGAAGGAGGATCTTCTAGACTCCAACTTCTTAAAATTTGAGAGCACTTTCGATACCAAAACTCTTGGCATTCGATGGAACGCGCTCACGGACAAATTTTCATACACCATTCTGCCGGAACACACCCAAAATGCGGTCACAAAGCGACAAATTTTATCTTCTGTTGCAATACTGTTTGACCCGGCAGGATGGCTGTCGCCAGTTATGATCCAGGCCAAGATGCTTCTCCAAGAAATCTGGCTGGATGGCAGCGATTGGGATGAAAGCGCCAAACCCGCAACATTATCAAAATGGCAACATTTCGCAGAAAATCTGCCAGCCATTTGCCACATCGAAATCCCTCGATGGGTTAATGTCGTTCCAGGGCAAGACACCCAAATCCACGGGTTCTGTGATGCCTCGGAAAAAGCATATTGCGCAGCGATTTACATCCGCACACATGTGGGCAACCAAATAAAATCTTCTCTTTTGGTTGCGAAAGGCAAAGTTGCCCCCATAAAAACTGTAAGCTTACCCCGCTTAGAGTTATGTGGTGCAGTCCTACTCGCAAAACTGGCTTCAACTGTTCGAAAACAGCTCGACTTACAAGCATGCAACATATTCTTATGGTCAGATTCTGAGATTGTACTAGCCTGGCTAGAGAAATCTCTATCGACCTGGAAGACTTATGTGGCCAACCGTACCTCTCAAATTCGAGAATATCTTCCCAGCGGCAGCTGGCGCCATGTATCTAGCCAAGACAACCCTGGTGATCTTGGCACACGTGGTTGCAATCCGCATGATTTGATAGGCTCTTCACTTTGGTGGCACGGACCACAATGGCTTTCTTGCCACGTTTCGGCATGGCCAAAGCCGAAAGCAGGTAGTGCTTCTCCACCCGAGAAACGCAAGGTCGAAGCATATCACGCACTCGAGGAAGAGGACGATATTCTCCAACGCTTCTCCTCATACTCTCGAGCTCTCCGTGTGATTGCATACGTGTTCCGCTTTGCGAACAATGCCTGCAGCAAATCCAAATCGGTGGCAACACATAATCCCCATCTGACGTACAAAGAGTTGCAACATGTGAAAACGCGGCTTGTGGCAATGGCACAATCTCGCCATTTCGGGGCGGAAAAGAGCGCCTTACAAAACAATATGCCAATAAGCAAAAAGAGTTCCCTTCTGGCTCTTGACCCATTTCTGGATGGATACGGGCTCCTACGTATCGGTGGAAGATTGGAACATTCTACAATGCAGTACAACGAGAAGCATCCAGTAATCCTTCCTCCGGATTCAAGGCTCTGCCAGTTGTATCTGGAGTTTTTACACCGCCTGCTTCTTCATGCAGAAATGCGGTTAATGCTCCAAATGGTGAGGCAAGAGTACTACGTACCAAAACTAAAGCCTCTTATAAAGAAATGCATTTTTCAGTGCAAATCTTGCACGCTTTTCAAACAGAAAACGCGCACGCAAATAATGGCAGCTCTACCACCTGAGCGCTGCAATTTCTCACTCCCCTTTTCCACAACAGGAGTAGACTTTGCAGGTCCATTCCAAATAAAAGCATCGGTTCTGAGGTCGACCACTATCATAAAAGGGTACGTGGCTGTATTCGTCTGTTTTTCCACAAAGGCAGTACACCTCGAGCTATGCTCGGACCTTACTACTGAAGCCTTTCGAGCAGCATTCGCCCGATTCGTTGGCAGACGAGGTTATCCCTCAAAAATGATGAGCGACAATGGTAAAACGTTCATTGGCGCTCAGCGAGCACTCGAACGCGACTTCGTTAAATTTCTTAACGAATGCTCTGCGGACGTTGTACAGAAATATGCCCCTCAGGGAATAAACT
This sequence comes from Eurosta solidaginis, assembly GCF_040869045.1. Taxonomy (NCBI): domain Eukaryota; kingdom Metazoa; phylum Arthropoda; class Insecta; order Diptera; family Tephritidae; genus Eurosta; species Eurosta solidaginis. The sequence goes on along the minus strand of NC_090319.1, from coordinate 188,518,384 downwards.
GGCAGTATATTCCACCCAGCGCCCCTCATATGGGCGGCTTGTGGGAATCCGCAGTAAAAAGTTTTAAAACCCACCTCAAAAAAACCGCTGCATCCCACAAGTTTACTTTCGAAGAATTCACGACGCTGTTGGTGCGTATTGAAGCAGTTCTCAATTCGAGGCCTCTCACCTCACTATCCCAGGACCCAGCTGACTTCACAGCGCTCACTCCGGGTCACTTCCTTCGAGGTGCACCGCTATTAGCCATTCCTGAGCCAAACGCGGAAGACTTCTCCTGGATAAATCGATGGGAAAAGCTCAAATCGCTTCATCACCAATTCAGTCGACGCTGGAAAGAGGATTATTTGAAGGACCTTCAGAAACGCTATAAATGGCAAACGCCACAGCGAAATCCTCAACCAGGCGACCTCGTCGTAATTAAAGAAGATTCACTCCCACCCACCGAGTGGCGTCTGGGACGAATCGAGAACGTTCGCCACGGACCTGACAACCATGTTCGGGTTGTAGAGGTTCGCACCCAAAGGGGCTTGTCATGCGCCCCTTAGTTAAACTGTGCTTTCTTCCAATGGAGCACTCTTCGAGCACAGCGCTCTAACTTATATACGTTTCCCCTGTATAATTAAATTTCCGTATCATCCGCTGTATCCAACTACTTCTCGTTTCTCTCTCTGCTCTTATGCTTTCAGGACGACACCATCATGGCATCTCGACCAGCATGTCCGCTGGCTCCCACAGCAGAGACCGATAACTGCCTCCAGTGTCGGCTCTGCCACCGCTACCACGCTCTGCGGACCTGCCCGGCTTTTAAGGCGATGCGGCCACCGCAGCGTGCTACCGTGGCCAGGGCACAGGGCTATTGCTATAATTGCTTAGCCCTCACGCATACAACGGGTGAATGCGACTCCCGAGGGTCGTGCAAAATGTGCGGTCTGGCGCATCACACCCTCCTGCACAATGGACCGAAAAGTCAACGTGGTCAAGGAAAGGTCTCAACACAGCAAGCATCCCGGAAGCCGAAACCCAGGCCGAAAAAGGAAAAAGAGAGGACACCGACCTGCGCCTGCAGCGCCCAAAAGGCGCATCCTGCATTTAAAACAGCGGCAACCCCCAAACTCGCAAAGACGGCCAAGCGCACGATCGCGCGCACCCCTCAAGGCCTGCAAACGGCGCAATGCCAACGGCGCAATACGAATCGCGCCTTAGATACTAACATCCGCGCCCTGCAGGAACTGCAGAAGGTGCTTACTGGCACCTCCCTGCAGGGCGGGCAGGATGTTTAAGCCGCCTCCTTCATAATTTATACGGCGGCGAAATCCTTAGGCGCAGCCGTGCGCGGCGAATGGAAAGGCGCCAACGCGCATACACTACCATCGTCAACAATTATATATGGCATTCGTCAGTCAAGTACTATCACTCGGCAAACGCGGACGCGATCCTTTCTTTAACGTTCCAACAACATATATATATACAATTATAACATATATTTTTTATAATATCCAAAGTTATTTTTTTAAAGTTTAAAGTTAATCTAATCAATCAAGTTTTCTGTGCAAAGTGAATTTTGTAAAACCATGGACCACTAAAGAAGAAATTAAAAAGTTTAAATTTATAACGTTTTATGAAAAAAAAACTGAAACATCTTTTTGTTTGTGTGAAAGTGAAGAGTGTAGCGAAGGGAGACCGAATTTGTTCACCATTAATTTCATATATTTATTTAATTTGGAAAAACGTAATAAGCTCTCACTGCGAAATAATTAAATTACCACTTTTTCTTAATGTCCGTTCGGACGGACACTATAAAGATAACGATAGCCGAAATTGATTTTCCAACGAAAAAAAAAAAAACACAAAATCACTCGCGCACAATTTGAAATGTTATTTTCTCAAAAATCCGCGGACAACACTTAATAACTTTATATATATGTACCTATACATATTCCTTTTTATTTTTTTGAATTTTGCTAAATAAACAGAAAAACTCACCCGTATTTTACTTTTTGGTGGATATGGGAGGGAGATGTACGATAATAAGTATGTAGATATGTAGTATTTGTTTTATGTTTGCACCTGTTGGCTGAAGTTTTCCTTTTTGATATCAAAGCTCTTTATCGTAAATGTTTGTTCGTAGAACGGCTTCGAAGGACCATCAACACAATAGGCGGGAATGAAACCAATTGTGTTTTGCGCAAAAGAAATAAAAACACGATAATTAGTATTGGTACATAGAACCATGTATAATAATTAAAATAAGTGTTTATTTCGTCAATATACATTAATTTAATATGGCAGTAAAAGGATTTTAGGAACTTACGTTTTGTTTGAAATGAAACTCCAAAATCGAACGCAGAAACAAATGGTGATTTCTTGGCATGCAAACTAAATCAGAGCCGACAGCAACATCCAATTCGCCACCGAACCCCGAATGTTCTCTCTTAGCGAAAGAAAATGCCGGATCAAGAGGGCGATTGGAAGTTAGCCGTTGCTTGATGACAAACGAAGACGAGAGCGGCTACCCGGTAGGAAATTGATTAGGCCACTGGCCTTAACAGTAATATATATATACAAAGTACAATACAAGAACTTTCTTTTTGTAAAGTTATGTATTTTAAGTTTTCCTAGCTGACTACATACAAATCTCAATTTTCATAAAAAATGGACTTAGGCTGGGTGCGAGTTAGCCTAAATTTTAGGTACCTAAACTAATATTCCAATGGAAATTTCCAACACTGCTACAATTTAGGTAAAAAGCTGTCAACTGTGGAAGTACATTTGATAATCTAAATTGCTTAACCTTGGAAATTAATACAAAAAATTGCACTTTGAAACTTTTGTTGTATTTACAATCTGCAGATAAGCATGCTTTAAATGGGCATGGACTAAGTAGGGTTCATAATAGGAGTTCCCAGGATTCCAATACATGCACCGGCATCTGATGCAACTTGTAGGGCCTTTTTCGCCGACGGTATTGATTCACATCTTGAGGGGATCTGCCTCTATCTAGGGTAAAATGAAGCGGCTAACATTAAGCATGTCAATATTTACACATTTGTGGCCAGTAAGAGACCTTTTCATGAAAAATTTGTGCAGACTTTGATCCACATTCCTTCGACAACAATCGATCGCCATACCTACCACATCACTAACCATCACGGCCTTTACTATATGTTAACTATTATATTTATATGCAGATGCGCATTTCACAGAAAATTTAAAAGTGAAAAACAAAATTGGAGAAAATAAAAAATTTTGTTTATTTTTGAAACTTGACTTTTCAAGTTCCAACAATATGTAACAGGAAGACTCGGACAAACTAGAGTGGTCACCACCTTAGAGGTGTTGGAGGAGTGCAACAGCTTTTTATCAAAGGCGATGACAACTATGCACAACAGAGCTTCTCATCTAAGAATATTCAAGGGAATAGCAAAGCTACCATGGTGGAGTAACGAGTCTCTTTAGAGTGCAGGCTTTGACAATTTCTTTGCAATTTGCAGTATTGAATACATAAATGTTTTTAGACAATCTAAAAATAAAATCCAATCTAAGAATGAAGTCAAAGATCTTTATTTTCCAAACGAAGTAGCGGGTAATAGCTAGTCTTATATAATGACACATGATCTTTACCCTTACTTGGCTCCCGTGAGCGTTACATATTTTGACGACGAACATTCAGCGTATGCCATTAGCTTAATTCTCCGTGCGGGAGCTGGTCTCTTGAACCTTAGTGCGAGATCTTTCAAGAACGTAACAACTGCAATATGTCCAGTATGTAACCTAGGCGATGATGAAAGTGTTCACCACTTTATCGGTGTTTGCCCAGCCTACAATGATTACCGGTTAGCTAGTTTTGGTGAAAAAGTTTTGGACCTGGCAAGTGTGGTAAACATCCTTAACGGTAGAGATTATGTTAATTTGTTTAAGTATCTGCAAACCAGCTTGAAGTATAGAGATCTTATTTTAAATGAATTTTCGTAAGCTCTTTATGTCAAATAAGTTTAGTCAATTATAGTGCGGCACTGAACACGTTTGTTACTGCCATAATTTTAATTTATTTTAAATTATTTTTAAGTCGTTAATGTTTGTTCATTATCTTACAAATGTATGATCTTTTGATTGGTTGAAAATAAATATACTACTACTACTATAATTGTTCTGATTACAAATTTCTAATATTTTTGATTATTGTTCGTATTGTAAAAAAAACTGTTTCCACGTTTGAGAGCCAAGCCAGTGTAAAATTTATAATACCGTATCCCGGGACTTATCCTGAGATCCCGGTATTCTCAGAAAATTCCGGGAGCGCAAAAAAAAGCAAACAGTTGGAGTCCCTAGTATATAGTATTAAATTTATAGTTCGGAATTCATGCATATATAGATATGTGTATATAAACATATGATCATGAAAACTAAGAGCTTATACTCGTCATCTGCTGCTTGCTTAGTAGTGATTCCAAAAATAATTCAAATTTTAAAATAAAAACATTAAAATCATATATTCGGAAAATAAAGAAATCAGAAGAAATCTAGCGCGCGCCAAGTAAGCACATCACATCGAAACGAAACGAACAGGAAAAATATTTCGAATTTCTTTTAAGTAAATTCACTTAAAAATAATATAATCAAAGAAAATGGTTTATGAGAGTGGATTTCTACACCCAGGACCTACTCGAGCAGGTCCGTTGTTGCTTCTTATGCTATTTCGGTAAGTTTCATTGATTCAATTATGTTATTATTTTGTAGATATTAAAAAATGAACAGATTCCGTTATACATAAATGTATAGTGTAATTTATTTTGCGTTGAAATGAGTTGCCAAATTTTGTTCAAAACCTTGAAAATAGCGAGACGTGTGCACCACACTTTAAAACGTTTCTGTACATTAAATTATTGTGAAATTAATAAATAAATAAATTTCTGCGAATAAAATTTACTCATTAACTTTATAAATATTCAATAAAAAATTACAATGAAAGATAAAACAAGGTCATAAACTTGAAGTTTATTTAAAAAATATTAAATTTTCCAAATTAAAACTAAATTTTCTCCGATTTTACTTTTTACGCTTTACTGCCTTTTTGCTATAGAAGGCAGTATTAATAAAATTAGTAATAATAGCTTGCGCGATATACATATATCCGGGGAGATTAAGGCCATGCTTCTCTTCGGACATGTTTAAATTCAAATACGAACGGCATCTGCTAGGGAGTTGAATTTTGTTCTGAAGCTCTTTTCATTGTAGAAATTCACTTCGGGGGCTTGTCAAACCAATTCCTAGGGGCGACCGCGTTTTAGAAAAATTTTCTAAGTTATTTTGATGTTAGTTGTCTCGTCGTTTGAGCTGAGGAAGTTCAGTCAGTTTGGTCAGCACACCATCTTTTTGTCAAGTATACCACATACATATGTTATTTTTTGTCTCGTACTGATTAAAGCATGGCAGAACGATACAAGGTGACAGCATGGTGACATACCTACAAACATAAATAAAAATTCCATGTACTTTGTTTTTGTAAATTCGATGGAAAATGTCAAAATCGTACTGCGCCGGAAGTTGATGTATCAAATCAAATAAAAAAAGGTTATAATCAGCTGTCCCATGCTGCCACCTTGTATCGTTCCGCCATGGATTAAAGTTAGGTATATTTATTTTGGAATATACATAAGGTTGCCGCCATGATGTGTTGGTAGCATGCTCTGCGTACTATACCAAAGGTCCTAGGTTCAAGTCTCGGACAAAGCAACATCAAAAAATTTTGACAAACGTTTTTGTTAATTACAAAACCTTTTCTAAGCAGTGTCGCCCCGCGGTAGTGGTTTGGCATACACGTCGAGTGTATTTCTGCTATAAAAAGCTTCGCAGTGAAAATTCTTCTGCCTATTATAATACAGGGATTTTTGTGATTCCTGTATTGCAATCCCGGATTCCCGGGATCTAGATATGTATTATTTTGCAACAGGTTAACTTTAAAGACGTGAACCACTACTGCTTGTGCAACTCCCCAACTGCAAAAGAAACAATAAGAAAGATTTTTAAAATAAAATTATTAATTTAAAAATAAAAATATTTATTTTATTTCGTAACAAATGTAAATGTATCGGAAAAATGTATCGTTCTTATCGGTCAACTCTAATTATAACATATCTAAACAATATTTCCCAAACTTTTTGTGCATTTTTGATCTTGATTGAAGAAGCGAGATAAGTGTAAAACCAGGAAAGTATTGGAATCGAGCTATAGTCGTAAAGCTATCGAAGAGGCTGCAAAACGTCTAAATCTTTATCATGAAAATGGAGACAAAATTCTGCCACAGCTGCACGGCCACTCACGTCGAAAGTATGTATTTGGTGAAACTAAAAAAGGATGAAGTTGCTGAATTGGAGGCAGACATTTTAGATGATGAATATTCATTTGATGATAAAATGTAAGTCTTAATAGAATTGTACATTTATTCAATTCATTCACTATACCATGTTACAGAATATCCACACGAGAACGCGAGGAAAGGGAATACAAAAAACTACACATGTGTGCAAGCATTCAGTGAAGTATTAAGGTTTATTATCTACTATTAAACCTGTTGTAATCAGATATGAATGCTGGGAATTTGATGCTACATAAAATATTATTCTACGTCCAACCCACTCTAAATACAATGGAAGTTTTGGTTGGTGAAGTTTCGGATATTTTAAAGTAAGAGGTTCGTGGCGGCCAAGCTCGTGCGCTACTCTTCAATAAAATCGGTACTTTGAAAGGTGATGAGGTTTCACAAAAGTTTGTCATACAATTTACGCCATTAGGAGCTGTGCCTTATACGTAAATTTTACTGTTATGGGTACAAAAACCGTCATTTGCGATCGCAACAAGAATTTTTGGTCGAAGAAAACATAGTTATACGACGGGAAGAGTTGCCTGAACATTATTCAGCCGACTATTAGGAGAAGCGTTAATCAATATGTCGTGGACATATTTCCTCCGCCACAACTAATGAATTTACATACCACATCAAAAATTACGCGTGAGTAAGACGCATCGTGTTTGGACTCTATAAGATATCTATGATAAAGGTTACAAACGGCGATGGTTACTAGGACATGTTTCTGAATTACACTTCTTCGTCAGCTAGCTTTTCTGGAGCTGAGCATTGAACTCGAATCTCCAACATTCATATCAGTGCAAAGGCAGATGCCTTTCGCTAACCAGCCATATTAAAGTCCCGTTGATTGACAATATGATCATATGTATTTAATTAGCGAGCTTTCCTCATATTGCTTTATACAATGGTTTTTGTTATTGATATTAGAGAAAAATTGTAAAGGTTACAAATGGCGATGGTTACTAGGACATGTTTCTGAATTTCACTTCTTCGTCAGCTAGCTTTTCGGGAGCTGAGCTCAGCTGAGCTAAACTATACAGAGTGTACGTGCCTACATTGTGATTAAAAGGAACAGAAACAAAAAGGTAATTTTTAGAGACCTATTGTACAGCGATCAACGGGACATTCATATGGCTGGTTAGCTAAAGGCATTTGCCTTTGAACTGATATGAATGTTGGAGATTCGAGTTCAATGCTCAGCTCCCGAAAAGCTAGCTGACGAAGAAGTGAAATTCAGAAACATGTCCTAGTATCCATCGCCGTTTGTACCCTTTACAATTTTTCTCTAATATCAATAACAAAAACCATTGTATAATGCAATATGAGCAAATGTCGCTAATTAAATACATGTGATAAAAATATTGACTTTAAAAATAAATTATATAATAAGACTATTTATTTGGATAAATGTATTTTAACTTATTTATTTATTTTTTAAAATTAAAATAAAGAATCTCTATGTACTTTTCTAGAATATAAATAGAGAAGCTGAGTCACTTCACTGGAATGGGACGCCATTTCTTAGCCACTACTGCATCCTTCGGAAAATTTAAAAATCTCCCTTTGTTTTCTCTGTTTTTCTTGTTGTTGTTATTACACCCAAACACAGCACAATGCATTATTAATATCATTATTTAATTAAAGGTGGGGGAGGTGCAAGAAATGTGACGACGACCCCGTAGATTCCGCACATCGAGGACGTGCAGAAGACGACGCGACAGCAACGTAATATTTGGAGACGTAGCAGGCCCCAGAGAACCGCCGTTGAAGAAAGTGACACCCTCTCCATTAATGCATCCGAGGTCGAGGCAGAATCCTCTGGTGAATCATCTACATTCCACCCACCCTCTACGAGCGGATTTGAGATGAAAACTTTCCAACCGCGCAGTTTTCGGCTTCTTCTTCGGCGCAAGGTGATTATTGGCGGATTGGAAGTGCAAGCTTTCCAACCGCAGAAGAGCAGCGAAAAAAGAAATAAGTGTTATCGACAAAGGCAGCATTCACATCATAATCGCACGGTAGGGAAAACGGAATCCCGTGTATTCCACCTCCATCGAAAAAGTTGTTTCAGAGCGGGAATAATTGTCAGCCCACGGCCAGCCTCAGCAGCTTGTGAGGACCCAAATCCACCGGCTTTGGAGCCCACACATTCGAACCTACAAATATTTATCAAAACTCATTAAAACGTGTATAAATCCTACTTGAATTACAATGAATTTATACATATAGCATGTAAAATGTACAAAACTGAATTATATGAATTAAATTTACACATACAAAATAATCATTTTTGAATTACCCTAATATACATGTAAACATTCATGACAACATCTAATTTCTTCGTTTAAATAATTGTCTCTGCCCGCATACGGTAAATATTTTGGTTGAACATTATAATTTCCACAGATAACCCATAACCGGCTGGAATTTCAAATAATGCTGGGAATACAGCAATGCAATAAGCAACACACATAAGCTCCCATTGCAAGAACACCAAAAACATTTAAACATACGTATACCAAGCCATTGCGACTAAGCACAGCAAGCATTAAAGCGAACCGTCGGGGCGGACATCGCACAAAGAGAAACGAAAAAAAATGCAATGTACTAGGAAGCGGTCACGTTAGCATACCAACAACACAGCGTGGGTACTAGACACAAGTTACCTACGAAGGGCAACCAACTCGTCGACAACAACAAGACCCAATAAGCAAGCAGCAGAGGGAAAACAAAAATAACTATGCTAACTAACTGGAGATGCGTACCAACGAACTCACATGTTAGGGGGGGCAGTACAAGAGGCATTTTTACATACGCAATTTGGAGATAAATACTTATAATGCGATATATGGGTAGAATGAAACAGTTAAATGTAAGATACCTTAAGTAAATACATATAATAAGTAAAATTTATTGTTGTAGGATAACTGTCCACCTGCGCGTGGATAAGTATAAAAGGGCGACAAATTTCGCGAATTGAGACAGTAGCCAGCTAGGTATAGTAGCCTGCTAACGCCTTGTTTAGCGGTGAATGGGACTCCTGGGATTTTTCCATCTCACGAGTTCTTTATTTTAGCAACTTTGGGGGTTTTTCCAACCCCATCGTTAGAGGGATTGTGGTGGTTTTTCCACCTCCGCAACCTTCAGAAAGAGCAGGGTATTCTTAAGCTATATACTCGGTGGGGGTTTTACCAACTCCACCGACTGGGAGAAAGTGGTGGTTCTCTACCTCCACTTTCTTTACGAAGTAGTCTGAGATTTTTAGTTTAAGCGTAGTCCCGGTGGGGGTTTTCCCAACCCCATCGGCGTAGAACCGACGGTGGTTTCCCACCTCCGTCGCCATAGCTTTAAGGGTAATTTGAATATTTTGGAATAAAGAGTTTATAACGTTTCTTTTTTTTTAACAACAAAACGGGATCTTTCTCTTTAAAAGGAGACGATAGGGATTCTTCTCTAATTCCACAGGGATCCTGGACGGACTGAGCATACCCCGGCGCAAGGAAAAGTCCGTCACAAGCTGTTCCAATGTCTCACATCGGTCGCACCTACGGCTGTGATGAAGATCGAATCGGGAGGAATCTTGCACCTGGTGCGAGCTCTACTCGATGTTTGCGCTTACACTTCCATAATTGCAGAAGTTCTCATCCACCTTTTCTGCCTGGAGGTGACGGCCATGGGCGATCGACGTGGGTGCTTTATCAAGCAGCGGAGCAAGCATGGGCAAATGACAACCGTTACCACATATGCTGTGGAGTTACCGCAACTACAGAGGCACACTCCGTTGACAAGCATCCACCCCCCGGTAGCCGGCCCATATGCCAACATCAGGCTGGCAGACCCGCGGTTCTACATCTCCCCAATCCAGTTGCTTGGTGCCGGTGTGGTCCCAAAGGTTTTACTGTGTGCATACCAGCCGGAACTTTGGGGCCCTGTTGTGTTTCTGGCGCCTGCTGAACTTCATCAATTAAATATTTCTATACATACATTAAAAATATTTTACATACAAATGTTTTTAAACTTACACATATGTACATAAGAAATGATATTGTACGAACATACATAAACTAAAAATAAATATGGCACTGATATTTAACCATCTGCATCTATTATTTATTATTTTATAATTTTCGACTATAGGTAATTCAAATAGAATCTGAGCATAACATAAATTTCAGCTTAATATAAGCAAATTCTGCAAACCAGCGGCGATGTCCCAATAAATCTTGTGTTTCGCAAGTGGGCCGCCATGTTTAGCCCAACGACCCAAACTCAAAAACATTTTCCTCTCATTTTGCTTTATATTTGTTAACAGAACCAGTTGAACCGTTTATGTCAGCAATGGCTAAAACAGCTCGTATGAGCCTTTTGCTCATACGGGCACGCTTTGCACATTTAAGTGCTAGGTGAGGGACGATCAAGTGCAGGTATGTGGGGCGAAGAACACAGGAAGAGAATAATATACAAACACACATAAAATTGATAAAGAGAGAAAATAGAGCTGCCAAGGCTCTTATTATGTTCAAATTATTAAGCGTTTTAGGATAGACTAGCCTTTACCGGCGGCTTCGCTCGCATCAAAGGCCACAAATATGTAATGTCGCTTTTGTGATTCACAACTCGAACTGAATTTTCAGTTGTAATTTTAAAAGTTTCTTTATGATTCATATCATAAAAAAAACTAGTTTTAAAATTAGAAAAATGGTCGCCGTAAATTAAACACACATGAAACATATGCTCCAACAATTTTTGCAGTGTGGATTTAACGATATATTTATGTGAGCTGAAGAAATTTGAAAATTCCTCCATAATTTGAAATTTATAAATGAAAGCAGTTATGTTTATAATAAAACGGGTAAAATTAGTCGTTTTTTATGCGACTGGTACCTTTTTTATTTGTAAACCGATACATTTCTTTCTAGGCTTACGGCAACACTGCCAACAAGTTTGAAAAGGGTTTCGTTTTCCCACGATTGTATACGAAACGTGCATTAGTATGTTTTTCTACTGCTGCTTCCTCTAATGCTACTACTTTAAAAATAATTTTTTAAATACTTTTATGTATATATTGCAAAATGAATCGGCTTGCATATAATTAAATGCATGTGAAGGCGATATGAATCTGAGTAACGCGCTGCTTAACATAAAGTCGACTTCAGTCTATGGTTATTCCGTTTTGCGTATTTCTTGTCAAAAAATGTATGTTTTTGTTTTCGTACTATTGCAACACAGTTTGGGAATTTGTTTTCGAGGTTAAGAGAGAATATTTTCATTTCAGTTTTTTAGTGTTTCCGCAACCTTCTTACGATGAATATCGTTTGAGGCGAAGAGTACAATATTTCCAATGTATTTTTTTATTCCCCTAACACCCTAAAACACACAAACGTCTCACCTAGCACTCGCTGGCACTGAAACTGATTTAGGAGCCGAAAAAGGCCCATCCCTGGTTTATGTCAACCATACAAATAAACATCGCAGGAATAAATAAACTGTTCGAATGGCAAAGCAATTTATGTTACGGCGCTTTTACTTGTTTTCGTTCATCGAGCAGTAAGTGCATATCCCACCAGCGTTTGCAGCACATTCAAATAAAAGGCAACCGATAAATAAATAGATCTGTCAATATTAGTTTTAATATCTTTATGTAAAATAAAGAGACTTGAGGAATTAAACTAATACCACATTTTTCTCACTTCTTGCTAAATGCCCCGCTGCTCGGTTTTCAATTGGTCTTCAAGTATTGCCTTTTTCTGGCTATTCCTTTATTCACCACTTAGGTACATACTAATGCTATATGCATTTCAATCCTCATTGTGTGGAATAATTATAGGCACGCTAAGAACTTAGTAACATTTGAATTTTTATAGTATTGCTTTTATTAGCAGTACTTAGCTGTTCACTATTATATCATTATTATTATTTGTATTTAATTAGAGAGACATGCTCATATTGATTTATAGAATTGTTTTTGTTATTGATATTTTTTCTCTAATATTAAAATGCATTGAATTAAATAAAATGTAAGGCGCGATAACCTCCGAAGAGATCTAAGGCCGAGCTTCTCTTCCAATTTGCGTCGTGCTCCTCTTGCTTTTCCCTAAAAATTGGCCGGACGGGAGCTACATGTTTTATGCCGACTCCGAACGGCATTTGCAAGGCAGATGAGTTTTCAGTGAGAGCTTTTCATGGCAGAAATACCGCCGGAGCGCTTGCCAAACACTGCCGAGGGGCGACCCCGCTTAGAAAAATTGTATTCTAATTGAAAAATCTTATTTCTAAAATTTTGATGTTGCTTTGCCCGGGGTGTGAACCCAGTGCATACGGTGCGGTAGGCGGAGCACGCTACCATCACACCACATCAATTGGTGAAACAGGGAATAGCAACAAAATGGCAATACCTAATGATCAATTGCAAAGCGAGCAGCGGGGCATTCATATGGCTGAGTGGTTAAAGGCATGTGCCTTTACACTAGTATAAAGTATGACTGTTGGATATTTCGAGTTCAATACTCAGCTCCCGAGAAGCTAGCTGATGAAGAAGTGAAATTCAGAAGCATGTACTAGTAACCATCGCCGTTTGTAAACTTTGCAAGTTTTCTCTGATATCAATAACAAAAACAATTGCATAATTGCATTGCATTGCGTAATCTTCTTTTGTGATTTGTGTGAGTGCACAAATGACATACAGAAGATTTCGCATTCACGAGTTCAAAATTGCTTCGCTCTGCGCATCTGCGTCACACTTGTCTGCTTGAGTGAATGAAAGAAAGAGAGAAAAAAAACAAGATCTAAAGGAAAATGACGTAAAAATTGCCCATAAAAAACAGCTGGTCTTTTGTTTACATGCCCAAGGCGCAATCTTGTGTGTGTGAGTTCACACTGCAATCGATACACTTACGCGGTAGCATAAGACGAGCTCAAATCACACACAGAAGACTGTGGATTCACGAGTTTAAAACTGCTTCGTTCTGCGCATCTACGTCACCCCTGACTGTTTCAGCGAATTAAGGAAAGAAAGAAAAAACAAGAGCTAAAGGAAAATGACGTAAAAATTGCCCATAAAAACAGCTGAACTAATGTTTACATGCGCAATGCGCCAACTTCTCGTATTCCATCATGTAAGAAGAGTACTGACACATGATCAAACGGTGCCAATCATCCTACAGTCTACTGCACATATGTAAAAGCATGACATACACATTTACATTTTTGAGAAACTTGTTAGATATTAAACATAAATGCTTGGAAATACATTGATGAAGGGTTGCTTTAGAAAATCTTTTATGTTTTTTTTTGGTTTGGCGTTGTTCCTGTCTTGGAGGTCCGAGGGTATCATGTGTAAGCCAAATGAATATATTTCGCAATAAATCTACCGATTATTGCTATCGTACAGTTTAACCCTGCTTCCATCAACAACCCCTTATAAGGCGAAGTCTACATTTACCTTATCAGAATTGCTCGCCAACCGAAAATACAATTAGAACGAATTATTTTGTTTCAGAAAAATTACACGTTTCACTGCAATTCGCAAAACAGCTGAGGCTAAGGGACAACACGCAACGCGAGAAGAAACACTCATTTAGGATTTCCCTATCTTCCGCGACTGTACACCTTAAAGGAGGTTGTATTTTGTAATTACAAAACGATATTGCTCTAACTACTTACCCTCTCTACATAGTGCAGCACACTGCACACATGAGGGGAGGTGCAAGAAATGTGACGGCGACCCCGTACGATGCCGCACATCGAGGACGTCCAGAAGACGACGCATCGGCAACGTAATATTTGGAGACGCAGCAGGCCACAGAGAACCGCCGTTGAAGAAAGTGACACCCCCTCCATTAATGCATCCGAGGTCGAGGCAGAATCCTCTGGTGAATCATCTACATTCCACCCACCCTCTACGAGCGGATTTGAGATGAAAACTTTCCAACCGCGCAGTTTTCGGCTTCTTCTTCGGCGCAAGGTGATTACTGGTAGATTGGAAGTGCAAGATTTCCAACCGCAGAAGAGCAGCGAAAAAAGAAATAAGCGTTATCGACAAAGGCAGCATTCACATCATAATCGCACGGTAGGGAAAACGGAATCCCGTGTATTCTACCTCCATCGAAAAATTTGTTTCAGAGCGGGAAGGGTTGTCAGCCCACGGCCAGCCTCAGCAGCTGTTCCAATGTCTCACATCGGTCGCACCTACGGCTGTGATGAAGATCGAATCAGGAGGACTCTTGCACCTGGTTCGAGCTCTACTCGATGTTTGCGCTTACACTTCCATAATTGCAGAAGATCTCGTCCGCCTTTTCTGCCTGGAGGTGACGGCCATGGGCGATCGACGTGGGTGCTTTATCAAGCAGCGGGGCAAGCATGGGCAAATGACAACCGTTACCACATATGCTGGGAGTTGCCGCAACTACAGAGGCACACTCCGTTGACAAGCATCTACCCCCCGGTAGCCGGGCCATATGCCAACATCAGGCTGGCAGACCCGCGGTTCTACATCTCCCCAGTCCAGTTGCTTGGTGCCGGCGTGGTCCCAAAGGTTTTACTGTGTGCATACCAGCCGAAACTTTGGGGCCCTGTTGTGTTTCTGGCGCCTGCTGAACTTCATCAATTAAATATTTCTATACATACAAGACAAATATTTTACATACAAATATTTTTAAACTTACTCATATGTACATAAGAAATGATATTGTACGAACATACATAAACTAAAAATAAATATGGCACTGATATTTAACCATGTGCATTTATTATTTATTATTTTATAATTTTCGACTCTAGGTAATTCAAATAGAATCTGAGCAGAACATAAATTTCAGCTTAATCTAAGCAAATTCTGCGAACCAGCGGCGAGATATGTATGTATGTCCCAATAAATCTTGCGTTTCGCAAGTGGGCCGCCATGTTTAGCCCAACGTCCCAAACTCAAAAACACTTTCCTCTCATTTTGCTTTATATTTGTTAACAGAACCAGTTGAACCGTTTATGTCAGCAATAGCTAAAACGGCTCGTATGAGGCTTTTGCTCATACGGGAACGCTTTGCACATTTAAGTGCTTGGTGAGGGACGATCAAGTGCAGGTATGTGGGGCGAAGACCACAGGAAGAGAGTAATATACAAACACACATAAGATTGATAAAGAGAGAAAATAGAGCTGCCAAGGCTCTTATTATGTTCAAATTATTGAGCGTTTTAGGATAGACCAGCCTTTACCGGCGGCTTCGCTCGCATTAAAGGCCACAAATATGTAATGTCGCTTTTGTGATTCACAACTCGAACTGAATTTTCAGTTGTAATTTTAAAAGGTTCTTTATGATTCATATCATAAAAAAAGCAAGTTTTAAAATTAGAAAATTGGTCGCCGTAAATTAAACACACATGCAACACATGCTCCAACAATTTTTGCAGTGTGGATTTAACGATATATGTATGTGAGCTGAAGAAATTTTAAAATTCCTCCATAATTTGAAATTTATAAATGAAAGCAGTTATGTTTATAATAAAACGGGTAAAATTAGTCGTTGTTTATGCGACTGGTACCTTTTTTTATTTGTAAACTGAAAGTTTGAAAAGGGTTTCGTTTTACCACGATTGTATGCGAAACGTGCATTAGTACGATTTTGTACTACTACTTCCTCTAATGCTACTACTTTAAAAATACTTTTATGTATATGTTACAATATGAATCGGCTTGCATATAATTAAATGTATGTGAAGGCGATATGAATGTGAATAACGCGCTGCTTAACATAAAGTGAACTTCAGTCTATCGTTAAGGCTCCATTACTGATACTTAGCATAGACTTGACTTGACTTGGCGTAAACTTGGCAACTTAGCCACGATTATACTCCACTTGGCGCATAAAATCTGGCATCATAATCAGCGTTGAAATTTATTTTTAAATAAATGTCAATTTGTATGACAAAATGTCAAAATGAAATGGAAACAAACAAATGGCATCTCAAAATGTAAACGTCACTTAGAACTTACATAGAAAATCAAAATTCAACAGACTTCTAAGTCAAGTTAAGTTTTGAGTAATCAGTAACATGCAATGTTAATTTAACAGAACTGTAAGTGACAGTTCGCAAGCCAAGTCAAGTCTATGCTAAGTATCAGTAATGGAGCCTTTATTCCGTTTTGCGTATTTCTTGCCAAAAAATGTATGTTTTTGTTTTCGTACTATTGTAACACAGTTTGGGAATTTGTTTTCGAGGTTGAGAGAGAATATTTTCATTTCAGTTTTTTAGTGTTTCCGCAACCTTCTTGCGATGAATATCGTTTGAGACGAAGAGTACAATATTTCCAATGTATTTTTTTACTCCCTAACACCCTAAAACACACAAACGTCTCACCTAGCACTCGCTGGCACTGAAACTGATTTAGGAGCCGAAAATAGGCTCATCCCTGGTTTATGTCAACCATACAAATAAACATCGCAGGAATAAATAAACAGTTCGAATGAAAAAGCAATTTAAGTTACGGCGCTTTTACTTGTTTTCGTTCATCGAGCAGTAAGTGCATATCCCACCAGAAGTTGCAGCACCTTCAAATAAAAGGCAACCTATAAATATATAGATCTGTCAATATTAGTTTGAATATCTTTATGTAAAATAAAGAGACATGCGGAATTAAACTAATACCAGATTTTTTCTCATTTCTTGCTAAATGCCCCGCTGCTCGCTTTTCAATTGGTCTTCAAGTATTGCCTTTTTCTGATTATTCCTTTATTCACCACTTAGGTACATACTAATGCTATATGCATTTCAATCCTAATTGTGTGGAATAATTATAGGCACGCTAAGAGCTTAGTAACATTGAATTTTTATAGTATTGCTTTTATTAGCAGCACTTAGCTGTTCACTATTATATCATTATTATTATCTGTATTTAATTAGAGAGACATGCTCATATTGATTTATAGAATTGTTTTTGTTATTGATATTTTTTCTCTAATATTAAAATGCATTTAGAATTAAATAAAATGTAAGGCGCGATAACCTCCGAAGAGATCTAAGGCCGAGCTTCTCTTCCAATTTGCGTCGTGCTCCTCTTGCTTTTCCCTAAAAATTGGCCGGACGGCAGCTACATGTTTTATGCCGACTCCGAACGGCATCTGCAAGGCAGATGAGTTTTCAGTGAGATCTTTTAATGGCAGAAATACCGCCGGAGCGCTTGCCAAACACTGCCGAGGCGCGACCCCGCTTAGAAAAATTGTCTTCTAATTGAAAAATCTTATTTCTAAAATTTTGATGTTGCTTTGCCCGGGGTGTGAACCCAGTGCATACGGTGTGGTAGCGGAGCACGCTACCATCACACCACATAAATTGGTGAAACAAGGAATAGCAACAAAATGGCAATTGCAAAGCGAGCAGCGGCGCATTCATATGGCTGAGTGGCTAAAGGCATTTTACACTAGTATAAAGTATGAATGTTGAATATTTCGAGTTCAATACTCAGCTCCCGAGAAGCTAGCTGAAAATGCAGTTGGCAAATAATGCACCGCATTAAAACGATCATGAAAACCATTAATTTCATATATTTATTTAATTTGGAAAAACGTAATAAGCTCTCACTGCGAAATAATTAAATTACCACCTCTTCTTAATGTCCGTTCGGACGGACACTATAAAGATAACGACAGCCGAAATTGATTTTCCAACGAAAAAAAAAACAACACAAAATCACTCGCGCACAATTTGAAATTTTATTTTCTCAAAAATCCGCGGACAACACTAAATAACTTTATATATATGTACCTATACATATTCCTTTTTATTTTTTTGAATTTTGCTAAATAAAGAGAAAAGCTCACCCGTATTTTATTTTTTGATGGATATGGGAGGGAGATGTACGATAATAAGTATGTAGATATGTAGTATTTGTTTTATGTTTGCACCTGTTGGCTGAAGCTTTCCTTTTTGATATCAAAGCTCTTTATCGTAAATGCTTGTTCGTAGAACGGATTCGAAGGACCATCAACACAATAGGCGGAAATGAAACCAATTGTGTTTTGCGCAAAAGAAATAAAAACACGATAATTAGCATTGGTACATAGAAATATGTATAATAATTAAAATAAGTGTTTATTTCGTCAATATACATTAATTTAATATGGCAGTAAAAGGATTTTAGGAACTTACGTTTTGTTTGAAATGAAACTCCAAAATCGAACGCAGTAACAAATGGTGATTTCTTGGCATGCAAACTAAATCAGAGCCGACGGCAACATCCAATTCGCCACCGAATCTCGAATTTTCTCTCTTAGCGAAAGAAAATGCCGGATCAAGAGGGCGATTGGAAGTTGCCATGGTACAATAACCAGGTAAAAGCATCAGAGTTGCATTTTAGAAGTTTTTTCATTCGAAGTTGTTATAAAATGTCAAACTCTGTTTATGTTTACATTTTTTGTTTATTTACTTTTAATGTGAAAATTTATTACTACGCAGTTTTTTAAATGTTTTGCAAATTTTTGTAAAAACAAAGGAATATTCTTATGCCTTCTGTGTAATAAAAAATTGGAAAGTGTTGTTTGTGCAACGTTTGAAGGGAGAAAGCGGGTGTGAAGCTTTTCACAGTCCCGCAAGAGGTCATTTTTTACTTTAGCTCACAACTACTAAAACTCGTCCAAAAATATCGGGAGAGGTGTCAAAACACGCGCTTTGGACCCAGGACCACGAACCGAAAACGAAAATTAAAAATTTTATTCCTTTCCAGTTATATTAAACAAACAAAATTGAAAATTTTCATGTGGTTGTGTAATTTTGAGGGTTTGTGTAACCACAAAAAAAAAAACTGTTGGTAAACGTGTTTTGCGCGGATATAGATTTGGTCTCCCAGGTAATCTCTTATAAGCGCGGCCGAAGGCCGTCAATGCAGAAAGGTGTTCTGCGCAAAAATACTATGGATTCCACCCCCGGTTTCGGAGCGCTCCGGGCCATTTTTCAGTTTTTCGGGAATATTTTTTGACAGAAATAAAATTTTTAAGTTTCGCTTTCGGATTCGTCGTCCTGAGTCCAAAACGCATCTTTTGCCACCTCTCCCGATATTTTTGGACGATTTTTTGCAGTTGTGAGCTAAAGTAACGAATTACCCCGCAAGATCAAGGAAGAGGAAAAAATTGGAAAAAACCTTGTGGCGTTCAGCTTCCCCAAAATGGCTTAATTTGCTCCGTTTTAATTCGCTGGACTATGTTGATGTCTGCGTATAGCTCGTACAGCTCATCATTAAATCTTCTTCGGTACTCGCCATCGCCAACGCGTAGAGGTCCATAAATCTTTCGAAGAACTTTTCTCTCGAACACTCCCATAGGCGCTTAATCTGCTGCTGTCATGGTCCATGCTTCTGTCCCATATAGCAGGGCGGGTAAGATAAGTGACTTATAGAGTATGATTTTCGTTCGCCGAGAGAGGACTCTACTTTTCAATTTCCTACCTTGTCCAAAGTAGCATTTATTGGCAAGATTGATTCATCGCTGGAATTCGGTGCTGATGTTGTTGCTAGTGTTGATGCTGGTTCCCAAATAAACGAAGTCTATTTCGAAGTCTATGGCGGCCACCGTGGTGTGATGGTAGCGTGCTCCGCCTATCACACCGTATGCCCTGGGTTCAACTCCCGGGCAAAGCAACATCAAAATTTTAGAAATAAGATTTTTCAATTAGAAGAAAATTTTTCTAAGCGGGGTCGCCCCTCGGCAGTGTTTGGCAAGCACTCCGGGTGTATTTCTGCCATGAAAAGCTCTCAGTGAAAACTCATCTGCTTTGCAGATGCCGTTCGGAGTCGGCATAAAACATGTAGGTCCCGTCCGACCAATTTGTAGGGAAAATCAAGAGGAGCACGACGCAAATTGGAAGAGAAGCTCGGCCTTAGATCTCTTCGGAGGTTATCGCGCCTTACATTTATTTTTTATTTTTTATTTATTTCGAAATTGTGGCTGCTAACAGTAGCGTGGTTGCCAAGGCGCGTATGCGCTGACTCTTTGCTCAATGACATCAGGTACTTGGTTTCGTCCTCATTCACCATCAAACCCACCTTTACCGCTTCTTTTTCCAGTTTGGAGTAAGCAGAACTAACAGCGCGGGTGTTTAGGCCGATGATATCAATGTCATCAGCATATGCCAGTAATTGCCAGCATATGCTAAACAATTATACGTACGAAAAACGGTCCTTATCAGGGCCACAAATAGTTTACAAAGAGAAAAATTTGCTAGACAATTATGTTGTACTTATTATATATTTACTTTTGGATTATTTATATCATCCATATGATGACAAGAAAAAAAAGCTGGAGTATAACCGATACTGGAGCTGAAAATGGAAATATTCCAAACTGAACTCTTTCCATAGCAGATACCGATACCCGATCCGGCCTAAAACCGAAATTGTTACAAAAGCCTCCTGGCTAGAGCCAGAAGGAAAACCCGGAACCGTAATTGAAGTCAGTACTACAACCGAACTAGTATCCAAAAATTAAACCGAAAGCAAAATCGGTTCCGAAGTGAGGGGGCAAAAGCAAAGTTGGATCAAAACAACCGGGCAATTGCGCTGAACCCGAAAATGAAGTTTTGTTCTGTGGTATAGTGACTCAATTTCAAATTTTCAACACACCCGTGCTTTTTTAATTAAAAAAAGATTATATCTCAAGACATGGAGTACATATCCTTCAAAGAAATCTGCACCTCAAATGCCGGCACGACGAGTCTCCAACGTTAAACGTTATATGTATATATGTATCTTCGATATTTATTAGGTTACTAAATTAATTAATTTTTACTTTATATAATACATGAAACTTTAAAATAAATCAGTACTTATTCATGAACATACTATTAACTCAGTATTTTATATTCAATTTCATCCTAAACTTTCAAAATCTCTTGAAGACAGTGACGTTAGCACTCATACATACATGTATTGAAAATAAAGTCCACTAAAAAACATTTAGCAATAGCGATAGCATTTCCCAATATCATTTTAATACTACAAAATAACGACCTTAGGCAGATAAAGTAAGAACTATATACTTCCTAAAAAGTTGTATCTCCTTTACATTTAACTGCTTTGAGTCATAAAGACATACGTTAAAAGATGCATACAATACAAAATGGTCCCTTCTTTTATATATAATAAACAAAATTAATGTTGCGACCATTGGATATTTTTCAAATCAATTGCTTCTTGCACCATTTCCTATAATGCAGATATTTCATGTAAACGTTTGACATGTTTGATGCATTTATCGGCAATATAATCAACCACTTCAATGGCGGTAAAACGACCAATACCAAACCTATAAAAATTTCACAATAAATTACTTTCAAATTAACTACACAATTCAGTACGGTAAGCTCGTATACTTTATTGATCTATGTGCCAAATCCTCATCAGTTTTAATCGCTCATAGTACCTACAAAGGTTCCAATGATGCTGAAGTACATGCTGAGACACTAGACAACGCCACATCCTTTAAGGCCATCAGTAATGATAAATTTAATAAACCACTATACGTTTGCTCTGGATCACCATTACATGTACCATGTGATAATCTTGAAGTGATGTGATCATATAAACATTTCGAATGAAAATCTATATATTTCTTATCATATTCCATTTCTTTGAGTGCAACATCACATGCAGCACCAAATCCAATAACAATAGTCGAAGGCGGAAAAGAAAACTTTAGCTCGTTCAAAAGATATTTCCAAAAAAACGAAAAATGACCCCGGAGTGCTTCGAAACCGGGGTGTGATCCATATTATTTTTGCGCATAACACCTTTCTGCATTGGCGGCCTTCGGCCGCGCTTGTAAAAAATTACCCTGGGTGGATCCAACACCGATTTGGAGACCAAAACTATATCCCCGCGAAACACTTATGTTCACAATTTTTTTTTGTGGGTAAAACATCATCAAATTTGCAATAACCACGTGAAAATTTTCAATTGAAAATTTTTAATTTCTTTTGCAAATATCTCTTGACAGACACAAAATATTTGGACGCGTATTATCAGTGTGATGCTGCCGTATATAATTACCAACAGTTGGTGTGCTGCAAACGTTGAAGAAATGATTCAGCTGCTATATGGAAATAAATAATAACAGTAAATTAAATAAATATCATTTAGAAATGAGCTAATTACCTTTCCTTTCTGTTAAAAGTGCGTTTTTCCTCCAGCTTCATCAGCAAACCAACTTTTTTCTTTTTTTGTTTTGGCTTTGTGACGAAAATTATATGTGACATTTTTCCTCTTCCATCACTTTTGACAGAAAAAATTGAAAGACCGATTGACAGTTTATGTTCCATCGGCAACAACAAAATACACAGGAGGGTGTCATTTTCACTTATGCTTCTACCTGGTAATTGTACCATGGCCGTTGCTGATGACAAACGAAGACGAGAGCGGCTACCCGGTAGGAAATTGGTTAGGCCACTGGCTTTAACAGTAATATATATATATACAAAGTACAATATAAGAGCTTTCTTTTTGTAAAATTATGTATTTTAAGTTTTCCTAGCTGACTACATACAAATCTCAATTTTCATAAAAAATGGACTTAGGCTGGGTGCGAGTTAGCCTAAATTTTAGGTACCTAAACTAATATTCCAATGGAAATTTCCAGCACTGCTACAATTTAGGTAAAAAGCTGTCAAAACTGTGGAAGTACATTTGACAATCTAAATTGTTTAACCTTGGAAATTGACAAAAAATTGCACTTTGAAACTTTTGTTGTATTTACAATCTGCAGATAAGCATGCTTTAAATGGGCATGGGCTAAGAAGGGTTCATAATAGGAAGCGGCTAACATTAAGCATATCACTATCTACGCATTTTTGGCAAGTAAGAGACAATTTCTGAAAAATTTGTGCAGACTTTGATCGACATTCCTTGCCATCATCGTGTGGCGATTTGGTTTCACTGCAAAAACTCAACTAATTGGCACCTTATTTACCAATCGATCGCCATACCTACTACATCACTAACCATCACGGTCTTCACTATATGTTAAGTACTATATTTATATGCAGATGCGCATTTCACAGAAAATTTAAAAGGGAAAAACAAAATTGAAGAAAAATCAAAAATTTTGTTTATTTTTGAAACTTGACTTTTCAATATATAGCAGGAAGACTCGGACAACCTAGAGTGGTTACCACCTTAGAGGTGTTGGAGGAATGCAACAGCTTTTTATCAAAGGCGATGACAACTATGCACAACAGAGCTTGTCATCTAAGAATATTCAAGGGAATAGCAAAGCTACCATGATGGACTAACGAGTCTCTTTAGAGGGCAGGCGTTGAATATTTCTTTGAAATTTGCAGGATAGAATACATAAATGTTTTTAGACAATCTAAAAATAAAATCCAATCTTAAAATAAAGCTTAAGATCTTTATTTTCCAAACGAAGTAGCGGGTAATAGCTAGTCTTATATAATCACACATGATCTTTACCCACACATGATCTTTATTACCCTTACTTGGCTCTCATGAGCGTTACATATTTTGACGACGAACATTCAGCGTATGCCATTAGCTTAATTCTCCGTGCGGGAGGTGGCCTCTTGAACCTTAGTGCGAGATCTTTCAAGAACGTAACAACTGCAATATGTCCAGTATGTAACCTAGGCGATTATGAAAGTGTTCACCACTTTTTCGGTGTTTGCCCAGCCTACAATGATTACCTGTTGGCTAGTTTTGGTGAAAAGTTTTGGACCTGGCAAGTGTGCTAAACATCCTTAATGGTAGAGATTATGTTAATTTGTTTAAGTATCTGCAAACCAGCTTGAAGTATAGAGATCTTATTTTAAATGAATTTTGGTAAGCTCTTTATGTCAAATAAGTTTAGTCAATTATGGTGTGGCACTCATCACGTTTGGTTACTGTCATGATTTTAATTTATTTTAAACTATTTTTAAGTCTTTAATGTTTGTTCATTATCTTACAAATGTATGATATTTTGAATGGTTGAAAATAAATATACTACTACTACTATTATAATTGATCTTTTGATTACAAATTTCTAATATTTTTGATTATTGTTCGTATTGTAAAAAAAACTGTTTCCACGTATCCCGGGACTTATCCTGAGATCCGGGTACTCTCAGAAAATTCCGAAAATTCCGGGAGCGCACTAAAAAACCAAAAACTTGGAGTCCCTAGTATATAGTATTAAATTTATAGTTCGGAATTCATACATATATAGATATGTGTATATAAACATATGAACATGAAAACTAAGAGCTTATACTCGCCATCTGCTGCTTGCTTAGTAGTGATTCCAAAAATAATTCAAATATAAAGAATTCAAATTTTAAAATAAAAACATTAAAATCATATATTGGGAAAATAAAGAAATCAGAGGAAATCTAGCGCGCGCCAAGTAAGCACATCACATCGAAACGAAACGAACAGGAAAAATATTTCGAATTTCTTTTAAGTAAATTCACTTAAAAATAATATAATCAAAGAAAATGGTTTATGAGAGTGGATTTTCTACACGCAGGACCTACTCCAGCAGGCCCGTTGTTACTTCTTATGCTGTTTCGGTAAGCTTCATGGATTCAATTATGTTAATTATTTTGTAGATATTAAAAAATGAACAGATTCCGTCATACATAAATCTATAGTGTAATTTATTTTGCGTTGAAATGTGTTGCCAAATTTTGTTCAAAACCTTGAAAATAGCGAGACGTGTGCACCACACTTTAGAACGTTTAAATTATGTTGAAATTTTACATTTTACTTATTCTGCCGTCCATAGCAAAAATGCAGTAAAATGCACTTACTGACTTTTACGAATTCGAATGCCAATAAATTTCTACGAATAAAATTTACTCATTAACTAAATAAATATTCATTAAAAAATCACAATGAAAGATAAAACAAGGTCATAAACTTGAAGTTTATTTAAAAAATATTAAATTTTCCAAATTAAAACTAAATTTTCTCCGATTTTACTTTTTACGCTTTACTGCCTTTTTGCTATAGAAGGCAGTATTAATAAAATTAGTAATAATAGCTTGCGCGATATACATACATTCGGGGAGAGCAGAGCCTCTTAGCTTCTCTTCGGACATGTTTAAATTCAAATACGAACGGCATCTGCTAGGGAGTTGAATTTTGTTCTGAAGATCTTTTCATGGTAGAAATTCACTTCGGGGGCTTGTCTAAATAATCCATAGCGGCGACCGCGTTTTAGAAAAATTTTCTAAGTTATTTTGATGTTAGTTGTATCGTCGATGGAGCTGAGGAAGTTCAGTCAGTTTGGTCAGCACACCATCTTTTTGTCAAGTATATTTACTACATACATATGTTATTATTTGTCTCGTACTGATTAAAGTTAGGTATATTTATTTTGGAATGTACATAAGGTGGCCGCCATGGTGTGTTGGTAGCATGCTCTGCGTACTATACCAAAGGTCCTAGGTTCAAGTCTCAGACAAAGCAACATCAAATATTTTGACAAACGTTTTTGTTAATAAGAAAACCTTTTTCTAAGCAGTGTCGTCCCGCGGTAGTGGTTTGCAAACACTTCGAGTGTATTTCTGCTTTGAAAAGCTTCTCAGTGAAAATTCTTCTGCCTATTATAATCCAGGAATTTTTGTGATTCCTGTATCGCAATCCCGAAATCCCGGGATATAGATATGTATTATTTTGCAACAGCTTAACTTTAAAAACGTGAACCATTACTGCTTGTGCAACCCCCCAACTGCAAAATGAATAATAAGAAAGATTCTTAAAATAAAATTATTCATTTAAAAATAAAAATATTTATTTTATTTCGTAACAAACCAAATTTGTATGTACGTATACAGAAATTTGTATATATATAATAATGCTTACATACTGCATGCACGTATTTGATATAGGAATATTAGGCACATATATTAAATCAAGGTCGATACAAAAACGCGAAAAAGAGTTCAAAATCATTTGATTTATTAATTCAATTATAATACAACTTTCCATGAATAGGGAATACCTGAATAAAGATATATAAAACTTACTTTATTAAGGGCCGTTTTCTCAAGTAAACTTAAGATTTATCAGTCCGATAAAAAACATTTTTTGTGAGCAAAATGTTTGTTTATAGGGTAGATAAATTTCTATGTCAAATGAGAAAATGGCCTTAATTAAAGGGTTTTTGACCGTTTATTTATAGAATTTTTAATTTCTTTGTGTCAAGATGTGTATGTACTATAATTTTGGAAACAATTCTTCTAATTTTGTTTTCTCTTTTTAAGAAATACAGTCTACCTGAAGGAGAAGAAAGAAAAACTCATACTTTTGCTTTAAATTGAAAGACTAAAAAGGCTTTTGTAATAAATCAAATCACTAATGCCTTGATCTAATAAATACACACAACTTTTTTACCTTTGAAAAAATTTCGCAAACTTTGCACCTAGTTTGAATCTGTGATTTATATGCTTAATGTTATAGAATATTTAAGACTATCACATATTTTCAATTGCAAAATGCTCTGTGTTTTTTTAAATATCTTTGAATCAATAGGCCGATAAAACGAAAAAAAATTGAATAATTAATTCTATGACATAAAATATATAAACGCAGTTGAAAACTAATGTTGCGAAGGTTCTTAAAGGCTTGAAAAGTTTGCATATAAAATTGCAACTTAAATTTATATAGCCCTATAAATTTAGTATAATAGTGTGCAAATCCAAACTGCAGAGATCTTTCTATAATGTTTGGTTTCACTGACGCACAGTGGGGTCGCTTATATGTATGGAGTGCTCAAGATTCTAGATTCAATTTTTTTCACGTCAGAATCGCGTTATCTATGGAATTCGAGCTATCTAAACGATAGGGGTATTGACCAGAATGAAAACCACTGGAGGAATAGATGGACTGCAACGTCGTCATCAGTGCTTGCTTTTTTTTTTTTTTTTGATGTTATTAAATCTGATAAGTTGCCTTGAAAACCGAGACGTCTTATTTGAACACAGGGTATAGCGAGTAGGAATGCAGGTATAAAAGAAGCCGTCAAGTGTACTGTAAAATATGGAGATTGCCGAATCGATATCAGTGCAGGCATAGAGATCTGACCAATCATGGGAAGCCAACAGATCATTGAGCATAATGAAATTCGTTTTGTTGAAGCATCTAGAACGGGGTCGAGACTGTACTTGAATCCTACGGGGTAGACTGATATCAAGTGATATCTCAAGCGTAGGGTGCAGAGGGTCTTCTGGAATGGATAAAGGTGGAATTGTAAGTAATGGCAGTACCCACCGAGCCATCCACGAATACTAAATCCAGCATTTTATTTCTACTATTTGTAATATTGTTAATCTGAAGAACAGATGAGTCTAACAGGCAAATGAGAAAATCGTGTTGAACAGTGGGAGTTAAAAAGTTTGAATCACTTATATTAACCCAAATAACTGTTGGCAAGTTAAAATCACTAACTTGTTGTCGATCATTATCACATAACTACGAATGCAAATCGCAGATGGCCGAGCCATGTCCGTCCGTCCGTCCGTTAACACGATAACTTGAGTAAATTTTGAGGTATCTTGATAAAATTTGGTATGTAGGTTCCTGGGCACTCATCTCCGATCGCTATTTAAAATGAACAATATCGGACTATCACAACGCCCACTTTTTCTATATCGAAAATTTTGAAAAACCGAAAAAGTGCGATAATTCATTACCAAAGACGGATAAAGCGATGAAACTTGGTAGGTGAGTTGAACGTATGTCGTGGAAGATATCATAATGAAATTTTGCAGGAACGTTACTACTATTACTGTATGTATGCTTAAAAAAAATTAGCAAAATCGGAAAACGACCACGCCCACTTAAAAAAAAATTTTTTTTAAGTAAAATTTTAACAAAAAGTTTAATATCTTTACAGTATATAAGTAAATTATGTCAACATTCAAATCCGGTAATGATATGGTGCAACAAAATACAAAAATAAAAGAAAATTTAAAAATGGGCGTGCCTCCGCCCTTTTTCATTTCATTTGTCTAGGATACTTTTAATGCCATAAGTCGAACAAAAATTTACCAATCCTTATGAAATTTGGTAGGCGCTTAGATTCTAGGACGATAACTGTTTTCTGTGAAAAAGGGCGAAATCGGTTGAAGCCACGCCAAGTCTTATACACATTCGACTGTCTGTCCTTCCGCTCGGCCGTTAACACGATTACTTGAGCAAAAATCGATATATCTTTACTAAACACAGTTCACGTACTTATCTGAACTCACTTTGTATTGGTATAAAAATGGCCGAAATCCGACTATGACCACGCCCACTTTTTCGATATCGAAAATTACGAAAAATGAAAAAAATGCCATAATTCCATACCAAATACGAAAAAAAGGTTTGAAACATGGTAATTGGATTGGTTTATAGACGCAAAATATAACTTTAGAAAAAAACTTTGTAAAATGCGTGTAACGCCTACCATATTAAGTTGAAGAAAATGAAAAATTTCTGCAGGGCGAAATCAAAAGCCCTTGGAATCTTGGCAGGAATACTATTCGTGGTATTACATATATTAATAAATTAGCGGTACCCGACAGATGATGTTCTGGGTCACCCTGGTCCACATTTTGGTCGATATCTCGAAAACGCCTTCACATATACAACTACCACCACTCCCCTTTAAAACCCTTGATTCCTTTAATTTGATACCCATATCGTACAAACCTATTCTAGAGTCACACCTGTCCCACCTTTATGGCGATATCCCTAAATGGCGTCCACCTATAGAACTATGGTCCACTCCCTCTTTAAATACTTTTGAATACCTTCCATTTGATACACACGTCATACAAACACATTCCAGGGTTACCCTAGGTTCATCTTCCTACATGGTGATTTTCCTTTATTTTGTTTCCAAAGCTCTCAACTGAGTATGTAATGTTCGGTTACACGCGAACTTAGCCTTCCTTACTTGTTTTTTATTTGATTGTTTTGCACCTTCTGTTATAGTTCGAATCTCTGAACTGTCGAGGAAATAACTCAAATATTTAATTAAGCAAATTGTTCTTTATTTACACAACTTTGGTAGTAGTACTTTACAATTAGATTACTAGCTTATTTACTGATAGCGTGTTAGAATCAAACTGATTGGTTATTCCTTAGCTTGCGCTGCTCTTATATTCTATATTGCCTCCTTCGCATATTTTTCCTAGGGTCTAGACTTTTCCAAACAGTCTTCTCGAACAGTTGCTTATTTATTTCTCATTTCTTTATCTGATATTCATGTGTGTCTTCTAGTTGTATTCGTGTATATGGGTGAGTAATAACTTCTGCTCTTAGGTGATGATTGCAGAATATATGCTCTTAGCTTCGCTGTTTATGTTTACATTTTGAATTTTAGCTCTCGCAATGTTTTCCAAAGGTGCACCCGCATATGCAGAGTGAACCAATCTTTCAAAATCCGCCGCGACCTCTTGCAATGTTTCAACCGCCTCCTGGAAGAGGTTCAGTAGTTCCATGTGATATACATACCTGCCTACTATGCTCGCTTCTGTATCGCCTCTCTAGAGCACCCATCAATGTTTCGTATGTAGTTGTTCAGCTCTCCATCGGGAATCGTCTGTAAGATTTCAGCCGCAGGCGCTTTCAATGACACGAACAGTGCAGAATTTTATCTTCAGTATTCCAGTTGCTAGCTGCTGACGTCTTTTCGAATTGAAGCTTAAACGCCTGGAAAGGAACAGTGCGGTCAAAATATGGAGTTTTTACCTTCGGGTTTCTCGCTAGAACAGTTTGGCAATTTAATTGTAGCTACTCTATACAAACTTCTAAATCATCAACCTCTGGCCGATGAGCGATTTTCGCATTCTGCGCTTCCAGTTTTGATGATAACCTTGCTAACTGCGAAGAAATTTGTGCGACATGCAATGATAATCGCTCGTTTGTGATTCCATCGTGAATGTTGACCGTGTCTCTTGGGCTTCCATCTCGGATATTACACGTGTCTCCTACTATTCCAGTTGAGGTGTAATATCCGTCTGCTGTTCTTCCAGCTGTGATGACATATTTGGGAATCGCGCAGATATTGCAGCCAATAGTAGTGTAATAGTCTCGGGCATATGAAATGTGCTGGTTTGACTGGAAGAGTGGCTGACCTTTGAATGAGGGTACAGGGGTTCGCTTGTCCTGTCCAAAGTGTCGGTCTACTGAGGTGGATCTTTTCAGGCTCTTTAAAACAGCAAGAAATGGTTTTCCTGAAATCGGTAAGGAGCTTGAGATCATCAACCAAAAATTTCAGACTTACGAAGCGGCATTTAAATCTTTTAAATGTTTAGAGACATAAACGGGAAGAAAGGGGAAGCAAACTACTAAAAAGCGGAAGTTTGCGGATGATGCCTTGGGCTCGAATTCAACCTCTTCTGCCTCTAGTGTACCTATAACTGTTCCTTTCTCGAACTCAATATCTTCTGCTTTACCTATTCCTGTCTCTACCTCTAGCTTTGGCAACGAATTGACCATCTTCAATTCGCCAGGCACTCAACAAGTAACTTCAGGGGCTACCACAAGGTCTAAATCAGATGTTAATCAGGGGTATGCCTACTACCTACACCTTCTCCGACGGCATTAACGGCGACGCCGTCGACCTCATCTCCTCCTATTTCGTCCAAAAATTTTGGAAATAAGCTGTTACGACCCAGCGTTTCAGAAGATATGACAACTTTGATGGCTCCATCAACTCTTAATTTACCAAGCCCCAATAATGCAGAAATAACGGTTGGAAGAAAACTTATAGTTGCTCCTCCCAGAAAAGCTATCTTTGTATCCCCCTTCTTAAGTAATACATCTGCAGACGATATAAATTATTTTATATCGTCAAAAATAATGCCGAATAAACTGCATATAATAAAATTTATATCTGACCATGATAGATTCATCTCTTCTTTCAAGATAGATGTGTCTGCAGATTGTTTTGAGATTCTTTTGAATAACAACATTAATTGCAATTTCTCAGCATGAGTTTTGTAAGGGAAAATCAACCATAACTAATTTACTTGAGTTCACAACTCATATTTCGAACGGGTTCAGAGAAAATCTTCACACCGATTTTAGTAAAGCATTCGATAAAGTATGCCACTCATTACTTGTATATAAACTCGACATGCTTGGGTTTCAACGTAATCTCAATCGTTGGAGAGTAATCTTTAAAAATATGTTTTCGAGTGTCATTAGTGTCACCTCTGGTGTTCCTCAGGGCAGCCATCTTGGCCCGATTCTGTTTTTGCTATTTATAAACGATATCTCGACAACTATAACATATTCTAAAATTTTGGCGTATGCTGATGATGTAAAACTTTTTAAGAATTACGCGTCGATTGAAAAACGTTCTTTATTTCAGACGGATTTAAATTGCTTAGCTGCTTGGTGCAATGTGAACCACATACCGCTTAATCTTCAGAAATGTAAATTTATGTATTTTTCGCGCAGGAGTTTACAACCAGCTTCTTACACAATTAACAACGAAAAACTTTGAAAGTGTGAATGTTTTTGTAGACTTGAGAGTTACAATGAACTGCAAACTTAGCTTCAACACTCATATAAGTGTCACTGTCAATAGAGTTAAAGGTGTCTTAGCATTTGTGAAAAGGTGGTCAAAAGAGTATAGCGACCCCTACGTTACGAAAACCCTCTTCACAACATTGGTTAGACTGATATTAGAGTATGGCTCAATAGTCTGGAATCCGCGTTTTCAAGTCCATACTGACAGGCTCGAATCAATACAAAAACAGTTTTTACTATTTGCCTTAAGGAATTTTCAATGGGACTCTTCATTTAATTTTCCACCTTATACTAATCGGTTAAAGCTTATCAATCTTCCAACTCTTGCTGGTAGTAGAGAAATGCTTGGCGTAATATTTATGATAAAACTACGGAATGGATCGATTTCAAGCCCATTTCTTCTGAACGAAGTGAACTTTAGTGTTCTCTGTCGCACTACGAGACACTTCAAACCTCTTCTTTTCAAACAATGTAGAACGAATTTCGAACTTAACGAACCTTTCCGGTGTTTGTGCCAAGATTATAACTCTCACTCAAACACATTCGATATGTCGGACTCCCTTTTTTCTATAAAAAAGACTGTCCTTATCTCTCTTAATCGTTAATGCTGTATATGTTTGTTTCTATATATTATTAATTTAAGTTTTACCCTCAGCTGATGATATTTCTTCTGTAGCTGAGTAGTTTTAGAACTCGACGCTTGACACACCACTGCCCATCAATGACTCGGCAAAAAAAAAAAAAAACAAGTAGAAAAAAAAATGTTATAAAATTAATAAAAAAAAATAATAAAAAAATATTGAACAGCATTAGCCTGGTGTCATTGGGCCGCTTGAGGGCAGTGCGCTGTCACAACGTCCAATTATTATTATTATTAATTATTATTATTAAGTCTTTCTGGCCAGATGGAGCGTTAGTCCACGAATTTACGTCTAGGTCTCGAAATGTCGCTCGCACTCCACGACCTATTCCTGCCTCAAAAAACTAGTTGTAGACCTTGGCATCAACTTCTATTACCAGAATAACTCCTTTTATATTCATTGGGGCGTCGCTTATAAACTTAATAATTTTTGGTTTCACCTTTTTTTCCCCCCGTCTGAAGATATCTAAAGGCTTGGTTTCCTCCAAAAGCGGTGCCGCTATGTTACGACCGCTAACGAGCGGCCGATATACTCACTGTTTTCAGCGGCACCGCTTTGTTGGAAACTGCGGACAGACGATTCGCAAAATTTTGTTTTGTGTTTTTTTAATTTTTTTTTATTGTTTCCCTTAAATAAATGTACAGGAAAAATATTTTAATTCAAAAATATTTTTTTAATAAATAATTTCAATTATTTGACGAAATGTTCACCGCTTTGACAATAGGTTCCACTTAATTACTTTTACATTGCCACATTTTTTTCAACATACTCTGCCGCTATATAGCGGCCGCAATATGTTATGAGACACACAAAATATAAAAAGTTGTAGTAGTAGCGAAACCTATGAAAAAAAACTAGGCAACAATCTTCAATTCTCTCCAGATTTCAAGTGAAGGACAATTGAAGGGTTATCGAGATATTTATAAACTTTCGAAGCATTTTGGATCCTGTGATAGATTTTTAAGTAACTTCCCATTACGTTAGAAACTTGAAATCATAAACCTAGGGCACCGTGACAATGCAACAAAATAAGAAAAAACGTCCGTTGGATAACGCAAACATCGAGATATTCAGAAATTTTGAGATATTAAGAAAATCCATTAAGAGCATCCCAACTTTGATTGTTCGTATTATGCTAAACATATGTAATAAGCAGAGGTTAGATTCGTATGCAAATTATTATTTTTGTTTGAGGTCGGAAGGACCCCAGACCAAGTTACTATCTGGTTATGTGCCAGAAGGATTAATATATCCCTGATATGTTTTGCATGTTTGCACACTTGCTTCGTATTTGCATATTTATTACATATTTGGTCCATATTTTTTGTATATTTCATGAAAATTGTTTATTATTGTAACGAGTTTTAGGAATTCTTGATTGTTCTGCGGCCGCCGTGGTATGATGGTAGCGTGCTCCGCCTACCACATCGAATATCCTGGGTTCTCGCCCCGGCCAAAGCAGTACCAAAATCTTAGAAACAAGGTTTTTCAATTAGAAGAAAATTTGTCTAAGCGAGGTCGCACCTCGACAGTGTTTGGCAAGCACTCCGGGTGTAATTCTGCCATAAAACCAGTAGGTCCCGTCCCGCCAATTTGTAGGAAAAATTAAAAAGGAGCACGACGCAAATTGGAAGAGAAGCTAGGCCTAAAAATCTCTTCGGAGGTTATCGCATCTTACATTTATTTATTTTTTATACTCAGTTGAGCAGAGCTCACATAGTGTATTAACTTTGATTGGATAACGGTTGGTTGTACAGGTATAAAGGAATCGAGATAGATATAGACTTCCATATATCAAAATCATCAGCATCGAAAAAAAATTTGATTGAGCCATGTCCGTCCGTCCGTCCGTTAACACGATAACTTGAGTAAATTTTGAGGTTTCTTGATGAAATTTGGTACCACGATAACTTGAGTAAATTTTGAGGTATCTTGATGAAATTTGGTATAAGGTTCCTGGGCACTCATCTCAGATCGCTATTTAAAATGAACAATATCGGACTATCACCACGCCTACTTTTTCTATATCGAAAATTTTGAAAACCCGAAAAAGTGCGATAATTCATTACCAAAGACGGATAAAGCGATGAAGCTTGGTAGGTGAGTTGAACTTATGACGCAGAATAGAAAATTAGTAGAATTTTGGACAATGGGCCTGGCACCGCCCACTTTTAAAAGAAGGTAATTTAAAAGTTTTGCAAGCTGTAATTTGGCAGTCGTAGTAGATATCATAATGAAATTTGGCAGGAACGTTACTACTATTACTGTATGTATGCTTAATAAAAATTAGCAAAATCGGAGAACGACCACGCCCACTTAAAAAAAAAAATTTTTTTAAGTAAAATTTTAACAAAAAATTTAATATCTTTACAGTATATAAGTAGATTATGTCAACATTCAACTCCAGTAATGATAACAAAAATTTACCAATCCTTATAAAATTTTGTAGGGGCTTATATTCTAGGACGATAACTGTTTTCTGTGAAAAAGGGCGAAATCGGTTGAAGGCACGCCAAGTTTTTATACACAGTCGACTGTCTGTCCTTCCTCTCGGCCGTTAACACGATAACTTGAGCAAAAATCGATATATCTCTACTAAACTCAGTTCACGTACTTATCTGAACTCACTTTGTATTGGCCGACTATGACCACGCCCACTTTTCGATATCGAAACTTACGAAAAATAAAAAAATGCCATAATTCCATACCAAATACGAAAATAAAGGTTTGAAACATGGTAATTGGATTGGTTTATTGAGCAAAATATAACTTTAGAAAAAAAATTTGTAAAATGGGTGTAACATGAAAAATGTCTGCAGGGCGAAATCAAAAGCCCTTGGAATCTTGGCAGGAATACTATTCGTGGTATTACATATATAAATAAATTATCGGTACGCGACAGATGTTGTTCTGGGTCACCCCTGGTCCATATATCACGAAAACGCCTTCACATATACAACTACCAGCACTCCCTTTTAAAACCCTTTATTCCTTTAATTTGATACCCATATCGTACAAACAGATTCTAGAGTCACCCCTGGTCCACCTTTATGGCGATATCCCTAAATGTTGTCCACGTATAGAACTATGGCCCACTCCCTCTTTAAATACTCTTTAATACTTTCCATTTGATACACATGTCATACAAACACATTCCAGGGTTACCCTAGGTTCAACTTCCTACATGGAGATTTTCCCTTATTTTGTCTCCATAGCTCTCAACTGAGTATGTAATGTTCGGTTACACCCGAACTTAGCCTTCCTTACTTGTTTTTTATTTGATTTTTCTGCACCCTCTGTTATAGTTCGAATCTCTGAACCGTTGAGGAAATAACTCAAATATTTAATTAAGCAAATTGTTCTTTATTTACACAACTTTGGTAGTAGTACTTTACAATAAGATTACTAGCTAATTTACTGATAGCGGGTTAGAATCAAAGTGATTGGTTATTCCTTAACTTGCGCAGCTCTTATGCTCTATGTTGCCTCCTTCGCCTATTTTTCCTAGGGTCTAGATTTTTCACGAACAGTCTTTTCGAACAGGTGCTTATTTATTTCTCATTTCTTTATCTGATACTCACGTGTGTCTTCTAGTTGTATTCGTTTATATGTGTGAGTAATAACTTATTTATTTATTTATTTATTACGACTCGAAGAGCCTAGCTTATACAATTGAAAAAAAATGATTGCATTAATAACAATAGGTACAGTAGTTTAAAAATAAGTACATCAGTTTAAATAGATATATGTATATATATATAAACGAGGAAAATTGTAATTTTAGAATTAGATATATAAATTAGGAATACGTATCACAAACCAGCTCAGATCATAGTATTTATATTATCCTCATAGATTTGACGTAAGTGTATAACCTTTTTTTAAACAAGTTATTATCACTATTTTTTATGTATTCAGGTAGTTCATTGAAGCATTTTAACCCTTTGTAAAAAAGACTATTCTGTTCAATTCTGTTTTATAATTAGGTAATTTGAAATCATTTCTTTGTCTTGTATTTCTTCCATGGGCATCATAATTAACTCTAATATTTGTTCTTAAGTATATAAACTTATATTGTATATAAACTTCATCGTAAAGAAAAATATTTGTTGCTTCACGCTCATCCAATTTAAACTAAATAGCATATCTTTTATTGGAGTATCATAACGTTTGTTTAAGATGAATCGCATAGCTTTATTCTGCATTTTTTGCAATTTATCGATTTGCGAATCTTTCATAACAAATAAAATTGTAGAGCAATATAAAAAGTAAGGTTCAACAATAGACCGATATACTTTAGTTTTATAGTAATTACTTAGGTTTTTGCAGGTTCTTTGCATACACCATATTTTAGTTGCTATTTTATTTGTTATATAAGCGACATGGGCGTTGAATTTTAATTTACAATCTATTACGATACCAAGGTATTTAATAGTATCTACGTTTTCAATTTCTGAATTGTTTATTTTGAGAGTAACATGTATTTAGTTTTTTCGATATTAAGTTTAAGCTTGTTAGCACACAACCAAATATAAAGGGCATTTAAGTCACTTTGTAATTTATTTCTTAAATCATTTTCGTTCCTACCACTTATCGAGTTTAGTGCATCGTCAGCAAGCAATTTTATTGAACTATATTTCAAAATTGAATTAATATCATTAATGTAAATGTTGAACAAAATTGGAGCGAGGACAGAGCCCTGTGGAAGCCCAACCTTAACATCCACTTCATCTGACAACGATGAGCCAATGATTGTTCTTTGCTTACGGTTGCTTAAAAAAATTTTAAACCAGTCTAGTTCTAAACCTTGAATGCCTATGTCCGATAATTTTTCCACTAGTATTTTTATATGTGTGTTTTCAAAAGCTCTTTTAAGATCAACAAAAACTGCTAAAATCGACATTTTATTACTAAAGTCATCTTTCCATTCAGCTAAAACCATATTTAAGGCTGTTTCACAGGAATAATTTTTTCTAAAGCCTGATTGTTGAGGTATAAGTATCTTATTTTTTCTAAGTACTGTACCAATTTGTTCTTTACCACAAGTTCTAAAATTTTCTCATCGCTGGGCAATGAATTTATGGGCCGTAACTCTTCTGCTTTAATAGTATTTTTCACTTTCTCTATAGGAACAATTGTTGAAGTTTTCCACATACAGTGCTTAGTATGCCACTACTTAAACTTTCATTTACTATTTGAGAATAGAAGTTCACCACTCCATCTGACAATAATTTTTTTTCCACCTCTCACAGCTTTGAACTTACTGACAAGTTCAGCGATGTCATCTGATCCAACTTTGACATATTTAAAAACGCAGTTTCTTTGATTAGTTATATAAACTTCTCTATCAAATACCTCTATATTATTAAAAATTTGAGTAATACTATCAGCAAAATATTTTTTTAAGTTGACAGCAATTTCCGATTCGCCATTGTATATTTGACCGTTTATTACAATCTTCTTTATTGATGTATCTTCTTTTCCCATACTTATGACCTGTTTTAGATATTTCCATATCATTTTGCTATCATGACTATTTTTATTTATATTATATTCCATATACTTAACTTTTTTAATTTTTACCAACTGTTTGTATTTATTTTTTATATACCGGTATTCGTCCCAGTTTCCTGAAATTTGAGCCAGTTTAAAAAGTTCAAATTTGATTTTGTTCATATTGGCTAGCTCGTTGTCATACCATTTATTAGTTATTTGTAAATGCACTACTTTTTCTCTGGTAAGATTTTGCATGATATATAAAATGCTATTATTAATCAGTAAAACCTTACTCTCTAAACCAATATGATCAAAATTACTGAAATCACACAGACGCAGTTGGTTAAGAAGTGATTCATTATTATAATACTCCCATGAGGTTATTTTTCTGATACTTCTCATTTTTAATTGTGGACTTCTTTTAATTTTAAATTGGATTGTTTCATGATCGGTTATTTGATGTTCATCTAACCTTACACGGTGGCCGCCGTGGTGTGATGGTAACATGCTCCGCCTGCCACACCGTATGTCCTGGGTTCGAACCCCGGGCAAAGCAACATCAAAATTTTAGAAATAAGGTTTTTCAATTAGGAGAAAATTTTTCTAAGCGGGGTCGCCCCTCGGCAGTATTTGGCAAGCGCTCCGAGTGTATTTCTGCCAGGGATGCACCGTAACGTAAAGCTAAGCGTTTATCAAAAAATGTCCACCGTTTCCGTTGAAACACTTCGAAATATTATCGATAAAGAAATTATGAAGATAAATTGTATCTCGTTTTTAACCGAAACGAAAAGCTTTCGTTAACGTTAAAAACGTTAACAAAAACGTGATATTTGTGTTTGAATTGTGCTGGCAATGCTATAGCCATGGTGAAGCCGTAAGGTGGTAACAGCGAGCGGACATGCACACACAAACTCCATATAATTTGTTTGTGTAATTCGTTGGTGGTAATGTCAAAAATACTCTGAGAAATGTTCGTACTGTCAAAATTCATGAGAAAAGTTGCAATCAGCTTGGTTAATGCTTTCACCTTTAATGACTCCGCCATCAATCAGCTTTGCCAGCATAGTTTGAAATTAATAATCAACATAAACGATTTGATTTCGTTTTGATATGGCAGAAAACGAAACAAAATCATTTCGTTAATTTGACGTTCTTAACGTTAATAAACGAAACAAAATGACTTTGTTTCGTTTATTAACGTTAATTATCGTAACGAAATGATATCGGTTCGTTGGTTAAGCATGCCTGATTTCTGCCATGAAAAGCTCTCAGTGTTAACTCATCTGCCTTGCAGATGCCGTTCGGAATCAGCATAAAACATGTAGGTCCCGTCCGGCCAATTTTTAGGGAAATTCAAGAGGAGCACGACGCAAATTGGAAGAGAAGCTCGGCATTAGATCTCTTCGGAGGTTATCGCGCCTTACATTTATTTAATTTTTTTAACCTTTCGCAAACAATATCATTATGATCCGAAAGTAGTAAATCAATTTTTGTTCTAGATATATCCATTATACGAGTATCGAAATCAACTTTTGATACATAGAGTATGATTTGAACAGATCAATTAGTTGTGTACTACATGTTGATGTATTATTTAAATTAATATTAAAATCTCTTACAAGAATATTGTTTCCAGAGTTTTCACAAGTAATACCTAAAACATTACGTAAATAGTTTATAAAATCTGAATCGCTTGTGCTAGGTGAGTGATAAACCACACCGACTTGAATTTTTGGGTTAAAGTGCTTCAATTGGATAAAAATATATAATATATATATAATTTTTTCTGGACTAGCTAACAACAGTTTAAACAATTATATACATTTGATACACAATCTCTGAAATCGTGATTGCCTCCACATATACTACATGCTTTTTTATTGATACATTCAACCGCCTTGTGATTAAATCCAAAACATTTAAAGCATCTAAATAATCTTTCATAATCAGTAATTATGCAAGAGTCCTATTCTACATTAATTCTGTTTCAACAAGAGCATTGAAACATTCTTCTCTTCGACTGAAATTTTCAAAAACCTTTACAACTTTTAATTGTTTACCCTCACATATGCTATTTTGTTTTGTAATACATTCTATCAATCGCT
Source organism: Eurosta solidaginis (assembly GCF_040869045.1). Taxonomy (NCBI): domain Eukaryota; kingdom Metazoa; phylum Arthropoda; class Insecta; order Diptera; family Tephritidae; genus Eurosta; species Eurosta solidaginis. The sequence goes on along the minus strand of NC_090319.1, from coordinate 188,478,274 downwards.
CACTGCTAAGCCTCTCAGTTAAACCAATAACTTTAAATATTTTTTTAATCTCTCTCTTATCTTTTGTTTTTTCCATATCGTATTCATTCCCAATTTCTTCCGCTATCTTTTTCTGCAATAGTTCGCATGATTCCTTATTCTTGCATTGCACTACTATCCCACCGTTGTTGATCTCTTTTATTGCTGTAACACGACATTCGGTAGGCTCGATGACTGTTTTAAGCGCTACTTTGGTGTGTCTATTTTTCTTTGCTTTGTCTTTCGGTTTAATAACAATCCTATTTTCACTTTGTGAGGCTGCTTGTGCATATGTAATTTTTTTGTTTACATTTGTGTTGTTGTTTAGGCTGGTACCCGCCAAAACTTCATTTAATTTTTCGCTATTATTTTCTATTGTTTGTGATAACTCAGACAGAATATCTTTTCTTATTTGATTAATTTTAATTTCTACATTATGTTCAAGCAGTGAATTAAAATCAGTCATCAGACTAACTTTCAAGTACTGTATTTTGTGAAATAATGCTTCTTCAATTATATCCTTCATTTCTGTCTTTCCTAGTCTCTTTTGATCACAACTTTGTATCAAATGTTTTATTTCAATAAAATTTTTATTAGTATGACATACCGAGCATTGATTGTAAAACCACTTTAAATTAGCATTTTCACTCAATAGTTTAATTTCTGTTCTTTTCATATTGCTGCATTTTATGCAGAAAAAAGATCAACATCCACCAGAACATGAAATCGCATTGTCTATTTGCACTAGTTTTACCATGCATTCTTTGCATTCAGACGGCGGCATTTTGCCTAATCCGCCACCACTTTTTCATAAAAATTTGTTGACAAAGTCACTGTCTTCACAAATTCCAATTTGGATTTTATATATATTTTGCTCATCAACGAGTTTATTTAACAATTTAGATTAAAAAGTAAAAGCCCAATTGCGCATGAAAATAAAAACTGACACGGATCAAATAAAAACCCGTCGCCTTTTCACTTCTTCTTTTACTTCTGCTCTTAGGTGATGATTACAGGATATATGCTCTTAGCTTCGCTGTTTACATATACATATATGTTGCTGCTTGCTTTGATGTTCACATATATGTGTGGCGGCTTGCTTTACTGGGGTAATGAAGTGATAATATTCGTCACACAGCCCTCCACCTAAGTCTGGTCGTCCCGATCAAACAAATCTCTCGATCTAATCACTGCTAGCCTCTCCAACTGAGCCGCGCTTCTTCTATTTCGTAGTGTCATGGTTTCATCGACATCGCTGATCCTTTTTGCAACTTTGTACAGGCCTTCCCATCTACACCGACACTTTAATTGACTACCTTTATGCTGGTGAGGGATGTATAACGGTACCAAATTTTCCTCCAGCAAAACGTTCGAATTGTTGTCCCTGTAGTACCTGTCTTTCATCATACTACTTACAATAGACTATTTCGAATAGTTTTGACGGATAGGCTTTACACCATCAGTATCGATTTGACGTTTCACAACAGTAGTGTCTTGGGAAGTGTTTCCTATATTTTATGACGCACAGTGAGAAAATGCGCCTGCCCGAAAAAATTTACCGTTTTAAAATATACATTGGAGTGGAACATGTCATGGCTGGCCATGATCGAAACTATTGCGCATTAGAATTGAAAAACGATTCAATTTAAGCGAATCAGTCAGTCAGTCAAAAGAAAGACGCGGTGCCAGTAAGATGAAGAATAATCAATTGTGTTGTGCAAGTATACTTATTGTACAGAGATTGTAAATTAATGTGACCTAGACGGTGTTTGTTGTACAAATCGGAAAAAAGATTAATATCAATTTATGTGTGCTAAACTAATGTATTGTGTGTGCTAAGAAAGTAATGTAGGTATCTCATGGCTTCGACTGAGGCTTCTTCCAATTGCTCTTGGTCGTTTGATAAGTTCAAAGCCTCGATTATTCGTCGTTTATCTGCGATTGTACCGAGGTGGGCAGTTAACTGCTCTACTGGTGATGGTGCGTTGGTTTCCACTATGGGTATGGGGTGTAGCGTAGCCCCTAACGGTGGGCTTGTATGTGGGGTTACTCTTTGCGAATCATCCTCCTCTGACAACGTAGGGGACTGCACCACTGGCGGTGATTGCATGGAAATTAGTATGTTGCTATTGGTATTGTATTTCCTGCTATTTCCGTTGGCGTAGGTGTTTGGATAATAATTGCGGGAGGGGAGGGTGTCGCTGGTGGTAACTGATCGGCATTAGATAAATGAAAGTGAGCTAGAGCAATATTAAATCAATAAAAAGGGTTTTTTCTGGCCTTTGGCCTTTTTCCCTTACTCAAAGTTGTTTTCCTTTCTCCTGGTTAGTGAAGTTAGACGCGTGCAAGGGCGCGTGCGTGTAAATGTAAGTATACATACAACATTATGATCCGTGTCGAGCCAAATACAGACCAGTTGAGTGAAAGAAGTTTTTTTTACTGCGTAATTCCAACGGCTGCTGGTAAAAAGTGTTTGAGCATTCGAGTGAGTAACAAGTGTGCGCGCAGTGTTTAAAATATTAACAAAGACAATAGAACGACCGCAGTGCAAAAAAAAAAAAACAAGGTGAGCTAGAAAAGGTGGCGGAAAGTGAAGAATATTTTTTTTATACAGTCCGCAGTTGGTTTGTGCGCTAGAAAAAAGAAAAAAAAAATATAGAATTATATAGATATGTCGTGCGCAAGACAAAAAATAAAATGTATAATCATATTGGGGAATTTGTGCGCGAGTAGATAATATTGAGCTGTACATATATTGTAAGCGTGGGGAAATAATACGCAGTGCGCGTGTCGTGCAAAAATGTATATGTAAAGCTATAACGGGTTGTATGTATAAGCATGCTGAGATTTGTCTCGAGTGCGCAAGTAAATATTGCATTGGAGCGTTAAAAAAAAATAATAATAAAAATAAAATACATATTGTCCGCAACGGTTTGAAATATAGATATGTATAGCTATAATGGGGTGCTGGTAGTTTATTAAATAAAGCATTTGTCTTTACATATATTATGAGTGCTGAGAAAAATATGTGTGTGCTTCGGTTTAGAGTATATATGTAGAGCTACAAAGGGGTGCTTGTGTAAGGTTATTGTGATTTGTTTTAAGTGCGCGAGTAAATAATGCATTTGTATTTACATATATCATGAGTGCTGAGAAAAATATGTTGTGCGCATCGGTTTAGAGTACATATGTAAAAAAGGGGGTGTGCATAAAAGGAAAATAGTCTCAATTTGGTGAAGTTTTGATTCTGTTGTGCCCATGGAATTTGTGTGTTTGTGTGACCATAGGCTTGTTCGAGATTCAACTGCAGCGTATTGCGTGTTTTCCTTTTCTTCTTGCTACCGCTTTCCTTTGTTGTGCATTCAAAGAAAAATGTGTCATTTGTTTACATAGTAGGTACAAAGTTCCTGCTAAGATTTTACATATATTGTAGTGATGTTGCCTTTGTGCCTTTTATCGAACAAGTCTTAGGTGGCAATGTGGAAAATGTAGTGAAAGAAAATTTGTGTATCATGCAAGAATATTGAAGCATGTAAGTTTGGTGTGCTAGACATGAGTGTACATATATGTAGTTATATATATATATGTATATATATATATATAGATATGTGATGTGTGCTTGGTGTGAAAAATGGTGCATGATACAAAAATATATTTTTGCAAATAGCAAATATGAATGAGAAAGATTGCATGCGATATACTAAATTAAATCGTGTACTTAGATGTTTGCTTACTTGGATGTTTGTGTTTGAATGCTTGTGTGCTTGGATGTTCGTAAGAGCAAATATTTGTATGTGGCACTTTGATGGTGATAAAGTTTGTAAAAGAAAACCGTTGAAAAAAAGGTAGCATGAGTTAAATTTGAATGGTGAGATAAGTTGAGGTGTTATTGGGGGCTTAAATAAAAAATATTTTATGCATAAATAAAAGATGAGCTTGGGGCAAGATTTTATAGTGGTGTATGTGTACTGAGTGGGCTAGCGTACTTGCATGTGTTTAAAGTCTTTCGGCAATTGCATGTTTGAGTTGGCGCTAGTGATGGGTGGGCACGGTTAAGGTGGGCTAGAATTTTTCAAACATATATGCAAGCGGGGAGTATTGGTGCAAGCGCTTGAATCAAATATCAGTGGGCGAGTCAAGATGATTGATTGAGGGCTTGGTGATAACCATCATTGGGCGTTTGTTTAAATGGAAAAAGCTGCGATAACAAAGTTGCACGCTGTGTGCGAGACTTCACTATTATTAATGCTGTATTCAAATATATTATTCTGTTTGTTTGTTTCTTTTCTTTATGTTTAATATTAAGACATGGCATCTCAAAAGAAGTTGAAGTCCTATGCTGCTACAATCCAGCGTGCCCTAGAGTTTGCCAATGACACTGATTTTACTCAAGTGTTAGGGGGCGAGATTAAGGTGCGACTTACCTCACTACGGCTAGCATGGCAGGCATATAATGAAGAGTATGCAGCTGTAATTGAGGATGTGGATGAGGAGGCGCTAGACCACTTCTGTAAGCAGAATATGGCAGTTGTGGAAACGATGTATTTTGAAGCGCATGCTAAAATGCAAACGGAGCTAGACAAGATGAAGCAAGATGAGGGGCTAGACAAAAATTTGCAAGCAATTAACGTGCAGGTGCAAATGCCTGTCCAACAAAACGACATTAAAAATACAAGGGGCGAGTTTGATGGGGCATTAGTCAAACGGACAGGTTTTCGCGATCGGTTCCGGTCGGCTGTGCATGATAATGACAAGATAGACCCGTCATTTAAATTTTTGTACCTGACTAATTCACTGGTTGGTAGAGCAAAATTAACGTTTGGTCAATGGCAAATTTCGGGTAATAATTATATTCAAGCCTGGGAACGGCTGAATCAGATGTACGACCAAAGCTACTTGATAGGACGCGAGCATCTAAGAAATTGTATTCGGCTGCCGGAACTCAAGGGGCAGATAAAGGAGAACGACTTGCGGCGCATGTCTAATGTGACCCATGAGGTGCGTCGTCAACTCCAGGCACAGGGGATCCCAGTAGAGCACTGGGATTTTTTTATGGTACACATGTTGCATGAACGTCTGGATAATGAGACAGCCAGACAATGGGAGCTCGCAAAGAAGAGTGATACGCCAAAAGTTGATGAAATGCTATCATTCTTGGACAAGTAGGCATTGGCGCTAGCAAACTATTCAGACAATCGCAGGAGAATTGAATCGGCAGTGTTCCAGCTTCAAGTACGAAAACGAAGAATAATGGTGCAGATGAAAGAGGGGCTAGAGCTAGCGCATCAACATCGGGCGCAAAGAATAGGATACTAATATGTGAGGTGTGCAATGAAAATCACATGCTATACCATTGAAAGGAGAAATCTCTGCCCAAGCTGTTTCAAAAAGGGCCATGGTGCTAACAATTGCTACCAGGCAGAGTGTTGGAAGTGCCCTGGTAGGCCCAAGCACAACAGGGCATTGTGTCCAAACAGGGAACCAAAAAGGCAGGTAAACAACATTCAGCGCTATGCATCCAAGCCGGAACAAAAATTGGATTGACAATTAACTGGGGCGAGAAAGCGTACAATTAAGACACAAAAAGAGGGCAAGAGAGCGCAAGATAATGTGAGCGGTCGAGATGCTGCGGAGCTGGGGCCAAGCGAGAAAAATCTTAAAATAGAAAAAGAAAATAAAAATGCAGTAGTCAATAATACTATGAATAGAAATAAAATTGATTTGTCTTGTGAACAGTATTTGATGAATTTCAATAGAGGGAAAGAAGAAGCAAGGCCATTGTTGCCAACAGCAATGGTGCTGGTCGTGCATTACTGGATACTGGGGCGCAGATAAATTTTATTACCTTTGCATTACAGCAGAGATATGGCATACACACGAAACCAATTACTAAAAAGATGGTTGGTATTGAGGCAGAGCCGTTCCAAGTGAACAAGAAGGCTATAGTGTTGATTAGGCTTTGGTATCCATCAGGAGACCAATTCGATGCAGAGTTTTGGTTTTTACCTAAAGAGAGCCAGTGGTGTCCCTTACTCCCTCCACTGGGTTCAGAGTTGGGTCCTATGCATGACTCGTTGAACATTAGGTTAGCTGATCCAGAATACTGGGAATCAAGAAGCACTCATATGTTGCTGGGGGCTAGTTTTGTTGCGGGAATTGTTACCAAGATAGTTCGTAAAGGTATAAATGGAATAGCATTGATGGATACAATGTTGGGCATAGTCGTTTTCGGTGAATATGCACAAAGCCTTGATGATGAGACCGGTGAGCTAGTATCAGCAGTAAATTACAAAGATAATAGAGAGCTAGACACATTAATAACAAAGTTTTGGGAGACGGATCAGATTAATGAGAATTCAATGCGAACAGAAACCATACCCTTAAAGGATGTCACAGAGATTGGCATTTCCAAAGAAATTGCACTCCGCAGATTTCTATATTTAGAAAGGCGTTTAGAAAAGGAGCCAGAGATTAGAGCGAAATATGTTGAATTTATGAGAGAATATGAGGAGTTAGGGCACATGAAAATGGTTGGCAAGCATGTAGGGCAAAATGAGTTGACATATTACATCCCGCATCATTGTGTGACGAAAAAGTTTCGGGTATTTTTTGATGCAAGCTGCCGAACTAACAAAGGTATTTCTCTTAATGAAATTCAATTGCTAGGTGGAAAATTACAAAGAGATCTGAGCGAGATCATAATGCGGTTTAGGCGGCATCGATTTGCATTTAGTGCAGATATTAAGATGATGTTTAGACAAGTTAAGATTGCTAGAAATCAATGGGATATGCAGCGAATATTTTGGCGCGAGAGCAGAGAAGAACCATTGAAGGAGTATTGGCTAACTGTTATGACTTATGGTATGACATCATCGGCACATAATGCAGTTAGAGCAGTAATCCAGTGTGCAAGAGATGCAAAGAAAGATTACTGTAAATCTGCTGAAGCAATTTTGAATGACATGTGTATGGATGATTGTGTTACCGGAGCTGACAGTGAGCAAGACGCTATTGAACTAGCAAAACAAATGGATCACATCCTGGGTGGAGCCGGTTTTACACTTAGGAAATGGAAATCGAATAGCAAGAAGCTAATAAGGACCTTACAGTCCGCAGAAGAGGAGTGTTTGTTTAAATTCGAGGATGAAACTAGGGTGCTTGGATTGGTATGGTTGATATCGCCAGACCAATATGCATTTGTAGTTAAGACACCAGACTTGCCAGGTATCATAACAAAACGCGTAGTTGTTAGCTGCGTGGCACAGTTGTTTGACCCAAATGGATACATTTCTCCAATAAGTGTTGTAGGGAAGGTTTTGATACAAGATTTGTGGTGCTTGAAGGTAGAATGGGATGAAGAGCTACCCTCTGAATTAGAAATGAGATTCAGAAAATATTGGGGCGAGATGAAAAAACTTGAAAATTTTAGAATTTCAAGATGGCTCGGTACTGGGATATCTGGTAGGGTTGCATTTGTGGTTTTGCTGATGCATCAGAATGAGCCTATGGTGCAGTTGTTTATGCTAGAATGAAGCAAGCAAATGGGAATTTTAAATGTAGATTAATAGTATCAAAAACAAGAGTAGCTCCAGTAAAGAAGATAACTATTCCCAGGTTGGAATTGTCGGCATGTGAGTTATTGGCTAGATTAGTCGTCGAGGTTAAGAGAGCAATGGATTGGGGCGGGATCAATTATACATTGTGGACAGATTCTCTGGTTGTGCTTTACTGGTTGGAAAAAATGCCCAGAGATTTGAAAACATTTGTAGCTAATCGTGTATCGGCGATTCAAGATAATACTGGGGCAAAGAGTTGGACACATGTGGGTTCGGAAGAAAGAATTATTAAGTCGAGGATTAGAACCTGGTGAGTTGGCTGATAATCGATTTTGGTTGGAGGGCCCAGAGTGGCTATCTTTTGCTAAGGCACAGTGGCCACCTGATAAGTTAGAACAGGCTAAATCGAAAAATAATAAGGATGGGCAAGCGGAAATTAAGGTGCACATTGTAAATATATGATGGAGATTTTTGTGCCAAAAATGGAGGAAAGTGGTGAGCTTGTTCCTATCACGAAATAAAAAAGCAGGCTAGAAGGAATTTTGAATGTATTAGCATATGTAAGGCGATTTATAGATATAGTCAAGACAAAATTCATGACTCGTGATAGGATAAGAAAGACAACGAAGAGGCGCAGATTAAGGGGCATGAAATTGAGGGTAGATTTACCAAGTGAGCAAGAAAAATTGTGGGCAATGGAGTACTTACTGAGAAATTCGCAGGAGAAATACTTTCACAGAGAATTGGTATTGTTGAAAAAGGAGCACAGGTTACCGGAACATAGTAAGTTGGAATCACTACGACCAATTTTGGATAAAAGCGGGCTTTTGAGGGTAGGAGGTCGATTGAATGAGGCGAACCTCGGATATGAAGCAAAACATCAGGTAATTGTGGCAAAAGGTTCCAGGTTGGCTCACTTCATAGCTGATTATGCGCACAGACAAACTAAGCATGGGGCAGTACAAGTAATGACACATTTTATTCGGCAAAAGTACTGGATTCCACGTTTGAGAGATGAGCTCAGAAAATACTTACGTGGGTGTGTTGTATGTGTGCGATATAATTATAAGCTTGAAAAACAGTTGATGGCAGACCTACCAGCTGAGAGGGTGCAAACAGGTAAACCATTTCTTCACTGTGGGCTAGATTATGCAGGTCCATTTAATGTACGTGTGAGGGTGCGAGACGATTATATCGATAAGACTAAATGTTGGTTGTTGTGTTTGTATGCTTGAAAACTCGGGCTGTACATATCGACTTGGTGCTAGATCTGACAGTTCAATCCTTCATTGCGTGTTTTGAAAGATTTATTGGACGGCGAGGTCGTTGTGCAAAACTATTCAGCGATAATGCGACGACATTTGTTGGTGAGAGCAAGACGATTAAAAGGGCTATGGATCACTGGAGAGGGCAAGAGGCGCTGGAACATATTGGTCTAAAAGGTACTGAGTGGCATTTTATGATTCCAGCAGCGCCACATCAAGGAGGTATTTACGAAGCAGCTGCAAAGTCAATGAAATTCCATTTGACCAGGATCGTGGGCCAGAAAACGCTGGCACAAGACCAGCTTGTGACGTTGCTGGTTGAGATCGAGGCAATACTGAATTCCAGACCTTTATATCCACTGTCAGATGATCCAAATGACATGCAAGCATTGACACCGGGCCATTTTATTATTGGGGAGCCATTGATTTTGGCACCTCCGTTTCTGGTGGATGACCAACCGACAAGTTTAGGGATAAAACTCTGGCAGCAAAGGCAAACAATGCTGCAGCACTTCTGGAATAGATGGCAAGCAGACTATTTAAACAGTTTACAAGAGAGAAAGAAATGGCGCAGAGAACAAGAAAACGTTAAGATTGGGCAAATGGTAATAATCAAAGCAGAGAATTTTTCACCAGCTCAGTGGGCATTGGGGCGAGTTACTGAACTGGTCCTTAGTAAGGACAAACTGGTACGATCTGTTGTGGTGCAGACACAAATGAGCAAATTAACGAGACCCATACAAAAGATATACATACTACAAGTAGAGCCAGGCCCGGCAGAGCAGCGTTAAAAAGATGAAGGATTCGGGGCAATAAATTATGTAGATATTTATGTATGTATATTTGAGCTTAGTTAAGAAAACCGTAGGTTTTCGCTTGCACTGTATCCTACAGGGGCATTTTCTCACTGTGCGTCATAAATATCGCGCAGGGGAGAATGCGCCTGCCCGAATAAATTTACCGTTTTAAAATATACGTTGGAGTGGAACATGTCATGGCTTGCCATGATCGAATCTATTGCGCATTAGAATCGAAAAACGATTCAAGTTAAGCGAATCAGTCAGTCAGTCAAAAGAAAGACGCGGTGCCAGTAAGATGAAGAATAATCAGTTGTGTTGTGCAAGTATATTTATTGTACAATGATTGTAAATTAATGTGACCTAGACGGTGTTTGTTGTACAAATCGGAAAAAAAGATTAATATCAATTTATGTGTGCTAAACTAATGTATTGTGTGTGCTAAGAACGTAATGTAGATAAATTCTAGATAAATGAAAGTGAGCTAGAGCAATATTGAATCAATTTCTGGCCTTTGGCCTTTTCCCTTACTCAAAATTGTTTTCCTTTCTCCTGGTTAGTGAAGTTTGACGCGTGCAAGGGCGCGTGCGTGTAAATGTAAGTATACATACAACAGGAAGTTCTTTCCTTCTTTTGCGTCCATTTCGGTTTATCAATGCCAATGTTTTCCCCGTAAGTACATTCGGTATTGATTTGTTTGTCCCATTCGTTTCACCAATCTTTTTGAAGCCACTACGTTCGCGACCGCAATGACGAGCAATGTGATCTGGCTTCACACACTTGAAGCATTTGATTACTCTATCACTCCGCTGTTGAGATTTTATTGCCTGCAATATTGTGTCCACCCAGTCACTCCGTTTCAGAAAATGTGTGTTTTGGGTTTGCGTATGCAGCTCGCTTTTTTCAACATTTTGAATTTTAGCTCTCGCAATGTCTTCCACAGGTGCACCCGCATATGCAAGGTGAGCCAATCTTTCAAAATCCGCCGCGACCTCTTGCAATGTTTCAACCGCCTCCTGGAAGAGGTTCATTAGTTCCATTTGATATACATACCTGCCTACTATGCTCGCTTCTGTATCGCCTCTCTAGAGCACCCATCAATGTTTCGTATGTAGTTGTTCAGCTCTCCATCGGGAATCGTCTGTAAGATTTCAGCCGCAGGCCCTTTCAATGACACGAACAGTGCAGAATTTTATCTTCAGTATTCCAGTTGCTAGCTGCTGACGTCTTTTCGAATTGAAGCTTAAACGCCTGGAAAGGATCAGTGCGGTCAAAATATGGAGTTTTTACCTTCGGGTTTCTCGCTAGAACAAACTTTTAAATCATCGACCTCTGGCTGATGAGCGATTTTCGCATTCCGCATTTCCAGTTTTGATGATAACTTTGATAACTGCGAAGAAATTTGTGTAAATGTGCAATGATAAGCGCTCGTTTGTGCTTCCATCGTGAATGTTGAGCGTGTCTCTTGGGCTTCCATCTCAGATATTACACGTGTCTCCTATTATTCCAGTTGAGGTGTAATATCCGTCTGCTGTTCTTCCAGCTGTGATGACATATTTGGGGATCGCGCAAATATTGCAGCCAATAGTAGTGTGATAGTCTCAGGCATATGAAATGTGCTGGTTTGACTGGAAGAGTGGTTGACGCTTTGAATGAGGGTAAAGGGGTTCGCTGGTCCTGTCCAAAGTGTCGGTCTACTGAGGTGGATCTTTTAAATAAAAAATAAATGTAAATCGCGATAACCTCCGTAGAGGTCTAAGGCCGAGCTTCTCTTCCAATTTGCGTCGTGCTCCTCTTGATTGTTCCTACAAATTGGCCGGACGGGACCTACATGTTTTATGCCGACTCCGAACGGCATCTGCAAGGCAGATGAGTTTTCACTGAGAACTTTTCATGGCAGAAATACACCCGGAGCGCTTGCGAAACACTGCCGAGGTTCGACCCCGTTTAGAAAAATTGTCTTCTAATTGAAAAACCTTATTTCTAAAATTTTGATGTTGCTTTGCCCGAGGTGCGAACCCAGGGCATACGGTGTGATAGGCGGAGCACGCTACCATCACACCACGGTGGCCGCCAAGGTGGATCTTTTCAGGCTCTTTAAAATAGCAAGAAATGGTTTTATTGAAATCGGTAAGGACCTTGAAATCATCAACCAAAAATTTCAGACTTACGAAGCGGCATTTAAATCTTTTAAATGTTTAGAGACATAACCGGCAAGAAAGGGGAAGCAAACTACTAAAAAGCGGAAGTTTGCGGATGATGCCTTGGCCTCGAATGCAACCTCTTCTGCCTCTAGTGTACTTATTCCTATTTCTTCCTCGAACTCAATATCTTCTGCTTTACCTATTCCTGTCTCTACCTCTAGCCTTGGCAACGAATTTACCATCTTAAAATCGCCAGGCACTCAACAAGTAACTTCAGGGGCTACCACAAGGTCTAAATCAGATGTTAATCAGGGGTATGCCCCACTACTTACACCTTCTAAGAAGGCGTTAACGGCGACGCATATAAGAAAATTTATATTTGACCATGATAGATGCATCTTTTCTTTCAAGATAGATGTGTCTGCAGATTGTTTTGAAATGCTTTTGGATAATTAATTGCAATTTCTCAGCATGGGTTTTGTAAGAAAAAACCAACCATAACTAATTTACTTGAGTTCACAACTCATATTTCGAACGGGTTGAGAGAAAATCTTCACACCGATGTTATATACACCGATTTTAGTAAAACATTCGAAAAAGTATGCCACTCATTACTTGTATATAAACTCGACATACTTGGGTTTCAAAATAATCTCACTCGTTTGAGAGTAATCTTTAAAAATATGTTTTCGAGTATCACTAGTGTCACCTCTGCTGTTCCTCAGGGCATCCATTTTGGCCCGATTCTGTTTTTGTTATTTATAAACGATATCTCGACAACTATAAAATATTCTAAATTTTGATGTATGATGATGATGTAAAACATTTTAAGACTTACGCGTCGATTTAAGAACGTTCTTTACTTCAGACGGATTTAAATTGCTTAGCTTCTTGGTACAATGTGAACCACATGCCGCTTAATCTTCAGAAATGTAAATTTATGTGTTTTTCGCGCAGGAATTTACAACCAGCTTCTTAAACAATTAACAATGAAAACCTTGAAAGTGTTAATGTTTTTGTAGACTTGAGAGTTACAATGAACTGTTAACTTAGCTTCAACACTCATATAAGTGTCACTTTCAATAGAGCTAAAGGTGTCTTAGCATTTGTGAAAAGGTGGTCAAAAGAGTTTAGCGACCCCTACGTTGCGAAAATCCTCTTCACAACATTGGTTTGACCGATATTAGAGTATGTCTCAATAGTCTGGAATCCGCGTTTTCAAGTCCATACTGACAGGCTCAAATCAATACAAAAACAGTTTTTACTATTTGCCTTAAGGAATTTTCAATGGGACTCTTCATTTAATTTTCCATCTTATACTAATCGGTTAAAGCTTATCAATCTTCCAACTCTTGCTAGTCGTAGAGAAATGCTTGGCGTAATATTTATGACAAAACTACGGAATGGATCGATTTCAAGCCCATTTCTTCTGAACGAAGTGAACTTTAGTGTTCCCTGTCGCACTACGATATACTTCAAACCTCTTCTTTTAAAACAATGTAGAACGAATTTCGAACTTAACGAACCTTTCCGGTGTTTGTGCCAATATTATAACTCTCACTCAAACACATTTGATATGTGGGACTCCTTTTTTCTATAAAAGAGACTGTCCTTATCTCTCTTAATCGTTAATGCTGTATATGTTTGTTTCTATATTCTATAAATTTAAGTTTTACCCTCAGCTGATGATATTTCTTCTGTAGGTGAGCAGTTTTAGATCTCGACGCTTGGCATACCACTGCCAATGACTCGGACAAAAAAAAAAAAAAAAAAAACAGGAAGAAAAAAAATGTTATAAAATAAATAAAAAAAAATAATAAAAAAAATAATAAAAAAAATAATAAAAAAATATTGAACAGGATTAGCCTGGTGTCATTGGGCCACTTGAGGGCAGTGCGCTGCCACAACGTCCAATTATTATTATTAGATATTAGTTATTATTATTAAGGATTTCTGGCCAGATGGAGCGTTAGTCCACGAATTTACGTCTAGGTCTCGAAATGTCGCTCGCACTCCACGACCTATTCCTGCCTCAAAAAACTAGTTGTAGACCTTGGCATCAACTTCTATTACCAGAATGTGAGGGGCTTGAACACTAAACTAATAGATCTTTTTCTTAGCAGCCATGACCTTACTTTTAAGGTACTAGCATTTACCGAAGCCTGGCTAAAACCTCACGTGCTCAACTTTGAAATTCTATGTAATGGATACGAAATGTTTAAAAAAGATCGTCAAGGTAAAGTGGGTGGTGATGTCTTAATCGCCGTAGATGCTAGCCTATCTGCTGAAGAAATTCTGATTCCTGAAGCTGACGAAATCGAATTTCTTTGCGTTCGTATCAAACTCTTATCTATGCATTTATACATTAATATTAGCTATTTTCCTCCGCAATCTGACCTAAAGTTATACAACAAACACGCTTCGATTATAATGCCTGTGACTTCTTTGGCTACTTCTTCTTCCTTGAATGTAGTTCTTGGTGATTTTAGTTTACCGTGTGTAACGTGGAATATGATTAATGGTTGCTTGGTTCCCTGTTCTTCTCGAGTAATCTTTAATGAGCTCTTAAACAAGCTTGCAGATTGTGGGCTTTTTCAGGTTAACAGCATTCTGAATAAGTAATGCTTGGACCTAATAAATGTCAGTGATAATTCTAGATTCTCTTTGGTCCGAACTGACCCGTTGGTACTGCCTGAAGATGTATATCACCCTGCATTGGAGTTAATTGCTGAAACCTCTAGCCTTTCAAAACAACGTAACACCTATAATAATTTGTCTGCTGCTAGGTTTTTATTTAGGAAAACTGACTTCAGGAAGTTAAGAAATGATCTTTCCAATATAGTTTGGCACGATTATAGTGGAGATGTTGACGAGAGCGTTCATCATTTGACTAGTGCTTTACACCTCATATTCCGTGCTTTACACCTCATATTCCGTGCTTATATCCCCCAAACTAATAGCGTTAGAGTTTCAGTAAATACTGGCTGATGCACCAAGGGACTAAACTGCTTAAAAATTAGAAAACGCGTTAGTTTAAGAGATATAAAAAATCTGGAATTCCAAATGACTATAGCATATATTCTATTCTACGTCATAAATATAATTCTTGGAACCAAAAGTGTTACAAAGACTACATTAATAAGATTAAGCTGCAACTTTCCTCTGTTGTTGTTGTTGTAGCAGTGCTTCGCCCCGCCTAATAGTTGCGACCGAACATAATTTGTCATCAATATCCTCTAACGGGAGTCCATGGAAACTTGCCGTTTCAACAGGGGTGGACCATAATAAAAGGGGTGTTAGAGGCGTTGGTTCCACATTACAATTAAAGAGATGGTTGGTGTCATGTGCGGACACATTGCAAGCGGGGCATACATTTTGTATGTCGGGGTTGATTCTGGATAGGTAAGAGTTTAACCTGTTACAGTAATCAGAATGAAGTTGAGCTAGAGTGACTCGCGTTTCCCTGGGGAGTATGCGGTCCTCTTCCGCAAGTTTTGGGTACTGTTCTTTGAGTACTGGATTCACCGGGCAATTCCTGGCATAAAGGTCCGACGCCTGTTTGTGGAGTTCACCAAGGACCTGCTTGTGTTTTTTTTTTGCTGCATACGGCTGAGTTCTCAAGTGCCGTTATTCCTCAAAATGCTTACGGAGATGATTCCTTAAGTCCCTAGGCGGTGTTGGCTCATCAATCAGATGTCTGTTGGGATGCCCAGGTTTCTGGGTATTGAAAGGGAACTGTCTGGTTAGCATTTCATTTCTCTCCCTAATGGGGAGTACTCTCGCCTTATTATGTAGATGGTGTTCTGCGGTTGCGTGCTCACCAAAATGTAGATCCTGATCAAACGTCACACCCAAGATTTTGGGGTGTAGGACAGTCGGTAGCGTAGTGCCATCGACGTGGATGCTCAAAATGGTCGACATTTGGGACGTCCATGTTGTAAATAAGGTCGCGGAGGATTTAGTCGGTGATAATGCCAGGTTTTGTGAGGCGAAAAAACTGGAGAGATGAGGGAGGTAGCCGTTTATTCTGTTGCAAAGCTCATCGATCTGTGGGCCTGGGGTTTTGGCATTATTGTGCAGTCATCGGCATAGGAAACGATAGTAACTCCTTCTGGTGGCGAAGGTAGCTTATATATGTAGAAATTAAACAAAAGTGGGGATAGGACACCACCCTGTGGCACCCCTTGTTTAATTCGTTTTGGTTTTGATGTTTCATTTCTAAATTGCACCTTTTAAGACATGGGGGAAGGGTAGACCCTTCCAGGTCTTGCAGTAACGTGCTATGGATGACCGTATCAAAAGCTTTTGATAGGTCTAGCGCAACGAGTACTGTTCTATGGTGGGGGCTTTTAGTTAAACTGTAATTTATCTGGATGCTGATGGCATTTAGCGCGGTGGTGGTGCTATGGAGTTTTCTGAAACCATGCTGATGACAGGCTAGCTGCAAATTTCCTTTGAAGTAGTGGAGCAAAATGGCTTCAAGCGTCTTGGCTACTGGCGATAGGAGAGATATCGGGCGATATGACTCTCCTATGTAAGCTGGTTTCCCAGGCTTTAGTAGCGGGACCACCTTGACCATTTTCCATTTTCGGGTATGACAAAGGTGGAAAGAGACAGGTTGAAGACATGTGCTAAATATTTGAAACCCTCTTTTCCTAGGCTTTTAAGCATCGCCATGGCTATGCCGTCTGGGCCCACTGCTTAGGATGGTTTAGCATGACCGATGGCATCCTCAACCTCTTTGGCGGTGATGGTAATTGGTGACGCGCTGAATTTATGTTTATGTGCGTGTCTTTTGGCCCTCCGTCTATCTTTGTCGACCGTATAATGCATTATATATTGTCGGCAGAAAGCGCTCGCGCATTTTTTCGCATTCGACAGCACTTTATCGCCAAAGGCGATGGAAACTTTGTAATTGTGCCTAGACGGATTCGGTAGGGACTTTACGGTGGACCAAAGTTTAGCTACACCGGCAGAGAGGTTACAACCGCTTCGGTGCTCCTTCCATTTCGCCCGCTTGTGTTCATCCACAAGCAATCTGATGCGTTGGTTTATATCCCTTATTTGGGGGTCGCCGGGATCGAGCTGTCTTAAAAGGGCACGTTCTCTCGCTAAATTTGCGGCCTCCGCCGGGAAGTGGCGCCAAATTTCGGGAATTTTACAGGCGGAAATGAAACGAGCCGACACGGATTCAATGACCTTGCGGAAAGCACGCTCCCTTTGGCGGGAATCAGTCGGGATAGGGAGGGCAGCAAAGCGGTTGTCTGTAAAGGATTTGTATTCGACCCACTTTCCTTTTTTAAAGTTAATGAAAGTGCGTTTTTCTGTGACGATGAAGTCGGCGGTACGCGCGAGCGAAATAAGTATAGGCAGGTGGTCGGATACCAATGTTACCATCGGCTGCCAGTTGATGCAGTTTACGAATTATACGCTCACGATTGAAATATCCGGCGAACTGTGACAGCTTCCTACTATACGTGTGGGGGCGTCTCCGTTTATTGTGCGGAACGTCGTTTCTTCTATCTGATCCACCAACATCTCACCACTACTGTCCGCCCGCAAGTTTGAATGCCATATATCGTGATGGGCATTGAAATCGCCTAAGATAATGCGATTGTTGCTTGTAAGTAAGGCGTTGATATTAGGGCAGTATCCACTGGGGCAACAGGTGGCAGGAGGGATGTAGATGTTGATGATTTCTAGGTTTGTATCGCCTGACCGGACAGATAAACCTTGACTTTCTAAGACACTGTCCCTGCGGTCGATGTCGGGATCAAATATATGATATTGCACAGAGTGGTATATGATAAACGCGAGGCCGCCTCCATTTCCGCTCTCTCGATCTTTATTATACCCATAACAGGTCTGGAGTGCAGATCTTGCTGTGAGTTTAGTCTCTTGAATTGCAGCAATGCGGATGTTGTGCCGCTTCATGAAATCGACTATCTCCGTGATCTTTACAGTTAATCCATTACAGTTTAACTGCAGAATTCTAAAGTGCAAGGGGGGAGACGTCGTCACTCTGGGAGTAAGTGACGGGTGACTACGCTAGGGTTGTGGAAGGCTAGGATGCAACATATATATTCTGTGCTAGCGAACGGTGCAAAGGGAGGTAGGGACTAAGAGTCTGTTTCGCTGACCTACACAATTGGAAAAAGAGGGGGAGAAGAAGGGTAGGTATGAGTAGGAGCAGCCGTGTGAGTTGGTGGCGCCGTGGGGCGCGAGCAGCAGCTTACCAAGGCAGTCGGTTCTATGTACCAGAGCGACTCGGGATTTTTCCCGACCAAGGACTGTCATTTCAGTGTGACCCCATTTAATTTGTTGCGTCCCTCCCACAAATTGTCATCCTCCCAGCAGCTCCTTGCAGCAGGACTGCTCCATATTCTCTTACTCTGGGAAGGCATCGAATCCAATCCGGGTCCATCTACTGACCCCGGTCCTGAGAAATGGTTTTGCTGCATCTGCCAGAAAAGAGTCTTTTTAGGACGGTCATACTCTGTTCAGTGTGTCTCGTGTAAGGGATGGTTGAATCGGACAGGTTGTTCTGGGCTTGATCCCAAAACCCGACGTTCACGTAACTTTTATAAATATTTTGTGGCTCCTTGTTTTCACGCCCAAGGGCGTCCCGTAGTCTACGCCTAAGCGCCCCCCCCCCCCTACCTTCCAGCAGCCCCGTTGCTCAGCAAACCACAACAAGTACCCGCTGCTGCTCGCGCCCCACGGCGTCAACAACTCAAACAGCTGCTACCACTCATAACTACTACCTTCGTAGTAGAGTCGGTAGCAAGGCTGAGCATCAGCCCCTGCAATCGTGTAGGTCAGGGAAACAGACTCTTAGTCCCTACCTCCGTTTGCACCGTTTGCCAGCACAGAATATATATGTTTGCGACATCCGCCCAATGCAGCTCCTGCCTTGGGTGGTGCCACTTTCCTAGATGTTCTGGTCTCCGCGACGGCAACCCCCCGACGGGTTTCATCGAGCCATGTTACCAGGTCGCAAACCCAAATCATCCGGGTACCCCAATGCTTGCCCAAGGACGCCCAGTCACAGGGCCACAACAGCAATTGCGTCCTGGCCTTCCACAACCCAGGCAGAGTCACCCGGCACTTACCCCCAGAGTCGCGGCGTCTCCCCTTATGCACTTCAGAATTCTCCAGTTAAACTGTAATGGACTAACTGTCAAGATTACGGAGATAGTCGATTTCATGAAGCGGCACAACATCCGCATTGCTGCGATTCAAGAGACTAAACTCACAGAAAGATCTGCATTGCAGACCTGCTCTGGGTATAATGTCCACAGGAAAGACCGCGAGAGCGGAAATGGAGGCGGCCTCGCCTTTATCATACACCACTCTGTGCAATATTATATATTTGATCCTGGCATCGATCGCAGGGACAATGTCTTAGAACGTCAAGGCCTATCTGTCCGGTCAGGCGATGCAAACCTAGAAATCATCAACATCTACATCCCTCCTGCCACCTTTTGCCCCAGTGGATACCGCCCTAATATCGGAGCCTTACTCACTGGCAACAATCGCATCATCTTAGGCGATTTCAATGCCCATTACGAACTATGGCACTCAAACTTGCGGGCGGACAGTAGGGGTGAGATATTGGCGGATAAAATAGAAGAAACGACGTTCTGCACAATAAACTGAGACGCCCCCACACGTATGGTAGGAAGCTGTCACAGTTCGCCAGATATCTCAATCGTGAGCGCAGAACTCGTAAACAGCGTCAACTGGCAGCTGATGGTAACATTGGCATCCGACCACCTGCCTATACTTATTTCGCTCAAGCGTACCGCCGCCTTCATCGTCACCGAAAACCGCACTTTCATAAACTTCAAAAAAGGAAAGTGGGAAGAATATAAATCTTTTACAGACAACCTCTTTGCTGCCCTCCCTATCCCGACTGATGCCCACCAAGGAGAGCGTGCCTTCCGTAAGGTCATTGAATCCGCCTCGGCACGTTTCATTCCCTCCGGGAGAATTCCCGAAATCCGGCCCACTTCTCGGCGGAGGCCGCAAACTTAGCGAGAGAACGTGACCTTATAAGACAGCTTGATCAAGGGATATAAACCAACGCATCAGATTGCTTGTGGACGAACACAAGCGGGCGAAATGGGAGGAGCACCTAAGAGGTTGTAACCTCTCTACCGGTGTGGGTAAACTTTGGTCCACCGTAAAGTCCCTGTCGAATCCGACTAAGCACAAAGAAAAAGTTTCCATCGCCTTTGGCGACAAAGTGCTGTCGGATGCGAAAAAATGCGCGAGCGCATTCTGCCGACAATATATAATGCATTCTACGTTCGACACAGATAGACGGAGGGCAAATAGACACGCACATAAACACAAATTCGGCGCGTCACCAATCACCACCACCG
Source organism: Eurosta solidaginis (assembly GCF_040869045.1). NCBI lineage: Eukaryota > Metazoa > Arthropoda > Insecta > Diptera > Tephritidae > Eurosta > Eurosta solidaginis. The sequence goes on along the minus strand of NC_090319.1, from coordinate 188,458,107 downwards.
CTAAAGAGGTTGAGGACGCCATTGGTCGCGCTAAACCATCCAAAGCACTGGGCCCAGACGGCATAGCCATGCCGATGTTTAAAAGCCTAGGGAAAGAGGGTTTCAAATATTTAGCGCATTTCTTCAACCTGTCTCTTTCCACCTTTGTCATACCCGAGAAAGGGAAAATGGCCAAGGTGGTCCCGCTACTAAAGCTTGGGAAACCAGCTAACATAGGAGAGTCGTATCGTCCGATATCTCTCCTATCGCCAGTAGCAAAGACGCTTGAAGCCATTTTGCTCCCTTATTTCCAAGCAAATTTGCAGCTAGCCTCTCATCAGCCTGGCTTCAGGAAACTCCATATCGCTACCACCGCGCTAAATGCCATTAGCACCCATATAAATTGCGGTTTAAATCAATACCCCAACCATAGAACAGTACTCGTAGCGCTAGACCTATCAAAAGCTTTTGATACGGTCAACCATGGCTCGTTCTACAAGACCTGGAAGGGTCTACCCTTCCGCCATGTCTTAAAAGGTGGACCGCAAATTATCTGGGTGGTCGGCAGGCATCGGTGCAATTTAGAAACGAAACATCAAAACCAAGGAGAATAAAACAAGGGGTGCCACAGGGTGGTATCTTATCCCAACTTTTGTTTAATTTCTACATATATAAGCTACATTCACCACCGGAAGGAGTCACAATCGTTTCCTACGCCGATGACTGCACAATAATGGCCACAGGCCCAGGCGCAAATATCAATGAGCTATGCAATAAAATAAACGGCTACCTCCCTGATCTCTCCAGTTTTTTCGCCTCGCGAAACCTGGCATTATCACCGACTAAATCTTCCGCGACCTTATTTACAACATGGACGTCCCAAATGTCGACCATTTTGAACATCCACGTCGATGGCACTACGCTACCGACTGTCCTACACCCCAAAATCTTGGGTGTGACGTTTGATCAGGATCTACATTTTGGTGAGCACGCAGCCGCAATTGTTCCGAGAATTCAGAGCCGCAACAAAATCCTCAAATCCCTCGCTGGCAGTACCTGGGGAAAAGATAAAGAAACGCTCATGACTACATACAAAGCAATTAGCCAGCCGATTACGTGCTACGCGTCACCCATATGGTCGCCATGCCTAAAAATTACCCACTGACAGAAGCTACAGGCCTGCCAAAATACTGCTCTCAGAATTACCACGGGCTGTCTTCTTATGTCCCCAGAATACCATCTGCATAATGAGGCGAGAATACTCCCCATCAGGGAGAGAAATGAGATGCTGACCAAACAGTTCCTGTTGCATACCCAGAAACCTGAGCATCCCAACAGACATCTGATTGATGAACCAACACCGTCTAAGGGCTTAAGGAGTCATCTCCGCAAGCATTTTGAGGAAATACGGCACCTGAGAACCCAGCCGTATGAAGCGAAAAAACACAAGCAGGTCCTTGGTGAACTCCATAAACAGGCGTCGGACCTTTATGCCGGGAATTGCCCGGTGAATCCAGTACTCAAAGAAAAGTATCCAAAACTCGTGGAAGAGGAACGCATACTCCCCAGGGAAACTCGTGTGACTCTTTCTCAATTTAGTTCTGGATACTGTAACAGGTTAAACTCTTAACTATCCAGAATCAACCCCGACATACAAAATGTATGCCCCGCTTGCAATGTGTCCCCACATGACACCAACCTTCACTTTAATTGTAATGTGGAACCAACGCCTCTAACACCCCTTTCCTCATGGTCCACCCCTGTTGAAACAGCAAGTTTCGTTGGACTCCCGTTAGAGGATATTGATGACCATTTGTGATCGATCGCGGCTGTTAGGTGGGGCGAAGCATTGCTACAACAACAACAACAACAAGCAGCAGCGGGTACTTGCTGTGGCTTGCTGAGCAGCGGGGCTGCTGGAAGGTAGCGGGGGCGCTAAGGCGCAGACTACGGGACGTCCTAGGGCGTGAACAGCAAGGAGCCACAAAAGATTTATAGAAGTTACGTGGACGTCTGGTTTTGGGATCTAGCCCAGAACAACCTGTCCGATGCAACCATCCCTTACACGAGACACACTGACAAGAGTATGACCGTCCTAAAAAGATTATTTTCTGGCAGATGCAACAAAACCATTTCTCAGGACCGGGGTCAGGAAACGGACCCGGATTGGGTTCGATACCTTCCCGGAGCAAGAGAATATGGAGCAGTCCCCCTGCAAGGAGCTGCTGGTAGGATGACAACTTGTGGGAGGGATGCAACAAATTAAATGGGGTTACACTGAACTGACAGTCCTTATTCGGGAAAAATCCCGAGGCGCTCCGGTACATAGAACCGACTGCCTTGGGAAGCGCAACTTTCCCCTAATTCCAAGTCGTTCTTCAATTTCGTTAACACAAAACGCAAGACTACTGGATTCCCATCCGTCATGAAATTTAAAGACTTGGTTTCGAGTGACGATGCCACAGTTGCCGATATGTTTGCTGATTTCTTTAAATCAAACTACGCACAAAATTGCGTGCCCGTGCAATCGAGTGTTCTTTTTAGCTTGCCACTGCTTTGCGGTGTACGAGCCCCTTCGATATCCTGTAAGGACGTGTTTTTACACCTAGAAAACCTAAAAACTTCTTATGCTAGTGGTCCCGCCAGCATTCCTTCTGTTGTTCTAAAAAGTTGTGTGGAATATTTGTATCGGCTCTTAACGAAATTTTTAATGCTTCTCTACAGCAAGGTGTATTTCCCTGTTTCTAGAAAGAGTTTTTTTTTATACCACTGTACAGAAGTGGCAGTAAATCATGTGTTGCAAACTATAGAGGCATTGCAAAACTTAGAGAAATACCAATACTTTTCGAATCCATTATAACTAAACAACTAGCTCATTCAGTTTCTCCTATCATTAACCCAGCTCAGCATGGCTTCTGCAAAGGCATGTCAACTGAGTCGAACCTCTTGGAATTTACTAATCGTGTCTCCAGAAGCTTTAGAAATAACCTACATACCGATGTAATTTACATGGATTTCAGCAAAGCTTTCGATAAGGTTTCCCACACTATTCTCACCTATGAACTTAATGGTTTAGGGTTTCCACGTCAACTTCTGAGTTGGATTTCCTCTTACTTAAAAGGAAGGAAACAAAAAGTGTTATTTAAAACAGCGAATCTCAATTCATTAAATTTGATCTCGCTAAGTAAAAACGGGCTATTCACCGTTCCTCTCAATAAGTTCACCATAAACCGACTGTTGTAAGAGGGAAGATTTCTTGTTGGATCCCACTCCAAATGACTCAAAGCAAAAAGTAAGAATTGTTATTGAACCGATTCAAACATGTCACGATAGATTTGATACATCGGGTTCCAAACGATTGATGCATACTCCAATATAAGTCTCACTAAAGCAGTAAAGAGAGATTTTGTAACGCAGGGGTCAGTAAATTCCTTAGACCATCGTTTAACAAAGGCAAGAAGTCCTTTCGATCGGGTCACGCAAGTTTAAATATGAAATTTAAAGTCAAGTTTTGGGTCCAATGTAACACCCATGTCAATAAATCTAGTGACTTGCTCCAGCCGGTAGTCACCAACCGTGTAATTGTGCACTTGAAATGATTTTCTACCAAAACTCATGAATTTACATTTATTTAGGTTGAGGCTCATATCATTAATATTGCACCACTTGACTAAACTATCGAGATCTTCTTGAAAGGGCAATCTGTCTTCCGGAGTGAGTATAGGTTTAAAAAGCTTTACATCGTCAGCATACATCAAAATCTTGGAATGAGTTAACGCGCTTGTAAGATCATTAATAAATAGCAAAAATAGCAAAGGACCAAGGTAAATACCTTGCGGCACGGCAGAATTACTTCTGCTGACGATTGACCCGATCGAAAGGACTTCTTGCCTTTGTTAAACGATGGTCTAAGGAATTTACTGACCCCTATGTTACAAAATCTCTCTTTACTGCTTTAGTGAGACTTATATTGGAGGATGCATACTCGTTTGGAACCCGATGTATCAAATCTATCGTGACATGTTTGAATCGGTTCAATAACAATTCTTACTTTTTGCTTTGAGTCATTTGGAGTGGGATCCAACAAGAAATCTTCCCTCTTACAACAGTCGGTTTATGGTGAAATTATTGAGAGGAACGGTGATTAGCCCGTTTTTACTTAGCGAGATCAAATTTAATGTTCCCATGAGGCTGACAAGGCATTTACATCCGCTTTTTTTGAGCACATATTGGTCGAATTTCGAAATGCACGAAGCACACCCTCTTGTAAAGTTAAGTTAGTTATTTAAATTATTGCGCATATAATTTTACATATCACCTCTTAATATCAAATATGTAACTGTAACTCTTAAGATCGTTTACTTAATGTTTTACACTGCACATTCGTTTTGTATAAGACATACTATTATTAAATGTACTGCTATTTGCTATTTAGTCTGTTTAAATTGCTCAAATTGTAGACTATTTAATAAATAAATAAATACCATGTTGTTGTCCGTGTTTGCACTTCGCTGTGGCCTTTTAGTTTTTCTTCCATTTTTGTTGTTGCATCTTCGTTATCAGGATGAAAGACATAATTCCTTCCGACTCCATAACCCCTCGTAGCCTTGCTCGAAGTTTGGACTTGTTGCCCGTGGTCTGAGTCCACAGTTCTCCAACTCCTTTTTCAGTTGTTCGATCTTCAATCCTTTTAATTTGACCATGTCCTCGTTGTCCTGTGAAACTCCAGAATTTATTCAACAACTCCTCTAATAAATTATTCAAATATTTAATTTAGCAAAATGTTCCTTACTTACACTACTTTGGTAGTAGTACTTTACAATTAGATTACTCGCATACTTCACTGATAGCGTGCTAAAATCAAACTGATTGGGTATTCCTCAGCTTGCGCTGCTTTTATAATCTTTGTTTCCTCGTTCGGCCTTTTCTCCTAGGGTCTATACTTTTTATACTGCTTATTTATTTCTCTTTTCTATAACTGATTTTCACATTTGTCTTCCAGTTATATGTGTATATATGTGAGTAATAACTTCTGCTCTTACATGCCAACCTAATAAAAACTGCGTTTTTTAGCGCACGCAAACAACCGGCGTTTTTTGCCCTAACCCAAATATGCATGCGTTGCGACAATGTAAAGCATGTGTGCAAACGTCAAATCCAAATGTCACGCAGAACAAAAATTGGAAATCGAGTCAGATTTTCACGCAGCGAATTCAATTCGGGTTGCTCTCATACAAGTTATATGTGCATGAGACATTTTTGACAGAAAATGACTTGCGTGCGTTTATATTAGGTTGGCATGTTAGGTGATGATTACGTGTTATGTGACTGTTTCCCTGTCTTCTTTGCCTTTAGCTGCTCAGTACATGTTTGTATGTGAAATGTTCTCTTCGCTTTTAGCTTCGATGTTTACATGTTTTACATGTGTGGCTGCTTTCTTTGCTGTTGTTGTGCGCTATGCTAGTGTTTTGGGGGGATGGCGACGAAAGAAAGCGCCGGTACGAAGTCACGAATGTGACGAGTTGTGCAAGCAGCGAACCACAAGGAAAGAAAAAACAATGAATTAGAATATAATTCAAAGATGGTTTATTTGCATAAAGGATATGAAATAAATTACATATATAGGAGGATATATATGAATTTATGCAAATATATACAATACGTAAATAAATATAAATGAAGATATGGAAAGAAAAATACCTTGTAATATCGATGACGACTGTAAGCGCAGCGGTTGGTGGATAGCCAAAGACTGTCTTCTCAAGTCGTAAATCAATTTGTTTTCACTGCTTTCGCAAATTCTCACCGGTGCATTTCCCGGTACGAGTAGTTTTGCAGCGTACGGCTGCATCGAGAAATGTCCAGTGATTCCCAACTATTGCAAGCCTTTTGGCGTCAACATTGCCGCCAGCCTTGCAATACTGAGGAATTGCATATGACTTGGAGATAAATGTGGGTAATCTATGTATGTACAAGATTCATTATAAATATGGTCATTCTCAATTTACAATATAATGCTTAACTCTATAAATTCAAACATGCGTGTAAAGGAAATAAATTGTTGAGCTTTTATTTATATACGTATATAACTACGTATGTTTAACGAATTCAATATGTTGTAGTATGTACAATATGTTGTAGTACTGATATTCTTAAATCTAGTCCTTAGTAAGGAGGCGCCTTCATATATTTGTAAACGGTACCCAGTAGGGGGTATGTGTGTCTTAAAGGGCATATGGGCCAGAAAGGACCCAACCGAATACTGAGTTCTGGGCAGTAGGATACCCAGAATACGCTATGATCTCGGTACGCTTGATTTTACTGTGTACAACGCCGTCTCAGATTACGGCTACCCCGGACGAGTTATGAAAGTTCGGATCAGCTAATTGTAAGTTAACGAATTTGTCTCGCATCGTTTTTCTGAGGTGGCGGACAAGGGTTTTCAACCCGTCCCCGACCGCAGACGAGAACTGCACGTATGGGTCATTAGACGAGCTGACACATTTCGGTGGTTGCTACCGTAACGGTCGCAAGCTGAGACGCTTGACTAATGACCCACAAACTTTACTCGTCCGCGAGGACGGATCAAGCAGGCCCCGGGTCAAAACCTTCCGCTGCCCCACATGTAAATATACCGCGACAGTTGGCAGTAGAATGATGACTCCCGAGAGTTGCGTCAGAAGCTGAGGCACCTCTTTTTGAAGGTATAGGGGAGCTTTGGAATGTAAGAGGTGGTGATCGTCATGGCAGTGCTGGCACGTCCCATTACTTTGGCAATTTTTGCCCCCTTGTGAGTGTGCTAGACAGCGCGAACAGTAGCAATGCAATAGTACGAGTCTTAAACGACGTTCACGGTTCGCTTGCAGAAACTTCTTACAGTACCGCAGTGGATGCGCGCGGTGGCAAACTCTGCATTTGAAACGGTCGCCTGATTTTGATTGTGTTTGGATGGCTTTTTTCGGTGCAGTTAGCGCTGGGGGCGATGAGGCATGTGCCGTGGAGGTTGTCGATTCGTTAGAACGTGCCAATTCCATGATGCTAAAGTGCGAGAGATAGAATATACATACAATTTAATTGGGTAAGAAAAATAAATTCCCAATATGGCGCCTTATCATTCCCTTTTGGGTGCGAATGTCGGCGACGCGAATTCTTTTACCGGTGTCTTGGTAGACCTTAGTAACCCTGCCCAAGCGTCATTCATTGGGTGGTATATTTTCGTGACGTACAACTAGTAAATCATCAATCGCAATATCTCTCTTGGGGAACTTCCTCTTATAACGGAGTTCTTTCAAGTATTACTCCTTCCATCGAAGGGCATGCTGTTGGCTCAAAGCTTTTAACTTCTGCCAACAATTAATTAGCGATGTGGGATTGGCTTCGGTGTATGGTTCTACGGGCGAAAGGATGGGACATCCCGTGAGAAAATAACCAGGTATTAAGGCGGCAGAGGCAGATACTTCAGTGGAATTTGGCGATAGTGGTCGAGATGTTACGTGGCTGACTGTTTGGATGGCGAGGAGCGGCGGCAAGCAGGTATGCTTGCGGGCCCAGGCTAGCTCGTCGTCTTGGGCGGGGTATTTCACCACCGTCCTCACCCACAGCCACATGAACAAAAAAGAGGTTTCATACCTGCATGTGTTTAGAAAGGAAAGCTGAAACAGATAGAAATAGGCGTGAGGGGCAAAGTTATAGAGGGGAAAGCATAAGGGGCAGAGAAAGGTGAAGGCCTGTCTTGTCAGGTGGAGTATACCCTCCCTCTGCAGTGCAACCTGCACCGCACCGTGGGCACTGTGCTGACTCCTATTTACTTACAGTGCCCCCAAACCTGACTTAAGTCTGTCCATCCGTCAATAAGTCATTTCCCTATCACTCACCTTCACCTTACCTTACCGCGCGCAAGCGCAGCACCAACACCAAAATTCGACTTAGCCCTGCATTATTGAAAATATTAAAATTTCATCCAAACATAATTCTTATGATTTATTTACAAAATTTGAACTCAAAGTTTACTACAAAATAATTTGCCAAGGATTCCAAAAGGCTTAACTAGTATCAATTTCTAAAACTTCTATTTACTCAAAGTAAAAAAAAATGCTCAAATATAATACTGAACCTTATTACTAGCTAACATTACAAATTCATGTGAAGGCAGGAAGAAGTCGATAAATTTCAAATTCCATACAAAACAAAATACTTATGACTAATAGACAGTGTCTGAACTCAAATAAAAAAGTTTAAACTTTTAGGGCCACCCTAATGCCATATTATTACTAGGAGCTAATTCTAAATCCTAAAATTGCAAATTCAAATAAAATGAAAAAAAGTAAGAGGGCGAAAAAAAAAATCAAGTACCCTAATCCCTGATCTACCGCAACCGCTCAAGTAAACATAAGATCAATTATGTACACATCAAAAGTAGGTCATCAAAGTAAAAGAATTTATGTGTATATGAAAACTAAAGGTATGTATGTAAGTGCAAATGTACGTTTGTGACGTTTTTCATGCATGTACATATGTTCGTTGCAATCTGTTTTTATTTATCTGATTTGCTAATTCCTGTTCTACTTTTGCAAGAGCAGAAATCTGTGCTAACACATGTACATACAACTAAACAGGTGTATTTTGATAAATTTTAATGTTTCACTTAAAACACTCACCAAGTTACTCTTCTCATCCAACGGCGCCGCTGCAGTTGAGTAGCTGAAACAAAAAACTCAAACATACATATGTACATATGACCACGTTCGAACACGGATCCAGATCGATCGCTTACGATCTTGGATAATGAGCGTATATGAGGTAGTAATAAATTTGTAGCGTGTTGACAATGTCAAAAAAACCAAACGTGTGTAAAAGTCAAAGAAAAAAATTATCAAGTTAAAAAAAAAAGGATATAATGTGGGTGCTTGTATGCAAGCCCGTAGTGTTAAATGTGGGAAGGATAAGGGTAAGTTTACCGGAAGCGTTCTGGCAAATATATGTAAGTGTAATATGTGCCGATGCAATCAAAAAAAAGGAATATTCAAAGTTCCATAATTTCGAGTTAGTCGCGGTCTAACCGAAAAGGAACAAAAAGCATGTACGGAAGTGGAACTATAGGCAGAGCACAACGATAAAGAGCGGTGTACTTTGAATATAGTAACTATCCACAAAAGGAATGCAAAAATCAAAACTAAAAGAATCCAAATGAATGTCAAAAGTAGCGAAAAAAATGCAAATGAAAAATTGATCAAAGAAACTTCAAAAAGAGTGAAATGAAAAAATAAAAATAAAACAAAGTGAAATATTAGTAAAATGTTAGTAATATTACACCGTAGCACAAATTACTTAGCAAAATTTTTGGGCTAATAACCACAAGCCTTTGTTTTTGCCCAACCCTTTTTCCTACCAGAAATTCTACATCAAAAAAAAAAGGAAATACCTATGTGAGTAAACCTACTTATAAAAAAAAGATATAATGCCAAAAAAATACAAGGCCAATTTGTTTCGAAACAATAGAAAAATTACTGACATTAAGGTTTAACGATTATTTCTGCTGCTGCCATTGTGGTGTGTTGTTGTTGTTGGTGATCTCCGCCAATCCCGCTTTTAGGCTGCTCTTCCTGTTGGCAGTGTTGTTTTCGCTAAATCCTCACTTGTGTCTAATATGTGCATATTTTAATAACCTTGCCCTATTCTTGGTGATTTGGTTGCTGGCCTCTAGTGGCTTGACGAGCTGGTAACAATTAATTCTGTGGAACTGGCCGGTGGATGTGTGGCTGGTATTGTTGTTTTTGTGGCGATATCTGCTGATACAATATGTGGCTGTTGTTGGTGTTGCGTCGCCGATGGCAAAATAAAAGAATGATGTGTGGTGGCTGGTGAAAATTGTAATTGCCAATAGAAAATAAGTGGTCGTGCTTGTAATTGGCGTTGCGCCGCCGATGAAAAAAAGGTATATATGTGGTCTATATTAAAGTGGTGTAATGACTGTTGTTGGCGTTGCGCCGCCAATACCAAAATGATGCTGCATTTTTTTCTTTTGTTGGGCGGGATGTCGCCAATTTCAAAAAGACGATGTGTTTGTTGTTGGGCGTTTTGTCGTCGGCTAAGAGGCCAAAAGGGTATTGTTGTTATAGTTGTTGTTGTGGTGACAATATATTGCCGATACCAAAAAGTTGCTGTAGTGGTTGTTGTTGTGGTGTGTGCCACCAAATTAAAAATATAGTATAGTGCGTGTGGGTACTTGCCGGGCGGTATGTAGCCAATTCAACCGGTGATGTGGTTGTTGTTGTATACGTGGTTTTAGCGGTGGCGATAGCCTTTGTGGTCTAATTTATTTCTGCTGCAACGGTCAGGATCGGGGGCTAGCTGGCAAACCAGATTTGCCTGGTTCTAGCGGTCGCGAGACACTTTTCACCGCGCACTACACAATTAAAAAAGGTACTTCGCTACAAAATTTAGTAAACAGGCTTTTTCGGTTTGAGGCGCGCACTAAAAACTTATTGAACAATTTTTATTTTTTTTTTTTGTTCACCACTTTCCACTTACACTCACTGGCACTGATGAAATAATACTTTGGCCCGTTGGTTCATTTTGCCCCTTCTTATAGCTACTGCCGTGGTAAGGAACGTTACCCAGAAACGGGAAATTTTTACCATTACATGTCAAACTTTCTTTTCGGCTTTCCCGTATTTTCCATCTATACAATCATGCACTCATACATTCATACGCTCACCGCTCCACACAACGAACACCTACACAGATACATTTGGTTCGTGCCTTGACCGCTCACACTGATGCACTCACACGCTCATAGCCTTGCACAAATACCCATCCACATACATAATACCGAACAGAACAAACACATAGTTACATATCATTCGTCAAGGCTGCTAGGTTGTTAGCAACATGGTGAAATTTTACTTATTATCACAACATGATGCCAAGCGCAACATCTTATGTCCGTTGCAACATTGTGTTCACTATAGGTACAATGTTGTCAATGTTAATATTATTATGTTAATATTATTTTAATGGCAACATTGCGGCCAAGGCACGGACCTGGACACAAAACACATAAACACATAGACGCATATACACTCTGCCACTCATTTAAGCCAGTATGGAGACAGGCTGTCGTTACAGGCTCGCAACCGCCGATGGTGCCTGCACTATGGAGCGTGTGCGTAGAAAAGCTTAAACGCAGCCTGGCAAGTATTATTTCTCGCGTCCAACGTGTGGCCTCGACCCACGACTCAATGCCGGGCCTATTTCTCTTCACGCCTTTAAATTTTTGTTCTGTTTAACTACGAACTAAATCACTGGGCTAATGCTACTACTTAAACGTATATCACAGATACTACTCTACATATCTAATAGTAAATAAAATATCACAGATAAATAAAATAAAAAATAAAAATAAATAAATGCAAAAATAATCAAATAAATAAAAAGGTAAAAAAAAAAAATAAATAAAAATAATTTAATAATATAATCACATACGTCAATAAATTAATAAATACAATACGTCGATAAATAAATAAATAACATAGAACAAGAGTACTAGCACTACAAAAAACATTAAACTATTTTGCAAAAATGTCTTTAGCGTGGTATACGCCGATCTTTTTCCCACTACTATCGCCAGGTTCATACATAGAATTCCCTATAACATTTAAAACAATACATTTGACTTTTTTTGGTGCTAATTTAGCGTTGTAATTATCAACTTGGGAGCTTTGTTTGAAGTTGCGACGATATACCACTTGTCCAATCTGAAACTTTATATCCTTACTCCTGGTGTCGTAGACCTTTTGACTTCTATCGTGGGCCAGCTCCTTCATAATTCTCTTTCTTATGAGCTGCATCTTATCACCAGCCGAATCTATCTCCACGTCACCATCCTTCAACGCCGCCAACTTTCGGTATAGCTCATAAGATGCAGCATGCTGTATCATAGGCACACCGAAAGTGGCATAGTATGGTGACATGTTGATGGCTGAGTGAGTAACGCTGCGTAGTGCAAATGCGGCATCGCTGACGCATTTGTCCCAGTTCTTTTGGTTGCCCTTTATGAAGGACCTAATTATCTGCAGCACAGATCGGTTGACTCTTTCCGCAGCGTTACCCTGAGGTGAATAAAATGCAGTTCTCACGTGTGTCGTGCCGTATTTCTGCAAAAACTCTTTGAATATTTCCGAGACGAATTGTTTGCCGTTGTCCGAATGGACATATTCGGGCACACCAAACACGTGAAAGACTTCTTTCTCTAAAAATTTTATAACCTCAGCTGAAGTGGCCCTTCTCATAGGTTTTAAAAACACAAACTTAGTAAAGTGATCTAGACAAACAAAGACATACACGTTACCATCTACAGTACGCGGATACGGACCCATAAAATCAATGAACAAACATTGGAAAGGTCGCTCTGTGAGCTTTTGTTTACCCATCATCGGTTGTTTGAAAACGTTTTGAGTTTTGTTAGTTTTGCAGGTTTCGCAGTCTTTTACATGTGCGCATACGTCGGTGACCATTCCTGGCCAATAATATTTTTGACGTATTCGGGACAGTGTCTTGTGGATGCCACCATGACCAGCAGACGGTGAGCTGTGAGACGCCTCAACCAGCCCCGGTCGCAACCCCGACGGAACCCAGAGCTTCCAGGTCTGGTCCGCTAGAAGATCGTCCCCCCGGTCGAATTGCGTCCGTTTATACACGTAACCGTCCGATACACATAGGTCGGGTAGTTTGTCCTTGTTCTCGGTCACCGTCTTTTTTAACTCCGTATACTCCTCCTACTCGAAGCACAGTGACTCGAGACACACGTCTATGGCTCTGTCGTTTGTCTGTATTTCGTCCATGTGCATTCGTGAGAGTGTGTCGGGAACCACGTTTTGCGCACCTTTTCGATGTTGGATATCGAAATCATAACCCTGGAGTTTCAAACTCCACCTTGCCAACCTCCCAGAAAGATCTTTCTGATTAATGAGCCATTTGAGGCTGGCATGATCAGTTATGATGGTGAACGGGGTTCCTTCTACATAAGGTCGGAATTTTTAACACTCACGATCGCAGCATAGCATTCTGGTTCTGTTATGCTGTAGTTCTTATGCGCTTTATTTAGTTTTGCCGAAACGTAGGCAATCGGTCTTTCGTTCTGGTCATCGTTTAGTTGGAACAAAACCCCTTCCACTCCATCCGTTGATTGAATATAAAAACCACGCTTAAAGTCAGGATGTGTGAGCACCGGAGCAGAAACCAAACTCTGCTTTAAAATTTCAAGTGATTTTGTTGCTTCTTCCGTCATTGCAAACTTTTTGATTTTAAAACCGCGAAGGACGGGAACTGGGCTTTGACACGCTCCAACCTATTATTTTGCTCGGGCGTCAAAACGTGCTGCACAGCATCGAAAGACAAGTCACCCTCGGCGGGCACGAGCTCCGCCACACTGGCACCATTCACACTACCACTCACACCCTTACTTACAACACTCATACCAAAGGCCTGCCAAAAGTCTATCCCAAAATATACTTCCTGTTGCAGATCAGGAACTATCAAAAATTCTAATTCCCTGGTCGTATTATCCCACTCGACTGGTAACTTTATGACCCCTACCACGGCGGTTTCCTCCCCGTTCGCGGTTCGGATATTTTGGTCCCTGATTGGCACAATCAAGGCCTCTTCACCGCACAGGAGTGCCGCTGAGCCTTTCCCTAAACAGCTGGCACTCGCCCCTGAGTTCAAGAGAGCTAAAACTTCCCTACCTCCTATCGCGGTTTTGGCGAAAAATCTATTGTCACCTTTTACAGTGACAATTGTCGCCACAATTTTGCTGCGCAACTTCTTAAAATATCTCCTTTTCTCCCTCATCTTATGAATCTTCTCAAAATTTCTCTTCTTCCTATTAGTACTTATGGTTTCACAAAATATCCTTCTTCTTGCTTCTTCATACTCTATCTTTCTTTGGTGTAAACTCTTTACTTCGCGTTTTTCCACCGTCCCTTGTGGTTTCCTAACCTCCTCTCTCTGTTCTATTTCTTCTTTCTTGAAAATTTTTAATTCAGGCCTGCCGGGTTGCCTAACTCCTGGCTGGAGTCCCCGGTCAACTCCGCCAGCCTCGGGTTTCCCTGTTTGGGCTTAAACACGCAAAAGGACGAATCACTTCCACACGCAAAACAGACCATATTGTGGAACGAGGACGAACATTTATTTGGTTTTTGTGCTTCTGCCGGGCTTTTCACAAAGTAATCCACCGGCATACCGCACGAAAAACACAACATCAAGTGGAAGGGTGATGCGCAAAAGGAACTGACGGTAGAGTTGGACACGGAAGGACTAACAGAAGGACGAACACTATTGGGATTGGCTGTGGTTTGGTGTTGGGGTAAGGATTGGGTTTGGTGTTGGGGTGTGCGCTGTTCGAACCGTATCTCATTAACTGGTCTGGACCGGTTCTTATTTTCTCTAATGAGTTTTTCCGCTCTCTTACACTCAGCTTTGAGCTCCGCCAACGTCTCCATTTTAATGACGAAGGTCACGTTGGCTAGGTACGGTTTAAGATTTCCCCTAATTATGCCAACCAATTACCTCTCAGGGATTCTCTTCCGCAAACTGAACGTCAGGTTGTGGACTTCGCTATAAAAGTCGTCGAAAGCTTCTGCGGGCTGCTGTTTCCGTTCCATTATTTCACGGATTATTTCATAGTCGGACTCGGCGGACTTGAAGTGACTTAGCAGTTCTGCTTTCAGACCAAAATACCCAAAATCGGGATCATCGGAATGGTCTTCGAGTACCTGCCAATACCACTTCAAGGCACCGCCGGAAAGCAGACAAAGAAAGTCCGTGAATAACTGGTAGTAGGAGATGTTGTGTTGTTCCCGCATTCTCTCTACCCGGAATACGAAGCTTTCGACGCTCATTTCCTTGTTTGTCCCATCGAATTTGATGTGCCACTTGTCCAAATCCAATTTTTTCCACCTTGGAGGGTTACCACCGTCTCGCTCGGCAGTCCGATTGGTATTCGGCGTACCGTCACGAGTAGTAGTTTCCCCCCTCTGGTTTTGAGGTTGTGGCGTGGATGCCACAGCGGACCGATGTCCCACCGCGTGACTGGATGCCTCCATCTCGGCCACGCGACCACCAAGATGATCGACGTTGGTCTTGATGCTCCGCACTTCACCCGCCATTTGCACCACCAAATCTTGTTGTTGCGCCATCATCGCCATCATGCGGCTCAGCTGTTCAAAATTGGATGTGTGCTCACTGGCGTCGGTGCGATGAGCATTTAGGCCGCCGTGAACCATTGCTGGTGCGTTTCGCGAATGAACATCGCCCCCCCTGTGCACCCACGTTCTCGCTATCGGACATTTGGCACACCAAATCGATTTTATGCGAGAAGTTCAAGCTGTCCCCTTGTCTCGTTAAACGACACTCCGTTCGCGAAAGAGACCCTAAGCGAACGTTCAGGGCCAAACGATCCGAAAATCCGCGACGCGCACCTATTGAAGTAATCTGTAGGCACAAAGTCGATGGCCCTGGGAATACCAGTGTCGATTTGATTGAACACGGAACCGGCGATCTGGTTTTCCAGGGCTCGCGCACGTCTCCTAGTTAAGCGCCTATAAGGATCTAAGATCCCCAATCCCCCAAAAGGTCTTTCCTCGGTATGTTTGCCCTGGTCTTGGTCAGACATTCACTGTCTGCAGCAGCAAAAAAGACGTTTAAGCAAAAGTCCAAACGAGAAAAGAAAAAAAAAAGGTCAAGACTCAAAATTTTACGTGTAATGGATCCAAGGAAAGTAAAACCCCACAACTAACCGAGTAACAAGCGATTCAAATATGAAAAAGATATGTTAATCTATATATTTTGGTGTCAGGTGATAGAAGAATGAACAAAATTTAGCAAGAAAAAAAATTTATATATAAATAAGTTATTTATTTTAAATAATGTGTGTTAATAAATGGATGTGTATTTCAAATATGTGTGAATGTGTGTAAAAATCCAGGCAATGTGTATATGTGTGTATCTTAGAGATAAGAAAGGATTCAGTGAATTGCCTTAAATGTCTATGAACCTAAAACCAAAAATCAAAACTTAAATATTTTTCTGTTTGTGGAATAACTAAATATATAAGCAATGTATTGAGGTTGTATGCATGGACAGGGGGTATAAAAAAACCTATCGCAAACCCTACGATTGAAAATTGCAAAATAAACAAAATTAATAAAGGGAATAACAGGCAATGCCTGTATGTATAAGACGTGTAAGAAAATTCAATGCTAAGGATGTGTGTGTAAGTATGTATGTGTGTATGTGAGAAAAATAACAATTTTCACTATAAACTAAATATATTTCAAAATTCAAATGCAATATACAAAAAGGGCTACTTAAACCCAAGATGGAAATAAGAAGGAAAAAAATATAAAAAAAAATTCAACTACAAAAACAAAGCTTGAAGGATATATAAAAAAAAAAATTATTGAAAAATTCCAAACTTTCCGACAGAAACGGGAACTGAACTATTTTTGATGATAATCTTAGTGGTTGGAAAATAGTCAACAACAAAATTTTTTTTTTTTTTTATAAAAGGCAGGAATTTAGAAATATCAAACTTAAAGTTTGGATATGAGTTGAACCTGAATTATAATATATGTATAAGTCTTGGTGTGTTTGGTGCTGCCTTGGCGAAGGTTCAGTGAAGGCGGTATGTTCGTCCGTATCTAATTACTGTCAAGTCAGTTTTCGTGCTGTCCGTGGAAGTGTGGCACATCACGCTCAAGAGCTAGTCCCTAAGAGTGGATGCCACACCTCCTTTCCTAACTATCATGGCGACGACTGTAAACCTCACTTACCGGCAGTGCTGGACTCCCGGTAAGGTAGCTTAAACAGCTCGCCACGACCTTCTGCTAACGTCCGTCTTTTGGATGAGTGTCATACCAGGTACCACTTAGTCCAGTTGTAAAAACCAAAAGAAGGAACCCTGGCATGAATACTCAGCCACACTTGTCGACCAGGCGAGCCCAATCGGCGTTGCCATCATGACGGTCCCTGTTCTGTCAAAAGACGGAAATAGGGATTGGGTTTGGATGGAATATGGGATAAAAAAAGGAAGCAAATCTAGAAGAAAAGTGGGAAGATTAAAGAATAGTGAAAAATAGAGGTTACTTGAAAAACTGTGGGAAATAAAAAAGATTATCGGGCTATTATCGTTGGAAATACAAGAGCTAAAAACTGGACGCAGATATTGGAAACAAAACAAAAATAAAAGCGGAACTTGAAGGATTAATGGAGAATAAAAAACTGCCAAGCAAACTATAAATTTAAAAATGATTTGCAAAAAAAAAAACAAAAAAAATATGGAAAGACTAAAAACTAAAAAGATTACCGGGCTATTACCGTTGGGTGCCATTGTAACGTGGCTGACTGTTTGGATGGCGAGGAGCGGCGGCAAGCAGGTATGCTTGCGGGCCCAGGCTAGCTCGTCCTCTTGGGCGGGGCATTTCACCACCGTCCTCACCCACAGCCACATGAACAAAAAAGAGGTTTCATACCTGCATGTGTTTAGAAAGGAAAGCTGAAACAGATAGAAATAGGCGTGAGGGGCAAAGTTATAGAGGGGAAAGCATAAGGGGCAGAGAAAGGTGAAGGCCTGTCTTGTCAGGTGGAGTATACCCTCCCTCTGCAGTGCAACCTGCACCGCACCGTGGGCACTGTGCTGACTCCTATTTACTTACAGTGCCCCCAAACCTGACTTAAGTCTGTCCATCCGTCAATAAGTCACTTCCCTATCACTCACCTTCACCTTACCTTACCGCGCGCAAGCGCAGCACCGACACCAAAATTCGACTTAGCCCTGCATTATTGAAAATATTAAAATTTCATCCAAACATAATTCTTATGATTTATTTACAAAATTTTTGGTTTCCAAATTACCAACTAATACTATGTGCAATAATTTCAACAAACTTTGAACTCAAAGTTTACTACAAAATAATTTGCCAAGGATTCCAAAAGGCTTAACTAGTATCATTTTCTAAAACTTCTATTTACTCAAAGTAAAAAAAAAAATGCTCAAATATAATACTGAACCTTATTACTAGCTAACATTACAAATTCATGTGAAGGCAGGAAGAAGTCGATAAATTTCAAATTCCATACAATACAAAATACTTATGACTAATAGACAAAGTGTCTGAACTCAAATAAAAAAATTTAAACTTTTAGGGCCACCCTAATGCCATATTATTACTAGGAGCTAATTCTAAATCCTAAAATTGCAAATTCAAATAAAATGAAACAAAGTAAGAGGGAGAACAAAAAAAAATCAAGTACCCTAATCCCTGATCTACCGCAACCGCTCAAGTAAACATAAGATCAATTATGTACACATCAAAAGTAGGTCATCAAAGTAAAAGAATTTATGTGTATATGAAAACTAAAGGTATGTATGTAAGTGCAAATGTAGGTTTGTGACGTTTTTCATGCATGTACATATGTTCGTTGCAATCTGTTTTTATTTTTCTGATTTGCTAATTCCTGTTCTATTTTTGTAAGAGCAGAAATCTGTGCTAACACATGTACATACAACTAAACAGGTGTATTTTGATAAATTTTAATGTTTCACTCAAAACACTCACCAAGTTACTCTTCTCATCCAACGGCGCCGCTGCACTTGAGTAGCTGAAACAAAAAACTCAAACATACATATGTACATATGACCACGTTCGAACACGGATCCAGATCGATCGCTTACGATCTTGGATAATGAGCGTATATGAGGTAGTAATAAATTTGTAGCGTGATGACAATGTCAAAAAAACCAAACGTGTGTAAAAGTCAAAGAAAAAAATTATCAAGTTAAAAAAAAAAAAGGATTTAATGTGGGTGCTTGTATGCAAGCCCGTAGTGTTAAATGCGGGAAGGATAAGGGTAAGTTTGCCGGAAGCGTTCTGGCAAATATATGTAAGTGTAATATGTGCCGATGCAATCAAAAAAAAGGAATATTCAAAGTTCCATAATTTCGAGTTAGTCGCGGTCTAACCGAAAAGGAACAAAAAGCATGTACGGAAGTGGAACTATAGGCAGAGCACAACGATAAAGATCGGTGTACTTTGAATATAGTAACTATCCACAAAAGGAATGCAAAAATCAAAACTAAAAGAATCCAAATGAATTTCAAAAGTAGCGAAAAAATGCAAATGAAAAATTGATCAAAGAAACTTCAAAAAGAGTGAAATGAAAAAATAAAAATAAAACAAAGTGAAATATTAGTAAAATATTAGTAATATTACACCGTAGCACAAATTACTTAGCAAAATTTTTGGGCTAATAACCACAAGCCTTTGTTTTTGCCCAACCCTTTTTCCTACCAGAAATTCTACATCAAAAAAAAGGAAATACCTATGTGAGTAAACCTACTTATAAAAAAAAGATATAATGCCAAAAAAAATACAAAAAAGGCCAATTTGTTTCGAAACAATAGAAAAATTACTGACATTAAGGTTTAACGATTATTTCTGCTGCTGCCGTTGTGGTGTGTTGTTGTTGGTGGTGATCTCCGCCACTCCCGCTTTTAGGCTGCTCTTCCTGTTGGCAGTGTTGTTTTCGCTAAATCCTCACTTGTGTCTAATATGTGCATATTTTAATAACCTTGCCCTATTCTTGGTGATTTGGTTGCTGGCCCCTAGTGGCTTGACGAGCTGGTAACAATTAATTCTGTGGAACTGGCCGGTGGATGTGTGGCTGGTATTGTTGTTTTTGTAGCGATATCTGCTGATACAATATGTGGCTGTTGTTGGTGTTGCGTCGCCGATGCCAAAATAAAAGAATGATGTGTGGTGGCTGGTGAAAATTGTAATTGCCAATAGAAAATAAGTGGTCGTGCTTGTAATTGGCGTTGCGCCGCCGATGAAAAAAAAGTATATATGTGGTCTATATTAAAGTGGTGTAATGACTGTTGTTGGCGTTGCGCCGCCAATACCAAAATGATGCTGTATTTTTTTCTTTTGTTGGGCGGGATGTCGCCAATTTCAAAAAGACGATGTGTTTGTTGTTGGGCGTTTTGTCGTCGGCTAAGAGGCCAAAAGGGTAGTGCTGTTGTAGTTGTTGTTGTGGTGACAATATATTGCCGATACCAAAAAGGTGCTGTAGTGGTTGTTGTTGTGGTGTGTGCCACCAAATTTAAAATATAGTGTAGTGCGTGTGGGTACTTGCCGGGCGGTATGTAGCCAATTCAACCGGTGATGTGGTTGTTGTTGTATACGTGGTTTTAGCGGGGGCGATAGCCTTTGTGGTCTAATTTATTTCTGCTGCAACGGTCAGGATCGGGGGCTAGCTGGCAAACCAGATTTGCCTGGTTCTAGCGGTCGCGAGACACTTTTCACCGCGCACTACACAATAAAAAAAGGTACTTCGCTACAAAATTTAGTAAACAGGTTTTTTCGGTTTGAGGCGCGCACTAAAAACTTATTGAAAAATTTTTATTTTTTTTTTTTTTGTTAACCACTTTCCACTTACACTCACTGGCACTGATGAAATAATACTTTGGCCCGTTGGCTCATTTTGCCCCTTCTTATAGCTACCGCCGTGGTAAGGAACGTTACCCAGAAACGGGAAATTTTTACCATTACATGTCAAACTTTCTTTTCGGCTTTCCCGTATTTTCCATCTATACAATCATTCACTCATACATTCATACGCTCACCGCTCCACACAACGAACACCTACACAGATACATTTGGTTCGTGCCTTGACCGCTCACACTGATGCACTCACACGCTCATAGCCTTGCACAAATACCCATCCACATACATAATACCGAACAGAACAAACACATAGTTACATATAATTCGTCAAGGCTGCTAGGTTGTTAGCAACATGGTGAAATTTTACTTATTATAACAACATGATGCCAAGCGCAACATCTTATTTCCGTTGCAACATTGTGTTCACTATAGGTACAGTGTTGTCAATGTTAATATTATTATGTTAATATTATTTTAATGGCAACATTGCGGCCAAGGCACGGACCTGGACACAAAACACATAAACACATAGACGCATATACACTCTGCCACTCATTTAAGCCAGTATGGACACAGGCTGTCGTTACAGAGAGTTAAAGCAAGCTTATATAAAGTACCACGAAACCTCTTTATGACTATAGAGGTTACACAAGGATTCCTGAGATGAGATTAAAAATTGCTTAAAATCCTTTTTAGGGCTGATTGACGCGCCAACGAAGTTCGTCCCATTATCCGATAAGATATTTTTTGGACAACTTCTGCGTGAAGTGAACCTAGAAAAGATCCGGAGAAAAGCTTCTGTGGAGAGATCACTGGCCGCTTCCGAATGAATTGCTTTTATAGAAAAGCAAATGAAAATGCACACATATATATCCTTTGGTCACTTTATACGATCGTCCGGAATACGTCTTAATGTCGAATGGCGCGGCAAAGTCGACCCCAGTGTTTTCGAACGGTCTGGAGAGACTTGTCCTTTCATCTGGAAGAGCATCCATGATTTGTCTTTGGTATCGTTGTCTATGCAGAACGCAAGGTTTACAATGATGAATCGTAGTCCCGATTCGATTTTTGGCGGAATCCAGTACTGCTGACGAAGTAACCGTAGTGTCAATTGATTGCCTCCGTGAAGGGAAATGCAATGGAGAAAGTAAACTAGCAATTTGGAAAACGAACATTTGTACGGAAGTAGAATTGGATGTTTTTCGTTGTAGGATAAGGTCGGCGAGTTTGCTAACCGGCTGTTGTCTCGTATTACACTCTGACTGTCAAAAAATGGATTCAAGGTCAAAATTTTACTTTTCGAGGTAATAGGAATTTTGGAAGTTAGATTGCGATCTCTTCTGGAAAACAATTCATCTGAGCAAGAATAATTAGCCGACTACGCGTTTTTTAGATTTCTCTCCCGAGATGATACGAGATATATACAAATGAAACCGACGTGTGTGTGTACAAGTCCGATGGTAAGATGTCATGACGTAGAAAGGACCCGAAGTGCTCGTGGAAACGAAGAAAACTTTGCTAGAAGGTCCTCATTTTTGGATGCGACTGACTCGCTTCGAGGGTTACGTCTTCGGTTTCCGGATAGTACGATGGCCATTGCCCCGCATCTTTTATCAGATACGGAGGGCCGTGCCACTACTGCTGGTTTTCTCGCAAGTCCACGGGGTATGCTCCTCTGCTGCTAAGATCTGCAGGATTCTCCTTTGAGCTCACATGATTCCAATGATCAACCTCGACTAATTCCTGTATCTTTGCCACTCGAATAGCTACAAAGGTGGTCCAAGAGCTAGGTCGCTTTTTAATCCACGCTAGCACGATAGTTGAATCTGTTTAGCCGAAGATATTTTCCGGTTTAAAGGGCAGTTCGCTGAGGAGAGTTTGAAGCATTTCGGTGATGATGAGAAGAGCACAACATAGCTCCAGTAGAGGTAGAGAAATCGGTTTGATTGGTGCAACTTTGGTTTTTGCAAATAAAAGGTGAGAAGAAGTGATTTTTGGGGTTTCCACTCTCAAGTATATCACCCCCGCGTATGCCTTTTCCGAGGAATCGCAAAAGGCATGAATTTGGAAGGGCTATTGATCGTTGTATTCCACCCATCGTGGAATTTGTATCTCCTCGACATTTCTATAGTTTTCCAAAAAGGTTTTCCATTGGGAAAGAGTTTGAGGCTTTAAAGGCTGATCCCACAAAGTACCATCTGACCAAATTTGTTGCACGACTATCTTTGCTAATACTACTACTGGTGCTAGCCAACCGGCTGCATCAAAAAGCTTTGCTATGATCGAGAGCGCTTCACGCTTGGTATAGTTGTCTTTCATAGTAGGGGTATGAACTTGGAAGAAAAACTGATCCGCTTTAGCATTTCATCGTATACCTAAAGCTTTTCTAGTGCTTCTTTCCTCCAATTCTAAAAAATCATTTTCTAATAAATGGTCTTGAGGAAGATCTACCAAAGTTTCTCTTGAATTTGACGACCACTTTCTTAGAGACAAACCTGCACTACCTAGTGTTTCGATTAGCTCATTTCGTGCTACGTAATGAAAGCCTGCTAGTACATCGTATACATACTTTCGAAGAATTTGAGCTGCTAATGGATGAGAATCTTGGTTATCCTGGACCAGTTGGTGAAGAGTTCTAATTGCTAAATAAGGCGCGCAATTGACTCCAAAGGTTACCGTTTTTAATTGCATATCCCTTATATTATCTTGTGGATCCTCTCTAAAAAGGATTCTTTGATAAGACCTATACGCTGGATTTATCAGAATCTGACGATACATCTTCTGTATATCACTGTTAAGAACGAACTTATACATTTTCCATCGAATGTTGAAAAGTGTTAAATCCGTTTGAAGAGCGGGACCTACATGCAGAATATCATTTAATGATTCTCCATTGGATGCTAGAAGTATTAAAGACTACTCGGAACTTCATTGAAGTGCTTTCAGGCTTTAATACCGCGTGATGTGGGGGATAGAAGTGACTAGGAGAATGTTCAAAGGTTGGAGAATCGACTTGTTCCATGGGGTCTAGTTCCAAGTATTCCTTGACCACCTTGTCATATTCTACCTTTAAAGAAGGATTCTTTAATAATCTAGATTCATTGCTGTAAAACTGGCGTAGCGCGATGGGTCGATATACCTCTAACTTCAAATCCGTAGGATAAAACTGCTTGAAGGGCACTAACACTATTTACCTCCCTTCCGCCTTCCGTATGGTGGTCTTTGCATACAGCTCCTGACAAAATTAATCCTCTGCCGTTTGAAGGTTCCTTTTAGGAACTTCCTCTAATTCCCAAAACTTACGCTATTGGTTATCTAGTGGTATGTCCTCTCCCATTGAGACTTTGGTGGCAAAGCAAGAGACGTGTGCAGTGGAAGATGCTCCGGTGATGATCCACCCGAACACGGTCTCTTGGGACAATAAATTTTTATGGCCACTGCGCTTTACTCCATCTAACATGACTTTGGGATACAAGTCTCCTCCTATCAGAACGTCTAACAGACTGCTTTGTAGGAAATTCGGATCTGCCAAGGTTACTTTAGGGATGTGGTCTAAAATCTCTTCGTTTATTGAAGTGTTCGGTAAGTTGCCAGTGATCTTTGGTAAAACGTACGCGATGGCTTCTATCAAAAGGTTTTGGTCACGGGGTGAGCCCAAAATGAAGGAACAACTCTTTGAGGAATTATTTCAAACTTTTTGATTTAATCCCGAAATAACCGCGTTTGGTTTTGAGCATGGAAGCTTTAGAAGCTTACGAAGTCGCTCGGAAATGAAGGATGCTTCCGCAGCTGAGTCAATCAATGCCCAAGCGACATATGTTGACCCCAATTGAGAAATGTGAACCATTGCGGTTCCGAGAAGAGCTGAGGATAAACTTGACGATTTCAAAGTTTCTTCATCTGGAGATGAATTTCTTTTGGATGGTGTGGACTGTAGATTTGTGTGGAATGCTTGTGAAGCAGTTGCTACGGTGGAGTCTTTGGAAGGTTGCGTATTAGAAGGTACTCTATGCAGAAGAATATGGTGTCTACTTTTGCACTTGGTACACGAGTATGAACTTTTACAGTTCTTTAATGAGTGTCCTTTTCCCAGACATTTGAGGCAGCAATTATGCTTTTTAACTGACGCAAACCTGTCATTCACGGCTAGAGCTAAAAATTTGGTACAAAGTCGTAAAGGATGTTGTTGCTTAGGACATAATATACAACTTGATGAGGTGACTTTAGTTGCGAGTGCCACCTTATTTGGATTTGCTGGATTCTCTGGCTGTGACGAAATTTTTTGTTGTTGGTTCGTTGAAGACGCTGAACACTTCACATCCACTATTGATTCCAAAGTCCTATATCGCATGGTGAGGAAGGAATTTAACTCCACTTCGGTAAAGCCGTGTTGTCTACTAAGGATTGTTCCCAATGGGCGAGTGTGGTTTCTGGGAGATGGTAAGAACATATGAAAATAAGGATTGCATCCCAATTTTCGATGTCGACCTTGTGGATTTTCATCGCGGACAAGCATTCATTAATGCTCCGCTGTAGCTCTTTCAGAGCTGAAGCGCTTTCAGTCCGAATGACTGGAAACGAGAAAAGCACCTTCATGTGGCTATTAATTAACACCCGCTTATTCTCATACGCCGCTTTTAAATTGGACCATGCCATATTAAAACTCTGATTGGTTAGTGGGGCTTTGCTGACGATTTCATTTGCTTTGCCACTTGTCTTTTTAAGAAGATGAAACAGTTTTTCAACGTCACTGAGTCGCCCGTTATTTATATAACTCGCGGTAAAAAGATCCCGAAAGGATGACAACGGCACATAGTCCCCATGAAAAATGTCTGTGTCACATGGCGGTAAGCGTAAACTATTCGAGGAGTTGGCTACTTGGGCAAGGGTTTGGGAAGGTACCTGAGCAGGTACGACGGCTGCTTTCTGAATGTATTCAGTAATGCGTGCTAAACAAGACATATAATCCATAAAGGTTGCACATTGTTTAGCCTTTGCAGCTTCTAACTCGTCCTGACCAGTCAGCCAGTATAAACATTTTTCGTAAGCTTCCTTTGTTCTACACCAAATGTTCGATACTTCTGCTTTTAAAATACCTAGGGAAACCACTGAATGTTCTTTTAACGTCGATTCATCGCATTCTGCGTTGAATCTGACCACCTGGTCTCTGGTGAAATAGTTCAAATCCATCTTTACACTTCGGAGAAAAATGATTTACGTTCAATGAAAATACGGATTGGAAAAAAAATCACTAAATATTGCTCAAAACCCGCTTAAGTTTTAATGATAATGAGCGTATAACGCGATACGTATGAAGGGAATTATAAACGCTGCCAAATTATAAGCAAAACTCTAAGAGGTTATAATGGGACGAGTACTAATCCACAAGGGACTACTGGGTTGATGCGAATTTTGTCTATCAGGAATTTTCCTACTGGGACACGCATTCCAATGTAAATGGTCGTTTAGTGCAAGCGTAGGCAGATTTGTAAATGCAAGTGTATAGGTAAGTGAGAGCGCATTGATCGCGCGAACCAATTGATGTTCATGTCAGTCACTTGTTAGACAGCAACTAACAAAGACTTCTATTTTTTTGATGCACAATATGCAAAGCGAACAATTTTCTATGCTAACCAAAAAAATTGTACGTACATTCATGCATATTTTTAACATTCGCTGCGCAAACATGCTATAGCCAAACACGATGTTGCTACGCCACTTGTTCAGCGACGCCTAACTCATTTAAAAAGCAAAGAGCGCAACCTGTCTGTGTGAAGAGCGTAACCTGTTTGTCTGATCAATTGATCTATGAAACGCCGATGTCTGTTTTTTCCGTCTTTATTCACGATAAATTTCCCTACAACACAATTAATTTAATAAAAACAACCAAGTTCTATTTATTTATTAATGCACTGTAAATTCTTAATAAAAATAGCTCAACAAAATATTTTATTTTACACGCACCTTTTTGTTCCAATTTTCTCGACGATTTGGTTTGTTGATTTTCTTCCTCTTCTTCGTTTTGGTTTTTCTTCTCTCACTAAGGCTGAAAAGATGTAGAGATGCTATAGCGGATTGTTCGTTGCTTGTTGAGTTCGTATGCTCCGGAGGATCAAATGTTTGGGGGGGATGGCGACGAAAGAAAGCGCCGGTACGAACTCACGAATGCGCCGAGTTGGGCAAGCAGCAAACCACAAGGAATGAAAAAACAATGAATTAGAATATAATTAAAAGATTGTTTATTTGCATAAAGGATATGAAATAATTATGCAAATATATACAATAATTAAATAAATATAAATGAAGATATAAAAAGAAAGAAACCTTGTAATATCGATGACGACTGTAAGCGCAGCGGTTGGTGGAGAGCCAAAGACTGTCTTCTCAAGTCGTACATCAATTCTTTCCATCACTGCTTTCGCAAGTTCTCACCGGTGCATTTCCCGGCACGAGTAGTTTTGCAACGTACGGCTGCATCGAGAAATGTCCAGTGATTCCCAACTATTGCAAGCCTTTTGGCTTCAACAGCTAGAGCATAGTGATGTTTCGAAAACCAAATACTCGTCACAATATTAACATTAAAAAGGCATCAATTTACCTAAAAACCACTTTGGATTAATATCCCGCTATTAATTTTTAAACTACTCACCGTTAAAATTGTTAAGTTTGCTTTTTTCAGTTATCGAAGTTTGATCGGTTTGTTATTTATACCAACATTATTTCCGACTAGTGATAGAACTTCTAAAAAGAGTATCGAAACCGGTACTCATATAAAATACTCGGATCAAAGTATCGATGCTATGCTGAATTTAGTACAAAATAAGTAAGGAAGTTAAAGTTTGAACGAAATCGAGCACTATGTGTGACCCGGCCTATGAAAAGGTTGCTTATGACTCAAGAAATTGCCAGAAACAGCTGTTAAAGATAAACAATGCATTTCTTCAGTTTCTTATTAGTTTTCCTTTGTTTGAGTCATAAGCCACGTTTTCGTAGGCCCGGTCACATATACCTAATTGTGTGCTCTTACATATATTTTAAGAAAACGTCACGAATATTAAATGATTTAAAAGATTTTTAATCATCTTATGGCATTTAAAAAAAGTTTTTTTAAAACAATAAAAAGTTTATAGCTATTCATATGTCAATCGCGTTCCACCTACGGCTCTTTTCAGATGGTATTTAATAGATTTTGCATTGGCCTCCCAAAGCCCGCCAATGTTGGAGGAATGAGGTGGATGAAATGCCATTGAATATGTTGGTCAGTTAATTTTGCAATTACTTCGTTCAAAATCATCTCGAAATTTTTGGTAATTCGTGTTGAGAATGGCTTGTGCACCAATGAAGTTAGTGCCACCGTCACTGTAAATGTCGTGACAAAGTCCACGTCGTCCAATAAATAGCTGTAAGGCCCATAAAAAATGTTCGGTAGACAGGCTGGTGACTGCTTCAAGGTGCAGCGCCTTCGTAGCCAGGCAGATGAATATGGCAATGTAACCCTTATATACAGTTTTCCCTCGATACTTCGACGATTTCAATTTAATGGCACCTGTGCAGTCGACTGCAGTTGCTATCAAAGCGCGTTGAGGGGGATTAACTCGTTGCGCGGGCAAGTCTCCCATTAATTGCATCAATGACTGGGGTTTATTACGAAAGCACGTGATGCAATGTCGAAGTTGATTACGCACTGTTTTTTGGCCATGTATTATCCAAAACTGCCGTCGAATGTATGCTAACGATAATTGCGTGCCACCATGTAAAGTTATTTGATGAGCGAAGTTAAGGAGTAGTTCCGTGAAATGATGATTATTTGGTAAAATCATAGGATGCCTTTGATCGTATGGTAGATTGACATATTTTAAGAGACCGCGAACGCGAAGAACTTTATTGGCCAATGTTAAACTTATTAGTGGACTATTGGTAGACAAGTTGTATTCGAATTGATGAATGACATTTCGGCTCTAAAGGACATTGATCTGTGTTTTACACCGGGGGTAGGTCTGCCAAGGCAGGGACTCCTGTAAGCACTCATCGTCTGTACTAAGTAAACTCCCCCTATGGGCTAGGGGTTAGAATATGCCCACGGTAGGTATACCGGTCGTAAAAGGCGACCATAATACCATGGGTACCCAATCCGTGAGTAAGGTGTTTTTACTCGAAAGGTAGCAGGGTGGACGCGGGTATCACCCTGTGGGACCCTAGGCAAGGTCTTTATAAATCCTGCTACCGCGGGAGCAGCAGAAGCCAGTGTGACCTGATGCACTGCATCGAACGATGCTTTGTACTCAGGTCTCACCTCCTGTCCTGGGATAGCCCCCTTGTGGGAGCATCGCGGTGGCTGTGGTTTAAAATAAGGGTTCACTTTATGACACGCTCTGAGTAGATTTGTTTTCCCTTGGAGGCGCATGACCCAAGGGAATTCGGTCTCTTGCTTGTCACAGTATACCCAATTTCAAACTGACCCTGAGGTACAGATGAAAGGTTGGTCACATCCCATAATTGTGGCAACCGGAGATACCGGAGAAAGATGGTGAAACACGGTGAAAGACGAAACGTATGTCTATCGCCAGCCGAAAAGCAATCGATAATTGTACGAGTAGACCGGTGCTCATCTCGTCTTTTGAGATGTTTGAGGCTGCCTTATACTGCGTAGCGAATAGGAGGCGTTCGCAGAATGGATGGCCATATCCAAAAATGTGGCAAGATTTGATGCTGTCAAATCACTGCAGTGTGGCCGACTGCTATGCGAAGATGTTGCTGGGGCAGGTACTCGGTACTTACAGGTCTGTGAGCGGAAAAGGTTGGACACATCCCTTTAATTGTGGTAGGAGTGTAATTTGGAGTGAAAAATGGAGCATAATTGTTGCGTAATAGAGTGAAATAATAGTAGCGAAAACAGAAGCCTAAATGTAGCACAATATGGCGCGAAATGTCAAGTCAACGAGTGTGGTCTTAAGCGATGTCGAGAGACATTGCTGAGGCGGGCACTCGGCACTCACAGGTCTGTGTGCGGAAAAGGTTGATCACATCCCTTGATTTTAATTGTGATGGAGTTTAATACGGAGCATAATTGGTGCCAAGCTCACTCTGTTTGTCAACGTAGTGCGGCGTTTAAGCAATATCTAAGCAAAACCAGCTCCGTCGTCAACAATGTTTTACATTGTTGTAACACTGCAGGACAGGAAAGGTTGGTCACATTCCGAAATTGCGACAAACCACAATATCTCAATCTGATTAACTTGTTAATCAGATATTGAGATATCAAAATCAATGAAAGGGGGATATTGAGGCAAGCACGGAATTCGCGTTGGAGTTGCCGTGCAACCGCGTGCCATTACCCGAAAATGGAAGAAGAGGGTAGATAGTCCTCCTCGGCCAAACTAAGGCTGGTGGACTTGAACACCCCAGCTCACCGATTGGTACCAACTTGTTGGGCCGAAGATCAACGGACATTGATCTGTGTTTAACACCGGGGGTAGGTCTACGGAGACAGGTACTCCTGTTAAGCATTTATCGACTCTACTAAGTAAACAATTCGATAAAGGCTTTGTTGCAGTTCTTTACCTGTGAACGGCCGTAATTTTTGTCGCCAACATTAGGTTTGCGGAGATTATGAAAAAATCTAAGAAGCCAAGCTGTTATACGTATAAGTTGATTGTAAGATGAATATTGAAGTATGAACAACGTGTGTGTGACTGCCGTATACGTTAATATCTTATTCGGGTTTTCTTCTGTCATTGTTCTGTCGATTTCTTCGTGAAGGAAACAGGCCAAGACGATTTATCTTTCCGCAACCAAGCAGGCTCTTGCCACCAAACGTCATATTGCTGCAACTGGGCTGGGTTCAACCCCTTGTTGCGCAGTCGGCCGGATTGTCTTGAGTTTTTACATGACGCCATTGGCTTGGCAAGCTACTTGAGAAAATTTTAGAAACGCGATTCCCCACGTATATTTTCCATCTATTCGTATCACCCGTGATCCAGTATCAAATGCTAGTTGCATCAGTCCAATAATATGTTGGGATTTCACGACAGCGCTTTTGTAAATGTTTTTGTGCCCACTTGGCAATGGTTGTGGCCAATACCGCTCCACAAGTTCGACTCTTCGAATTGTAATTGGATTGTTGGGCGTGACTCTGGATTTGGACGCAATCAGATGGCTATGAATCCCACTGTGCAGATATTGTATTCGTAAATATACGGCCGCTGTATACACAAGGAAAATGGAGCTGCCAGATTATACTAGAACTATCGCCACCACTCATCTTTCAGAGGCATTGGCTATTAAATATAAAAAGGAGGAAGAAAACACCAAGTCACATATCATACGAGCAGTTGCGTTAGCAAGTCCAGTTCGACTGAGAAGGATCAAAAACAGCATTCCCACACCCCGAAATGCGCTACCTAGGAGATACACTCCTGAAGAGTCTTTGGCGCTCTTTATAGATCTCGGGTTATCGAAGGATAAATATAATATATTGCGTGAGTCATTATTGCAACATAATGCCGATCTTTTCCCTGGATACAAACAAATCACTCAAGCCAAAAAAGAAGCAGTTCCTCCAAGAACCAAAATAACAGAAGCATCAGCTGAAGTTGAGCTCAAAACTTAATGGACCATCCGTCTATGGGACCTTGAAAAGTTTTTCTGAAGAAAAGTTGAAATAACTGCCAAAAAGCCTAACATTAATAAATAAATTGGGCTGTGATGGATCATCAGGACAAAGCGTATATAAACAAAGAATAAATGTAGACGATGGAACAATTACAAATCGTAATATGTTTATGGCTTCTATTGTTCCCCTCCGTTTAAAAGACGAAACTTCAGAATATTGGAAAAATCCACGGTCATCATCAGTTAAATTGTGCCGACCGATATTATTTAAATATGAGAAGGAGTCTTCGGAACTTATGAAAGCTACAGTGAGTGACATAAAAAATCAAATCGCAAAATTAGAACCAACAATAATTGATATCGAAGACGGGAATGTTATTACCATAAAGCATGATTTTCTTCTAACAATGGTCGATGGAAAAGTTTTAAACTTACTAACAAACACATCATCTACATTGAAATGACCAATCTGTAAGAATAGTCAAAAAGACTTTGAAAATCTTGATGATTCAATTATTGACGAACTAAATCAAGAATATTTTTTGAACACGATGAAATGACTGCTCTCATTACTGAAGTCGATAGAGATATTGCCAAACGATTGGGAGCAATTTTAAATATTTTAAATTGCCATAAAAAAGTTAATGGACTTAAATTTGGAGAATATGCGTCGAAAACCGCAGAGCTGCTGCTTCAAAAGTATCCTTAGTAAAAGCTCACACCAACAGTACATACAATTTTGACCCATGGTAAAGATTTAATAGAATACCAGTGTTTACCATTAGGAGAATTGTCAAAAGAAGCTCAAGAATCTAAAAACAAGGATTACAAAAAATATAGAAGTACTAACGCTTGCAAAATCTCACGAGTTAAACAAAACGAGGACCTTTTCAACATGTTGGCCATCTCTTCTGATCCATGCATATCATCCATAAAGCATGTAAGATCACAAATCCAATATATATCACAAAAGGATCTTACAGACACCTATAGCTCAGAAATGGTTTCCTTGTTAGATATATTTTCAAGTGACTAAGACTACGTTAAGATTAAAAAATGATCCACCTTTTTCTATCACAACAAAAAAACTTATTTAGTACTTAGTTTTGTTATTTTATTGAAAAAGAAAGAAATCAATAAATACAAGTTTATTATTTATTATAAATAATACAGTTATTTCATTTAGTAATTATAATCATATAATTTTCGTTTTTACATCTTTTTAAAATTTATCAAATTTTAAGATAAGATTTGAAGCACCCTTTATGTATATTTATTTTAAAGCTTAGGCTTTGGCTATCAGAAGAGTAAGAAATTTTTACGGAAATCAATGAAATTGGTAAAGCGGTTATTAAGATAAACTGTTTATCATAAGTGGGCAGTGTTCAAAAATTTATTAGTTGTTCATCTTTGGCTCAAATACAATAATATTGAACAACTATTAATAATTTTTCTTAGTTAAGTATTAATAATATATTTGGTTTTTGAATTTTTCAAAAATATATAAGTAAATTTATACAATGAATTTGCAAGCAATGTTTATATACTTATCCCCTAGCGTACACATTTCACTTTTATAAGAGTACTAGCAGACCCGGCAGACATTGTTCTGCCCTAAATTTGGTCTATCTGCATACATTTTAATAAGCTTTTTCCGTCTAACTCTGCCCTCCCCCTCCCCCTCTTCACTTTTTCTTAATCCTCCCTCCGTCTTTTTCGCTTCATCTATCTCTATCTTCGTCTCACTCTATCTCTTTCTCAGTCTCCTTCTCCTTCCCTCTTTTCTCTTATCTCAAATTCTTCTCATTGATCATTTATTGCCAGTCCAAGAGGGTGGTATCTATTTTGTTCCAGACCCATTCCGAGTCCCAGTCCCACTACGAGTCTCAGTCACAGTCCGTCTCTGGTCTACTTCCCGGAAAAAAGGATCGTAAATACTAATATAGGCAAATTTATATACCAAATTTCAGGCAAATCGAATAGTGCGTATGTAAATAGGTATGTGGGTATTATTAATTCATGTCTTTATTTCGGTTTCGCATGCATATTTATTAGTATTGCCAGGTTGATGCGACTAAATAGAATATCACAATGAAAATTACTTTAAAGCTCTCAGCAACAGCTTTCATTTGACATCCATATTACACACACATTCTAGGGGTAGCCGGGTCCACGTTTTGGCCTATATATCGAGACAATAATCACCAGTAGGTATGAAAACTACCCTGCACTAAAGCACACATCAACAGCTTCAATTTGATACCCATAATGTAAAAACACATGCTAGTGTTACCTTGATCCACGTTTTGGCATATATCTGGAGACCCTAGTAACAAATAGGTATGAAACTCACCCTGTACTAAAGCACTCATCAACAGCTTTTATTTGTTATCCATATTGTATAAACACATTTTAGGGGTACCCGGGTTCACGTTTTGGCCTATATCTCGAGACCCTAGTCACCAATAGGTATGAAACTTACCCTATACTATAGCACTCATCAACAGCTTTCATTTGATATCCATATTGTATAAACTCTGTCTAGTGGTACACGGGCCCACGTTTAGTCACCAATAGGTATGAAAACTACCCTTTACTAAAGCACTCATCAACAGCTTCAATTTGATACCCATAATGTAAAAACACATGCTAGTGTTACCTTGATCCACGTTTTGGCATATATCTGGAGACCCTAGTAACAAATAGGTATGAAACTTACCCTGTACTAAAGCACTCATCAACAGCTTTCATTTGTTATCCATATTGTATAAACACATTTTAGGGGTACCCGGGTTCACGTTTTGGCCTATATCTCGAGACCCTAGTCACCAATAGGTATGAAACTTACCATATACTATAGCACTCATCAACAGCTTTCATTTGATACCCATATTGTATAAACTCTGTCTAGGGGTACACGGGCCCACGTTTTGGCCTATATCTCGAGACCCTAGTAACAAATAGGTATGAAGCTTACCCTGTACTAAAGCACTCATCAACAGCTTTCATTTGTTATCCATATTGTATAAACACATTCTAGGGGTACCCGGGTTCACGTTTTGGCCTATATCTCGAGACCCTAGTCACCAATAGTTATGAAACTTACCCTGTACTGTACTATAGCACTCATCAACAGCTTTCATTTGATATCCATATTGTATAAACTCTGTCAAGGGGTACACGGGCCCACGTTTTGGCCTATATCTCGAGACCCTAGTAACAAATAGGTATGAAGCTTATCCTGTACTAAAGCACTCATCAACAGCTTTCATTTGTTATCCATATTGTATAAACACATTCTAGGGGTACCCGGGTTCACGTTTTGGCCTATATCTCGAGACCCTAGTCACCAATAGGTATGAAAACTACCCTTTACTAAAGCACTCATCAACAGCTTTCATTTGATATCCATATTGTATAAACTCTCTCTAGAGGTACACGAGCCCACGTTTTGGCCTATATCTGGAGAACCTAGTCACGTTTTGGCCTATATCTGGAGACCCTATGCAAATTACCCTCTATTAAAGCACTCATCAACAGCTTTCATTTGTTATCCATATTGTACAAACACATTCTAGTGGAAACCGGGTCCACGTTTTGGCCTATATCTCGAGACCCTAGTCACCAATAGGTATGAGAACTACCCTTTACTAAAGCACTCATCAACAGTCTTCATTTGATATCCATATTGTATAAACTCTGTCTAGGGGTACACGGGCCCACGGTTTGGCCTATATCTCGATACCCTAGTAACAAATAGGTATGAAACTTACCCTGTACTAAAGCACTCATCAACAGTTTTCATTTGTTATCCATATTGTATAAACACATTCTAGGGGTACCCGGGTTCACGTTTTGGCCTATATCTCGAGACCCTAGTCACCAATAGGTATGAAAACTGCCCTTTACTAAAGCACTCATCAACAGCTTTCATTTGATGTCCATATTGTATAAACTCTTTCTAGGGCTACACGGGCCCACGTTTTGGCCTATATCTGGAGAACCTAGTCACGTTTTGGCCTATATCTGGAGACCCTATGCAAATTACCCTCTATTAAAGCACTCATCAACAGCTTTCATTTGTTATCCATATTGTACAAACACATTCTAGGGGAAACCGGGTCCACGTTTTGGCCTATATCTCGAGACCCTAGTCACCAATAGGTATGAGAACTACCCTTTACTAAAGCACTCATCAACAGCCTTCATTTGATATCCATATTGTATAAACTCTGTCTAGGGGTACACGGGCCCACGGTTTGGCCTATATCTCGAGACCCTAGTCCCCAATAGGTATGAGAACTACCCTATACTAAAGCACTTTTCAACAGCTTTCATTTGTTATCCATATTGTATAAACACTTTCTAGGGGTACCCGGGTCCACGTTTTGGCCTCAATCTCGAGACCCTAGTCACCAATAGGTATGAAAACTACCCTGTAGTAAAGCACTCATCAACAGCTTTCATTTGTTATCCATATTCTTTAAACACATTCTAGGGGTACCAGCGTCCACGTTTTCGCTTATATCTCGAGACCCTAGTTACCGACGGGTACGAAAAATACCCCGTATCAAAGTACTCATAAACAGCTTCCATTTGATACCCATATTGTACAAACATATCCTAGGATTACGCAGATCCACGTTTTGATCTCAAGACCCTAGCCAGAACGGGATAAAAATTATCCTATGTCTGTCTCCTGGTTCTAAGCTACCCGTCCACCAATTTTCAGCTAAATATGTTCATCAAAATCAAAAAAGCGCATCAAAATCCGCTGCGTATTTTTAAAGGTTTAATCATTCAAAGGGACATAGGGACAGAAGAAGCGACATTGTTTTATACTATGTAGTGATGTACATCCATACATACCTATAAACCTACGCCCGAAGATAAATAACGCAGCAAATGTTATATATGTACGTATGTATGTGTCGCGTCATCCTCGCTCAAAAGCAACAGTTCATAGCCAACAACCATACAACCACATTTTTTGGTAAAAATGTTACTTTTGTTTAAACAATTTGGCTGATATAAGAAAGGAATCAAGTATTTTTTTTGATGCAGATCGAAGGTAAATAGTTCAAAGTTTCACTGAAAAGTAGAATTTTTTAAATCCATCCATCCGTTTATGGGTTATAGCTGTGTAACCAAAAATTTTATGATTTTTTACTACATTTTGGCAATTTGCCACGCCCCAATAATATATATCTTCAAATTGTATTAATTGTACCATCTCACGTAGCTAAGCTTTCAAATGCAAAAAACCGTTTTAAAATCGGAGCATTCTGTGTGAAGTTATGTGCATACATGGCATTTAGCGACTTTATTTTATAAGATTTGTAGATAGATAAAATCGTCCATCAAGTTTGGTGGAGATTGATAAACTTGCTACTAAGACAAAATTTTTAATCACAAGTGTGTAGAGCCACACTTCTTCATGTTCAAATACATCCTCATAAAAAAAATTTCAAAGTTTGTCCTTCAGTTTTTAACAATTTTTTTGTTTTTATAATTTTTCAACTTTGACGAATTATTGGGAAGCACCCTGTTACTCTGGCACCCTGTTCTTTAAATTGTACAAAGTCTAAATAATTAGCTTTCAGGTGCAGTATGAATCTTTAAAATATCTTCATTAGTTGAAAAGTTATGATTTTTGCGAAGAAAAAACTCAAAAGGCGCCATAGTGCGTCGCTGGAATGATTTGAGTGAAAGTAGTCGTCTATCCCCTCCGTGTATTGAGAACGAAATGTATCATTGCGCTGAAATTTACGCTTCAGTTGCAAAAAACGATTGAGTGCGATTTGTCTGGATCGGCCTAAAGGTTGATTAGGGTCTTAGATTGATTTTAATGGAAGTCGAACCAGTTACTTTCCATTAGCTTGTCTCACATGGGTTTTGCAAAAAAACTCTTCGCACCATTTCTCTTGCTCTGACATTGTATTTTCAGCAGGCACTTGTTCGCTGTCGTAGAATTTTTGCACAAGCGCTTCTAATTTAATGCTAGTATGATCGCAGTGCACCTTGATAGCAGCAGGTGGGGAAGAATCGATTCGACCCAGCAAAATCCAGCCGAGACGGGTTTTTTGAGCAATCGGCTGATTGAACGCACCGATCCTCATTTCCGGTAGTAAGATTTGCGCTGTTATGTTAGCGCCAAGAATGACGTAAATTTTCTTAGGCTGATAGTATAAAGGGTCTGCCAGAGTGAGACCTTGAATATGTTCCAATTCTTGTCGTACACAGCGCCAACTTGGCAGTTCCATAGTGAGATGAGTCAGCACGTAAGCGCTTTCGATGGGAACAGCAAAATTTTCATAGAGGCAAAAATGTATAGTGAAGCTAACTACAAATTTCGACTGGCTCAGGGCCCTGGGACCAACTCCACAGATATCTGCGGAAGTAGGATGACGTTGAAGGCATAAGCGTTGAACTGCATTTTCAGAAATAAGTGTTCCTTCCGAACCTTGATCGTTAAAAGCACAAAATGTGGAGGATTGATTTGCGGCTTCGTTCCGTAGCGAAACTAAAGCCGTGGCCAAAAGAACCTGTTTGGATAAATGACTAGCGGATGCGATAGAGTCCACATGTACAGAATTGGATGCTAATGTTGCATGTGCATGAGCACCACGTTTTGTATCTAATGATGGTGTCGATCTAAGCCCTTGTGGTGAAGCCGATGCTAGTGTGAAAGGTTGGGCGTATTGAGCTGTTGTTGTTGTCGCTGTATTGGTTTGAGAAGTCCGTGAAAAATTGAATAATGTGTGGTGACGCTGACCCAATTGTTTGCAGTTTTTGCTGCTTGTGCATTGTGATAATGCATGAGACTTACTTAAAAAGTTGAGACACAGCTTAGTTTTATTGGATATGTTCTTTCTTTCAAAGCAATTTTGGATAGAAAGGTTGGTCCAACAGCGAATTATATGTTCTTGCCCACAAAGTGCACAAAGATCGTGTGAAGATTGTTGGACTTTAGTGGCAGCGTGGTATGATTTTACCTTAGGTACCGTACGCGCAGGTAATTTGGATTTCTGAAGATGATTATTCTTATTATCATTTAACAGTGGACGTATGGGTGTGGCATTAAAAGTTAACGTGCGGTTTTCGATTGCATCAGTCGTAAAGAGACGATTGGTTAAAAAGTCTTGTAGATCAGAAAAAGTCGGGATCTCGATTTTACTTCCTAGATGACGCTCCCATGCGGAGTGTGTTTCAACAGGTAGTTTGGTTGTTAAGTAATGTGCAATCCAATGATCGCATTCCCCTATTGGAACCTTAAGCCGTTTAAATTCGTTGACACACACATTCGCCACATTAAGCAAAGTCTTTTTATGTCGTCTGGCTTTTCGTTAACGAGAACTGGTAAATTGTATAACGTACTCATATGATGGGAAAGTATTATACGCGGATTATTATAACGTTTTACCAACAACTCCCATGCCGTGGTATAATTTGTTTCCGTTAAAAGCATTTGATGTGTATCCAGATCACGGTCAATCATCAATGTCTGCTTCAAATAATGAAATTTTTGGATATAATTTAATTCAAGGCTGTTATGAATTAGTCGATTGAATGAATCATGAAAGCTTGGCCAATCGGTGAACTTGCCAGAAAAAGAGGGTACTGTTAAATGTGGGAATTGAGCAGCCACGACAAATCGCACTTGAGAATCAGATGACTGGTTCTTAGTCTTTGTCTCCTCGCAATCCGTTGCAGGGGGGGGGGGGGGGGATATCTGTTTGCTGCTGTTTTACCAGACAGAAGAGTTCCAAGTGAATTTCTTCAAATTGGGAGGAACATCATTAGAAAAATATTCATGGTCATTTTTAATGTCTGAACACATGATTAATTTGTGCGTGAAACAAAACTCCTCATTCAAAGCACTAATGCGGTTTAAGCGCTGTTCAAAATATGGCTTAGTTTTTCGCAAAGCGGAATCCTTCATAAATTGGACAGAATTTGTTCAAGGGTCGTAAGTCGATTCGCTTGTAGCTTGATTAATGCTACATTCCCCATATTATATCTATAAATCTTATAAAATAAAGTCGCTAAATGCCATGTATGCACATAACTCTACACAGAATGCTCCGATTTTAAAACGGTCTTTTGCATTTGAAAGCTTAGCTACGTGAGATAGATATATATTACAGGGGCGTGGCAAATTGCCAAAATGTAGTAAAAAATCATAAAATTTTTGTTTACAC
Organism: Eurosta solidaginis; assembly: GCF_040869045.1. Lineage (NCBI taxonomy): Eukaryota > Metazoa > Arthropoda > Insecta > Diptera > Tephritidae > Eurosta > Eurosta solidaginis. The sequence goes on along the minus strand of NC_090319.1, from coordinate 188,418,812 downwards.
AGCTATAACTCATAAACGGATGGATAGATTTAAAAAATTCTACTTGTCTGTTAAACTCTGAACTATTTACCTTCGATCTGCATCAAAAAATACTTGATTCCTTTCTTATATCAGCCAAATTGTTTAAACAAAAGTAACATTTTTACCAAAAAATGTGTTTGTATGGTTGTTCGCTGTGAACTGTTCGCGCTAATTGCTTTTGAGTGAGGATGATGCGACACATACATACGTACATATATAGCATTCGCTGCGTTATTTATCTTCGGGCGTAGGTATATAGGTATGTATGGATGTACATCACTACATAGTATAAAACAAAGTCGCTTTTTCTGTCCCTATGTCCCTTTGAATGCTCAAACCTTTAAAAATACGCAACGGATGAACATATTTGGCTGAAAATTGGTGGAGGGGTAGCTTAGAACCAGAAGACAGACATAGGATAATCTTTATCCCGTTATGGCTAGGGTCTTGAGATCAAAACGTGGATCTGGGTAATCCTGGGATATGTTTGTACAATATGGGTATCAAATGGAAGCTGTTTATGAGTACTTTGATACGGGGTATTTTTCTTACCCGCCGGTAACTAGAGTCTCGAGATATAAGCGAAAACGTGGACGCTGGTACCCCTAGAATGTGTTTACAGAATATGGATAACAAATGAAAGCTGTTGATGAGTGCTTTAGTACAGGGTAGTTTTCATACCTATTGGTGACTAGGGTCTCGAGATTGAGGCCAAAACGTGGACCCGGGTACCCCTAGAAAGTGTTTATACAATATGGATAACAAATGAAAGCTGTTGATGGGTGCTTTAGTATAGGGTAATTTGCATACCCCTGGGTGACTAGGGTCTCAAGATATAGGCCAAACCGTGAGCCCATGTACTCCTAGACAGAGTTTATACAATATGGATATCAAATGAAGACTGTTGATCAGTGCTTTAGTAAAGGGTAGTTTTCATACCTATTGGTGATTAGGGTCTCGAGATATAGGTCAAACCGTGGACCCGGGTTCCCCTAGAATGTGTTTATACAATATGGATAACAAATGAAAGCTGTTGATGAGTGCCTTAATAGAAGGTAATTTGCATAGGGTCTCCAGATATAGGTCAAAACGTGACTAGGGTCTCCAGATATAGGCCAAAACGTGGGCCCGTGTACCCCTAGAGAGAGTTTATACAATATGGATATCAAATGAAAGCTGTTGATGTGTGCTTTAGTAAGTAGTTTTCATATACCTATTGGTGACTAGGGTCTCGAGATATAGGCCAAAACGTGAACCCGGGTACACCTAGAATGTGTTTATACAATATGGATAACAAATGAAAACTGTTGATGAGTGCTTTAGTACAGGGTAAGTTTCATACCTATTTGTTACTAGGGTCTCGAGATATAGGCCAAAACGTGGGCCCGTGTACCCCTAGACAGAGTTTATACAATATGGATATCAAATGAAAGCTGTTGATGAGTGCTATAGTACAGGGTAAGTTTCATACCTATTGGTGACTAGGGTCTCGAGAGATAGGCCAAAACGTGAACCCGGGTACCCCTAAAATGTGTTTATACAATATGGATAACAAATGAAAGCTGTTGATGAGTGCTTTAGTACAGGGTAAGTTTCATACCTATTTGTTACTAGGGTCTCCAGATATATGCCAAAACGTGGATCAAGGTAACAGTAGCATGTGTTTTTACATTATGGGTATCAAATTGAAGCTGTTGATGTGTGCTTTAGTACAGGGTAGTTTTCATACCTACTGGTGATTATTGTCTCGGTATATAGGCCAAAACGTGGACCCGGATACCCCTAGAATGTGTGTGTAATATGGATATCAAATGAAAGCTGTTGCTGAGAGCTTTAAAGTAATTTTCATTGTGATATTCTATTTAGTCGTATCAACCTGGCAATACTGATAATATGCATGCGAAACCGAAATAAAGACATGAATTAATAATACCCACATACCTATTTACATACGTACTATTCGATTTGCCTGAAATTTGGTATATAAATTTGCCTATATTAGTATTTGCGATCCTTTTTTCCGGGAAGTAGACCAGAGACGGACTGGGACTGAAACTCGGAATGGGACTGGAACAAAATAGATACCACCCTCTTGCACTGGCAATAAATGATGAAGAAGAATGAGAATGATTTGAGATAAGAGAATAGAGGGAAGGAGAAGGAGACTGAGAAAGAGATAGAGTGAGACGAAGATAGATATAGATGAAGCGAAAAAGACGGGGGGGAGGAGTGAATAAAAGGATTAAGAAAAAGTGAAGAGGGGGAGGGCAGAGTTAGACGGAAAAAGCTTATTGAAATGTATGCAGATAAACGAAATTTAGGGCAGAACAATGTCTGCCGGGTCTGCTAGTTGTTTGTAAGTATATGGATACGCAAATTAAATAAATTAATGTGAAGAAAATCGAATGCAATGTTGAGCGTTGAATAAATGTGTGTATGTTAGATGTTGGCAGAGGATAACGTTAGCGATCCGATGCAAAGAAAAAATCTGCGGTTATAGCAACTGTTCACTGCAGAGTGCCGAAATTAAAATATGTATGATATGATGAATAAGCCTGATATTATTTTTATGCAGCAGCGATGTTAGCAATCATATAACTGTTATATAGTTGTATAATTTCACGGTAGAAATGGTTGAAAAGGGTTCCCCTCATGGGCCACCAAAAAATGTGTAGTATTGGAACAACGTGCTAGATACTTTCTACAACATCTAGATATTTTCAACAACTGCATATAAGTACATGCAGATCGAACTATGAAATGCACGACCCACTTCGTGGTATTTGTCATGATTTCAATAGTCACTGCAAAAATTTAGGTACATGCGATCCAATTCTCAGAATTAAAAAGTACCTACTTACTACCTTAAATATGTAAGGTGTAACTCCCTATACCTCTGTGTGTCTTTGAATTTGAATGATTTAATACATCAGTATACAGTATATTTTTGTAATTATTATATATTTAAGTTGCCAAGCCTTTTGTTTGTTTTTCATACTATACTTTATTTAGTCTGATTAATTGTTAAATTTGTAGACTAATAAATAAATAAATAAATAAATAAATACTATAGTAAATGGGGTCACTTTTTGTGTGAATAACTCACCCGAACAAATGTGTTGTGATACAGCTCGCCAACTCAGGAACCTTTCCTCTAAATTGAAATAAGAGAAAGCTACGTAGCTTGAAATGTGTATTTATTGAAATATAGTAGGATGTAGATTAATGTACACATTAAGGTATTAGTTTTAATAGTTCGAAAAATATACATATTCCGCCAAAATATGCGTGTGTATCGAGTGAAAATTGTGCTAATGTGTGAAGTGAGCTGCAGAGCCCGAACTCTATTTTACAAACTATGCCGCGTTCCCCTGAGTTGGAACTTTATTGTGCAAACTATGATGCGTCCCACTGAGTTGGAACTTTAGCCATCAGATCAGCTACAAATTGGAAATCTTGATTGGTGATGGGTAGTCAATTGTACTGAAAATATTGCTTATTGTACAGTTGCTGTTGTATTTACCTGTGGCTGTATACCCTACCTAAGCCTCATGATGTCCCTCTGACTTTCCACGTTATTGTTTCTCAGTTTTTCTATCGATTGCCATAAAGCGTTCAAAGTCGCAATAATACCTGTTAAGTGATCGCCGGCTGGAGCTGGCTGTTCTGACGTGTTTACCACTGTATTCTCCACATTTTTTTCACTCTTTTGTTGTTGTAGTGCTTCGCCCCATCAAATAGGTGTGACCAATCACAAATTGTCATCAATTTCCTCTAACGAGAGTTCATGGAAACTTGCTGTTTCAACAGGGGTGGACCATAATGGGAATACAGTTAAAGGGATGGTTGGTGTCATGTGGGGACACATTACACGCAGGACATATGTTTTGTATATCGGGGTTGATTCTGGATTGGTAAGAGTTTAACCTGTTACGGTAATCAGATCGAAATTGAGCTAGAATGACGCGCGTTTCCCTAGGGGAGAGTGCGTTCCTCCTCTGCTAGCTTTGGGTACTCTTCTTTGAGTACAGGATTCACCGGGCCATTCCTGGAATAGAGATCCGACGCCAGTTTGTGGATTTCGTTGAGGACCTGCTTGAGCTTTTTAGCTTCATAAGGCTGTGTTCTCAGGTGCCGTATTTCGTAATAATGCTTACGGAGATGACTCCTTAAGCCCCTGGGCGGTGTAGGCACATCAATGAGATACCTGTTGCGATGCCCAGGTTTCTAGGTATTCAACAGAAACTGTTTGGTTAGCGTTTCATTTCTCTCTCTAATGGGGAGTATTCTCGACTCATTATGTAGATGGTGTTCTGGGGATATATAAAGACAGCCCGAGGCGGCCCTGTAGATTTTGGCAGGCCTGTAGCTTCTTCCAGTGAGTAATCTTTAGGCCTGCCGACCTACGCGTAGCATGCAATCGGCTGGCTTTGTATTTGGTAATGAGCGTTTCTTTATATTTATCCCAAGTACTGCCAGCAAGAGATTTGAGGATTTTATTGTGGCTCTGGATTTTCGGTACAGTTACGGCTGCATGCTCAAAATGTAGATCCTGATCGAACATCTCACCCAAGGTTCTGGGGTGCAAGACAGTCGGCAGCGAAGTGCCATTGACGGGGATGTTCAAAAAGTCGACGCTTGGGACTTGCATGTTGTATATAAGGGCGCAATAATCGGTAACAATGTCAGGCGAGGCGAAGAAACTGGAGAGATCAGGTTTATCTTGTTAAAAAGCACCATTATTGTGCAGTCATCGGCGTAGGAAACGATAGTGACTCCTTCTGGTGGTGAAGGTAGCTTTGATATGTAGAAGTTAAACAAAAGTGGGGATGGGACACCACCTTGTGGCACCCTATGTTTAATTCTTCTTGGTTTGGATTTTGCGTTTCTGAATTGCACCGCTGCTTGCTGACCAGACCGATAATTTGCGGCCCGCCTTTTAAAATTGAAATTAAGAAAACTTGTAAGAAATAGTGGACGCGATTAATTTTGATATACATAAATTAAAATTATTTTATGGCGTGGAATCAGAGTGTTATAACTTATTGGCAACACCGTTAATTAATTATGTTGTTTGCCCTTACAATATTTTGGTTACAAGTTGCTTTGATTTATCTTACTTGAACGTTGGTTGGTTGAATGTTATCTCTTAATTATATATTATGTACGTCTGCTTTTCCCGATTGATTTTTGCCAATGACTTGAACAAATTAACACTGCACTTTCACAAGCTGCTCTAGTTGTTATTGGCGAGAAGAAATGTTCAAAGGAATAGAGGGAAATGACACAGGGTGCCTAGCAACTGCGTATATTTTGTATGCCTATATATATATAATCAGAAAACGAATTTTTATGAAAATGGGATAAGTAAAATTTATCCACATTATAAATATGCCATCAGTAGGTAAATATTATGAATGCGTGGGGTAATTGACATGGAGCCTAGTGAAGGCACCAAAAAGGGGCATCGGGATATACTGTAATATCCAGGACGACACCTTTTTCGAGTTCCATACAAAATTTTATCGAATGACGCAGCCAAACCTTTCCGAAAGAGAGAAGTGCTCAGCATCATAATGCGGTGTTCGATCCGTTTGAGCTTTTAGCAAATTTCTTAATATCATCGAAGATAGTGGTACAAGATGCTTAAAAGTAAGGTATCAGCTGGGATGGGATGAAGCACTGCCTGCGGAACTGACAGCAAAATGGGTACCTTGGTGGAAAGAATTCCACCGTATCAAAGAACTTGACATCCCGAGGAGTTACTCGTTCCATATTTCCCAGGGCAATAAAGTTGAGCTAAATATCGTCGTCGACGCAAGCCCAGTAGCATTTGCAGCTGTATGTTATTTCGTTATTGCGCGGCAGGTAGAAGTCAGTCACTTTAGTCGGTTTACCTTGTATGTATGTTTGCTGATTTGGTTGGTTTATTGTTTTGTGTTTATGGGTGGTGCGTGATTACTTTGTTTCTTGTAATCAAGTTTTAGAGATTCAAATATTATGTCAGAAAAACTATTTGTTTATTTTTTTATTATTCTACTCTCGAATATTTTATGTTTGTAGATTTTCATATTTTCAAGTAAGTCGGCCTTCTTCTTGCATGTGAAGGACCTTCACTTTTTTATTAACATTTGCTGGTGAGCATCTATTTCCGTCCATGTGATTCGCAAACGTGAACTCTATTATGATTGTCGGATTCCGTTTTTGTCTTTTTTTAATCTCTAATGTATTATCTGAGCCTCGTTCTTACTTGTCGTCATGTGTGTGTTGGTATTGGCAGGTAAGTTTGTATATACCGGGGTTGCTTCACGGGTCCTCTGAATTAATGTTAGTTCTTAGTTTTCGCTTTAAAATGTTCGACGCGTTGAGCGCTGTTCTAATGTTGTATTTTCAAAAAATTTTGCCAAATTATAAGTAGCCCTTCCAGTGCTTTCCTTTTATTTCCTTTGAGTTTTTCTACTAGTGTTTTTTTTTAATATTATACGTGTACATGTATGTAATGTGCTTTACGTGTTGCTATCGCAAATGATGGAATTTTATTTAAAAATGCAAATTATTTTTCACAAATTTTAAATTTAAAAAAATTTTCTTATTGGGTTAAGATTTTTTTCTTTTTGACATTATAGTCCAATTATGTATGAGAGAACTGTCAAACTCAATCACTCTTTATTCGCTTCCCGAGGCAGCCGGTTCTATGTACCGGACCGACCAAGGGCTGTAATTTCAGTGTAACCCCACAAATTATCATCCTCCCAGCAGATCCGAGCAGCGGGACTGCGACATACTCTCCTGCTCCGGGAAGGAATCGAACCCAATCCGGGTCCTCCTCCCGACCCCGGTCCTGAGAAATAGTTTTGCTGCGTTTGCTTTTTAGGACGGTCATACTTTTGTCAGGGTGTCACGTGCAAGGGATGGATGCATCGGACAGGTTGTTCTGGGATATATCCCAAAACCCGACGTAATCTTAACTTTTATAAATATTTTGTGGCTCCTTTAGGGCGTCCCGTAGTCTTCGCCTCAGCCCCCCCACTACCTTCCAGCATATCTGTTGCTCAGCCAGCCACAACAAGTATCCGATACTGCTCGTGATTTACGGCGCCACCAGCTCATACGACCACTCCCACTCATAACTACAATCTCCGTAGTAGAGTCGGTAGCAACGCCGAGCATCACCCCCACCCCCATCTTCTTCTCCCCTCTTTTCCGTCAGCAATCGTGTAGGTCAGGGAAGCAGACTCTTAGTCCCTACCAACTTTTGCACCATTTGCCAGCACAGAATATATATGTTTGCGTCATCCGCCAATGCATCTCCTGCCTTGGATGGTGCCACTCTCCTATATATTCTGGTCTCCGCGACGGCGCCCACCGACGGGCTTCATTACGCCATGTTGCCAGGCCGCAAACCCAAATACACCGGGCACCCCAATGCTTACCCAGGGACGTCCAGTCCCAGGGCCGCAACAGCAATTTCGTCCCGTCACTTACCCCTACAGTAACGACGTCTCCTCCGTTGCACTTCAGAATTCTGCAGTTAAACTGTGATGGGTTAACTGGCAAGATCACGGAGATAGTTGATTTTATAAAGCGGCATAACATCCGCATTGCTGGGATTCAATTGCCCAAACGCACAGCAAGATCTGCTCTGTATACCTGCTCTGGGTATAACGTCCCCAGAAAAGATCTCGAGAGTGGAAATGGAAGCGGTCTAACGATTATCATACACCACTCAGTGCAATATAATATATTTGATCCCGATAAGGCTGCAGGGACAGGGTCTTGGAACGTAACGGCTTATCTGTCCGGTCAGATGATGTAAACCTAGAAATCATCAACACCTACATCCCTCCTGCCACCTGTTGCCCCAGTGAATACCGCCCTAATATAAGAGCACTACTCACTGGCGATAATCGCATTATCTTAGGCGATTTCAATGCCCATCACGATCTATGGCATTCAAACCAGCAGGCGGACACGGGGGTGAGATGTTGGCGGATCAAATAGAAGAAACGACGTTCTGCGCAATAAACGGAGACGCCCCCACTCGTAAGGTAAGAAGCTGTCAAAGTTCGCCAGATATATCAATCGTGAGCGCAGGACCAGTAAACTGCGTCAACTGACAGCCGATGGTAACATTGGCATCTGACCACCTACTTATTTCGCTCGAGCTAACCGCCAACTTCACCGTCACCGAAAGCCGCACTTTTATAAATTTAAAAAATGGAAAGTGGGATGAGTACAAATCCTTTACAGACAATCGCTTTGCTGCCTTCCCTATTTCGACTGATGCTCGCCAAGGGAAGTGTGCTAACCGCAAGGTCATTGAATCCGCCTCGGATCGTTTAATTCCCGAAGAAATAATACCCGAAATCGGGCCCCATTTTCCGGCAGAGGCCGAAAATTTAGCGAGAGAACGTGACCTTAAAAGACAGCACGATCCCGGCGGCCCCCAAATAAGGGATATAAACCAACGCATCAGATTGCTTGTGGAGGAACACAAGCGGGCGAAATGGGAGGAGCATTTAAGGGATTGTAATCTCTCTGCCGGTGTGGGTAAGCTTTGGTCCACCGTAAAGTCCCTATCGAATCCGTCTAAGCATAATGACCAAATTTCCATCGCCTTTAGCGATAAAGTACTGTTGGATGCGAAAAATTGAGCCAGCGCTTTTTGCCGACAAAATATAATGCATTCTACGGTTGACAAAGTTAGACGGCGGGTCAACAGACGCACACATAAGCATAAATTCAGCGCGTCCCGCATTACCATCACCTCCAAAGAAGTTGAGGATGCCATCGGTCATGCTAAACCATCTAAAGCAGTTGGCGCAGGCGGCATAGCCATGCCGATGCTTAAAAACCTAGGTAAAGAGTGATTCAAATATTTAGCACATGTCTTCAACCTGTCCCATTCTACCTTTGTCATCCCCGATAAATGTAAAATGGCCAAGGTGGTTCCGCTACTAAAGCCTGGGAAACCAGCTAACATATGAGATTCTTATCGCCCCATATCTCTCCTACCGCCAGTAGCCAAGATACTTGAAGCCATTCATGAAGCATGGCTTCAGAAAACTACATAGCACAACCACCGCGCTAAATACAATTAGTACTCAGATAAATTGCGGTTTACATAAAAATCCCAACCATAGGATAGTACTCGTTGCGTTAGACCTGTCAAAAGCTTTTGATACGGTCAACCGTGGAACGTTACTGCAAGATCTGGAAGGGCATACTTTTCCCCCAAGTCCTAAAAGGTGGACCGCCAATTATATATCGGGTCAGCAGGCATCGGTGCAGTTCAGGAACGCAATATCCAAACCAAGAAGAATTAAGCAAGGATTGCCATGGGGTGGTGTCTTATCCTCACTTTTGTTTAACTTTTATATCAAAGCTACCTTCACCACCAGAAGGGGTCGCTATATTTTCCTACAGCGATGACTGGGCCACAGGTCCAGGCCCACAGATCCATGAGCTTTGCAACAAAATAAACGGCTATCTCCCTGATCTCTCCCGTTTTTTCGCCTCGCGAGACCTCACATTATCAGCAACTAAATCATCGGCGACCTTCGACAATTTTGAACATCCACGTCAATGGCACCACGCTACCGGCTGTCTTATACCCCAAAGTCATGGTTGTGACGTTCGGTCAGGATCTACATTTTGGTAAGCATGCAACCGCGATTGTACCGAAAATCCAGAACCGCAATAAAATCCTCAAATCTCTTGCTGACAGTACTTGGGGTAAAGACAAAGAAACGCTCATTACCACTTATAAAGCAATTTGCCAGACGATTGCATTCTACGGGTCCCCGATATGGTCGGCAGGCCTAAAGACTAATCACTGGAAGAAGCTACAGGCATGCCAAAATACCGCCCTCAGAACCGTCACGGGTCCCCAGAACATCGTCTACACAATGAGGCGAGAATACTCCCCATTAGGGAGAGAAATGAAATGCTAACCAAACAGTTTCTGTTGAATACCCAGAAACCTGGGCATCCCAACAGACATCTGATTGATGGGCCTACACCTCGCAGGGGCTTAAGGAGTCATCTCCGTAAGAATTATGAGGAAATACGGCACGTGTGAACACAGCCGTATGAAGCTAAAAAATACAATCATGTCCTCAGTGAAATCCACAAACAGGCGTCGGACCTCTATGCCAGGAAATGCCCGGTGAATCCTGTACTCAATGAACAATTCCTAGGGAAACGCGTGTCACTCCAGCTCAACTTCGATCTGGGTACTGTAACAGGTTAAACTCTTACCTATTCAGAATCAACCCCGATATACCAAATATATCTCCTGCTTGTATTGTGCCCCCACATGACACCAACCATCTCTTTAACTGTATTGTGAAACCAACGCCTCTAACACGCCTCTCATTATGGTCCATCCTGTTGAAACAGCAAGTTTCCTTGACTTTCATTAGAGAACATTGATGACAATTTGTGATCGACCGCACCTATTGCTACAACAACAACAACAACATCACACTTTATTCTCTTGGTAATCTTTATAAATATATTTCTTCTGTACGGGTGTTTCTGACTGAACTCCTCTTAAGCGGGTTGCATCGATTTTTATGAAATTTTTTGTATTTTCGAGGGAATTTGAAAAAGCCTTAGATTCATAATTTGGCCCCTTTTCTTTTTTGTACTTCTTTATTGCTGGTACAGACAGGGTACATCAAACATCAAAGTGTCGGTGTATTGCTGTTGAAATATTTTTTTTTTTTTTCATAAGGGAATGTACCTTAATTGTAATTTTTTTCTTGTCATACTTAGGGAAGATGCACACGAGTCGGAGGTTCATAGACGCTTATTAGCCACAGCACAAGAAATTTATACGCTTTGCTGTCGAACACATTTATTTGAATGACGAGCTACACACGAGGCGTCAGCTGCACTGCATGAAAGCTTCATCTAGAGAAGGGTACAGCTAGGTTAAATACTTTTTTAGTTAAGAAAAGTGCGTGAATTAAATTTTTTCAAAGTATTTAAAACATAAAACGCAGAGTTTGATATTGTTAAATAAATTAAACGGTTAAAAAGTGTTGGAAATTAGAAATCGGGTTTTTCATTAATCCGCGGTGGTGTGTAAATAACAAAGCAGTACCCAAGAAGCGCTCAAGCTTTTCTATTTCAGCAAATCTTAAAAAATAAATTCGCTAAATACAATTGAACCGCCATCACTTCACACAGAATGCTCCGGTTGTTTGCATTTGAAGGCTGAGCTGCATTAAACAGACATTTTCAATATAATTCGATGGTTTATATTATAGGGGCGTATCAAATTGCCAAAACGTAGTAAAAAGTTATTAAATTTTTGTTCACACTATAACTATAAAACGACGGATCGGTTTAAAATTTATTTTTTGCAGCAAAACTTTGAAATATTTACCTTCGTTCCGCATCAGAAAAATACTTGATTCCCTTCTAATATGAGCAATTAGATAACATTTTTTCAAAAAAATGCAGTGCGTGTGTTTGTGAACTATACGAGCAAGCATTCTTTGAGAGAGACATTTACCACATCTCATTATGCATCACATACATGCTGAATTAGATCGAACTGAGAAATAAATAATAGTTTAAATTAAATAATAGTTTAAAAAAACTAAAAAAAACACGCTTTTATACTAACCGAACCAAAAAACAGAAAATAATTATCAATTAAAAAGAGTTTATATAACAGCAGCAGAAGGTCAAACAATCATTTATAGTTAGTAGGCGCGTGATATCCCCTCACGACCAAGGGCTAGACCCTGTGTTCCAGTGACGCCAACGGGCCCAGCTGACATCCCGGAGCTGCTCCAGAATTTCACCCCGCCACAGGTTTGGAAGTCCACCCGCATAAAACCGAGCTTGTCCTCTTCACGAGGAACTAGAAAGTACCAAATCTTACACCGCCAAGAATTGGGCGTACGTTCTTAGCGTTCAGCGATCAAGTCAAGTATTTGGGAGTCATTCGGGATAGGAAGCTATTATGGAGTGACCATATAGTGGAGCGATCCCAAAAGGCAGCAGCACAGCTGTTCTCTTGCAAGAGAGCAATTGAAACCTCCTGGGGATTCTCCCCTAAGATGACCTACTGGATTTACACAGCCATTGTGCGCCCGATTTTTCTTTATGGTGCCTTGGTCTGGTGGCCTGCACTAGCTAAAAGTACCTATCTTAAAATGCTTCAAAAGGTGCAACGGAGTTCGGAGCTCTGCATTACCGGGGCTCTCGGCTCCACTCCAGATTCCGTTACATACATACATGGATACATAGATAGATACAGGCCAAGCTAATAAAAGCGTGTTAAAAAGGGCTCCAGTATGCTCTTTCGTAGATGTGCCATTCTATCATTAATAAAGGAATGCGTTTTTCGCATTATGTGCAAGGTTTCTAATCTGTGGCCATTTGGGATGGTCATAAGTTCAATTGACCTTATGTCCGTTAACCTTATGTCACCCCACCATCACATTATTGCATTGCCATCGAGCCTTGATACGTGTGCAAAGTTTCAATCAAACTTATGGCCATTCAAAGTGGTAATAAGGCCAATTGACCTTATGGCCGTTGACGTTATGTCACCACACCATCATATTAATGCATTGTCATCGAGCCTTGATACGTGTGCTAAGTTTCAATCAAACTTATGGCCATTCAAAGTGGTAATAAGGCCAATTGACTTTATGGCCGTTGACCTTATGTAACCGCACCATCACGTTAATGCATTGTCATCGAGCCTTGATACGTGTGCAAAGTTTCAGTCAAACTTATGGCCATTCAAAGTGGTAATAACGCTAATTGACCTTATGGCCGTAGACCTTATGTCACCACACCATCACATTAGTGCATTGTCATCGAGCCTGGATACGTGTGCAAAGCTTCAATCAAATTTATGGCCATTCAAAGTAGTAATAAGGCCAATTGACCTTATGGCCGTTGAGCTTATGTCACCGCACCATCACATGAATGCATTGTCATCGAGCTTTGATACGTGTGCAAAGTCTCAATCGAACTTATGGCCATTCAAAGTGGTAATAAGGCCAACTGACCTTATGGCCGTTGACCTTATGTCACCACACCACCACATTAATGCATTGTCATCGGTCCTTGATACGTATGCAAAGTTTCAAATTAATCAGACTTATAGAACTTGTGAAAATTAAGCTCATAGATTCCGTTACATACATAGATACGGTCCAAGCTAATAAAAGCGTGTTAAAAACCAGCATGCGCTTGCATCCCTGCAGAGAATCGTGCAATAAGTCCGATGTATCTCTTTTGTATAAATTCTAGTTGGGATTACTCAGTTGGAATTCTATGTGGCCCATTTTAAGAACCACTAAAAAAACGGCATCGAAATGAGTAAAGTAAAAAAGGTTACAAGTGATTGAATCGAATTATTTAGGAAAAATTTGGAGCCCTATACCGAACTTAATATGTTCCATTTTCATCGACCCATATTAGCAGTTGACGACTAAATAATTTTTTGACTTAGATGTATTTGACATATGGACATATCGTATGAAAACTCACAATTTTTAAAAGAAAACTTATTAGTCTTCATTCGTTCCCATATCTGTACAAAGGTTAGTCATATCTATCATGTTCGGGTATAAATGGGTACAATGAGTCTCTTCATAGGACATGCTCAAACAAAAGGGAACGCTTCAGCGCATACAAGGAGATCAAAACTGGCATTAGTATGTCGAAAAAAAAATCTTCCGGCTAATTTCTAAATAGAGTGGTCTCCGATTTGTCTACAATGGGGTATAATTGATACCCTCTAGTCACTTTTTTGCACAGTTGGGATTAGTTAGTTTGAAATCTATGTAGCCCATTTTAAGAAACATTTAAAAAAGGCAAAGAAATGAGTAAAATAAAAAAGATAGCAGGTGATTGAACTCAATTAATAAGAAAATTGCGGAGCCATATACCGAAACTAAATAACTAGGACCATATGTTGCATTATTGTCGATCCATATCTTTTGTTATGAATTCGCGACTAAATAATTTTTTTACTTTGATGTATTAAACAATTTTTTTGCAAGTTTTAATCTTACGTTAAAAATGTACACATCGTCGTTCCATACGGAAACGATTACCTTTTATCCGAAAAGGGATTAGCCTTCATTCGTGCCCATATGTGTGGAAAGGGGTCCTATCGTACCCGTTCGGGTATAAATGGGTACAATTAATATCTTCATAGGACATGTTCAACTAAGAGGGAACAGTTAAACGCTGAGAGACACAAAAATAATTTAACTTTGGGAGTACATTTTAGGTATGTATGTATTTCCATTTCATAACAGCTTTACATATGTATGTATGTACGTTAGACTGGGTCGATTTATTAACCGATATCGCGCCATCGGTTTGTCGATGGGATTTGGGCTCAGGAAAAAAAAGTTCCACCACGAATACCCAAAAAAATTTCTCACCAGTTAGTTCTCTGAAGAAAAATGTGTGCTATAATTATGGGACGCAGAATAGAGTAAATCTGTTTAGTGAACAACATTAGCATATACATACAACCATACCAAAAAAATTTAACGTTTGTTTAAAATTTTAAAGAAATTTTTAAAATTTTTAACGAAAGAGTATTTTTCAAAAGAAGTAAGCATTACCTTGGCAAAATGCATAAATACTTAAATTAACCTGTGTCGATTTGTATAGACGAAAGTTAACCGTTATAGCGCCATCGATGTTTCGATAGGATTTGGGCTCAGGAAAAAAAGTTCCCTACGCATACCCAAAAATATAATTTTCGAGGATGCGAAAAAAAATCGGTGAAAGGGTAAATTTTTCGACCAAAACACTCCCCAAAACCCAAAAAATATTTTTTTTTTTTTAAAAAACTGTTATAGCCAACATTTTTACAACAGTTTTTTGAAAAATAAAATATTGTTTGGGTTTTGGGGAGCGTTTCGCTCGAAAAATTGACCCTTTCACCGATTTTTTTTCGCATCCTCGAAAATTATATTTTTGGGTATGCGTAGGGAACTTTTTTTCCTGAGCCCAAATCCTATCGAAACATCGATGTCGCTATAACGGTTAACTTTCGTCTATACAAATCGACCCAGGTTAATTTAAGTATTTATGCACTTTGCCAAGATAATGCTTACTTCTTTTGAAAAATACTCTTTCGTTAAAAATTTTAAAAATTTCTTTAAAATTTTAAACAAACGTAAAATTTTTTTGGTATGGTTGTATGTATATGCTAATGTTGTTCACTAAACAGATTTACTCTATTCTGCGTCCCATAATTATAGCACACATTTTTCTTCAGAGAACTAACTGGTGAGAAATTTTTTTGATGCCCTTAGCAATAAAAATATAGAAAACACAACTATTCATCCTCACTCATAATAACTGGACGTTGTGGCAGCGCACTGCCCTCAAGTGGCCCAACGACACCAGGCTAATCTTTTTAATAATTTTTTTTGTTTTTGTATTTATTGATTTTATTATTTATAAATTCTTTTTTTTTTTTTTGTATTTTTTTTTTTCTTTGGCTGAGTCATTGATGGACAGTGGTTTGACAAGTGTCAAACTGCTCAGTTACAGAAGAAATATCATCTCCTGAGGGTAAAACTAAATTAATAGACTAGAAACAAACATATACAGCATTAATGATAAAGAGAGATAAGAACAGTTTTTTTTATGGAAAAAGTGAGTCCGACATGTCAAATGTATTTGAGTGAGAGTTATAATCTTGGCACAAACACCGGAAAGGTTCGTTAAGTTCGAAATTGGTTCTACATTGTTTTAAAAGAAGAGGTTTGTAGTGTCTCGTAGTTCGATAGGGAACACTAAAGTTCACTTCGTTCAGAAGAAATGGGCTTGAAATCGACCCATTCAGTAGTTTTGTCATAAATATTACGCCCAGCATTTCCCTTCGACTAGCAAGAGTTGGAAGATTAATAAGTTTTAATCGATTAGTGTAAGGTGGAAGATTAAATATAGAGTCCCATTGAAAGTTCCTTAATGCAAATATTAAAAACTGTATTCCAAACTATTGAGCCATACTCTAATATCGGTCTAACCAATGTTGTGAAAAGGGTTTTCGTAACGTAGGGGTCGGTCTTTTGACCACCTTTTCACAAATGCTAAAACACCTTTAGCTCTACTGACACTTATATGAGAGTTGAAGCTAAGTTTGCATTTCATTGTAACTCCCAAGTCTAAAAAAACATTAACCCTTTCAAGGTTTTGGTTATTAACTGTGTAAGAAGCTGGTTGTAAATTCCTACGCGAAAAACACATAAATTTACATTTTTGCAGATTAAGCGGCATGTGGTTCACATTGCACCAAGTAGCTAAGCAATTTAAATCCGTCTGAAGTAAAGAACGACCTTCAATCGACGCGTAGGTAGGTAGGTTGAACTGGCCGGTCCATGAGGACCTCACATAGACTGATTGAGTCCGTAGTGTTACCAGAAGTTTGCTTTAACGACCAAACTGAAAAACCAGGACCTATGTTATAAAATAACTCCGTCCTCTTGGCAAATACTAGAAGCTTCCTAGGACTTAAGCCACTTGTTGCTTCTAGATCTGACAGCTGTATAACTCCTAATAGCTGGAGTCTTAGCCTGGCAAGTGCGGGGCACGAGCACAGAACGTGCTCGATCGTTTCCTCCTCCAACCCGCACTTCCTACATCTGTTATCACTGAACAAGCCTAATTTAAAGGTATTTGACACCAGAAGGCAGTGTCCAGTCAGAATACCCGTCATGAGTCTACATACAGTCCTCTCTTTTTAATGATAGAAGTAACTTTGTTAGTCTAAGGTTGTAAGACCTGCACATAATCTTCGACACTTTACAGCCCCGCACTTGAACCCACGCCTTTCCTGCTTGGTCGATCATGTGCACCTCTCGCCTTCGCTTAATTTCGCCCAGTCTAATTGGGACATCTACGGAGCAAGCTTCAAGGGATGCGCCCTTTTTAGCTAGTTCGTCCGCTTTTTCATTCCCATCTATTCCCACATACCCTGGGACCCAATATAGATGTATGCTTCTCCCTGTCCCAATTCTCTCCAGAGATTGCTTACACTCTAACACGCATTTAGATGCTGTGCTATGCGAGATTATTGCCTTAATTGCTGCTTGACTGTCAATATAAAAGTTAACACAGTTGCAGCTTAAGCTATTCTCTTCCAGGGTTTCTACTGCTTTGGTTACGGCTAATATTTCCGCTTGGAAAACGCTACAGTAATCCGGAAGCCTGTAGGATCTGCTTATTTCCGGATCAGCGCAGTATACCGCAGACCCTACTCCTTCCACTACTTTGGAACCATCGGTGTACACATGTATCGCCTCGTCCGCTATTTGCGCACCCTGGCGCCAACCGTCCACCTCTATTGTGGCCTTAAGATCTCCCTCGAAGCGCAGATAGGGAATGATGTAGTCTGTTCGTCTTGTGATTGATGACGCTATACTACTATAGCCATATGATCGGCGCTCAAGCTGCCCCGAAGCACCGAGCCTGGTTGCGGTCGTTAACGCTTTGTTCTTTGCTACCAGGTCTACAGGTGGGATGTGCAGAATGGCATACAGTCCAGCCGTCGGGGTTGTTTTCAGGGCTCCCGTAATGCTAAGCATAGATAGCCTGCATACCCCCTCTAATTTTTTGAGGTATGTTGTTTTTTTGTGGCTTTCCACCAAACAAGAACTCTATAGTATAGAATAGGGCTTACAATCGCTGTAAAAGCCCAATGAGAAAGAGAGGGCGATAGGCCCCACGTACACCCCAGCATTCTTTTACATGCACAGAGTGCCGTTGAGGCCTTCTTGACCATCTCCTCCACGTTGAGCTTCCATGACAGCTTACTGTCTAGGATGATTCCTAGATATTTTGTGCAAGGTTTCTCCTGTAAGGTCACCCCTTCTAATTTATGCCTGGTCCAATTTGGGACCTTGTACCTCTTTGTAAACAAGACCATATCCGTCTTCTCCGCATTGACTTTCAACCCGAAATTAGATGCCCAGGTATGAATATCCCGAAGCGCCCGATCCATTAAGGAACTAATCGTTGGAAGGCACTTTCCACTTATAACAATTGCAACGTCATATGCGTAAGCCGTAAGTTTTATGGGTCCCTGATCGAATTGCCTGAGCAGTTGGTTGATAACCAGCATCAACAGCAGAGGTGATAGCACCCCTCCCTGCGGCGTGCCACTGATTTCGTGGCCTTGTACAATCCCCATTGTGATGTAATCTTTCTGCAATTGTTTTCGATACTTTTGTATCGCAACTTTCGCCCCATCACCAGTCCCTAGGTGTGTTCGCACGAAAACGCTCCCAAGTGGACCGTAACCGTAGACCATAACAGCAGACCGTAACAACCTCTCTGCCGAATTTTGTTACGATAGGTTTAACTATTTTTGGTTTATGGTTAATAATATTTGTAAAATTGATTTTATCACAAGTGGGCGGTGCCACGCCCATTTTAAAAAATGTTTTAAAATTTTAACAAGAGTCTGAATATCAGCCCACATGTGAGATTTCCACATTCTAAGTGTATTATTTACTAAATAATCAGGTTTTCTGTGTTTTCCAAAATGTTATATATATTAAAAGTGGGCGTGGTTATCATCCGATTTCGCTCGTTTCCAACGCCAATCTATTCTGGGTTTAGATAAGCTTGTGTACCAAATTTTGTGAAGATATCTCAATATTTACTCAAGTTATCGTGTTAACGGACGGAAGGACACGGCTCAATCAAATTTTATTTCGATACTGATGATTTTGATATATGGAAGTCTACATCTATCTCGATTCCTTTATACCTGTACAACCAACCGTTATCCAATCAAAGTTAATATACTCTGTGTGTAAAGCACGCTGAGTATAAAAACTGCTGCACATACCCGCGATTTTTTGAGTGGATCAATTTTGTAAGAGACTGTCGTGAAAACCACAGAACAGTATGTTAGCCTTAATCCTTGATATCCGATGTCTCCAACAGTACACAAAATTCTTATTCATGCCGGAACTGTTATCGAAAATTCTTTATTGCCTATCGGCAAATTATTACAAGAAGCCTGTGAAGCAAAGAACAAACATTTTCGCCTGTATCGTGATAGTTTTACAAACAAAACATTCTAGAACTTCTTGCAACTTCTATGTAATGAACAGATTGCTTTTAACTTCGGATCCGTTTTTGACAGGAAAGAGGACGCGCATAAAGAAAACATCCAATGCCATTGTCAAAAGAGAGTCAAGAGATGCTGCTTTCTGCTGAACGTTTTTCATATGATTTTTTTTTCTTTCTTCTATTCTAATTTAAAATTTTTTCAATTAAGAAAAAATATATTATAACAATAATAATGATAAAATAATTATTGTTAGGCCTTGAGCTCGATATTAACTCGCGATATTACAAATCAGTAGGCCGATATAACAACAAAAATTGTTAATACATCCCAGAGCACGGGGAAAAAGTGTCAATAAAATATGACACTATGGCATCATCGCCATAAACAAAGTTCAATTTTCACAACTATTCTGTAACAGATGTCGCAGTGCTGTGAATATCAATTGGCAAGAACCAGAATTGAAGTTGGAATAATGAAGACAAACAAAAAACCGCTGTGATGGCTGAATGATTATAGCAGCGGCGCCTAAACGTTGCCGATGAAGGAATTTAGCAGTTCCCGAAATGGATCTATACAACGAGCTTTGGCAGTTGTCTAAATTTTTTCTTTCTTCTATTCTAATTAAAAATTTTTTCAATTAAGAAAAAATATATTATAACAATAATAATGATAAAATAATTATTGTTAGGCCTTGAGCTCGATATTAATTCGCGATATTACAAATCGTAGGCCGATATAACAACAAAAATTGTTAATACATCCCAGAGCACGGGGAAAAAGTGTCAATAAAATATGACACTATGGCATCATCGCCATAAACAAAGTCCAATTTTCACAACTATTCTGTAACAGATGTCGCAGTGCTGTGAATATCAATTGGCAAGAACCAGAATTGAAGTAGGAATAATGAAGACAAACAAAAAACCGCTGTGATGGCAGAATGGTTATAGCAGCGGCGCCTAAACGTTGCCGATGAAGGAATTTAGCAGTTCCCGAAATGGATCTATACAACGAGCTTTGGCAGTTGTCTAAATTTTTTCTTTCTTCTATTCTAATTTAAAATTTTTTCAATTAAGAAAAAATATATTATAACAATAATAATGATAAAATAATTATTGTTAGGCCTTGAGCTCGATATTAACTCGCGATATAAAAATTTTACTTTAGCTCACCTTCATTTATTTGAATAATTTTTTGATTACTTTTTCTGATGAACTTCATTTTAATTTTCATTGTTTTCATTTGAAAGAAAAAACATTTATTTAACTTAATCTAATTTCAATAAAAAAAATAAGGCGAGTTTCTTACACATATAAAAAATAAAAAGGTACATTTCAGTTCTCTACCACAGGCCAACTACTTTTCTATTTATATAAATACTATTTTTTTAAATAATCTGCCAACACCAATTTCATGTCTAGTAGAGCTTTTATTCTTTATTTTTCTAGCGACAGCTTTTCCCTCTCCAAAACCATGACCTTGTTATGTCGAGCTTCTTCTTTACTGCCTCTGCTTCGAAAAACTTTAAAATGTCTTTGTTATGCGGCAGTTACTCACGAATGTACGTACCAAAAACGTGTCAGCTGACACGACCTATCTTATGAGTGTGCAATGTAAACGAAAACTCACCGACGTGCAACGCCCGTACGTACGTACCCCGGAACGTAGAAATCAAAACAATTTTGATTTTTTCCGTAAGAACGTGTCAGCTGATCGCTCTCTCACTAAACAGAGTTGCCTAGTAAACTTTTGTGCGCTAATTTTTGACCGTTTGCACTTTTATGCAAAAACACTTAATTAAAGTTTGAAAAATTGTGAAAATAATTCTAAATAATTATGTAAAAGTGCAGATTATAAATATGTAATCTATTTATACTTATTTAATATTTATTCCGGCCTTTTACAATATCAAAAATTTAATTGGAAAAAGTTGATGTTTCCATAAGCATGCATGCAAAATGGTCAATGGCAACAGTGCTTATCTATAAACAATACACACACAAATATGTTATGTACATGTATACAGACGCACACATTGATTCATACGGGCTTGAGAGTTCGGTCAAACGTGTTTCGTACGACAAACGTCCGTACGTACGGCACACGTCGGTGTGTAACTGCCGCATTAGACGTCGCTCGAGGACGAGTGGCTCTCTGACTGGTAGTCGGTGGAGAATCTGGTGGCTGCTGTTGTTGTTGTGGCTCGTTATTCGAAGTCGTTCGAGTACTGGCGGTCGTTTCAGTGGTAGCCGGTGGAGAATTTGGCGACTCGTTATTTATTTCACTTGAAGATGTGGGCGACGTTGACAGTACGAAATCCAAAGAGGCTTGCAAATTTGCTGTTGGAGGAGTAATTTAGTGCCTTGTACCATAAAATTCGTCGAAGTCCTCAAATTACCTCCATGATGTAGCTTCTCTACCGGAATATTTATTTCTTTTCTTAATGCGCCTGTACGTTACCAAGAGATTTAAGAATTTTCTCTGCGCTTTGGTGATGTTCAGTCTTATATTGGGATTTACATTTTTAACTTCGCTCACAACTTTCTTCCACAATACATTTTTTTTTCTTCTACCCAATTTAAACTCGTCCTCCATATTAAGCCGTACTCTCAGCAATAACTGTGTCTCCGCATTACTGAGATTTCACAAAAAATTTAAAAATAATAATTTATACAATTATTATTAACATAATTTAACTAAATTTCCATACAAAAATTAAAATAAAACAGATGTGCACTTACTTTTCGTCAGACATCGTAGTTAAATGCAGGCTGTGTTCGTAAATGCAACATGACTACGATTGCATAACAAACAGAACGCTCAGAAATGCCAATATGGCAGCACTGCAATAATGAAGCGTTCAAAAAGACAACACTTCTATCAGCTGTCACTCATAATTTCTATCAAAAAATTGTTTACTGCATTTAACTACGATGTCTGGCGAAAATTAAGTGCAAAACTGTTTTATTTTAATTTTTGTATTGAAATTTAGTTAAATTATGTTAATAATAATTGTATAAATTATTATTTTTAAATTTTCCAGTTTGTTGGCTCGAGGTCTATGTTTTTCTTGCAAAAACTAATAAAACACAAGTTTTTCGTTTTGCCAATATATTTCGAATTACCGTCGGTAATCGTCTTCAGGACAAACTAATAACAACATAAAGCATTAATATAAAAAATAATTATCCCTACAACAAATTTATTCATATATGTACATACATTTATTTACACGTTTGTACTGCTTAACGTGGAGTATAATACTAACTATTTTTTGATAACAAAAATCTGTACGCCTGTGCTACGTTCTCTACATCAGATTTGTAATTTATTCTCTTGTCTGTCGGTGTGTTGATTATGTCCAGCATTTCTAATGTTAACTCTTCTTGTATTGTTTTTCTTTGGAGCACACAAGCTTCATCAAGTGAAGTGAGTGTTCATTGCTTGCACAATGGGCCATTAGGGCCGTTTTATGGTTCTGTGTTTGCTTACAATATTTAAAATCAGATTTATATTGTGGTAATCTGCTTTTTAATTTTGATTTTGTAGTTCCTACATAAAACTTGTTACAGGATTCGTTGGCATTACCTTTGCAAGGTATTTTATATATAATATTGCTTTTTTCCGCGGTTGGTATTTTTGACTTTGTTCTATTAAAAATGTGTTTTAGTGTGTGTTACTGGTTTATGGGCTATTTTTTTTTTCGTTTTTGTTGTAGCAATCTGATTTCGTAAGCCGCTCTGATAATTGTGGTACATATACTACTGACTTGAATATCTTTGGCTCGTCTACTATTTGATTTTGGGTCTCTGATACCGTTCTTTTTATTAAAGAATTTATAATACTATCCGGAAAGTCATTATTTTTTAATATCATTCTAATTTCAGTCTTAATTTCTCTGTGGTAAGTGTCGTCAGGTATTTGTAACATTCGTCGAACGAAAACTTGTGTTTTATTAGTTTTTGCAAGAAAAACATAGACGTCGAGCCAGCAAACTGAAAAGTTAAGAAGAAAAGGTCGATAAATCAGTATTTATTATTTTTAAATTTATAGTGAAAATCTCAGTAATGCGGAGACACAGTTATTGGTGATAGTACGGCTTAATATGGAGGACGAGATTAAATCGGGTAGAAGAAAAAAAATGTATTGTGGAAGAAAGTTGTGAGCGAAGTTAAAAATGTAAATCCCAATATAAGACAGGACAGCACCAAAGCACAGAGAAAATTCTTAAATATCTTGGTAACGTACAGGCGCATTAAGAAAAGAAATAAATCTTCCGGTAGAGAAGCTACATCCTGGAGGTATTTTGAGGACTTCGACGAAGTTTATGGTAAAAGGCACTAAATTACTCCTCCAACAGCAAATTTGCAAGCCTCTTTGGATTTCGTACTGTCAACGTCGCCCACATCTTCAAGTGAAATAAATAATGAGTCGCCAAATTCTACACCGACTACCACTGAAACGGCCGCCAGTACTCGTACGACGTCGAATAAGGAGCCACAACAACAGCAGCAGCCACCAGATTCTCCACCGACTACCAGTCAGAGAGCCACTCGTCCTCGAGCGACGTCTAACAAAGACATTTTAAAGTTTTTCGAAGCAGATGCGGTTAAAGAAGAAGCTCGACATAACGAGGTCATGGCTTTGGAGAGGGACAAGCTGTATCTAGAAAAAGAAAGAATAAAAGCCCTACTAGACATGAAATCGGTGTTGGCAGATTATTTAAAAAAATAGTGTTTATATAAATAGAAAAGTAGTTGGCTTGTGGTAGAGAACTGAAATGTACCTTTTTATTTTTTATATGTGTAAGAAACTCGCCTTATTTTTTTATTGAAACTAGGTTAAGTGAAATAAATGTTATTTCTTTTAAATGAAAACAATAAAAATTAAAATGAAGTTCATCAGAAAAAGTAATCAAAAAATTATTCAAATAAATGAAGGTGAGCTAAAGTAAATTTTTTATGATGAAAAGAGAGTGGAAAAATAGTTTCTTCTATCAATTCCATTGATATCATCTGAATCAACACGGCGAATGGGGGCATCTTCAATTCCTTCGATTTCATTGTTGGTTTCCATATCGGCATGTGTTAATATGTTCAGAATAACCTCCCCTATTTATGATAAAATTGTGTAAGATGTGGCTTTAATGCTCGAAGCTTCAATATAATTTAAAATTTTAAACCTTTTCTTAAAAATCCCGAAAGCTTGTTCTATAATTACTCGCGCTGAGCTTAACGAATATTGAAAGTCTTCTGTTCCCTACTGAGATGCCCATTGTCTCTGTGAGGTATCATTAGAAATTTCGATATGGGGTATGCAGAGTCCCCCAATATAACAAGACTTGGTGCCAGCTTTAACTCGCCAGATGTTATTGCTTGAAATATTGGGCTATTTGTCCAACTATTGGCATCGTGGCAGCTCCCTGGATATCCAATAAACACATCTAGGAAACGATATAGGCTGTCGCATATAGCCTTGAAGATAATAAATTAAAGTGATAAAAATAATGAGGTGGAAGCATGTAAATCAAACCTGCATGGATACTGAGTGGTTTCCTTTGCGATCATAATAACTAATCGCATCTATACTTGGGGTAGGTATGTTATAATGCGTTTCACCTAAACATCCTATAACAAAAGGAAAGGGATTTTCTCTGCTATTTTCAAAATTTGTCATGACCTCTTGCTGACGGTCAACAGACGGCCATTTTATTTCGCTTTTAAGATTACAAATGGCTTGGATTGTTTTGTTAAATACACGGTGTGATGTTCCTTTTGCAATGTTGAAGCGATCCGAAAGCTGTCGGAACGTCACCCTGCTATTACACAGCTTCCATAATGACATGCACAGACAGTTCTCTAACGAATGACCATCACGGCCAAGCCTTGCAGTTACCCAGTGTGGAGTCAAAGCCTAATTAAAGTGAAACTAAAAATTATTAATTTTTATAAAACTTATAAAACCTTACTTTAAAAGTGGCCCAATTCATTCGGAAATGGGAATAGAAAATCTCGGGAAACGACTTTTTTGTTTTAATAGACGATTTGTTTTTGGGTATTTTTCTTTTTAAAGACAAACATTTGTACTTCAATAGCCTTCTTTTTCTTAAATTTTAAGAAAATCTATCATTTCTTTGCTCACAAATTTCGTCTAGTGTTAGATTCAGCAAAATTTCCATTTTTGTATTATACGCGTTCAAAAATGCAAAAAAACGTATCTGCAAATTGTCAGAAATTGTATAAGAAGCATCAAAAGTTAAACGTGCAGTGTTGCCACCGTTGCTTATGCTGCAAGTCATGTTGCATCTACGAACACAGACGCAGTAAACAATTTTTTGATAGAAATTATGAGTGACAGCTGATAGAAGTGTTGTCTTTTTGAACGCTTGATTATTGCAGTGCTGCCATATTGGCATCTCTAAACGTTCTGTTTGTTGTGCAATCGTAGTTTGCGCGTCATGTTGCATTTACGAACACAGCCTCTATTTTTAACTTGTCAATCATGTGGTATGTGGTATTTACTAATGATGTTGCTGTTGGTCTACTCATTTATTATACTCAGTTGAGCAGAGCTCACAGAGTATATTAACTTTGATTGGATAACGGTTGGTTGTACAGGTATACAGGAATCGAGATAGATATAGACTTCCATATATCAAAATCATCAATATCGAAAAAAAATCGATTGAGCCATGTCCGTCCGTCCGTCCGTTAACACGATAACTTGAGTAAATTTTGAGGTATCTTGACGAAATTTGGTATGCAGGTTCCTGGGCACTCAACTCAGATCGCTATTTAAAACGAACGATATCGGACTACAACCACGCGATAATTCATTACCAAATACGGATTAAGCGATGAAACTTGGTAGGTGAGTTGAATTTATGACGCAGAATAGAGAACTAGTAAAATTTTGGACAATGGGCGTGGCACCGCCCACTTTGAATAGAAAGTAATTTAGAAGTTTTGCAAGCTGTAATTTGGCAGTCGTTGAAGATATCATGATGAAATTTGGCAGGAACGTTACTCTTATTACTATATGTATGTTTAATAAAAATTAGCAAAATCGGAGAATGACCACGCCCACTTTTGAAAAAAAATAGTTTAAAGTAAAATTTGAAAAGAAAAGTTAATGTCTTTACAGTATTTAAGTAAATTATGTCAACATTCAAGACCAGTAATGATATGGTACAACCAAATACAAAATTAAAAGAAAATTTCAAAACCGGCGTGGCTCCGCCCTTTTTCATTTAATTTGTCTAGGATAATTTTATTGCCATAAGTCGAACCAAAATTTACCAATCCTTGTGAAATTCGGTAGAGGCTTAGATTCTAGGACGATAACTGTGCGAAATCGGTTGAAGCCACACCCAGTTTTTATACACAGTCGGCCGTCTGTCCCTCCGCTCGGCCGTTAACACGATAGGATAGGATAGGTTAGGTGGTAGCTGCCCTGATAAGGATAGCTCACTTGGACAACACGAAGGTCCGTTGTGATACCACATACACCAAAAATAACGGTGACCTAGATCCAGCTACTTAGAGAATCGTTGGGTAGCAACGATAAAGCTCCGAATGATACCGATCTCAACTTTGGATATATCCTCGGGAGATCCAAGTGAGTCGCGACCGAAGTACTTTCGCCTAATTCTGGCAAAAGCTGGACAATCAAGCATAAAGTGATTTGGTGATTCCACCTCATCATCCTCCATACAGCTGCAGCAGGATGGAGTTTCCAGTATATTGAGACGTACCGCATGGATACCCATGGGACAGTGCCCTGTCAAAACCCCAATGACCATTGATAGATGAGCCTTAGTGAACCCAATTATTTCAGCAGACCTCCTGCCATCCACTTTCGGCCAGAAAGATCTTGCTACCCTGCAAGACGTGGTATCCGCCCAACGTTTGCTGAGCTGATTCGAGGCCCAGCTATGGAGGAGCAATCCACAGGTGGCCAGCGGGATCCCGAAGTCCCTACAGCCATCTTCATCCGGTTCAGTTGTACCGATGCGGGCTAAGAGATCCGCTTGACAGTTACCCGGGATATCACTATGGCCCGGGACCCAGATAATCTTAATTGTAAAATAATTCGATGCAATCGCAAGCGAGGTCAGGCACTCCCAGACCACCCTCGATCGCTCTGTAGTTGAGCTCAAGGCCTTGATAGCCGATTGGCTATCAGAGTAGATGTTAAATTCCCTAACCGTGGTAGCACTGGATAGCATTCCATCCACCGCATCCTTAATCGCAGCAATTTCCGCTTGGAATACACTGCAGTGATCAGCCAACTTAAACTTGCGGCTTAAATTTAGCTCTTGACAAAAGACCCCCCCACCAACCTTTCCATCCAGCTTTGACCCATCCGTGAACAAGTTAACCGGTCCCATGCCCCAGATAATTCCTCTTCCCCAATCCTCTCTCTCTGGAATAACTGGGGTGAAGGTTGTATAGGGAGCTGTTATCGGCATACAGTAGTCCGTTCTGTCCGGGATGAAGTCGAAACTGGTAAGAAGGCTAGAGTGTCCGCGGTCAGAAAGTCTATATCCCATATCACGAAGCCTGACCAACGACCTTGCCGCGGCCGCCTTTCCCGCAATATCTACTGGGTATATGTTCAGCATGACGTTCAGTGCCAAGGTAGGCGTTGTTCTGAGAGCGCCACTGATACCGATCAGCGCCGTCCGTTGCACTGACACTAACACGATAACTTGAGCACAAATCGATATATCTTTACTGAACTCAGTTCACGTGCTTATCTGAACTCACTTTGTATTGCTGTAAAAAATGGCCGAAATCCGACTATTACCACGCTCACTTTTTCGATATCGAAAATTACGAAAAATGAAAAAAACGTCATAATTATATACCAAATACGAAAAAAGGGATGAAACATGAGAGTTGTATGGTGTATTGACGCAAAATATAACTTTAGAAAAAAAATTTGTAAAATGGGTGTGACATCTACCATATTGAGTAGAACATGAAAAACTTTTGCAGGGCGAAATGAAAAGCACTTGGAATCTTGGAAGGAATACTGTTCGTGGTATTACATATATAAATAAATTAGCGGTACCCGACAGATGATGTTCTGGATCACATTATGGTCGATATCTCGAAAACGCCTTCACATATACAACCGAGGGCTACTCCCTTTTAAAGCCGTGATTAATACCTTTAATTTGAAACCCATATCGTACAAACACATTCTAGAGTCACCCCTGGTCCACGTTTATAGCGATATCTCTAAAAGGCGTCCGCTTATAGAACTAAAGCCCACTCCCTTTTAAAATACTCATTAACACCTTTCATTTGATACCCATATCGTACAAAAAAATTCTAGAGTCACCCCTGGTCCACCTTTATGGCGATATCTCGAAAAGGTGTCCACCTATAGAGCTAAGGCCCACGCCCTTTTAAAATACTCATTAGCACCTTAAATTTGACACCCATATCGTACAAACAAATTCTATAATCACCCCTGGTCCACCTTTATGGCGATATCTCGAAAAGGCGTCCACCTGTAGAACTAAGGCCCACGTCCTTTTAAAATACTCATTAACACCTTTCATTTGATACCCATATCGTACAAAAAAATTCTAGAGTCACCCCTGGTCCCCGTTTATGGCGATATCCCGAAAAGGCGCCCACCCATAGAACTAAGGCCCACTCCTTTTAAAATACTTATTAACACCTTTCCTTTGATACCCATATTGTACAAACGCATTCTAGACTCAACCCTGGTCCACCTTTATAACGATATTCCGAAAAGGCGTCCATCTATAGAACTATGGCCCACTCCCTCTTAAAATACTCTTTAATACCTTCCATTTGATACACATGTCATACAAACACATTCCAGGGTTACCCTAGGTTCTTTTTACTACATGGTGTTTTTCCCTTAGTTTGTCTCCACAGCTCTCAAATGAGTATGTAATTTTCGGTTACACCCGAACTTAGCCTTCCTTACTTGCAATTAAAAAAATTTTTCTCCACAGCAGATACTGCTAACATAAGATCCGCAATATAGGAAATAGTTAATTTATTGAAAACATCTTGTTTGCTGCCGTTTGCGTGTGGTGTCTCTAATTTTGTTTCTTTATATTCTTTAAAAACTTCTACATGTTTTAATCGTAAGTGAAGAATGAAGTTCGAAATTATTTGCGTCGAACCTTGCATCTGCTTTTTACATATGCGACATTCAACTACCACCCTATTTCTTTAGCGACGAAAGTCAGTTTTGTTCAACCACATGAAAATATTAAATAGAATAAACAGTTACTATTAAACCAGCAATTATTAAAAAAATCTCTGCGGAAACCCAAACTACTCAGTCACATAAGATAGGAAATATCAAAATAAATTTCTTACTACCGTTTGGAAAAGCATCTGAAAAGCAAGGAACGAAACCGATCAAAATAACGTTCCGGTTTCGGTTTTGAAAAATGAATCGGTTTTAATCGGTTACGGTTACGGTTTCGGTTCCACTCTTTGCTTAAAAGTCAGTCTTATTCTTTCTAAATGCCTTGTTTCGTCCATCAAAATGTTTGCAAAAATAACGTAAGCCATATTGACTGACTAGTTGAATTTTTAAGAGTTTTTTATAACCTA
This sequence comes from Eurosta solidaginis, assembly GCF_040869045.1. Classification (NCBI taxonomy): domain Eukaryota; kingdom Metazoa; phylum Arthropoda; class Insecta; order Diptera; family Tephritidae; genus Eurosta; species Eurosta solidaginis. The sequence goes on along the minus strand of NC_090319.1, from coordinate 188,389,094 downwards.
CACGCTTAATAACTTTAAAGTATTTAAATATTGTATTGCTTAAAGTGGCGATATCCACGGCTTCTTCAGAATTGCCACTCGTTGTTAAACCGGTTGAAGATGGCTCGTCACTTGTTTTTGATCTCTTACTAGTAGAAGCCTGGTCGAGCAACAAACATCTCTTTCTCCTGTTTTTGCCACTTTACGCCTGTTCGCAAAAAATCAAAAATAATAATTTAGGAAAAATTATTGGAACGGTCTAAAGTCCACTAAAATTTCCAAATACATACATATGTATATGAAGGGGTAGTGCTACTGCCATAAGGAGTACATAGAAACATTTTTTTTATTACTATCGATATCGATTGTTGAAAAGATTTTTTTGCATTTTTTCCGTAAAAGTTAAAAATAAAAGTTATTTTTAAATTTCGATCGCAAAATAAGAGTTATTATCCAATTTTTAAATTTCGATTTAAAGTTCTTTCTTCAGAGATAACTTTCAATTTCGGATCGAAATAAAAAAGTTTAAAAATAACTCTTATTTTGCGATCGAAATTTAAAAATTGAAAAATAACATTTATATTGCGATCGAAATTTAAAAGTTGAAAAATAACTATTATAACCAACTTAAATAATAAAAGTAACTGTTATTTGCGGCCCCTGGTATATGCAAATCAATGACCATTAAAAACTTACTATGGAAGTGGGATCTATTATCGACGCATCCGAAGAAAATCAACAATTGAATCACTAGACATTTTAAATTTTAATTTCAACTTTTACTACAATTTGAACAATTAACAATTCTACTTAAATTTTAAAATTTAAACAATCCAACTAACACTTCAAAACAAAATCACGAAAACTTTTTAATCGTATAACCAAATGTGGTCATTTATTGCTCCGTACGATTTGAGTATTCAAATTGGACTCTACAGAGTTACTTGAAAATAGAATGCATATGCTAAAAAAATAATATAGTTTAACATAGAAGTCACTAAATGTAACGGAGAAAGAGCGATTCACAATCGAAGGCTGCTGAGTGATGCTTCTTGTTATTGGCTAGCGAGGAATTGCAATAATAAAGATAAGATGAAATTACGTTTTTTTATGCGCGCAATTTTCCATTATCTGATGATTAGCGGTGCATTGGCTAAAACAGCGACAAACTGCAATGTTTAGAAAGCGAAAGTAGAACGGCCAGAGATATTGTACAGTGATGTAGCTATGAACAACTAGTTACACCTTGAGGGATATGACAACACTCACCTGTTGTATAGGTGATCCTACTGCGAATGCGGTGATGGCGATGATGTGGTGATGATGGTGATGTTGTGGTGGCGAAGTGGTGGAGTGAGATGGCGGTGACGCTGGTAACAAATCCTGTACGGCAGGTGATGTGACCACAGGTATGTTTGTATTCACAATGACTTGCGAAGGTCGAAGTTAGACTGCATAGGCTCACGGAAAATGTTGCAATTAAACTTTTTTTTTGTACACAGCAATGTAATAGGAAACCGACAATGATCGGTGATTTGCAGATGTTCGCACAATGTAAGTGATGGGAATGTTAATTATAGCACAATAAAATTGATGGAGGTTAAGTGTAACACAATAAAATTGATATAATATAAACTTTTATTATTAGAAATTATAAAAATTTTTCTGCAGCACAGGAAAAAACAGGATTTTTTTTATTTCTGTACAATGACAATGATAAAAATGTAATAATTGCTCTGACAACTGTCGGTGATGACGGATCGCCCCACTGCACATTGCGGCGAATTTGTTTTGGTGGTTTTACGCGACAGAGGTTGCCACACGCCCATGAATATTCCCAATGGGAAATTTTAAGCTAAGTGCTATTCAGTGCTTTTGGGGAGTATAATAGGATATAATTCAAGGTAATATATAATTCAATATGTATACAATACAATTTAATGATTCAAGATGAGTTATAAGTAAATTTATGGATACATACATCGCATGGGGAATTGAGACGTGTGACAGCCTATGCCGCGTAACCAACAACCAAAGCGCGAAGGGATGCGGGGGCTTATACCATAAGAGCGTAGTGCTCGAAGTTTGTTTGATAATAAATAATATTTATGTTCAAGTCAATAAAGCATAGCGCCGAATGATCATTCTTAACTCCAATCTGTAACTGCATAGCAATACGCATTGTGTAGTGATTTATGAGGGTTGCACCTTATATTTTACGCCTAGGAGCTTCTCTCTTTGATGAGCCGTAGTTTAAAATTTTTGGCAATTATTGGAAAATATTAAGGCATTGCAATTTTGTAATTAGGCCAAAAATATAAACGCCAACCCTCGTAGTACTCAATTAGAAAATGTTTTCTTTGTAAAGTTAGAAGAGAAAAATACATAGGTATAACACATTATTTTATTTATTTTTTTTTATTTATTTATTTATTAAACATTTTCTTAATGCAATTTTAAATAAATTACAATATTGAAAGAGCACATTCTATTACTATATAGCATAAGTAAAGTACATGGCATTTTTTATATTAAATTTTTAAAATAGTATTAAATGCCAGTTCACATAGTAAAATTTTTTTTTCAGTGTGGGGTGTATAGTTTTTAATAATATTATAGAATAAACTCAAAATAATTCAGATAATTAGTTAAGATTGCGATAGAGAAATAATTGATAATTCGTTAATTAGTTAAGGTTCCGATAGAGAAACAGTTGGTATAGTTACAAAAGTTAGATATGGCTTACAACAACGTCCTCAGCAAGGCTTCTAGATCGTAGTGGCTAAAACTAATCAGATACATTTTTATTTTATTATACCTTTCATGAAAATGAAATGGTATATTAATTTCGCCACGAAACCGAAAATTGTAAGTCCGTAAAGGAAAATAGATAGACCCACCATTAAGTATACCGAAATAATCAGGTTGAAGAGCTGAGTTGATTTAGCCATGTCCGTCTGTCCGTCTGTCCGTCTGTCTGTTTGTATGCAAACTAGTCCCTCAATTTTTGAGATATCTTGATAAAATTTGGTGAGCGGGTGTATTTGGGTGTCCGATTAGACATTAGTCGGAACCGACCGGATCGGACCACTATAGCATATATCCTCCATACAACCGATTTTTACTTTCGTATATTGCACATATTGTTGCCTGAAAAAATTGATGAGATCGGTCGTATATATAGTATATATCCCCCACAACCGATTGTTCAGATAAGGAACTTTTCGTAATTACTGCCCCATTTTAAGAGCTAGAGGCTTCAAATTTCAACGAATGTTTAGGTATATAGCATATATTGTTGTCTGAAAAAATCATAAAGATCGGTGGTATATATAGTATATATATGGTGGTATATATAGTATATATATATATATTTTCGCAAATTTTATCCCCATTTTAACAGCTAGAAGCTTCAAATTTCACCGAATACTTACGTATATAGCATATATTGTTGTCTGAAAAAATCGTAGAGATCGGTTGTATATATAGTATATATCTCATACAACCGATTGTTCAGATAAGAAACTTTTCGCAATTTCTACCCCATTTTAACAGCTATAAGCTTCAAATTTCACCGATTGCTTACGTATATAGCATATATTGTTGTCTGAAAAAATCATAGAGATCGGTTGTATATATAGTATATATCTCATACAACCGATTGTTCAGATAAGAAACTTTTCGCAATTTCTACCCCATTTTAACAGCTAGAAGCTTCAAATTTCACCAAATGCTTACGTATATAGCATATATTGTTGTCTGAACAAATCATAGAGATCGGTGGTATATATATTATATACTTCATATAAACTCTCATTTTTGCCCCTTTTTTACGGCTAGCATATATTGTTGTCTGAAAAAATCATAGAGATCGGTTGTATATATAGTAGATATCTCATACAACCGATTGTTCAGATAAGAAACTTTGCGCAATTTCTGCCCCGTTTTAACAGCTAGAAGCTTCAAATTTCACAAAATGCTTACGTATATAGCATATATTGTTGTCTGAAAAAATCATAGAGATCGGTGGTATATATATTATATACTTCATATAAACTCTCATTTTTGCCCCTTTTTTACGGCTAGAAGCTTCAAAATTCATCAAATTTCATCAAATAGTTACGTTTACGTCAAATATTTTTGAAATACGTGATTCGTAGTCATAGTTCTTACATGCAGACCACAAAAAACGTGAAGCTTTGCATCCTCACACAGATTACCTACCTATTTTTTATTTTATATTTATCTTAAAAATCGTTTAGATATGTTCAAATTTCACTAAATGCTTACGTGTATAGCATATATTGTTGTCTGAGAAAATCATAGATACCGGTGGTATATATAGTATATATCCCATACAACCGATTGTTCAGATAAGAAACTTTGCGCAATTTCTTCCCCATTTTAACAGCTAGAAGCTTCAACTTTCACCAAATGCTTACGTGTATAGCATATATTGTTGTCTGAAAAAATCATTGATATCGATGTTATATATAGTATATATCTCATACAACCGATTGTTCAGTTAAGAAACTTTGCGCAATTTCTGCCCCTTTTTAACAGCTAGACGCTTCAAATTTCACCATATGCTTACGTATATAGCATATATTGTTGTCTGAAAAAATCATAGAGATCGGTGGTATATATATTATATACTTCATATAAACTGTCATTTTTGCCCCTTTTTTACGGCTAGAAGCTTCAAAATTCATAACATTTCATCAAATAGTTACGTTTACGTCATATATTGTTGAAATACGTGATTCGTAGTCATAGTTTTTACACGCAGACCACAAAAAACCTGAAACTTTGCATCCTCACACAAAGTACCTACCTATTTTTTATTTTATATTTATCTTAAAAATCGTTTAGGTATGTAGATCTGTTCCTAGATATTTCTTATCTTATACATCCGATTATTCGGAGATTACGAACGGGTTAAGATTATTGTTCAGCCCCATTCATGAAAGGTATGAAGTCTTCGGCATAGCCGAAGACAGTCCCGTCCTTACTTGTTTTGAAATAGGTCAAGATTTCTTATAACTTGTACAGAAGTAGGGAGAGAGTTGAACATTTTGCACGACGTGTATGTATAAAAACTTCTGAAGTGAGATGTCCTAGCATGCGGGATTTGTACCGATGGAAGCAGATTGCTCCTAAGTTTGTAGACTCCAGAAGGATAACTTTCTAAGTACCCCGATCTAATAAAGAACGTTTTTAGGACTTTAAATAAATATAGATGACGACATCGTAGTATATCTGGTCTCCTAAAGGATATCATAGCGTGAGACCTGTAGTTTGCGCCACATATGCGTCTTATAATTCCCTTTTGGAGTGTTACAATGGGTGACAACTTACTAGCCGAGGCGCCACCCCAGCAGGTCATCCCATATTGAAGTTTCGATTGGACTAGACCATAGTAAACAGCTTTTAGAGTGGACATAGTGCAACACTTTTTGAGACGATAGAAGTGGCGGGTAGTGTACAGAAAGTAATGTTTTAGTTTCTGAATGTGTGCAGACCAATTTAAATGAAAAACATCAATCCTGAAGCAGTTATCACTGCATTTGACGTTGGTTGCAAATGAACTTTTCGTGGCATTCAAAGTGCACGCCATATGATGCATGTTAAAACGTGCGCATTCTGCTGAATGAAAAAAAAGATCACAAGCCTCAAATTCTTTGGGGGCAAGGCTAAAATACATCAACTTCGTTTTATTACTAACTAGTAGCTTGTGTAAAGCAAACCAAGTCCTCAGCATATGTACATCATGGCTAATATCACATATTAGTTCGTAGTAACTCGTTGTACTATACGCAATGGCAAGAACATCTGCAAAGGCAGTCGTTTTGCCCTTCAATGGAATTGAAAAAATTGAATTAATATAAATGAGGATCAGTACCGGGCCAAGGACAGAGCTTTGGGGTACGCCCAGATTAACTTCCTGCAGGCTACTGTAGTAACTACCCACTTTAACTTTTTGTATTCTATTAGAAAGATAAGATGTAAACCATTTGTACATAAAGCCACGAAAACCTGCACGATGTATTTTTTCCAGAAGTATTTTCCTGTCTACCATAGCAAAAGCTTTTGTTATTTCGACAAATAAACCAGCATACTTACTTTTACTATCTAGAGCTTTGTACACCTTTGAGCAGAAATCTAGTAGATCGTCCTCTGGTGAGAGTCTGGATCGAAATCCGAATTGCATGGGGCTGAAAAAGTTCGATTTATCTAGAAAGTTCACAACTCTATTTCTAACCGCCTTTTCAAATACTTTGGAAATCGATGGGAGTAGAGATATGGGCCTGTAGTTACGTGCGTCCCTCTTATCCCCTTTTTTGAAGATCGGGATTACAATGGCATATGCGTGCGTCCCTCGTATCCCCTTTTTTGAAGATCGGCATTACAATGGCATATTTAAGATCATCAGGAAAAACACCCTGAGGTATATTTTTATTGAATAAATGTTTCAGTATATCTACTGTATTGAGCGATATTTTTTTTTAATAAAACATTTGAAATACCGTCATCGCCGCAAGAGCTAGAGTTGGTCAATGTTTTTATAATTTTAGCGATTTCGAAGCTGGATATGGGGTTAAAAAAGAAACTATTAGTTGCAACTTGGCATAAGGGTAGATTGGCTGCAAACTGGCAATCACAAAGGGTTGAACTTGAATTACCAATCGAGGTAAAGTATGTATTAAATTTGTTAACAACTTCTTCTGGGTCTGTAGTCAGCTGGCTTTCAGCACGTAGGGTAACTGGCTCGTGGCTCTCTACACTGTCGCGGTTTAGGAAAGTGTGGATGACGCCCATTCTTTTCTGGTATTGCCCAAAGCTGAGTTAAACTTGTTTTTAAAAAATGTATCGCACGTAGTGCGTATTGCTTTATTGGACTGATTGCTAATTTTATTGTAGCGAGAGTGAAGCTTCCTACAATTGGGATGCTTAGCACATTTTTTGCCTAACTTATTTTTGAACTTTATTTTCCTTAATAGATCTCGGGTAATCCAAGGTTTAAGTAGCAGAACTTGTTTACGCTGACTCACATTAAGAGTGCAGTTATTGACATGCACTTTTAAAGTGTTTAAAAATATACCATAAGCTGCCGATACGTTACTTTCCGCGTACACGTCTGACCAATTTTCGAGAAGAAGCTTGTTATTCATTCGTAAAATTTACCTTACAAATCGATTTACGAGCGCGGTTGATACTTGGTTTGCCTGACGTAATACCAGTTAGCTGTATACCAGTCATCGTGTGATCGGTTACTTGCAAGTCCATAACAATTTCTATTAGGAAGCGAGGTGAAACGACAAAACGCGTGGTCAATGCAAGTGCCTGAACTTGTTCGTGTTGGTTCATTTATGTAGGATTCCAAACCATTTACCGCAATTAAAGCCAAATATTCGTCGGTAATACTGGAACGATGCAAAATATCCAAATTGATGTCACCAAGAATAAAAAAATTAACCGATTTCGCATTTGTGGTAAATGGAATATTCTTCAATAACGAGATAGGTACAGACTGAAGTCTGTATACCCCCAAGAAAACAAATAGTTCGCCTTTGATACTGATGGAAAGCTGTAACGTATCTGCACTTTTTAAGCTATTACTAACTGACGAGCAGTCAAAAGTATCGCGTACAAAAGCTGCAACACCTCCTGCACTGTAGCTGTCATTGGTATTTGTATACAAGTTATAATTGGGGATTTTATAATCTCTATTATACAGGGCCGTATTAATCCGGAGAGAAAAAAAATCGTAACAGATTTAACATTGTATTTCGGATATATGACACATGTTAACTTTTCATAAAGAGTACTAACAAGATCCATAATGAATTATTTGTATAATATATTTTGCAGTTTAATAAGTATTGTTTCAGTAAAAATAGTTTGCGATCATGTCTCGTATACCCAAGTTAATTGACTTCAAATGACTCCATATGACTCCTACTGACTTCAATTGACTTCAGTGAGACTTTTTGTTCAATGAATACAATACATGAATAACCAAAAAATGAATGAAAAAAGAATTCGAAGTCACCAAATGAAGTCTGAATGGTGACTTCATTTTTGGATTCCCAGTCAAAGAATTAAAAAAATGGCTGCTATCATTTTACGATAAATCAAGCTGATGGTAGCGTGCTCCGCTTATCATACCGTATGCCGTGGGTTCGCACCCCGGGCAAAGCAACATCAAAATTTTAGAAATAAGGTTTTTCAATTAGAAGAAAATTTTTCTAAGCGGGGTCGCCCCTCGGCAGTGTTTGGCAAGCGCTCCGGGTGTATTTCTGCCATGTAAAGCTCTCAGTGAAAACTCATCTGCCTTGCATATGCCGTTCGGAGTCGGCATAAAACATGTAGGTCCCGTCCGGCCAATTTGTAGGGAAAATCAAGAGGAGCACGACGCAAATTGGAAGAGAAACTCGGCCTTAGATCTCTTCGGAGGTTATCGCGCCTAAAATTTATTTTTATTTTTTTAATTATTAACAAAATAATGCATTCTTTTACATCTCTGCTAATGATGAATAATTGAACCAAGAATTTACTTTCAAATATTTTATTTGTTTTTTTTTTTTTGAAATCGTAGAGGGTATACCTACTCAGATATATCTACAAAAAGGTGCGCTGACATCCCTACCTAAAAATGTAGTTATTGGAAAGCGAGAGTGAAATACCTTTCCTTTGATGGACCATATTTGATTCAAATCTGCTAAGCTTTTTCGCAGATTGTAGTGTATATACAAAGAAATATAAAAGAGAAGGTGAGGTGGCATTCCTAATTGGCAACCGTGCTTAAAACTGTCAATAGAAATGCGGAGTCAAATACCTATCGTTTGATACCCATATTGACATATCTCCTGTAATTTTTTATACTCAGCTCAGCAGAGCTCACATCGAGATAGATATAGACTTCTATATATCAAAATGATCTGGGCAAAAATAAATTAATTTATCCATGTCCGTCCGTCCATCTGCCCGTGAACACGATAACTTGAATAAATTTTGAGGTATCTTAATGAAATATGGTTCGTACAAAAGCGGATTTACCTCTAGAAGCGCACTGGGCAAACAAATCAAGCCGCGCCCCAATATTTCCAAAAAAACCCGTACTTGCCTTCGTGTGGTGACATTTCATTACTGATATATTTTACGGATTGAAAAAATTTGATTCGAGTTTTCTTAGAAAGAATATTTATTTAATTTTTATGTATATAATGAAGCGTATCACAAAATATTTTTAGTTTCAAGAAACTTATAGATTGTCAGAAAACTAATAACACAGTCATATGGAAAAGATTATTCAAAAACACTTGCGTCTTACTTTTTGGGAGGCAAAATCTGTAATCAAATGTTCAAAATTCAAAGAGAGAAGAATATCAGATTCAATACAAAGCAGTGCTAAACTGTTGAGTCGATCTTCAGTCATTTTTGAGCGAAGGTAATTTTGTATCCTTTTCAAACAAGAAAAAGACCTTTCGGCGCTGCAATTAGTCACTGCCATAGTAGCAAACATGCGATATGCGATGTCAGCGTTCGGAAAAATTGTGTTCAAATCATCGGACCGAATAAGCTTCATAACATTCAGTGGAGATTTCATCTTAATATTATTTCTTTGCAATAAGCAAAAAATGGACGAATTCGTAATCAATTGTCGGTTCCAAATCAGACGAGAACGTAGATATCAGAGCCATCGATTCCATTCTGATTTCTTCGTTAGAAGACAATTTGCTCGCCTTGAGGATAATCATGAATTGTTTGTTGATTTTATCGTATGCCTTGCGTCTCTCTTCTAATTCCACAGTCAAATTATCTAGAATAACATTGAAGATATTTAGTCTGAAATTTTCTCTTCCGCACAGTGTCAGTTCTCCACGAACCGATTCCTCTGTTCTCAATTTACGTTTCCGTTTTCGTGTCTTACTGGAATGGTACTCTGGATCTTCTGATAACTCGGGGCTCGTTTCTCGTATTCATCAAATTCATCCCGACAGTCAGAGACAATCTTTTGCAGTCCCTTGTAATGTTCAATGATTGCGGCAATACTGCATTCAACAGCTTGTAATTTTTGACTCACTGCATTGAATTTTGCAAGCAGGAAGTGCCACAAAATAGTCAGAAATGAACTTTCAAGCTTCTCCAATTGAATTGGAATGCCCTTCGCTTCTTGCCGACAAATTGCTTTTTCTGTCAACTCTTCTTCAATCGCTATCAAAACTTCAATAATTTTGACATAATTATCATTCAGAATTTTAACTGCGTCGCACAGTGGCGCCTTTTGAGTTTTTTCTTTGCAAATTTTTTTTTGAACCAATGAAGATATTTAAAAAATTTAAAATGCAAATGAAAGCTAATTATTTGAAGTTTTATTGTGTGAAAGATCAGAATGTCACAGATACAGGGTGCTTCAAACCAATTCGTCAAAATCGAAATTTTTTAGAAAAATGCAAAAAAAAAATAAAAAAATAAAATGAGATTTGTCTTATAATGACGTATTTAAGCATTAAATAAGATAAACTAATGATTTTGATAAGATAGCGTGGCACTGCCCACTTATGATAAAAAGTTGTATCTAAGTAGTCACGTAATCAATAACTACCAAAATCGATAGACGTGTTGTTTCTTTTAAATGGCAATACTCTTATAAAACTCAAATGTCCGTTTTTGGAGCCACAATAATAAGGTGCTTCAAAATTCATCGTAAAATTTTACATGTTTTTTTTTTTGTTAATTTACAAGCCAAATATGTATTTTATTAATAACTAAAAGTTATTGAAAGTGGTTCAATGAAATTTTATTTGGGCTAAAGATTAAACAGCCAACGAATTTTGGAAAAGGGGAGTGGCACTGCCCATTTATGCTAAAAAGTTTGATCTTAGTAACCGCTTTACCAATTTGTTCCAAACTCGATAGACGTATTGATTTCTATAAAAATTTAATACTCGTTGGAAGGCGAAATGCCTAAGCTTTAAAATATATTTGATAAACTTTAAAGAAATGTATATATTTATAAATTAATAAATTAATTAATTCCTTTATTTGAAATAAATAATTAACTTGTAGATAGATATCTTATTTTTCAATAAAGTAACAAAATTGATTAGTAAAGCTCTTTCTCATTATTGTGATAAGAAGTGAGAAACTTATTTTATCTTAACATAGCCATCGTCACTGGAACATATATCTAACAAAGCTACCATTTCTGAGCTATACGCATCTGTAAGATCTTTTTGTGTTCTTACATACATGTTGAAAAGGTCTTCGTTTTGTCTAACTCGTGATACTTTGCAGGTGTTCATACATCTATATCTTTTGTAGTCCTTGTTCTTAGATTATTGAGCTTCTTCAGACAATTCTCCTAATGGTAAGCACTGGTACTCTATTAAATCTTTTCCATGTGCTATAATTTTATGTACCGTTGGTGTAAATTTCTTTTCAGGATACTTTTGATGCAGCAACTCTGTAGTTCTAGATGCATATTCTCCAAATTTGGGTCCATTAACTGGTTTATGGCATTTTAAAATATTTAAAATTACTCCCAATCTTTTCACAATATCTTTATCAACTCCTGTTATGCGAGCAGTCAACTCATCGTTTTCAAAAAATCTTTTGAGGAGTTACCATCATTTGTATTTCCGGCTCCATACTTTGGACAGTCAACTCTAAGGCCAGTCTCTTTATAGAATGCATCCTGAATTATTTTTTTTCTCTTGTTTTGTTTCTCCTTACATGTTGTATTGTCGTCGAAAACTTCTCCTTGTTGTGGTAGTGTACAACCCAGCTTCAAAACAAATTCCATACATCTTATTCCATAACTTATCAGTTATTGAATCATCAAGATTTTCAAAGTCCTTTTGGCTCTTTTTACAATTTCACATTTCATTGTAGATGTCGTATTTGTTATTAAGTTCATACTTTTCCATCGACCATTGTTAGAAGAAAATCATGCTTTATTGTAATGACATTCCCCTCTTCAATTTCAATTATTGTTGGTTCTAATTTGGCAATTCGATTTTTTATATCACTTACTGTAGCTTTTATGAGTTCCGAAGACTCCTTCTCGTATTTAAATAATATCGGGCGGCACAATATAGTTGATGACTGACGTTGATTTTTCCAATATCCTGAAGCTTCATCTTTAAGTCGTAATGGAACAATAGAAGCCATAAACATATTTCTATCTGTAATTGTTTCATCGTCTACATTCATTCTTTGTTTATATGCGCTTTGTCCTGAGGATACATGACAGCCCCACTTAGTTAACAATGCTAGCTCCTTTGGCAGTGATTTCAACGTTTCTTCAGTAAAACCTTGAAGGAGTCGTGTAGACGTATGATCCATTAGGTTTTGTAGCTCAATTTCAGCTTATACTTCGGTTATTTTGGGACTTAGAGGAACTGCTTCTTTCTTGGCTTGAGTAATTTTTTTGTATCCAGGTAAAATATCGACATTACGTTGCAATAATGACTTACGCAATATAATATATTTTTTCTTCGTTAAACCGAGATCTATAAACAGCGCCAAAGTTTCTTCGGGAGCGTATTTCCTAGGTAGCGCATTTGGTGGTGTGGGAATGCTGTTTTTGATCCTCATCAGTCGCGCTGGACTTGCTACCGCAACTGCTTTTGTTATATGAGACTTCGCGTTTTCTTCGTCTTTTTTATATTTATTAGCCAGTGCTTCTGAAAGATGAGTCGTGGCCATAGCTTTTGTGGTATCAGACAGCTTCCTTTTCCATGTGCAGGTAGAACACTCTTCTATTGGTTTTGTTGGTCTCCCTCTACTTGGATTGGTTGACGTGCTAAGCGTTTCTTCGTCCAAAAAAGTTTTGTCAGATAGCCACTTTTCATGCTTTCTTAGAAATCTTGAATTGTTACGATAGACGTCCTTCCATTTTCTTTCTATCATAATGTATTGTAAACCAATTTTTTCTTCCAGGCCTTCCTTTTCTTTAATGCTTGTTTCACTCGTTAATTCTCTCATAATAGCCTCAACGAAGTCCCGTCTTGACTTTGTAGATTTAAACACCGCAAATAGTTTCGAGTTTTCTAGATACATATTAGAATTGACTTCGAGTGTATCTGACTAAATATTAAACTGTGAACTATATTTAAAAATACTACTCACTTTATTTAAGTAAACAGAATACTTAGTTCCTTAATCCCCAAAAGACGAATGATAATGTGCATTGTATGACGGATAGCTTTATATACCTACTCAAATTATTAAAACGAATTTCAGGTATACAATTCGTAGCTAAAAGAATGTATGTTGTTAACAAGTTCCAATAACAAAAACCACCTTACGGCCGTACTGAATTATATATACCTGCTCAGGCGCGTATTTATGTCCAAGGTTGTTTAACTTTATTTGATGTAAAAAGTGAAGTTGCAGCTGGACGCAGGTAGACTTTATTAATTTAGGTAACTGAATATTTCACAAATAACTACTATTAATTTGACGGAGCACATATTTTAACATTTTTTTTTCCATCAAAATTTTAAAAAGTGCCTAAAAATAGGCATTTCGAAAAACAGGTATATCCGCCAACTTTTACCAAAAAAAAACAATTTTTTTTTGTTTCAATCCTAAATTAAATTATCTTTAATTATTATACAAGAAAGCGACAACCGGCCGCATATTTACTCACAAACCCATTTTAAATACAACGAAAAAGAAGAAAAATTTCAAATTTTTCCCAATGTTGAAAATTGGTTAACTTTGAGCGGCTCTACCTGGTAAACTATAATTTTCTGTGAAAAAACATTTGTATATTCTTGATTGTTGAAACTAATTAACATAATACAGATCTGGCATCACCATGTGGTATAGACTAAATTGTCTCCACTCTATACTGTATCTATTTTCCCCTTCTTCTTCCGGTGAATTATAATAAAGGAGAACACATTGAATTTAGACTCTGCGTTTCATTGCGACTTATATGGAATCCATCACAGGTTATGGGCCCAGCACGCTTCCACTGCGCATAGGAAGTGCACATAAAGTCGCAACCGCAAAATTGATTCTCTAAGTGTAATTCATAAAGCAGAATCGTAAGTTGAAATCTTTTCTTCAGTATACACGTATTCATTTTAACCTTCGCACGTTGGCGCACATCATTTGCCTTATGCAAGCACCAGAGAGCTTTAGAAAGCTCATACCGTTTAACTGCTAACACGCCAAAAAAATAAAGTGTTATACACATATAAAAAGCTCACTCCTTCGAAAGAACAAAATCAATCGCTAAAAACATAGAGCAAATTGAAATCTAATAGAAGTATATAGAAAAGTAGCACAGTTGTACGACTGACGGCCAACGAAAAGCAAAACAGAAGAAAAAAGACAATTACAAAGACATCATAGCAAACACAAAGTGAAGGTAAAAATATAGAAATAAAATAGAAGAAAAATATGAAAAACTTGGCGAAAAACTAATCAAATGAAGAGTGAAGAAAACGAGGAACCAAAACAAAACAGCCAAGCAGAAGAAGCAAATCGTGAACAAATCGAATCTCAGCAAACATCAGTGTCAAATTCAACGCCGGTGCTGAAATCCAAAATAAGCTTTACGACAGTGAAAATTGAACCACTTTGCAAAGATAACTTTGACACATGAAAAATACAGGTACAGGCTAATTTGACAAAAAATGATGCGTGGAAGTATTTGAATGGTAGCTGTGTCAAACCAGCGTCACCACCCGCAGCAGTTAGTGAATGGGAAGACAACGACGCCAAAGCAAAGTCTGACTTGGTGCTATCAATGAGCCCACCCGAATTGCAGCAAATAAAGCACTGTCGCACATCAAAAGACATTTTGGACAAACTGCATTCTGTTTATCAATCGCGCGGGCCAGCGCGATAAGCTATGTTACTTAAGTCACTCATACTGCACAAAATGTGTCCTAATGATGACATTCGGGAACACCTACGAAAATTCTCCGATATAGTCGACAAGCTAGTAGAAATGGATTTAGTTGTCATAGAGGAGCTTTTGACTGTCCTGCTCCTGTACAGCATTCCAAACGAATTTGAAACTTTTAGAATCGCCATCGAGTCCCAGGAAAAGCTACCGAAATTAGAAATCCTGAAATTGAAATTGCTTGAAGAGTTTGAGGCACGCAACAGAAATGGCCCGGCAACGCACGAAGATGTCTTATACGCGAATAGAAGCAGCGGAAGCAAGAAACCCAGCAATTATCAGCATTCAAACAATTCAGACCAAAAAAGGGCCACCTTTAAGTATGCATGCCATACTTGCGGAAAGATTGGGTACAAGGCTAGGGACTGCAAATCTAAGGCATTTAAAAACAAAGTTCAGAGACGAAACCAGAACGATTCAACGTGTAATGCAGAAGAAGTGGTTGTAGGCGCATGCAACGTTCACGCAAGTGACAAATGGTGCCTCGATTCGGGTGCATCGTCCCACATGTGATCTTCTAATGCGAAATTCCAATCCCTTGAAGAATCGACCGGCAAGACTTTAGCCAATAATAGTCTCACGAAAATAGCAGGTCACGGAATAGTAAAGGTCACGTCAAATACAGGCTGCAACGTTACACTTAAAGATACTCCATACGCACCGGACCTGCTTACAAATTTATTGTCAGTGTCAAAAATGACTCAGCACGGTCTTGACGTAAAATTTACGAGAACAAAAGCCATCGTAACAAACAAATCGACAGGCGCAAAAGTTTTCATATCAGAGCGTGGAAACAACTTGTACTACGTCGAAGAACAAGCTGCATCGGCAGCGATAGCTAGCCCTAAAATAACGACGCTCCAGAATTGGCACGAAGCATTCGGCCACCTAAACGAAAAAGACCTCAAAGCAATCATCGAAAAAAGAAAAGTTCTCGATGTTAACGCAAATACCAAAACGAGTTTAACAACGTGTACTACCTACATTCAGGGAAAGCAAGCTCAGCAACCATTTCAAAAATCGAACCGCACTACAAAAGACATTCTAGAGTTAGTGCACAGCGACGTATGCGGGCCCATGAAAACACAATCATTCGCAGGGTCGCGATACTTCGTCACGTTCATCGATGACAAGAGCAAATGGTGTACAATATATTTCTTGAAACACAAAAGCGAAGTCATAGATAAATTCAAAGAGTACAAAAGTTTGGTCTAAACCCAGTCAGGCAAAAGAATATAATGTTTGCGCAGCAACAATGGTACCGAGTACACATGTAACGCTATGAGAGATTTTTTGAAAGCCGAAGGCATACGGCAAGAGTTTACTATTGAGTATACGCCACAACAGAACGGAGTAGCCGAGCGCAAAAACAGAACCATTTTAGAAATGGCTAGATGCATGTTAATCCAATCTGGCCTCCCGCCGGCTTATTGGGCAGAAGCCGTCAACACGGCGAATTATTTGCGCAAGCGTTGCCCATCGCAAAGTTTAAATGGTGAAGTACCATACAAAATATGGACTGGGAAGGCCCCACATGGTGGTTACTTACAAAAATTTGGCTGCATTGCATACATGCTAGACAAAACGACAACAAATGTAAATTTAAATCAAAGTCGATAAAATGCATATTCGTAGGCTATTCTGAAACGTCGAAAGGTTACCGCCTGTGGGATCCCAACTCTAGAAAGATACGTCGCAGCGGGGTCGTCGTATTTACTTCGCAGAATAAGCCAGATACGTACGAGAAATTTTACACAAACGATATCGAAATGCAATTGCAACCGAAACCGAATAAAACAAATACACAGATCGACGTATGTCCAACAGAGCAGCCACAATCAAACGAAGAAATAAAGGGTTCTCCCGCAATAAAAGATATCCGAGCAATGAAACGAGGAGGAGGTCGCCGAAAGAAAATACGGACCAAGTCGCGTGGCAGACCACGGTTAGAGCATAACATGGTACCGGTCATCGAAATACCCTCGAGTGACGAAAGTTCAGCAAATGATAAAAATTCACAAATCGAAGATAGTCCTTATAGCACAGCATTGATACAAAGTACAGATCCAGGAAACCACACCGAAGCACTTGCTAGTCCCGAAGCACTTGCTAGTCCCGAAGCACTTGCTAGCCCCGAAGCAACCGAATGGAAAAAGGCTATGCTAAAAGAATATCGCACACTTCTCGCAAACAATACATGGGAAATAGTAGATCGTCCTGTTGGGAAGAAGGTCGTAGAATCAAAATGGGCGCTTCGCACAAAATACAAGTCAGATGGAAGGATTGAAAGCAGGAAGGCTAGGCTTGTAGCGAAAGGCTTCACCCAGAGAGCCGGTA
Source organism: Eurosta solidaginis (assembly GCF_040869045.1). Classification (NCBI taxonomy): domain Eukaryota; kingdom Metazoa; phylum Arthropoda; class Insecta; order Diptera; family Tephritidae; genus Eurosta; species Eurosta solidaginis. Next base: position 188,371,849 of record NC_090319.1, on the reverse strand, counting down.
TTGACTACAGCGAGACCTTCGCACCGTTAGCCAGGCCCAACACTATCCGCTCAGTTATGGCCATTTCTGCAGAAATGGGTTTGGAAGTCCACCAGCTCGATTTTGTAAGTGCGTACCTTAATGGAACCATTGAAACCGAAATTTATATGACCCTCCCCGACGAATTGCATAAGGTAGTAGGTCAGACGGAAAGCGCCAGGTATGCTGAAAATAAAGTTTGTTTACTGAGAAAAGCAATTTATGGCTTGAAACAGTCAGGCCGACTGTGGTAACAAAAGCTGGAAAATAAATTACAGAGCATGCACATGACGGCGTCAAAAAGCGATCCATGCCTGTACATACATCGCGAAAACGGCACCACTGCCCTAATCGCCATATACGTTGACGACCTGATCGCGGCCTCGAACAGTAGGCAGAAGTTAACACAAATAAAAGCTGAACTCGCCTCCACATTACAAATGAAAGATTTAGGCCCGATAAAGTTTTGCCTCGGAATCGAATTCAACCAATGCCTAAAATCGAACACTATTACAATGAGCCAATCGAAATATGTTGCACACTTACTAAAAAGGTTTGAGATGAACGACTGCAAACCAGTCAGTACGCCCGCTAACTCGAGCATAAAACTTTCTAAAGAAATTTCGCCAAAGACAGAAGAAGATGTTCGTTCTGCAAGTAAGTTGCCCTATCAGAACCTAGTGGGATCACTTATGTATCTCGCCGTATCAACAAGACCAGAAATCGCCCATGCAGTCAGCGTGTTAAGCCAATTTAATACCAGCTACGGAACAGCACACTGGGAGGCAGCAAAACGCGTATTGCGCTATTTAAAGGGCACACAAAATCACGGGATCTGTTATACTCGCACCACTGGTCCTTCATTAAAGAGATTCGCTGACGCTGATTGGGGATCTAATGTAGACGACAGACGGTCATACACCGGCTTTGCATTCACATCAGCCGGCGCAGCCATTAGCTGGGAATCCAGAAAGCAACGAACCGTGGCCGTCTCGAGCACCGAGGCTGAGTACATGGCCATCTCCGACTCAACAAAAGAAGCCATACACCTGAAACGTTTGCTGAATGAAATATTGGGCAAATACCAACCAGTAGTTATCTTCAATGACAACCAGATTGCCGGCAAGTTAAGCAAAAATCCGATATTCCACAATCGCACGAAACACGTCGACATCCTTTACCATTTCGTCCGAGAAGCTGTCGAAAGAAAAGACATTACCATAAAATACATGAGCACAGAGGAAATGCCTGCAGATGTCCTGACAAAAACCTTGACTTCAAGCAAGCACCTCAATTGCGTTAAAAACCTAGGCATAAAACCAATAATTTAGAAACTTTGGAATTTGATGATTTATATACATATGTTTGTACAAATTGAATTAGTAAGCATAATTCAATGTAAAAAGTAACTTGTATGCACTCATTAATGACGTCAGATCTGAAGGAAAGTGTTGAAACTAATTAACATAATACAGATATGGCATCACCATGTGGTATAGACAAAATTGTATCCACTCTATACTGTATCTATTTTCCCTTTCTTCTTCCGGTGAATTATAATAAAGGAGAACACATTGAATTTATACTCTGCGTTTCATTGCGACTTATATGGAATCCATCACATTGATCCCTGGAAAATTCTCTATTAGAAACATGTATTAGATTTAGCGAACGCTTTCATGATTTTTTTGATTTCTGCCATGCTTTAACGGCAGTCGTATCGTGCTGACCAGCTAGTTGTAGATACTGATTTCAAAGTGATGGGTTTTGAGGCAGCTAATTGCAGATGCTCCCAACGTTTCGTTGATGCAGTAAAACAGTTTTACAAGCTTTGAATTGTAAAAAAAAATGCCGCTGCTTCCGGACAATTCTCCACTGCATGTTCACTCACTAAATTCAGCGAATGAGCAGCGCAAAGTACGTATTCTGGCGCAGGATTTGATGCTTTTATCCGAGATTGAAGACCATTATAAACTCCAGACATGTTTTTCGCGTTATCGTATGATTGACCGCGACAGTCAGCAATATCTAGCCCGAGGTCAGTCAGAGTTTTTAAAATAGCATCAGCTAATTCTATCGCCTTGTGCCCCGTGTTCTCCATGAATTTTAGAAATCGTTCAACGTGGACACCATTTTGTTGGACATATCTAAAAACGAACGATAGCTGGTCAACGTGGGATATATATTTGGGGTCGAATCTACTACGATAGGAAAATATTTTGCTGCTTTTATCTCCTCTGAAATGGTAGATATCACTTTTTTCGCCATCAAACATATGAACTCCTCACTAATCGTTTTGGATAAATAACTTGTGCTGCCACTTCCTTTGTTGCCAAATTTTTTTATGTGTTCAGCCAAGAAGGGGTCATATTCTGCAACAACTTCCAGAAACATCAAATAATTCCCATTATTTGGATATCCAAGTTTTTCGTCACTGCCCCTGAATGGAAGTCCACGGGATGCTAAAGCTTTCGTTACAGAAACAACTCGGTTTAAAACTTTCCTGCAGTAATCTATTTCTTAATTCAATTGAATAACGAGCGTTTTATCAATCCTTGATTCCTGATGACTCCTTTGTTTCAGTTTCAATACGACTATCAAATATACTGAAATCAGCTTCAGAATTCTGTTTGCATCCATGTATTGCTATATGATCACGAATACCATCATTAATTGTTCATTTGGCAGGATCGTCGCTCAAAATCTATTGATCCAGTCCACCAGGGTCTTGTGGGGAATTCATATCTTTATTTTCCTGAATAGGTATGTCACATTTTTTTCCATATTCTAACCTTCAAAATTATCTGATCTTAAACCCTCATTATTAGGTGGCACAGATTTCGCAATATCATTAAATTTCAGTTCATCATTCGAATCTGAAAAACAATTTTATAGTGAAAATATTTCGTACTGAAACTAAGCTCACAATTTTTGACAGTAGGGTGCCTCCCAGGTAGTGAAATCTGGCTTTCTGGCCCAGAATCTACCTGGGCTAACCTAGCTGTTGATCAATTGGCTTATGCATTTTTACCTTTTTGGTTATGATCAACAACGGAGTCATTTTCTTTTCGAGGAGTTTGAAAAAAACAATCAAGTTTAGGGGTTTTCGACAGTAAATCCTTGTCTTTCTGCACTATCTCGGCTGCACGTTTTTTGTTTGCTGTGCTGCTTAACTTTTTCATATTTGCACTCATTCTTCTATTTTTCACAAAAACATTAATTCACTGACACTTTTTTTATGTTTTTAACTCGGAACGACTTTTAAGATTACATAAAATGTACGCAGCGCATTGTATAGAGGCGCGAACTATTCAAATTCACCAGAAACAGAAAATATTCAGATCTTAGTTTCCTTTGAAAAAGTGAGCTCGCGCATTTTCCTGAAAAAATACTTCAATGCCTACTTGATTTTTAAATTTGAAATTTCAATTAAATTTGAATCTTTTAAGGAAAACAGATTCAAGACGACAACGACGGTGCGGCATCTGTCAAGTTATTTTTACACATGTTCTTATGGGGAGGAATTGTTTGGGCACGACACGACAAGGCGGCAATCAATCATGAATGATGCTGTCGCTAGATTAGATCTATTTCTATTTTGACAGGCGACGGTCATGGCGTCCTTTTTTCTTTTTGTGAATAAAAATCAAAATAAATGCAAATAGCCTTAAATATGTGTTAAAATTTATTAGTTATACATTTTTTTAACACATGCAATACTTTTTTCTAAATTTTTTGTTGTTGTTTGAGCTAATGCAGAACTGTCGTTGTCGCTTTCATTATAATCAGTCGTCGGTGCTTGGCGGTAAATTACGTCAAGCCTCAGTTTTTCGCCGTTGTCGCTCGCAGTAGTCGTTTTGAATGTGGGCCGGGCTTTTCACGTCATTTACTGCACACAAGCTGCTAAAACTTAGGGTTTACATATCGCTCTTTTGCTGCAAGACCGGCATAAATCTAAAACGTGATTTTTGAGTTAATGCTGCAGAATAGTTAGTTACATCATACTTCATGTTGAGTAAAAATTGTTGAAAATGATTTGTTGAAAACTAAGCGCTTCAGATACAAACCAAATGTTGCATTTACTTGCGCACCATATGGCGGTTGTATCTCAAAATTGCCCTACCTGAAAAGTTGTGTATTTTGAAAAGTGCAAATGCAGCAAATGAGCGATATGTAAGTCCCACTGGGGCGAAGGTTAAGAACTGTACCAATGTTCTGAAATGTACTTTGGTTCATTATTTCTCTGTAAAAAATTTAAAAAATCTTTCATTGTTGTTGTAATATTAAAAAAAAATTGTTTTTGATAAATAAAAAAAAATTTTTTTCCTTGTCTTAGTTTTGGCGCCCCTATTGAAACGGCGCCCTGGGCAGCTGCCCATGTTGCCCCTATGTAAATCCGCTCCTGGGTACGTAAGTTCCTGGGCGTTCATCTCAGACCGCTAATTAAAATGAACGAAATAGGACTATAACCACGCCCACTTTTTCGATATCGAAAATTTCGAAAAACCGAAAAATTGGAATAATTCATTACCAAAGACGGATAGAGCGATGAAACTTGGTAGATGGGTTGACTTTATGACGCAAAATAAAAAACTAGTAAAATTTTAGACAATGGACGTGGCACCGCCCACTTTTAAAAGAAGGTAATTTAAAAGTTTTGCAAGCTGTAATTTGGCAGTCGTTGAAGATATCATGATGAAATTTGGTAGGAATGTTACTCCTATTACTACATGTGTTCTAAATAAGAATTAGCAAAATCGGAAGGCGAACACGCCCACTCTTTAAAAAAAAATTTGAAAGTAAAATTTTAACAAAAAGTTTAATACCTTTACAGTATATAAGTAAATTATGTCAACATTCAACTCCAGTAATGATATGGTGCAACAAAATACAAAAATAAAAGAAAATTTCAAAATGGACGTGGCTCCACCCTTTTTCATATAATTTGTCTAGAATACTTTTAATGCCATAATTCTAACAAAAAGTTACCAATCCTTGTAAAATTTGGTAAGGGCATAGCTTCTATGACGATAACTGTTTTCTGTGAAAATGGACGGAATCGGTTAAAGCCACGCCCAGTTTTTATACACAGTCGACCGTCTGTCCTACCGCTCGGCCGTTAACACGATAACTTGAGCAAAAATCGATATATCTTTACTAAGCTTAGTTCGCGTACTTATCTGAACTCGCTTTATCTTGGTATTAAAAATGGGCGTTATTAAACTATGACCACAATTTTCATTTGATTGTAAATTTTTCATGAATTTAATCCGACCCAAAAATGTTAGCTAAAAACTGTTATCGACAACGTTTTTAGTGAAAATTTTTGGGTAGGACAGGGTATACATCTGAAATTTTTTTAGTAGGTCATGAAAAAAACATCAAAAATCAAAGTCGAAAAAAGTAAAAAAAAAAAAAAAAATGAAATTTAGCAGGCTCGAAAATTATTTTTTTTTTATGTATGCGTAGTGGAACTACCAAAATTGTTTTACAAGAGCTTTTGTTAAAGTTGTTTAGTCAAAATTCAACAATGCAATGTCTGTATTAAAGGAAAAGTTGCCTTCTATTTTTTGTCCATTTATATAAATGTAATCCTAAAAAATTTTTTTATCATAATTTTATTTTCAATTTTTGTAGTACTACCTCCAAAAAAGGAATTGCAACTTTGATTAGTAATTTAAGTAATTCCTAAGTGAAAATTCTTATCTTTATTTATTTGTTCAAAATAGCAAAATTTAAGAGAATTAAGTGGAATTTTCGCTGACAAAACTGGCGAAAACAACAGAATTCCACCTGGCATCATAACAAGAGAATTCCCCCTCGTTTGTCAGCTACTTAATTTGCACAGTTGAAAATCGTGGTGAAATTCGCATACGCCTGAAAGTCTAAAAGAATATTGGTGAAAGTCGTGTACGCCTAAAAGTATGCAAGGACGTGCATTGAGTTGGGCCTTCAACGAGGTGGAATTCTACAACGCCTGCAACACTCAGGAGGCTAGCCATGAATGTATGGCCTAATCTTCTAAATAGTACAACTTGTGCATTACGTAGCTCAAATTTTTTGATCAATCATTGCACTGTCACCGAGTTTAAAACTATATTTCAGGTTTCAAGTCTCTAGATGTCCAGGAAGTTAGTTAAAAATCGATTGCAAGATCCCCAATTCAAAACTAGTTTTCTCAGTATCTCGATCCATGCTCCACCTAGCGGAATTTTTTTGATAGAATATTGCATTTTCACCGGGTTCTGACTTACGGCCCAAGTTTCATGTCTCTAGCTCATCGGGAAGTTACTCGAAAATCGATCGCAAGATTCCCCCGTTTTTAAAGGATTACAGTTATCTTGACTAGCGCCAACTAGCGGAACTTTGTTTTCTTTAAGTTGAATTGCGTAATGATTGGGGAATGAAACCAAATTAAATTCGGTTGTAGTGCCCATTTATCGGCATCAGATAGAATTGGGTTCTTTATTAAAAAGCTGTTTCTTTTATACAAAATTTCTATGAGCTAAAATACCTACTTACACTAATACTTACAAACTAAGTGTATTACATACATATACATTCAGTTTAGTTCCCTGGGAACTGCATTCTAAGCATAAATAAAATTAGCTGTGGAATCTGCAACGCAAGCATAAGTAAATCATGTTAATAATTTGTATACAGGTAAAGGCTTGTGGCGAGCAAGCTTTGAACAGTAGTATACTAAAGTTCAAGTTACCAGATGATGCACGGTGTACAAAATATATGTTTGTACAAATGAATGAATGTGTCAATTGAATCTCAGGCCGTACCAAAGCGAGCCAAAATATATATATGTACAAATGTATTAATATGTATGTAAGAGTCAATGTATTTTAAGACATTCCAAAACGGGTTGAAATATATGTTTTTACAAATGAATAACTTAATGAGTGAATGCTACATCATCCGCCTTTGAAAGAGTAGACATATATAATTTTGTACACGAATTATCTATGGCTCCTCAAGTTATGCTACTAATTTTTGAATCCGTTTGTGCTTACTTTGTTTGTTGGGTTTTTTTTTGTGTGTGTCAGTCTTTTATGACATTTAGCTTGATTTCCAAAGAATAGCTTACATTTGTTTTTCTCTTTTGTTTTGATTTATTATTGTATTTTTCATTTGCATACAATAAAAATTTTCTTTGTGTTTACAAAATTAAAGTGCTCTTATTCTATGAGTTTAAGTCTGCTTTATGTATTACAATTTTCTTATTTTTATTATTTTGATTTATGTTTTCTATGTTTCTATTTTCTACATTGTTTTTAGCGATCTTTACTACTCTAAATGGAATTATAGTAAAATTATTATTTTATCGATTTTTTCTACATTATAGGGCCCTTTATATATACTATCTAACTTATGACTTGATTCATTTTTTTCTAACACTAAATCTCCTAAATTTATTTTTTTATATTGTTTTTTCCTATAATAACTAATTTTTTGTTTTTCCTTAGCCTGTTTTACTAATTTATATGCTCTACCTTGCGCTTTTTGTAACCTATACCTAATTTCTTTGTCGTAAGCCTCATAATTTTATAGTGTATTTACTGTATTTTCTCTTAAAAATTCGTAAGTCTGGGGTTTTTTGGCAAATACTAATTCGTATGGACAATAATTATGAACTGTAGATGTGGTAGTATTGTAGCAATACGCAAAATATTTAAGATATTCATCCCAATCGTTTTTGTCAATGTATGTGTAGGAACTTACATATTCATTGAATGTGCTATGACTACGTTCAACTGTGCCTGAAGTTTGATGGTGGTAAGGTGTTGATGTGTTATGGTTTATTTTTAGAAGCTTGCATAATTCCTCCAATAAGTTATTTTTATATTCGCTTCCCATATCTGTTATAATTGTCTTCATGCAACCATAAACTAGGTTAAAATTTTCGAATATCGCTTTGGCTATTGTTTTTGTGTGTTTGCTGGGTATTGGTATTGCAACTAAATACTTAGTCAAGTCACATACTATAGTAACTGCATATTCATTTCCATTTTCCGACCTGGGAAGAGAGCCTATCGTATCTATTTGTACTGTGTCGAAAGCTTTTGTGGGCGTTTCGGTTATAATCATAGGCTCTTTCAAGTTTTTTTATTATTTTATTTTTATTACAGTGAACGCATTTTTTGATATATTTTCTGAAATCGTTTTACATTCCTTTCCAGTAATATTTTTGCTTTATTTTATTTGTCATGCGATTTATTCCTGGGTGGCCACCAAAAACAGGATCGTCATGAAATTTGTTTTTTCTTTAATGTTTTCATTATCTGTCACATGAATAACTTCTGTGGTTAATGATATAATTGGATTTTTGAGAACTTTGGTACCAATTTCTTTAAATGTGTCTACCCGGGTATAATTATTCTTAAACAATTTGTCTCCTAAGGACAACTGTATTTTTCTAATTCCTAAATTGGCGGCTTCTTTCATAAGCCTGGCAAAGAATTGATCTAAGTCAATCTTCGCCTCAACAATTAGATTTTTTATATTAATTTCGCTAAAAATTGTTTTCCTCTTTTGAAACGTAATTTCGGAGAATCGAAAACGAGCTGGACTAGTCTCTTTACTTCACATTTATTTAGCGCTTCAAATATTATTGGGTTCTCTTTGTGACTTTTTATTTCTTCGTTTTTACTACTGGAATCTTTATTGTTATAATTTTTCTTAGTTTCTGATCTAGTCGTAACTTTTAATATTTTACACGCTTCTACCGATATTTGTTTTAGGTCTTTAATATCTATGCGTGATAATGCGTCCACTACATAGTTTTCTTTACCTGCGATATACTCCACCTCGAAATCATATTCTTCCAGATCTAATCTGATTCGAGTTAACTTTGGTGACGGATTTTTCATCGAAAATAGGAGTGTTAAGGGTCTGTGGTCTGTTTTGACCAACAATTTTCTACCGAAAATGTATGGTCTAAAGTATGTTATGGCCCAATGAATGGCCGCTAATTCTTTCTCAATTGTTGCTTTATTAATTTATCTTTTAATAAATGATCTTAATGCATAAGCAATTGGCAATTGTTTTCCTTCATACTCTTGGCTTAATACTGCTCCGCAAACATATCCACTTGCGTCAGTTGTTATACAAAATTGTTTATTGAATTCGGGATATTGTAGGATATTAGGGCTTATTAACGCAGCTTTCAAATAGTCAAAGGATTTTTTGCTATCCTCTGTCCAGTCGAAAACTACATCTTTCTTGCAAAGTCTTGTTATTATTCTAGAATATTCTGCAAAATTTGGGATAAATCTTCTATAATAATTGCAAAATGCGACGAATCATTTCGCCTCATCCGCATTTTTAGGGGCTGGGAAATTTTTTACGAACTTATTGGGGTCTGGAAAAATTCCTTTGCTTGTGCATTTATGACCAAGGTAAGTTACTTCTTGGTTGAAAAATAAACATTTACCCGGATGTAATTTTAAATTATATTTTCTACAAGTTGCAGAAATATCTCGTAAATTTTTAATCATATGATTTTCGGAGCATCATAATACGACTAAATCGTCCATGTATAGGAATGCTTGTGAAGGTTTTAAGCCTGCAAATACTAATGTCATCATTCTTTGGAATGAGTTCGGTGCTACTTTAAGGCCATACGGTAATCTTTTAAAAGGATAAGTAGTACCTTACTTTTTGCCCGTAAACTGGCAGCCGTTAGGTTGTCAAATACTTCTATTATAATCTTACAATTACCTAGATAATAAATACATAATAATAATAATCCTGGTCATCGCACGTAGAACCTCTAACAAGCTGATAGTGTAGGTGTATATGGTTTTACTCCATGTTTATTCCACTTCGGTTTTGGTTGTTGTAGTTAATGAAAACGCCATCCGTATCACAGACCAAAAATATTTTTATTAGTGCATATTGTTATACTCTAGTTTATTCCATTTCGATATGCGGTTTTGGTTGTTGTAGTTAATGAAAATGCCATCCGTATCAAAGACCAAAAATATTTTATTAGTGTATATGGTCATACTCTAGTTTATTCCACTTCGCTATGCGGTTTTGGTTGTTGTAGTTAATGAAAATGCCATCCGTATCAAAGACCAAAAAAAGTTTTTCCTTCATTCGCCGTTACAGGGTTGATGCCTTGAATTCCTTTGCAGAAAGTAAACTTTTTCAAGAATATTTTGAAATGAAATCAGTTCTGCTAATTAAAGCAGAGCTGGCAGGATCGTTGTTAGAGTGCCAATTTAGGCAGTAGGATGCCGTTTTAAGCAGTAGGATGCCGATTAGGCAGTATGGCAGGATCGCCATGTAATGATTGCGGAATGAAAATAAATTAAATTCGGTTGTAGTGCCCATTTAGCGCCACCAGATAGAATTGAGTTCTTTATTAAAAAGCTGTTTATTTTATACAAAATTTCTATAAGCTAAAATACCTACTTACATTAATACTTACAAACTGAGTGTATTACATACATATACATTCAGTTCGGTTCCCTGGGAACTGCATTCTAAGCATAAACAAGTTAGGAAAGCTAAGTTCGGGTGTAACCGAACATTATATACTCAGCTGAGAGCTTTGGAGACAAAATAAGGGAAAATCACCATTTAGCAAAATGAACCTAGGGTAACCCTGGAATATGTTTGTATGATATGTGTATCAAATGAAAGGGGTTAACGATTATTAAAACGTAGTGGGCCTTGGTTCTATAGGTGGACGCCTTTTCGAGATATCGCAATAAGGGTAGACCAGGGGTGACTCTAGAATGCGTTTGTACGATATGTGTATACAATTAAAGTATTAATGAGGGTTTTAAAAGGGAGTAGCCCTTAGTTGTATATGTGAAGGCGTTTTCGAGATATCGACCAAAATGTGGACGAGGGTGACCCAGAACATCTTCTGTGGGGTACCGTTAATTTATTTATATATGTCATACCACGAACAGTATTCCTGCCAAGATTCCAAGGGCTTTCCATTTCGCCCTGCAGAACTTTTTCATTTTCTTCTACTTAATATGGTAGGTGTCACACCCATTTTACAAAGTTTTTTCCAAAGTTATATTTTGCGTCAAAAAACAATCCAATTACCATGTTTCATCTCTTTTTTCATATTTGGTACAGATATATGGCATTTTTTTCATTTTTCGTAATTTTCGATTTCGAAAAAGTGGGCGCGGTTATAGTCGGATTTCGTCCATTTTTTGTACCAAGATAAAGTGAGTTCAGATAAGTACGTGGACTAAGCTTAGTAAAGATATATCGGTTTTTGCCCAAGTTATCGTGTTAACGGCCGAGGGGAAGGACAGACGGACGACAGTGTATAAAAACTAGGCGTGGCTTCAACCGATTTCGCCCATTTTCTCAGAAAATAATTACCGTCATAGCCCCTACCAAATTTCAGAAGGATTGGAAAATTTTTGTTCGACTTATGGCATTAAAAGTATTCTAGACGAATTAATTGAAAAAGGGCGGAGTTACGCCCATTTTGAAATTTTCTTTTATCTTTGTATTTTGTTGCACCATATCATTACTGGAGTCGAATGTTGATATAATTTACTTTTATACTGTAAATATATTAAATTTTTTGTTAAAATTTTACTTAAAAAAAAAATTTTTTTTTTTAAAGTGGGCGTGTTCGTCATCCGATTTCGCTAATTTTTATTTAGCACACATATAGTAATAGGAGTAATCTGCCTACCAAACTTCATCATGATATCTTCAACGACTGCCAAATTACAGCTTACAAAACTTTTAAATTGCCAATTGCCACGCCAGTTGTCCAAAATTTTTCTAATTTTCGATTTTGCGTCATAAGGTCAACGCACCTACCAAGTTTCATCGCTTTATCCGTCTTTGGTAATGAATTATCGCACTTTTTCGGGTTTTCGAAATTTTCGATATCGAAAAGTGGGCGTAGTGAGCACCCAGGAACCCACATACCAAATTTCATCAAGATACCTCAAAATTTACTCAAGTTATCGTGTTTACAGACGGACGGACAGACGGACGGACAGACGGACGGACATGGCTAAATGAATTTCTTTTTCACCCAGATCATTTTGATATATAGAAGTCTATTTCTATATCGATTAGTTTATGCCGTTACGGATTACCGTTATGCAAACAAAGTTAATATACTCTGTGAGCTCTGCTCAGCTGAGTATAATAAAATTAGCTGTGGAATCTGCAACGCAAGCATAAGTAGGTAAATCATGTTAATAATTTGTATATAGGTAAAGGCTTGTGGCGAGAAAGCTTTGAACAGAAGAATACCAAGGTTCAAGTTACCAGATGATGCACGGTGTACAAAATATATGTTTTTAGAAATGAATGAATGTGTCAATTGAATCTCAGGCCGTACCAAAGCGAGCAAAAATATATGTATAAATAAAATATATTAATATGTATGTAAGAGTCAATGTATTTTAAGACATTCCAAAACGGGTTGAAATATATGTTTTTTACAAATGAATGAATAACTTAATGAGTGAATGCTACAATTGTCACCAGGCCTCTAACTGAGTGCCGAGTTTCAAGTCTCAAGGCAACCGGGAAGTTAGTTAAAAATGGATTGAAAGATTCCCAAGTTAAAATTTGTTGTTGTTTGGTGTATTGTCACCGGGTTCTGACCCGCGACCCACGTTTCCAGTCTCTAGCTCACCGGCAAGTTAATCAAAAATCGATCGCAAGATTCCCCTCGTTTTTCGGGGATTTTTAGTTATCTCAATTAGCACGACACCTAGCGGAACTTTGTTTTCTATAAATTGTATTGTCACCGGGTCGCGAACTATGTGCTAAGTTACAAGTCTCTAGGTAACCGGGAAGCTAGTAAAAAATGCATTGAAAGATTCCCAAATTAAAATTAATTTCCTAGTATTTAAATCCATGCGCCACCTAGAAAATTTTTTTTAATAAAATATTGCATTGTTACCGGGTTCTGACTTACGGCTCAAGTTTCATATCACCACCTCACTGGGAAGTTACTCAGTAATCGATTGCAAGATTCCCTGCGTTTTTTCATGGCTATTCAGGGATTTTCGTTTATCTCAATTCGTCTGCCACCACGAATTGTAGTGCCGTCGACTTGCAAATTATGTGCTAAGTTTCAAGTCTCGCCATCACCGAGAATTTAGTTAAAAGTCGATCGCAAAATTTCCATTTTAAAATTAATTTTCTGTATATCTCGATCCGTGCGCCACCTGGCGGATTTTTTGCACTTGCATTGTAATGTCTCCCAGATCTGAACTAAGTTCTAAGTATCAAGTGTCTAGCTCAACGGGAAGTTACCGTAAAAGACTTTTCCGTGGGTCAAAAATTCGTATGGAAATGAGGGGCAAACATGAAAGCGACTTAATATAAAGGTAAAAAGTAAAAAAAAAAAAAAATACATAGGTATGTAGTTTGTGTGAGGACAATCATGAAATCACTTATCTCAATAATATATAACGTAAGCATAAGTATTTGATGAAATTTGAAGCTTTAAGCCGTTAAAAAGGGAGCAGAAATGACAGTTAAATGGGGTATATAATACTTATACCACCGACCTCTATGATTTTTTCAGACAACAATATATGCTATATATGTAAGAATTTGGTGAAATTTGAAGCTCCTTGCTGTTAAAGAGGGGCGGAAATTACGAAAAGTTTCTTATCTGAACAATCGGTTGTATGAGATATATGCTATATAACACCGATCTATACATTTTTTTTCAGACAACAATTAATGCCTTACACGTAAGCATTCGGTGAAATTTGAGGCTTCTAGTTGTTAAAATGGGCGGAAATTACGAAAAGTTTCTTATCTGAACAACCGATTGTATGAGATAAATAAATAAATAAATGTCAGGCGCGATAAACTCCGAAGAGATCTAAGGCCGAGCTTCTCTTCCAATTTGCGTCGTGCTCCTATTGATTTTCCCTACAAATCGGCCGGACGGGACCTACATGTTTTATGCCGACTCCGAACGGCATCTGCAAGGCAGATGAGTTTCCACTGAGAGCTTTTCATGGCAGAAATACACCCGGAGCGCTTGCCAAACACTGCCGAGGGGCGACCCCTCTTAGAAAAATTTTCTTCTAATTGAAAAACCTTATTTCTAAAATTTTGATGTTGTTTAGGCCGGGGTGTGAACCCATGGCATACGGTGTGGTAGGCGGAGCACGCTGCCATCACACCACGGTGGCCTCCGATTGTATGAGATATATACTATATATTTACATATTTTTGTTTTTGTATTCAATAATCGAATGTACCAAAATTTGAGTTTTTCCTTGTCACACTTATGCTGCTACAATCACAAAAATTTTATAGGCTGTCTTGCTTTGATTTCGCATCCAAAACACATTGCGAGCATTTTCTATTAGCCATATAGGAGTATTACATATATGAAGCAACCACTTAAATATTCGTTTGGAACAACCCAGTTGAAAAAAGTTCTTACAGGTTTAACAGTGATGAATTGCCTATTGCGAATATTGTATTACTCTTCTCTATTTCTGTGTATAAGGATACAATTTAGTATACTCATATCTACAGTTTTTTATTCATTCCAGCATATAATGCGCAGGGATTTTTTGAGAGTTTATTGTTTTTGGTAAATTTTCTGAAAAAACAAAAATAATCAAAAACATACTCATTAAAGCCTTATTCGTAATACTGTAATACTTACAGAAATAAACAATTTTAAGTCTACGCTCGTTGTGAGTTTATTGTTTTGGATACATTTTCTGAAAAAAAAAAAAAAATACAAAAATATACTCATTGAAACCTTAATCATATTTATTGTTTTCAAAATTATTTAAAACCTTCCCATTGTTCGAGGGAAGCAAAAGACAATTTTTTTTATTACTCTCCCCCATAGAATATTTTTCATTTCAAGATTGTGGGCCCAAAATAGCATGCTTGTATTATGAAGTGCTTGGAATGAGGCGAAATAGTTTCTTACTCGCAAGGGTGTATTTTTAAATAGTCTCAAATTCAGCTCTGACTAAACAAAAATGACTCAAAAATTTGGAGAAAATTTCTCCATAAATTAATATAAATTTGTATGCAAAAATAAGAAATTCTTACTCATTCAATAGCAAGTTTCCTCATTTCAAAGAAGTTTTTTTTAAGAAGTTTTCATTAAACGGTAATCTACAAAAAGTTTCAGAGGGCAATTTCAAAGTATTTGGTTTTAATTTTAAACTTTTATGAATTATATTCTATTTGTCGCATTATTTTCTCAGTTCGGTTTAAATATAAACCAAATTGTATTCAAACCCGTGGTAGTATTTTTGAAGGTTTAAAAAACGATAAGAAGTGTTAAAAATCAGTAATTTAATTTCGTTCTTCCAGTATTTAATCAATCAAATTTAAATTTTTTGTTACATAAAATTATATCAAATACATAGTTAAAATAATATTTGCTTAAAAGACAAAAAAAAAGTGAAGTAAAAAGCAGGAAAACTTCGTCGTTTTTGGAGATATAAAATTAATGCAATTTTTCAAATTTCTCCAAATACTTATGTATGTCATTTTCTTCTTCTGTTTTTCATAAAATATTCAACACAATTTTGGGCCCACAGCTGTTTGCCATTTGGCATAAGCATAATTTTTGGGGCGTCTGTAATTGGTATAATACATACATACATACAAATGTATTTATTTTAAATATTTTTACAACTAATATATTATATTAAGTTCTAATCAAATGATTATGCATGTATGCATATATTTATTTTCGACTTTAATCATGCAAATTGGATACTCATTACCCGGGAAATTCAGAGCAAAAATCCAATCAACTGGGAAAAGTGCCCATATGTGCCACGTCCTACACTAATCGCTGACCCTGTTACTGCATTTGGATTACATCGTCCGTATCATGAACAACGAAAACCTTCCATTCTTGACCCGGTTAATCGAGCAGCAATTAAACCAAGCTACAAAATATTGGATGACCCTATAAAACCTTATGTGTCAGCCAGAGATAAAAATAGGAAACGGGTTTTAAATATGGTTCGTAAACACATCGAAACTGTGGAAGCTGGAGGAAATACAGCTGCTCGCACGTCCCGTCAAAGCCTTGATGCAGTTCTTCCCTGTCTACACCACACGGCTTCAAAGAGCTTGCCTATACGCCGAGAAACATACCAGAATGAACGTTCTGGAGCTGTAATCACAAAATATGTTTTCTGATATCGAATATTCGAACTATTATAACATATTGTTTGTCAATATGTATGTATGAAAATATAGGTATGTAAATAGACCTGTTTGCTTTGCGTTTTCATTATGATCAGATTATAGAAAAGGCAACATTTTGGCAACGTCCAACATATTACTCATCAGGTATTAGATCTATATATACATAAATAGGCAATTATTGGTCCCATTTCACGGGCTAACCTTAATTTGAAGGTATAAACGATTATATACGCATCGATTGGTCTACTCAAGGCTATGTCGGCCCCTAAAAAAAATTGCAAAATCTTAAGAAAAGCGCTAAACTGACATAGGACCGCCTTAGCTTGTTGCGAGTCAAAATTACTTCACATATATTCTTACTTTCATCGTTTAGTCGTTTGCCAAACAGCATAGCGGGGACAAATTGAATATATTGTTTCATTTATCAATGAAGGTCGTAATTTTTAACCGAGTTGCAAATTTTTTGTTTATAAAAAATATTTATTTTTTTGTATATATTTTGTGTGTGCAAAATTCAAATAAGTGGGAAAATTTTGAAAAACCGATTCTCCTGCTCCTGTTAATAAATACTTATTTTATAACGAAACCTAGGTCAAAATAACAGTGCCAAAACGGAAATGTATTTAGGAAAGTTTGAAATTCCCAAAAAGAAAATAATAATAAATAAAAAAAACGTTTTCCTTAAACATTTTGGCCTCTTTATTTATTTATTTGCAGAGCAGTAAATTATATTTTTCTCTGAGAACTAGCTTTCCATGACTAAACTCATACATTTCTGACAAATTTTAAACAAATTCTAAGAAAACAGTTTACTTTTCTTTTTGCAAGTGTGCCTTAGAAAAATGTTACGCACACAATTGTTGTTGAACAAAGTGCCAGTTTTAAGCATCTGAGAGTTCCAATTTTTTTTTTATCTGCAGTTGCTGTAAATACGCTTACATTTTGATAAATTGCAGAAAAAAATCACTAAAAATCAACGAGAAATCTGAGAGACATGAATTTAATTAAGTTCGATATTACTTTTGTCAAAAAAAAAAATTATATTTTCCGGTACAACCCTTTTAATCTTCCTCCTGAGATACGTCTTTTTTCTTTGTTGATGAAACATTTAAGTTACGATATTTCTTTTTAGTCTAAGAGATGCCAGACCCTCGTCATTTTATAAAAGTTGAAATTTCACCAGTGCATACTTCCAACTGAAGCAGGATCGTTGGTCTATTCTAAAACTTGAGTCATAGTGGCTTTAACAGATATCGTGCAAAAATTTTGCAGAACAATATACCTTTCTTTCGTCATTTTATGATGGATTGCCTGCGGAGCTATTCAAGTACGGCGGCGAGGAGATGGTAAAGCTCATGCAGCAGCTTCTCCGCAAAATATGGGCGGACGAGTGCATGCCCGACGATTGGAATCTAAGTGTTCTTTGCCCAATGCACCAGCTATCCTTTCAAGTGTATTATGCGAAAAATTGAAGCCCACCGTGAACCGGCTGATTGGATCTTATCAGTGCGGCTTCAGACCTGGTAAATCTACCATCGACCAGATTTTCACAATGCGCCAAATCTTGGAAAAAACCCGTGAAAAAAAGAATCGACACACATTACCTCTTCGCCGATTTTAAAGCCGCCTTCGACAGCACGAAAAGGAGCTGACTATATGCCGCTATGTCTGAATTTGGTTTCCCCGAAAAACGTATACGGCTGTGCAAAATAACGTAGATCAACACCATCAGCTCAGTTAGAATTGGGAAGGACCTCCCCGAGCCGTTCGAAACTAAACGAGGTTTCAGACAGGGTGACCCCCTATCGTGCGATTTCTATAATTTGATGCTGGAGAAAGTTATACTACCTGCAGAACTTAACCGCACTGTAACAATATTCTATAAAAGTCTGCAATTACTGGCATATGCTGTTGACATTGATATCATCGGCCTAAACACCCGCGCTGTTAGTTCTGCTTACTCCAAACTGGAAAAAGAAGCGGTAAAGATGGGTTTGATGGTGAATGAGGGCAAAACGAAGTACCTGCTGTCATCGAGCAATGATTCAGCGCATACGCGCCTTGCCAACCACGCTACTGTTGGCAGCAATAATTTCGAAATAGTAAAAGACTTCGTTTATTTGGAAACCAGCATCAACTCTAGCAAGAACATCAGCACTGAAATCCAGCGAAGAATCAATCTTGCCAATAAAAAGAAAAGTTCTTCGATAGATTTATGGACCTCTACGCGTTGGCGATGGTGAGTACCTAACAAGATTTAAGTACGAGTTATATGCAGACATCAACATAATCCATCGAATTAAAACGCAGCGCTGGCTAGGCCATGTTATGCGAATGAAAGATGATGCTCCGGCCAAGAAAGTGTTTCTATCGGAATCCGCCTATGGAAGCAGAGGTAGAGTGCGGCCCCCACTACGATGGAAGGACCAGGAGGAAAACGATTTAAACTCCCTTGGTGTGACCAATTGGCGCCGGTTGGCGGAGCGAAGGAGCAACAGGCCTTGTTGGACGGCCATAACCGTTTAGACGGTTAAGCGCCAATTAAGTAAGTAAGTAAGATGTTCATATATGGTCTTCGTCACGATATAAGAAGCAACTAGCCTCATTGCCAGACACTTTACATGGTGGCCTTGTCCAGCCAGACACTTTTATAATGCAAAATTGTACTTTTTCATAAAGCTGAATACTTTTTCATAAGCTGAAAGTTTTTTATGGCAAACAAAATTTCAAAATTTTCTTTTAAAGATTTTGTATTCGAATTTCAGTATAAACTTGTTTCGATGTTCTCTGAAGTTTAGAAGGATTAAAAGTGTATGGCTAATCAAAGCCACTATGGAAAATGTCTGGCAATGAGGCTAGTTGCTTCTTATATCGTGACGAAGACCATATATTAAAATCAGTCTTTATAAAATGCAGAAAGAAAGGTATATTTTTCTGCAAAATTTTTGCACGATATCTGTTAAAACCACTATGACTCAAGTTTTATAATAGACCAACGATCCTGCTTCAGTTGGAAGTATGCACTGACGAAATTTCAACTTTTATAAAATGACGAAGAGCTGGCAGTCACGGGCTCTTGCTCTATTTTATAAATGATAAATTTATATCCTAAAATCGTTTACTTACTGTAAAAACTATCTTTTTTTTCCCCTATTTTTTGCATTTTTGGTAAGTATTTATCATAGTGTCACTTTGTGGTTGCTCTATATGTTTTGATATTGCTTTAATCTATTGAAACCCACTTTGAAAAGAACGCTGGAGAGGTTATAAAACTACATGGGAAGTAACAACAAAAAATAAGTTACCTAGTTGATTTAAGCGATTTGAGTTGAAGGTACTCAAAAATTAGTTAACGCTTGTGTAGCGTTTTAAAGTTTAAAATCAGTGCTATTGTGAATGGGGAATTGAAACGTGTTTCAAACATTCCCACTAAAAGTTAGATCACTTGAAATTTCTGACAAATATAAGAGAAAAAAAACAAAACAAAAGAAAAAATTATTTAAACAAATATTTACTTTTCAGCATTGAGGAAAATAGAAGTATTTCCACACACGCGAAAGAAAACTTGACTTTTTAGTTATTTACTCGCAAGGACGAGCGTAGGCACTTACTGTTGAGCATACACAAATATACCAGGCGAAATGTTGGTCATTTGTATGTGAGTGCTTATCTTCACTTTTGAAGTCTTCAGTAGACTATTTGGCACTTTATATTGGGCGCTTCCCCAACGAAGTGCTACTCACTCGCAAACATTGGCGCTAGTTAGTCCACAACTGCACCATTGGCAATTTTTTATAGTTTACTATTTTTTTTTTGTTCTGTTTTGAATTTCACCTACAATTTTCGATGTTTTGATAGTTAACAGTAGTGTTGTGAAGTTGATGAAAATTATAAGTAAGTTGAACATAACACAATAGGTCGTTCTTTTGAACGACGCTTGTAAACTACAATCTTATATATTATTTCTAATTGCGATTTTTATGTGCAGGTCCCTTTTTCGCTCTTATTTGGAATCCAAATCTATAAATAATGTTTTGGTTGTAAAGATGGAGATTCGTGCTATTAGCGAGCTTTGGGCATTATTGGTCGTAATGCGTTTGTTTAGCTATATTTTATTAAAATAATATGTTAAAAATAAATTATTGTGAGCACACAAAGAAATCTATTTATACTATGGCACTATTGTGAATATTTGATTAGAGCTAACACTGCATTACCGGCAGTTGCTAACATTCGCCAGATGGCAGCGCAAGCGGATGTAAGTTTTTATTGATAGATGGTGAGACTTTGATATTTGTTGCACACGAAGCGCACGGGTGCGGCTAGTTATTATATAATAAGCTCAACATACTTTCGCAACAAAGGTTGTTAAAATAAAAAAACTTGTTTCACCTAAAAGTGGCAGTCAAGAAATTTTTCACATTTTATATTTTTTTCGAATTAGTAAGAGACTTCATCAGCTTTTATATCCAAAGAAGAATCACCCTTGTCAATAAATGCTACCTTGGACAGAGTAGGCAACTGAAAAGTAAATTCCTCTCTCGGCAAACGAAGATCATACTCTTACAAGTCACATATCGTACCCGTCCTGTTATATGGTGCAGAAGCACGAACCATGACAACATTAGATAAGGCGTTTTTGGGAGTGTTCTAGAGAAAATGTCTTCGAAAGATTTACGGAGCTCTACGCGTTGGCGACGGCGAGTACCGAAGAAGATTTAATTATGGGCTGTACAAGATTCCGCAGACAGCAACATTGTCCAGTGAATTAAAATACAGCGGTTACACTGGCTAGGCTATATTTTGCGAATGAAAGATAATCTCCGGCTGAGAAAGTATTTTTTAGCGGAGCTCGTATACCGAGGCTCAGGAAGAGGGCGGCCCCCACACCACTGGAAGTACCAGGTGGAAGACGATTTAAATTCCCTTGGTCAAAGAATACTTAGATTCCAATTGTTGAGCATGCACTCGTCCGACCAAATTTTGCAAAGAGTGTGTTGCATGTGGCTTACCAACTCCTCGCCGCCGTATTTGAATAGCTCCACAGGTAATCCATCAGCGTCCGCGGTCTTTTTGTTTTTAATCTGGTTATTGCTATTCTGACTTCGTCATAATTGGGTGGGGGACATAAATGCCAACATCATCCCTGTGCGGTACATCGCTCTCTCCATTTAGGAGAGAATATAAGTGTTCCCTCCATAATCTAAGTACTCTCTGGACATCAGTTACAAGGTCACCGTTTTCGTTCATACAGGAGGTTTCCCTGGACTCAAAACCTTCCGTTTGTCGCTAAATTTTTTGGTAAACATTTGCGAGTGTTATTCCTGGTGGCTAGCAGCTCAAACTCCGAGTCATGCCTTATTAACAATTATATTTAATACCGTTTTCCTCACCACCCAAGGTGTAGAGTGTATTTCCATTTCAGGGGGCACACAACGACGTCTGTTTTCCCCAGGTTAGGGGCGGTAGAGTCCGAGTCTTTTGGAAGGAGTGGTAGACTTAAAAGAAACTCCAAGGATAATGGCTAATTCGGTTCGTCAGGTATGAGTGAAAACCAAGGGAGAAAAGTTACGGTGCAGGGGGTCGGATCTTCAGTACCAGCGGTAGATGGTGGGCGAGAAGGCCATCTGGCGTCAAGATCCAGCAACTTCTCAGGCTGTGGAGCGGAACCCCAGGCTACCAGTCTCCGAATGCTGCTGGGAGAACAAGAGCTATGTCCCTGTCCGAGCACGCTCTGTGGAGCATGGCAAAAGCAGGATCTGAGTCTGATGCTGAGGGAAGCGTTAGGTCTCGGTTGAGAAGTCTAACCATCGTCAGCGCCACCGAGGATAAGCTATCATCACTGGTGAGCGACGACGATGAAATAGACTCCAAGGCTGAGAGCGTTCTGCTGAAGGACAAAGCCCAGATGTCAGGAACTGCGGAGGATAAAGGGTCAGAGTCGGAGAAGGTAAAAAGGGAGCAGAAAGCCCTGAAGGGCTACAAAAACTCTTCCTACTACTTTCGCAAGATGCAGAAGAAAGATCCTACCACTCTCACTGTGAGAGAAAAGCTCTTATTAAGAAACACAGAAAGGTAGTAGCAAAGTACAAAGCAACTAACGCTGCTAAAGCTGACGGACAGAAAGCGTCAAACGATCAGGGCAAGGACACTAACCAAGCGTCCTCGTCCGGATCGATGGGTGCACAAGGCCGGAAGGGTATTAGATCCGATGAGGGACCTGAAAAGGACTCGAAAAAGCGGAAACCTCACGCTACCTTTGACTGCCCCTCAAGTCCACAAGTAGCCATCATCGACAAAATCAACCCTGACGGGAAGATAACGCCGGGTGGCTGCTTGTAGAAGCAAGCTAATGGAGACGGCGCGGGCTGGCAGAAGGGCGTCAAGGTCGTCGGCTGCTGCAACAACTCTGTGGATTTCCTAACGAAGGGAGTTCACGGCTTGGCGCTCTTTGGCCCGGAGAGCAGTTGGAGGTGATCCCTCGCTCCAGTTTACCACTTCGTCCGGTGGTCTCAGTATGGATTCCACCTCCAATAATGGCAACGGAGTCCATACTGACCCTACTGGGAGAGCAGAATAAAGAGCTGAAGGCAGACCAATGGCAGGGGGTCTCGATGACCCCTTCCAAGACAAGGGCGGGCAGCTACCAACTGATCACAATCGATCAAACACCGCTGCAAGCCATAAAGAGGCTCAACGGGGTCGTTAGATTTGGGCGGGGCTCACTTAAGGTCTTTGTGCCTGTTGACAGGCCAGATGCCACAAAGGGAGAAGCTCGCGGTGGTGTAGACTAATTTGCACCACTCAGCTTCCGCCTCGCTCGACCTAACAAAATATATTGCAGAAAACGGAGTGGACATAGCTCTAATCCAGGAACCCTGGCTCGTTAGGGGTAAAATTTGCGAGTGTTATTCCTGGTGGCTAGCAGCTCAAACTCCGAGTCATGCCTTATTAACAATTATATTTAATACCGTTTTCCTCACCACCCAAGGTGTAGAGTGTATTTGCCGCGTTAGGTTTTATGTGGTATCCATTCTGCTCTTATAATTTTTGATACCTTTAAATAAGTCATTTTGATATTGGCCTTTGAAGAGAAACGTCGCCTTTATTTTTTTGAATAGCCCGCATAAATTTTGCTGTTTTTTATTTCTGCGAGTTAGGAAAATATCCTGCTTTAAGTTTCTCCAAGGTTCAAAAATGTAATCAACCGATTTCAAACTGAAAAGGTTTTGTTTGTAAAATGATTATGTCGAGAAAAAGTTTGGATTTATTTTAAATTGCCAAGTCATTCTTTCTATCAGAAACATATCGACTCCTCTTCCTGCCTCATCCTGACAGCTTCTGCAGAGGGAGCTTGTTGGTATTCGCCACCGTCGGAGCATTGGTGCGATAGCACAAAGACCTGTGATGACACCCGTATGTACCCTCAGCGCAGATTTGTTCAGTTTGAGAAGGACGCTGGTGCCCTTCCTGTCCAAGCATGGTCATAAGGACCTTGAGGCTTCGCAGTCAACCCTATTGGTCCATAGCAAGTCCGTTGCCCTGTTCTCATATTCGTCGATTCTCCCTAGGAGACAACTCAGCGGCGGTCGGACGGAGTTGTCCGCCTCACTTATGTCTTAGTCGGAACCTTTCCTAGATATCTCATCCACGAGTTCATTACCTTCAATGCCGCTGTGCCCAGAGACCCACCAAGGGGAGACATTGAGATGACTTATAGAGGCCAGAGAGCTCTACACCACCGCACGATGTCCGATTTTATCATGTTGGACTCTATAGCTTTAAGGCGGCTTGGTTGTCAACAAATATTGTTACGTCGGTGTTGGAGACCGCGCTATCTTGGAGCAGCTTTGCCGCTTTGTCTATGGCATTAACCTCGGCTTGGAATATACTACTTGCGTCAGGAAGTCGGAATGGTTGGCTTAGCTGTAGATGCGTCGATTACATCCCAGCTCCAGTTCCCTTTTCCATTTTCGAGCCGTCGGTGTACATTGTGATGCCCCTGCCGTTGTCTAGGCCTACTTCCCATTCCTCCCTTGAAGGATATCGTATGTTCTGAACCTGGAAGTCCAAAACCCGTGTGATCTGGTCTTTTTGGACGTTAGGTCGGTTATTATTCCGTTTAATTGCCCCTTCGTCATATCGTCCAGAATCGTCGCGTGTCCGTGCTTAGCTGTTTTCCACATGTTGGATTCTCTTAGTCGTAGAGCTCTATAGCGGCTAATCCTGCACGAAGACTTGTAGAGGTATCAAGTGAAAGATGACATTTAGCGCTTCCTGAAGTTCGCTGCTCAAGGTGCCTGACATTCCCAGGCATGCCAGCTTTTGTACCTTCCCGATCCTCTGCTGATTACACTTTTTGTCTAGCGCCTTCCACCCCAGACTAGAGCTCCATATGTTAGTATCGGTCGAATGTCTGTGCTGTACATGCCATGAATGACATGTGGTGCCAGTCCCCAGTTCCGCCCAAAACCCCTTTTGCAGGCGAAGTATGGTGCTTTCTTTGATCTCATATCAACGTTTCTTCTCCAGCTTAACTTGAAATCGAGGATAATTCCAAGATATTTCGCTTCCGAAGATAGGTTCAACGTTACGCCGTTTAGCCTTTGTAAGTTAAAGGAGGGTGTCTTTGTCTTTGTCCTGAAGAGGACAAGTTCGGTTTTTGTTGGGTCTACCCCGAGCCCATTTTGCCCTGCCCATTGCGAAATGTCGCAAAGTGCCGATTCCATGAGTTCGCTGATGGTTGGCAAGAATTTGCTGTGATCAGAATCACTAAGTCATCGGCGTATGCAACTACCTATCTTCCTTTTCTCCTACAAATTTCAAGAACTTCGTTGACCATCAGCATCCAGAGAAGAGGCGAAAGCACCCCGCCTCTGGTGGTCATTTTGCCTCTGGTGGTCATTTTGCCAATAGAACCAGTCCCTAAAGTCGCATTGGCAACCCTACTCCTAAGCATAGAATCGATCCATGCAACTATAGAGCTCTGGGTTCCATATCGTGTAAGAGCCTTGCAGATGGCCTCCGTCTGCAAGTTGTTGAAAGCGCCCTCAATGTCGAGGAAAGCTGCCAACATATATTCCTTGCAGCTTAGTGAGATTGGCATTGTTTCTAATATGTAGATCGTCGATAAGTCTCTCCAGTGTTTTAAGGATAAAGAAGGAGAGGTGTATTGGTCTGAAGTCTTTGGCTTCCGAGTGGTTAAGCTTTCCTGATTTGGGAATGAAAACCATCCGTAAATTTCTCCAGGCATCGGGTATGTAACCATCTTGTAGGCATCTTGAGAAGATGTCGTGTAGATATGGTATCAGTTCGCCACAAACGGCTTGTAACATAGCCGGTATCACACCATCCGGTCCCGCCGATTTATAGGCTTCGAATGGTCTTATAGCCCATGATATTTTATCCCGGTCAACGATGTCCGTGACGTCGGTTTCCGGAGGGTATGCGCAGTTTCATGTCATCGTCGTGCCCGTCGTATCCGTGCATGCAGGAAAGTGTGTCTCTATCAAGACCTCTAGAGTTTCCTGACTGTAGACGAGTGGGTTAGTAGTAAGTAAGCAGTCAAAAATGGACTCATCTCTTGCGTTTGTGTCGCTGATCCCCCATAGCGCATGATGTCCGTTGGCATCGCAACCGATGACAAGGCCGGTTCTGTGCGTTTCGGGAAGTATGCGGACGATAGCAGCAGCTTGCGCCCCTGCTTTTGTTCGCATACTGCAGTGACGAGGTCTCCGATATAATGCTGTCTAGAGATAAATAGATTGATATTTTTCTTAGCTGCAATGCATGCTCTAATTTTACCCTCTAGTTGTGCAAGTAGACGGTAGCTGTCTAGCCCTAATCCGCAAACCCTGCCCCTAACGAGCCAGGGTTCCTGGATTAGAGCTATGTCCACTCCGTTTTCTGCAATATATTTTGTTAGGTCGAGCGAGGCGGAAGCTGAGTGGTGCAAATTAGTCTACACCACCGCGAGCTTCTCCCTTTGTGGCATCTGGCCTGTCAACAGGCACAAAGACCTTAAGTGAGCCCCGCCCAAATCTAACGACCCCGTTGAGCCTCTTTATGGCTTGCAGCGGTGTTTGATCGATTGTGATCAGTTGGTAGCTGCCCGCCCTTGTCTTGGAAGGGGTCATCGAGACCCCCTGCCATTGGTCTGCCTTCAGCTCTTTATTCTGCTCTCCCAGTAGGGTCAGTATGGACTCCGTTGCCATTATTGGAGGTGGAATCCATACTGAGACCACCGGACGAAGTGGTAAACTGGAGCGAGGGATCACCTCCAACTGCTCTCCGGGCCAAAGAGCGCCCAAGCCGTGAACTCCCTTCGTTAGGAAATCCACAGAGTTGTTGCAGCAGCCGACGACCTTGACGCCCTTCTGCCAGCCCGCGCCGTCTCCATTAGCTTGCTTCTACAAGCAGCCACCCGGCGTTATCTTCCCGTCAGGGTTGATTTTGTCGATGATGGCTACTTGTGGACTTGAGGGGCAGTCAAAGGTAGCGTGAGGTTTCCGCTTTTTCGAGTCCTTTTCAGGTCCCTCATCGGATCTAATACCCTTCCGGCCTTGTGCACCCATCGATCCGGACGAGGACGCTTGGTTAGTGTCCTTGCCCTGATCGTTTGACGCTTTCTGTCCGTCAGCTTTAGCAGCGTTAGTTGCTTTGTACTTTGCTACTACCTTTCTGTGTTTCTTAATAAGAGCTTTTCTCTCACAGTGAGAGTGGTAGGATCTTTCTTCTGCATCTTGCGAAAGTAGTAGGAAGAGTTTTTGTAGCCCTTCAGGGCTTTCTGCTCCCTTTTTACCTTCTCCGACTCTGACCCTTTATCCTCCGCAGTTCCTGACATCTGGGCTTTGTCCTTCAGCAGAACGCTCTCAGCCTTGGAGTCTATTTCATCGTCGTCGCTCACCAGTGATGATAGCTTATCCTCGGTGGCGCTGACTATGGTTAGACTTCTCAACCGAGACCTAACGCTTCCCTCAGCATCAGACTCAGATCCTGCTTTTGCCATGCTCCACAGAGCGTGCTCGGACAGGGACATAGCTCTTGTTCTCCCAGCAGCATTCGGAGACTGGTAGCCTGGGGTTCCGCTCCACAGCCTGAGAAGTTGCTGGATCTTGACGCCAGATGGCCTTCTCGCCCACCATCTACCGCTGGTACTGAAGATCCGACCCCCTGCACCGTAACTTTTCTCCCTTGGTTTTCACTCATACCTGACGAACCGAATTAGCCATTATCCTTGGAGTTTCTTTTAAGTCTACCACTCCTTCCAAAAGACTCGGACTCTACCGCCCCTAACCTGGGGAAAACAGACGTCGTTGTGTGCCCCCTGATATGGGGAACAGACGCATACGTGCCGTTGAGGCTATGTGTGCCAGGTGCCACCCCTGACCTGGGGAAACAGACGCATATGACGACTTATTGACCCGTTAGGGCTGTGTGTACCAGATGCCGCCCCAAACATGGGGAAACAGACGCATCTGGCGGACAAGAGGTGCCGTCCCTAACATGGGAAAACAGTTCCACACTCGTATCCGTTAAGGCAAAAGTAGCAGTTCTTGGTTACCTCTCCACGAACTTCGAAACATACGGACGGAGGATGCCGGAGCATCTCCTTTTGAATGTTCAGCGCCTCGTGGAGCGGCGTAAGCCCCCGCACCGCGACAAGATGCCTGCCATAGCGGAGGTACGACGGCGTAAGTGTTCAAGGAAAAATATCCGAGCTTGGGTAAATAATATAATTCCATGGCTGGCTAATTATTGCTATGCAAGGGAAAGCAGCCATTGGAATATATATTTTTTTTCCAATGATGAAGAACTTGTTAATATTAATCTATACGAGAATACTTTTGTTGGTGGTTCAGAGACCTATATTTCCCGTGGCACTGATCACGATTTTGTAAAAAGCGATGTTGCCTCAGGTATTTTTTTTAATTTAAAAAAAGTTGATCCGGCAACTAATTCTGTTACACCTTAATCTTGGAACATTGAAAAAATAAGAAATGAATTTAAAATATTTTAAGGCAATACGACCAAACGATCCAAAATCTTTATGGTTTCGAGTAATATCCATCCGAAAAAAATCACGAGTTTTTCTTTCTGAATAAGTATGTTGAAAAAATCGTTAATATTTATCTTTTCGAAGAAATAACTCGTGTTATACCAGGACTAAAAGATTGCCTCTCTGTTTCAGGATTCCAGGTTTATACAGGTTTACTCGATATCAAGGCGTATGGCAATAATTTTTATGATAATTATTGTTTTTCTATCTGCGCAGCTATTTCAGGTGTTTAAAAATTTTTTTATCTTCTATTCCAAAATTAAAAAAAAAATTTTTCAATTGTAGAAAAATTAAAAAAAAACAATAATTATCATAAAAAAGGGCAGATAAACAAATGCAATTAAAACCTTTATATCCGGAAATAAAAGTAGGTTTTAACAATTTTGCGAATCTACGTCCGAAACAATGCGTTCTGGCCGATATTAACATAATATATATCGTCTGTGTTTTTTTAGAAGTATTTTCTAGTATCAGACTAAAAGAAGCTCTCAACAGAAAGAATATTATCAATATTAATAATCAACAATGGACCACCAACAACGATCGTTCTTTCAATCAATCACTAACGAAGCGGAAGCCTTTGTCCAGAAGGTGAGTATAGGAGCAAACGTTCTATTAGTTCACAACTTCATTGCAAAAGAACAGCGTAAATTTTTAAAAGCCTTAAAGGAAAATTAATTGTAATTGGAGATTTTTCAGAAAATTTTTCATTTCTAAATCAAAATGCCATACAAAGTCATCATTGGAACAATAGTCAAACTACAATTCATCCTTTTGTAATTTATTGATCTGACCCAGATGATAATAATAATTAAAAGTTTTTGTTTTAAACTCGGAAGAAGCTGGACTTAATAAAGAAGCTGTTTATCTTTCTCACTCCCCAAAATCTATAAAAAATTGTATTTCTCTGATGATGCAGCATCCCACTACAAGAATAAAAAAAATTTAATAATTTGTCTTACCATTAAGAAGATTTTGCAATAAAAGCTGAATGGTATTTTTTTACAACTTCTAATGGAACAAATACATGCGACATAATCGGTGGCACATTTAAAAGGACATAGGAAAGTCTACGAATACCTATTACGGTACCAATTTCTTCCTTCGAGCATTTTTTTGAACTAGTGAAGGACAAACTTAATACGATTACTTTTGATTTTTGTACCAAGAATTACAATCTTCGCAATCAATAGAAAACGAGATTTCTATATATAATAATTTAATATAATATAACTTGTAAAATATACATTTTTACAAAAATAACAAACTTGGTCTTGAAGACAACAAATTAATATAACAATGAATTATTTACAGACCAGTAAAACCAAACATAACATTAAATAATTTCAGTCTACGGAAAAAGCACGCTGGAATTCTAACAAAAGCAAGCGCTTAAATAAAAACCATATGAGCTGCAACAAAATTCTTCGTCTAATGAGATAATAGCACCTGATCGGCGCACTCAATTGACGGTGGTAAAGAATAAAAACAACAAACAGTAGAAAACGAGTTGTAAATAGAAACTTCCAAAGTGCATGATGGCCTGATGCGATAAAAGTCAAGCGTCATGAGCTTTTTTTTCTGATTTACTGGTTTTCTATGTACAATAATTTAATATAATATAACTTGTAAAATATACATTTACAAAAATAACAAACTTGGTCTTGAAGACAACAAATTAATATAATGAACCAAGCTAACGATAGTCGAATTTTCAGGAGCTGTTAGACTTCCCAGCTGGGTGTATAAAGACGGCTCTATATACATATGTATAAGGCAAAAATTGGAAAAAAAACTGGCCCCCATTTGTGAGAGGCTGCATACGCGCTTGATGTGTAAGAGTGAGGCGAACAAACTGATTTATTTCCTTTAAAATTTCTAACGGGGCTGCTTTTGTTTTCGTTCCCACCAATACACTCACATTTGAAATTTTGCACACCCGTGTGCTTAAATATCATAATTTACATGTATATACATATGCACTTAAACTCTATATTGACTGCTAAGTGCATAGCTTTGTCTCTACTTATGCAATTGTTGCGCATAAAATTTGAACTAAAAAGTGTGTGTCTCCATCAGGGATGCACCTTAACGTTAAGCTAATCGTTTATCAAAAAATTTCCACCATTTCCGTTGAAACACTTCGAAATATTATCGATAAAGAAATTATCAACATAAATTGTATCTCGTTTTTAACCGAAACGAAAAGCTTTCGTTAACGTTAAAAACGTCAACAAAAATGTGATACTTTATGTTTGAATTGTGCTGGCAATGCTATAGCCATGGTGAAGCCGAAAGGTGGTAACAGCGAGCGAACATACACACAACTCCATGTAATTTGTTTGTGTAATTCGTTGGTGGTAATGTCAAAAATACTCTGAGAAATGTTCGTACTGTCAAAATTCATGAGAAAAGTTGCAATCAGCTTGGCTAATGCTTTCACCTTTAATGACTCCGCCATCAATCAGCTTTGCCAGCATAGTTTGAAATTAATAATCAACATAAACAATTTGATTTCGTTTTGATATGGCGTTCTTAACGTTAGTTAATTATCGTAACGAAATGATATCGGTTCCTTGGTTAAGCATGCCTGGTCTCCACTCCATTTTGGTATGCGTTATACACTATGAAAAAAAAGATTTGCACCTCCACTATTTCTCCATACACTACTATTATGTGTAATTCTCGATAAGCGGTGTTTTTTTTATAATTGCAAATGTAGATGTATGTATATTAACCTATGTTGATTTGTATGGACGAAAGTTAATCGATATCGCGCAATCGATTTTTCGATAGGGTTTTGGGCTCAGGAAAAAAAATTCCACTACGCATACACAAAAACATAATTTTCGAGCCTGCGAAAAAAATGGCGAAAGGGTAAATTTTTCGACCAAAACTCTCCTCCCCAAAACCCAAAAAATACTTTTTTTTTCAAAAAACTGTTGTAAAAACGTTGGCGATAACAGTTTTTTCAAAAAAAAAAAAAAAAATATTTTTTGGGTTTTGAGGAGTGTTTTGGTCGAAAAATTTACCCTTTCGCCATATTTTTTCGCAGTCTCGAAAATTTTTTTTTGTGGGTATGCGTAGTGGAACTTTTTTTCCTGAGCCCAAATCCTATCGAAAAATCGATGGCGAGATATCGGTTAATATACCGACTCAGAATAATGTATATACATTTAAAAAAAACCGCAAATAATAAATATTCATTAGCAATTATTGCCTCCATTTCAATTTTCCCGCTAAAAATTTGTGAAATTGCAAAAATAAATTGTGGCGGACGGATAGTTTAGCAGGGTTACACTGCCACATCATCATTTTATGTATGGTAAAAGTGCAACGATTTTAGGTTGCGAGCAGGTACAATTTTCACAAAAGAACGAAATACCCCGTAAGGGCTTGCTTTTTAAAATAGAGCAATATATATTTAAAGCCCTTGCGCAGGAGTATGATCTGCGATATACTGCGCTGAACCGGAAATAAACAGATCCTACAAGATTACTGTAGAGTTTTCCACGCGGAAATATTAGCCGTAACCAAAGCAGTAGAAACACTGGAAGACAATAGCTTAAACTGCAACCGTGTATACTTTTATATTGACAGCCAAGCAGCAATTAAGGTAATAATGTCGCATAGCACAGCATCTAAAAGAGTGTTAGAGTGAAATCAGTCTCTGGAAACAATCGGGACAGGGAGAAGCATAAATCTATATTGACCCAGGCAGGCCCGACGAGAGGGGAGGGGGAATGGGGTGGGATTCCCCCCGG
The DNA here is from genome assembly GCF_040869045.1 of Eurosta solidaginis. Taxonomy (NCBI): domain Eukaryota; kingdom Metazoa; phylum Arthropoda; class Insecta; order Diptera; family Tephritidae; genus Eurosta; species Eurosta solidaginis. The sequence goes on along the minus strand of NC_090319.1, from coordinate 188,339,833 downwards.
GCCCGGGGTTTATGAGGGGGCCCAGCATTTAGATGCACTAAGAAAATTTTCTTTTAATTCTGGAGAGTTTTTGGTTGTTCCATGTGCAATTTTTAAGCCGAATTTCAAAATCAACGAATATCTGCATTTCGTTTTAATTTCGCTCGAAAACTAACGGTTATTTTTCAAGCGAAATATAAAACTCGAAAAACAACTGTTATTTTCTGAGCGGAATATAAAAATTACCGTTATTTGTAATCAATGGATTAAAGTAAATTAAAGTCACTGTGTAAATGCACACTATTCTGATAGCACGCACAATTGTGTTCACCATTCAGGCGCCGCATCCCATTCGACTATTGATAATGATTTTTTGCCTGGGCATTCGAACAGTGAGGAGACAATGAAAACATCAAACAAAAATTTATGTTTACATGAATCCGAAATCGTAAAGTTTCGTGGTGACACTGATGAAGGTTCATCTTAAAAAAGTCTTCCAAAAATACCACTAACTCTGTACCAAAGTCCTGATTATTTAAACGACTTCGACATTGGTGCCGTGAACGATGAGGGTTTGCGATCTGAAGAAGTCAACGAAATAATCGTGGAGGTCATCAAACAGAATCTTGCCAAATGGGAGAAATTGGAGCGTGACTGGTTGGTTTGGAGTGCCAGTAGCAATGCTTTTTATTGCCTACCATGTCGTCTGTTAAGCACCAATACTTTAAATCGACCTAGAATTTGTTGTCCTGGCGGATATTCGAAATTCCAGGTGTGGAAGAAGCTATACGATAAACTGCCAGCACACGAAAATACTCAAGATCACATTAAATGTTATATTCAATGCCGATCTTTACAAAATGCAATTCAAAAGGAGGCTATAATTTATACACTTATCAATTAACAGCTAATCACTGAAACTCAAAAGTGGAAAGAAATTTTATATAGAATTTTGGACACTATTTTATTTTTGGGTGAAAGAGGCCAAGGATATATCTTGGTGAACGAAACAATGGAAATTTTTTGGGCGTCTTAGAACTCATAAGCCATTATGATCCGATACGTAGAGATCATTTGGAGAAAGTTAGGATTTCACAACAGTAGCACAAAGGTTTACAAGTTCACTATCTTTCCCCAGACATTCAGAACGAGTTTATAGAAATTTTTGAAAAACACTTGAGGAAACTATATTAGATCACCGCAAGAAAGTCAAGTATTTTGCTATTATCGTTGATGATACGCTTGATGCTAGTCATGTTGAACAGACTACGTTCATTTTGCGCTACCTCCATTTCAATTTGAAAGCAACAAATGGTACAATTCTAGAACGGTTTTTGGCTTTCGTGGATTGTAACCCAAAAACTGGTCAGGTAATCGCTGACTTAATTTGCCATACTCTAGGTAAACATGAAATCCCATTAAAAGATTGTTGTGCACAAGGGTACGATAACGGCGCCAATATGAAAGGAGCTTACAACGTCACATTCTCGACAAAAACTCTAATGTTGATTACTCGCCTTGTGCAACCCACAGTCTCAATTTATGTGGTGTTGATGCTGCAGAATGTTGTACGGCTTTCTTCAGAGTTGTACAAAAATATTTTATTATTTTCAGCAGCAGTCCACAACGATGGGATATCCTCAGACGAACGGAATGGCCTAGAAGGTCGCATGGGGTCACAACAAATCATTCCCCAGATGGTCAGGCTTGGTACCGGAACGTACTGGATTTAAATACGGCAAAGGACCATCTACTCGATAACAATCCACAAGGACTTCGGGGAGTGTCCTTATCACTACAACAACACCAACAAAAACATGGGACATCCTCAAAAAAAAAAAAAAAAATTTACCGAGCTCTGTTCACAGTCTTTCAGACACTAGGTGGGCGGCTAGAATTGAGGCAATCATGACCATTCGCAAACCATGTTCCAGGATTAGCACAAGCACTAAACACATTACTTAAGCTAAATTTGACTTCACAAGCATACGGAGATGTTACATCCACAAGTTCGAATGTGTCTTGCTGTGCTCAATTTGGTCCAAAATACTGACTACCATTAATGAAAGAAACGTCGTACTACAAGCTAAAGACGCCACCATAGATGTTGAGGTCCAACATCTAGATGATTTATTAGGTGATTTGAAGTTGATCAGGAACAAATGGGAAACAATTTTAACAAATGCAAAAAAGTTGTTGTTCAATTCAACATCTCGCCAAAGTTTCCGGACATTCGAAAGAGAAAACCCAAAAGACGTTTTGAAGATAATGGAAATGAGATGAATACGGATGATACAGAGTCTGATATTAAAAACAATACATTCTTGGTGATCGTTGATTCGGTAATAACTGGCATTACTGAGCGATTTGCAGCTATGTGAAATTTGCAAGACGTTTTCCTTTTTGTGGTAATTTGAATACATGGATGAAACTACGGTTGGGGCGAGCGCTGTAAAATAAATTCGGACGTTTCTCAAAGCTTAGAATACGAAATAATTCGCTTGGAACACATTTACGAAGCAAATTTTGATAAATTTGTGCCACCATTGGAATTGCTAAATGCCATCTACATATGTTCAAAATCTGTATACAATTTTCCCCAACATTGGTGTTGCTTTACGTATCTCTTGCTCTATACCTGTCACTGTAGCTAGTGCAGAACGTTCTTTCAGCGTCCTTGCAAGACACAAAAACTTTCACAAATCGTGTTCATCTCTAGAGCGAGTTTCAGGACTTGCCACGTTTTGTGTTGAATCCGTTTTGGCAAGACAGTTAAATTTTGATATTATTATAAAAATTTGCAGTGAAAAAAGTGTTAACTTTATTTTCAGCTCTTAGTCCAAAAATCATTTATGTAATTGATGTGACAAAATTTTTATTTTTATGGAATCCATCAATAATGATTCATGAATAAGACATCAATAATTCAAATTAATCAAATGTTTTAGTGGATTTTTATAGGGGGCCCGTAAATTGTTTAGTCCCGGGCCCTGATTTTCACTCTACGGCCCTGGTACCAGGGCATATGGGAATAGATGGGAATGAAAAAGCAGATGAACTAGCGAAAAAGGGCGCATCCCTTGAAGCTTGTTCCGTAGACGTTCCAATTAGATTGGGCGAGATTAAGAGAACGTGAGAGGTGCACATGATCGACAAAGCGGAAAAGGCGCGGGTTCAAGCGCGGGGCTGTAAAGTGTCGAAGATTATGTGTAGGTCTTACAACCTTAGACTAACAAAGTTGCTTCTATCATTAAAAAGAGAGGACTGTAGACTCATGACGGGTATTCTGACTAGACGCTGCCTTCTGGCGTAATATGCCTTTAAATTAGGCCTGATCAGTGTGATAGCAGATATAGGAAGTGCGGGTGGAGGAGGAAACGATGGAGCACGTTTTGTGCTCATGCCCTGCGCTTGCCAGCCTATGACTCCAGCTATTAGGACTGATACAGTTGTCAGATCAAGAAGCAGCAAGTGGCTTAAGTCCTACAAAGCTTCTAGTATTTGAAAAGAGGACGGAGTTATTTTATACCATAGGTCCCGGTTTTTGATATGGTTTATCAGTTTGGTCGTTAAAACAAACTTCTGGTAACACTACGGACTCATTCAGTCTATGTGAGGTCCTCATGGACTGGTCAGTTCAACCTGACCTAAGTATAAACTGAACACACCATTAAAGAAACAAACGTAAATATGTAAAACTGAGGCCGAGTCGACAAAAAAAAATCTTTTTCGCAATGAAAAAAGGAAATTTACATAACCAAATCTACATAACACACAAATCAATATAGAGACAGAATGTCTGAATTGTGTTGTTAGTGTAAAAACTAAATAAACTGAAATAATCAAGAAAACATATACAATCAGCATAGCCTAGTTAAGGCTACTGCAATTTCACCGTGTAATTCGTGGTTCTAAACTCGGTGAAACCTTTCATAACATTACGACATTGCCTGATGATAATTACGTGGCGGTTTTCAAAATGGTACCATCGCAATATACCAGCAAACGTTCGTTTCTTTTCGGTTTCCCTTAAACAATAATTGAATATTCAATTATTATAAGCCGGTGTTATGCTCCTGAATTCTTAGATATTAAGTATAAATTGAAAACACCTTTAAACAAACAAAAATAAATAACTTGTTTGACAACAACTTAGCACGCCGAACATACATAGGCTGCTGAATTGTATTTTGCTAAAATTTTGTATGAGCAACAACAACAAATCAAACGAGAAGAGTTTAAAATCATAGCACATACGTTAAATAGGAGACCTTGTAACTCTATGGCAGACATCGGCAAATAATGGCACAATTGTGCAGACTCAATTCACACGTATTCTTATTCTCTTTAGTTTAGTTGTCGCTGAGCATTTGGCCATAGATGAATAGGTTTGCAACTCTTTGTTTCGAGAGAGCGCTGTCAAAATGAACATTTTTGTCAATGATGCCACTCCAAACAAAAATGAATAGATCTGAATATGGGATTTTTTATATACATTTCGGCGATTTTATAGTTTCAATCATTTCATAAAATGATAGTCGAAAACTATTAATTTCTTTAAACTTATTTTACAGTAATACGACTAGTTAGGGTTAAATATGAAAAAATTTAAATAAGTAAAATTTACATTTTGATTAAATTAATTAGTCAAATATTGTAACGCATTTAACTCACAGTGAAAACCAAATATTATTTTAAAATTTGAGTAAATCGGACCTATGATATAATAGTTAACATCATTTAGTGGATAGGACTTATCTTATATGTCTGACGTTCCAGCTTCTGTGATCAAATTGGACTGGTTGCATCGGGACTTCATAATTACAAAACCTGTTTTTAGTGATAACTTTTGAATGAGAAATAATATTTACCCTACGCCTTCGAACTAATAATATTTACACTAAAGCAAATATTTTTATCTTTTTAAGCTGGCACATTTTTGTCTGACACCCGAACAAAATGAGAGCGTAAACAAATGTTTCATGTCAAGTCATCTTTGATTCGGCGCAGTAAGGTCGATTGTGTTCGTCGCTCGCTATGTTGAGGAATGTTATTAGCAATCAACAAGCAAAAATCGTTTCTTAGTTTTTTCAAGGCGCCCAAGCGAAAAATATTTAATGTTGACCAACCCTTTTGCGCAAATACAATGTATTTAATTGCATAAACCTTTTGCTTGCAATTATGCGCATTACAAATATAATAAGAAGCGATCTTTGCTTGTTGCTTGCTAATAAGCGAATCATTGTTTACTATATAGTTTGGCAGATTTAATTGATGTTATGTTGCGAATAGAGTGGAAGGCAGTGAAATATGGAGTCGAATGACATATAATGAAGGAATGGTGTTCGGAGTTTTTTCAAAGTTACAAAAAAAAATGATAAAAGCTTTAATATAAATAAAAATATTGTTTTAATAACAACAAAAACGTCTTATATATTCTATATACATAAATTCGTAAGGATTATCTCAATTTAAAATTATAGCTAAATAATTTAAAGTTTTTTTTTTGAAACTGAGTTGATTTCACCGATCAGCTGTTAGTTGCGCCACTTGGTAAGATTTACAATGAAGCGAAAGAACCATTGTGAATAATAACTAAGTGTGATATCTTCTGCATAGACGTCAAAATTCCAAAGTGATTGGATCACCTGATTTGTAATTGACTATCGCTGTCTCATTCTGTATCTCTTTCTATCACCCGCTGAAGATAGGCGCCGCATAAAAAGTAGCCATATTGAACATCCTGTCAGGCAGTTGACAGATAAGATATCACACTTAGTTATCATTCACAATGGAAAGAACTACGCAAACCGATGCATCAAGTGATGTGCGCGATTACTGCGCTCTCACTAACCCATTTGCATTTTGACTTTGCTAATGCCTGCTCTATGGCCATAGATGGGAGAGGCTGACTTACATGGGCAGTATACTCATCGCACACATTCTTACGCTCTTCATTTCAGAGCCAAAAAGTAATTGTGCCACAGTGGCGTAAAAACATAATTTTGATATCAGTCGTTTCACAGCCAGCACCGAGGTGAGAAGACAGTCGCTTAGTTGTGTGCAGTTTGTTGGCGATTAAAAATGAATGACAAAAACTTTTTTTGATTTCAGATGCCTTTGGTAACGCAAAATGTCTCTTGTGTTGCGTTCCTATAAAGGGGATCAGGCAATATAATTTTAGAAGACATTATAATTATTTTCATAAAGATTTTGATAAATATAAAGGTGTAGAAAGAGAAGATATTTTTTTGGAAAAAAATTGCACTTTTGGAAAGGTTTAAGGTGTGGATTTCCCAAGTTGAAAAAGAAGGCCAGAAAAATTATAGAAATGCAGAAACTGGATTAAAAAGGATCTGACAAACATAATTAGTTTAAGCATTGTTAGGCAGGGAAAACCTTTTGTAGACGGAATTTTTATCAAAGAACTGTTTGTAAAAGTGTTACAAAAACTTAGCAGCCCACTTAAAATTTTCTTTGAAAAAATGCCTCTATCATCCAGAAATGTAGACCAAATAGGCACATCTATTGAGATAGCAATAAAAAAAAGAGTTCATGACTGCACATTTTTTTTCCATATGCTTGGATGGAAGCACTGATATAAACGACTTATGTCCAATGGTAATTTGTGTTCGTTGTGTCGATTCCAACTACGAAATTTTACGAATCAATGTTTTCATTAGAAACCTTTCATGGAAATGTAACTGTTAAGTTGATATTTGACAAATTTGCCAAAAATTAATTTCTGAGGTGGACACTAGCATGTTTGCTGGCGTATATACAGATGGGTCCAACGTAATGATTGGTAAAACGTAAGATTTCGTAGGGCAGTTGGAAAAGCATAATATTAAGCTTAATTCTGTTCATTGCATAATAAACCAGCTATCTCTTGCTTCCAAATTTTTGAGCACTCTTCCCTATATGAAAACTGCAGAGCAAATTATTAACACAATGAGAGAAGGGCATCATTCACTTACCCACCGGAAATTAAAGGAGTTTTTAAAAAGTACAAAGGCTAAATATAATGGCCTTAAAATATTCACCGAAGTACGGTGGTTAAGCCGCGGTGATTGTATAAAGAGATTATTTGCTCTAAGGAATGAAGTGATACAGTTTTTAAAATAGGATAAATTGGCTGGAACAAATGACTTTATACAGGCTTTACAGGATAAAGAATTTATTTTTCCTTTGGAATTTCTTTCTGATATAAGTAATTATTTAAATGAGCTTTATTTGAAATTACAAGCAAAGGAAAAACTTTACCAACTTTATTTAATGAAGCCCTTCAGTTTCAAACTTTTCTGTTTTTTCTGTTGTCTGAAGTAAAATCTGGGGATTATTCAAGTTTTTCTCAAACCTGTGCTTTAGTCAAAAATACTAATGTTTCAGTAAAAAATAGGCACGCTGAATTATTGGAATTTTTTGAAGACTTCCGAAAAATACAACATTTCATTGACATATTTGAAAATCCTTTAAAATGTGACATAAGCCAATGTGGGTTTGAAATACAATCAGAAATAATAATTCTTAGGAGTGTAATACCATTTATTGATAAAAATGATATTACCGAGTTCAGGAGGAATTTAGATAGCTCATTTTATCCTCAGCTCAAAAAAATTTCATTCAAGCTTTATCATTTTTTCCTTCAACTTTCTTTTGTGAACACATTTTTTCTGATATGATATCAAAACCTTAGAGTAAGCCAAACTAGTTCATTTTAATTTAAATAAAAATCTTATTTTCAAACTGAATTTCTCCAGAACTCGGTTATATCAATTATCTCATATCATAATCAGTCCTTAATATTTGAAGATTTTGTTTTTATTAAATTATTATGCAGAAAATCTAAAAAAAATAAACATACCGGCTGACATTACAGTTATTTCCATTCCGCCTACAATTAGGCTACGACGGCGCTCGGGATTCGAAATTTGATGACTCTAGTTCGATTCTCAGCTCGGGAGAATATAATTTCTAATTTAAATATACAAAGACATTTGATGAAATCTTTGGCAGGAGGGAAATAACTGTAATATCAGCCGATATGTTTAATTCTTTTCAGATTTTCTGTTACAATAAAGCATAATAATTTAATAAAAACAACTATATAACTTATAAAAATTTACAAACGTATAAGATGAAAAGACGATAAAAATTCAAGATAAGTCCTAAACACATTTCCGTTTTTACACAACTGTAGCGCAATTACTCTCCCGTTTACCAATACACCCTAACGTTTCAATTTGCCCACCTATACTCTATGGCGACGAGGTGCCCTCGAAAGCTATTGCTTCGTTAAATGCTTAAAAAGAGATAGTGATAATAATCATGGTACATTTGTACTTTTTTGGTATATTTCGCTTCCCGAAAGTACGTTGGTACTACACTGACATATTTGGTACATTTTTGTAAAATACAGCACTAAACTTCAAGTCATTTGCAAAGCAGCTCTGAATGTACAAAGAAATTTTAAATTTTTCGAAGAAAATTTATAATTAAGTTGTTTTGTTGCCGAGCACAATTTGCAATTACGGATCATTTAAATATGCTTATGAAAAATTGATTCTAAAATTGTGAACAAATTTTGCATCAATAGAATTAAAGCACAGAAAATAACAACTCAAATAACAGGGCTAGAAAATCATAAATCCATAATTGCATTTTGTCAGACGAATTATTACTCTGAATCATATGTACATATGTACACTGGTTTACAGCCAAAAAGCACCAGACACCTCATTATGAAATTCCTATGTAAAATCACTCCCTGATTCTGAAAATCAAGGTTATTTTTAATTCTATGGTAACGTTTTTGAGATATTTACGAATTACCGTTATTTCAAAAAAATAAAAAATTTGGTCCACTTAATCATATATATCTCAAGAACGAATCGAACAATTCCAAAACGGTTTGAAGCCTTTAAAAGGCATAAACTGTGCATACAACACTTTTTGCTAGGCGCTGCACATTCAAATATAATGAACAATCATTACGGATTTTTTCAATTTTTTTTTTGTAAAAATATAAAAAAATGTGTACTTTGTGAGGAAGGATCTCGAAAACATTTTATTTTTTTGCAGATGTTTTGTTTTCTCTCTAAGCTCTTTTTATTACAAAAAAACAAGCTTTCATTCAACAAAATCGATAAACTAATACAAAAGTTATAAGCATTCAAATAAATATATCCATATAGTAAAACTTAAGTAAAAAAAAAATAAATGTAAGGCGCGATAACCTCCGAAGAGATCTAAGGCCGAGCTTCTCTTCCAATTTGCGTCGTGCTCCTCTTGATTTTCCCTACAAATTGGCCGGACGGGACCTACATGTTTTATGCCGACTCCGAACGGCATCTGCAAGGCAGATGAGTTTTCACTGAGAGCTTTTCATGGCAGAAATACACCCGGAGCGCTTGCCAAACACTGTCGAGGGGCGACCCCGCTTAGAAAAATTGTATTCTAATTTAAAAACCTTATTTCTAAAATTTTGATGTTGCTTTGCCCGTGGTGCGAACCCAGGGCATACGGTGTGGTAGGCGGAGCACGCTACCATCACACCACGGTGGCCGCAAGTAAAACTGAAGTACCCTACAAATAATAGCATATGTACATATGATTCTGTCTTAACTTTATGATCTTATTTTATAATTGAAAAAGTTATGTGTCATGTTTTGACGCTTATTTAGATTAGGATCGGTCTCTCTTATGGGAAACCAACAGCAGGCGCCCATCATAGCGACATCCCAGAATCCTTGCTATCTACTTTCAATCATTTTCATTTGCTGGTGAAGCCTTTCGTCATGCTCGTAACTTTCGCCGCCAATATTTTGCGGGAAAAAAAATTTAAATGGGAGTGTAGAAAATGAATTTTTGAAGACATATTTACTCCTGAAATAAAATAAAAAAGTAAATTAGATAAATACGTAAGTGACACATTAGTATATCATTTTCTTAGGCTTTATCTTTCAATTCAGAACAAATTTTGTGTGTATATTTTTCTCGTTCTTGTTTGTTCGGAACTGGACGATGAATTCAGGGATATATATTTTCATGTAAATTTAAAAATTTTCATATAAATTTTTTGTTTATCGAGCAGATAGGTTTTAAAGTTAATGGAGAAAACGGTTTTAAATAAGTTTTTTTATTTACCCATTTCTGCATAGTTTTTGATTAGGTCGTTCACTATCATCTCGTAGTTAGACTGTTGTGTTTGCCTAAAAAAGAAGTAACGACCTTTTCAAAAGAATCCCACGCTGCTGCCTCCACTGGTCACAATAGTTCTTTGAAATGGTTATTGGCCATCATTTTCCTTATTTGCGGTCCCACAAAAATCCCTTCCTTTATTTTTGCTTCTGAAATCTCTGGAAATATTGTCTTGAAATGATGAAAAGCTTCGCCTTCTTTGGCCAAAGTCATGACAAAGTTTTTGATAAGGCCGAGCTTGATGTTGAGCGGAGGTAGAATTATTTTTTCCTTCTTTATAAATGGGGAGTATTTTATGTTATCCACTCCAACTTGAAAATCGATTCGTTCTGGCCAATCCTTTATGATGTAGTGGTCTTGACGAGCTCGGCTATCCCATTTGCATAGAAAGCAACAGTATTTTGTGTATCCACTTTGGAGACCACATAGCATTCCAACGATTTTAACATTGGCACATATTTTGCAATCATGTTTTTCGTATTTGATTAATTTGAGCAAAATTTTATCTCATACGTTTCCTTCGTATTTACTGCATGCGCGATCGGGATAGATGGCTATTTGTTGCCAATATGCAATAATACGGCCTCTAAACTTAATTTATTGCCATCTATGAACAATCGCCACTCTTTTGAATCATATGGTTCACCAAACTGTTTGAATAGACCAGCAATGTCTTTGCAGTAATAAACACTGTCCTCCTTCGTATAGTACTGGGAAAATTGTTCGTGACGAGTTCTATAATATGTTACCTTAACATCGGATGAATCAAATTTAAATTGTTGCATACGAGAGGCGTGTAGTTCGGCCTTTTCCTTTGAAAATTCCAAATCCCTTATCCAATCATTTAGTTGTGCTTTTGACAAAGAGTTTCTTTCGTTTTCCGTTTCAAATCGAGTACAACATGATGCCGCGTAACCAGATACTGCTGTTGACAATGAAACTGGAGCCGGAACTAAAGTGAAATTTAATTCTGACCCTTGAATGGCAAGTTGTTTCCCTCCACTTTATTTGTGTAATAAATTTCATATGTCGCCTAAATAGATAGTTTCAGAAATTAGTAAGCTATGCATTAAAGGGGAGCAAATTGAAAAGTTAATATTAAATAAAAGAATATTTTACTTTGGAAGTCGGATGATAAATTTATTGAAGAAATTCTTTCTCTTTTATACATAATTTCTTAACATACACATACATAATTATTCTAACACTAAAAAAATTAAAAATATGTACATTTGTAATAATTGTATGCAAAGTCAGCAGATTGCTTCTTTGATCTATTTATGTAAACAATATAAAATAATTGTGTGTGAATATCTAGGTGATTCACATTGACAAAGTAACACTGACAATTAGTTATTCCGATCGGCACGTGCTTTGACCGGCGTGACTAACTGAGCGAAACTATGAAGGTGTGAAATGGCATGGGTTTCGTATTCGGCATTCAATTGATGTTGACTTCCCGCTGTGTCGGGTCAATATAATTTATGTAGAATAATATTGTAATATGACTGCGCTATGACTGCGTGTGGCAGGTTCATAAAACATGCATTGGCAAAGAAGTTCATAATGAATTATGCCGCAAATGTATTGCATAGATGGGCATAACGCATAATGCTACAAAATTCCTAATTTTTACAACGCACCCTTTTGTTCCGGTTTCCGATAAAATCAATTCGACTCGACATGTGGTGGACACAGTATTCCGTGTCCATGGTTTTTCATTGCTTTAGGCTCAATTCCAAAATACTTATAGTATGTACCTTTCAAAGGATTTGAAAACACACGTCGCATCCTTTTAATGATAAATTGACCGCAGATGAAACAGGACATATCTGGACCATTTGTACACTCAAACTTTCGCGCCCTTTTATTCATATTATATTTTTAAGTAAGTGACGATTTATAAACTGCAATTATAAGCAGAACAGTATGCGGCGAGCCTTGCAGATATTATGAAGAAACAAGGCGCATGTACTATTATTTATACTGAGATCAAGTAAAAATTCAAGCCTACCTAGACAAAACGGATGCCTAGTTCTACAAAGGAAACACTACCTGCCTTAAAAATATGCCCTTGCTTGGGTTTGAGAAAACGACAATAACAGTTTTTTGTATCTAATAACCCTTCGAAAATCTACCTGCTAACTAACTGATATACGAATACTAACACATATGTACCAGTAAGGTAATTAAGTATTAAATGGATATATTTACTTGAATGCTTATAAATTTTGTATTAGTCCATCGATTTTGTTGAATGAAAGCTTATTTTTTTTTTGTAATAGAACAGAACTTAAAGAGAAAAGAAAAAATCTGCAAAAAAATAAAAAGTTTTCGAGATCCTTCCTCGCAAAGTATAAATTTTTTTATATGTTTACAAAAAAAAATTTTAAAAAGCCGTAATGATGGTTCGTTAACTTTGAATCTGCAGGGCCACGCAAAAAGTGTTGTATGTGCAGTTTATAGCAAATTTTATTACCTTTTAAAAAATTTAAACCGTTTTGGAATTGCTCAATTCGTTTTTGAGATATATTTGATTAAGTGGACCCAATTTTTTTTTGGAAATAACGGTAATTCATAAATATCTCAAAAACGTTACCATAGAATTAAAAATAACCTTGATTTAAACATAACAGGTGATTTTACATAGGAGTTTCATAATGGCGTCTCTGGTGCAGAAAAAAGTTGGAATTTGTGATCCAGTGTAATAAATGAAACGCCTGACGTATGTATGTATATCAAAAAATTTGGCAGTTGCGATTCAAATTTTTGACAAAAAGGGCATTGATGGATTTTTAGATTTGATACCTTTGCCCGATAGAGCACGTGGAGTATTTTTAAAGCCACTATTAAATATTTGAAAGACCATTCAATACCATTTGCAAAAATTATTGGTTTCACTGCCGACAATTCCTCGGTTTTGATGGGAGTAAAAAGCGGAGTGCAAGCAAGTTTTTCCAAATCTGCATGTTAATGGATTTGTTTGTCACATTTTAAATTTAACTTCAATGGCTGATTGTGATGTATTTCCCAACAAAATGGATAAATTTTTAAAAGACGTAAACTATCATTTTTGTACCAACCCCCTTAGGAGGGCAGACTTTCAGAGTTTTCAAAAACATTTCGGTACAGAAATGCGTGTTATACTAAAGTACGCCCCACAAGGTAGCTTTCCTTACGTATTTGAAAATAAAAGCAGTAATCAAAATATTAATCTTATATCTAAAAATTTTCAAAGTCCTATTAATAAAGTATATATTACATTTCTTTCCTATATTTTAAATGAAATAAATAATGTGAATATAGTACTGCAGTCTGAAGATATTCGCATACATTTACTTATTTCCAAATTAAAAATTTTATAAAAAATCTTACTTAGACTCAACCCTATTTGGATGTTAAATATTGATTCAGACGAAAATCACTTAACCCCAGATGAAGTTTACTGCGGTTTTGATGTGGATATTATTCTATATCAAACAACCTTTTCGAAAAAGATGACGTACACATATTTAAGAGCTGTGCTAAACAATTATATATACATTATTGTAGTACTTTATTAAAGAATGTAAATTTGAAAGATAGAACTTTGTTTCTGCTTTCACCAGAAAGTATTTTAAGCGGTAAAACAAATAGTATTGTGCCTTTAGTTATGGACTTGTTTCCGAAATCTGCATTTGATAAAACAGGGAACATTAATTCTGAATTTCAGGGACGGAAAATAATAATTATTTTTGTTTTCTTCGAAGTCGAAAATGTCCTGGTCAAAAAATTACCCTGGGTGAAAATATTTGAGTTCGCAGGTATCCTTATAGCAATATCATGTCGAATCATGCATCCTTTTTATTTTTCCAACTTTTTCTATAAAAGTCCACATATAAAAGTAAAATCTGTATATTTTTTTTTTTTGAGTCCGATAGAACTAGTTAAACTCGGACTTTTAAAAATAAAAGTCCGGCTTGATAACAAAGAAACGGCTTATCCGGATTAAAAAAGAATTTATTCCACATAAGCCGTTTCTTTGTTATCAAGCTGGAATTTTATTTTGGCCTTAAAAAATAAAAGTCCCGATTTAAATTTTATTTCCGGACTTTTATTTTTAAAAGTCCGAGTTTAACTAGTTCTATCGGACTCAGGTAATAAAAATCCGAAAATGATTATGATCTTGATCCAAATATATTAAAAGTCCAAAATTGATTTTGCAAGGAATTATAATATAAAAGGAATAACAGTTTCGGCCCCTGCTGAATTTAGAGCTTTAGCAGGGCATGGGGGCCTTAAAAAATTCAAGAATGTAAATATATTCAGCTTTTGGGAAGAATTAAGACAAGTTAAAAATAAATTAAATGCGCAAATATTTTCCGATATTTATAGGCATATTGTCGATTCCACATTCATTCACAAACGTAGAAAGGATATTTTCTATACAAAATTTAATTAAAACTAACTGTAGGAATATAAATCAAACAAACACGGTTTCGAATTTAATAAAAACTAAAGACTTGATAAAATCAACTAATAAGAGTTGTCATAATATAGATACGAAAAAAGCGTTTTGTCAACTGATTTATTTAAAGAACGCAAAGAAGAAGAACTGTTAACGTAGTAATTGAAACGTGAGTTATTAATATAGATGTAGGCGACAATTTGTCAACTTTTATACCTGAATCTGAATCTTTTGTACCTAAAATGTTTTTATGAAATGTTTTTGCATTGACTGCAGCTGTGATTTTTTTTAATATTAATTTTATGATCCCTACTGGTACTCAATAAAGAAATGTTTTTTTATAATTATATGCTTCAATTGATAAACTTCTTTTATTATTTTTACTGGGAAATTATTTCTTCATAAATCATATTTCCCTGTTATACTACCTTTAATATTTGTTAGGATGTTTCTTGACTAAAAATGTTTTTTGGATAAAGAAGCCGAATATAGCTCCAGTTTGGTTCAAATTCACATCCGAAAACTTTTGGTAATTTTTTTTTCCTCGTTTGGTACAAAATGAAAAAATCCATTTATCATCCCTGAAAATAGAGCATTTGTAAGACAGCACGAAGTTGTGTATACACCAGGGATAACCAAAATTCAAACTGTGGCTGTGTGAGTAAAACTAAAATCATCTTATTGGTGTTCGTTTAGTTGTTGATGAAAAATCAATGAAGTAAGACGTACGTACGCATGTTTGTTAACACACAAAATGTAATTCGTAAATATGCCATATAAATACTACTTTATTGCTTGAGTTTAAGGAAAAATTTAAACAAAATAAATTGCTAATATTAAACCATGAAAACATTTTGCGTATGAGCGTTTGTTTGCAAAATATCTTTTCGCAAATGCGTAAATAAACGATAGCCTCACCCGATGTTGCTACTCTGCTTGTTCAGCGACAGCTAAAGCCGAATAAAGGCGAAAGAGATTAATAATACGTGTGAAGTGGCGCCAATAATTATTCAACTAACGGGCCAATTCTGAGCGTTGCCGATAAAAGAGTACCCATAACATTATGTAACCGAAAATCGTTACCAGTTCTTTTATTCGCTATTTTGGCCAAAGTGGTAAGGCTGTCATCACGGAAAAACTCACCAATGTCTGTGGTGAAATTTAACAATTGGTTTTCTTCGCTTTACCCATAGCGGAACGATACAAAGAGGCAGCATGCGACAGCTGAATATAAACTTTCTTTATTTGATTTGATACGTAACTTCCGGCGCAGTACGATTTTGACATTTGTCCATCGAATTTACAAAAACAAAGTACATGGAATTTTTATTTATGTTTGTAGGTATGTCACCATGCTGCCACCTTGTATGACTCCGCCATGGCTTTACCGAAAATGTGTCGCGTAGATACGAAGTTAACGAATAAACGAGACGATGTGTATATATGTACATACATGCATAAGTTTTTACATAGCTATATTGTAATTTATTCTGTGAAAGTACATAATGTAAACAAATATATAATATATAGCAAGAAGCAGCACTTTTTATACTCAGTTGAGCAGAGCTCACAGAGTATATTACCTTTGATTGGATAACGGTTGGTTGTACAGGTATAAAGGAATCGAGATAGATATAGACTTCCATATATCAAAATCATCAGTATCGAAAAAAAATTTGATTAAGCCATGTCCGTCCGTCCGTCCGTCCGTCTCTCCGTTAACACGATAACTTGAGAAAATTTTGAGATATCTTGACGAAATTTGGTATGTAGATCCTCAGATCGCTATTTAAAATGAACGATATCGGACTATAACCACGGCCATTTTTTCGATATCGAAAATTTCGAAAAATCGAAAAATTGCGATATGTCATTACCAAAGAGGGATAAAGCGATGGAACTTGGTAGGTGCGTTGAACTTATGACGCAGAATAGAAAATAAATAAAATTTTGGACAATGGGCGTGGCACCGCCCACTTTTAGAAGAAGGTAATTTAGAAGTTTTGCAAGCTGTAATTTGGTAGTCGTTGAAGATATCATGATGAAATTTGGCAGGAACGTTACCCCTATTACTATATGCATGCATAACAAAAATTAGCAAAATCGGAGGGCGTGGGCGTTCTAAAAAAAATTTAAATTTTTTTTAAAGTGAAATTTTTACAAAAAATTTAATATCTTTTCAGTATATAAGTAAATTATATCAACATTCAACTCCAGTAATGATATGGTGCAACAAAATACAAAAATAAAAGAAAATTTCAAAATGGGCGTGGCTCCGCCCTTTTTCATTTGATTTGTCTAGGATACATTTAATGCCATAAGTCGAACAAAAATTTACCAATCCTTGTGAAATTTGGTAGCGGCTTAGATTCTAGGACGATAACTGTTTTCTGTGAATAAGGGCGAATTCGGTTGAAGCCACGCCCAGTTTTTATACACAGTCGACCGTCTGTCCTTCCGCTCGGCCATTAACACGATAACTTGAGCAAAAATCGATATATATTTACTAAACTCAGTTCACATAATTATCTGAACTCACTTTCAATTGGCATAAAAAATGGCCGAAATCTGACTATGACCACGCCCACTTTTTCGATATCGAAAATTACGAAAAATGGAAAAAGTGCCATAATTCTATACCAAATACGAAAAAAGGGTTGAAACATGGTAATTGGATTGGTTTATTGACGCAAAATAAAACTTTAGAAAAAAACTTTGTAAAATAGGTGTGACACCTACCATATTAAGTAAAAGAAAATGAAAAAGTTCTGCAGGGCGAAATCAAAAGCCCTTGGAATCATGGCAGGAATACTGTTCGTGGTATGACATATATAAATAAATTAACGGTACCCGAAAGATGATGTTCTGGGTCACCCTGGTCCACATTTTGGTCGATATCTCGAAAACGCCTTCACATATACAACTACCACCACTCCCTTTTAAAATTCTTATTAATACCCATATTGTACAAACACATTATAGAGACACCTCTGGTCCACCTTTATGGCGATATATCGAAAAGGCGTCCACCTATAGAACTAAGGCCCACTCCCTTTTAAAATACTCATTATCACCTTCCGTTTGATACCCATAATGTACAAACGCATTCTAGAGTTAACCCTAGTCCACCTTTATAACGATATCCCGAAAAGGCGTGCACCTATAGAATTAAGGCCCACTCCCTTTTAAAATACTCGTTAACACCTTTCATTTGATACCCATATCGTAAAAAAATTCTAAAGTCACCCCTGGTCCACCTTTATGGCGATCTCGAAAAGGCGTCCTCCTATAGAACTTACGCCCACTCCCTTTTAAAATACTCATTAAGACCTTTCATTTGATACCCATAGCATACAAACAAATTCTAGAGTCATCCCTGGTCCACCTTTATGGCGATATCTCGAAAAGGCGTCCACCCATAGAACTAAGGCCCACCCACTTTTAAAATACTCATTAACACCTTTCATTTGATACCCATATCGTCCAAATTAATTCTAGAGTCACCCCTGGTCCACTTTTATGGCGATATCTCGAAAAGGCGTCCACCTATAGAACTAAGGCCCACTCCCTTTTAAAATACTCATTAACATCTTTCGTTTGATACCCATATTGTACAAACGCATTCTAGAGTCATCCCTGGTCCACCTTTATGGCGATATCTCGAAAAGGCGTCCACCCATAGAACTAAGGCGCACCCACTTTTAAAATACTCATTAACACCTTTTATTTGATACCCATATCGTACAAATTAATTCTAGAGTCACCCCTGGTCCACCTTTATGGCAATATCTCGAAAAGGCGTCCACCCATAGAACTAAGGCCCACTCCCTTTTAAAATACTCATTAACACCTTTTATTTGGTACCCATATCGTACAAACTAATTCTAGAGTCACCCCTGGTCCACCTTTATAACGATATCCCGAAAAGGCGTTCACCTATAGAACTAAGGCCCACTCCCTTTTAAAATACTCATTAACACCTTTCATTTGATACCCATATCGTACAAACAAATTCTAGAGTCACCCCTGGTCCACCTTTATGGCAATATCTCGAAAAGGCGTCAACCCATAGAACTAAGGCCCACTCCCTTTTAAAACACTCATTAACACCTTTCGTTTGATACCCTTATTGTACAAACGCATGGTCCACCTTTATAACGATATCCCGAAAATGCGTCCACCTATAGAACTAAGGCCCACTCCCTTTTAAAATACTTATTAACACCTTTCATTTGATACCCATATCGTACAAATAAATTCCAGAGTCACCCCTGGTCCACCTTATGGCGATATTTCGAAAAGGCGTCCACCTATAGAACTAAGCCCCACTCCCTTTTAAAATACTCATTAACACCTTTCATTTGATACCCATATCGTACAAAGAAATTCTAGAATCAGCCCTGGTCCACCTTTATGGCGATATCTCGAAAAGGTGTCCACCTATAAAACTATGGCCCACTCCCTCTTAAAATACTCTTTAATACCTTTCATTTGATACGCATGTCATACAAACACATTCCAGGGCTACCCGAGGTTCATTTTCCTACATGGTGATTTTCCCTTATTTTGTCTCCGTAGCTCTCAACTGAGTATGTAATGTTCGGTTACACCCGAACTTAGCGTTCCTTACTTGTTTACTATTATCTTTACTTATTGCGCTTACAATTCTTTATTTTTCAGTTTTGCCTTTTTCTAAAAAACAGCTGTTGTATGGTTATTTCGATGTTACCACCTACTTTTGTGGGTACAAAATTAGCCGGCTACTTTCGCGGAAATACCAAAAGGGTGTAAAAGTTTTCACATGATTTCGTTACCGTGGTGAAGAATGTTGTTACCACACTAGAATCGGGGCGTAAATGGTGACTATTGGTATACACCAGGCATCGGCAAATTGGAAGTGCAGATGTGTTAGTGAGAGCGCGATAATCGAGCACATCACTTGATGCATCGGTTTGCTTAGTTCATTCGCTTATTAGCAAACAACAAGACAAAATCGTTTATTATTATATTTTTAATGCGCAAAATGAGAAGCAAAAGGTTTATACAATTAAATACATTGTATTTGCGCAAAAGGGTTGGTGAACATTAAACATTTTTCGCTTGTGCGCATTGAAAAAAATTAACAAACGATCTTAGTTTGTTGCTTGTTGATAACATTCATTAACATTGCGAGCGACGCACACAATCGATGTTGCTCCGCAAAATGCACTCAAAGTGTACCTTTACAAGTGTGTCAACTAAGCGATAAACGTCAAAACTACAAACAGCCTCGCTCACCTGATGCAAATCTCAGGTCTAGAGTTGCATTTTTGGTACGCAAGAGTACTTCAAGCTGAGTTGCATTTGATAGTTTAATAAAACTTTGTAGTATTTACAGATGAAATAGTTGCATATATTTCCGCGGAATTAAGAATACCAGCAGATTTGTAGCCTGCAACAATGCGGAAACATACGGAAAGCAAAATTTATTTAAATTAGAGTCAAAACATAAAGCGCCACACTTGTAACATGGAAAAATTTCACTTCTAAGGCTGTTTACACAAATGCATAAGGGCAAAGTTATATAAACGCTTTAGTCGCTTCAAAGCAAAGATAACGTACGGCGGTTCATTGTTTTTGGTATGGCGTTGTCAAAGCGTAGGCACGCAACCAAAGCATTTATGTAAATTTTTCGATACTTCGCCCGACAGATGAATAAATGAATGCAACAAAACCAAGGCGTCTGTGTAAATCCGCCTTAATTTTTGTAGCTGTGAAACTTTACTTTACTAACTTTATTTTCTATGTATTTTTCTTGTATTTTTTTCGAGGGAGCCAATAAGGTTTCAGTACTACAACGTAGTTCATTAAAAACAAATAAGCCAGTTTGCATTTCGATAGGGTTTTTTGACATTAGGCCGTCTTTTCTTTATTTTTTCTGACAAATGAAAATTTTGTTTTTAGTTTCAAAATTTTGTGCACAAAAACACAACTAAATTCAAAGTGTAAATTGTGTGTGCACATGAGTTTTCAATAAGTGTACATTTTTCAGTTTTTCATAGTTAAGGAATTGACCTCCAGATTCTTGTGTTACACAAATATAGTGAAATTGGGTACAGAAATTCAAATTAAAAAGTTTTTCACAATAATTTGATAAACTCTACGTTTGCTTTGCTTTTTACACTTAAAGGAGTAGGTAACCCTCCGTAATAAATTAAACTTTTAATGAAAATCAATAACTCTGAACTGAACACTTTTCGCCATGATATAAAATTAAAATCCTGCGGAACAGGAGCAAGAACCCTAATTGACCGTTTTCAACCAAAAAACAATGGCAACCACGATTTTACCATAATGCTCACTTAAGCGAGTGCCTGTCAGCAAGAAGTCAACACACTTGTACTTGTAAACTATGAACGCACTGATGACCTGATATGAAACTTCTGAGCGTGCATTTTTTATAATATTGGCCATAGATGCCATCATGCTCAAAATCAAATTTGGGCATTTCAGAAAACTTTGGGGTATTTTACATGGTAAAGGTTTAATTTATGATTTTCGCCGAAAATTTGCTCAAAATTGTCCACTGTAATATCAAAAACTCGAATTGATGTCAGGATTACAAACCCGAAGAAAAAAATAACTCTTTTTCACCCGTGGAAAATTTATTTGTGACAACACCTTTCATAGAAGGGCTGCACATGAAACGGGTTTTGGTAGCGACTTTCGATTCGTGAAAAATTTGGCTTCTTAGCCTTCGCATTAAGTGGATCAATAAAGGCCATGTTTTTGTGGTGCGTTGCGACATTCCATTTTTGACAGCTGAGAGAAATTGTAGGTATACGTATACATAGGTTAACGCAACATGTTTAATTAACAGCCTTTTGCGGAAAACAACGCAGATCCTTCACCAAGTGATCTAATTTCGTAATTTCTTATACATTTTTTCGTCTTTTATTGTATGTGGATATACATATGTATGTACATAAACATTTTAGTCGCATCAAAGTGAAAAAGGGGCTAGCCGTTCTTTATTATCTTATGGCGGTGCCAGAGCAACAAAGCAAAGCAACGCAATCGAAATATATTATTTCATATTTTTTCACTTATCTATCACAAAATATTTCTACAAAACTTTGCCTTTTATATAAATTTTAATAAGTTTTTATCAGCTGACTTGCTGATTTATTTGAAAATAATGAAACCGAACGGCTTTCTTGGAGTTTTTTTTTGCGTATTTTAGGCAACTCTATAGCCATCTGATTTCAAGACCCCTTCTTGGAAGCGAATGAGCTTTTGTTTACAATCGAATGAACTTCAAGACCCATTCCTGGAAACGAATTGAGAGAGAATTAGTGTCTCGTATCAGGTCATCAGTGGCCAAATGCTCAGTGACTACTAAACTAAAGAGAATAAGAATACGTGTGAATTGAGTGTGCATAATTGTGCCACTAATTGCCGATGCCTGGTATACACCAATGGTCGCCAAAATTCAAACTGTGGCTGTGCGACTAAAGCTGGAGTCATTGGTGCCGTATGTCGTATCGCTGTATCCGTATCCCTAACGTAATCAGCTGTTTATCGTTACGACGGTAAACCAAAACCCAATTGGTTGGCTACGATACGGTTACGACCTTAGCGGCACCAATAATCGATTGCATTGATTCTCATAAGATTGGTCGAATCAGCTGTTATAAGGTTACCGATACGGTTACCGATAAAGCACCAATGTCTCCAGCTTAAAACTAAAATCATCTTATTGGTAGTGGTTTAGTTGTTGATGAAAAATCAATGAGGTTAGACGTATGCACGCATGTTTGTAACACACATAAAGTAGTTCGTAAAAATGCCATATAAATACTTTTTTATTGCTCGAGTCTAAGGAAAAATTTAAACAAAATAAATTGTTAACATGAAACCATTAAAATAAATTTTTGTCACTTCTTGAGCTTAAAAAGAGTTGATTGATATACACGTGCACCTCAAAGAAATTTGTCCGAGTTTGCCTCTGATGAAAGACCTATTATATTAAAAATTAAATCAAAGCATGAATCTAATTTATTTTATATAGTGCAAGCACTCTGATAGGTATTGAGTGTTTGTGAAGCAATATAACGACATGCCAAAAAAGTGACCCTTAAAAAACTTGTACAAAAAAAAAAATTCTATGTAAACATTTTTAAAGTGTTACTTTCGTTTGGGATGTATATTTAAATTTTTCTTACACAGCTCAAAACAAATCAATAAGTTTAAGGAAACCCAGGACTTTTATGGAAAGTGTCTTCTTGGGCACGCCTCACACTGCGATTTGGCTATATTTTCTATCTTTGTGTCTGGAAGTTAATGGCGTTTCTGCTATACAACTCCCATGTACAATACAGTCACAGCATTAAATGTCTGTCGATATTATACCATCAATATGAAGCAAATTTTGAGTAATTTAAGTAGGTACAATGATTATATCCAAACATTGGATATTTAAAAAAGTTCAGTGCATATAATTTAGAGTACTAAGCATTTTAACCAAAGCAATATATTTATTGGAAGCAAAGCGGAAATATGTTTTGAAAGCGATAACTTTACAAATGCTTAACGTAGATCTGCTATAAATGCTTTGTGCCAAATTATTCTCGTACCTAGACAAATCTGATCAAAATTCCAGTACTACACAGTTGAAAATTTTAAGACTTCTCAATGGTTAATCTGAGGAATGTGGTTAGATTCAATAAATGTGAGAATCTAGGCCATAGATGGGAAAACTGAAGCGCGAGGGACATTGGTAAATGGAAGTGTAAAGAATTAAGTAAACAAAAAAAAAAAAAAATGGAACACCCAGCCATTAGAAACATTTTTACTTCCTTTACATTCATAGAAATCTTGCAATCGATTTTTAAGTAATTTGTCATTGAGCTACAAACGTGAGACTTTACACATAGGTTAGAACACCGCGACAATGCAAATTTTCAAACCCGCTTTTAAGTAATTTCTCGATGAGCTAAATACTTGCAATTTCAAACTTAATTCAGAGGTCGATGACAGCCGATGACACGATACAAAAAGATTCGCTAGGGGACGCACGGGATGAGATATTTAGAAAAATCGTACAACACGGAGGGAATTTTGGGATTGATTTTTATGTAAGTTCTCATTGAGCTACAACTGTAAAGCTTCACAGATAGGATAAGACGCCGAGAAAATTTAAGAAAAGGAGAAAAAAATTCCGTTATGTGGCGCACGTATCCAAATATTTAGATAAGATATGAGATCGATTTTAAAGTAACTTATCACTGAGCTACAAATATGAAACCTCAGAGACAGTTTAAGACACCGTGACAAAGGAACAAAAGAGAAGAAAATTCCGTTAGGTGGGGCACGGATCGAAAAAATTTGGTAATAATTTGGAAATTTGAAACCGGGTTTTAAGTAATTTCTCGATGAGCTAGAGGCTAAAAATTTAGAGCTTAATATAATGACAGCCTATGACACAATACAAAAAGTTTCGCTAGCGGGCGCACGAACGGAGATATTTAGAAATATCAAACGAAACGGAGGGAATTTTCGGATTGATTTTTATGTAAGTTCTCACTGAGCTACACGCGTAAAACTTAACAGATAGGTTAAGACACCGAAAAAATGTTAGAAAAGGAGAAAATAAAAATAAAATAAAAAATTTTAAGCACTTCCTTTATATAAATGGACAAAAATCAGCGAAAAATGTCTCTTTATATAAAGACATATTCTTGCTAAACTTTGATTTTTGAATGATATAGAAATTGCAAAAATATTTGTGAAAATAAAAATATAAAGGTTGAGCGCAATTGATTGGCTAATAATATTTTTGCAATTTCTATGTCAAAATTTAAAAATCAAAGTTTTGCAAGAATATGTCTTTATATCAGCAGATAAATTTCGCTGATTTCTGTCTATTTATATAAAGGAAGTGCTTAAAATTTTTTATTTTATTTTAATTTTTCTTAACTTTTAGGACTGAATTTATGATAATTGATACAACCCATCTATGGAGAAATTTAATTTAAAAATAAGTTTTTTTATGTCAATAAAACAGAACTAGTTTAGCTTGTGGCACGAGTTTTCCTCTAAAGTTTTTCGTTAAAACGTATAATAAGTTTTTTTGTTAAAATGAAAGTGTTTGGGACATTGTGTGATGTTTACGACAACCTGAAATTAAAGATTTTACAACGAATTCGACACATTTGTGAATTACCGAAGCCAATTAAAGAATACAAAAACTGGGCTCAATTTCTTTTAGATTTGATGCTTTTTTCGATCAATTTTGGTCTTAAATTAAAACATGGTGTGTCAACCATGGTTGCTACTCTGCTTGTTCAGCGACAACTAAATACGAAATAAGACGAAAGAGAATAATAACACAGGCCGACAAAATGAGACCGATTTTTTTGACAATAAACCAGACCATACTTTCCTAAAGGTTTTCGATGCGCTGAATTCATATCTGGACGCAGAATTGCTCTATCACGTCAGGATTTTTAGATATCCTAACCTTAATGTGCAAAAAACACCGTTTTTGCCTATTTTTGAGGTTATATATAAACGACAGATTTTTTTTTGTTTAAAGCACACATAGCGTCTTAAAGAAGAAGTATTTCTCTTACGAATGGCGTTGAGTTTGCTCAAATATCTTTTTTTTTTGCTAAGATAGAGCAATTATCTTAAGCCTTATCGTGAGAGGTATGTGTTCTACTGCATCATACCTACGTTAATTCAGTAGTTTTTCAGCTATAGGAAAATTAGCAAATTTATAAACTTTAAATTGCTCTATCTTAGCACACTTAGGTTAGGATATCTCGTGATAGAGCAATTCTGCGTCCAGATTTGAATTCGGCGCATCGAAAACCTTTAGGAAAGTATGGTCTGGTTTATGGTCAAATTTCTTGTCGGCCTGTGTAATACGTGTAAAGTGTCGCCAATAATTATTCAACTAAATGGTGACCATTGGTATACACCGTACTATTTTGTTGGAAATGTAACCACCCTAAGACACATATAATTCAGTTACACATGCATAAACACTCATGTATGACACACGTCTATCCATACATACTCCCCAGTAAAAAAATTGATCATCCACAGATTAACCTTTGATCGCTTCTTTACAAGCAAGAAAAAGCTCCGAACCTCTTGCATTTTTTACTACTTTTTAACATTACGTGTATCTGTGGGCGAGCACTCCATTTGAGCTCAAAACGGATGCAAAATGGAGTATTATTTTTAGCTCCCTTTGACATCCATAATGAGTATTAGCAGTATATCTCCATAACTGATACATTAGGAGTAACATTCGTATGCATATATGTATATGCTTGCATATTAATCTGAAATGTATTAAATGAGTAATCATTATTAGATATTAGATTCCTCGGTTAAATATTTTTTACTGGTCATTTATACACAAACACGTATGCCACATAACACGTGCAACAGAGTGTGTGATCGAAAGAGCTGATCGAACGAATTGAGTGCAATAATGTAAATAATAGTATGACTACGATGAAGTTTTGGTTTGACTTGGTTTGGTTAAGCTTAATGGAACTAGCCAGAAGTAGAAAGTGGTTGGGGGATGTTTCCTATAATTTGCGGTTATGGACTTGCTATGCGGCAAAGAGCTGCACAGCAACGCACAAGAGTCAAGTATAATGCAAACAATTTAAAATTGGCAACAGTTCAAAGATTTTATTTTCAGGGATCCTACCAACTCAGCATTGCGAAAGAAAAAGCATTCGGACTTTTTTCCGTCTGAACCTTTGTGGAAAATCACTTTATTATAAGCGGATTCTGTTCCAATATTGAAATCTGTCCTTCAAGCTGGTTCTTTTTACTCACGACCTTGGACCCATAATTAAAAGAAATAGTTCAAAGTTACCGTTAAGTAGTAAAAAAATAGAAGATAAATAAAAAGAGCGTACATTTTAGCGATTTTCTTTCAATTCGATGCGGCGTCGAAATCAATCGCCAACAACTATTCGATTTAAAATTAGATACACCACTAAAATTTTTACAGCCATGAGCTGTTATAATACGCGTTCGAAATTCAATAGCCAGCAAATATCGAAAAAATTGTCATCAAGAGCCTCTAACAGGAGGCCATGGAAAGGGGGGAACCATAGTGAGAGGGTGTTACAGGCGTTGGTTCCATATTGCAATTGAAGAGATGGTTGGTGTCATGTGGGGACACATTGCAAGCAGGACGTACGTCGTATGTCGGGGTTGATTCTGGATAGGAAGAGTCTAATTTGTTACAGTATCCAGATCGAAGTTGACCTTGAGTGACGCGCGTTTTCCTAGAGAGAGTGCGTTCCTCTTCTGCGATTTCTGGATTTTCTTCTTTAAGAACTGGATTCGCCGGGCAATTCTTGACATAGAGGTCCAACGCCTATTTATGGATATCACTGAGGATCTAATTGTGTTTTTTCTTCATACAGCTGTGCTCTCAGGTGCCGTATTTCTTCATAATGCTTACGGACCCTTAGTCACCCCTTAAGCCCTTGGGAAACTGTTTGTTCAGCATTTCATTTCTCTCCCTGATGGGGAGTACTCTCGCCTCATTGTGTAGGTGGTGTTCTGGGGACACAACAAAATAGCTCGTAGCGGTTATGACGGCAGTGTTTTGGCAGGCCCGTTTTTCTTCCAGTGAGTAATCTTTACGCTGGGCGACGATATCGGAGACGCGTATCATGCAGGCCGGCCAACTGCTTTGTAAGTGGTAATGAGCGTTGCTTTGTCTTTACCCCAAGTGTTGCCGGCAATAGATTTGTGGATTTAAATACGGCTCTGGATTTTAGTTACAATTGCGGTTACATGCTCTCCAAAATGTAGATCCTGATCGAACGTCACACCCAAAATTTTGTAAGATAATGATCGACATTTGCGTGTCCATGTTATAAAGAAGGTCGCCGATGATTTGGTCGGCATGTCAGGTTTCAATTAGATGTCTGTTGGGATGCCGGGGTTTCTGAATATTCAACTGAAACTCTTCTGGGTTTAGATGTTATTTTCCTGTATTGCCGCGATGCTTGCCGACCGGACAGATAATTTGCGGTCCACCTTTTGAGACTTAGAGGAAGGGAGCACCCTTCCAGATCTTGCAGTAACGTGCCATGGTTGACTGTATCAAAAGCTCTTGACAGGTCCAGCGCAACGAGTACTGTCCTATGATGGGGTTTTTGATTGAATCCGCAACAATATTTAGACGGCGGCGAAATTCCTATGCGCAGCCGTACGCGGCGAGTGGAAAGGCGCCAACACGCATTCATTGCCATCGTCCCCGATACGAGCGGAGTCAACTCAGTTCAGCATTATTAGCCGGCAACCGCGGACGCGCTCCTATATCTTTATTTTAAATACCTTAAGTTTACCAAGTATATACAGCGCACGCTCGATAACGTGAACTAATTCAAACCAAGGCAGTTCACGTTAACAAACGTGTTCACGTTTTGGAATGCCCAAAAAGACTTAGTAAATATATTCTTGTTTTCGTAACATGTTAATTGAAAATTAAGTCATACATGTTTTTATTTAAAAAAAAAATCAGTCATCTTTTTTTGTATCTTCTGTATTTCCAGGTCCACAATACGTGTTGTTTACGCATTTTAAAATCACTTGCTTTTTCGCTTTAATGTTACAAATTGTTGATTTAGCAACATTATATTTCTTTGCTAAAATCGTCACATATAAGCCTTTTTTAAAAAGCCGAGAATTTCAGCCTTTTATTTTAATGCCAAGCACACGGGTTTTTTAGAACTCATTTTCAGCAGAAAACATAAGACGAAATACTCTTTGCAAAACCAAAACCGCGACTGAAATATTTTACTCCTTACATGCAATTCGAATAAAATGCCTATTTTATAATTAGGGGATTCCCCAATTTCAGAATTACTTGAGATCAATGTAAACTACATTCAAATTATTGTAACGTTTATTGTTCATATTATAGAGATTTTTGGGTTTGTTCACGTTTTAGAGTAGTCAATGCACAAAAATGCCTGTTCACGTTTTGGGGTGTTCACGCTTTAGAGCGTTCACGTTATCGGGCGTGCGCTGTACAAGTTGAAGTGTTAAAGTTAACAAAACAAAAAATACTTTGTAGTGGCAGCCTGTGTTAATGTATGGTAATGATGTCCAAACATCTACGTATGGATCTGTGTGCATATACCAGCATACCTACGTTCACATGTGTTAGTAACTGGAAGAAAGCAAACACATGTATACTTAGATGTTGGAACATGTATATGTTAGTATGCGTGAAGTAGTTCGTGAAAGTTTATGTGCGGCATTTCCCGCCAAAATAGGATTGTATGTATTGGTGTCTTTCGTTCTTGAGTGAAAGTGGTGAGAAAGAAAAGCCTTTGATTTATGGGGTACGACCGCCAAACGATAGCAGAGCATGTCTCAAAAGAAAAGTTGACTTAAGTGAGTGCGGGGCAAGTCCTAAATATATTTGTTGTGGAAAAAAAAGTTCGGAATTTTTATAAAACCTGCTAGCGGGTACCTTAGTGGAATTCCAAGGAGGAACCGGGATCCCATACCCTGGTTGACAACAGCCGCAATTATAGGTGAGTCCAGTGACACCCCAGTCCATTGTGCATGTAGACTAATAGTGAATTTAATAAAAAAATGTTAAAAATGAAAATTAGCTTTAATAAAATTACATACCTAAAATCAATAAAATTTAGTCAAATAAATAAAATTATATACAAAGATAAAATTAAGTAATAAAATTAAATAAAAAAATTGCGCAAAAATCTAAAGTTGCCACCATCACAAGCCACACACGATCTCCCTACATTGATTCTGTTTAATTTGATTTTTAATATTAGCTTTTTTGTGTTTGTTTTAAATATAAGTTAATTCTAGTTCTTATCCGATTTCCGTTTTTTAATTTTTTTTTGTTTTTATTAAATTATTTTATTTTGAAATTTCTATAATTGTTAACATTTCTACTTTTGCGATCCGTTTTCTAACTCGTTCTAATTTTTTTTTCTATCTTTTAAATTTTTCACTTGTCATTTAATTGCCTATTGCTTCCTTACCTTACCTTTTCACATTTAATCTTTTTTTTGGTTTCCCTTGTTCGCTTAAATTTCAAGTCCAAATTAAATTTTTTTGCTTTCTGTTTTTTTCATGACTTTTTTACTTTTTTCACCTTTCTCATTTTCGCCATGTTTTTTTGCTTTGCATTTTAAGATTGCTAAATTTTTCCCACCTGCCCAACATTTTTTTATATTTTTGGCGTTTTCAAATGATTTTTCGAAAACAGCTGTTTGTACGGAATGTGTGAACATTGGAACAAAATAAATTATAGAAAATTTGTAAAAAACACTGGAAAACATATATATTTTATTATCCACGCCATTTTGTACAAAAAAAGCAATATAATATATTGCCGCAGTGTTATATTTTTTTGAGTGAAATGCTTTCATAATTGTATGTGTGTTTTTGTCGTTATTTTGGCCAATTCCCTGCCGTGGCCACCAAGTTTTGTTAAAACAGATTCCTGCACGAATATAGTTGACATTTTCTGAATTTTATGGATGCTAATTTCATTGCACTGGCCTAAAATACTTTATGAAGATTTATTTATTTTTTCCGCAAGGATTGTTTAAGTTGTCGCATCACCTTCCTCTACTCCAGCAGCTTGCTTTGGCATATAACTGGACCCAACGAATAGACCCAAATTATAGCTGTTATACTGGAATCAATAGCCGCGGCATTATTTGTGGTGTTGGAAAGCAACGCATACGAAAATGGCCAGGCGAGAATGGAAAGGCAAATATTGCGATATTTGTGTAATCCATTCGAAATGAGTGACGAATTGTAAGAAATTGAACTTAAAAGTGGTAAAGTTTAATGACTTATTTTCTTATTTAGGTTCAAAAAACGTTCGACTTAATAAGGATGCTTTCAAATATATGTTAGATACTTTTGCGGGGCAAATACATCCAAAGACTTCGACACCGACTTGTTGTTTTTGACCTGGAAACATGTAAAAAACAATCATCTTCAAGCCTTTTACGTATCTTAACAAGTTTTACTTACATTTTTGTTAAAATTCAGTTATAAATTAATAAAAAAATAAAATGAAAATATTTTTCCGCCAACAAATTTGAACTTAGAAAAACGGAACTACGATCGAAATGCAGAATACACAAAATCAAACGATTCGAAGTTGGATCGAAAGAGATTGGAACACAGAATACCAAAATTTCCAAATGGAAAAAATTCCAATCCAAGTCGAAATGCAGAATAGGCTATCTTTCACTCTAATACGCATAAAGGCTTTGATCCGGGCCGCAACCGCATGCCCGAATAATTTTGTAATCTTTCATTATCACCTCTTCCACCGATCGATTTTCCAACATAGCATTTTTCCCATAGGTATATATTTAGGTATGTAGGAGATGCCTTCTCAACTTTGCAGCCACGCTCTCTCTTCGACGCAGGCGCTTCCGTCGCGGGATTGATCGGTAAGTGCTAGACGTTTAAGCTATTGATATTACGTAGGTACACATACTTATAAACATACACATATAGCTGCTTAAAAGAAAAAAGGGCAAACTTATTGGAAGCCAGGAGAGGGTGATAATCAATTGGGCTACAGTGACAGCCCGATAATCAGGTACAATACGTATTCAGTAATTTCCAGCTTAACATTTTATTAATTTTGAGTTCTGTTTTATGCTAAAGTTTTTTTGTGTGTAATAAATTTCGATCCCCCTCACTAGGGTAGGCACCTTGTAGTTGGTGTGAGGGCTTAGCCGATCTCCAAAGCGCCCGACTATGAGGCGGAGCTGTTTAGGACTGGCACGCCAGGTTGCCTCATAGGAGGGCTGCGGGATGTCGATGACCAAGAACTGCCGACCCCCTAATTCAGGGTGTTATGCGGACTGTGCCTATTGGACGATTTGCAGCCAGGGGATAAATTCGGCTGTGTTCGAAAGGAGCCTTCCCGATACCGGGCCACCTCGGGAAGTATTGATGGCCTTACCACAGTAAGGGGCTCTGCTGTAGCTGACGGTTCTTTCCCCGGATATAATACTGGACCGCTGAGCCCGCCTTGTCGGACAGGTCGCCGTACGACCAAGATGAACGACTCATTACCAAATTGTGATAAGGAGGATGATAAGAGGAGGACTGAGTCGCAAGCCAAGGACGACGAGTACGCATTAAGCGATGCGTCGGACTCGGGGAGCGAGAGTAGTGCTGATTCAATGAACTCCGTGTTGGAAAAGAACACAAATGAAAACGGAGTAGAAGAGTGGAGAAGAGTACGGAGCAGAGGAAGTAAAAGAGCTCTCTCGCAGTACCGTGCAGCACTAAGAATTGTCCAACGCCTGGGAGCAGTGGTCGACCCAAAAGAAGTGGAGATCGACCGCTTGGAATGGGTCGAAGGCAGTTCAAACGGTTTGCTGCTAGAAACCCTCGGTTGTGCAACCGGAGCAGGAAGAAGCGTCGAATAGCAGAATAAAGGGGCAGCGTTCGGTGGAAGGCGATAAGCCTGCTTTCAAGAGGCAGAAAGGACCCAGTCCCAGAGCCGCGAGGCAGGGCAGTCGCATAGACAAGACAAGTAAGCCCAAAACTGTAAGACAGATGGTCCCCAATAGCGAGGTACTCCGGCTTTCTTGGAGGTGCTAAAGGGAGTTAAAACTAAGACTCCGGCTTTCTCGGAGGTGCCAAAGGGAGTTAACACTAAGACTCCGGCTTTTCCCGAGAAGATGAGTGATGTGGCAAAGCAGTCACTGACTGTGAAGCTGGTTGATCGTGGCAGTCCTTTCGGACAGACGACTACTGAAAGGTGGAGATCTGTAGAAAGGGAATTTATTAGCTTAATGCTTAAGATGATCCGGGAACAACCAAGTAAGCCACTTCCAACTTTTGATTCGGGGGGATGGTATAGTGGTGTGAAGATGATAGTGTGCGACAATATCGCCAGCTTGCGGTGGCTCCAAACCTCCAAAGGCAAGGCACGAACGCGCGGTTTGAGTTGGTGGATAAAGCGCAAATCCCCACGGTATCAAAAGTTAAGGTATGGATACCATGCGTGATGAAGTCGGAGGATACATTGCGACTTCTGCAGAATCAGAATCCGAACATACCGACACAGTATTGGAAGGTACTTACTGTATCTCGGCCTACGGAGGAAGGTCAGTTCTACATCTTCCAAATAAAAAAGCAGGCGGGGGATATATTGTACACGCAGCTTGGAAAAATGTCGTTTGGTACAGGCAAAATTTATATTCGACTCAGGAAAAGAAGTCCCGAGAATAAAAATCCTAACACGATGGAAGTGGGCTAAGTCGAAAACGACCTAAAAAGCCTAAGGGAAAAAAGGCAGGTGGAGGTAGCCGACATCACGGCGAAGGTGCTAGAAGGGGACCAACAGCCAGATAGTGCTGTGAGTCGCACAGAGGAACACCCGGCACAACAGTTACAAGAGGCTTAAGGGGGCTTCGAACACTCTAAACCAAAAGGGCAAGAGGGGGACCACGACGTCACGACGAAGGTGGTGGAGGGGGACAAACAGCCTAATGGTGCTGCGTGCCCTACAGATAAACCTCCAACACAGTAAAGTGGCGTCGAGCGAACTCTTCCTAACCTTTGAGGAGGGTTCGTTTGACGTGGCGCTGATCCAGGAACCGTGGCTCTCATCGGGAGGAAAGGTTTCTGGACTTAGCGCGCGGATTTGGCGTTTACTATGCGCAAACGGAAGGACGAGTGCGAGCTGTAGTAATGGTAAGGAAACAGCTGCATTCATATATGCTGCCTAATTACACTACTGAGGACCTCGTAGTGGTGGCCGTTGAGCAAAGGAATAAGCAGGCACTTATCCTGGCATCCTGCTAAGTGGCCCATGCTGCGGAGGTTCCACTGATGGAAGGGCGGTTGGTCATAGGCGCGGATGCAAATGCGCACCACAATGCGTGGGGAGGATCAGATACGAACGAGAGAGGCGAATCTCTATTTTGTTACATCCTGCAAACCAATTTGCAGATAGCCAACAGGGGAAATGTCCCTACAAACATTGGTCCAACATCCAGCAATGTTTTGGATATAACACTGAGCTCCGAACGTGATATATCAAGGTATGATTGGAAGGTTCTTGATAGAACATCCTTCTCCGACCATGGATATACGCATTCACCATAGATATTAGCTTCAGCATCACCTAAAGAGGGTAGAGAAAGGAGGAACCTTTAGAAACCCTAGGTCAACAAATTCCAGAAACAG
This sequence comes from Eurosta solidaginis, assembly GCF_040869045.1. NCBI lineage: Eukaryota > Metazoa > Arthropoda > Insecta > Diptera > Tephritidae > Eurosta > Eurosta solidaginis. The sequence continues at coordinate 188,305,965 of NC_090319.1, read as the reverse complement.
GTAGAAAAGAAACTGGGACAACCCAAAGAGGTTGCCAATGTGGAAGAACTGGAGGAGTCTAATGAATTCCTAACTAGGACGCTTATGACTGAGTATAACAAAGCTTGTCCTCTAAGAAGATTCAAAGGAAAAGCAAAGCCGCCATCGTGGAGCAATGAACTGAGTCTTCTAAGAAGACAGAGACGAGTACAGGGATCTACTGAGGATCTACAAGCGTAAAATTTCCAGGGCGAAGAGAATCTCATGGAAAAGTCTCTGTACGGACATAGAGTTCTCCAGCGAAACAGCACGGTCTTAGCAAAGGGAAATATAGTCCAGGGACTAATAAAGAAAGAAAACGGGGAATGGTCACGTAATAGTGAAGAATCCCTTGAGGTGCTTCTCGATACACATTTCCCATTGGGAGATGGTTTAGAAGAGCCAGCAGACAGCACTCACACTTCGATCACGGAGTGGGCAGTGAAGACGTTTTCAAAGTTTAAATCGCCGGGCTCAGATGGTATATTCCCGGCCATGCTACAAGTCTCAAGTAGGGCGGTCGTGGAATGGCATAAAATAATATTCGATGGGTGCATAAGACTGAATCATTTACCGCACTCTTGGAGAACTGCACGTGTAGCTTTCCTACCAAAGGCGGGAAAGATCGGTCACGTGTATGCCAAAGACTATAGACCCATTAGCTTAACATCATTTCTGCTAAAAACCTTTGAGAGGCTGATAGATGTGTACATTTAGTCCAACGTGGATGAAAAGCTGCTCTCCACAACACAACATGCGTACATCAAAGGCAAGTCGGTAGACACCGCATTGCATAGGGTGTTAATAAGCATAGAGAAAGCCCTGGAATACAAGGAATATGCTCTAGGAGTCTCCTTAGGCATTGTCGGGGCTTTCAATATTGTTTCTAATGGGCGATTATGGGTGGTCTTAATTACATTAAAGTACATCCAGCCTTAACCAGATGGATCGGCTGCATGTTAAATTGCAGGAAGATTACATCACAATGCGGATTTTACGAGGCCACGAAATCAGTGGACAGGGGAACGCCGTAGGGAGGGGTGCTATCACCTCTGCTGTGGACGCTGGTCATCAACCAACTGCTCAGGCGATTTGATGAGGGACCCTTAAAACTTACGGCTTACGCGGATGACGTTGAAATTGTCATAGGTGGAAAGTGCCTTCCAACGTTTAGCTCTTTGGTGGATCGAGCGCTTCGGGATATTCATACCTGGGCATCAAATGTCAACGCGGATAAGAGGGATATGGTCTTGTTTACAAAGAGTTACAAGGTCCCAAATTGGATCAGGCCTAAGTTAGGAGGGTGACTCTACAAGAGAATCCTTGCACAAAGTATCTAGGAATCATCCTAGACAGTAAGCTGTCGTGGAAGCTCAACGTGGTGGAGAGGGTGAAGAAGGATCCAGCAGCACTTTATGCATGTAAAAGAATGCTGGGATGTACGTGGGGCTTACCGCCGTCTCTTTCTCATTGGGTTTTTACAGCGATTGTAAGGCCTATCCACACAAAACCAACCTACCTCAAAATATTAGAGAGGGTATGCAGACTATCAATGCTTAGCATTACGGGAGCCCTTAAAACAACCCCGAAAGCTGCACTATATGCCATTCTGCACATTCCACCTGTAGACGTGATAGCAAAGAACATAGCGTTAACAACTGCAACTAGGCTCGGTGCATCTGGGCAGCTTGAGCGCCGACCATACGGCCATAGTAGTATAGCTTCATCAATCACAAGACGAACCTGATTCCCTATCTGCGCTTCAAGGGCGATCTTAAGGCCACAATAGAGGTGGACGGTTAGCGCAAGGGTGCTCAAATGGCGGACGAGGCGATACATGTGTACACAGATGGTTCCAAAGTAGTGGAAGGAGTAGGGTCTGCGGTATACTGTGCTGATCCGGAAATAAACAGATCCTACAGGCTGTCGGATTAATGTAGCGTTTTCCAAGCGGAAATAGTAGCCGTAACCAAAGCAGTGGAAACCCTGGAAGAAAATAGCCCAAGCTGCAATCGTGTTAACTTTTATATTGACAGTCAAGTAGCAATTAAGGCAATAATCTCGCATACCACAGCATCTAAATGCGTGTTAGAGTGTAAGCAGTCCCTGGAGAGAATCGGGACAGGGAGAAGCATACATCTATTTTGGGTCCCAGGGCATATGGAAATAGATGGGAATGAAAAAGCGGATAAATTAGCTAAAAAGGGCGCATCCCTTGAAGCTTGCTCCGTAGACGTCCCATTAGACTGGACGAAATTAAGCGAAGGCGAGAGGTGCACATGATCGACAAAGCAGGAAAGGCGTGGTTTCAAGCGCGGGGCTGTAAAGTGTCAAAAATTATGTGCAGGTCTTACAACCTTAGACTAAAAAAGTTGCTTCTATCATTAAAAAGAGAGGACTGTATACTCATGACGGGTATTCTGACTGGACACTGCCTCCTGGCGTCACATGCCTTTAAATTAGGCTTGGTCAGTGATAGCAGATGTAGGAAGTGCGGGCTGGAGGAGGAAACGATCGAGCACGTTCTGTGATCTTGCCTTGCGCTTGCCAGGCTATTAGGAGTGATACAGCTGTCAGATCTAGAAGCAGCAAGTGGCTTAAATCATAGGAAGCTTCTAGTATTTACCAAGAGGACGGAGTTATTTTATAACATAGATCCTGGTTTTTGATAGGTTTTTCAGCTTGGTCGTTAAAACAAATTTCTGGTAACACTACGGAATTATTCAGTCTATGTGAGGTCCTCATGGACCGGCCAGTTCAATCTAACCCAACCTAAATTTCGATCCAATTTGAACCATTTTTTTTTCTTTCCCTTTTTTTAAGTTGCTGGGTCAATCTTTTTTTGTCAATAAATAAACAGCTTTCGTTAAGCTTCCTAAGTTTTCACAGTATCTTCTATGTATATATCTATCTATATACGAACGCAACGTAGGGTTCGAAACACTAGTATATTTTACCTTGTAGTTCTAGCCGTAAGAAAGCCAATATTGTTGAAAGTTTGGATTTTTTTTTATTGCTTTTTTAGTTGGATTTTTTTTGCTTAATAAAAGTACAGAATTTGTAACGTTTTTGAAAGAAATTCAAACTACCACCTTTATTAATTTAATGGGTTCAGTCTATCTCATAATGTATGGCTAAAAACTACAAATTGGTGTGGGTGTTGTACGAGTGCAATATAGGGGACGTGGATGTGAGGCGACTGTGACAGACTAAACAGGCTAAGGACATGGGACATTAGCGTACTGACAAATTTGAGGCTAAGGGAGCGTTGCTAAAGTTTCGGAGTCAGTGCAACCCCCAAGGCTGCGTCGAGGTTCTACGCAGAAAGGGAGGGATGACTCCACCTCCCACGGACAGACCTTTTCTTCCAGCTTTCCCTTTTTTTCGTAGATTTCAGGCATGAACGTTTCTCTTGTTTTTATAACTGTAGGTAAGACGGGTGAGCAAAAACTCACCCCACCCGATGAGCTAGCAGGGGCTTGCCAGCATGCCACATGCCACCTCCGCCTTACCCCGACAGCCAGCTATACAATATTGGCGCCCAACGTGGGGCCCAGTTTTGATTTTAGTTTAATTCTTCTCACTTTTAGTTTTAGTTTCATTTTTTTTACTCTTTGCAATTTCAGTTTCCTTACATCCTTGCTTCAATTCGTATTTTTCTGTAACCTCTCCTTATTTCATTTTCTTTATTTCTATGACAGGACAGGTGACCGTAGTGGTGGCATCATCGCAGGGACAAGTCCGATGCGATTTTTGCCGCTACAACAAATACGAGGGGGGATACTAAGCTTACCGTAGGGGTTCCTTATAAGAGTTGCAACGCTTGAGTAAGTGGGATCCTACGGTAATGCTAGTATGATAGGAGGTAGACGTTTTCGGTTGCAGGCCACTGTTCAAGCTGCCGTGCAAATAGTCCAGCACTGTTTGCACGTGAGGTGTACAGTATGCCTGCGCCGCGGACATTTCAACAGATTATGGCACCCATGTTTAGGGCCAAGGCCTATCAACTTGGTGTGCCATACTCCACTCACATGACTTGTAGGGGAGACGTAGCTGACTTGGACTCAGATAAATTACGGACGGACAGCTCACATCCATTATGACCTTGCTGAGGTGCAACACCAACACATTCCAGGTATTTAAATATATAGTAATTTTTCATTGCAATCAAAATAGAAACTTTGTAAAAGTTGTAAATACGGCCCTGGAAAAAATATAAATAAGGAAAATCGAATTGAAGTAAAATCATACGCACCTACATATATGCGTATTATTACTTAATTTTAATCCCACATTACTTTAGTTTAAAACCCATGCATATACATATATATTATATGTCTACTCATTTTTAGATTTTTCTCATCTCTTGATTGTTTAGATTTTTTCCCGAATTTGTTTATGTTTATTAGCAAGCCCTGAGCGGATGATGTATTAGTTTATTAGTTCTTGGTGAACATTTGTTTATTTTTTTGAAATGCCAATTTGAATTTTTGGGTATTTATTCAACGTTTTTTATTACATATATACCTACATTTATTTACCCGCATACGTACCCATATATACATTTATATTTACATACGGTTTATATTAGAGTCTTTGAATTTTTAGATTTTCCTTTTTAAATCACTTTTGAAGTCTTAGACCTTTTCTTAGATTTTAAGTTAATCATTTATTCATAAATTTTTTTATTTTATTACCTTCGGTTTTTTGGAAAACTTTTTTTACCCTTGAGATTACAGTCCGAATTATTGAATTTTTTTTTATTAATAACTAGATAAGTGCAGAGCAAACAATTTTTTGAATTTTCCTTTTTGTAAGCATTATTTGAATTTCTAAATTTAGGATCTTTGTTTTGGTTTCAACCCTCTGTGGGCTGGTGTAAAGTTTTAGTTTCTAAACCGTTTTCGTTTTAATTTCTTTGTTTAATTCTTTCGAATCTTCTTTTCTCAAAGAAGAACATTCCTTTTTTGCTAGCCACCCTTATTTCACCAACCTTAAATCGCACACTAGTGGTAACTGTTGGAGTCTTTTTCTAGTTTTGCTGTACCTACTCTGTATTTGGGATTTAGTTCTGTTTGGCGACCAAATCCCTGTAGGTCAAGAAAGTTTTCCTTTCCTGAGCGAGTGTTGTCGTTTATGGAGGAGGAAGACGCACCGGAACGAGTTGCTGGTGGATTGGGGTTATTCAACAAGAACAAGAGGGTCACAAGGAGTGTGAGCAGAGTGCTGCAGAACCAGGTGGTCTGGCCGATCTTTACGCAGATCGACACGGGCGTACCCCATCCCGTAGAATGTTTGCCAACAGACTTTTTCAACAGGTTCACTTCGCGGGTTTTTAGGTCGACTAGTCGGGAGGAGGTGATTCGTCCGGTTACGATTAGGAGATCAGACAGTTTCTATTTCAGCGAGGGGGAAAAGAGTTCTAGTTTTTCCAGGAAAATAGACCAACTGTTGAGATGACGGATACGGAGGAGTTAGGTGCTGTTGGGAGGGGGGGGGGGCAGTCCCTAGGAGGATTGAGCCACCAGCGAACGCGGGTGCTGGGGCAGCGGAGCCCCGGTGAAGCGGACCTAGTTCCACAGCCGTCAACATCGAATAGTTAGGCCAGATGATGGCGATGATGGCAGAGCAAAACCAGGTGCTGGCACAATATCTGAATGAGGTCCGTCATATCCGGGACAACGTGTCGAACCTCAGCAACCGCGTCGTTGATATGTAGAACTCGGTACAACCATTAGGGCACCGGTCTGAGCGCGCATCTACACCAGAGACTAGTGATCTGAGAAATGCAGCCAACCAGCGTGTCAATCCAGGCGCAGCAGGGGGGTTTCTGGTAGTGAGAGGAACACCCAGGACCCACCGAGATGGAAGAAGCTGGACCTGGATAAGTGACATGTGAAGTTTGACGAGACGACTAAAGGAATTACGGTGGAGAGCTTCATTTTTAGAATTGAAAAGTTGAGGCAACAACACAACATATTCCACTTTCAGCTCTTCACCGATTTCTATTGCCTCGTAACGGGCTCTGCCTTGAAGTGGTACTGGCATGTTCTTGAAGATCACGTCGACGAACCCAAGTTCGGGTATTTTGAGTTCAAAGCAGAACTGCTAGCCCACTTCAAGGCTGCAGATTCCGATTAAAAGATTATAAGAGAAATTATGGAACGCAACCAACAGCCACAAGAAGGGTTCGACGACTTCTACGGTGAGGTCCATAACCTGACATTCCCCCTGCGGGAAAGGATGCAGGAGAAGGAGTTAGTGGTGATCATTAGGGGCAACCTGAAACCCTACCTTGCGAACTTAACTTTCGCATCGAAGATTGATACGTTGGCGGAGCTGAAGGCGGAGTGTAGGAAGGCAGAGCGGCTCATGAAGGAGAACCGAACCCGTCCCAAACCGGTCAACGAGCTGGAATACGAAGTTAAACCTGGGGATGAGGGGATCAATAGGCAACCCGTGGAGGCGATCACGAATCTGGCCAAACAGAGGGGGCCAAACCAACAATCATATCATCCAATACCTGGAGCTGCGAGCCAACACAATCCTTTGAGCAACCCGAAACCCACCACCAATTCGTTTTGTGGGTCCCCTTTTCACCTCGTGTTATGTTTTTCGTGTGGAATGCCTGTTGACTTTTTTGTTAAGAATCCGTCCGAGTTGAAAAGATATAATCGTTGTAAATCGCCCTTTCGTGATATGGTATGTTTTGCATGTGGTGATATGTCGTTTTGTGTTTATAAAGCGGGTAAGGGAAACTCCCAACTGGCGGAGATTGCCGGGAGCTTCGCCAGGGGTTAGACTACCCGGAGACCAACCCAACTTCAAAAATTTAAAAAGGGCGGACGACAGAATGTGTGTTGAAAAGTTATGTGTGGGGAAAGCCGAGCCAAAAAGTCTACACCAGAGGAAAGTGGAATACGAGGAAGCAAAACATCGCATATTTTTTGAGAAGATTTCCATAAAGAAGAAGAGGAATTACCAGAAAATAAAGAGGATGCGCGAAAAGAGGAAAATTATGAAGCGAATTTACCACAAGATAGTCTCCACTATTTTAACCCTCAAGGGAGACAATCGTTTCTTCGCGCGAACCAAGATCGGAGGCAAGGATGTCCTAGCTTTATTGGATTCGGGTGCTGGCGCGAATTGGTTAGGAAAAAATTTTGAAAATTTGATAGAAGGCAGAGAGAATAGCATCATTAAGTTAGTTAATCAAAATATTCGTAGAGGAAACGGCGGTGAAACCCCGGTAGTAGGTGCTATCACTCTGTCTGTCTTATCGGAAGGAGAAGTTATGAATTTAGAATTCCTAATCGTGCCAGGCCTCCAACAAGAAGTTTATTTAGGCGTAGACTTTGAGCGGGTTTCGACCTAGATGTAGTTAGTAGGGGAACGATGGTGCGTTCAACCCACACTGCCGTGGCAGAACTTGTACCCGCCGAGGGCGATTTATCTTTTGATGCCGTGCAGAATGTCCTTACCAGAGAGCAAACTGTGGCTTAGGAAGGGATCCAGGTGCAGTTCCAATCGTTTGCTGGTTTGGGGTTAGGTAGAATCAACGTAGGAGAACATGTAATCGAAGTTTTGGATGAGAATCTCCCAGTCAAACAGAGGCATTGTCCATGTTGTAATGCTGTAGAATCGCTTAGTTTATTTCAATAATAGCGATAACAGTTCAATGCTAGTATCGATTATTATGCTTATTAATAGTATTGAGTTTAATACTTAATGCTAGTATGTACGTGTATTTATAACAACTTTCCCCCCTCAGAGAAGAAAACTTCGAAATTACGTTGAGATGAATGTAGTTTTCAGTTTATCTATTCTTTGTAGGGCTAAAATTTTTCATCGTACGTTAGACGTTGTTTTGGAACGCGCTGGCGTTGTGAGCGTCTGGGCTCCGATACTGTTTGCTCCTCCGTAGTACTTCCATTTTCTGACGATGTCGCCGGATCTACTACCTCAGCTTGAGTATTGGTGTCTTGAGCCATGGTTGAAAACAATGTCCTTTCAGCTGCGATTGCTTCATCTGGTAGCTCACCATGATGATCATTTCTGTGTTCGGGAATACTGTCGCCGATTCGATGAATTTGGTTGATGTGTCGTTTCCATATTCTGCCATCATCCAAGAGGACGTTATAGTACAATTCCCCAAGTTTTCTGAGAATACTACCAAATTGATACTTTTTATCGTAGTAATCTCGCACTGATACACGTTCCCCTTCGTACAACTTCCGACTCGCCGGTTTAATTTGTTTTTCTCGGTCTTCTTGTGCTACTGGCGATAGCAAATCCAATCTTGAACGAATCTCTCTGTTAAACATTCGCTGTGCTGGTGATACGCCCGTGGATGTATTTACCATTCGACGGTAACACATTAAAATTTGTGCCAATTATGTGTCTATGTCTTTCGTAGTGCAGTGCATAACTTTGAGCTTATCTTTCAGCGTCTGCACATACCTTTCAGCCTGTCCGTTTGTCTTCGGATGAAATGGTGCACCTCGTTTATGTGTAATACCATTGCTTTGCAAAAATTGCCTAAACTCATTCGACGTGAGTTGTGTCCCGTTGTTGCTGAATAATACTTTTGGAATTCCAAACGTTGCGAAAATTTGGCGGCAAACTTTTATTGTCGACTGTGTTGTGATATTATTCATTATATGTATTTCTGATCATTTGCTGTATGCGTCTACCAGAATGAAGAAACACTTCCCCATAAACCGTCCTGCAAAACCGATGTGAACTCTTTCAAAGACACTTGATGGTGGATCGCAAACGTGTGTTGAAATTTTGCTAGGATTTTTCCGATTTCGTTGGCATGAGCTACAGTTTAGAGTGATGGTGTCAACATCCGAATCTAACCCAGGCCACCAAATGTAGCTACGTGCCAATGTTTTAATTTTTGATGTACTAAAATGTGCCTGATGTAGTTCCTCAAGCACAGCTTTCCTCAGTAGTGGTGGAATGTAAACGCGTATCCCCCTCAACAAACATCATTCTTGAAGTGCAAATTCATGTTAGTCTATTCCAAATCGGTGTTCTTTAGCAACTATTTTTCCTGTTTCTAGTCCCTGCACAAGTTTGCTTACTATTGCGTCATCTTTTATAGCTCTAGCCAAATCGTCCACTGTGACAGGCATATTATGCATGCAGTTTAATTATATAATATCAATTTCGGAAATTGTTGCTACCGATTGTGCTCGTGGTAACCGGGAGAATGCGTCTGCATTGCTGTGATCGGCTGATTTTCGGTACTTGATTTCGTAGTCGAACGAAGAAAAAAATATTGCGTAATGTTGCAACCGTGTTGCTGATAATAGAGGGAGACCCTTTTGTGGTGAAAAAATCTGTGTAATTGGTTTGTTGTCACATTGTAGAATGAAGTGTCTGACATAGACGTACTGGTAAAATTTCTTTACGCCGTATACTATAGCATATGCCTCTTTGTCGAACTGGCTGTAACGTTGTTGCGTAGCTGTCAGAGTTTGCGAGGCGAATTGTATTGGTCGTTCGGTACTGTCTGGGTAAATATGACTTAAAACCGCCCCCAACTCCTACCGGGCTTGCGTCTGTTGCCAGTACTAAAAGTAACTTTGGATTATAATGTACTAAATAACTTGGACATGACATTTTTTGTTTGACCGTATTAAAAGATAATTTGCATTTGTCATCCCAAACTAATGGCACTTTGTCTTTGAGTAAGTTATTTAGCGGATACAGTACCATGCTTAAATTTTCAAAAAATCTGCCGTAATAATTTACTAAACCGATAAAGGAACGTACCTCATCCTTGTTTGTTGGCTCTTTCAACTGTTGTATTGCCTCCATTTTTTCTTTTATTTTGTGGATGCCGTGACGATCGATCTTATAACCGCAATATGTGATTGAGTCTGCCATGAACTCACATTTATTGAAATTTGCCCTCATGTTGTGTTTTTCAAGGCGTTGTAGTACGGCTTCTAGACATTGAATGTGCAATGTATCGTTTGGTGCTGTTTTTTTGATGTCGTCCAGAAAAACCGTAACACCATCGATATCTTTAAGAATGTTCTCGATCTCGCGTTGCCATTTTGCTGGCCCTGTTGCAATTCCGTACAATAGTCTATTCGGCTGGTATAGTCCCTTATGTGTTGAAAGTGTGAGAATCCTTTGATCTTCTTCGTGCACTTCCATTTGAAGATACGCTTTGGTGAGGTCGATGTTCGTGAATTTCTCACCACCAGACATTTGTGAAAAAAATTTTTCGATAGGCGGCAATGGATGTTCGTCGATAAGAATGCAAGGGTTTATTGTGATCTTATAATCGCCGCAAATTCTAACTATGTCGTTACTTTTAGGTACTGGAACAATTGGTGTTGCCCATTCGCTGGTGTCAACTTTTTTTAATACGCCATTTTGTACCAAGTCGTCAATTCCTTTTTCGATTCGTGCTCGCATTGAGAATGCTGGTCGCCTTGCTTTCTTCAAAATTGGTGTTACGTTAGGTTAGGTGAATACGTGCTTGCCCATTGAGGTTGTTTCGAACACTCGTGGATACTTGTGCCTCAACGTTTCTAAAGATATTTTGGCATCGATTTTCGCGAGTGTATGCTCGCCACGAAAAACTTTGTTCTAGTCCAACGGCAATAGGTTTTCCCCTTAGAAGCGACTTTGACATACACGAAACCGAGTGCTTTGATATTATTTCCAGTGTAGCTGACTAGGTATATGTCCCGTTCGTGTAGTTGTTGTTCTTCAATGCGTCCAATTTGCTGATTGTAATAGAGTTTGCTCATAATTGCGACCGGTGCGCCGCTGTCAATTTCAAAATCTATAAAGAAAGAATTTACTCGCATCGTAATCCAAAATTTTCCCTTGGTGTATGCTTAGCTTTGTTTCCGATGATATGGCAGATCTCCTCCACTTCACAGTGCTCAGCGTAGTTAGCCTCCGTTTGGTCCTTCTGCTTCCGTTTCGTTTTGATGCAAACTTTTTTTGTGTGTCCGGATATGCGGCATTCCGTACAGTATAAATTTTTTTCTGTACATTGTCGCGAAATGTGTGGTCCGCCACAACGATAACAGCTTTTTCGACTCTTTTCCTGAGTTTTTTATTTAATTGGTATTCTTCGGCCGATTTCCTCCCGATGCACGATTCGTTTTTTCCTTGAGTGATACTTGCCTAACATCCTTGAGGTTATGTGTCATTTCGGCATTACCTTTTTCAACAAGTTCCATTGCACGTGCTGTCTTTAATGTGTTCTCGAGTGTTAAATCCGTTTTCTCTAGCAACCGATTTCGCATAACTTTGCTTTTCAACCCGAAAACTAGTTGATTTCTTCAGGCTGTCTCGAGATATGAACCAAAATTGCAATGCGTAGCTATTTTCTTCAGTTCAATCAAAAATTCGTTCACCGACTGATGGTCATGTTGCCGGCTTAGGTGGAAACGATAATTTTCCACGATTTCTAGCGGCTTGGGCTCAAATATTTCAGCCAGTGTCTTACAAATTTTTTTTTTTAGTTGTCTTACAAATTTCGTCGTATTTTTTCTTCTCCGGTTCGGCCGGCGCTAACTTGTCGCACAATGTATTGTACGTTGCATAGCCGATGTTATGTAGCAGCAAATGAACTTTTTTTTTCCTGTGTTTCATTTATAGCAAACGCGCTTTCTAAGCGTTTTTGCCAACGACTCCATTGTTCCTTGTCAGATTCCTCGAATAGAAAAAATGCTGACTTCCTCGTGTTGTCGCCATTTATAGACTTTGCTGTGGTTGAGTGATTTTAATTTTGTATAATGAGTAGCGGTGGTCAGACGAAATATGGACAATAGTTGGATATCTCCACGTATAATTCTACCATCCTCGTCACCACTTTGTTGTAATGCTGTAGAATCACTTAGTTTATTTCAATAATAGAGATAACAGTTCAATGCTAGTATCGATTATTATGCTTATTAATAGTATCGATTTTAATACTTAAGGCTAGTATGTAGGTGTATTTATAACAATCCAATATCACCAACAAACTTGTCTTTGAAGAACTAGACAGTATGCTGAGTCTAGGGGTGATTGAAGAGAGCAATAGTAGCTGGAGCTCTCCCGTATCGCTGGTGACAAAAGGTGAAAAGAAGCGTCTCTGCCTCGACGCGAGGAAGGTCAATGAGCGGACTATAAAGGAGGCTTATCCACTTCCGAACATTGACGGGATTCTCAGCCAGCTTCAAAACACTAGGTTTATTTCGGCTATCGACCTAAAGGATGCCTTTTGGCAAATACCACTAGAAAATAAGTCCAGAGAAAACCCAGCATTTACAGTGCAGGGCGTCCCCTATACCAATACACAGACATTCCATTTGGACTGTGTCACGCAGCGCAAAAAATGTCTAGGTTAATGGGCAAGGTTATAGCCGCTTCTTTACGTGATTGTGTTTTTGTTTATTTAGACGATTTGTTAGTTTGTTCTGTAGATTTTCCGTCCCATTTATGTTTGTTGGAAAAGGTTACTAGGTGTTTACGTGAAGATAACCTTACAATTAGCGTTGAAGAAAGTGAATTTTGTTTTAAAGAAGTTAGGTATTTAGGTTACGTAGTGGGCGACAGATGCATCTGAATCGATGCGAACGAGGTTGCGGTTGTGGGGGACTTCCCTGAACCAAAAACGCCGAAGCAACTACGACGGTTTCTAGGGATGTCAGGCTGGTACCGTCGTTTTATCCAGGACTATGCAACCATTGCAGCGCCACTGCACGACTGTCTCACAAAAGATAAAATTAAAAAGCTTAATATGACAGATGAAGCAAGAAAGTCGCTCGAGCGACTAAAGGAGAGCCTAATTTCTGCTCCTGTGTTTGACAGACGTTTCTACATCCAGTGCGATGCTTCGTCAGACAGAGTGGGTGGTGTACCCTTTCAGTTAGACGACGAGAACAACGAACGACCCATAGCTTACATTTCCACCAAACTGAATAAAGCGCAGCGTAATTGCATTATCAACAAGCTGGAATGCTATGCTGCGGTGATAAGTGTGAAGCTATTTAGGCCGTACGTCGAAGGTTTACCCTTCACGATAATTACTGATCACGCGAGTCGTAAATGGTTGATGAACCAGAAAGACCTTTCTGGAAGACTCGCGAGGTGGAGTTTAAAAGGAAAGGAGCACTAAATGTAGTACCAGATACGCTGTCGCGAGCACACATGGAGGAAATACAGCTATCAGACAGACGAATGGACATTGACTTAGACTCGCCTTACTTTAAAACTGAAGAGTATGACGAACTTGGGAAAACCGTGACCGAGACCGAGACAATCAAGAGAAATTCCCAGAACTATGCGTGTGGGATGGTTACGTATATAAAAGGACTAAGTTTTACAGGGGTACGATCTTCAGCAGGACCAAGCCTGGAAACTCTGGGTACCATCAGAGTTGCGCGCAGGGTTGGTGGAATCCTCCCACAGCTCACCTTCGGCAGGACCTTATCCCGAATACGCGAGAAATGCTACTGGCGTGGTATGGTAACCGATGTCTAAACCTATCTAAAAGAATGTGAAATTTGCAAGGGAAACAAAACCCAAAACGTGTTTCATATACCATCCATGGGAAAGCAACACGGAACCGAAAGACTGTTCCAACGTTTGTTTATCGACTCTATGAGTACATACCCACGTACTAGTGATGGTATTGTTTATGTGTTTGCGTGTCTTGAACATTTTTCCAAGTTTGTCTTTTAAAACCCATGCGTAAAGCCACGTCTATAGGTGTAATTAAATTTTTAGAAAAAGAGGTACTTCACGTTGGGGTACCGGAATACGTTCATTCCGATAATGGGAAACAATTTGTCTCCGACATGTTTGCTGAGTTTTTAGAGAGGTTTTTGGGCGAAACACATTCAAACAGCGTTTTATTCACCCCAAGGGAATGCAGCGGAGAGGGTTAATCGCTCAGTGCTCCAAATAGTGCGATCCTTTATCAAGTACAACCAAAAGAATTGGGATAGGTGTATTAGCGATGCGGCGTTTGTCCTTCGTAGCGCCATACACACCTCAATAGGCTGTACGCCATACTATGCCACGTTAGGATTGCAGATGATGCAACATGGCGCATCATACGAAGTATGTCGCAAACTAGGTGTCGATAAGGATACTGAACTGCAGATCGAAACTAGAGCAGACAGATTACAGGCAATTAGGGACTCCATTATGAGGGAACTCAAATTAGCACATGAGCGAAGCTAGAAAGTTTACAACACCAGATCCAAAGATGTGAAATTCCAAATCGGACAAGTGGTATATCGCCGAAATTTCGAACAGAGTTCATTCATTACTAATTACAACGCTAAACTTGCACCAAAGCAAGTTAAGTGTATCGTGCTGAAAGCGATCGGCAAGTCCATGTACGAAATCGGCGATACCAGTGGCAAGAAAGTCGGCGTATACCACGCTAAGGATATTTTTGTTGCTTAATTATATGTTGAATACTAGTTTTGGTGACCTATGTTAAATGTAGATGTGTGCAAAGTTTCCTAGCTTTAGTTTTAGCTTGACCATTAGAGTAATTATTTATGCAATTATTTATTTTTATGACCATGTCTATAATTGACCTTATTTATTTATTTATTCATTCATTTATTTATTATTTATTTATTATTTCCTATTTTTTATTATTGTTTTATAGATTCTGTGATATTTTTTTTACTAACATGCTAAAACTATGATATAGATTTAGGTAGATATCTGTGATATAGGCTTAGATATCTACCAGTGATATAACTTATATAAACAGAGAAAGGACCATGAACAAGAAGGAATATAGCGATATATTGCCGCAGCATACATGCCCTCTCTACACATTTAGACTGCTGCGCAAAAATTTAATGTTGTCACCATCACAAGCCACAAACGCACAAATAAAGCGGGGTAGTATTTATCAGCAAGAAGCCCTCCATACCTGCCCCTCCATCGAGAGTCACAAACATACACAAAAGAGGGTAGGAAGGGGAATCATACAGACGGTACCAGGCTGAACATAAAATGAGTAGAGGCGCATCTTGGCGCTCCTGTCCGGGCAACGCAATCATTAATTGGAGGAGAGAAGCAACCGAGGAGAGGGGCCAAAAGGGTGCTGCAGAATTATCCGTGCGCCGCTGCCGGAATCAATATTTTTTTTTTTATTTCATTTGAATTTTTTTGAACTCAGAGATTTTTTTGGTTAATTTTTATGCCCATCTCGTTTTTTTTTTTATTTTTATTAGTTTATTTTATTTTGAAATTTGTATAATTGTTAACATTTGAAAAAATTTGATTGAGCCATGTCCGTCCGTCTGTAAACACGATAACTTGAGTAAATTTTGAGGTATCTTGATGAAATTTGGTATGTAGGTTCCTGGGCGCTCATCCCAGGTCGTCATTTAAAATGAACGAAATCGGACTACAACCACGCCCACTTTTTCGATATCGAAAATTTCGAAAAACTTGAAAAGTGCGATAATTTATTACCAAAGACGGATAAAGCGATGAAACTTAGTAGGTGCGTTGATGTTATGACGCAAAATAGAAAATTAGAAAAATTTTGGACAATGGGCGTGGCACCGCTCACTTTTAAAAGAAGGTAATTTAGAGGTTTTTCAAACTGTAATTTGGCAGTCGTTGAAGATATCATGCTGAAATTTGGCAGGAACGTTACTCCTATTAATATGTATGCTTAACAAAAATTAGCAAAATCGAGGCCGACCACGCACACTTTTAAAAAAAATATTTTTTTAAAGACAAATTAAAAAAAAAAGTTAATATCTTTTCAGTATATAAGTAAATTATGTCAACATTCAACTCCAGTAATGATATGGTGCAACAAAATACAAAAATAAAAGAAAATTTCAAAACGGGCGTGGCTCCGCCCTTTTTCATTTAATTTGTCTAGGATACTTTTATTGCCATAAGTCGAACAAAAATTTACCAATCCTTGTGAAATTTGGTAGGAGCTTAGATTCTAGGACGATAACTGTTTTCTGTGAAAAAGGGCGAAATCGGTTGAAACCACGTTTTTTCACACAGTCCACCGTCTGTCCTTCCGCTCGTCCGTTAACACGATAACTTGAGCAAAAATCGATATATCTTTACTAAACTCGATTCACGTAAGTATCTGCACTCACTTTGTATTGATACAAAAAATGGCCGAAATCCGACTATGACCACGCCCACTTTTTCGATATCGAAAATTACAGAAAATGAAAAAAATCCAATAATTCTATACCAAATACGAAAAAAGGGATGAAAAATGGTAATTGGATTGGTTTATTGACACAAAATATAACTTTAGAAAAAAACTTTGTAAAATGGGTGTGAAACCTACCATATTAAGTAGAAGAAAATGAAAAAGTTCTGCAGAGCGGAATCAAATCCCTTGGAATCTTCGCAGGAATACTGTTCGTGGTATTACATATATAAATTAATTAGCGGTACCCGACAGATGAAGGTCTGGGTCACCCTGGTCCACATTTTGGTCGATATCTCGAAAATGCCGTCACATATACAACTACCACCACTCCCTTTTAAAACCCTCATTAATACCTTTAATTTGATACCCATATCGTACAAACACATTATAGAGTCACCCCTGGTCCACCTTTATCGCGATATCTCGAAAAGGCGTCCACCTAGAACTAAAGCCCACTCCCTTTTAAAATACTCATTATCACCTTTCGTTTGATACCCATATTGTACAAACCCATTCTAGAGTCAACCCTGGTCCACCTTTATAACGATATCCCGAAAAGGCGTCGCCCTATACAACTAAGGCCCACTCCCTTTTAAAATACTCATTAACATATTTCATTTGATATCCATACCGTACAATGTTGCTGTTGTTGTTGTTGTTGTTGTTGTAGCAATGCTCGCCCCACCTAATAGCCGCGACCGATCACAAATTGTCATCAATATCCTCTAACGGGAGTCCAAGGAAACTTGCCGTTTCAACAGGGGTGGACCATAAGGAAAGGGGTGTTAGAGGCGTTGGTTCCACATTACAATTAAAGAGATGGTTGGTGTCATGTGGGGACACATTACAAGCAGGGCATACATTTTGTATGTCGGGGTTGATTCTGGATAGGTAAGAGTTTAACCTGTTACAGTATCCAGAACGAAGTTGAGCAAGAGTGACACGCGTTTCCCTGGGGAGTATGCGTTCCTCTTCTGCGAGTTCTGGATATTTTTCTTCAAGTACTGGATTCGCCGGGCAATTCCCGACATAAAGGTCCGACGCCTGTCTATGGAGTTCACCAAGGACCTGCTTGTGTTTTTCCGCTTCATACGGCTGGGTTCTCAGGTGCCGTATTTCCTCAAAATGCTTACGGAGATGACTCCTTAGGCCCCTAGGCGGTGCTGGTTCTTCAAGCAGATGTCTGTTGGGATGCCCAGGTTTCTGGGTATTCAACAGAAACTGTTTGGTCAGCATCTCATTTCTCTCCCTGATGGGGAGTATTCTCGCCTCATTATGCAGATGGTGTTCTGGGGACATAAGAAGACAGCCCGTGGCGATTCTGAGAGCAGTATTTTGGCAGGCCTGTAGTTTCTTCCAGTGGGTGGTTTTTAGGCTTGGCGACCATATGGGTGACGCGTAGCACGTGATCGGCTGGCTAATTGCTTTGTATGTGGTCAAGAGCGTTTCTTTATCTTTTCCCCAGGTACTGCCAGCAAGGGATTTGAGGATTTTATTACGGCTCTGAATTCTTGGAACAATTGCGGTTGCGTGCGCACCAAAATGTAGATCCTGATCAAACGTCACACCCAAGATTTTGGGGTGTAGGACAGTCGGTAGCGTAGTGCCATCGACGTGGATGTTCAATACGGTCGACATTTGGGGCGTCCATGTTGTAAATAAGGTCGCGGAAGATTTAGTCGGTGACAATGACAGGTTTCGCGAGGCGAAAAAACTGGAGAGATCAGGGAGATAGCCGTTTATTTTATTGCATAGCTCATCGATCTTTGGGCCTGGGCCTGTGGCCATTATTGTGCAGTCATCGGCGTAGGAAACGATTGTGACTCCTTCCGGTGGTGAAGGTAGCTTAGATATGTAGAAATTAAACAAAAGCGGGGATAGGACACCACCCTGTGGCACCCCTTGTTTAATTCTCCTTTGTTTTGATGTTTCGTTTCTGAATTGCACCGATGCCTGCCGACCACCCAGATAATTTGCGGTCCACTTTTTAAGACATGGGGGAAGGGTAGACCCTTCCAGGTCTTCCAGTAACGAGCCATGGTTGACCGTATCAAAAGCTTTTGATAGGTCTAACGCTACGAGTACTGTTCTATGGTGGGGATATTGATTCAAACCGCAATTTATCTGGGTGCTAATGACATTTAGCGCGGAGGTAGTGCTATGGAGTTTTCTGAAGCCATGCTGATGAGGGGCTAGCTGCAAATGTGCTTGGAAATGAGGGAGCAAAATGACTTCAAGCATCTTTGCCACTGGCGATAGGAGAGATATCGGACGATATGACTCACCTACGTTAGCTGGTTTCCCAGTTTTTAGTAGCGGGACCACCTTGGCCATTTTCCATTTCTCGGGTATGACAAAGGTGGAAAGAGACAGGTTGAAGACATGCGCTAAATATTTGAAACCCTCTTTCCCTAGGTTTTTAAGCATCGGCATGGCTATGCCGTCTGGGCCCACTGCTTTGGATGGTTTAGCGCGACCAATGGCGTCCTCAACCTCTCTAGCGGTGATGGTAATTGGTGACGCGCTGAGTTTGTGTTTATGTGCACGTCTATTGGCTCTCCGTCTATCTTTGTCGACCATAGGATGCATTATATATTGTCGGCAGAAAGCGCTCGCGCATTTTTTCGCATCCGACGGCACCTTATCGCCAAAGGCGATGGAAACTTTGTCTTTGTGCTTAGTCGGATTCGATAGGGACTTTACGGTGGACCAAAGTTTACCTACACCGGTAGAGAGGTTACAACCTCTTAGGTGCTCTTCCCATTTCGCCCGCTTGTGTTCGTCCACAAGCAATCTGATGCGTTGGTTTATATCCCTTATTTGGGGGTCGCCTGGATCAAGCTGTCTTATAAGGTCGCGTTACCTCGCTAAGCTCGCGGCCTCCGCCGGGAAGTGGGGCCGGTTTTCGGGAATTCTCCCGGCGGGAATGAAATGTGCCGAGGCGGATTCAATGACCTTACGGAAGGCACGCTCCCCTTGGCGGGCATCAGTCGGGATAGGGAGGGCAGCAAAGCTGCTGTCTGTTGCAGATTTATATTCTTCCCACTTTCCTTTTTTGAAGTTTATGAAAGTGCGTATTTCGGTAACGATGAAGTCGGCGGTACGCTCGAACGAAATAAGTATGGGCAGGTGGTCGGATGCCAATGTTACCATCGGCTGCCAGTTGACGCAGTTTACGAGTTCTGCGCTCACGATTGAGATATCTGGCGAGCTATGACAGCTTCCTACCATACGTGTGGGGGCGTCTCCGTTAATTGTGCAGAACGTCGTTTCGTCTATTTGATCCGCCAACATCTCACCCCTACTCTCCGCCCGCAAGTTTGAATGCCATAGGTCGTGATGGGCATTGAAATCGCCTAAGATAATGCGGTTGTTGCCAGTGAGTAAGGCCTCGATATTAGGGCGGTATCCACTGGGGCAACAGGTGACAGGAGGGATGTAGATGTTGATGATTTCTAGATTTGCATCGCCTGACCGGACGTTCTAAGACATTGTCACTGCGGTCGATGCCAGGATCAAATATATGATATTGCACAGAGTGGTGTATAATAAACGCGAGGCCGCCTCCATTTCCGCTCTCGCGGTCTTTCCTGTGGAAATTATAACCAGAGCAGGTCTGCAATGCAGATCTTGCTGTGAGTTTAGTCTCTTGAATCGCAGCAATGCGGATGTTGTGCCGCTTCATGAAATCGACTATCTCCATAATCTTCCCGGTTAGTCCATTACAGTTGAACTGCAGAATTCTGAAGTGCATGAGGGGTGACGCCGCCACTCTAGGGGTAAGTGAGGGGTGACTACGCCTAGGTTGTGGAAGGCCAGGACGCAATTGCTGTTGTGGCCTTGGGACTGGGCGCCCTTGGGCAAGCATTGGGGTACCCGGATGATTTGGGTTTGCGACCTGGCAACATGGCGCGATGAAACCCGTCGAGGGGTTGCCGTCGCGGAGACCAGAACATCTAGGAAAGTGGCACCACCCAAGGCAGGAGCTGCATTGAGCGGATGTCGTAAACCTATATATTCTGTGCTGGCAGACGGTGCAAATGGAGGCAGGGACTAAGAGTCTGTTTCCCTGACCTGCACGATTGCTGCCAGAAAAGAGGGGAGGAGAAGAAGACGGGGGCAGGGGCTGATGCTCAGCATTGCTACCAGCTCTACTACGAAGGTAGTAGTTATGAGTGGTATCAGCTGTTTGAGTTGTTGGCGCCGTGGGGCGCGAGCAGCAGCGGGTACTTGTTGTGGCTTGCTGAGCAGCGAAGCTGCTGGAAGGTAGTGGGGATACGCTTAGGCGTAGACTACGGGACGCCCTAGGGCGTGAGCAGCAAGGAGCCACAAAAGATTTATAAAAGTTACGTGGACGTCGGGTTTTGAGATCAAGCCCAGAACAACCTGTCCGATGCAACCATCCCTTGCACGAGACACACTGAGCAGAGTATGACCGTCCTAAAAAGATTCTTTTCTGGCAAATGCAGCAAAACCATTTCTCAGTACCGGGGTGAGGAGACGGACCCGGATTGGGTTCGATACCTTCCCGGAGTAAGAGAATATGTAGCAGTCCTGCTGCAAGGAGCTGCTGGGAGGATGACAATTTGTGGGAGGGACCGTACAATCTAATTCTAGAGTCACCCCTGGTCCACCTTTATGGCGATATCTCGAAAAGGCGTCCACCTATAGAAATAAGGCCCACTCCCTTTTAAAATACCCCATAACACCTTTCATTTGATACCCATATCGTACAACCAAATTCTAGAGTCACCCCTGGTCCACCTTTATGGCGATATCTCGAAAAGGTATCCACCGATAGAACTAAGGCCCACTCCCTTTTAAAATACTCATTAACAGCTTTCGTTTGATACCCATATTGTACAAACGCATTCTAGAGTCACCCCCGGTACACATTTATGGCGATATCTCGAAAATGCGTCCACCTATAGAACTAAGGCCCACGCCCCTTTAAAAAAAACTCATTAACACCTTTCATTTGATACCCATATCGTACAAACAAATTCTAGAGTCCCCCTGGTCCACCTTTATGGCGATATCTCGAAAAGGCGTCCACTTATAGAACTAGGGCCCACGCCCTTTTAAAATACTCATTAACACCTTTCATTTGATACCCATATCGTACAAACAAATTCTAGAGTCAGCCCTGGCCACCTTTATGGCGATATCTCGAAAAGGCGTCCACCTATAGAACTAAGGCCCACGCCCCTTTAAAATACTCATTAACACCTTTCATTTGATACCCATATCGTACAAACCAATTCTAGAGTCAGCCCTGGTCCACTTTTATGGCGATATCCCTAAATGGCGTCCACCAATACAACTATGGCCCACTCCCTCTTAAAATCCTCTTTAATGCCTTCCATTTGATACACAACTCATACAAACACATTCCAGGGTTACCCTAGGTTCATTCTCCTAAATGGTGATATTCCCTTATTTTGTCTCCATAGCTCTCAACTGAGTATGTAAGCCTTCCTTACTTGTTTTATTTTATAATTTTTTTAAATTATTTTCTTTCACTGTAATACGCATAAATCCGGGCCGCAACGGCATGACCGAATAATTTTGAAATCTTTTATTATCACCTCTTCCACCGATCGATTTTCCAACGTAGCATTTTTCCATAGGTTTATGAGCATATGTAGGTTACGCCTTCTCAACTTTGCAGCCACGCTCTCTCTTCGGCGCAGGCGTCTCCGTCACGGGATTGATAGGTAAGTGCTAGACGTTTAAGCTATTGATATTACGTAGGTACACATTCTTATAAAAATACACATATATATGTTTAAAAGAAAAAAAGGGCAAACTTATTGGAAGCCAGGAGAGGGTAATAATCAATTGGGCTACAGTGGCAGCCCGATAATCAAGTACACTACGTATTCAGATATTTCCAGCTGACTATTTTATTAATTTTGAGTTCCGTTTTATGCTAAAGTGTTTTTGTATTAAATAAATTTCCATCCAATTTAATCCATTTTTTTATTTTCTTTCCTCTTTATTTAAAGTTGTTGGGTCAATATTTTTTTGTCAATAAATAAACAGCTTTCTTTAAGCTTCCTAAGTTTTTCACAGTATCTTCTATGTATATATCTCTCTATATATGAACGCAACGTAGGGTTGGAAACATTAGCATATTTTACCTTTCAGTTCTAGCCGTAAGAAAGCCAATTTTTTTGAAAGTTTCGATTTTTTTTTTGTTTTATTGCTTTTTAGTTGGAGTTTGTTATTTCTAAATAAAAGTACAGAATTTGTAAAGTTTTTCAAATAAACTCAAACTACTACCTTTATTGATTTAATGGATTGAGTCTATCTCAGAATGTGAGGCAAAAAATTTCATATTGGTGTGGGTGTTGCACGAGCGCAATATAGTGGACGTGGATGTGAGGCGACTGTGACAGACTAGACAGGCTAGGGACATGGGACGTTAACGTACAGACAAATGTCAGGCTAAGGGGGCGTTGCTAAAGTTTCGGAGTCAGTGCAGCCCCCAAAGGTTGCGTCGAGGTTCTACGCAGAAGGGGAGGGATGACTCCATCTCACAGGGACAGACCTTTTCTTCCAGCTTTCCCTTTCTCTTCGTAGATTTCAAGCATGAATCTCTCTATTGTTTGTATAACTGTAGGTAAGGCGGGTGAGCAAAAACTCACCCCACCCGCCACCGTCAACTCACCCCACGGCGCCTCCGTCGCGGGATTAATCGGTAAGTGCTAGACGTTTAAGCTATTGATATTACGTAGGTACACGTTCTTATAAACATACACATATATCTGTTTAAAAGAAAAAAGGGCAAACTTATTGGAAGCCAGGAGAGGGTGATAGTCAATTGGGCTACAGTGGCAGCCCGATAATCAAGTCCACTACGTATTCAGAAATTTCCAGCTGACCATTTTATTAATTTTGAGTTCCGTTTTATGCTCGTTTTCTTTCCTCTTTATCTAAAGTTGTTGGGTCAATCTTTTTTTGTCAATAAATAAACAGCTTTCCTAAAGCTTCCTAAGTTTTTCACAGTATCTTCTATGTATATATCTATCTATATATGAACGCAACGTAGGGTTGGAAACACTAGCATATTTTACCTTTTAGTTCTAGCAGTAAGAAAGCCAATATTTTTGAAAGTTTCGATTTTTTGTTTGTTTTATTGCTTTTTAGTTGGAGTTTTTTTTTGCTAAATAAAAGTACAGAATTTGTAACGTTTTTCAAATAAATTCAAACTGCCACCTTTATTAATTTAATGGGTTGAGTCTATCTCAGAATGTGCGGCTAAAAATTTCATATTGGTGTGGGTGTTGCACGAG
Source organism: Eurosta solidaginis (assembly GCF_040869045.1). NCBI lineage: Eukaryota > Metazoa > Arthropoda > Insecta > Diptera > Tephritidae > Eurosta > Eurosta solidaginis. The sequence goes on along the minus strand of NC_090319.1, from coordinate 188,282,460 downwards.
TGAAATATAGTGGACGTGGATGTGAGGCGACTGTGACAGACTAGACAGGCTAGGGACAAGGGACATTAACGTACAGACAAATGTCAGGCTAAGGGGGCGTTGCTAAAGTTTCGGAGTCAGTGCAACCCCCAAGGATGCGTCGCGGTTCTACGCTGAAGGGGAGGGATTACTCCACCTCACACGGATAGACCTTTTCTTCCAGCTTTCCCTTTCTCTTCGTAGATTTCAGGCATGAATCTCTTTCTTGTTTGTATAACTGTAGGTAAGGCGGGTGAGCAAAAACTCACCCACCCGTCGAGCTAGCAGGAGCTTGCCAACATGCCACATGCCACCTCCGCCTTACCCCAATAGCCAGCTATACAACAACTTGTTTGGAAATAATTTCGAATTATTAATAAATAAAGAAAGTGTATTTATAACGTTTTTAAAGAAGAACATAAACCCTTTTATTTGTGCAAAAAGTAGTGCAGTATAGCGAAGAAAGGCCAATTATTCACGCAATTTATCTGCGTGTTAATGGCGTTTAGACATTATGTAGTTTTCGAAAGCCATGCTGATGATTGGCAAGACGCAAATTTGCAGTGAAATAGGGAAGGAGAATGACTTCAAATGTCTTGGCTACTGGCGATAGGAGAGATATCGGACGATAAGAATTTCCTATGTTTGCTGGTTTCCCAGGCTTTAATAGCGGAACGACCCTGACCATTTTGCATTTTTCGGGAATGACGAAGGTAGACATGGAGAGGTTGAAGACATGCGTTACGTAATAAAATCCCTCTTTGCCTAGTTTTTTAAGCATCGGCATAGCTATGCCGGCTGGGCCTACTGCTTTAGATGGCTTAGCATGAGCGGTGGCATCTTCAACGCCTATGGTGGTGATGGTAATTGGGGAGCGCTGTGTTTATGCTTGTGTGCGCGTTTGTTGGCCCACCGTATGGCTTTGCCAACCATAGAAGGCATTACATATTGTGTAAATTAGCGGTACCGACAGATGAAGGTCTGGGTCACCCTGGTCCACATTTTGGTCGATATCTCGAAAATGTCTTCACATACATAACTACCACCACTACCTTTTAAAACCCTCATTAATACCTTTAATTTGATAACCATATCGTACAAACACATTATAGAGTCACCCCTGGTCCACCTTTATCGCGATATCTCGAAAAGGCGTCCACCTATAGAACTAAGGCCCACTCCCTTTTAAAATATTCATTATTAACTTTCGTTTGATACCCACATTGTACAAACCCATTTTAGAGTCAACCGTGGTCCACCTTTATAACGGTATCCCGAAAAGGCGTCCACCTATAGAACTAAGGCCCACTCCCTTTTAAAATACTCATTAACATCTTTCATTTGATACCCATATCGTACAATCAAATTCTAGGGTCACCCCTGGTCCACCTTTTTGGCGATATCTAGAAAAGGCGTCCACCTATAGAACTAAGGAGGGTGGGCCCTGTGTAGAAGTGCACGAAAGTGGGGAAATCTTCTGACCGCCATTCACCTGGGAATGGCCAGAGCGATTCTTTTGCATGCGGTTCAAGCATCTCACTACTGCCGGTCGCTTGCGGCCAAGTATCCTCTGGGTAGCCTAATGTGAGATGGCGACAACCCGGCTATGCCACTCTGACATAATCGGTTTAAGGGCTAGCCGGGGGAGATCTCACCGGCAGCGTCTGTACACCTCTAGGTGCGGCTGCAAGCGGGCTTCTGACTTGGAGCAAGCGGATCGCTATATAAACGTGCCAAGTAATATTTTCTCCCCCGCTGAGCGGGTTGTGCGCTGGGCTTGGGACCCGCCACGTAAAACCATACTCCAATGAAATAAAACAACAAGCCTCGGATTAATACACTCTCTATTGATGACGACCATGGCAAACGTTTGAAGGACAATGAATTGAGGGCATGCACCAGGAACGTCCGCTCCCTGAATGGGATTGGTGCAGATGCCCATCTGGTTGATGTCTTCGTCAAAGCAAAATCTGGCATCACCGCCATCCAAGAAATGCGTTGGACGAAGCAAGGAAGAAAGATAAAACATTCATATTTCATATTCATATTTATTGAGTCAATGGCAGAAACCTTACTGACTGGATTTACAAGTTTGCAAATTAACTTAAAACTAAGCAACTAAAAATAATTAATTCAAGGATGAGATAAATTTTCTCGATAGTAAGACTCAATCCGTAACTTAAACAAAGGCCTGGGCATTGCAAAGTCAAGATTTAGCATTCTGGAAATTTTATTAAACTCTTCTAGACCTCTTGTGAGAGGGGCAAAGCTAAGGTAATTGGTTCCCAGAACTTCACCGTAGAATATATTATGAGAGCGTAGAGATCTACTAGGAACTAGAAAATTTAACTGCTCCAACAGAGCTGAGCAATCAATAGTACCAGAGATAATATCGTAAATAAACATTAAATGTTGTACTGAGCGTCTGACATGCAGTGGCATAACATTTATAAGCATGCACCTGTTTATATAAGGTGGTAGGGGATTAACAAAATGAAGGGGTAGGAGGGCGAATCGAATGAATTTACGTTGAACCCTTTCAATTCTAGCAGAGTATGTGCTGTAAATGGGATTCCATATGATAGAGGCGTACTCTAATTTAGATCGCACTAATGAATTATACAATATACTCCCAGTGTATGGGTCCTTAAAATCCTTCGCATAACGCCGTAAAAAATCTAAATTAGCATACGCTTTTGGTATAAGATAGTTAACATGGTTAACGAAAGTGAACGAAGAGTCGAAAATGACACTAAGATCACGAAATTCTTTGACCGAGGCAAGATATGTATTAGCGATATAGTATGTTGACGTAAGCGCACTTGTAGATCTAGAAAACGTGATATGCCAACATTTGCTACTGTTAAGTCTCAGATGATTATTAAAAGCCCACACATTAAGAGCATCCAAATCTCTCTGTAGGAGCAATGCTTCAAATACAGTGGTGATACGCCTAAACAGTTTTAAATCATCAGCATAAAGTAAATAATTTGAATGATTTAAATATAAGCCGACGTCATTAATGAAGATAACAAATAAGATTGGAGCGAGAATACTACCTTGTGGCACCCCAGAGGTTGCCAAGAACTCATACGACCTCATATTCTCGATTTCAACAAATAAAATTCGGTTTGTCAGGTATGTATTTAACCATGACAGAAAAGCTGAATGGAAACCAATGTACTCAAGTTTCTGAGGAAGTATCTTGTGGGACACTGTATCAAACGCCTTAGAGAAACTTGTATATATAGTATCAACTTGATACCCATCCTTAAAAGCAGAAACACAGTATTGCGAAAAAACAGCTAAGTTTGTCACTGTTGAACGACACGCAACAAACCCATGCTGACATGGATCGATTATTCCTTTAATAGCAAAAGCCAACTTCTCCTTTACTACTTTCTCAAACAGTTTTGAACAGGTTGATAGTTTAGAGATTGGCCTGTAGTTTGCTACCTCGCTCTTATTTCCAGACTTGAAGATTGGAGTAATAGAAGCCAATTTCCATCGATCAATGAAAACGCCAGTGGACAATGACACATTAAAGATATGGCACAACGGCACGCATAGCGAACTACTACATTTTTTAACCAAAAAAGAAGACAGCCCATCAATATCTTTTTTTTAAAGAAGATTGTAGGGACGAGATGCCAATAATAATATCTGATTCCGATACCAATAATGAGCCAAAGTCCAAGGAATTAGCTGTATCAGAACCAACCCTAACATCAGAAATATTAGAGTCAACAACAAAATTAGATTTGAAAAAATCAGCAAAAAGGTTCACTGTTTCCACTAAACTATTTGAACTAATGCCATTAAAATTGACAGAGGTTGGAATATTGGAGCAACCTTTTTTTGTACGGACAAATTTCCAAAAGGCCTTGGGATTTTGCTTTAACTCTTCTTCAAAACGGGAGATGTATTTATTATATAAAAACTTATCAAGCTCATTGAACTGATTCATGTATAATAAATATCGATCTCTAAATGAAAAGTCGTTGGTTGCTTTGTACAACTTAAAATACTTATTTCTAAGATTTTTAAGCTTTTTTAACCTGGTTTTGTACCAGGGTAATTTATGTATTTTGCTTCGAAGAAGGGGGAGATTTCTACTAAATATATCAAATAACTGCAGCATAAAAATTTCAAAGCATTCAGAGGCATTTTTAGCACAGAAAATAGACTTCCAGTCAATTTCAGCAATACTCGAATTGAGTGCATCAAAATTTGCATCTTTGAAATTGTAGGAGGAAGTATTTTGAGTGGCATTGTTGTTAGGTACAAATTCAATGAATTCTAATAATAAAGATAAGGGTACGTGATGCATGTCCGATTTGCAGATAGGAAATTGACACTCAGATAAGTGAGAAATTAAGTTTTCATCGACAAAAATAAGATCCAGTATGTTAAATAACATGGTTCACAAATGAATTAATCTGAACAAAGTTGGCACTAAAAAGAGTAACTAAAAAATATATTTCATGTTGATGATTGACATTCATAGGTGTTAATAGATTGTCATTTAGCAATTTTGACCAAACAACCCTGTTCATATTAAAATCACCCAAAACGCAAAAATGACTGTTTACATTTTTTTTTGTAAACTTCAAAAATATTATTCACATGCGCGCAGTACAGAGACTCACTGCTACAAGGCGGAATATACGAAACACAAATAAACAGCTTTCCAAACAGCCCACAAATAGAGACACACATTTGGTCCAGTAGCGAGTCAGTATTGGGGAGCTGAACGAAAGAAGAAAGGAGGGTACGTCTTACGGCAATTAGTACCCCGCCACCTCTTTGGCATCCCGTTTTGATTGGATCCCTATCCTTACGATAGGTATGAAACAAAGTAGTATCAAAAAATTCTGCGTCAAAGAAATCATTGCTGAGCCAGGTCTCAAATATGACATACACATCATATTCACAGCGCGAAGTGACTAAGAAAATATCCTTAGCTTTAGTTCTCATCCCCGAGATATTTTGGTAGTAAATATTTACATTATTAAAAATTGAATTTTGTGGATTATTTACTAGGGGTTGAGCGTTTGGCCTTTGCCCTTTTGAAAAAAATGAAACGGCTTTACTTTAACATCAGTTGGCCATATAGAAGAGTCTAGTAATTTACTATAGATTTAAGTCGAGACCCCAAGTTTAAAATTGCATCTTACTAACGAGCTAGAATCCGTGTTTTTCTTTACTAACTTATAACAATGAATAAGAGATGGCGAAATATTCGCATTTTTTGATACATAACTGATGATATCACTTGCATTAACTGACGGCTTGAATGAGGATAAATGTAACCAATTTAGGCGAACAGCTAGATTAAGATCAAAATTTACATTACTGCCTACAACGATAGTAGCAGCCTTCTTGGATTTGTTTGTCTTAATTTCAGAAGTTACGTCATCAGATGTAGATTGCTTATTGTTGCCTTTATCCATAATAGTGACGCCAGCACAAGTAGGCACGGTCTCACTGGTCTTGTGACATATATTGGAGTGGCCATAGGAATAAGAGCAGTTTCGGGAAGAAAAAAGCAGAAGCGGAAAGGCGGGAGTGCGAGGAGCTTGAGCTGCTAGCCACCAGAAATAACGCCCGAAAATTCTACCAAAAAATACGGCGACAGACGGAAGGTTTTAAGACCGGGGCAAACTCTTGTAGGAATGAAAACGGCGACCTTGTAACTGATGTCCAGAGATGTCTTAGATTATGGAGGGAATATTTCTCTGCTCTCCTAAATGGAGGCAGCAATTCACCGCGCAGAGATGAAGAACCCGATCCCGCAATCGATGATGATGGAATATATGTCCCCCGCCCGATTATGACGAAATTAGAATAGCAATAACCAGATTGAAAAACAACAAGGCCGCGGGCGCTGATGGATTGCCTGCGGAGCTATTCAAGTTCAGCAGCGAGGAGTTGGTAAGGCGCATGCAGCAGCTTCTTAGCAAAATATGGGCGGACGAAAGCATGCCAGACGGTTGGAATCTAATTGTTCTTTGCCCAGTCCACAAGAAGGGGCATACTGAAAAATGCACCAACTATCGTGGAATCAGCCTTCTTAATATCGCATATAAGGCCCTTTCAAGTGTATTGTGCGAAAGATTGAAGCCCACCGTGAACCGGCTGATTGGTTCTTATCAGTGCGGCTTCAGACCTGGTAAATCTACCATCGATCAGATTTTCACAATGCGCCAAATCTTGGAAAAAACCCGTGAAAAGAGAATCGACACACATCACCACTTCGTCGACTTTAAAGCCGCCTTCGACAGCACGAAAAGTAGCTGCCTATATGCCCCTATATCTGAATTTGGTTTCCCCGCAAAACTTATACGGCTGTGCAAAATGACGTTGAGCAACACCATCAGCTCAGTCAGAATTGGGAAGGACCTCTCCGAGCCGTTCGAAACTAAACGAGGTTTCAGACAGGGTGAACCCCTATCGTGCGATTTCTTTAATTTGATGCTGGAGAAAATTACACCAGCTGCAGAACTTAACCGCACTGGAACAATATACTATACAAGCGTTCAATTACTGGCATATGCTGATGACATTGATATCATCGGCCTAAACACCCGCGCTGTTAGTTCTGCTTACTCCAAACTGGAAAATGAAGCGGTAAAGATGGGTTTGATGGTGAATGAGGACAAAACGAAGTACCTGCTGTCATCGAGCAAAGAGTCAGCGCATATGCGCCTTGGCATCCACGCTACTGTTGGCAGCCATAATTTCGAAATAGTAAAAGACTTCGTTTATTTGGGAGCCAGCATCAACACTAGGAACAACATCAGCACTGAAATCCAGCGAAGAATCAATCTTGCCAATAAATGCTACTTTGGACTATTTAGGCAATTGAAAAGTAAAGTCCTCTCTCGGCGAACGAAAATCATACTCTACAAGTCACTTATCGTACCCGTCCTGCTATATGGGGCAGAAGCATGGACCATGAAAAAAGCAGATGAAGCGGCTTTGGGAGTGTTCGAGAGAAAAGTTCTTCGAAAGATTTATGGACCTCTACGCGTTGGCGATGGCGAGTACCGAAGAAGATTTAATGATGAGCTGTACGAGCTATACGCATATATCAACATAGTCCAGCGAATTCAAACTCAGCGGCTGCGCTTGCTAGGCCAAGTTCTGCGAATGAAAGATGATGCTCCGCCCAAGAAAGTGTTTCTATCGGAACCCGCCTATGGAAGTAGAGGTAGAGGGCGGCCCCCACTCCGTTGGAAGGACCAGGTGGAAAACGATTTAAACTCCCTTGGTGTGACCAATTGGCGCCGTTTGGTGGAGTGAAGGAGCGACTGGCGCGCCTTGTTGGACGGCCATAACCGTTTAGACGGTTAAGTGCCAATTAAGTAAGTAAGTATAGAACTAAGGCCCACTCCCTTTTAAAATACTCAATAACATCTTTCATTTGATACCCATATCGTACGAACAAATTCTAGAGTCACCCCTGGTCCACCTTTATGGCGATATCTCGAAAAGGCATACACCCATAGAACTAAGGCCCACTCCCTTTTAATATACCCATTAACACCTTTCGTTTGATACCCATATTGTACAAACGCATTCTAGAGTCACCCCTGGTCCACCTTTATGGCGATATCTCGAAAATGCGTCCACCTATAGAACTAAGGCCCACGCCCTTTTAAAAAAACTCATTAAAACCTTTCATTTGATACCCATATCGTACAAACAAATTCTAGAGTCCCCCTGGTCCACCTTTATGGCGATATCTCGAAAAGGCGTCCACCTATAGAACTAAGGCCCACACCCTTTTGAAATACTCATTAACACCTTTCATTTGATACCCATATCATACAAACAAATTCTAGAGTCACCCCTGGTCCACCTTTATGGCGATATCTCGAAAAGGCGTCCACCTATAGAACTAGGGCCCACTCCCTTTTAAAAAAAACTCATTAACACCTTTCATTTGATACCCAATTTGTACAAGCGCATTCTAGAGTCACCCCTGCTCCACGTTTATAATGATATCCCGAAAAGGCGACCACCTATAGAACTAAGGCCCACGCCCTTTTAAAAAAACCCATTAACACCTTTCATTTGATACCCATATCGTACAAACAAATTCTAGAATCCCCTGGTCCACCTTTATGGCGATATCTCGAAAAGGCGTCCACCTATAGAATTAAGGCCTACGCCATTTTAAAATACTCATTAACACCTTTCAGTTGATACCCATATCGTACAAACATATTTTAGAGTCACCCCTGGTCCACCTTTATGGCGATATACCGAAAAGGCGTCCACCTATAGAACTAAAGCCCACTCCCTTTTAAAAAAACTCATTAACAATTTTCATTTGATACCCATATCGTACAAACAAATTCTAGAGTCCCCCTGGTCCACCTTTAGGACGATATCTCGAAAAGGCGTCCACATATAGAACTAAGGCCCACGCCCTTTTAAAATACTCATTAACACCTTTCATTTGATACCCATATCGTACAAACAAATTCTAGAGTCAGCCCTGGTCCACCTTTATGGCGATATCCCTAAATGGCGTCCACCAATACAAGTATGGCGCACTCCCTCTTAAAATACTCTTTAATACCTTCCATTTGATACACATGTCATACAAACACATTCCAGGGTTACCCTAGGTTCATTTTCCTACATGGTGATTTTCCCTTATTTTGTCTCCATAGCTCTCAACTGAGTATGTAATGTTCGGTAACACCCGAACTTAGCCTTCCTTACTTGTTTTATTTTATAATTTTTTTAAATTATTATCTTTCACTCTAATACGGGGCTGCAACCGCATGACCGAATAATTTTGTAATCTTTCATTATCACCTCTTCCACCGATCGATTTTCCAACGTTGCATTTTTCCATAGGTTTATGAACATATGTAGGTTACGCCTTCTCAACTTTGTAGCCACACTCTCTCTTCGATGCAGGCGCCTCCGTCGCGGTAGGTACACATTCTTATAAACATACACATATATCTGTTTAAAAGAAAAAAGGGCAAACTTATTGGAAGCCAGGAGAGGGTGATAGATAATAAATTGGGCTACAGTGGCAGCCCGATAATCAAGTACACTACGTATTCAGAAATTTCCAGCTGACCATTTTATTAATTTTGAGTTCCGTTTTATGCTAAAGTTTTTTTGTATTAAATAAATTTCCATCCAATTTAATCCATTTTTTTAATTTTCTTTCCTCTTTATTTAAAGTTGTTGGGTCAATCTTTTTTTGTCAATAAATAAACAGCTTTCCTTCAGCTTCCTAAGTTTTTCACAGTATCTTCTATGTATATATCTATCTATATATGAACGCAACGTAGGGGTGGAAACACTAGCATATTTTAACGTTTAGTTCTAGCCGTAAGAAAGCCAATATTTTTTAAAGTTTCGATTTTTTTTTGTTTTATTGCTTTTTAGTTGGATTTTTTTTTGCTAAATAAAAGTACAGAATTTGTAACGTTTTTCAAATAAATTCAAACTACCACCTTTATTAATTTAATGGGTTGAGTATATCTCAGAATGTGCGGCTAAAAATTTCATATTGGTGTGGGTGTTGCACGAGTGCAATATAGTGGACATGGATGTGAGGCGACTGTGACATACTACACAGGCTAGGGACATGGGACATTAACGTACAGACAAATGTCAGGCTAAGGGGGCGTTGCTAAAGTTTCGGAGTCAGTGCAAGCCCCAAGGCTGCGTCGAGGTTCTACGCAGAAGGGGAGGGATGACTCCACCTCACACGGACAGACCTTTCCTTCCAGCTTTCCCTTTCTCTTCGTAGATTTCAGGCATGAATCTCTCTCTTGTTTGTATAACTGTAGGTAAGGCGGGTGAGCTAAAACTCACCCCACCTGACGAGCTAGCAGGGGCTTGCCAACATGCCACATGCCACCTCCGCCTTACGCCAGCAGCCAGCTATACAGCAACTTGTTTGGAAATAATTTCGAATTATTAATAAATAAAGAAAGTGCATTTATAACGTTTTTAAAGAAGAGCATAAACCCTTTTATTTGTGCAAAAAGTAGTGCAGTATAGCGAAGAAAGGCCAATTATTCACGCAATTTATCTGCGTGTTAATGGCGTTTAGCCATCATGTAGTTTTCGAAAGACATGCTGATGATTGGCAAGACGCAAATTTGCAGTGAAATAGGGAAGCAGAATGACTTCAAGTGTCTTGGCTACTGGCGATAGGAGAGATATCGGACGATAAGAATTTCCTATGTTTACTGGTTTCCCACGCTTTAATAGCGGAACGACACTGACCATTTTGCATTTTTAGGGAATGACGAAGGTAGACATGGAGAGGTAGAAGACATGAGCTACGTAATTAAATCCCTCGTTGCCTAGTTTTTTAAGCTTCGGAATGGCTATGCCGTCTGGGCCTACTACTTCAGATGGCTTAGCATGAACGGTGGCATCTTCAACGCCTATGGTGGTGATGGTAATTGGGGACGCACTGTGTTTATGCTTGTGTGCGCATTTATTGGCCTACCGTCTGGTTTTGTCAATCATAGAAGGCATTACATATTGTGGGCAGAAACCGCTCACGCATTTTTTCGCATCCGACAGCACTTTATCGCCAAAGGCGATCGGGTACGTTAGGGACTTTTCGGTGGACGATAGTTTACCTACACCGGCAAAGAAGTTGCAATTCATAAAGTGCTCTTCCATTTCGCCCGGTTGTGTTCGTCCACTAGCAATCTGATGCGCTGTCTTATATTCCTTGTTTGGGGGTCGCCGGGGTGTGTTCTCCTGTGAGGTCACGTTCTCCCGCTAGAGTTCCGGCCTCCGCTGGAAAATGTGACCGGATTCTTCCGGCGGTAATAAAACGAGCAGATTAAATGACCTTGCAGAAAGCACGCTCCCCTTGACGGGCTTCAGTCGGGATCTACTATTTGGTCCACCAACATCTTGGCCCCGCTATCCGCCTGTCGGTTGGAATGCCATAGATCGTGGTGGGCATTGAAATCTGTTACGCCAGCCTTAAGGGCAAAACATCACCAGCAACCAAACCATGTGCATTCTATGCAAAAGTATCTTAATCCCGGTAGCTAGGCGTGTTGCGCAGCATTAGTGGAAGGATGCTGCTATGCGCATGCGGGGGCGTGTTCAAGTTATGAAACGAAAGCACATGCGTGGGTGTGTGCGTGTGGAAAAACGAAAGCAAAATACGTATGTGTGTGTGGTGTTTGAGTGAAATGTAGGGAATTCCGTTTAGATACGGGTATATGAAGATTTAACCGAAACTCAGAAATTCATTAGAAAAGTTGTCTTAATAGTGCGTGGTCGTGCTGCGGAAAAGTCGCGTGTGAAAGTAGTCAAGTCAAAACAAAAAAAAAATTTTAATATATATATTTTTTATGTGAAAAAAAAATACCGATACGGTCGTACCGTTGTAGCGGCTCTTTAAACACTTTATTAAAAAAACCGCAAACCCACGGAAGAAGAAAAAAAAACCCTTCAACATCCTGCCACCGGTAAGTGTAACACAGTTATAAAAATTCTTTTTATTTAAAAATTGTTAAATTAAATCCTTTTTGGTTATTCACTTTAAATTTAAATAAAACCTTTTTTTGCATGAATTTAGGACACGCAAATTTCAATCAAGTATAAAAATAAATCGTAAATTTCCATTTTTTTTTTTGTCTTGGTTTTAAATAGTTTCATAAGAAATTAAATTTGCACTAAAATCAAACGCGCTTTTATATAAACCTTTTTTTTCATCTTTAAATTCCTTTTTTTTATAAAGTAGATTTTTGTGCATAAAAGAAAGCATGTGTGTAAACCAAAGGTGTTATAAACTAAAAGCAATTTTAAATGGTGAAGAAAAATTAATAAAAATTGTGATGAAATGAAAACGGTGCAACACGTGATTTTAAATAAAATAAATTTTTTGATTAAGAATTGCAAATTATTTAAAATAGAATGTAAAAGCAAATAAAACCTACGTAAGATAAAAATAAAATTAAATGATAAATAAAATAGAAGTGTTTAAAATAAAAATAAAATAAATAAAAATAGAAAAAAAAAAAAACTAAAAAATAGCATTAAAAATAAGAAAAGAAAAAACTCAGAATTAAACCGAAAATAAAATTTATTTGGAAAAAAAATGCAAATTAAACTAAAAATAAAATTAATATAAAAAGAAAAATAAAATTTATATGAAGTTAAATTTAGTTAAAGTAAAATCAAAATTAAATTAAATTAAAGTTATTTAAAATTAACGCAAAAAGAAATTAAATTAAATTTGCCTAAAATAAAATCTAAATTTAAAAAAACCTAATGTGTTGAAAATTAAATCAAAAAGTAGCCTAAATTAAATTAGTTGGAAATAAAAGCAGTGGTAACCTAAAGTCCGTGATGTGAAATAAAATTCCAAAATTAAATTAAAATAGATTTATTGAAAATAAAAGAAAAATTAAAACGAATAAAAAGTACCTAAATTAAAAACGAAAAGTAAATTGAAATAAAGTTTCTTAAAATAAGATCCAAAATTAATTAGATTAAATTTATTTAAAGTAAAATCAAAAATTAAATTGAATTAAAATAAAATCAATATTAATTTAAAGTAAACTTGCCAAAAGTGAAATCAAAAGTAAATTACACAACACCGATTATTAAATTTGAAATTGAAATGAATAAAAGCTTTTTTTTGAAATGAAATAGGAATTAAACTAAATTAAATTAATTTAAAATAAAACTAAAAATTAAGCCTAAATAAACTTCAGTTAAAATTAAAAGGAAGAAGGTTTAGCCAATATGGAAGTTAACATTTTTTTTTTGCATTTGATATACATGTGTACATACCGACATATAGACATATAAGCCAAAGTTCGGTATCGAAGATACTCAATCGAACTTGGGAAAATATGGCTATGTGAGGTATATACATACATATGTACAAAGACACCAGCTGTAAATTTTGATTTTAGTCATTTTGGTTTTTTTTTCGTTTACAGAATTCTCTGGTGGGACGAAGGAAACGGGCCAGAATACTTACCCGCATACATTACCCAGAGCGACCGCAGGAACGGCGGAATATTGGGACCGCCGATCAGTAGAGCTCGGAGAAGGGAGAGAGAGAGCGCAAGAGAGAGGATCGGCCAAAGTGACCGAAAGTGGCCGGACGACAGCGACGCCGCCAGCACCCACGCAGCGTCAAGAAGCGACAACAGCAGCAGCAACACAGCGACGTCACCATCGCCGACGCCATCAACATTGAACGCCCAAGGAGGGCATGAAAGGGCATTTCCATACACATTTTTTTTATTGGAATTTTTCTTTTTTCGTATGGGCTTTTGCACTATTTTGCCTCACCATTTTTCTTTTTGACTATTATTATTAATATTCACTTTGAAATTATCCTGTAATTATTTTTATTAATTTTCGTCAATAGTTTTTTTTTTCATACCATATCTTCACTTATTTTGTTCACTGCAGCATTTCGTATTACATTTAGCTCGTAGTAATTTTCCGTAGGTTCTCCTAATTAGGGTTATATTCAAGAAACACTAGCACTCGATTCTTTTTGTAATTCCTTTTTTTTCGTTTTAAACTTTCTAATTTTTTTTGGGTTCCTTTTTTCTATATTTTTTTTTTTTTGTCACTTACAGTTTTCGCGTTTTCCTCTTCGTTTTTAATTTTGTTCAGTTTGCGTGTTTACCCACTCGCCGCCCGCTATCGCGAGTGAGTGATCACGGTGACATTTAAAAACTTCATTGAACCTTTGCTCAGGCAGTAAAAGGTATTTTTTTATGAGTAGGCAAAGACATATGTATGTAAATTTCCCTTCCTCACAGGTCCCCGCAGCTTGAAGGCGCCTACAATGCTGATGTGCTGAGATCAGGTGAGTGAGAAAATTGATAATACTATTTGTGTTCCATTTCTTTACATATATGTCAATGTCCGATATACCTAATGCCTTAGCCTAGGTCAGGGATTTACTTTTAATTTTTGCTTAACGTTTGAATTTTTGCCACATATATATGAATTCGTTTTTTTTTGTAATTTTAAAGATATCAAAAGACATAGTTAGATACGACACCCATTAGGGTGTGCCTGTTCACGTACACCAGATTATTTTTCTCGTTAACTTCTTTTTGATGAAATATATTTTTCTTGCCTTTTGGTATCAAATACTAAGTTAAAATAATATACGGTTTTTTGCTTGTATATCGGTGGTTAAAGCGATAGCTAACGTTGAATTTTTGATTAGCATATTGTTTTATTCAACTAATTTTCAAATTTTTTTTAGTTTTCTTTTATTTCCTTTCCTTTTTTTTTGTATATTTCATATTTTTGGAATTTTTATATTAAGGAATGGTTAGAATGTAAGCTTTTTTATATATTTCCTTTTTTTGTAAGAATATCTGAGGAATCACACTTAGTAGGAGATAGGTCTAACTTTAAATTTTATAAATAAAGATATGCTTATAACGATTTGGAATTTTACGAGTTGAGCTTTTTGTTGATCACTGTAATGGAGGGCTGATTTTAAGATCTTTGGTGTGGGGGTTGCTCTGGGCTTAAGAGGGGACGTTGGGGTGATGGCCTAATAGACTTGTAGACAGACAGACTTGAGTCAGGCTTGGGGGCGCCGTAAAATTAGAGGAGTCAGCATGGCGCCCATGGCTTCGTGTAAGATACGCGAAGAGGGTGGGTAGACTCCAACTGACTAGACAGGCCTCCACCTTTTCCCCCCCTTTTTTTGATTTCCCCCTCCTTTATCTCTCTGCTCCCCTTACGTCTATTGTATCTCTTTCAGCTTTCCCCTTTTCTTTTTAGAACTTGGCATGAACTCTACTTTTTTTTGTTAGTGTAGTTGTTGGTAAGGCTGGTGCGCAAAACCCCACCCCGTCCGACGAGCTAGCAGGGCTTGCCACCATGCCACACGCTACCTCTGTCTTACCACTGAAAGCCAGCTACATAACAATGGCGCCCAACGACATAGCCCGATAATCTTTCCAATTTACCATAATTTCTTCTAACTTACCACCTTTCTTTTTCCTGACTTTTACTACTTTTTCGTCTTAAGCTTTCCGTGTTTTTCTATCTTGTTATCTCGGTAATCTCGACCCTAATTTCCTCCTACCGACTTGGACAGGGACCGTCATGATGGCATCGTCGATTAGGTTCGCCTGGTCGACAAGTGTCATCATGACACGAGGATAGGAGATTAGCTAGGTGACCATATCAGGGTTCCTTTCTCGGATTTGGTACGATTTGATTAGGTGGTACCGGATATGGCACTTAGCTAGAAGACGGACTTTATTAGAGGATCGTGGCGAAATGCCCAGGCTACGTCATCGGAGATCCAGCATTTCCGATAACTGAGGCTTGAGACGTCACCACGATAGAGAGGAGTAGGGAAGTATGTCATCCACACTCTGGGATCAGTCCACGAGCGTGTCGGGCCACACTTCCACGGACTGCATGAAGACTGACTAGACGCTAGAGATATACGGACGTACAAATCACTCCCACAATGACCTCGTCGAGAGCAACGCCCATTACACACCAAAGCAAATAAATATATTTTTTTCAAGAAATTAGAAATAAAATTTTTTTTTTCATTTCTTTTTTTGGAGAGAGGGAAAATAGTAGTTAAAAATTCGCTTTTGAAGCCACAAAGAAACATATTTCCATCATATTACCATTCATCATATAATTTCGTTGTACGTATCTGTAGTTAAACATATACATATATCCATATCCATTTTTGACATACGTATATTTACATATAAACACATTTTTCATATGAATACATGTATATATATAAAAACTGAAGTCTACAAATATTTTGAGTTAAGTGGAAAATTTTTTTTAGGCTGTGGTCAAGGGACTTCTAAATCGATTTAGAAATTTAGTAGTCAACGACTTTCAGCAGAGCCTTGGTTGGAATTTTCCCTTGGTTTTTGCAGAATTTTTTTTTGGAATTTGAAATTAATTTCTCGCAGTAACTAACATTTTTATAAATTTTTGTGAAAGTTGAATTTCAAATTTCACTTCAAGTTTTTCATTCGTATTTCAGAATTTATCGTAATTTCAAAAATTGTGGTTACCTTTACCCTTGTATTTTAATTTAAGTCTTAGTTTGTAATTCTAAGCATTAATCTAACTTCAAAAATTATTTTGGTTACTCCTAATCCTTTTTCCAATTATTCGGTTGAAAGTTCCTACTTTGAATTTTAAGTTAAGTCATTACAATCGTGTTGTTTTTTATATATTGGTGGAGGTTTTTCTTTAACTTAGAGTTAAGGTTCTATTTTTTTATCCTTTTTTTTGGTTTGTTTGAAGGTTAAGTTAATTCCAAAAATTTATTATCCTTCTCTATATATCTAGGTTAAAAATTTTATTCTTGAATTTTTTTGTTATTTTGAAAGATTTTTTTTACACCCTCCCCAAGTATTTGGTTCCATTTGCCTTTGAATTTTAATTTAATTTTTAATATATATTCCTGAATTTTTAATTTAATCCTTTTTTTGTTATTTTTTGTTTTTTTATTTAAATTAAAGTTTTGTATTTCATTTAGAATCCTACATTATCTTTATTTTTTTTTTTTTTGTTATCTTTTTTTTATAATTGAGTGGAATCTGTCTACCTTGAATTAAAATTGTGTCTTAATTTTTAACCCTTTTTGTTTTTGCCTTTTTTTGAATTTTAATTTGAATTCAAAAACTTTTTCTATTCATATTTATCATTTGTAATTTTTTTTTTTTTTTTTTTTAATAATTGGGTCGAATCGGGTTACTTTGAATTCAAATCTTAGTTTTAATTGGTAATCTTTTTTTGTTTTTTTGCATTTTTTTGAATTTTTAATTTAGATTCAAAAATCTTTTTCTATTCATCTTATCGTTTCTAATTTTTTTATTAGTTGGTTGGATTTTTTTTTTATTTAATCTAAATCCAAGTTTTAATCTTTGTTTTGAATTTTAATTTAGTTTCGAAAGTTTCGTTTGCGGTTCCAATTATTGGGTTGAATTTTTTTATTTTAAATTGAGTTCGGAATTCCCCGGTTTTGTTTGACTGACTGTGTGTGTGTGACATAGAGTGAGTTTGTTGCGTGAGTCTGAGTTCATGACTGACGAGGAAAACAGGGAGGAAAGAGTACTAGGTGGTTTGGGACTGTTTGCTAGAGACAGGCCGTTTACACGTGCTTTTACGCGTGCCCTTGAAAATCAGGTGGTTGGCTCACTGTTCAACCAAATAGATACAGGGATCGAACACAGGGTAGATTTCCTTCCCACGGACTCTTTCAACCGGTGTACAACCAGGATCTTTAGCTCGCTAGAAGAGGAGGCCGGGCGCGAAGTGAGTGTGTCCAGGGTTAGCCGGGTAATAGCGGATCAAGCCGAAGCCAGTCTGAGTTTCTCTCACAAGCTGGACGAAATCCTCGCCGAGATGTCCGCCAATGAACAGCGTGGATCACAGGGGGGCGGTGATCCTTTGGAGCAGCAGGCACCGGGAGCCATGGCAGCTGAGGTTGCGACGGCAGCAGGGGGCACAAAGACCACTGGGACGGACACCGAGCAACTGACACGTCTTATGGCAATTATAGAACAGCAAGGGGAGTTAATGGCCCAGTGGAATAACGAGCTAGGAACTATAAAAACTTGTGTAGTCAACCTCAGCGGCCGTGTCACCGACATGGAAACCTCTGCAGCTCAAGGATTGGATCATCGCTCCAATCAAGCGTCCACTCCGAACAATAGGGTACCAGGTAGAGAGGGAGCAGCGATGCAGGCCAACGGAGGAGAGCCACGAAACGACGGAGGACCCCAAAGCGCACAACAGCCACTACGTTGGAAGAAAATGGACTTAGAGAAATGGCATATAAAGTTTGACGGCACGGACAAGGGGATTTCGGCCGAGAGCTTCCTCTTTAGGATAGAGAAGATGAGGGAGCAACATCAAATCTCTCATCATCAACTGTTTACCGATTTCCATTGCCTCGTGTCAGGAGCGGCTTTGAAATGGTACTGGCAGGTGTTGGAGGATCATGCCGAAGATCCGACCTTCGGGTATCTTGATCTGAAGGCAGAACTGCTAGCCCATTTCAAAACCGCAGAGACCGACTACGAGGTGATTCGGCAAATAATGGAGCGTAAACAGTTGGCGAATGAGGGATTTGATGAATTTTATGGGGACGTGCACAATTTGACGTTTAGGCTGAGGAAACGAATACCCGAGAAGGAACTGGTTGGGATAATTAAGGGAAACCTCAAACCACACCTGGCTAACCTGACCTTCTCGTCAAAAATGGACACACTAGCGGAGCTGAAAGCTGAATGTAGGCGAGCTGAAAAGGTCATTAAAGAAAATAAGAGTAGGTCCAAAGGGGGTGTAAGTGAGTTGGTTTACCCCGACGTTACGTTCCCAGAGGAACGGGGTAGTGCCAAGCCACTGGAAGCAATAGGGGCACAGTTTAAAAATAGGTCGAACAGTGGCCAACTTCCTGACAACAGGACACAAAATGTGGCATCACGTAATGCACCTGTCACAGCGTCTGCAGCCGGCTCCAAGCCAACCATCAACTCTTTCTGCCCCTCACCCTTCCACTTGATGTTGTGCTTCTCGTGTGGAATGCCGGTTGACCATTTTGCAAAGAATCCAGCGGAAGTTAGTAAGGACACGCGATGCAAGTCCAGCTTTCATAATATGGTCTGCTTTTCGTGTGGGGGGACAGCTCTTTTTGCATTTATAAGCCACCTAAGGGAAACGGCAACCTGGCGGAGATGACCGGGGCACTCAGTCAGGAGAAGGATCGCCCGGACAACAACCAGTAAAAATTTTAAAAAGGGAAGGAAGTATAAAAGCTGAGAGTAGTGTAGATCAGAGAAAGCAACGGGATTTGAAGAGCCTACACATCAGGAAAATGGAGTATGATGAAGCACGTAGGAGGATATTTTGCGAAGAAATAATAAAGAAAAGAAAGACGAAAAACTTTAACAAAATACAGAAAATGAGGGAGAAGCGGAAAATGTTTAGGAGAATACAGCATAAAATAATATCGACGATCGTTACAGTCAAAGGTGACAATAGATTTTTTGCGCAAGTTAAAATAGGGGATAAAGAGGCGCTAGCGTTACTTGATTCAGGGGCGGGAGCTTGTTGTCTGGGTAAGGATAGCACACAATTTTTAGAGGGTAATGAGGAGGGGATTCTTCGCATCACCAACCAATCGATTAAAACAGCTAACGGAGGAGAGACTCCAGTGGAAGGAGTTATCACGTTACCAGTGACTTGGAATGAGATGTGTAGGGACTTAGAGTTCTTGATAATGCCAGGACTGCAACAAGAGGTTTACCTCGGAATCGATTTTTGGAGGGTGTTTCAGTTAAATTTAGTAGGCAGAGGCCCTGTAGTTCGACCAACCCACACGACCGTAGCAGAACTCGTACCCGCCGAGGGGGATTTGTCTTTTGATGCAGTACAACATGTGTTGACCCCCGACCAAACAGTAGCCCTAGAGAGGGTAAAGGCACAATTCCCGTCGTTCGCTGTCTTAGAATTAGGTCGAACCGGATTAGAAGAGCATGTAATAGAAGTACGCGATGAGAACCTTCCTGTCAAACAACGCCATTACCCCATCTCACCAGCGATACAAAAACTAGTTTACGCAGAACTTTTGGCGGCCACCGTGGTGTGATGGTAGCGTGCTCCGCCTATCACACCGTATGCCCTGGGTTCAACTCCCGGGCAAAGCAACATCAAAATTTTAGAAATAAGATTTTTCAATTAGAAGAAAATTTTTCTAAGCGGGGTCGCCCCTCGGCAGTGTCTGGCAAGCACTCCGATTGTATTTCTGCCATGAAAAGCTCTCAGTGAAAACTCATCTGCCTTGCAGATGCCGTTCGGAGTCGGCATAAAAACATGTAGGTCCCGTCCGGCCAATTTGTAGGGAAAAATCAAGAGGAGCACGACGCAAATTGGAAGAGAAGCTCGGCCTTAGATCTCTTCGGAGGTTATCGCGCCTTACATTTATTTTTTATTTTTTTAATAGAAGAATCAAATAGTAGCTGGAATTCTCCAGTATCCCTCGTCATAAAAGGAACCAAAAATCGTCTTTGTCTTGATGCGCGTAAAGTTAATGAGCGTACAATCAAGGACGCCTATCCACTCCCTCATATCGACGGAATTCTTAGCCGGCTGCAAAATACGAGGTATATATCAGCCATAGACCTGAAGGACGCCTTCTGGCAGATTCCATTGGAAAAAAGGTCCAGGGAGAAGACAGCGTTCACTGTGCCAGGGAGACCCCTCTATCAGTTTACAGTAATGCCCTTTGGACTGTGCAACGCGGCACAAAGAATGTGTCGATTAATGGACAAGGTTATACCCGCTGTGTTACGTGAATGTGTATTTGTATATCTTGATGACTTGTTAGTTTGTTCTGAAGATTTTTCGTCCCATATATGTTTGTTAGAAAAGGTCGCTCGGTGTCTGCGCGAAGCAAACTTAACGATAAATGTCGAAAAAAATAAATTCTGCTATAAAGAGGTCCGATACCTCGGATATGTTGTAGGGGATGGCTGTATCCGTACGGATGCCAACAAGGTAGTAGCTGTGAGGGACTTTCCTGAACCAAAAACCCCGAAGCAGTTGCGACGGTTCTTGGGCATGTCAGGATGGTACCGACGCTTCATACAAGATTACGCGACTATTGCAGCTCCGCTGCACGACTGCCTCACTAAGGAAAAGATTAAGAAATTTACAATGACTGACGACACCAAAAGTTCATTTGACAAACTCAAACAAAGTTTGATATCGGCGCCAGTGCTTACTCATCCAGACTTTAACAGACGGTTTTATATTCAATGTGATGCATCGACCGATGGAGTGGGCGGGGTTCTTTTCCAACTAGACGAAGACAATAACGAGAGACCAATCGCCATGTCAGCAAAACTAAACAAGGCTCAGAGAAATTATAGCGTCACGGAGCTGGAGTGTTACGCAGCGGTTCTAAGCGTAAAAAGATTTCGACCTTACGTGCAGGGCTTGCCCTTCACCATAATAACAGACCATGCAAGTTTAAAATGGCTTATGAATCAAAAGGATCTTGCAGGACGACTCGCTAGATGGAGTTTAAAACTCCAAAGCTTCGACTTTGATATAGAGCATCGAAAAGCCTCGCAGAACGTTGTACCGGATACCCTTTCCCGAATGGATATGGAAGAAATAATACCCAGTGATAGAGTAATGGACGTATGTCTAGACTCGCCATATTTTGACTCCGACGAATACTGCAAATTGCGAAAAACAGTGGCAGATAACAAGAACAAGTTGCCAGACTTATGCGTATCTGACGGATACGTATATCAACGGACTCAGTTTGACCGGGGAGACGCTCTTCAAGCGGACCATGCCTGGAAGCTTTGGGTTCCGTCGGAACTACGACAGGGGTTGGTAGAGTCAGCTCACAGCTCTCCTTCAGCAGGACATGGGGGCATACATAAAACTTTGTCGCGGTTACGGGAAAGATATTACTGGCCAGGAATGGTCACAGAAGTATGTAGATATGTAAAGGAATGTGAAGTTTGCGCGGAAAGTAAAACGCAAAATGCTTTTCACAGACCGCTAATGGGAAAGCAACATGTAACCGAACGGCCTTTTCAACGTTTGTTTGTAGATTTTGTGGGTCCTTATCCTCGTACGTCTGATTGTAATGTCTTCGTGTTTGTATGTTTAAATCATTTTACAAAATTTGTGTTTTTGAAATCCGTGCGGAAAGCTACTTCAGCCGAGGTGGTGAAATTTCTGGAACGAGAAGGCTTCCATATATTCGGGGTACCCGAATACATCCATTCGGACAATGGAAGACAATTCGTTTCAGGAACTTTCGCTACACTCCTAGAAAAATATGGTACCACACATATCAAGACAGCGTTTTATTCACCGCAGGGAAACTGCAGATCGTAAGATCATTTATCGATGAAAACCAAAAGAACTGGGACCGACACATTAGCGATGCGGCATTTGCTCTGCGAAGTGCCGTCCACTCCGCAATCAACATGTCACCCTATCAGGCCACTTTCGGTATGCCAATGATACTGCATGCAGCATCATATGAGCTATGCCGGAAGTTGGGCTCACTGAATGATGTTGACTGCGAAGTGGAGATAAACGGCGATAGGTTGCAATTGATTAGAGAAAAAATTAAGAAAGAGCTGAAGTTAGCACACGAGCGTAGTAGAAAGGTATATGATACAAGAGGTAGAGATGTTAGGTTTCAAATTGGACAAGTGGTATACCGCCGAAATTTTAAGCAGAGTTCTCAGATTGATCATTATAATGCCCAGCTCGCCCCCAAGCAAGTCAAATGTATAGTACTAAGGGCAATTGGAAATTCGATGTATGAGCTGGGTGATTCAAGTGGGAAAAAGATCGGGGTATACCATGCTAAAGACATTTTTGCGAAGTAGAGTAGTAGAGATATGTTAAATGTTATATGTTAAGTGTCGTTGTGTTTGAATAACTTTTGACTAACATTTGTTTATTTATACCTATTTATTAGCATGCCTGACGATGCAATTATTTATTGACGTACCTGACAAAAATGTTCCTTATTAATTTACTATTTATATTTTTTTAGAGCCCAGTGATTTTATTTTATATGGATACACCTACCTGGCCATGTAGTGATTATTATACCCGCTTTGAATTATTGTTGCAATTATGCACTCCCTATTATCTAGTTTTAGTTTTTAGATTATTCACGTATTTATACGTAGCCAACTGTGATATTTTTATTTCTTTCTCTGACCTTAACCCTATCTGTGATATTTACCCCAACAAATCTTGACCACTTATTTTTTTTAACACTGTGATATTTTATTAATTAGATGCTTAGGACCAAAAGTGGATCTGTGATAGAGTAGAAGGTAGACACTTACATTACTTACATTATTTAAACGTTTTTACTTGCCCGGCATTGAGGCGTGGGTCGAGGCCACACATTGAGCTGTTAGAGAAGACAAAACGGAAAGGTGGCGTATGATACTTTTTTACGCACACGCTCCATGGAGCAGGCCCCATCGGCGGGTGCGAGCCTGTTACGCCAGCCTTAAGGGCAAAACATCACCAGCAACCAAACCATGTGCATTCTATGCAAAAGTATCTTAATCCCGGTAGCTAGGCGTGTTGCGCAGCATTAGTGGAAGGATGCTGCTATGCGCATGCGGGGGCGTGTTCAAGTTATGAAACGAAAGCACATGCGTGGGTGTGTGCGTGTGGAAAAACGAAAGCAAAATACGTATGTGTGTGTGGTTTTTGAGTGAAATGTATGGAATTCCGTTTAGATACGGGTATGTGAAGATTTAACCGAAACTCAGAAATTCATTAGAAAAGTTGTCTTAATAGTGCGTGGTCGTGCTGCGGAAAAGTCGCGTGTGAAAGTAGTCAAGTCAAAACAAAAAAAATATTTAAATATATATAGTTTTTATGTGAAAAAAAAAATACCGATACGGTCGTACCGTTGTAGCGGCTCTTTAAACACTTTATTAAAAAAACCGCAAACCCACGGAAGAAGAAAAAAACCCTTCAACATCCTGCCACCGGTAAGTGTAACACAGTTATAAAAATTCTTTTTATTTAAAAATTGTTAAATTAAATCCTTTTTGGTTATTCACTTTAAATTTAAATAAAACCTTTTTTTGCATGAATTTAGGACACGCAATCAAGTATAAAAATAAATCGTAAATTTCCATTTTTTTTTTGTCTTGGTTTTAAATAGTTTCATAAGAAATTAAATTTGCACTAAAATCAAACGCGCTTTTATATAAACCTTTTTTTTCATCTTTAAATTCCTTTTTTTTATAAAGTAGATTTTTGTGCATAAAAGAAAGCATGTGTGTAAACCAAAGGTGTTATAAACTAAAAGCAATTTTAAATGGTGAAAAAAAATTAATAAAAATTGTGATGAAATGAAAACGGTGCAACACGTGATTTTAAATAAAATAAATTTTTTGATTAAGAATTGCAAATTATTTAAAATAGAATGTAAAAGCAAATAAAACCTACGTAAGATAAAAATAAAATTAAATGATAAATAAAATAGAAGTGTTTAAAATAAAAATAAAATAAATAAAAATAGAAAAAAAAAAAAAACTAAAAAATAGCATTAAAAGTAAGAAAAGAAAAAACTCAGAATTAAACCGAAAATAAAATTTATTTGGAAAAAAAATGCAAATTAAACTAAAAATAAAATTAATATAAAAAGAAAAATAAAATTTATATGAAGTTAAATTTAGTTAAAGTAAAATCAAAATTAAATTAAATTAAAGTTATTTAAAATTAACGCAAAAAGAAATTAAACTAAATTTGCCTAAAATAAAATCTAAATTTAAAAAAACCTAATGTGTTGAAAATTAAATCAAAAAGTAGCCTAAATTAAATTAGTTGGAAATAAAAGCAGTGGTAACCTAAAGTCCGTGATGTGAAATAAAATTCCAAAATTAAATTAAAATAGATTTATTGAAAATAAAAGAAAAATTAAAACGAATAAAAAGTACCTAAATTAAAAACGAAAAGTAAATGGAAATAAAGTTTCTTAAAATAAGATCCAAAATTAATTAGATTAAATTTATTTAAAGTAAAATCAAAAATTAAATTGAATTAAAATAAAATCAATATTAATTTAAAGTAAACTTGCTAAAAGTGAAATCAAAAGTAAATTACACAACACCGATTATTAAATTTGAAATTGAAATGAATAAAAGCTTTTTTTTTAAATGAAATTGGAATTAAACTAAATTAAATTAATTTAAAATAAAACTAAAAATTAAGCCTAAATAAACTTCAGTTAAAATTAAAAGGAAGAAGGTTTAGCCAATATTGAAGTTAACATTTTTTTTTTTTGCATTTGATATACATGTGTACATACCGACATATAGACATATAAGCCAAAGTTCGGTATCGAAGATACTCAACCGAACTTGGGAAAATATGGCTATGTGAGGTATATACATACATATGTACAAAGACACCAGCTGTAAATTTTGATTTTAGTCATTTTGGTTTTTTTTTCGTTTACAGAATTCTCTGGTGGGACGAAGGAAACGGGCCAGAATACTTACCCGCATACATTACCCAGAGCGACCGCAGGAACGGCGGAATATTGGGACCGCCGATCAGTAGAGCTCGGAGAAGGGAGAGAGAGAGCGCAAGAGAGAGGATCGGCCAAAGTGACCGAAAGTGGCCGGACGACAGCGACGCCGCCAGCACCCACGCAGCGTCAAGAAGCGACAACAGCAGCAGCAACACAGCGACGTCACCATCGCCGACGCCATCAACATTGAACGCCCAAGGAGGGCATGAAAGGGCATTTCCATACACATTTTTTTTATTGGAATTTTTCTTTTTTCGTATGGGCTTTTGCACTATTTTGCCTCACCATTTTTCTTTTTGACTATTATTATTAATATTCACTTTGAAATTATCCTGTAATTATTTTTATTAATTTTCGTCAATAGTTTTTTTTTTCATACCATATCTTCACTTATTTTGTTCACTGCAGCATTTCGTATTACATTTAGCTCGTAGTAATTTTCCGTAGGTTCTCCTAATTAGGGTTATATTCAAGAAACACTACCACTCGATTCTTTTTGTAATTCCTTTTTTTTTTCGTTTTAAACTTTCTAATTTTTTTTGGGTTCCTTTTTTCTATATTTTTTTTTTGTCACTTACAGTTTTCGCGTTTTCCTCTTCGTTTTTAATTTTGTTCAGTTTGCGTGTTTACCCACTCGCCGCCCGCTATCGCGAGTGAGTGATCACGGTGACATTTAAAAACTTCATTGAACCTTTGCTCAGGCAGTAAAAGGTATTTTTTTATGAGTAGGCAAAGACATATGTATGTAAATTTCCCTTCCTCACAGGTCCCCGCAGCTTGAAGGCGCCTGCAATGCTGATGTGCTGAGATCAGGTGAGTGAGAAAATTGATAATACTATTTGTGTTCCATTTTTTTACATATATGTCAATGTCCGATATACCTAATGCCTTAGCCTAGGTCAGGGATTTACTTTTAATTTTTGCTTAACGTTTGAATTTTTGCCACATATATATGAATTCGTTTTTTTTTGTAATTTTAAAGATATCAAAAGACATAGTTAGATACGACACCCATTAGGGTGTGCCTGTTCACGCACACCAGATTATTTTTCTCGTTAACTTCTTTTTGATGAAATATATTTTACTTGCCTTTTGGTATCAAATACTAAGTTAAAATAATATACGGTTTTTTGCTTGTATATCGGTGGTTAAAGCGATAGCTAACGTTGAATTTTTGATTAGCATATTGTTTTATTCAACTAATTTTAAAATTTTTTTAGTTTTCTTTTATTTCCTTTCCTTTTTTTTTTGTATATTTCATATTTTTGGAATTTTTATATTAAGGAATGGTTAGAATGTAAGCTTTTTTATATATTTCCTTTTTTTGTAAGAATATCTGAGGAATCACACTTAGTAGGAGATAGGTCTAACTTTAAATTTTATAAATAAAGATATGCTTATAACGATTTGGAATTTTACGAGTTGAGCTTTTTGTTGATCACTGTAATGGAGGGCTGATTTTAAGATCTTTGGTGTGGGGGTTGCTCTGGGCTTAAGAGGGGACGTAGGGGTGATGGCCTAATAGACTTGTAGACAGACAGACTTGAGTCAGGCTTGGGGGCGCCGTAAAATTAGAGGAGTCAGCACGGCGCCCATGGCTTCGTGTAAGATACGCGAAGAGGGTGGGTAGACTCCAACTGACTAGACAGGCCTCCACCTTTTCCCCCCCTTTTTTTGATTTCCCCCTCCTTTATCTCTCTGCTCCCCTTACGTCTATTGTATCTCTTTCAGCTTTCCCCTTTTCTTTTTAGAACTTGGCATGAACTCTACTTTTTTTTGTTAGTGTAGTTGTTGGTAAGGCTGGTGCGCAAAACCCCACCCCGTCCGACGAGCTAGCAGGGCTTGCCACCATGCCACACGCTACCTCTGTCTTACCACTGAAAGCCAGCTACATAACAAATCGCCTAAGATAATTCGATTATCGCCAGTGAGTATTGCGCTGATGTCAGAGCAGTATGCGCTGGGGCAACACGTGTCGGGAAGGATTTAGGTCTTGATGATTTCTAAATTATATGATAGATATGCTTTGACGCCTCAGGACACTGTCCCTGCGGCCGATGTCGGGATCAAATAGATTATATTGCACTGAGTGGTGGGTGATAAACGCGGGGCCGCCTGCATTTCCGCTCTCGCGGTCTTTTCTGTGGATGTTATGCCCAGAGCAGGTCTGCAAAGCATATCTTGCGGTGAGTTTAGTCTCTTGGATCGCTGCAATGACGGCAGACTACGCCCGAGTTGAGGGGTTGCCGTTTCTGGGACCAGAAAATCTAGGAAAGTGGCGACGTCCAAGGCAGGAACTGCATTGGGTAGATGTCGCAAACATATATATTCTGTGCTGTCAAATGGTGTACGAGGTGGTAGGGATTAAGAGCATGTTTTCCTGAACTACTCGTGTGCTAGTGTCGGAAAGAGGGGGAGAAGAAGGCGGGGGCAGGGGTTGATGTTCGACATTGCTACCTGCTCTACTACGGTGATTGTAGTTATGAGTAGAAGCATCCGTATGAGCTGGCAAAGGCACAGATTATGGGACGCCCTTTGGGGTGCACAGCAAGGTGCAACAAAAGATTTGTAAAAGTTATGAGGGCGACGGGTTTTGGGGTCTAGACCAGAATATCCCTTACACGTGAGACACAGACAAGAGTGTGGCCGTCCTAAAAAGATTAATTATTTATGGGGTTACACTGAAATTACAGCCCTTAGTTGGGAAGAATCCCGAGTCGCTCCAGTACATAGAACCGGCTGATTTGGGAAGCGAATCCTTGTCTTGAGTTTTTATATAGCTTTTCCACCTTGTTTCATACTTAGGACATGTCACCATTGCCTTCCTTTATACCAGTTTTTGTTTTATGTTTTTCCGCGGATTCCAGTACAGAATCTTGCTATAGATTTTTAAGTATTTTCCCGTAGAGCTAGAGACTTGAGACATCAGATATACTTAAAACAAATCTACTAAATTGAACGAGGATCGAGATATTTAGAAAAGAGAGAGAACGTGGGATCATGCTATCGATTTTTAAATAACATCCCATTAAGCTAGAAACTTGAAAACTTACACATAGTTAAGGCCATCGCACAGTGTAACTTTTTCACTTTTAGGATGCCAAAAGTCCAAAAAACAATGTTCTCCAATCTCAAAAATGTTTTGACATGCAACAGATTAATAACAAACTATTAAGAAAATGTATACACAGCAAAGTAAAAAACCCACGATCACCATGATAAGCATTATGAAACTTGGATAATTGAAACAAGTGTAAAAATCATTTCACAGTCCAAAATTTTTTACCAACTTTGTGGCCACACGTGGTGAATTTTTCGATAACTGTTTTGACTTCAAACTGTTTTATTTAGCATACTTAGCTACTTTGTAACAGCTTTGGTAAGTCTCAGCCATGTAGGCATTTTTTTAAATTTTATTTTTTTTGTTTTAGGCAGCCACTAAAAGTTTGGTAAGCTTAGAAAATGTTTCGTTTTCAATAGAATAAAACTTGCCTGATTCCGCCCAATTTCATTGAACGAATACATACACATTAAAGGGAAATTCATATAGTTTCAGATAAAAAAAAAAACAAACTATTGCGAAATTTTTCGTTTTTCTTTGTAATCGCCAACTTAATGTCTCTATGCCCTCGATCACGTATGAAGCGCAGTGACCTAACAATGGTATGTCCTCAATTCAAGTATACAATACTAGATCCCAAAAAAGACAGTTATACCTGAAATGGTAAAAACACAGAAAAAGGAAACTTGTGCACTGAATATCCTTGATTGTTTGTCATATGAGTTTTCCCATAGTTAAAGAGTTGTGCACTTATCCCATCAACTTATGTTATGTATGCAAGCCTACCTGAGGGTCGTCTATTATGGATGATACTTCTAAGCAATTGAGTGCTTCGTGAATATACATATGTATGTATACATCACTTAAACGTCTACCTAACGCTCTGTCGGCATATACATCATCGCAAAAGTGCTACATATGCGGGGCTTCTCCAAAAGATATGAACAATATGCGAGCCCTGTCAGAGCGAAATGTTGACAAAAGCATGCTTGCTTTCGAAATTTCCCCTTTACATTCTTGGATACGATGCATGGAATGTATGCTACATATCGCTTATCGAATGGAAATGAAGACCTGGTGTGTGCGGGGCGAAGAAAATAAGGAAAAGACGAAAAAGAAGAAAGAACATATCCAAAATAGATTCAGGTATTCAGTTGGTATTTGGATTGATATGCCAAAGAAAAAAACCGGCAACACAAATGATGACAACACTGCGAGAAGATTCTTTGGAGATCCTGAAATAACATCAGACATAACCGGCATAAACACCAATCTTTTGAAAAGGTTTCATACAATACTTTCATGCATAGGATGTGGGTTTCAAATAAATTCTGAAGCTTTTGACCACTATGTGACAGAGACAAGAGAACTATAGTTATCGGAATATGCTTGGTACAATATGCCAGTGAGATTACATAAAATTCTGTGTCATGGAAAGGGTATAATCGCGTCTGCTATTATTCCTATTGGTCAACTTTCGGAAGAAGCTCAAGAGTCCAGAAACAAAGATGCACGAAACTATCGTGAACTTTTCACCACAGAAAAGTCAAGAATTTGTAGTAACTTGGATTTTCTGCACAGATTGCTGATATCGTCAGATCCATTCATAAACAGTTTGCAGAAAACCCCTAGGTCAAAGCGGCGAGCATTAACGAGTGAAGTTATTGGCTTATTATCTGAACCAGAGCATGTCGACGATATTGACTCCGACTAACTTTATACCAGGTGAAATATCACTTTTTATTTATAAGTATGTATTTCGATTCAGTTTTTACAAATATATGTACCTATGTTGTGTTTGACTTTGAAAATAAAATTTTTTAACTATAAATCAGAAACCTCTAAGCTAAAGTTAAGAAATATAAAAAAATTTTATTTATTTTGGCACTGGAAAATGCTTTTAAAGAAGAAAATATGATTATGTGAAATTTCACCTTATATGAGGGCAAGGAGAAAAAGTGGGCGGATCATGCCCACTTTTATTCTCAAATCAGATTTAGGTATCTGCAACCACACTGCAAAATTTCAAATGAATTGCTCTATTGGTTTGGCTGTTATTAATTTTGGCATCCTTAAGTGAAAAAAGTTATACTGTACACCGTGACAACGCAACAAAATAAAACAAAATTTATACTAACTCTGCGATCTAGAAATTTGAAAGATTTCACATAGTTTAGGTCACCGTGATAATATCGTATGATGAGATTGTAAATTTTATACGGAGAATGTGGAATCTTGCGATTGATTTTTTAGTAATTCCTAAGCTAAAATTTCGAAAATTTACACATTGTTCAGGCCACCATCACAATGCAACTAAATGAGACAAAGTTTCCATTTGGTGCCGCAGGGGTGGCTTCTCAAAACCCTAGGAACCTGAAGCTTTGAACATTGCTTAAAGCACTATGGGTTCTAATATACAGGTAAGAAATTCTTCCGGATGAGGATGGGATCGCGATATTTACATGTATTTAGAAAACTCATTTAAAGCATGTGGAATCTTGCGATCAAATTTTAAGTAACTTCTCATTTAGCTTGAAACATGAAAACTTACGCGTAGTTCAGGCCACCGGAACAATGCGTTAAACAATTTCTGAGATTTTGAATTTTGGGGCCGATTTTAGGTGACTTCGGGAAAACCTAGGAACCTGATATTTTGCACTCATTCTGATAAAAAGGATTTCTTAAAACTAGGAAGCTCCATGCAAATTTAAGTAAAAGAAGGGAATAATATTGCATTAAGCCCGAATTGCCTTAAGCGAATGAAGTTGGTGTACTTAAATTTATTATGTTATATACTTAATGAAGGGGAAATCTACAAAACTTTATTTCTAAAAAAACAAGTAACTATTTTCTAATTTTAAATAGGCTATGAAACAAAAGGGAGGATAAACATATATTATTGTGTTAAGAAAATTTTCTACTTAAACCCTAGTAAAAACATCTCCTCAACCCAAGTATGGTTTATACCTTGATTGAACCTGTAACATACTTACTTTAGAGTAGCGGCGGAAAAACTAAGCACATTTGCACTGTGCTTTCAGCGTGCGATTTTACGTGCTTGATGTGCTTGGTAAAGGGGGAGCCAAACACACAGGGGAAACAGTAAATTTGAGCGAGTTGTATTTGTATCTGGGCCCGGCATGAAAGAGATTTGTTCATCATATCACAACAGGGATCCCATGATTCAATTTCAACTAAACAATTTTCCTCCTTAATTTAAAATTAAATTGATGTTAATATATGTATGTAAAAATACAGAAAATACATACATTATATGTAATGAAGAATTTTGAAAATGTTTTTACATTAAAGAAGTGGCTATTTTCGATTAAAGTAGTCCGAAACCTAGCAGTTCTATTAGATTAGCCAGACTGCAGCGGAAATAATTTTGTTTGGCATCTGGAACCTTTGGGTCTGCTTATTTTAAGCCCCTCTTACGACAACCATGCTGGTGATCATCGCTCCGTATGTCTCATCTAAATTTATGCTTTGAACCACAATTTTAATCGATTTACATTTTAATCGAGTTAAACTACGAAAACCACTGTCGGCTTCCGAAAAATTTTACCTACTAGACGTTTGCCGGATGCAAAAGTCCGTAAACCTTCCAAACAACTCTCTCCTTCAAAAATCTATGTTAATCCCGTTTACAGCCATAACAAATTATTATCGTACGTCAGCTTACAAAGGGTTTGATTGTTTGAATTTTTTTAAATAAGAATTCTCATATAATCAAAATATTTCAGTCGCCAATTTCACCTTTTGTAATTTGCCTTTGTGCTGTTTTGAATGCGAAAACCTCGGCAAAAAGAAGTTTTTAAAACTGAAAATCCAACAAATTAAAGATTTGCATTTCAAAGGATTTCAAAAAAACTTTGTTTTTCCGTCCTAAATTCAATCTTTAAATTTAATTATCATTGTTAGAGTGGAATATCTGCAATTGGAAGACCTGATGCGGAATAAGCTGGGATACAGGAAAATCTCATCGATTGCGTGATGGGTCACTGCTAACTTTGCGCGCATAAACTGCCCTATACATTAGACCCCACCCTACTATGTACTCCCCGCTCATGGATAAATATGTATGACATAAGCACTCCAATACATTCTGCACAGTGTGCCAATGAGCACATCTCTCCAGCGTTATCTTTGGTTCCACTACACCGCGTTACACACATTCTGTCCTATGAAACAAATATACTTTTTCGGAAAGGGGAGAAAAAATAAAAACACATGTGTATCGGCGATTTTCATGTACACATCAGAATTTTTTTTTTTTATGTATAAAGTATAAAGCTCGTAGTGTTCGCCTGTCCGCCTGTGTGAAAAATTTTGGACATATACTTTGACAATTGTTTTAAGTTCTGTTGTGCGAAAACGTATTTCTATATATTTCATCTGAGAAAAAATGCAGTGCCCGACTCGAAATAACTTTTGTTACTTTTGTGGCTTATTCGCACCAAGTAAACATTTTAAAAATATTACGAAAACAGTGGTTAAATCGTCTCAGAAAATATTCAAGACTGCTTATTAGGGATATGACTTTTATTTTTAAATAAAAAATACCTATTACTAGAGGATGAGAAATGGTGAAAAAACAACAAAAATAATGTTCTTTCAAATATTTATTGCAAAATCCTTACGCAGGGAACGGCATTTGTACACTGAGAAATAATACTTTACGTTTCACTTCATATTCCATCATTTATTCAAATATTTAGTTAACCTTAAAACATTACTACGTGCCCTGTGCAAGCAAATTAATTAAAATATTGTGAATTTAAAGACATAAACTTTAAATTTAAAGTACGAGGCGTTTTGTACACATAAACTATATCCCCAACTGCCCTAATCGCTCGCTCCGCGCAGATATTACTACGCTGTTGGTTAATAATGGCGGATTCCTCTTTCACCCAGTGTTTTAGAAAATTTGTGTATTCTTTTTTATACTTAACGAGCGATTGTTCCAATAATGCAAAATCATCTTCATGAAATAGGTGGTCAGAGAACCATGTACCGCATATAAATCTGCAAGCTGGAAGTAATAGATCCTTAAAATTCGGCGTGAGAATAAAAGATAAAATGGCAAGTATTGCCCTCGAATTCCATCGAGCGTTACTTAATGGCGGCAAGGGTTTGAATTGTATTTAAGGAAACTCATTGTTTTTCTCGTAATACGTGAAGGCTTTTCCCAGCTCAAACAAATATTGCATATCGTGACGCCATCTGTAACCACTTATTATTTTGTTTAAAGCTGTTTTTCAGATAGTCGTAGTCAGCTTTTAGATCCGAAACAAAATCTTACGCAATATTTGGAGAAGATGTTTTGCCATTTAATAATTCATCCATTGCATGTCTTAGAATAAGATCAAGAACATGGTGCTGACAGCCAATATATTGGGGCTGAGGTAAGGAAATACTGTTGAAATAAGTTTGCAATAAACTAACAACGCCATTTCGTATTCCGGTGTTAACGTTTGTAGTATCAGAAACTATCATCGATTTAAATAAGTCATATTTATGTAAAGTATCTTTAATTCCATTATAAATAGTCGATGCTTTTCCGTTTTCAAGTTCCAGAACAGCCAACTTTACTTATCTGTTTTCATTTTTAAGAACTATGACCTGATCTTCCTTTTTTCCAAAATTTTTACCATCGAAACGGAGACACCAGTATTCTTTTTTTATTCTTTCTTGAATAATCTAGTACCTCTGCTGATCTTATGAAAGTTTTGTAAATTTCAGATTCCAAAGGTCTAGGTATTTCAACTCCCGATTCTGCCAGTTCTTTGCAAATTTTTGTTGCTTTCCTTGTACTTACGTTGGCCTTTGTTACTAAAACAACGCACAGTGTTTCGTGTAGAACAAGATAGCTGGACAAAATTATTTTATGAGATTTTCCGTTTCATATGCAGTCATTTATTACAACTACGTCATTTTTTTCAGGCATATGTTCTTTTTTTATTTTTTTTCCAAAATTTTACTTCATATGCATACATTTGCTTATTTCATATACAGTAACTAATGTGAATAAGTGACATAGATCCAAAAAAAGATTTTTTAAATATAATTTAGTTTTTGTTATAGATCGTGACAAATTTTCTTATGGGAAATTAGTTAAAATAAATTTGCGAAAGCGAAGATTGTAAGAATTGTCCAAAAAGGGGTGTATACTTATTTATGTGAGTGACTGTACATATGTACATACATATTTTGTATTTATTTGAGTATTTATCCTAGCACTACAATTTTTACAAAATTATTTTATAGTACCAGTCAGGAATGTAAAAGTGAATTACAATAATAATAACAACAATGAAATAATTAAATTAATTATGTGAAAATAACTTATTACAAAAACTTAAAAGTAAAGTATAATACAAAGTAGAAAAGACAATAGATTTAAATTAAATAAAACCTGATCCAACAAAAATTTATAGGGTAGGTTATCTTTTATAATTATGTTATTATTCGCTATCATCACTTTCATTCGATGAGTCAGTTGTGGAATAGTCATGAGCATCAGCAACACTACTGTGAAAGCTTGAAACAACTGGGGTATTTATTGACTCCTCAACATTATCGGGGGACAGTAAATTTAAGACTTCTGAAGTCAGACTTTTAAATTTTTTCTTAGGTATCTCCCTAAAACTGTTAACTAAAGGATCCGATGTTATAAGCACCATATTCATAAGATCTCTATTCGTGGCTTCACGCGACTGCTTTTGTGTGTTATCATCCCTGAATCGTCTCAAATCTTTGTTACGGGCTTCCTGTGCTTCCTCAGAAAGTTGACCAATACGTAAAATTGCTCATTTTATAATATCAGTACTGTGCACTAAGATTTTATGAACTGTAGCAGGCATATTAAACCATTGATAGAGATCTATGTATAGATTTTTAGTCTCGACCGCAAATTTTTCAAATCTTTGGATTTTTATATTGTACCCAGATGCTAATGCGCGAAGGAGAGTGTCGAATATTTTGATGAGCGTTACATCCAATCCCGTAATCTCAGCACTAGCCTCAGAATTTTCGAAAAACCTACGAGCATGTTGCCGTCATTGGTATTGCCGAAACCTGGTTTTGGTTTATCTACTATCAATCCAAGTACACTTTTAAATTTATTCTGGATTTCGTTGGAACGTAGATTTACACTCTCTTTATCTGCCTCATTCCTAAGCTGCCACTTTTTTACTTCGAGGCGATAACTTATATGAAGCAAGCATTCAAAACATCTTATCCATGCATGGAGAGTAGACAAACAAAAATCAAGATTCTCTCGGTTAGGCCTAAAGTCCCGTAACTCATTATTCATATCTTTTGGAGTGGCACCACAAATATAACACTTTTGTGCGGAAGAAGTTTCAGTCAAAGCATTGCAAACTTTTCCGTCAATCATTGTTAGAAGCATATTGTGATTTACGGAAACTTCGTATTCTTCGAGCATGTACTTTGTTGGCAATAACGCATTTATCTCCTCTAAAACTTTGTTCGTTTCAAAAACAATAAAATCTTTTGTTTCTTTAGAAAAAATAAATTTAATTGGACGACAATACATGGTAGAAGAAGGTCGAAGATTCTGCCAAACAATGAATGTTACCTTTTTCATCATGTAATTGAAGAGGAACGAAGGAAAATATAAACAAAAATTCATCAGTGTCAGAACTGCATGTAAACTTTTGCTTATATGTGCTATGGCCAGAGCTTCCATCGCAACCCCACTTGCTGATTAAAGTATACGTCAAGTTTGTAGGTAATAAACTAACAAAAACTTCTTGATTTGCTAAAACTAAACGCTCAAACGTTGTATCTAATACGGACTGGACTTTAATTTCCGCACGTGTTTCACCCACATCAATTTCATTTGGAGAGCATTCTTCCTTAGCTTTTCT
The DNA here is from genome assembly GCF_040869045.1 of Eurosta solidaginis. Taxonomy (NCBI): domain Eukaryota; kingdom Metazoa; phylum Arthropoda; class Insecta; order Diptera; family Tephritidae; genus Eurosta; species Eurosta solidaginis. The sequence continues at coordinate 188,246,375 of NC_090319.1, read as the reverse complement.
TAGACTATAAAATGATGGATAAACCTTATGGCCTGCCTTGATGCTCCACTTCCGAGTCGTTTTGTACCCATGAGTCGTCGACTTGCTATCTACGTAGTATGCTAAAGCTTCTACATCGCTCAAGCATCTTGCATCTGGCTCACATGTCATCTTTTTGCCGGATATTTGAGTGGTTTCCTGTGATTTTTTTATAATGTTAGCAACATTTCTGTTGTCGGGCATACGCGTTGATACTTTTGCCGCATAAAGTAACTCACCAGGACTTCTAGATTGCAAGAGGTCATCCACTCGACGCCGTTTGGGTTTTTCACTGCAGCTAACAAAGTCCTTCATTCGTCTTCCGGGGCCGGGGTTACCTGAAGAAGTGGTTGGTTGGTCTGATGGCAACTTTGAATCCATCGTTATTGTAAATGTGAAGGCTGGACCCGAAAGCCACTCCGAGTTTTTATTCAAAAATCGCTCCTTATGTCTTCCAGAAGTGTTCCACTTTTGATCCAGCTTCGACGAACATGCCGATATTTGTAAGCTTAAACTTTTTATCGAATACTCGGCTGCTTCGCTTAAATCGTACTTAAGTACAACAAAACTCAATAATTCTTTATATCTGGTTTCCTTCGAATGTTGAACCCAAATGTCAAAAAAAATCCGTTCTTGGTACGGATATAACTAAACTGCTTTGTGTTTTTGATTTTCCTACAGGGTGAATAGTTGATGATTGTTGTGCTGCCATCTTAAGTGTCGTTGATCGTTCTGATTTGTTATCAGTTGCGCAGTATTTATATTACATTCAGGTATTGGCGTAGATGCTACCAAATGGGTTGTTTTGTGTAGCGTTCCTCTGTGGTTATACCTGCATTAGGATTGCTTTGTATGTACCTGTTTTTATGCCTTGGTGACTGGTGCGGTATGTTGTGGCAGGTTGAAGTCAGTGATCTTCGCCTTTTTGCTTTTGGTGTGCTCTTGTTGACCTTGCGCGTTTATTTTTGTGTGTTTTATGGCTACGTGTTTGTTCCCTGTACCTGGGGATTGGTTTTGCCGTTTGTAGATCAGCTTTAAAGGTTCAAATATCTCGTCGGAGCTTGTACGTACATACATCCTATTTTATATGTAGAGATAACTAAATCTACAAAAAAAAAAAATTTAAAATAGATGTGCAAAGAATTCGCAATGGTTTTTTCTTTGGACTATTAGAGAATACTTGCGACTATAACATATGTAAAATTTAGCCCGGATGTCGGCGGATGTATGTAACTTTTTTGTTCCTAAAATTAAAAATATAGAGAAAAAATACCCTTTCTTCTTAATAACGGAATGTTAAATATATTGAGAATACTATAATTGCGAAAGAATTACTATTACAAAATTTTACTTACCTTCGAGCTTAGAATGCATCAAAAAAATTATATAAAAATGTTCACTTAAAAGAAATATGAAGCTTAATATTCAACAAGAATTTTGCAAATTAATCAATGCATTTTACGGCCACTCCTGCCTTCTTACTTCAATTACTCAATATATATGAGAAAAAAAAGCAAAAATCCCGTTACTTTGTTTGTTTTCTTTCATTTCTCATTACACTTTTCTTGGAATAAGAACTTTGTTTTTGTCCAGCTAGCTTGTTCTACACGAAACACTGTGCAACGCCTGCAGTTGTAGATGATTTTTTTGACATTTTTTCAGGCTGATCGTAGTAGTCGCACTCGCTAGCCTCTTGGTATTCAGTATTTCTTTAAATCACTGACCCTGATCTACCTACTGAACACTCATCATCAAAATACATACCGACACAGACACACCATCCATATACATACATTTAGATAAGGGCTACTTCTCTCAATGTATTTAAATTGGACATCTTTTCGGTAAAAAAATGTAGTAAATTGTTTAAGGTCGCTCAGCACTCATCTATATTTCACGGATAAACATTTTAAAAGGATTTTCAGCCGTGTTTAACCAGGATCACTTCTAGTAAACAGTAATAAAATTTAATACTTATACATCGTTACTTCTTTAACACCGTTGCTTATTGTAGGCATATTCCACATTATGAATCAAGCTCTTAAGGAATTAAAAGCAATTTCAAAGAAAAAAAGCTCAAAAAAGCCAATTAATAAAAAATTAAAAATGTATCCTTGTAGTTCTTGTGAAAAGATATATACTCGGATGAGGAGTTTAGATAGACATATTACAATGAAACATCAAGTTATAAAAAAACCCTCATTTTTTGCGAGCAATGTAAAATTCAAGTGAAACAAAATGTATGAGAACAAATATGCATAAAAAGAATTGTATGCATAATGTAAATAGTAATATTAAATGTATTAACGCTATGTTTAGTAATCCTATTGAGACATACTTTTTGGAAAACGATCAACCAAATGATTTAATTATTGAACATTTTTTTGATAAACATTTTAACGAATTATCTGCACTTTTAGAGAAATCTATAGAAAAGCATCAAATTTAACTTTGAGTTATTTTGTAAATATATTAAAATAAAAGAAAATATTGAAGAATTCGCTATAATGTCACACCAAACATTAATGACTGAAGCATTTATGGAGAACAATAATGTTGGCGAAATAATTAAGGAAAAGTTTAGTAAATTGATTGAAAAAATTAAAACATTTCAAGAGCGAGATAGTGGTTAGAGGCTCATTATATATACCACTACCAAAATTAATAGCAGATAAAAAAGTTTGTATCAATATTTTTAACAATGATATATATTGCTTTAAGTGGGCCATAATTTCATCTCTTTACCAACCCCCAACACATAGACAAAGGTGTTCTTCATATCACATTAGGAATATCCAAGATTCCATTATAACTTTAATTAATAATAAAGTAGTCAATTTTGAAAATTTAAGTTTCCCATTACATATAAAAGATATTGAAATATTTGAATCAAATAATCCAGACATTAGTGTAAATGTGTTTGGTATAGAAGAATATTTGGTAGTAGGACCCTATTATTTAACAAAAGAAGAAAAATCACATCACATTAACTTATTTCTTTACACAGTGATGATTTCAATGAAAGCCATTATGTTTGGATAAAAAATTTAAGTAGATTAATGGGGCATCAAGTTACAAGACATGGGAATAAATTATATTTTTGCAATACATCTCTAATACATTTTGATAATGAAGAAAAATTACTAACCCATAAAAAGCATTGTAGAACAATTGTAACACGCATGCCTACACCTGAGAAAGGAATGCTAAAATTTGAAAATTTCAAAAAACAATTAGATTTACCACTTACTATATGCAAATTTCGAATGTATTCTAAAACCAATAGATATTCAAAATTCTAGTAGGACTCAATGTGTACAAGAACATATTTCTTATGCCTATTGTTATTTTATTAAGTGCTCATATAATAGCGAACTGAATCGTTTTAAAATATATAGCGGTGTTGATGCTCCCAAACATTTTTTAAAAGTATTTTGGATGATGTTTTAGATATTTACCACCTATATTTGAGTAAAATATTTAGAATGTATCCATTAACTGCCAACCAACTTAGGCGTCAAAACGAAGATATATTTTGCCATATTTTTGGAATGGAACTTTTATTAAAATAGGGTAGCAGACCATTGCCACTTAACTGGTGAATATATGTGATGGACATAACAAATGTAATTTAGAATATCAGATATCAAATTTTATTCCAGTATTTTTTCATAATTTATCTAAATATGATTGTCATTTATTTATTAAAGAGTTGGCATCTGTAGAAGGCGATATAAATATTATTCCTTTAAGCAAAGAGTTGTATATTTCAATATCAAAGAGAATATATGTCAATAAAAAGATACCATTGAACTTAGGTTTTTAGATTCATTTCGATTCATGACTTCTAGCTTAGACAGTTTAGCTAAGAACTTAAGTAATAATGATTTAGAAATAACAAAGGCTTATTTCCCCAATGATCATCACTTTGATTTAATGAAACGTAAAGGTATTTTTCCATATGACCACTTAGATTCAGAAGATGTCTCAACGAAACACAATTACCTGATCGTTCAAATTTCTTTAAGAAATTACCAAATGAATCGTGTAGCATCGATGATTATCAGCATGCACAAAATGTTTTGACAACATTTAATTGTTCCAATTTATTAGATTATTTATTATTATATCTAAAAGTAGGTGTGCTACTCCTCAGTGACATTTTTGAAAATTTTAGAAAATTATGTAAAGGAATTTATCGACTAGACCCTTGTCAATATTATACATCTCCAGGATTATCTTGGTACGCAATGCTCAAAAATAACTAGAATAGAATTAGAATTTTTACTGATGAAAACATGCATAATTTTATAATGTTGGGAATTAGGAGCGGGTTTGTTCAATGTTGCAAACGGCGTTCAGTTGGTAACAATAAATATTTAAGTGATTACGATGCGACTAAGTCTTCAAATTATATAATTTATTTGGATGTTAATAATTTATATGGTTATGCTATGTCACAATAATAATTTTGAATGGATTGAAAACGTAGAAGAGTTGGACGTGTTTAGCATACCAGAAGATTCTTTAGTCGGATACACATTAGAAGTAGATTTAGATTATCCCATAACCACTCACAGTATTCATAATGATTTACCATTTTGTTTTGAAAATAACTTGGCTCAATGAAAAACTCAAAGTTGATTGGTGATTTGAGAAACAAAATAAAATATATTATTCATTATAGAAATTTACAACAATGTATTAAACATGGACTTGTATTAAAGAAAATTCATAGAATTCTACAATTTAATCAATCGGATTTGCTAAAAAAATATATTGATTTAAATAAATATCATAGAACATTAGCAGCAAATAAGTTTGAGGAAAATTTCTTTAAATTATTGAATAATGCTGTGTATGGGAAAACTATGGAAAATGTAGATAAAACAGTTGATGTAAAATAAATACAAGATTGGGAAAATACTAGTATTGGGGGAAGAGGTAGGAAAAAATTAGGTGCTAGAGCCTTAATAGCAAAACCAAATTTCCATAGTCTAAGCAAATTTTCTAATAATTTAATAGCGGTTCCATTGAAACAAGTGTCAACTCTGTACAATAAACCGATACATATTGGTTTTACCGTATTCGAACTACCCATATTTAAAATGTATAGTTTTCATTATGATTAAATCAAAGAGAAATATAAAAATAATATTGCTTTGAATTATATGGATACTGATTCATTCATATATGATATTCAAATTGATGACTTTTATAATGATATTCATGATGATATTTCAAAATTTTTCGATACATCCTCATATCCAAAGGAAAATATTTTTAATTTTCCTCAGTTGAATAAGAAGGTTCTAGGTATGATGAAGGATTAATGTAATGGGAAGTTAATAAAACAGCTTATAGGTTTAAGAGCAAAAATGAAATCATTTAAAATTGATAACGATATAAATGAAACTAAAAAAATTTAGGGAATAAAAAAGTGCGTAACTTCTACATTGAGTTTAAGTGATTTTAGAAAATGTCTGTTTGAAAATAAATTGAATAATGCATCAATGTATACATTTAGTTCTAAATTACATACGGTTTATACACAAAAGATTTATAAAGTAGCTCTAAGCAATATGGATGATAAGCGAATTGTACGAGAAAATCATATTGATACTTATGCTAATACATTAGGAAAAAATAATAATAAACAATTTATATTTTATATAATTTATTTTTATTAAAGAATAATTTTAAACATAATTGACCACATATTACTGTGTTGTATTTTTCTTTCTGCTCATAATTGTAATGTATTGATGGCTTCAGATAATTAATCAGTTCAATCGGTAGCTGTAAATTTGCAAAACTATGAAAATATTATTTTCAGTTTTTCTTAACACTTTCATGGTCTTAGCAAGATTTGACATGATTTTAAACGAGCGATCTAAAAAATCTGTTACCTATATGCTGTGAATCTGGTCTGGCATCAATTTTACTTATTTTTAACTGTTATATATTAAACTTGACTCGGGGTTTGCTAACAAGGTGACTGTAACCTTTAATAATGTTACCGGTAATTTCCTTGTACATATTTGTTGTGAAGATCTCTTCTAATTATGAATCGATTTTGTTTTTGCGGATGGTAGGTTTTTATGTTGATATTAATTCGCAAGTTGATTAAGTATATATACACCGACACACATATATATACAGAGAAACAATTTCGTTGCCTACTTTAAGGCGCACACGTTCTTAAGCTTAGAGTGTTTATATTAATCCACAAGTTGATTAAGTATATACACACCGACACACATATATATACAGCAAAACAATTTCGTTGCCTACTTTAAGGCGCACAATTCTTATGCTTAGAGCTTTTTGTTTCTGTTCTGGCCGATGTATAAGAAAAAGCTTAGATAGTGAGTGTGTGTGTGGTGTGTGTGTGTGTGTGTGTGAACTTTGTGAACCCTGCAAGAAATCGAGCGACTGATACTGATCAGATATCAGTGACTCGATTTCTTGCTGGGTTCACAAAGTTCACACACACACACGCATTTGCGGTTTTGCGGTCACACACACCCCACACACACGCACAAGCTCTAAGCTTTTTCTTATACATTGGCCAGAACAGAAGCAAAAAGCTCTAAGCTTAAGAACGTGTGAGCCTAAAAGTAGGCAACGGAATTGTTTTGCTGTATATATATGTGTGTCGGTGTGTATATATGTTATCAACTTGTGGATTAATATACACATAAAAACCTACCATCTGCAAAAACAAAATCGATTCATAATTAGAAGAAATCTTCACAACAAATATGTACAAGGAAATTACCGGTAACATTATTAAAGGTTACAGTCACCTTGTTAGCAAACCCCGAGTCAAGTTTAATATATAACAGTTCAAAATAAGCAAAATTGCTGCCAGACCAGATTCTTATCAGATACACAACTGTTAGGTAACAGATTTATCAGATTCTTATAAGAACACAGCTGATAGGTAACATATTTTTTAGATCGCTCGTTTAAAATCATGTCAAATATCCATATGACTGTATTAGCAAATCTTGCTAATACCATGGAAGTATTAAGAAAATCTAAAAAGAATATTTTGATAGTTTTGGAAATTTACAGACACCGATTAAACTGGTTAATTATCTGAAGCCATCAATACATTACAATTATGAGCAGAAAGAAAAATACAACACAGTAATATGTGGTCAATTATGTTTAAAATTTTTATTTTATAAAAATTAATTATATAAAATATAAATTGTTTATTATTATTTTTTCTTAAATGTATTATAGTAAAGTACTACTATGAGGTTTCGAAATGACCATAAGGATAAGTATCAATATGATTTTCTCGTACAATTCGCTTATCATCCATATTGCTTAGAGCTACTTTATAAATATTTTGTGTATAAACCGTATGTAATTTAGATCTAAATGTATACATTGATGCATTATATAATTTATTTTCCAACAGACATTTTCTAAAATCACTTAAACTCAATGTACAAGTTACGCACTTTTTTATTCCCTTAATTTTTTTGGTTTCATTTATATCGTTATCAACTTTAAATGAATACATTTTTGCTCTTAAACCTATTAACTTCCCATTACATTCATCCTTCATCATACCTAGAACCTTCTTATTCAACTGAGGAAAATTAAAAATATTTTCCTTTGGATATGGGGATGTATCGAAAAATTTTGAAATATCATCACGAATATCATTATAAAAGTCATCAGTTTGAATATCATATATGAATGAATCAGTATCCATATAATTCAAAGCAATATTATTTTTATATTTCTCTTTGATTTAATCATAATGAAAACTATACATTTCAAATTTGGATAGTTCTAATATGGTAAAACCAATATGTATCGGTTTATTGTACAGAGTTGACACTTGTTTCAATTGAATCGCTATTAAATTATTAGAAAATTTGCTTAGATTATGGAAATTTGATTTTGCTATTAAGGCTCTAGCACCTAATTTTTTCCTACCTCTTCCCCAATACTACTATTTTCCCAATCTTGTACTAATTTAACATCTACTCTTTTATCTACATTTTCCATAGTTTTCCCATACACGGCATTATTCAATAATTTAAAGAAATTTTCCTCAAACTTATTTGCTGCTAATGTTCTATGATAAATATTTAAATCAATATATTTTTTTAGCCAATCCGATTGATTAAATTGTAGAATTCTATGAATTTTCTTTAATAGAAGACCATGTTTAATACATTGTTGTAAATTTCTATAATGAATAATATATTTTATATTGTTTCTCAAATCACCAATAAACTTTGAGTTTTTCATTGAGCCAACTTATTTTCAAAACAAAATGGTAAATCGTTATGAATATTGTGAGTGGTTATGGGATAATCTAAATCTACTTCTAATATGTATCCGACTAAAGAATCTTCTGGTATGCTAAAAACGTCCAACTCCTCTACCTTACAATCCATTCAAAATTATTATGAGGGATATATTGTGACATAGCATAACCATATAAATTATTAACATCTAAATAAATTATATAATTTGAATACTTAATCGCATCGTAATCACTTAAATATTTATTGTTAGCAACTGAACGCCGTTTGCAACATTGAACAATCCCGCCCCTAATTCCCGACATTATAAAATTATGCTTGTTTTCATTAGTAAACAATTCTAATTCTATTCTAGTTATTTTGAGCATTGCGTCCCAAGATAATCCTGGAGATGTATAATATTGAAAAGGTCTAGTCAATAAATTCCTTTACATAATTTTCTAAAATTTTCAAAGATGTCACTGAGGAGTAGCACATCTACTTTAGATATAATAATAAATAATCTAATAAATTGAAACAATTAAATGTTGTCCAAACATTTTGTGCATGCTGATAATCATCGATTCTACACGATTAATTTGATAATTTATTAAAGAAATGTGAACGATCAGGTAATTGTGTTTCGCTGAGACGTTCTTCTGAATCTAAGTAGTCATATGGAAAAATACCTTTACGTTTCATTAAATCAAAGTGATGATCGGTTGGGAAATAAGCCTTTGTTATTTCCAAATCATTATTACCTAAATCCTTAGCTAAATTGTCTAAGCTAGAAGTCATGAATCGAAATGAATCTAAAAACCTAAATTCAATGGTATCTTTATTATTAACATTCATATATTCTCTTTGATATTGAAATATACAACTCTTTGCTTAAGGGAATAATATTTATATCGCCTTATACTGATGCCAACTCTTTAATAAATAAATGACAATCATTTTTAGATAAATTATGAAAAAATACTGGAATAAAATTTGATATCTGATATTCTAAATTACATTTATTATGTCCAGCACATATATTCACCAGTTAAGTGGCAATGGTCTGCTACCCTATCATTTAGTAAAAGTTCCATTCCAAAAATATGGCAAAATATATGCTCGTTTTGACGCCTAAGTTGGTTGGCAGTTAATGGATTCATTCTAACTATTTTACTCAAATGTAGGTGGTAAATATCTTAAACATCATCGAAAATACTTTTAACAAGTAAGGAAGGTTAAGTTCGGGTGTAACCGAAGATTACATACTCAGTTGAGAGCTATGGTGACAACATAAGGGAAAATAACCATGTAGGAAAATGAACCGAGGGAAACCCTGGAATGTGTTTGTATGACATGTGTATCAAATTAAAGGCATTAAAGAGTATTTTGTGAGGGAGTGGGCCATTTAGGGATATAGCCATAAAGGGAGATCAGGGTTGACTCTAGAATGCGTTTGTACGATATGGGTATCAAATGAAAGGTGTTAATGAGTATTTTAAAAGGGAGTAATCCTTAGTTCCATAGGTGGACGCCGTTTCGAGATATCGCCACAAAGGTGGACCAGGGGCGACCCTAGAATTTGTTTGTACAATATGGGAATCAAACGAATGGTGTTAATGAGTATTTTAAAAGGGAGTGGGCCTTAGTTCTCTTAGGTGGATGCCGTTTCGAAATATCGCCATATAGGTGGACCAGGGGTGACTCTAGAATGTGTTTGTACGATATGGGTATCAAATTAAAGGTATTAATGAGGGTTTTAAAAGGGAGTGGTGGTTGTTGTATAGGTGATCGCATTTTCGAGATATCGCCATAAAGGTGGACCAGGGGTGACCCTAGAATTTGTTTGTACAATATGGGTATCAAATGAAAGGTGGTAATGAGAGTTTTAAAAGGGAGTGGTGTGAAGGCGTTTTCCAGATATCGACCAAAATGTGGACCAGGGTGACCCAGAACATCATCTGTTGGATACCGCTAATTTATTTATATATGTAATACCTGTCAAGATTTTAAGGGTTTTTTATTTCGCCCTGCAGAACTTTTTCATTTTCTTCTACTTAATATAGTAGGTGTCACAACCATTTTATAAAGTTTTTTCTAAAGTTATATTTCGCGTCAATAAAACACTCCAATTAGCTTACCATGTTTCATCCCTTTTTTCGTATTTGGTATAGAATTATGGCATTTTTTTAATTTTTCTTAATTTTCGATATCGAAAAAGTGGGCGTGGTCATAGTCGGATTTCGTTCATTTTTCATACCAAGATAAAGTGAGTTCAGATAAGTACGTGAACTAAGTTCAGTAAAGATATGTAGATTTTTGTTCAAGTTATCGTGTTAACGGCCATGCGGAAGGACAGACGGACGACTGTGTATAAAAACTGGGCGTGGCATCAACCGATTTCGCCCATTTTCACATAAAACGCTTAACGTCATAAAATCTATGCCCCTACCAAATTTCAAAAGGATTGGTTAATTTTTGTTCGACTTATGGCGTTAAAAGTATCCTAGACAAATTAAATGAAAAAGGGCGGAGCCACGCCCATTTTGAAATTTTCTTTTATTTTTGCATTTTGTTTCACCATATCATTACTGGAGTTGAATGTGGACATAATTTATTTATATACTGTAAAGATATTAAATTTTTTGTTAAAATTTTACTTTAAAAAAATTTTTTTTTAAAAGTGGGCGTGGTCCTTCTCCGATTTTGCTAATTTTTATTAAGCGTACATATAGTAACAGGAGTAACGTTCCTGCCAAATTTCATCATGATATCTTCAACGACTGCCAAATTACAGCTTGCAAAATTTTAAATTACCTTCTTTTAAAAGTGGGCGGTGCCACGCCCATTGTCCAAAATTTTACTAATTTTTTATTCTGCGTCATAAGTTCAACTCACCTACCAAGTTTCGTCGCTTTAGCTGTCTTCTGTAATGAATTATCGCACTTTTTCGGTTTTTCGAAATTTTCGATATCGAAAAAGTGGGCGTGGTTATAGTCCGATATCGTTTATTTTAAATAGCGATCTGAGATGAGTGCTCAGGAACCTACATACCAAATTTCATCAAGATACCTCAAAATTTACTCAAGCTATCGTGTTAACGGACGGACGGACGGACGGACGGACGGACATGGCTCAATCAAATTTTTTTTCGATCCTGATTATTTTGATATATGGAAGTCTATCTCGATTCCTTTATATATGTACAACCAACCGTTATCCAATCAAACTTAATATACTCTGTGAGCTCTGCTCAACTGAGTATAAAAACATATTTTGGAGCATCAACACCGCTATATATTTTAAAACGATTCAGTTCATTATTATATGAGCACTTAATAAAATAACAATAGGCATAAGGAATATGTTCTTGTACACATTGCGTCCTATTAGAATTTTGAATATCTATTTGTTTTAGAATACATTCGAAATCTGCATATATAGTAAGTGGTACATCTAATTGTTTTTTAAAATTTTCAAATTTTAGCATTCTTTTCTCAAGTGTAGGCATGCGTGTTATAATTTTTCTACAATGCTTTTTATGGGTTAGTAATTTTTCTTCCTTATACAAATTTATTAGAGATGTATTGCAAAAATATAATTTATAATCACCTCTTTTAACTTGATGCCCCATTAATCTACTTAAATTTTTTATCCAAACAGAATGGCTTTCATTGAAATCATCACTGTATAAAGAAATAAGTTAATGTGATGTGATTTTTCTTCTTTTGTTAAATAATAGGGTCCTACTACCAAATTGTCTTCTATACCAAACACATTTACACTAATATCTGGATTATTTGATTCAAATATTTCAATATCTTTTATATGTAATGGGAAACTTAAATTTTCAAAATTGACTACTTTATTATTAATTAAAGTTATAATGGAATCTTGGATATTCCTAATGTGATATGAAGAACACCTTTGCCTATGTGTTGGGGGTTGGTAAAGAGATGAAATTATGGCCAACTTAAAGCAATATATATCATTGTTAAAAATATTGATACAAGCTTTTTTATCTGCTATTACTTTTGGTAGTGGTATATATAATAAGCATCTAATTGGTTGGTATTTATTTATGTTTACTTCTAGATGGATAATTTCACTTAGACTACAACCACTATCCCACTCTTGAAATGTTTTAATTTTTTCAATCAATTTACTAAACTTTTCCTTAATTATTTCGCCAACATTATTGTTCTACATAAATGCTTCAGTCATTAATGTTTGGTGTGACATTATAGCGAATTCTTCAATATTTTCTTTTATTTGAATATATTTACAAAATAACTCAAAGTTAAATTTGATGCTTTCATGCTTTTCTATAGATTTCTGTAAAAGTGCAGATAATTCGTTAAAATGTTTATCAAAAAAATGTTCAATAATTAAATCGTTGGGTTGATCGTTCTCCAAAACGTATGTCTCAATAGGATTATTAAACATAGCGTTAATACATTAATATTACTATTTACATTATGCATACAATTCTTTTTATTCATATTTATTCTCAAGTGTGCTGCCCATACATTTTGTTTCACTTGAATTTTACATTGCTCGCAAAAAATGAGGGATTTTTTTTATAAATTGGTGTTTCATTGTAATATGTCTATCTAAACTCCTCTTCCGAGTATATATCTTTTCACAAGAACTACAAGGATACATTTTTGATTTTTTATTAATTGGCTTTTTTCAGCTTTTTTTCTTTGAAATTGCTTTTAAATCCTTAAGAGCTTGATTCATAATGTGGAATATGCCTACAATAAGCAACGGTGTTAAAGAAGTAACGATGTATAAGTATTAAAGTTTATTACTGTTTACTAGAAGTGATCCTGGTTAAACACGGCTGAAAATCCTTATAAAATGTTTATCCGTGAAATATAGATGAGTGCTGAGCGGCTTTAAACAATTTACTACATTTTGTATGTATGTATATGGATGGGTGTGTCTGTGTCGGTATCTATTTTGTGGTTTGTTGATGTATATATATATATATATATATAATTTATATGCTGTCATGTTTAAGGAGCTCAATATTAAGACAACCTTTAGTTAATTATGAAATTATCACATGCATATATATATGGACCAGCATCATCAGAATGTACACACACAAACTTACAATCAAATAAAATACCAAACAAAATGTTAAAACTGCCCCTGATCGGGTTTCTATGTTTTATACTTACGGAAAATTCGGATAACGAATTTAATTGAATGAAATACAGCATGAAGTTTTATTTACATATATACATATAAATATGTTTCAATGTTGTACGGTTAAGGTTTCTTATCAGTGTGGTTTAATAAAATTCCCATGTGCAAACATATGTGACGGCATGTACACACATACTTACAATCTATAAAATGCCAAACAAAATGTTCAATAATGTAAAATCATAAGTTCAATATTAAGATGCCCTTTAGTTAATTATGAAATTCTCACATGCATATATATGGGACAGTATGTTTACAAAACGAAGTCAAGGGGCTCTTTAGAAATCTAAGGGACTCTTTAAAAATGCTCGGGTGAATCCTATGACTCATTATACTTTTCGTTTCACATTTCTCCTTTCACAATTTCCTCTAGAACCGGCATTTCTCTACTACTCAGATGTTCTTCGAAGTTCTTTCCCAATACGATGATGTCGTCTAGGTACACTAAGCATGTTTTCCAATGTAGTCCTCCATGAGTCTTTCAAAAGTATCTGGTGCGTTACACAGTCCAAAAGTCATCACTGTAAATTGCCAATGACCATCAGCGACACTGAAGGCTGTTTTCTCTTTGTCTTCCTCCTTCACTTCCACTTGCCAGTAACCGCTTTTCAAGTCCAGTGTGGAAAACCATACCGTACAGATAGCGAGTTCAGAATATCGTCAATTCTTGGCAATGGGTAGCTATCCTTTTTCGTATCATCGTTCAACTTGCGGTAGTCCACGCAAAACCTCATTTTTCCATTCTTCTTCTTCACAGAGACCATCGGTGAGCTCCCTGGACTAGCTGATGGTTCGATGACGCCGCTGTCGCTCATTTCTTGTACGATTTGACTCACAACTTCCCGCTTCGCCAGTGGAACACTACGGGGAGCTTGACGGATCGGCCTCGCTCCAGTGTCAATTTGCTATTTCACAACGTCGGTGCGGCCTGCTTTGGAGCCATCTTGGTCAAATATATTCGCGTACTCTAGGAGCAGTTGTTTTGCCTTACTCTGATCGGCTTCCTCTAGCCCCTCCGTCCATGCTGTGATGTCATTTGAAAGATCAGTATTACTAGTTGAAACGTATTCCTGGAGCTGTTCACAGTTAATAACTACTTCAGCCTCTTGGCATCTTCCCAAAATAGCTCCTTTGGTCAGTTTGAGTGGTGACTTGAACTCATTGAGTACTCTTACTGGAATACGTCCATCTTGTTTTGTCATACCCAGGGTTTTTCCTACAAATACATTCGGTGTTGATTTCTTTGCTGATTCAACAACCCACAATTTGTTTGTCCCACAACTCCATCAACCTTTGCCCAGATGACTGCTTCCGGTTTTGGTGGTATTTGCCAGCACTCGTTTACTGCTGTAGCCTCTCTCGTATCAGAAGTTAAGTGGCACATCCGTGTTCTTATATCGCATAGTCTTGCTTTGCATATCGATCTTGATGCCTCGGTTGATTAAGAAGTCCACTCCAATTATGATTTCATCAACAATACCTGCCACTATAAAATTGTGTCTACCGTGACGTTCCCAATTCTGACTTCACATGCTACTTCTCCTAAAACTGTGGTATTTTCTCCAGTGGCTGTGCGCAATCTTGCTCCATGCAATGGTCTTATCTTCTTGTTGACTAAATCCGCTCGAATGATGGAATGAGATGCACCCGTATCTACAGTCAGTAAACGTTCCTTTCCATCGACATGTCCTCCGACAGTAAGATTGCTCGACCTTCTTCCAATCTGCGAGATAGAGATTATGGGGTATTCAATTGAGGGGGAGCCAGCAGTCGCCCCTTGCTGCTGACTCGCTTTACTTTAACGATTAATTGGTCTTGGAGATCTGCTCATCTCCTTCAGCTGTGCGTTTACGACCACCCACATTGTTGGAACTGTTAGGGTTGGTGTTGCAATAACGCGCAATGTGCCCTGGCTTTCCACACTTAAAGCATTCGACTGAATCATTATTCTTCTGCTGCGTACCCTTCAATGCTTCCAAAATTTTGTCTACCCACTCTGGTCTTTCTACTTCGACACGATGAGCCTTATATGCTTGTTTACTCAAAAGGGAGGCAATTTTCTGAGTCAGTGCATGTGATACCGTTTCTGCGAATGTGAGTTTTGAGTTTGCATATGTCGTTCGCTTCATTTCCACGTCCCGTATGCTATTTATAAAACTCTGGATTTTTACCCTCTCGGTGTATTCCACGGGTGCGTCCGCATTTCCCAAATGAGCCAACCTTTCAACATCCGACGCAAACTCTTATTAGCTTTTTGGTAACGGTTTTGCAACTCAATTTGGTATATCTGTTTCCTGTGTTCGCTTCCCTATCACCTCTCTAGAGCGCTCATCTATGTTTCATAGTTGTTCCGTTCGTACTCTGGAATTGTCTGCAATATTTCAACTGCAGGCCCTTTCAATGCCACGAACAGTGCAGCAACTTTATCTTCCGCATTCCAGTTGTTCACTGCTACGGTCTTCTCAAACTGTAGCTTAAAGGCCTGGAAAGGAACAGAACCAATGAAGATGGAGTTTTTACCTTCGTATTACTCACTGAAGCAGCCGGGCGATTAAGTTGCAATTCCTGTATACGACCTCTCAAAGCATCCATCTCTGCCTCGAATTTTTCTTCAAACTGCATTATTTATTCGTCCATGCGCGCTTCGAGTTTTGATGGTATACGCGCCTCTTGTGCTTCTAGTTGTACTGTTATGCGTGTCTCTTGTTCTTTCAGTTCAGTTGCCATATATGTTTTTTGTTCTTCCAGCTGTGATGAAATTTGTGTTTGCTGTGCTTCAATCTTCTATGTTATGCGGGTCTCCTGTGAATCCATCTTGGATGTTATACGGTTCTCCTGTGATTCCAGTTGAGATGGCATTTCGGTGATATTTGTGACATTTGCTTCAACACTACTAGTATAGCGTTAGTGTCAACCAGGGGCGTAGCCAGAAAATTGCCTTGCGGGGGTTCAAAAAACATTTTTTTTAAGTTAAATAAATAAAAAAAATGTTGTCTTTAGCTTTAACATTAAAGTACGTGTATTTAGAATGTGATATGAAAAATGTTACATTAAAAACTCAAGCGCATGCGTCGGCTTTTGTTTGCCATTTCATCTAAAACTTCATCAACGGTAACAATTTGATCGTTTAGTTCGGCAAACAAACAGAACCGTAAGCAATGTTTATATTTATGTTTATATGTAGCTTGTCGCCGTAACGTAAGGGCAGAAGAATCATGCAAATATTCAGACGCATGGAGTTTTCATATTTGCCTTTTCATTCCGATTAATGTAATCGCGGTTGAGGTAAACGAGCAAACGCCTGAATTGATTATATTCACGCATGCAAAAAGTTGGTTGATTTTAAATCAATGTCGATTATGTTCGTTTAAGCAAGTTGGATCATTGAACACGATCATGTTGCCGAATGTAATCGAACGTTGTTGTGTTCGATTTTTGCTGTTATGATATGTATGTAGATTAGGCAAATTTAGGCAAATTTACAAGGAAACTTCGTTATGAAATTATTGTAAAAGTTAACATGTACATTTGTGTATTTAATAAATTGCAGAATTATTATGAAACAGAATAAGATTAAAATATAAGTGTTCACTTCGTACTTGCATATTAAAAATATCATATCACCAACAAAGTAAATACCTAGCAAAATTATAAAGAAATTTATTAACATAGACAGAAAAAAATCAAATATTTGAATTGTAACGACCTAAAAAATCAAATGATCCTGATGCAAGGGGGGATTTTTAAATTTATACAGTCAACCGTCTCGAGCCTACATTCCATGTTTCATATTTCTCCTTTCGAAAACTGGTTTTGAATGGCCTTTCTGTTTGAGTTTCCAAGTCGGAAAGATATATGGTTTTTAGCTTAATTGTGCCCAACTTGAAGGACTCGGTTCAATTTGAATGGGAATAATTCCTGGATACAGCGAAGCACGTTTGTATACACTTAGATCTGACGGACAGCTGATTAAATCAGTTTCCTTAAAATTATTTTCGGAAAGGCGAGATGAATTTTTAATACAATCTCATAGCTTTTTTCCCTTCGCTGGCGTTTTGAAAAAAGAAGGGACTACTTTGCCGTCCTCGTTGTTGTAACACGCACCTCAATCCTCATACCTTGTTACCTTTTTCATACTTTCTATGATCTAAATGGAGCTGTGAAAGGATTCAAGGGGTTGATAAGCGCAACACAAATACAGGGGAATCCTGTTACAAATATCAAAGTTTCCTATAAATGTTTGGTAGGCGGGGATCTGGCGACCCCTAGCTCCTCATGGGTTAGGGGGCGGGTGGCGGGATTGCCTAAAAGGTTCAATATGGTTATATTATATCGTTCCGGGATAGACGGGTTTGTACTTTAATGATGCTTGTTACCGGGACGTTCTGGATATATGTTGGGAAAAGTACCATAAACACCGATATCACTCCCTAAAACCTTCGGGGATGATGGTGACACCACGCGAGTGTCGAAACAATTATTTTGCAATTAAAAATAACTTTAAACGACAAAAAAGATTTTGTTTTTATTTACGTATATATATAAGTCGTTTAGCACTAAATATATATAAAAAAATATATAAAAACATAGAATGTTGAAATTTGACATGTGGACTGTAATTTTAAGACTCTTGATACAAATTTGAAAAACAATTTTAAAATGGGTGTGGCACCGCCCACTTGCGGTCAAATCAATTTTACAAATATTATTAATCATAAATCAAAAATCGTTAAACCTATCGTAACACAATTCGGCAGAGAGGTTGCCTTTACTATAAGGAATGCTTTGAAGAAAAATTTATAAAATGGGTTAAGGACCACGCCCACTTTTATATAAAATATTTTTAAAAGGCTCGTGGACGCGTAAAATAAGCTATATCTTTGCAAAATACCTTTATATCAATAGTATTTAATTTCCCTAGTGGATTTAATGAATGATGATGATGGATGAAACTTTAAATTTTTAAAAATGGACGTGGTATCGCCCTTTTATGACTAAGCAATTTTCTATGTTTCGGGAGCCATAACTCGAAAAAAATTTACATATCGTAACAAAATTGGGTAAACATATTTTCCTTATATTAGGAAATATTTCTAGAAAAAATGGACAGGATCGGTTAAAGGCCACGGCAACTTAGATATAAAATAAAATTTAAAAGGGTGGCAACTTTGTTAGCTGACCTAATCATGTGGAAACAACTTCATAGCTTAAAAGGACATTTAACGGAAATGTGAAGCTTCTCAAAGCCAAAATAATGACATATCAATTTTAAAAATCGGACGTCAAATAACAAAGTTACAACGGAAAAACCTTTTCTGCTGCATTTCGAAGGATCACAAAAAAAAAAATTATTTTTTTCCGAAACCCTCTCAACATAATCTTTAACTGTAGGGGCGGACAAAAGAAACTTTTTTTTCGACCCAGTCTAAGGTACATGTAACGAATTTGGTCGCGATGCATGAACTTCAGTAATAAGTGAAAACAAGGGATTGAATTAAAGTGCCGATGAGTAGCGTTAGAAAGCGATTCTTGTTTATTGACGAAATTCATTTCTATTTATACAAAAGTTCTTAACCTACACATACATACTTACATGAATGTTTACATACTAAAAGTGCATGACTTAATAATGAAAAATGGTTCGTCAGGAAATTACTGTATTGACCTACATATTGTCAATATGATCCCGCGCGTAAGCTGGTTGGTATGACGAATCAATATGTTGGGCGATTTGGCAAATGCGAATGAACTCATGGTGGTTATCTGGGTCAATTAAATATGAACGTTTGTTTGTATGTATATTTGTAACATTAAGCGTGTTCGAAGTGAGGTGAGTTCCACGCAACACTACACCATCGGCCTTTTAAGTGAGCGCATATAATTTTGTGCTTAATAATAGACGGTCACTCTAATGACACTGTTAGAAGTGTGCCGTGTTGTTTCATTTTACGTTAAATGACCCAGTCAACTTGCTTCGTGTTACCAAATAATTTTTTGAATTCAGTTGTAATTTATGTCATAGTGGTAACTTGATATTGCTGACTTTTGCAAGTTTCTTTTGTATATTTATAATGGTGAGTAATGTTACATGTTTTGCACAGCTGTCCTTTAAGTGCATCGACTCACCTAAAAATCAGCTTGTGTTTACAAATTAACGTTTATGAGGTAATGGTAACTTGATACCAAAATGAATTTGTATGTTTAAGTAAGGTTTTTTTTCTCCTTTTTATACTCAGTTGAGCAGAGCTCACAGAGTATATTAAGTTTGATTGGATAACGGTTGGTTGTACAGGTATAAAGGAATCGAGATAGATATAGACTTCCATATATCAAAATCATCAGGATCGAAAAAAAATTTGATTGAGCCATGTCCGTCCGTCCGTCCGTCCGTTAACACAATAACTTGAGTAAATTTTGAGGTATCTTGATGAAATTTGGTATGTAGGTTCCTGAGCACTCATTTCAGATCGCTACTTAAAATGAACGATATCGGACTATAACCACGCCCACTTTTTCGATATCGAAAATTTCGAAAAACCGAAAAAGTGCGATAATTCATTACCAAAGACAGATAAAGCGATGAAACTTGGTAGGTGGGTTGAACTTATGACGCAGAATAGAAAACTAGTAACATTTTTGACAATGGGCATGGCACCGCCCACTTTTAAAAGAAGGTAATTTAAAAGTTTTACAAGCCTTAATTTGGCAGTCGTTGAAGATGTCATGATGAAATTTGGCAGGAACGTTACTCCTATTACTATATGTACGCTTAATAAAAATTGGGAAAATCGGAGAAGGACCACGCCCACTTTTAAAAAAAATTTTTTTTAAAGTAAAATTTTAACAAAAAATTTAATATCTTTGCAGTATATAAGTAAATTATGTCAACATTCAACTCCAGTAATGATATGGTGCAACAAAATACAAAAATAAAAGAAAATTTCAAAATGGGCGTGGCTCCGCCCTTTTTCATTTAATTTGTCTAGGATACTTTTAATGCCATAAGTCGAACAAAAATTTACCAATACTTTTGAAATTTGGTAGGGGCATAGATTTTATGACGCTAACTGTTTTCTGTGAAAATGGGCGAAATCGGTTGAAGCCACTCCCAGTTTTTATACACAGTCGTCCGTCTGTCCTTCCGCATGGCCCTTAACACGATAACTTGAGCAAAAATCGACATATCTTTACTGAACTTAGTTCACGTACTTATCTGAACTCACTTTATCTTGGTATAAAAAATGAACGAAATCCGACTGTGACCACGCCCACTTTTTCGATATCGAAAATTACGAAAAATGAAAAAAATGCCATAATTCTATACCAAATACGAAAAAAGGGATGAAACATGGTAATTGGATTGGTTTATTGACGCGAAATATAACTTTAGGCAAAACTTTGTAAAATGGTTGTGACACCTACCATATTAAGTAGAAGAAAATGAAAAAGTTCTGCAGTGCGAAATAAAAAACCATTGAAATCGTGGCAGGTATTACATATATAAATAAATTAGCGGTATCAAACAGATGATGTTCTGGGTCACCCTGGTCAACATTTTGGTCGATATCTGGAAAACGCCTTCACATATACAACTACCACCACTCCCTTTTAAAACTCTCATTAATTATTAGTATTTTCTATTCTACAGGTGGCTAACTTAAAAATGTTTTTTCCTATTATGTAAAATTATGACCTCGATAATTTTGAGGTTTTCTTAAATGATACCCGAGCTTATAAATATAATTATTTCTATAATGTGATATTTATACTAACTAAATATGAATGATTCTTGCTTTGGCCATTTTTATCAAACAACTCTTTTCATTGTTTATCGAGTTTTACTAAACTAAGGACATATAAAGTGAGAAATCTGTCATTAATTATGCGAAACAATTTAGAGGTTGTGATTGATGGAAGAGCAAAGTAGTTTTAATTAATGGGTAAAATAATGGTAAAGTGGGTGCAAACATTTTTCATATCTTTTAATTTATTTTTCTTATTTTCCAGCAGTATCGTTTTGATCTTATTTATATGTCATGCGATTTCTGCGGCGGCCACCAAGACAGAATCGTCATGACATTAATGAAGAATTATTTTTATTTTTACCGGGATTGTCACATGCACAACCTCTTGAGTTAGTGCAATTATTTGATCTTCGAGAACTTGGGTACCTACTATTGTTATTTTAAATTTGCCTAATGCAGTAAATATTCAATTCTTAGTCACCAATTTGTCCCTCAGGATAACTGTGTTTTTATTCTTTACAAGTCCTAGATTGCAGGCACTGCCTGATAAGTAATTGTCCTAAGTCAATTTTATCATTAACAATCAGGTCGCTTGTTTTTCTTACGCTACCATTTTTCTATGAAAAGGAGCGCGACATATCTCATTGTTGCAATTTTATATAGTGCTTCACATATATTTTTATAGGTTCTCTTTGTTACTTTTTCTTCATTTGTTGTTGTTTTTATTGGCTGGTTTTTTAGTATTTTTTTTTTTTCGTTCTTAGTTTTTGCATATTTCCACTGTCCTAGAATTTTGTATTGCTTCATGACCATCTGTGTCAGGAGCATTCAAAGGAATTATGCAAATTTTGATTTGCTATTAAATTCTGGCAGGGTTAATGAGTCTGCCTTTATTGTCGATTGCGATATTTTGGGGGTTACTATTTGAAGGTGTATTTTTAATTATTTGATGCTCTTCCTCAGCTTTGGGTTTGGTTATTTGGGAAAGAGAAAAAAAAAATTTTTAGACGCGCTATTGCACGTTTCTCAATTGCATGTATTTGATTTTCATATATTTTCTTAGTATCGTGGCCATTGCAATGATCAATAGCCCGACTACGCAAATCATTGCGCCTAGCCAAACATCTGGAATGTTTGGAGCAGCTTTTGTTTCTAGTTCAGCTGGGGGTTCATACTTTTATATTCTATTTTCTGTTTCTTTATTTTCTGAGTTTCTTGAATTTTCCTTCCCTAGTTCGTAACCGGCTAATGCTATCAGTATGCCGTGTGCTATTTTTGTCCACCAAGCCATGTTGAAATTGTCTAATATTATTTTGCTGCTTTTGGGAGAAATGAACTAAATTTAATTTTTAATAAAATTTTTTGATTTTATTCTTTATCCTATGCATTCCATTTTACTTGTTTATTTAGTTAACGCTATTAAAGTATAAACAATTTTTTTCTTAATGGGAAACATTTTTATACCTTTCATGAAAATGAAATGGTATATTAATTTCGTCACGAAACCCAAAATTGTAAATCCTTAAAGGAAAATAAATAGACCCACCATTAAGTATACCGAAATAATCAGAATGAAGAGCTTAGTTGATTTAGCCATGTCCGTCTGTCTGTCTGTCCGTTTGTCCGTCTGTCTGTTTGTATGCAAACTAGTCCCTCAATTTTTGAGATATCTTGATAAAATTTGGTGAGCAGGTGTATTTGGGTGTCCGATTAGACATTTGTCGGAACCGGCCGGATCGGACCACTATAGCATATATCCTCCATACAACCGATTTTTCAGAAAAAGAGGATTTTTGTAATATCTTACTCAATTTAACAGATTGGAGCTTCAAACTTCACCATATATTTTCGTATATTGCACATATTGTTGCCTGAAAAAATTGATGAGATCGGCCGTATATATAGTATATATCCCCCACAACCGATTGTTCAGATAAGAAACTTTTCGTAATTACTGCCCTATTGTAAGAGCTAGAGGCTTCAAATTTCAACGAATGCTTACGTATATAGCATATATTGTTGTCTGAAAAAATCATACAGATCGGTGGTATATATAGCATATATATGGTGGTATATATAGTATATATATATTATATATATATATCTTTTCGCAATTTTAACCCCATTTTAACAGCTAGAAGCTTAAAATTTCACCGAACGCTTACGTATATGGCATATATTGTTGTCTGAAAAAATCATAGAGATCGGTTGTATATATAGTATATATCTCATACAACCGATTGTTCAGATAAGAAACTTTTCGCAATTTCTACCCCATTTTAACAGCTATAAGCTTCAAATTTCACCGATTGCTTACGTATATAGTATATATTGTTGTGTCAAAAAATCATAGAGATCGGTGATATATATAATATATATATGATGTTATAATATACAGTCATCAAGCGATACGGACGTGTTTTATTTTCGCTCCGTATTTATGTGCAATTTTTAATTGTTCACTTAATAAATGTCAATAATTTGTGCCTACTGCCACATTGAGATAGTGACTCTTGTTTTGGATTTCAATCCTGAAAGTAATATTTAAATGTTACAAAGGAACATGATATAAATAAAATTAAATTAATAGTGGCAAAGTGTTATCATTAAATATCATTATGCCGTGCGAATGTGGACAAAAGGTTGAAGAGGCCAACTGAAAGTGTTGTGTGCTAAGTGCAATGAGCTCTTTCATTTGAAGTGTGTCAACATGTCGTCGGATGATCTTGATTTTCTCATTTCGTCAAACAAACATTATTTCTGCAAAGTGTGTTCGGTTGAGCGACGCGCGTCTATTCGTACGCCGCCACCTACTGCTCTCCCCACTATCGTTAACAATGTTGAGCGCAATGATTATTTAAGTGGTATTGTTAAAAGCATTGCCGACCTACGTTGTGATAACGCTCGTATACTATCGACCATGGATGCTCTAAAATGTGAAAACTCTCAATTATCACTAAAGTGTGATTCTTTATCAGCTGAAATCCGCTCATTATACTCAGTCATAGAAGATAAAAATGGTATAATCTCTACGATGAGTTCTGAAATGAAAAATCTTGGCAGTATTGTTGCTACAGTTGCTAGTGATATCAAATCCATTCTCACTAGTGCTGCGGACAGCAATAAGCAAACAAAATCTGCAATAACAAAACAGCCTACAACAAAAAAAAAGGGCAAAGGCAAAGGCAATGAGTTGGCTGGCTCTACAACAAAATTAACTCGAAAGCTGTTAAGGCTGCGAAAACAATACAGGCAGCCTCTCTCGAAAATGCAAAAGCAATTCAGTCAGGCGTAACAAGCAAATCAACTTGCGAAGATGATACGACAGAAAATACAAAACAACCAGCAGATGATAGCACTAACAACAACTCAGCTGTGCCAGATGTTCATTGTGCTATTGTTGATTTGTCTTCCTCACCCAGTTCTTTTAGTGGCGCTGCCGCTTGTTCTACTAGTGATGCAAATATCAGTTCTGCTGCACCTGCCAATAATAAAACTGGGTATTCCGGGGTTGTAGCTTTTGGCCGTCAGGGATCAGTCGCTACTAACCTAACATCTATTAATAATTCTAGCTTAGCATCTAACAATAATAAGAATACTTCAAATAAGTTCATAAAAGCACCCACCATTGTCGTAGGTAGCAATTCAAACGCAAATCTTAGCTTAGCTGTTCGATTGAAATGGTTGCATTTGTCGTCTTTTAAGTCGACGGTAAACGCTAGCGATATTGTCGACTATGTCTCACATAATGCAAACATCTCGCCTTCATTAATTCATTGTTTTAAATTAATAAAGAAAGATGCAGACTCGAGTTTGTTATCAAGATGTAATTTTAAACTTGGAGTCTCGCCTTCAATATATAATAAGCTTCTTGAGTCTTCGCTATGGCCATCGGACGTCAAAATTAAACCATTCCGTTTTCTTCAAAAAGCACAGGGCTCAACTGCAAAACCTTAGCTATATGCGGTAATATTACAAAAAAGTATAAATATCTATTATCAGAATATATCTGGGTTGAGAACGAAATCTAAAGATATATTTTTAGCCACCTCACGGTGAGACTATGATGTCTACGTCATTGTTGAGACTTGGCTTAATAATGACTTCTCTGACTCAGAATTTTTTGACCATAGTCTGTTTCAAACTTATCGAAAGGATAGAGACCCTATCAAAACAGGGCGTCTCAGAGGCGGTTGGGTGTTAATTGCTGTAAGGCGTTCTCTTCTCTCTTCTTTTGTGCCGCTTTCTAACGATGACTCTCTCTTGGACCAGCTTTGTGTCTGTATTACTGGGCCTTCTGCCAATTTATTTATCTGCGTTTCTTACATTCCGCCTTGCAGCACAGATTTGCTCTACTTTGCTCATGTTAATAATATATTTGACCTATATGAATATAATGTTGATAGTAATTTTTGCGTCCTGGGAGATTTTAATCTCAGCAAGGTTGTTTGGTCGAAATTACTAGAAGATGATATCTTAACACCTACTAATGTTCATCATCCCCATGAGATTAATTTCTTAGACACCCTTTTTAGTGCCAATTTAAGTCAGATTAACAGTTTCGTGAACCAGTTAAACAATATTTTGGACCTCATTTTTGTCGATGAGAACCTCATAACTCACTTGACTGAATGTGTGTTTCCTATATATAAATCAAATATGCATCATGTAGCCCTATATTTATCTATTGAATTCTTCGACCTAGTGCCGAAAAACAATATAAATAATAATGAGCGCGCCTATAACTTTAAGGATGCAAATTACGAATCCTTAAACTCTCTCATATCTAATATAGACTGGACATCTTTTTTCTTTGCTAAAAATGCAACTGAATGTTTCGACATTTTCTGGTAAAGATGTCTGACATATTCAGTAGGAATCTTTCTCTCCTACCAGTTAAAGTTCACAAACTACCCTGGTACAATACTAGGTTGAAAAAGTTGAAAAATCAAAGAAATAAGTACTTTAAATTATACAAGGATACCAGCGATACTGTTTTTAAAGATCAGTATACTTCCTATATGACGCAGTTCAATGTTCTTGATAAGTTTTTGTACAACAAATACGTTTCTAGAGTTGAAGATGAGTTGAAAGTTAATCCTAAATCTTTTTGGAACTATGTTCGTTCAAAGAAAGGTTGTTCTAATATACCTACCTGTGTCAAATTTAATGACATTTGATCCAACAGTTTGGTCGATTCGGCAAATCTTTTTGCTGATTTTTTCAAATCTACGTTTGTTGTTGAGGCCGATAATTTTGATAACAGGTATCTTACTGATAGCCCCAAACCTTTAGACTTTGGGTCTCTGTCCTTGTCTGAGACCGATATTATCTTGGGTATATCCTCCTTACAGACCTCAATCAAAAATGATATTGATGGATTGTCCTCTTTTTTATTTAAGAAGTGTAGTATTTCTCTTTGTGTGCCACTGTGCCACATTTTCAATATTTCGCTATCGTCTGGAGTTTTTGTTGATCGCTGGAAGCTGGTGTCTAACACTCCTATCTTCAAGTCAGGCAATAAAAATGAAGTAAAGAATTATAGGCCAATATCCAAACTGTCAACATGTTCAAAACTTTTTGAAAAGGTAGTTAAAAACAAAGTATCATTCGTTATAAATAAAATAGTCGATCCATGTCAGCATGGTTTCATTGCGGGACGTTCGACTGCTACAAATCTGGCTGTTTTCTCTCAGTTTTGTGTCTCTGCGTTTAAGGTTGGATGTCAAGTTGACACCATATATACGGATTTTTCCAAGGCTTTTGGCACAGTTTCGCACAAATTACTTTTGTGGAAACTTGAAAACATGGGCTTTCACTCAAGCTTTCTGTCGTGGGTGAAGTCCTATTTGGAAAATAGAATATCTTTTGTTGAAATCGAGAGAACTAAGTCTTATGAATTCTCAGCAACTTCGGGTGTACCACAAGGTAGCATCCTTGGTCCTATTTTGTTCTTAATGTTTATTAATGATGTTGGCTCATGCATAAACTATTCGAATTATTTGCTTTATGCTGACGACTTAAAACTCTTTCGGAGAATCTCCTGTACTTCTGATGCATTGCGTCTGCAAGAAGATCTGAATGCTATAAATAATTGGGCCTGTCAAAATAATCTGTGACTCAATATTAGTAAATGCCGCCACATGACGTATACTAAGTCTACGAATGTGGTTTCATTCGCGTACTCGATTTCAAATGTAACTCTTGCGTCAATTAATGAGTTTCGCGATCTTGGCGTAATTTTTGACTCATCTTTTACTTTTTGTAATCATGTAAACTTTCTCATATCAAAGGCTTATGCCAACTTAGCTTTCTTGTGACGATATGCCAAGGATTTCAAGGACCCATATACCAGGAAAATCTTATACAATGCCTTAGTGCGTTCCAAGTTAGAGTATGCTTCAGTCATCTGGAATCCCATATACTCCTCACACTCTTTAAGAATTGAAAGAATTCAGCGCAAGTTCATACGATTTGCTCTTCAACCTCTGCACTTTGTTAATCCCCTGCCACCCTACAATGCAAGATGCATACTTATCAATGTCTTGCCACTTGAAGTTAGACGTCTTGTTCAAAACGTAATGTTTATTTTTGACATAATATCCGGTGCCATTGACTGCTCAGAACTACTTGGGCAGTTGAATTTCAATGTCCCTAACAGAGCTCTCCGCTTTCACAGTACATTCCGCGTTGAAGTGCTGCGTTCGAATTACTTCAGTTTCGCACCTCTTATAAGAGGTCTTGTAGAATTTAATCGCCTATCCAGAAGCCTTGACCTGGACTTTGCCATGCCAAGGTCTCTGTTTAAGGCACGCATTGAGTCCTATTACTTATCTCAGTAAATCTTACTTTAAAATTGTTAAACTAGTACTAAGTTAACCTGTAATCTAGTCAGTAAGGTTGTTACCATTTGACTTAATAAAGATATGAAATATGAAATATAATATGAAATATATGTAGTATAGTATATAGTATTGTTTAAAATTAAATTTTATGCTATTATTATTTTTTCTACGGCACTTTGCGCTTCAATCTTTTTCTCTATTTTTAGGTTGTGCCATTTTCAAAGCTGGCATCAAACTTTATGAAAAAAAAAATTTGTTCATCCTACGATATTTAAAAAAAAATCCTAAGCAAAAACGAAGTGGTTTAGCGTCCCTAAGGCCGCTCAATTGATTCTAATTATACGTACTTATTTACTCTAAGACTAAATACTACCAGTCATGTTGCCATTTGTGTAATCCTTCAATGTTGCTGCTTGACTCTTATATCATATCAATTAAGTCTGCTTATTCCACTTCGCCCTATGTTTGTATACTGCCATGCATGTCTCACGTTAATTTTGTACGACTTCAAAAATTTTGATACATATGTATTTTGATATCCGAATTTGTAATAGCATGCTAAGTTATTTGTGGATGTATTGATGCGCTCATCCAATCTCCTATAGCCTTCGATCCGTTTATAAAATTGTACCAAATTTATTTGTGGATGTATTGATGCGCTCATCCAATCTCCTCTAGCCTTCGATCCGTTTATAAAATTGTATGAACACCTTTTTTCTCAGGATTGTTATATTGATTAACTTTATTTTTACTATTGCAGGACCTTCCAGATCTTTAGCAGGACCTGGCGAGATCTAATCAATTTTAATTTCGCGAAAAAAATATAAACTTGGCAGGAACCCTTCCAGTAGAATCTTTTTAACGTTGCTTGTTCAGCAACTTTTAGTGATCGAACTGGCAGGATCTTCCTCCAACTAGATTTTTAGCAGTTTTGCCAATTTCCATCTAGTTTGGCAGGATCGCCATGTGATAAGAGAAAACAAGAGATTGAATTAAACCGCCGATGAGTAGCGCTAGAATTCGATTTTTGTTTATTGACGAAATGCATTTCTATTAGCACAAAAGTTCTTAACCTACACATACATGCTTACATGAATGTTTACATACTAAAAGTGCATGACTTAATAATGAAAAACGGTTTGTCAGCAAATTATTGTATTGACCTCCATATTGTCAATATGTTCCCGCGCGTAAGCTGGTTGGTATGACGAATCAATATGTTGGGCGATTTGGCAAATGCGAATGAACTCATGGTGGTTATCTAGGTCAATTAAATATGAACGTTTGTTTGTATGTATATTTCATATTAAGGGAATTTAAATCGTTTTCCGCCTGGCTCTTTCAGGGGAGTGGGGGCCACCCCTAATCTGCTTCCATAGGCGGGTTAAGATAAAAAAAAAAATTCTTAACCGGGGCATCATCTTTCATTCGCATAACGCGGCCTAGTCAGCATAACCGCTGCGTTTTAATTCGCGGAACTATGTTGATGGCTGCGTAAATCTCGAACAGCTCATCATAAAATCTTCTTCGGTACTCTCTCGTCTTCAACGAATAGAGGTCGTAAATCTTCCTTGGGCATTTTCTCTCGAGCACTTTCCGAGCCGCATCATCTGATGTTGTCATGGTCCATGCTTCTGCACCATATAGAGGGCGGGTACGGTATCATGGTTTCAATTGATTATCTTGTTTACGGACGGACGGGCAAACGAATGGACCAATATGACATTATACATTTTTTCACACTGATCATTTTGATACATGGAAGTCTATATATATCGCGATTAGTTTATTCCGTTACACGAACTAAATTAATGTACTGTGTGAGCTCTGCTCAGCTATCGCTTTATATACATGCTAATATAATACTCTTTTCTGCGATATTCTATAAACAATAATTACTCTACACGTGTTATATTTTTTAAAGGGTTTTATTTAGCGCGACTTGACAGGACGGCCGACACGAATTTTGTAATTAAAATTTATGTAACTTCCCGATAGGCTACAAACTTCAAACTTGAAATATAGTTCAGAACCCGATAATCGATGATGGATCGAAATAATTCAAAAAATCGTATTTGTGGTCCGATTTGTGTATTATTATTACTTAATGTAAATATTGTTTTCAATAAAACCGTTTAACTTAAATTTTTTTTATTATAGATATAAGATGTATGTATTCAAAAGCCGTTAATTTTTAAAATCATTCCACAAAAAGATCTTGGGTCCAATTTCCAGGAAAAGCAACTTCAAAAATTTAGAAAACAGTTTTTTCAATTAGAAACAACTTTTTCTAAGCAGCGTCGCTCCTTGGCAGTGATTTGGCAAACACACCGAGAATATTTCTGCCATGAGAGTGCCAGAGTCGGTGTAAAATATCTAGGTCCCGTCCCACTAATTTGTTGGAGCAAAATGTCTTCGGAGGTTATCGCGTCTTGTATTTTTTATAAAATCAAAAGGGCGAATAAGAAGAAACATTTGTTTTGATTTTATTACAGTATTTTATAAAGTCTATGATAAAAAATGCGGAAGTAAAAAACCTGAGAAGACTACAATATTCTTAAAAAAAACTTTACGGATTCACTTCATGATTGCCCCAATCCTATCCTGCACCGATTCGGTCAATAACCTGTCAATAACCAAAAAATAACCAAATTATATATATAATTACCATAACATATGCTAACAGAAAAAGGTTGCACTTTCGAATGTTTGTGCACTACTGTGGTGGGAGCTTGAAATTCTTTCTACACTTACCCATTCAAATGGCAACGTTTTGATGACACCAAATGTGCAACGCTCCACATAGAGTATATAGCATTTCTTTTTGCACACCACTAAACTGCATAAGTACTTACTTGTAGTCACCATATGTGGGCTAAGTCCACAAACTACACTCGTTTGACTCAGGGCTACCCGAAACATCCATTATATGCAGCATTCACATCTGACCGAATGCATTTCTAATGAAAAGCCTGTGCAAGTAGATAATTTATTGTAAGAATACTGTAAGCAATTGCTGTAGCATTACTTTCATTTGCAAGCGATTTCCACCATCTTTTTCAGGATAAATGTAGAAAAGTTTTTACTTCTGCACAATTGCTAGAAAAATAAATTAATTTATAGTGGCTGATTTGTTTCCTTGTTTTAAAATTTTTATTTGATAAAATTCAATAGCCTTAAATGTTGCAATTAATTAGATTAGTTGAGCTGAAAGCCGCGGTTAAAGAATAAAATTTTCTTTTTGGTTTGTTTTATATTCATATTTTTTTTAGTTTCTAATATTCTAATTTAAAACAATTTTTTTCATTTAGAAAAAAAATTATCATAACAATAATAAAATAAAAATTAATTATTGTTAGGCCTTTAGCTCGATTCGAACACGCTATCTTACAAAAAAATTGTTAGTACATCCCAGAGCACGGGAAAAAAGTGTCAGTAAAGAAGTCCAATTTCCACATCGATTCAGCAACAGATGTCGCAGCGCTGTGAAAATCAATTGGCAAGAAACAGGATAGAAGTAAAAATAATGAAGACAATTAAACAACCGCTGTTATAGCTGAATGGTTATAGCAGCGGCGCCTAACCGTTGCAGATGAAGGAGTTTAGCAGTTCCCGAAATGGATCTATACAAAGAGCTTTGGCAGTTGTCTAAATTTTTTTTTCTTCTATTCTAATTTAAATCAATTTTGTCATTTAAGAATAAAAATGTATCATAACAATAATTAGATAAAAAATAATTATTGTTAGGCCTTGAGCTCGATTCGAACCCGAGATTTTACAAGTCAGTAGGCCGATAAAACAACAAAAATTGTTAATTTAATATAAAATAAAATGGAATGGAATTGTATGATAATAAAATGAAATGATAAAAATGAGAAAAAATCAAATAATGAAACAAAAACGAAAGAAATAAAGTGGAATGAAATGAAATATTGTGGAACAAAATGGAATGAATTAAATTGAAATGTAAAGCAATGAAACGATATGAAATACAATGAAATTGATAAAATTATAACGAAATGAAAAAAAACGCAATGAGATGAAATAAAATGAAACAAAATGAAATCAAATGGAATCAGATTAAATAAAATGGTATAAAATGTTATGATATGAAATAACATGAAACAAACTGAAATAAAATAAAATCAAATAAAAGAAATAAAAAAAACAGAATAAAATAAAATCTAATGAAATAAACAAAAACAAATTAAAATAAAATAAAATAAGACGAAATGGAAATTAAATACCATTAAGTAAAATGGAACGAAACGAAATGAAATTTACTGAAACGAAATAAAATAGCCAAAATATGTATATTGAAACGAATCTAAACTTAATGAATTAAAATAAAATAAGATGAGCTGAAATGGAAAGAAACCAAATGAAATTGAGTGAAACGAATTGAAATTAAACGCACTGAATTGCAACGAATTTAAACGAGATGAAATAATATGAAAATAATAGAAAGGAGTAAAAGGAAGTTAAATAAAGTGAAATGTAAGAAAGAAAATGAAATGGAATAAAATTAAATGAAATGTAATGAAACAAATGAAACGTAATTAAACGAAATGGAATAAAGTGGAAACGAATGAAATAAAATGATATTTAATAAAACAGAATTAAATGGTATGAAAAGAAATAAAATTAGAGTAAAAAATAAATCAATTGGTTATAGGCCTATAATTTGAGCAAAGCTCTTTTCTTTCATTTTTATGCACGGGGACTACTAAGCCTAGTTTAAGTTCTTCCGGATACTTTCCAGAACAGAAAGAGTCAATAACAAATTCAGCTAATTTTGACGCTAGTGCTTCCTTATATCTTTTCACAAATCGTACCGAGATTCTGTCGATTCCATTTGCTGATTTTGAATTCAAGCTATTTATGACGTTTATAATTTCAGAGGAGTCACAATAAGTTAATTGCAATGGGATGCGTATTTCTGTAAAGGAATCATTAATGTAATGAAAATTTTGAGATATTTCTACTACGGTGGTAAAATACTCGTTAAATGACTCAGCTACTTCTTTTGAGTCAGTTATAATATTATCTTTATAATTTAGTTGTACTATTTCAGGTATGTTTTCTTGAGAATTTCCATACATTGTTTCTTTAAAAATTGTCCAAGTTTTACTACTTGAGTCGATATTATTCTCAATCGGCTCTCCATAATACTTTTTACGTAAATAAATCTTTATTTTTATTATTTTTTTTATTTTATAAGAAGTTTACATAGCAATAAAATCGTTATATAAACTTATAAAATAAAGCAGCGCTAGCAACGAAGGCTTTCGGCTGGCATGTTGATAAAGCGAGTAATCATATCCGACGAAGGAGGTCGGTTTATCTGATATAGTAATATGCGGTTGAGATATTTTCTTCCGTTGGGTTGCTTAATAGCTGGAGGGGATCGGTGCTGTTAAAAAACTGACGTTGTTGTGTAATAAGATTGGTACATGCTGACAAAATATGTTGTAAGCTAATAGTGGATTCAGAAAATGGACATAATCTTGGTTCTGCACCTTGGAGCAGATGTGCGTGCGTAATTATAGTATGACCGAGACGAAGGCGGATATTTGTTGGCAGTGAAGAATTGTAGCAGGGTGGTATGCGATTAGTATTCACACATGTGTAATGATGATTATATGTCGACCACTCGGATAATAGTTCTTAAATATGATGCGGCTTGTAGTAGTGGGGGCAGCGTTCATTTGCTTTACGATTTCGTCTGCTACGGTGTTACCCTTAATATGCGAGTGCCCAGGAACTCACATAATCTTAATTGTATGTGGGTTCGTAATAAGTGTCCTCCTTATATAGTCGGTTATGTAATTAGAGCTGTTCAAGTTTTGAATCGCCGAAAAACAAGATAGACTATCGGAGCAGACTATGAATTTACCCTTATTTTTCGTGGCATAAATGACCGCGTTTTAAATTGCTACTGCTTCTGCTGTAAAAATCGAACAGAAGGGGAATAGAAGTTCATAAGCAAGTGCGTCACTTTTCTCGTTTACCACAGCGTATAAGGTCTGCTGTCCTTTGGATCCGTCGGTATAAATAAACTGCCAGCTACTGGATTTGAATTTTTCCGAAATGCTTAAGAAGATGGACTTATATTCCTCGATGGATGTGTCTTGCTTACGTCTTTGGGTCATGGTGTTAATGAAAGACATCTCTTTGCGCATCCAGGTGGTTGCACGTAATTGAACTTTTTGAAGCGGCAAATAATTTTCTTTACCGAAGGTACCTTGGGAATTCGTTTGCGAGATGAAACTAACTGTAGGTCTTTCGAAGCACAGGATTCGTGGAAGTTAACAATTTAGCATATAGTTGTCTTACGCAGTTCTTAACATTATGCGATATTGTGAGTCGGCCAGTTCCTGCAAATATGTTTTTTAAGGGAGTCGTTGGAAAAGCACGTATAGACTTTCGTAAAGCTGCTTGATATGGTGTTGAGAATATGTTTTATTTATTTTTAGCGTGGCGTCCATAGATCTCCAATCCGTACTGAAAGGTTGATACCATAAGAGCCCTTGTAACGTTGATCAACAATGCCGAACCGATAAGTGAGCGCTTTGAAGACAGGTATTTAATAATTGCTAATCTGGAGTTTAACTTGTTTTTAATATATTCACAATGTTCAGAAAAATTGTACTTATTGTCTAAAATTATGCCTAAAAACTTAAAGCAAGTTATATTTGGAATAGAAGTGTTATAAAGACAAAGTGCGGGAGCATTACAATTTCTTTTTTTTCCTATGTGCAACATATCACATTTTCCGGGAGAGATTGAAGCACCTGAATATTGGGACCAGGCTGAGATTTGGGATATTATTTTAGAGGATATCATCATAACCTCTGCTTGGGTAAATTTTTTCGAAAATATTAAAACGTCGTCAGCATAAAGTTGATGTTCAACAGAGCTGAAATTCGATAATATAATACTAAGCTCGTCTAATGCTATGACGAATAAAATTACCTATAATAGAGAACCTTGTGGAATACCGTTGTGAAGAGCAAGGGTAGATGAGCGGGTGTTGGTGATCGTAACCAGTATTTTTCTATGAGATAAGAAGGATTTTATGACGTTATATATTTTAGGGCCTACTTTCCATTAATCGAGTTATCTTAGGATGATATGTATGCCTATGCGTTCGAAGGCTTTCATAAAGTCTAAGGAGAGGAGGAAAACGTGGTTCTTACTAAATAATGCATAACATATATACTGATCTAAATGAAGTAATGAACCGATTGTGATATGCCCTCTTTTAAATCCGACTTGATTAGGATGAATAACATTATTATTATTCTCATACCAAGAGAGCCGCGCGGCGATGATATTTTCTAATAGTTTGCATAGACATGGAAGGAGTGATATGGGGTCGATAATTAGAAATACCTAGGGGCGGTTTTCCGAGTTTGCGGATAGGGACAATAGAGCTTGTTTTCTATAGTTGTGGATAGGTTCCCGTAGAAAGAATATTGTTATAGAGATGAAGAAGACGGGAGGTTATGGATGGAGGAAGTTGCTTGATGATGACCTATATGAGATTCTATGCCTTCCAGGTGTTTTACCTTTAACTAAGGATGGAAAACTGAAGGTGAGTAATGTCGGATTCTAAAAAAGTTGCGGTTAGGGAAAGGGGAGTTGGTCTAGATTTACATGTGACTCTTTATAAGATCTAAAGTCAGGCGGGAAGATGGAGTCTGAGGAAGCGGTAGAGAAATTGTCAGCAAACTCTTCGGATATATCCTGTGGATAGAGAAGAGTGCCTCGAGGGGAATTAAGGGCAGAAATAGGAGGAGTTTTAGGAGCTCCTGTCAACCTCCTTTTATCGGACTATATTTTCTTCGTATTTGTTGAGGAGTTGATACTCTTGGTAAACTTTTGGAAACAATTCGCTTTCTGAGTTTTTGATTTCCGTTGGAAATTTGCATTTGCCTTTTTGTACTAAAGCAGGTTGGAGGAAGACCGGACCGCTTATACTCGTGCCAGGCGTTTTGCTTTACTTGTCTGAGGGTTGCGAGTTCAGCATTCCACCACAATGGAGCAGTTTTTGTAGGCTTGTTGGCCGTTTGTGGTATGGATAAATTAGCGGCGGCTCTTATAATTGTTTGCATGCGCGAGCCCTCTGAATTAATGTTGGCAGAAAATTGGTCAGCATTATTACCAACTTCGCAAAAGTTTCGGAATTTCATCCAATCTGCTGAGTCTGCTTTGAACTTCAGTTTTGGTCGGAGTAGGATTGTGGGGCCGTTTACATGGATTTTTGTGAGGACGGCGAAGTTATCACCGTCATGCAGATCATCTATTAAATTCCAAGTACATTTAGTAGATAGTGGGATAGCAAAAAGGATTAAGTCAATGAGGGTAAAGGTTTTATGTGTGGAAAAGTGGGTAAGGGAACCATCGTTTAAGATAAATGAGTTGGATGCAAGGATCGAGTCTTCAATTACTCTACCTCGGGCATTAGTAGAGCTAGAGCTCCAAAGAGGACACCAAGCATTGAAGGCATCTACTAAGACATATGGATATGGAGTTGTTTGAAAGAGATTATTGAAGTCAGATTGCGTAAAAGGTTGGTCAGGTGGTGAGTATGCGCATACGACTTTTATTTTGCTTGGGGATAGGATTTCTATTGCTAAGGAAGATATTTATTGATGCGGGTAGCATTTATGTGGTATGTTTTTCTTGATCATAATAGCGATACCCTGTTAGTTTGAAGTGTTGTGATGTAAATTGTGGAAGTAGGCCATATAGTTCGAAGGGGCGTAGGGTGTGTTATTGAATGCAATGTGGGTTTCTTTGAGACGAATAATTGATTGGTTGTAAAGATTTGATAAGAATTTCCAAACCGATGTAATTATTATAGTAACCATTAATGTTCCACTTTAGTAGAACAAACATATTGAAATGTATATAAAGGGAAGTTGTTGTTGGGGAAGTTTTGTTGATATTTATTAGGAGTTGGTTACGTCCATACATGTCTTGTGTGACGACGAGATATGGGCAAGTGAAGGGAGGGAGCTAACTTGAGTAGAGGTTAGAGAACTGGGAGAAGTAGTTAAAGGGAGATGAGAAATAATTGAGATATTGTAACGAGAGAGAATATTTGCTAAGTTATTGTCAAAGTCTTGAGTTGAAATATCATAGTTCATAAGAGTAGACTTATCGGCGTTAAGCTGCAGTTACCCACCGACCTGTGTAACGTACCTATACGTATGCCGTGCGTACACACATTTGAGCGAAATTTATGCCCGTAGTAGCAACGAAAAAAATGTTGCCCTGAACCTGTTTGAATGCATGCTTATGGAAACATCAACTTTTTCCATTTCATTTTTGATGTTGTGAATGGCTGGAATTAATATTAAATAAGTATAAATATATAAAATAATAGCAGACCCGGCAGACGTTGTCCTGCCTGGAATTTTACTTTCCCTCATTTGTGTATATTTCACCTATCTCAATTCATGATCCGGTCCCTGTTCCCCAGTAACAAAATTTTTTCCTATAAGGGAATTCACAGCCAAGTGCAAATAGTACTGCCACGTTTCATAGAAAACCGTATACAGAAAATTCATGCGTTAACTCTGCCTGTGAGGTTACCATAAGTCTTAATGAAAATCTTTATAAATTTGTAACAGTAGAAATTATAATTATACCGATAAAATGTATAATATTTACATGTGATGGTTTTTATTTTCGCACGATGAACACTTATTTGCTTCAGAGAAAGACTTTTTGAGTTCTTTTAAGACAATCTCAACCGGCGTACTGGTCACTCTAGTGGTAGAGTCCTGAGGCTTTGTTTTTGATTCATGTTAAGGTAATTTAAGGAGGTAGCTCACGATTTGATGTTATTTAATGCAATTGCATAGTTTTATTAAACCATATGCAAATTTCTATGAATTTGATTAATTTGAAAAAAATTTCGTAACTATTACTATAAGATATTAATTTTTTGTCATACTTACTCAGATCAAAATTGAGCAAATTGATTGAATTAGTTCAGCACGTGATGATAGACAACGTTTTTCGTTTGAGCTTTTTCTGCGTAAAGAAATAAACTGGATGGTATGCCAACTCGTGAGCAAGCGACATAAATTTGGCCGTGTGCGAAACATGGATATTCGAAATTGATTCCGCAAACTTTAAGGGACTGACCCTAGGACTTATTAATTTTCATTACAAATGCAAGACGTACCGGAAACTGAATTCTTTTATAATCAAAGGGAACATCATTTGGCGTCATGGGTATTCGGGGTATTAATACATCTTCGCCTTTATATTTACCCTGCAGAATTGTTGCTTCAATGACATTTCCCATTAGTTTCTTAACGGA
The DNA here is from genome assembly GCF_040869045.1 of Eurosta solidaginis. Classification (NCBI taxonomy): domain Eukaryota; kingdom Metazoa; phylum Arthropoda; class Insecta; order Diptera; family Tephritidae; genus Eurosta; species Eurosta solidaginis. The sequence goes on along the minus strand of NC_090319.1, from coordinate 188,207,938 downwards.
TAATCTGGTGCCGTTGCAAAGTCGTGGTTTATTAATATTTCGGATCATTATAACTGAACCAACCTTTAACTGCAGATTATGGGGTGGAATCCCCGGCAAGTCGATGGAATTTAAAAACTCGTTTGGATAGTTGACGGCTTAATCCTGGTTCATTACTACATCTACCGATTTGTAGGAAATAACTTTACCTTGTATTGTACCTTGAATAGCAGCATTAAGTTCATTCACGTCTTTGTTTTTGGCAGCAAGTATCGCACCGTCACTCAGGCAATCGTGATTTTTGTAGTTGAGTGCTATGTTTGGAAACACCTCTTTCGATGCAGTAAAACAGCAAAATTTTTTTGGGCAACGTGATAAGTCCACTTGTAATATTTGCAGGTAATTTCCGTTACCTATGTCCATTAACTGCTTCGAAAATACTTTTGCGGTTTTTATCTTTTTGCATCTCGACGCGCATATTTAACGTCAATTTTAGAGTTCTTACATATCGCCACAATTCGGAAGACTTTAAACAAGCGTTAATTTCATCGGCAGCCGTTGCTCTTGGAAGGACAGGAAGTGTCTGGCGAAAGTCACCGGCCAGTAGTACTAAGGCGCCACCAAAAATATTTTCATGTTGGCGAAGATCTTTTAAAGTTCTGTTCAATGCTTCCAAGGATTTTTTATGCGCCATTGTGCACTCATCCCAAATGATGATTTTACATTGCTGCAGAACTTTTGCCATTCCACAATTCCTGGATATGTTGCATGTAGGGCTTTCATGCATCTGGACATTCAATGGCAATTTTAAAGCACTGTGTGCAGTTTGTCCGCCATCCAATAATGTGGCAGCGATTCCCGACGAAGCAAGAGCTAACGCAAGCCCATCTTCCCATCGTATTTTTGCCAAAATAAGAGATAACACGAAGGTTTTTCCTGTTCCTCCAGGTGCATCAATAAAATAAATACCTTCACTTTCGCTGTTTACTGCACCAGTAATTGTGTCATAAACTTGTTTCTGTTGCTGATTGAGTTTTGGTAAATTTTTTTTGTAAATTATTCTTCAAATCGTTTAGATTATAGTACTGTTCATGCTGTACCTCTGGATTAAATGCGACATTAATAGGACGAATCGGCGGAATCGTACCTAGTTCCGACAATGATTTATTGACCATTATTTAGTATTTAGTATTTATTTATTAAGCCAATTAGAATACAAAATCTTACAGGCTAAGTAGAAATATCTGGTAACAGTAGGCAAATTATTAGTATAAATAAATGGCTTACTTATAAAAAGGGTTTATTGTATTTAAAAAGCGCTCTTTTGAGTAAGAAAAATCTATTTCCAAATAATTTAAAATTCTAATAAACTCAATCAAGGTTCTAGTAATTGGAGCATTGATTGCATAAAGAGCTTTGAAAATACGAATATTGAAGAATTTAGAGTTTCTAAGTGCTCTGTCAGGAGAGGAAAATCCTCTCAAGGAGCATTGGGCAGCCAGTCTCACCACGAAAAACGTCAAAAATAAACGACAGCGAGAAAATTAGTCTCCTGTTCTGCAGTGACTTTACATTAATCAATACGCATCTAGCTTCATAAGTCGGAATAGGTTCAGAGAAGCGTAAGTTGCGCAAAGCAAAATATACGAATACTTTCTGGATGCGCTCAATTCTTGTAATGTGGCACTGATAATACGGCGACCAAATGAAACAGGCATACTCAAGTTTAGAGCGCACAAACGCTGTATACAAAAGCTTTAGCATGTAAGGGTCAGAGAACTCCGAGCTATGACGCCTAAGAAATGCAAGCATGGCATACTATTTCGAGATGCAACGGTTGATATGGTTTGCGAAAGTAAATTTGGAGGCAAAAGTTACTCCCATATATTTTATTTCACTAACCCTTATAAGGGGCAAGTTAGATAAATGGTATGAGGTAGGTATGATTCAATCCATTTTAGAAACACTGAGAGGAGACCCATACAGGCCAGCTTGAAGCACATACGTATCTTCGACCATCACCAATGCTTGATTATGCATTTCTGCATTAATTTCTATATTCGGATTTGAAGAAGCTTGTCGTATACGATGCAAAATATCTTCAGCCATATGGTCTTTAAATTTTTCCCATAAATTCATGGGATTTGAAGGAAAACATGTCGATATTATGATTGAAAATAATGAGCGCATTTGATGCGGGTGAGACGAATGTACTGCATCAGTGAGTGTATATTCCCAATGCATGTCATCTTCCAGCAATTGCAATTTTTGACATGCTGCTCGATATGTAGCGCAAACCTCCCCATTGACTGTCCTTAACGACCTAAACGATCTCGTTTCGCGAACATTAATTAATAACAGGCGCAAGTAAAAGCATTCATCGCTATTTGGATGGACAGTATAAATTCGTCCTAATGAATCTGTCGAAAAAACACCAGGATGGTCCACAACTGGTGTCCTCTGTTGACGTCGTTGAAATTGCTTTGATGACTAATATATAATAAGTATAATATCGTGGCATTTCAACGTAAAGAAGAGTTCTCGCAAATGCGTTGTCTCGGCAGGTTCTGAAAAAACGTGTCAATGTTGAAGATGGTGGACGTTCAGAGATTTGGATTGCGTTATCTGTTGTGAAATATACCCGTTGTTCGTTTTGGAGGTGTACGGCTAAGTGAACGACAAGGACAAAACGTGAACGTGAAGGACAAAATTCGCCACATCACTTCATTGCTGCTAATATACCTTCCCAATTTATACTGCGTTATTTCATCGTTCGTATTTGCATCGGCAACATACACCACCGCCATATCACTTCCTTTTGTTACATATTTGCATATTTATTTTATGGATTTTACTGAATTGCCGTATTCTACATTTATGTGAGCATTAAATGTCTTAGACAGTAAGGCACCACCCATCGATTGTCAACTTCAACATTGCGACCATTAATTTTAACAATAGCCGATTTTCCATTATCCTCAGTAGATCGAAGACGATACAATAGATATCCATCATCTCCAGTAATAGTTTCCGCAATCAACGCTCTCGCTATAGCGTGATTCACCACAATCGCAAAATATACCCCACTACATGGCGTGCTATTCGCGTGATTCGCCAGAATCGAAAAATATACACCACTGAAAAGCGCCGATGGCCAATTTTTTGTTTGGCGAACGAAGAGGCACACCTCCGAGCAAAAAAATAGCTGTGGCAATTTTGATCAATATTCATCAATTAAATACCGCTTTTCTTATTTCCTATATTTTTCAGAAAAAACCTCTTTGAATTTTGTAACTGAAACTATGCAAAACAATTTCAAAAATGTTTTCGCAAGAATTCAAAAGTTCGATTAAATTTTACGAAAACTTCTGACTGTTTAGAATTTTTTGAAATTTTCCAATTTTTTCGGAAATGTTTTCATTTAAAAACTTCAAATAAATTTTTTCTTAGAATTTCGGAAGTATTTAGTTCAAAAGTTGATAAATATTGCCACTGCAATGGTTCTGTTCGCAGATGTATATGCCCTTAAATAATACACGCCTATTATAAAGTAGATACGTATTGTCCTATATGGAGTTTAAGTTGCAGGGGCCGTAACTGTAATAGTTTTATTTTAGTACGTTAATAACATTTGTTGTTTTGTATTATTATTAAAAGCAGCATAAGATTTTTTAAAGAATTTTAATGAGGAAATTAAAATCTCATGAGTAAATATTACTGGTTGAATTTTATAAAAAAAAAGACGTACAAAAAGGTATCAGATTCGGTTTTCAGCAGTTTTCAAAGAAAACAGAACAAAAAAGGGAAATTAGTATATTTCGTTGGATTGTAGTGTAAACCTGCTAAGCACCATAAAAAAATTTTACATTGCAAGTAAAAAACTACTATAATTTTTCATTAAAATCATACGAAGTAAACTTCATACCTATTTTGATAATGGCCACTACATTATCTTACTGTTTTTTCTGGGTGATACGGTATCTACTGCTTTTTGACAAAAATGGTACTTAGCAGGTTCACACTCTAAGCAGACGGGTTAATGACTATAGAATATTTGCTTGATGAGCCATTTTTAATTCAAAGTTTTTCGCAATAAATTACTCACACTCTCTGGTTATTTTAAATTTCAAAGTACCACTTTTAAACAATTACCTTAAACGTTGAATTGAAATTGTCTTTTATTATTTGCGTAGCACCAAATGAAGTCATTTGAAAGCAATTGTTATAAGCCTAGATATTTTTCAAGAAATGTTTCGAATCACTTCCAATTCCTGATACCAATGAATGCAGGGGTTCAGGTGGAGGAGTCGGTGCCGGCAATTTAATTTTTCCAGCTGCACAACATAATCCCTCCGTTTCACCTAAAAATTTCATTGCATTGCAATGTGAACAAACCACGCTCATTGACCCAATACTTATGGACCTTTGCGCAATATAATTAGCTGCAGGGTCGTAGTGAAACGCGGGACGGTGCAGATTTGATGAAACGTAAGTTTGTCTGCGTCGATTGTTTTCGTTACGAATGGAGCTATTATTAGCTGACACCACCCTATTTCTATTCCTTCTCTGTTGCGTCAAATTTCTTTGATATATATGGTAATTAGCACTTTGAATTTCCCGATAATTTGCCTGATTAGTGGCATTACGACTGCGCCGCCCGATTCGAACACGTCGTTCGTATTCAATTAAGTATGGGTGTACACTTTAACAGACACTTTAACACTAAAGACAAACACCAATAATCCTTATAATAGTTTTTCCTTTGAAATTGCACCAATTTATTAAAGTAGACACTTTCGAAACAACCAAATAACTTAAAATGCGAAAATAAAAACACATACTTATCGCAACGGCTTGCTAAGTTCATTTAAATTATTGGTATACTAAAAATTTCATTTCAAGAATGAATAACGGTATCAAACATGGCTACTTTGTTCTTTTGAGTTTTTGGAAAAATCATACAGCACAGTGGGACGAATGACAATCAAGGTGAGCAAAAGTAATCTTTTGCATCTAAGTTGTCATATATTTACAACGTAATTTTTGGAGGAATTTTAACTCATTTGAAAATATGATTGAAGTATAAAAAATTATAAGGAAGTGCGAACTCACAGAACACTAAAGAGCTAAATACACTAAGCTTTATGTTAACTTGCATTATTTCATTATTACATATATTAAAATTGGTCATCAACATTTAATAAGAACTAATATAAGTAAACGTACTATTAATAGTAATTTATTCGTTTAAATTTTGTAAATCTTCCATTTCTTCGATTGGTGGGGTAACACTGTTATGATCTTTTCGCACTAGTATTTTTACAGCTTTCATTCAGAAATATTTATAGTTTTTTACTTTTGCTTCTTGTTTTACTCTTTTGAAAAGCCAGCCAATTTCTTTCTCCGTACGTTGATGTATATTGATGTCTCTCCCACGCATATTTGCGTATGATTGGAGTATAAAAAATTATAAGGAAGTGCGAACTCACAGAACAGTAAAGAGCTAAATAGTATCAAAAATATTTTATTATCCACTCTTACAGAAAACCAATGGCGTTTTTTGATTTGACCGAATAGTGCGAAACACTAATACATCAAATCACCGGTAGGAAATTCACCACAGGGAAAATGTAACTTGAAATTCGCTAAATTTAACACTAGAACTCTTTTATTTTAATGCAGTATTCACAACTTAACTATTTTATCACTTGCACATTAACATTTTTGTGAAAGTTTAGCCAAAACACTGCTTCTCATCAGGAATAATTAATTGTGGCACATGGTTTCACTTAATATATGACGCAAATGTGAAATATTTTATACAATTAAATTGGTAAATTACAATTTTGATAAAATAATGTATGCTGCAAGATAGCTATTTTTTGAAGCCGCATAAATGTATAACATGCCGAAAGTATATGTAAGGTGAGAGCAGATCGGCATACATACAGACAAACATATACTTTCCATGTATTTAGTGTTTGCAATTATCTGGCTATTAGTTATTATTTTTATAAATGAACATTTTCTAATTCCGATTTTGAAGAAGTTATATATATGATCTGCCATGAAAAAGCTTCTCACCAATAATTCATCTGCCTATTACTGTGAAAATTCGTTCTTTCACGTGTACAATGGGACTCGAATTGCAAAAAACCCGTAACCTAGACCTTTAAATAGAAGCTGAAAATAACCATACAGATAGAAAAACACACGATGGTATTGAACTGACCCTATAAATTTGAGTTTTGTCCTCGAAGAATTTGATTTTATTAACTATAAGGCAAAGTACTTGTAGCAACCACGGCTAATACTACAAAATGTACGCTAAGATAGATAGCAACCCCATTGTTTCGGCTATTCATTTAGAATTTATTTATGTTTTTTTTAAGAAATTCTGCCGTTGCCAATCATTAAAAAAAAAATTCAGACATCTGGCAACACAAATTTTTTTTTTAACCGAGTTCACGTAGAGCATAAGAAAACAGCAGTATAACGAAATTTATGCGTAGAGCCGTTCGAAAGTGATTCGCTTACAAACATGTCAAAACTCATTTTTATTTATATAGAAGATAAAGCAAAGTACTTGTAGCGACCACGTCTAATACTACAAAATGTACGCTAAGATAGATAGCAACCCCATTGTTTCCGCTATTCATTTAGAATTTATTTATGTTTTTTTTTAAGAAATTCAGCCGTTGCCAATCATTAAAAAAAAAATTCAGACATCTGGCAACACAAATTTTTTTTTTTAACCGAGTTCACGTAGAGCATAAGAAAACAGCAGCAGAACGAAATTTATGCGTAGAGCCGTTCGAAAATGATTCGCTTACAAACATGTCAAAACTCATCTTTATTTATATAGATTTATGATCTGCACTTTTACATAATTATTTCGAATTAGTTTCACAATTTTTCAAACTTTAATTAAGTGTTTTTGCAGAAAACTGCAAACGGTCAAAAATTAGCGCACAAAAGTTTACTAGGCAACTCTGTCTAGTGAGAGAGCGATCAGCTGATACGTTCTTACGGAAAAAATCTAAATTGTTTCGATTTCTACGTTCCGTGCTACGTATGTACGTTCGTTGGACGTCGGTGAGTTTTCGTTTACATTGCACACTCATAAGATAGGTCGTGTCGCTTACACGTCTTTTGTACGTACGTTCGTGGGTAACTGCAGCTTTAGGTTTGCTTGATGTTAATTGTTTATGAAGTGTATGTGAAGAAGAGAAAATAGCGGATGGAGTAAAGTTAAAATTCTGAGAAAGAGAGACAGAGTGTTTTTTGTGAGTAGAGGTGGGTAAGTTAGTTGGTTTGAAGTTTAAAGTTGATTGTTTATTAGGTTCAGAATAATGTTTTAATAAGTTGTTGTTTTCAGGCTTTGTTTTATTTTTGTTATTATTTACTGTATTTTCTAGAGCGGAAGGAGGTCTCTTAAGTACATTGGAAAAGGATGTGGGATTGTTGGAAGTTGCTGTTTTGTCGTTGTATTTTTTCACTGCTTCGCGCATATTGCACTTTTCTAAAGTTTTCGTTTTTAGAATTTCTTTAGCTTGTTTAAATTTAGATATTAGCATTTTTGGCAAGTAATAATAAGCTTCCATCACGAAGTTCCGAGATTGTGTTCACTTCTTTGCTTATAGCTTCAATAACTTTATGGACGGCGAAGCAAGGGAGGTTAGTAAGAGGCTTTTTTTCGTCCTTAGCATATAATACGACATATTTTGGATCGTCTTTTAGCAGTGTAGGTAAATAAGTTTGTCGTAATAAAGGTTCAGATTTTTTTCGTTTAGGTTTTGAGCTGGAGGACAGCAGGGCAAACCTGTTATCCCCGAGAGTAGGAGCCCCAGGGGGCATTATGACAGCTTAGTATTAATTACACACTTTAGGTCTGAATAACTTAGGCGAGAAGAAAAACAACGAGAGCACGTGTTATTCACTTTTATAAGAAAATATGATGGTACAATAGTCACGCTATACAGACAACCGTTCGCTTTGAGTGTTAGCCGAAGACTACGTAAATAATTTATTTTATTTCTTATTTTAATTTTGTATATTTGGAACTCGTTTTCGAAAAATAGATTATTAGTACATTTTTTTTTAATTTGTAAATTTTATTTCTGTTGTTGTTGTTGTTGTTGTAGCGATTAGGTTACTCCCCGAAGGCTTTGGGGAGTGTTATCGATGTGATGGTCCTTTGTCGGATACAGATCCGATACGCTCCGGTAACAGCACCATTAAGGTGCTGGCCCGACCATCTCGGGAACGATTTATATGGCCACATTAAACCTTCAGGCCATCCCTCCCTCCCCACCCCCAAGTTCCCTGAGAAATTTTATTTCTCTTTTTTATTAGTGAAATTAAATCCTTGTTCATTGTATTTTATTAACCACTCTTACAGAAAACCAATGGCGTTTTTTGATTTGACCGAATAGTGCGAAACATTAATACATCAAATCACCGGTAGGAAATTCACCACAGGGAAAATGTCACTTGAAATTCGCTAAATTTAACACTAGAACTCTTTTATTTTAATGCAGTATTCACAACTTAACTATTTTATCACTTGCACATTAACATTTTTGTGAAAGTTTAGCCAAAACACTGCTTCTCATCAGGAATAATTAATTGTGGCACATGGTTACACTTAATATATGACGCAAATGTGAAATATTTTATACAATTAAATTGGTAAATTACAATTTTGATAAAATAATGTATGCTGCAAGATAGCTATTTTTTGAAGCCGCATAAATGTATAACATGCCGAAAGTATATGGTATATGTAAGGTGACAGCAGATCGACATACATACAGACAAACATATACTTTCCATGTATTTAGTGTTTGCAATTATCTGGCTATTAGTTATTATTTTTATAAATGAACATTTTCTAATTCCGATTTTGAAGAAGTTATATATATGATCTGCCATGAAAAAGCTTCTCACCTATAATTCATCTGCCTATTACTGTGAAAATTCGTTCTTTCACGTGTACAATGGGACTCGAATTGCAAAAAACCCGTAACCTAGACCTTTAAATAGAAGCTGAAAATAAACATACAGATAGAAAAACACACGATGGTATTGAACTGACCCTATAAATTTGAGTTTTGTCCTCGAAGAATTTGATTTTATTAACTATAACGCAAAGTACTTGTAGCAACCACGGCTAATACTACAAAATGTACGCTAAGATAGATAACAACCCCATTGTTTCGGATATTCATTTAGAATTCATTTATGTTTTTTTTTAAGAAATTCAGCCGTTGCCAATCATTAAAAAAAAAATTCAGACATCTGGCAACACAAGTTTTTTTTTTAACCGAGTTCACGTAGAGCATAAGAAAACAGCAGTATAACGAAATTTATGCGTAGAGCCGTTCGAAAGTGATTCGCTTACAAACATGTCAAAACTCATTTTTATTTATATAGAAGATAAAGAAAAGCACTTGTAGCACCCACGTCTAATACTACAAAATGTACGCTAAGATAGATAACAACCCCATTGTTTCGGCTATTCATTTAGAATTTATTTATGTTTTTTTTTTTGAAGAAATTCAGCCGTTGCCAATCATTAAAAAAAAAATCAGACATCTGGCAACACCAATTTGTTTTTTTTTTCTAGAACCGAGCTCAGGTACAGCATAAGAAAACAGCAGCAGAACGAAGGTTATACGTAGAGCCGTTCGAAAATGATTCGCTTACAAACATGTCAAAACTCATTTTTATTTATATAGATTTATGATCTGCACTTTTACATAATTATTTCGAATTATTTTCACAATTTTTCAAACTTTAGTTACGTTTTTTTGCAGAAAACTGCAAACGGTCAAAAATTAGCGGACAAAAGTTTACTAGGCAACTCTGTCTAGTGAGAGAGCGATCAGCTGATACGTTCTTACGGAAAAAATCTAAATTGTTTCCATTTCTACGTTCCGTGCTACGTACGTACGTCCGTTGAACGTCGGTGAGTTTTCGTTTACATTGCACACTCATAAGATAGGTCGTGCCAGCTGACACGTCTTTTGTACGTACGTTCGTGGGTAACTGTAGCTTTAGGTTTGCTTGATGTTAATTGTTTATGAAGTGTTTGTGAAGAAGAGAAAATAGCGGATGGAGTAAAGTTAAAATTCTGAGAAAGAGAGACAGAGTGTTTTTTGTGAGTAAAGGTGGGTAAGTTAGTTGGTTTGAAAATTAAAGTTGATTGTTTATGAGGTGCAGAATAATGTTTTAATAAGTTTTTGTTTTCAGGCTTTGTTTTATTTTTGTTATTATTTACTATATTTTCTAGAGCGGAAGGGGGTCTCTTAAGTACATTGGAAAAGGATGTGGGATTGTTGGAAGTTGCTGTTTTGTCGTTGTATTTTTTCACTGCTTCGCGCATATTGCACTTTTCTAAAGTTTTTGTTTTTAGAATTTCTTTAGCTTGTTTAAATTTAGATATTAGCATTTTTGGCAGTAATAATAAGCTTCCATCACGAAGTTCCGAGATTGTGTTCACTTCTTTGCTTAAAGCTTCAATACCTTTATGGACGGCGAAGCAAGGGAGCATATAATACGACATATTTTGGATCCGTCTTTTAGCAGTGTAGGTAAATAAGTTTGTCGTAATGAAGGTTCAGATTTTTTTCGTTTAGGTTTTGAGCTGGAGGACAGCAGGGCAAACCTGTTATCCCCGAGAGTAGGAGCCCCAGGGGGCATTATGACAGCTTAGTATTAATTACACACTGTAGGTCTGAATAACTTAAGCGAGAAGAAAAACAACGAGAGCACGTGTTATTCACTTTTATAAGAAAATATGATGGTACAATAGTTACGCCATACAGACAACCGTTCGCTTTGAGTGTTAGCCGAAGACTACGTGAATAATTTATTTTATTTCTTATTTTAATTTTGTATATTTGGAACTCGTTTTCGAAAAATAGATTATTAGTCCATTTTTGTTTTTAATTTGTAAATTTTATTTCTCTTTTTTATTAGTCAAATTAAATCCTTGTTCATCCACGATTTTTTATAATTGTTTGATTTTTGAATGGTTCTTGTGTGTGGTTGTCTTTTCGCAAAAACAGTTATAAAAATTTGAAAAAGTTGCGTTGTTTATGGAAGAGGTTATCAAATCAGTTTCTTCAGATTTATTGCAGACAAACATTTCAATGACGGGTTTATTCAGCATAGTATATTTATTCTTACTTTTACACACAATTACAGAAATTAGTCTGTGAACTGAAATAGGGTTTTCATCTAAAGACATTACAAAGTTTTTATCTATTTTATACGAAAGTATATGGTCAATAATTGTTCCACCGGATTCGCCTTTTCTAGTATACATATCAATCGTCAAACTATTAAAACAAAAATATTCGTTAGCACTTATAAACAGATTGAATATAATTTATGTCATCATTGCTCATGTTTAAAATATTAATGTTTAAGTCTCCTAATATTATTAAGTTTTTTATTCCAAAGATTTCATTTTCCAGGTAATTTACAAAAGCCTAACATCAGAAGAGCAAAGTCGGTAGATGCACGCGATATTAATGTCTAGTTTTATTAGTTTGACTACTAGAAAGTTACTTGCTTCAAATTCAGTTGTTGCTACTAAAGTTGAAGCACTACTTTTATGCATCCGCTAGTTCTATTTAAGATACGGTTCGAAAAATAGGAATTATATTCTTTTAAATTATAATAAGGATTCTCGTTGTCATATATCCATATTTCACTGACAGCTATAACATGAATTGCTTTATTTTTACTATTCTCCTTAATAAGGATTTATAGGTTATTTAACTGATTTCTAAGACTTTGAATGTTAAGGTAGATTATATTGATGTGTTCATCGCTATTAGAAAATAAAAGTTTATTTACACTAAGCTTTATGTTAACTTGCATTATTTCATTATTACATATATTAAAATTGGTCATAAACATTTAATAAAAACTAATATAAACAAAAGTACTATTAATAGTAATTTATTCGTTTAAATTTTTTAACTCTTCCATTTCTTCGATTGGTGGGGTAACACTGTTATGATCCTTTCACACTAGTATTTTTACATCTTTCATTCAGAAACATTTATAGTTTTTTACTTTTGCTTCTTGTTTTACTCTTTTGAAAAGTCTGCCAATTTCTTTCTCCGTACGTTGATGTATATTGATGTCTTTCCCACGCATATTTGCGTGTGATTGGAGTAGAAAAAATTATAAGGAAGTGCGAACTCACAGAACAGTAAAGAGCTAAATAGTATCAAAAATATTTTATTAACCACTCTTACAGAAAACCAATGGCTTTTTTTGATTTGACCGAATAGTGCGAAACACTAATACATCAAATCACCGGTAGGAAATTCACCACAGGGAAAATGTAACTTGAAATTCGCTAAATTTAACACTAGAAATCCTTTATTTTAATGCAGTATTCACAACTTAACTATTTTATCACTTGCACATTAACATTTTTGTGAAAGTTTAGCCAAAACACTGCTTCTCATCAGGAATAATTAATTGTGACACATGGTTTCACTTAATATATGACGCAAATGTGAAATATTTTATACAATTAAATTGGTAAATTACAATTTTGATAAAATAATGTATGCTGCAAGATAGCTATTTTTTGAAGCCGCATAAATGTATAACATGCCGAAAGTAAATGGTATATGTAAGGTGACAGCAGATCGACACACATACAGACAAACATATACTTTCCATGTATTTAGTGTTTGCAATTATCTGGCTATTAGTTATTATTTTTATAAATGAACATTTTCTAATTCCGATTTTGAAGAAGTTATATATATGATCTGCCATGAAAAACTTCTCACCAATAATTCATCTGCCTATTACTGCGAAAATTCGTTCTTTCACGTGTACAATGGGACTTGAATTGCAAAAAACCCGTAACCTAGACCTAAGAGAAGCTGAAAATAACCATACAGATAGAAAACCACACGATGGTATTGAACTGACCCTATAAATTTGAGTTTTGTCCTCGAAGAATTTGATTTTATTAACTATAAGGCAAAGTACTTGTAGCAACCACGGCTAATACTACAAAATGTACGCTAAGATAGATAGTAACCCCATTGTTTCGGCTATTCATTTAGAATTTATTTATGTTTTTTTTAAGAAATTCAGCCGTTGCCAATCATTAAAAAAAAAATTCAGACATCTGGCAACACAAATTTTTTTTTTTAACCGAGTTCACGTAGAGTATAAGAAAACAGCAGTATAACGAAATTTATGCGTAGAGCCGTTCGAAAGTGATTCGCTTACAAACATGTCAAAACTAATTTTTATTTATATAGAAGATAAAGCAAAGTACTTGTAGCACCCACGTCTAATACTACAAAATGTACGCTAAGATAGATAGCAGCCCCATTGTTTCGGCTATTCATTTAGAATTTATTTATTTATTTTTTTTTTTTTTTGAAGAAATTCAGCCGTTGCCAATCATTAAAAAAAAAATCAGACATCTGGCAACACCAATTTGTTTTTTTTTTTTCTAGAACCGAGCTCAAGTACAGCATAAGAAAACAGCAGTAGAAAGAAGTTTATGCATAGAGCCGTTCGAAAATGATTCGCTTACAAACATGTCAAAACTCATTTTTATTTATATAGATTTATGATCTGCACTTTAACATAATTATTTCGAATTATTTTCACAATTTTTCGAACTTTAATTAGGTTTTTTTGCAGAAAACTGCAAACGGTCAAAAATTAGCGCACAAAAGTTTACTAGGCAACTCTGTCTAGTGAGAGAGCGATCAGCTGATACGTTCTTACGGAACAAATATAAATTATTTCGATTTCTACGTTCCGTGCTACGTACGTACGTCCGTTGAACGTCGGTGAGTTTTCGTTTACATTGCACACTCATAAGATAGGTCGTGTCAGCTGACACGTCTTTTGTACGTACGTTCGTGGGTAACTGCAGCTTTAGGTTTGCTTGATGTTAATTGTTTATGAAGTGTTTGTGAAGAAGAGAAAATAGCGGATGGAGTAAAGTTAAAATTCTGAGAAAGTGTGTGAAAAGTGTTTTTTGTGAGTAGAGGTGGGTAAGTTAGTTGGTTTGAAGTTTAAAGTTGATTGTTTATTAGGTTCAGAATAATGTTTTAATAAGTTCTTGTTTTCAGGCTTTGTTTTATTTTTGTTATTATTTACTGTATTTTCTAGAGCGGAAGGGGGTCTCTTAAGTACATTGGAAAAGGATGTGGGATTGTTGGAAGTTGCTGTTTTGTCGTTGTATTTTTTCACTGCTTCGCGCATATTGCACTTTTCTAAAGTTTTCGTTTTTTGAATTTCTTTATCTTGTTTAAATTTAGATATTAGCATTTGTGGCAAGTAATAATAAGCTTCCATCACGAAGTTCCGAGATTGTGTTCACTTCTTTGCTTATAGCTTCAATAACTTTATGGACGGCGAAGCAAGGGAGGTTAGTAAGAGGCTTTTTTTCGTCCTTAGCATATAATACGACATATTTTGGATCGTCTTTTAGCAGTGTAGGTAAATAAGTTTGTCGTAATAAAGGTTCAGATTTTTTTCGTTTAGGTTTTGAGCTGGAGGACAGCAGGGCAAACCTGTTATCCCCGAGAGAAGGAGCCCCAGGGGGCATTATGACAGCGTAGTATTAATTGCACACTGTATGTCTGAATAACTTAGGCGAGAAGAAAAACAACGAGAGCACGTGTTATTCACTTTTATTAGAAAATATGATGGTACAATAGTCACGCTATACAGTGTTTGAGTGTTAGCCGAAGACTACGTAAATAATTTATTTTATTTCTTCTTTTAATTTTGTATATTTGGAACTCGTAAATTTTATTTCCCTTTTTTATTAGTGAAATTAAATCCTTTTTGCGTTGCGTTGTTTATGGAAGAGGTTATCAAATCAGTTTCTTCAGATTTATTGCAGACAAAGATTTCAATGACGGGTTTATTCAGCATAGTATATTTATCCTTACTTTTACACACAATTAGAGAAATTAGTCTGTGATATGAAATAGGGTTTTCATCTAAAGACATTACAAATTTTTTATCTATTTTATACGAAAGTATATGGTCAATAATTGTTCCACCGGATTCGCCTTTTCTAGTATACATATCACTCGTCAAACTATTCAAACAAAAATATCCGTTAGTACTTATAAACAGATTGAATATAATTTATCTCATCATTGCTCATGTTTAAAATATTAATGTTTAAGTCTCTTAATATGATCAAGTTTTTTATTCCTAAGATTTCATTTTCCAGGTAATTTACAAAAACCCTAACATCAGAAGAGCAAAGTCTGTAGATGCACGCGATATTAATGTCTAGTTTTATTAGTTTTACTACTAGAAAGTTACTTGCTTCAAATTCAGTTGTTGCTACTACAGTTGAAGCACTACTTTTATGCACATATGTATGTAAATTAAGCATCTGCTAGTTCTATTTAAGATACGGTTCGAAAAATAGGAATTGTATTCTTTTAAATTATAATAAGGATTCTCGTTGTCATATATCCATATTTCACTGACAGCTATATCATGAATTGCTTTATTTTTACTATTCTCCTTAATAAGGATTTATAGGTTATTTAACTGATTTCTAAGACTTTGAATGTTAAGGTAGATTATATTGATGTGTTCATCGCTATTAGAAAATAAAAGTTTATTTACACTAAGCTTTATGTTAACTTGCATTATTCCATTATTACATATATTAAAATTGGTCATCAACATTTAATAAGAAATAATATAAACAAACGTACTATTAATAGTAATTTATTCGTTTAAATTTTTTAAATCTTCCATTTATTCGATTGGTGGGGTAACACTGTTATGATCCTTTCGCACTAGTATTTTTACATCTTTCATTCAGAAATATTTATAGTTTTTTACTTTTGCTTCTTGTTTTACTCTTTTGAAAAGCCTGCCAATTTCTTTCTCCGTACGTTGATGTATATTGATGTCTTTCCCACGCATATTTGCGTTTGGAATTATTTTATTAATTCCAGTGAGTTATTTTCTCTTTCGAAACTCAGAACATTTGATATTAAATTCTTCATTATTCATTTGAACAATAAATGGATACGTCTTGAATTTTTTGTTTTCTATTTGATATATGTCTATTATATTATCTTTTGCTATATTTGCATTTACTTGTTCGGCTATTTTGATTACGGCGTCTTTCCAATTAATATTTTCTATTTTCGCCGTATTTGTTATTATAATGTTTTTTATATTTTGTTTTTGTTTCAATGCTAACATGTCTCTTTCAATTTTCTTCATCTTCGTTTTAACATTTTCGTTGCATATCTTGAGCTATCTCAACTCTTTTTTTATTGATTTATTCTCTTCAACTAATCTGTCAATCTTCTTTCTTAGATTGTCAAAAGGAGCACTGATATTTTGTTGTGATTCTTTTATTTTTCTCATTGCTTTATTTGGCACTATGAATTGTACATTTAGATTCTCGATTTTTAGCGCCAAATTGCCATTCGCTGTATTTTCTTCTTCACTGCTTTCGTCACTTGATAGTTTAACGTTTTGTTGTTGGTTTTTTCTATTGAATCTTGTTTTTGCTGCAATGACTTTTTTAATATGTTTTTAAAATTTAATCTCCACTGTTCTTTGTGATATATTTTTACTTTATTCTGTTCACCGTCTGTTTAAATATACCTTCGTCGATTTTTTGTGTTAAATATTCTTTTTTATTAGATTTTTTCTTTTGATTAGCAGCGAAAATGTCTACTCACACACCCTTTATTGTCGGTGTGGTAGGCGGAGTATAATACTCACTGATATTGACCAAAAACAAATTGTTTTTTAAAGTTAATTTAAACGCTCAAACAATCTTTGCTATTCTAGATATCAAACACATATAAAATTTTTTTCAACAATTACAATTTTTCAAAATATTATTTTATTTCATGCTCCAATATTTTCAAGCTTCAGCACTAATGGTGGTTTAGCAGCATCGGAAACATCTGCTTTCCCAGAAGCAGCTGCTTCGCGTCCTTCAGCAAAACCATCTCCTTCGGTATCATCGCTCGGAAATTTCCTCAAATGACTAATGTTCCTTCTAAGCGTTTTATTCTGCCCATGCACTAAAACATCACTGCCTTTCCTCTCGATTACCTCATATTCCTCAGGATTGAAATTGAAAGTTAGCTTGTTGCCCTGAGCCGTGTTTTTCACGAGCACCTTATCGCCAACTACAATATCACTTACTTTCGCACCACGACATTGATCCCCATATATCCTCCCCTTTTCTTTATTGAGATCCAAATCCCTTACTTCTCCATCCAAATAATCAAACACGTTCGCACATCCGGCCAAAGTATTATCCATCGCACGTTGAAATATTTCTGGAGCTGAATTTACCCCGAAAAAAATCGCTTATACCGAAACAATCCCCTAATCTGAGAACATTTAACTTGTTATCCGTTTCTCTTCCACGCAGAGACTGCTTTCCATTCACAACTACATAAAAAGTTGCAATCAAATTTGAAAATGAATCAGTGCCGATAACATCTTCGAAGACTCTTTTTATCTTCAAGAACTCCCTGCCGGCATACGCTCGAAATTGCTTATCTGATTCTGAAGGAACATTCCAAACAACAGCGTTACATTTTCGTAAATACTCCTAGTCAAATTCACGCAAAAGATTAAATTTGCATCCCGAATCAATTAGCATAACAATTTGACAACCCCCAACATACGCAGATAACATTTCATTCCCATCTTCATAAGTATTGTCCGCAATCTTAAAACAGTCAAACGCATTATGACTTCTATCCCTTTCTCTCATATACTTACATCAATTCTATAAGCTAAAATAATGATAAATTGAGGATTAAAATTTTTTTTTGTTATAAATAAACACTTAGTCCGATTGAATAAAGGAAAGTCAAAATTATTGAAATCTGTCAAATCGTTTTTTCAATTGAGGATTTATAAAAAAAAAACTTTGCCGTAAATGATCCCTGAATCAGATCGAAAATAACAGTGAAAAATTTATTAAAATCGGTATAGCCGTTTCTCAGCTTTGAACGTACTAACGCACACAAATTAATTTTTATATATAGACGTATATATATGGTGTGTGCATATGCGAATTAAATACGACCCAGATTCAATTTTGGCCCAAGAATATTTAGAAGAATTTGCCTCAGACACGCTTTCTAGGAATCACTGGTTTTAATAAATGAGATAATTATTTTATTACTACTAGTTTTTGTATAAAGTGGCTATAGAAGACTATTTATGACCTTTGCTTTTGCAACGGTACATTCGCCTCGAAGTGGCCAATCTTTTTTATTGTATTGGTCTCCCGTATAACGCGTATCCCACAAACAAATAAAGCACATATTCCTTAGCCATACAGACGGCGGCAGTCCTATGATAGTAGCTACTACTTTCAAGTCTTCACGTACTCTTCACTGTAATTGCTCATATTACATACAATTGAGGACTATAAAGCTATTGTGTATTAAGCCTGTCTGTATTGTAGCTAATGGGACTGGTGGAATAATCGTGACTTCATGTGACCGCATAGCTCCAAAGAGAATACTTTATAGTCAATTTCTTCAAACGTGGACTCTGCTCGCATTTAAGGTAAAACCACAGCACTTGCGATTCTCCCAATATGGGGCCGATCCCAAGGACAGGAGATCAGACCTGTATAAAAGTATACAATGATACAACATGTACATATCACAACTGACTTTTTCTGCTCCCCGCGGTAGTGTTTTACAGACCCTTGATAGGGTCGCGCAGGTTACATACAGCGTCCACATTGCTCCTTTTCGTGCAATACACCACTCTGGATTTGATAGCCATGGTATTTCCCGACCGGCATACCTACCGCGGGTGTATTCTTGAGGTAGTAAAATTACAGGTTTCCATGAAAATTAAGAAAGCGTTGCGTCGTCTTTCATTCAATGCGTTCAATCAGCAAAAGCCCAGGAAAGCAAAAAACCGTTTTCGCAGCTATTTTAAATTGTAAATAATATGAAGCACCACAATGGATATAAAAGACATGGTTGTGTATTGAACCCAGTTTTTTAATATAAACTCAGCTAAGTTTAGTCAGATAGAGGATTTGCTATTCGAATGGAAATAATTTTTGTATTATTATTATTATTATTTTATTTACCTTTGTTAACAGAGGTTATTGCAGAGGCAAGAAAATGGTAGTTTTTAATTTTCTATACCTAAATTTAGCTGGGTATGAAAATATATGAAACAGAGGGGTTTGCTTTTGTAAAAAAATTGTTGGCTGATAGAGAAACTTTTAAAATGAGAACTAATACCATTTGAGCTAACTTTTAAAGCTGACATTAATGTCATAAATATATTTCATATAAGCCGACGAAAGGTAATTATTTTCCCGCCGATTGACTTTTACTTCCTTTTTTTACTTTTACTTCACCGATTCAACGATTTGAATAACTTGTTTGAACTGAGGAGATAACTCTTTTTAGAGCCACTTTTTCTATGTATATGTATGTTTGTATTCACACCAAAGGAAGGCAACTTCCCACCATAACGACTGCTACTGAAAGGCGACTAGCGATAATCAGATAAGAGAACTAAAAAAAAGTAATTTTAATCCCTTTGAATTCTGATACCCACATTCACAGACTCCACGTTTGAACCTGTGTAGTGAGCGCCCCGGTACCCATCGCCAGAGAGGTTCTAATGACTATTCATACTCCTACAAATCGAATGTTGAAAAAAGCACCTATGACTCCAACAATCCGTATAGAAGGCCTGAAAGCTCAACTTATTCCTCAACTATAGAGTCAACATCCCGCTTTGTTCCGGGAGGATCATTCAATTATAATACTGAAAGAACTAGCACCACAGGCGCTGGACCAGGTGGATACAGCTACTCATCAACAACTTCTGGAACTCTACCCGGTGGAACTAAGTACCGTCATTATTCATACCACTTTTAAATTGAAATCGATTTTCTTGACAATATATTTATATATATAAGTAAGAAATATTTTCACAACGTTTTAAAAAATTTAACATCTCTTATTATATATTCTACATACTAATACGATTAACTTTTTCGAATTCCGATTTTGTAAATGTGTCGATTATGAAAATGTATACACAATAAAGGAACACACTCTTTAAGTATTTCTTATGTAACTTACTATAACTGCTTACATAAAGTAATTAACGAGAAATGATGCAAGTTCAGGAAGAAATGTGTTAAAGTAAACGAAACCATTTTACTCTACCTATAATGAGTTTCTTTATTTACAAACAGGGTCAAAGTCGTTTAGTAGATTTAAATGTGCATTCCTGAACGAAGAATTACACCATACGCAGGTAAGGCTAGTGAGAACATATTAATGTACCTACATTAGGGTGCGTCGATTTGCAGGGACGAAAGTTAACCGATATCACGCCATCGATTTTTCGATAGGATTTGGGCTCAGGAACAAAAAGTTCCTCTACGCATATCCAAAAAATAATTTCGAGCCTGCGAAATTTAACTTTTTTTGACTTTTTTCGACTTTGATTTTTAAGGTTTTTTTCAGGACCTACCAAAAAAATGTTCATATGTATACCCTGTCCGACCCAAAAATGCCTGCTAAAAACAATCAAATGAAAATTTTTTAGTAGGTCTTGAAAAAAACCTTAAAAATCAAAGTCGAAAAAAGTCAAAAAAAAATAAATTTCGCAGGCTCGAAAATTATTTTTTTTTTGGGTATGCGTAGCGGCACTTTTTTCCTGAGCCCAAATCCTATCGAAAAATCAATGGCGCGATATCGGTTAATAAATCGACCCAGTCTTAACCTACATATCGGACATTTTTTACTATTACGAACTATTAATTTTCACCGCCAAAATTAAAAAATGTCTAACAGTACTATACATTGGCAAAAGTATTGAATGTAAAGTAGCCCTTTTATTTTAATATAAATTATGTGTAAACAATTCTTATAAACAACCCTTTTACGGCTGAATTCTGTAATTCAGTCTCATCTCAAGTCTCTAAATTTGAGATTTTCCTTTAGAGACAATTTTTGTGACTTGAGATGATTTCGGTATTCAGTAAACGAAAGTCACAAAAACAATTCACCATATCAACGAAATTCACCAAAATGACAATTTACTCATACATTGAACAAATAATATAGCATTGCATTTTGTCAACGCAATGTTGAGTGGTGTTTTGGCTGAGCTCGCTAAGACGCCGTTCACAAATTTTATAGAAAAACCCAAAGTGTCTATGTTCGAATCTCAGCGGCGCCACATAGAGTTCGATGTTTTTTTAAGTATTTTCTGTTTTTTAATTTTTTCTATGCTTATTTTAATTTGAGGAATAAAAAAAAATATATTTAAAGCGTTTTTCGCAAATAATTTTCATACTTTTTCTGAAATTTTCACGTTTGTGATCTGCCCCGACCCAGCTCACAAATTAGTGATTGCTTTTGTGAGGCTGGAGACGCGAGACAGCTTACAGAATGGCAAATTGTCTCAAAAGTGATTTTCACCCCAAATAGTCTCTAATAGTGATTAGAGACGGCTTACTGAATTCAGCTATTAGTAACACTTCATTGAAGCTTCCAACTGTAAAACAAAGAAATAGCTTTACATCCAACAGAATTGAATGTATGTAAATGTTTTACTTTATGACAAGCTGCGCACTAGATACGGAGCTGTGGTTACCTAACTATATGTACTTTCGCGTATCTAAGTGAGATGGTTATTTTAGATATAATTTGAAGGTGCATATTATAGGCACATGGCAAATTACCAAATCATAAAATTTTTGTATTCAAGGTTCGAAAAAAAAACAATCATAAAATTTTTGTTTACACAGCTATGAATCAAAAACTGGAAGATCGATTGAAATACTTCTTCCTTGATGTAAAACTTTTAAATATTTATCTTCGTTCTGATTAAAAAAAAATAACTTGATTCCTTTCTAATATGAATAAAATTTTGTAAACAAAAGTAAATTTTATGTTCGCTGTGAACTGTACGAGCAAACTTGCTTTGAGTGGGACTTTCACCACATTACATTATGCGTCAGATATGTACATGTTAAATTACATCAAAAGGTAAAATAAAATAACATAATTAAAAAAAAATTTTAAGTTAAACGGTTTTATTGAAAACAATACTTTCATGAAGTAATAATAATACTAAAAGCTAGAAAATAGTTAGGTAGGTCCTAGGTACTAGTCATCACACTCCTCATCTATATAGGGCGTTGATCAGACAATTAAACAAAAGCGTTGGGCACGTTCAATTTCTAAAAGTGTGAGGCGTAGCATAACCTTATTAAGTTGGGTCAGTTGGTCTTATATATGACTATCAATAGAAATTTGACGGGTCCAACGCTTTTATTTATATGTCTGATCAACGCCCTATATTGATGAGGAGTGTGATGACTAGTACCTAGGACCTACCCTAGTTATTTTCTAGCTTTTAATATTAGTATTACTTCATGTAAGTATTGTTTTCAATAAAACCGTTTAACTTATCATTTTTTTTTATTATTTTATTTTCAAGTTTTTGGTTTTTATTTAATTGCCTATTATTTCTCATTCTATTTAGTTCATTTAGTGTATCATTATTACAAGGACTCTTTCCTGACAATTTGTTACAATCTAAGTCCTGAATACATAATCCTTCCGAAGACTTTACTCGACTCTGCGCCACGTTTGCTTATCCCTCCTCCAACTCCAAAATATTTTGATGTCACTTCTACCCGACTGTATGTAATATTTGTTCCAAATATGAGCAAAATCGGACATAATAGGTCGCTATCTATTCATGTATGTATTATATGTTCCAAATATGGACCAAATCGGTCCACAAATACGATGTTTTTGAATACCTCGATCTTTGCATCACCTAGCGGCGATTTTTTGTTATAGGTCGCTTTCTACTCTTGTATGTATTATGTTTTCCAAATATGAGCCAAATAGGACCACAAATACGATTTTTGTGAATATCTAAATCCTTGCGCCACCTAGTGGCGATTTTTTTTTCATAGGTCGCTTTTTATTCTTGTATGTATTATGTGTTCCAAATATGAGCCAAATCGGACCACAAATATGATTTTTGTGAATATCTCGAGCCTTGCGCCACCTAGCGGCGATTTTTTCATAGGCCGCTTTCTATTCTTATATGTATTACGTGTTCCAAATATGAGCCAAATCGGACCACAAATACGATTTTTGTGAATATATCGATCCTTGCGCCACCTAGCGGCGATTTTTTTTCATAGGTCGCTTTCTATTCTTATATGTATTATGTGTTCCAAATATAAGCCAAATAGGTGGACAAATACGAATTTTGTGAATATGTCGATCCTTGCGCCACCTAGCGGCGATTTTTTTCTTATTATTGCATTGTCACCGGGTTCTGAACTATACTCCAAGTTTCAAGACTGTAGCTTATCGGGAAGTTACTTAAATTTCAATTACAAAATTCGTGCCAGTCAACTCAACCTAAATAAAACCGTTTAAAAAAACCAAACTCGATAGCATATTTTAACTTAGAGAGTATATTTTTAGGTATGTATAGATGTTTTTCATTGGGTTATCGGGGAGGTCCTTAAAACTCAAAAGAAAAATTTCCAAATTCAAAGGTTTTTTTAATTTTCACGATCCCTGGACCACCTAACGAAAACTTTTTCCATTGATGTTGCACTGTCAGATGGTTCTGAAGTGTGTTCTTGATTTCAAGAATTTAGCTCCAGGGTAGTTAGTCAGCGGTCGCAATATTCCAAATGTTGTAAATGCACTTTCTAAATATCTCGATCCTCGTCCAAAATAGAAAATTCCTTTACCACAAATATTATAACCTAATAGAGCCCGAAGCGAACTTAGAACTCCAAAGCGAAAATTCCAAGTTTGGATGATTTCTTGAAGTTTCACGATCTCTGGACCACGTGGCGAAATATTTTCCTTGATGCTGTACTGTCATTAGGTTCTGAAGAATGTACTTATTTTCAAAAATATAGCTCTACGGGAAGTTACTCAAATAGCGGTCGCAAGATTTCACCTGTTGTAAATGACAACTGTTTCGATTATACATTGTAAATCTCTTCAAAGCCTTTTCTCCCGGGAGTGGGATTTGAACACGCATTCCTACGATGGCTGTTACAAACAATTGCCTTCCTTGCATATTTAATTATTTTTGCAATGTACATACTTTGTATGTAATCATGTGTTAAAGTTATGCTTTTTTGTTAATGGCGGTTTCAAAGAAAATGGTATTTCCTTTGTTCTATTTATAGAAATACAAAGAATTTACCAATGTTGTTTATTTGTATGAATTAAGCAGGGATTGCCCTTATCGCTTTTAAACGAATGAATGTTTGAAAAAAAGTTATGAAATTATAACCGTCTAAGTCCTAAGCAAAAGTAAAGCAGTTAAGCTTT
Source organism: Eurosta solidaginis (assembly GCF_040869045.1). NCBI lineage: Eukaryota > Metazoa > Arthropoda > Insecta > Diptera > Tephritidae > Eurosta > Eurosta solidaginis. Next base: position 188,183,552 of record NC_090319.1, on the reverse strand, counting down.
TATACCTAGTGACCCTATGGTACTAAATGTTGCATACTTTTCTGCGCAGAAATCCATGCAACATTTAGTAACATGCCTGGGAAGCTGAAGTTGAGTTGACCGCCAACGCCGAAACAACCGATCTAGTATTATTTAATAGGACATATAAAGGTCGTATTTGGACAAAGCCCAAATTTGAAGAAGTAGGTTAGGTTAGGTTGAACTGGCCGATCCATGAGGACCTCACATAGACTGATTGAGTCCGTAGTATTACCAGAAATTTGTTTTAACAACCAAACTGAAAAACCCTATCAAAAACCAGGACCTATGTTATAAAATAACTCCGTCCTCTTGGCATATACTAGAAGCTTCCTTTTTAGCTGCTTCTAGATCTGACAGCTGTATCACTCCCAATAGCTGGAGTCTTAGCCTGGCAAGTGCAGGGCACGAGCATAGAACGTGCTCGATCGTTTCCTCCTCCAACCCGCACTTCCTACATCTGCTATCACTGACCAAGCATAATTTAAAGGCATGTGACGTCCAGTGAGAAAACCCGTCATGAGTCTACAGTCCTCTCTTTTTAATGATAGAAGTAACTTCGTTAGTCTAAGGTTGTAAGACCTACACATAATCTTCGACACTTTACAGCCCCCCGCGCTTGAACCCACGCCTTTCCTGCTTGGTCGATCATGTGCACCTCTCGTCTTCGCTTAATCTCGCCCAGTCTGATTGGGACGTCTACGGAGCAAGCTTCAAGGGATGCGACCTTTTTAGCTAGTTCATCCGCTTTTTCATTTCCATCTATTCCCATATGTCCTGGGACCCAATATAGATGCATGCTTCTCCCTGTCCCGATTCTTTCCAGAGACTGCTTACACTCTAACTCGCATTTAGATGCTGTGCTATGCGCGATTATTGCCTTAATCGCTGCTTGACTGTCAATATAAAAGTTAACACGGTTGCAGCTTAAGTTATTCTCTTCCAGGGTTTCTACTGCTTTGGTTACGGCTAATATTTCCGCTTGGAAAACGCTACAGTAATCCGGCAGCCTGTAGAATCTGCTTATTTCTGGATCAGCACAGTATACCGCAGACCCTACTCCTTCCACTACTTTGGAACCATTTGTGTAAACATGTATCTCCCCGTCCGCCACTTGCGCTCCCTTGCGCCAATGGTCCGCCTCTATTGTGGCCTTCTGATCGCCCCCGAAGCGCAAATAGGGAGTCAGGTAGTCTTTACGTCTTATGATTGATGACGCTATACTACTATGTCCATATGGTCGGCGCTCAAGCTGCCCCGAGGCACCGAACCTGGTTGCAGTTGTTAGTGCTATGTTATTTGCTACCAGGTCTACTGGCGGAATGTGCAGAATGGCATACAATGCAGCCGTCGGGGTTGCTTTCAGGGCAACCGTATTGCTAAGCATCGATAGTCTGCACACCCGCTCTAATTTTTTGAGGTATGTTGTTTTTTGTGTGACTTTCCACGAAACAAGAACTGCATAGTATAGAATAGGGCTTATAATCGCTTTAAAACCCAATGAGAAAGAGAGGGCAATAGGCGCCACGTACACCCCAGCATTATTTTACATGCATAAAGTGCCGTTGAGGATTTCTTCACCCTTTTCTCCACGTTGAGCTTCCATGACAACTTACTGTCTAGGTTGATGCCTAGATATTTTGTGCAATGTTTCTCCTGTAAGGGCACCCCTCGTAACTTAGGCCTGATCCAATTTGGGACCTTGTACCTCTTTGTAAACAAGATCATATCCGTCTTCTCCGCATTGACTTTCAACCCGACATTAAATGCCCAGGTATGAATAGCCCGGAGCGCGCGATCCATCAAAGAACTAAGCGTTGGAAGGCACTTTCCATTTATGACAATTGCAACGTCATCTTCGTAGGCCGTAAGTTTTACGGGCCCCTCATCGAATCGCCTGAGCAGTTGGTTGATAACCAGGGTCCACAGCAGAGGTTATAGCACCCCTCCCTGCGGCGTGCCCCTGTCCACTGATTTCGTGGCCTCGTACAATCCCCATTGCGGTGTAATCTTCCTGCAATTTAGCATGCAGCCGATCCATCCGGTTAAGGCTGGATATACTTTAATGTGATAAATGCCCATTTAGAAACATTATTGAAAGCCCCGGCAATATCCAAGAAGACTCCTAGAGCATATTCCTTATATTCCATGGATTTCTCTACACTTAGTACCACCCTATGCAATGCGGTGTCTACCGACTTGCCTTTGGTGTACGCATGCTGTGTTGTGAAGAACAGCTTTTCATCCACGTTGCACTTTATGTTGAAGAAGTAACTCTACAAGAAAAATGTAGCGCAACATATCTAGGAGTCATTATAGATATAAAGTTGTCGTGGAAACTCCATGTGGAAGAGAGAGCAAAGCAAATCATCGCGGCACAGTACGCTTGCAAGAGGATGCTATGATGCACGTATGGCCTATCACCCAACCTCTCTTATTGGGTATTTACGGCAATTGCAAACCCCAAATTTACTATGGGGTCCTTGTTTGGTGGAAAGCCACACAAAAAAAGTACGTATACAAAATAGGGGTTATGCAGATCATAATATCAGCATAACGGGAACCCCGACAGCAGCAGTGCATGCCATTCTACACGTGCCGCCTGCAGACCTAATGACCAAATAAAATGGAAAACAAAGTTTAGGCATTTCCTTTATCTAAATGGACAAAATCAGCGAAATATTAATCCTTATATAAAGACATATTCTTGTTGAACTTTAATTTTAAAATTTTGCCTAGAAATTGTAAAAATATTTATGAGAAATAAAAATATATATATTTTAGTTTTAGGTGGAAAAGAGTAGTGCCTTATTTATTACAAGGTGAAAAACTCACTTTTATCAATTCAGAATGCATACAATACTTGTATGTATACAATATAGTACATATCAGAAAAATACGTCAAGCTACATTAATTTTTAAGCTACTTGAAAATTGTTCAACATGTCAAGCTTGAATTGCTACAAGTGAGTATGTTGATGAAGTTCCAAGACTGTAGCCCAATGGGGAGTCTCTTGAAAATTCATTGCAAAATTCTCTCCGTTCCGTACTATTTTTTTTTAAATCCCAATTCGTGCGCTCCCTATCGAAACTTTTTGTATTATGTCTTATACTGTCATTGGCCTCTGAATTAAGTTTGAAATTTCAAGTCTCTAGCTCATCGAGAAGTTACTTAAAGCTGGTTTCAAATTTCCAAATTCTCATCTAATTATTTCGATCCGCCACCTGACGGATTTTTTCCCCTTTTGTTGCATTGTCTCAGTGTTTTAACCTATATGTGAAGTTTCACGTTTGTAGCTCAATGAGAAGTTACTTAAAAATCGACCCCAACATTCCAAATTTCCAAATGTTTATCTAATTATTTCGATTCGTGCGCCACCTAACGGTTTTCCCCATTTTGTGCATTGTCTCGGTGTCTTAACCTATATGTGAAGTTACTTAATGAGAAGTTACTTAAAAATCGACTGCAAAATGTGTATAGAAAATGCGTACAAACATTCAACCGACCTAATATAAAGGAAAAAATAACAAGGCTTATGGCCCCGGGGCAGTTTCATAAGACCTGCAATTGAGGTAAAAACTTGAAACTTGACATATAGATACGACCACCGAAATCATGATTATATCACAAGAGGTTTGCTCGACAAATAAATTTTTTGACAATTGCAGCCATTTTGCTCCCAAATCGAATTGACATCCGTTAACTCTGTTGTTTCTTTGCAATTTTTCGAAAAATATTAGTAGTAGAAATAGGAAGCAATCAGTTTACAAATACCCGATAGGTACTAAACTGCATAATTTCTTAGACAATTTATTTTAATTTTATGATGAATTTATTAACTATGCCATGATCTATTAGTGTGGCTGAGCATAGGCTTTATGAAAAGTACTGACACCAAGGAATCGTGCACCTTCGTAAACCTATGAACATACGAAACCTAAACCACTTCAAAATTCATCGTTCAACGTAAAAAACTCGACTAGCAAATAGATTCACGTAAAAATGTCATTAGTAAATAATGGAGATGCCATAACGAAATATTGGTACATTGAGCATGTTAACTTATTCATTCCGTATGTTCGGAACATTCGTCTCCATTTAAGAATTTGGGGATTCGGAACCTGTGAGGTAGTATCAAAGGAACGTGTTCCGAATATTCTAAATAAACGTTTTATCGGGAACACTTTCATGAATAATTAACGTAAAGGAGCTGTCCCAAATTTCAGAATAAAAAGGTAAATACTCCCTGTGTAGCAGGACCGCATAAAAGCTGAACACTTCTGTCAGAGTCAAGACCGGAATATAAAGTTCTAAGGCAATAAGCCATTTTCTTTTATTTATTTTTTTTTTCAGACCATGTCGGCTGCGTTTTCAATATCGTCCTATCTCAAAATATTTTTCAAAAACTTCCCATTTCATGATTTGTCACAAAAACGCCCTATATTAGAATTAGATTGAAGAACGCTTCAGAATGCTTTTCATTAACTCCCTCTTATGTCAAAATGCATTGAACTTATGTTCATATAGGGAGTTTTTGAAACAAATTTTGATATAGTAATTTTTGAATAAAATTCTAAACCAACATATCTCTTTATCAATTCACGAAATATTTAGTAGAAAATGAATTATTTCCTCCAAAACCTGTTGGCATTTACAAATTTATTATCTCTACGAATATACTACTAAAGGTACTTTTCTACTACAATTTACGCTAAAGGGGATTGAATTATTACCCGTTTTCCTTACTTCGTAAAAGCAACCCGTCCAGATTTTTCAATTTGGGAGTGTCAAAGCTCTGCCGTCATTGAAGAACAAACCTTCGAGTAAGTAATTGAATAATGCACCGAAATAATGCCACAAAAGTGGAAAATAAATGAAGATATACAATTTTTAAACACTTCCTTTACATTAATGGTTCAAAACGCAGCGATACATGTGTCCTTGAACACAGATATAATGTTGATGCATTTTGAAATTTATAGATGTTTGATATCTTCTTTACAGCGAAGTTTCTATCCTTAACGGACTTTAAGTATTTATTCGCCTAGGTTAGGTAATTGCACTCTACCTTTATAGTTTTGTTTTTGATAAGCTGTTTACAAATCTACTGTTACAATTTCAAAATAGAAGTTTATCAACATTATGTCTGTGTTTAAAAACACATATCCCAAGGGTTTTGGAACCATTTATATAAAGGATGTTTGTAAACAATTTTTATCTTCCTTTAATTTTTTAGGTAGGTTCTTTTTTGCGTGGCTGTCCACCAAATAAGGACCCTATAGTATAGTATATAGTGTATAGGATAGGTTTAACAACGACTCGGATATGTTTGTTAAGGGCTGGCGAATGTGGCATTCGGAAATCTCAGTACACGGCTTGACACACCGTCGAAATGACTTTCCGGTTAATGTCCCATTCGTCTGCGTCCCGTTAAAACCTTGGCAGGCCTTGGGGTACGTTCAAAGTCCGTCATCATTAAGTTGGTGGTGCAGGTTCGGTTGAGATCCTCCCGATTAATACTGATCTGGCTCTGAACGCAGTCTTCATGAGGGACTGCGTCAACCTTCACGTGGCCTCCCTGCCTTCGCATAGACAACCACGGGATCTATATAGGTAACTGCACACTCGGACCAAGATAGCGGCCTCAAGTGGGGACCCAATTAAATAAATGATGAGCAACAACAATACTAAAATAAAAAACCAAACACAGGAGAATGAAATGGCGTTCAATCCATTTGTAGGAAGGAAGCTAGCTCGCTCTCCAGAAGGGCGTGGCCCATCGGCTGGGGGCCTTAACATTTCGTCGCAAGTGGTAACGAAACCCAAAGGAGCGGAGGCCGAAAGCAAGCAAGGAGCGTTGTCGCCGGGTGCTACACCGAAGCTTTGCAAAAAGAACTCCGACAGCAAGGCTCAAACGGGCACACCATTATTAAGTGAGCTAATTAAGCAGGCGTCAGCTGCGTTAAATCAGCAAAACCCCCCTGGAGAAAAAAAAGATGACCAAGCTAGGCAAGGCGATTGAGGACTTGATGCAGTTCTTCATAGGGCGTAATAATATACACGCGGAAATCAAGCGCTTGGCCTCCGCAATAAAAGTGCTGTACATCGAGTCGACCCTAGAGGTAAAGAATTTAGAACATAAATTGCGTGCAAGCGAATGCGCCAAGGATAGAAGTCCATCACCCCCAGGAAAGCGACCGAAGAATAATTCGTACTCGACCAAGGAGAACAACGTGGTAAAACCCACTACTACTCTAAAAGATGTCTTACCAGGGCACGTGGGTGGTCACAAACGACGGCAAGAAACGCAAGAGAAGACGGAGCGGAAAGAGGAAACTGCAGCCCAAAAGACGGGAGAGTGGCAGTTAGCCAAAAAGAAGAGCAAGAAAAAATCACTTAAGGCTAGGCCGGATGCAATCATCATTTCCAAGGCGGGGGATGCGACGTACGCCGACATATTGCGTAAAGTGAGAAGATGCGACGAATTAAAATCCCTGGGTGATGACGTCAAAACGATTAGAAGAACGGCGAAAGGAGAGCTGTTACTAGAGCTGAAAAAATCGCAAGATGGGAAAACAAGCGCGTACCAAGCAGAAATTGAAGCGGTACTAAAGGACTCGGCTAAAGTTATAACAAAGTCCCAAATGGTCACGCTACAGTGCAGAGATCTCGATGAGATTACTACGCCCGAGGAGATTTGCAACGCCCTCCACCAGCAATGCAACATCAAACTTCCAGATGTGGCTGCCATAAAAAGCATACGCACAGGGTACAGTGGCACGAAGTCGGCACTTATAAGCCTTACAGCGGATGATGCCAAGGCGGTTCTTAATACGCAAAGAATCCGGGTAGGATGGGTTTCCTGCCGAATTAGAGAGCTCAAGCAAGAAAAACGCTGTTATAGGTGCTGGGGCTACGGGCATATAGCTCAGAAATGTAAGGAGACTGTAGATAGGTCTAGCCTATGCAGGAAATGCGGCCAGGAAGGTCATAAGGCTGCAAGTTGCGAAAATGCATCGAAATGCGCGCTATGTGGGGGACAACATTCAGCAGGCAGTTTTAAATGCCCGCAACGAGAGGGCAGCAAAATGACTGTCTCATGAGGGTATTGCAGCTCAATTTAAACCATTGCGAGGCAGCCCAAGAGTTATTATCCCAAACAGTCTATGAAGGAGGATATGACATAGTGGTACTCTCTGAACAATACAAAAATCGCCAGGAGCAGGGTTGGCTCTCAGATTCAGCAGGGAAAGCCTCAATTTGGGCACCAGGGAAATTTCTTCTACAGGAAATTATGACGCCAACGGTAGCAGGATTCACGTGGGCAAAAATCAACGGTATATACGTCTTCAGTTGCTATGCCCCTCCGAGCATGACCATCGCCGAGTTCGAAGACATGATATACGGGATCACCATTGAAGCACGAGGTAAACACCCGCTTTTAGTGTGTGGAGACTTCAATGCATCGTCATCTGTGTGGGGAAGTAGACGAACCAACGAAAGAGGGAGAGTTCTCCTCGAAAGTCTTACTTCTTTGAGGCTAGAACTCCTAAATGAACCAGGGATATATACCTTCGATACAGGTACCAGACGATCCATTATAGATCTCACCTTCGCTAGCAGCGAAATAGCAAGACGAGCAAAATGGTCCATAAGCAACGTCTACACACACAGCGACCATAAAGCTATTAGCGTAGAGCTGCTCGAAACTCCACGAACGGTAGCAGCAAGACATCGACAAATTAGGAAATGGAAACAGCACCTTTTCGACCCACAAATATTTGACATTATCTGGAAGGACGCCATAGTACGAGAATCGCATGCGGAAGACCAGTCGGTTCAAATCACTAAGTTGCTATGTATGGCATGTGATGCTGCCATGCCCAGAAGTCGCGGAAAAGCACAGCGCACTCCGGTATATTGGTGGAATGACGAAATTGCGGAAGAGTGTAGAAAATGCCACAAAGCACGAAGAATAGCGCAGAGGGCACGCTCATCACCACGATATGCAGAGCTACACAGCACCTATGTCGCACAAAGAAAGGCACTTAAAAATGCCATAAAAAAGAGCAAGAAGTTATGCTTTAGGGAACTGCTGGATAATGTCGACCTAGATCCTTGGGGATCAGCCTACAGAACTGTGATGGCCAAAGTTAAAGGACCGATATCACAGCAACCTACGTGCCCGATACTGATGAATATTATTGTTGAAACACTTTTCCCGGCGCAAGATCGCTGGACTTATCCAAGCGAGGATCTAGAAAGTACGGAAATTCCGCAAATTACAGAGCAAGAGGTGCTGGACGCTGCAAAAAGAGTTGCTGATAACAAATCCCCAGGACCCGACGAAGTACCAAACATAGCCCTTAAAGCCGCGATTACAACTAGGGCTACATTATTTACTGATCTTTTTAATGCCTGTATGCAAGAAGGCGTGTTCCCTCGCCCTTGGAAACGACAAAGACTTGTCCTATTGCTGAAACGTGGTAAACAGCCGGACCAACCATCCTCATATAGGCCACTTTGTATGCTGGATTCCCTAGGGAAGATTTTCGAGCGTATAATTAGTGACCGCCTACAGCTGACTCTAGAAAGACCAGGTGGCTTATCGAATAGTCAATATGGATTTCGCAAATCAAGATCCACCGTAGATGCAATACAAACAGTCGTCAATATAGCTAGAGAAGCTATCTCTGGAGGCCAAAATAAAAGGAAGTTCTGTGCACTGATTATGTTGGACATCAAGAATGCTTTTAACACTGCGAACTGGATGCAGATAATGGCAGCGCTGCAAAGCTTCGGCACCCCAGCTTACTTACGCAGAATTATAGGTAGCTATCTTAAAGACAGAGTACTTCTTTTTGACACGGATCAAGGAGCTAACGAGTACAAAATCACAGGAGGCGTCCCACAGGGATCTGTTCTCGGTCCAACGCTTTGGAATGTAATGTATGACGGGGTGCTAAAGATTGATCTACCAGAAAACACGCAAATTGTGGGATATGCTGATGATATTGCAGTGGTAGTAGTGGCCAAGAAACTGGACCTGCTTCAAGCATTATGTAATGACGCCGTAGCAAGAATAAATGAATGGCTGACCAATACAGGACTGGAGTTGGCTAGCCAAAAGACGGAAGTGGTATTAGTAAGCTCCAAACGGTCGGCGAACGAGTTAGTCTTAACTGTCGGGGATCATCAAATCACCTCAAAGGATTCCTTAAAATACTTAGGAGTGTACATTGACTCTAAGTTAACTTTCAAAGAGCACTTCAGAGCGGTGGGGGAGAAAATTACCAAAGTTAATGGATCACTTATGCGAATAATGCCTAACATTGGTGGTCCGAGCGAAGCTATACGTCAGCTATTGTCCACAGTAACCAGCTCAATAATACTATACGCAGCACCAGTGTGGTATGGATCTAAACAGACCCATCAAAAATATATATTAGCAGCGTACCGACTTGCTTCTTTAAGAATAGCAAGTGCTTATCGGACGGTGTCCGACGACGCGATCCTGGTTCTAACCCGGAAAATCCCAGTGTACTTACTGGCAAGCGAAATGGCCGATCTGTATAACACTAATATCGAGCGACCATCTGAAGAAGACAAGAAAAGAGCAAGGACACAAACAATAGCTAAGTGGCAAGAACGGTGAGAGGCCTCGAGTAAAGGGCGTTGGACTTTCACACTAGTTTGGAACGTAGCTCAATGGAATGAGCGGAAGCACGGCGAACTGAACTACCATCTCACGCAGATAATGAGTGGACATGGCGGTTTCAAAGAGTATTTATGGAAGCGTAGGATAGAGGAAGATCCTCATTGCCCAATGTGTACCACAGAGTTAGAAAACGCAGAACACGTCATGTTCTACTGCCCCCGTTTCCACGAAGAAAGACTCACCTTGCATGGAGTCTTTGGGGAGGAACCTACCACGAGAAATTTAGTTTCACATATATGCAGCAGGAAAGAATGCTGGACTGCAGTGAGCAAAATGGCATTTATAGTAATGACACGCCTGATGGATGCTGAGAGGGAGCGCAGAGAAATGCGCATGCGAAGCAGTGGCGATTAAATGGACACTCAGAGCAAATAGCGGGAACCTGGACGCAGGGACAACAGTAGGCTCTTAAAAATGAGAAATATGGAACGCCACCCTGAAGTAATGCGAAAGTGGTGCCGGGGTGGGCGACGGTTCCAGAACGGGGCTGTTTTTTAGTCTACGGACACACGGTTGCTGCGACGGCAGCAATTATGGTGCATTAGGCATTTTTCAGCCTCCCCGCAAAAAAAAAAAAAAATAAGGTTTAACAATCGCTGTAAATATCCATTGCGAGAGGGAGAGTGCGATAGACACACGTACGCCCCATTATTCTTTTAAATACATAAAGTAAAATAAAAGTCGGGGCCGTCTATACTCTCTCCTTCACGTTGAGCTTTAATGCCAACTTAATGTCAAGAACGATTCCTAGATATTTTATACAAGGTTTCTCCTGCAGGGTCATCCCTCGAAGTTTAGATCCTGTTTGGATCTTATATATCTTAGTAAAGAAGTATATATCCGTCTTTTCCGCGTTGGCGGTCAACGCGAAACCAGATGTCCAGGCATATATACCGAACCGTCCGTCCCCTCAAAGACGTTGATGTTAAGATAATGGGCCTGTAGTATTTGGGATACATATGACTGATCTTCACTGACTTAGTTAGGAAAAATACACAAGCAGTTTGCCAATTGTGCGGTACATGATTCAGTCTTATGCTGTCATTGAATATTATTTTAATCCATTCATGTAGCACTCCACACAAACCATTTTCTATTAGACTCTCTTCGCCCTGGAAATTTCACGCTACAAGCATCGCTTTCCGCGGGCTTTACAACTAAACATTTCTTTTACCTGTCTTGCTAGGAAACCCAGCTAATCACTCAACCAGCGCGGATCGCCTTTTCCTCTGAATCTTCTTAGGAGATAAGCTTTACCATACGACGGCTAGGCGCCAATTATGATAATGTCTCTGGAATTTGTTCCAGTTCGTTGACCTAGGGTTTCTAAAGATTTCACATTTCTTTACCCCCTCTCTTAAGGGAGACGCTGAAGCTGTTATATGAATGGTCGGAGAAGGATAGCCTATCAACGACCTTTAAATCATACCTTCATATATCACGCTCAGAGATCAATGTAATATAAAGAGCATTGCTGGATGTTGAACCAACATATGCATAGAGTATAGACAGAGTAGCAGTATACACGGATAAATACTTACTTCTTCTGCTTGACGGCCACCACTAATAGGTCCTCAGTAGTGTAATGAGGCAACATGTATGAGTGCAACTGCTTCCTTACCATAATTGAGGCTCGCACTCTTCCTCCCGATTACGCGCAGTAAAGGCGAAATCCGAGCAACCGTTTAGGTCAGGGAAATAGACTCTTAGTCCCTACCAACTTTTGCACAGTTTGCCAGCACAGAATATATATATTTGCGACATCCGCCCAATGCAGCTCCTGCCTTGGACGGTACCACTTTCCTAGATGTTCTGGTCTCCGCGATGGAAACCCCCCGACGGGCTTCATTGCGCCATGTTGCCAGGTCGCAAACCCAAATCATCCGGGTACCCCAATGCTTACCCAGGGACGTCCAGTCCCCGGGCCACAACAGCAATTGCGTCCTAGCCTTTCACAACCCAGGCGTAGTCACCCGTCACTTACTCCTAGAGTGACGACGTCTCCCCCGCTGCACTGCAGAATTCTGCAGTTAAACTGTAATGGATTAACTTGCAAGATTACGGAGATAGTCGATTTCATGAGGCGGCACAACATCTGTATTGCTGCGATTCAAGAGACTAAACTCACAGCAAGATCTGCTCTGCAGAACTGTTCTGGGTATAATGTCCACAGAAAAGATCGCGCGAGCGGAAATAGAGGCGGTCTCGCGTTTATCATACACCACTCAGTCCAATATCATATATTTGATCCCGACATCGGCCGCAAGGACAATGTCCTAGAACGTCACGGCTTATCTGTTCGCTCAGGAGATTTAAACCTTGAAATCATCAACATCTACATCGCTCCTGCCACGTGCTGCCCAGGTGTATACCGCCCAAATATTAGTGCATTAATCACTGGCCATAATCGCATTATCTTAGGCGATTTCAATGCCCAACACGATCTATGGCATTCAAACTTGCAGGCGGTCAGCAAGGGTGAAATGTTGCCGGACCAAATAGAAGAAACGACGTTCTGCACAATAAACGGAGACGCCCCCCACTTGTATGGTAGGAAGCTGTCACAGTTTGGCAGATATATCAATCGTGAGCGCAGGACTCGTAAATTGCGTCAACTGACAGCCGATGGTAACATTGGCATACGACCACATGACAATACTTATTTCGCTCGAGCGTACCGCCAAATTCATCGTCACCGAGAAATGCACTTTCATTAACTTTATAAAAGGAAAGTGGGACGAATACAAATCCTTTACAGACAGCCGCTTTGCTACCCTCCCTATCCCGAATGATGCTGGCCAAGAGGAGCGTGCTTTCCGAAAGGTCATTGAATCCGCCTCGGCTCGATTTATTCCCGCCGGAAGAATTCTCGAAATTCGACCTCATTTTCCGGTGGAGGCCGCATATTTAGCGAGAGAACTTGACCTTATGTCTTATGATCGATGCCGGCGCCCCCAAAAAAGGGATATAACCCCCAAAGTCTTAAAGGGTGGCCCGCAAATTATCTATCTGGGTGGTCGGCAGGCATCGGTGAAATTTGGAAACGCAACATCAAAACCAAGAAGACTTAAACAAGTGGTGCCACAGGGTGGTGTCCTCTCCCCACTTTTGTTTAACTTCTACATATCAAAGCTAGCTTCGCCACCAGAAAGAGTTACTATCGTTTCCTACGCCGATGACTGCACAATAATGGCCACAGGACCAGGCACACAGATCGATGAGCTTTGCAACAAAATAAACGGATACCTCCCTGATCTATCTAGGTTTTTCAACTCGCGAAACCTGGCATTATCACTGACTAAATCATCGGCGACCTTATTTACAACAAGGACATCCCAAATGTCTACCATTCTGAACATCCACGTCAATGCCACTACGCTACCAACTGTCTTACACCCCAAAATCTTGGGTGTGCAGTTCGATCAGGATATACATTTTGGTGAGTATGCAGCCGCTATTGTACCGAAAATCCAGAGCCGTAATAAAATCCTTAGATCTCTTGCTGGCAGTACTTGGGAAAAAGAAAAAAAAAACGCTCGTTACCACTTACAAATCAATTGGCCAGCCGATTGCATGCTACGCATCCCTGATGTGGTCGCCAAGCCTAAAGAGTACTCACTGGAAGAAGTTACAGGCCTGCCAAAATGCTGCCCTCAGAACCGCCACGGGTTGTCTTCTTATGTCCCCAGAACACCATCTACATAATGAGACGAGAATACTCCCCATCAGGGAGAGAAATGAAATGCTAACCAAACAGTTCCTGTTGAATACCCATAAGCCTGGACATTCCAACAGAAATCTGATTGATGAGCAACACCACCCAGGGACTTAAGGAGTCATCTCCGTAAGCATTATGAGCAAATACGGCACCTGAGAACACAGCCGTATGAAGCCAAAAAACACAAGCAGGTCCACAGTGAACTCCACCAAATAGGCGTCGGACCTCTATGTCAGGAATTGCCCGGTGAATCCTATACTCAAAGAAAAATACCCTAAACTTGCAGAAGAGGGACGCACACTCCCTAGGGAAACGCGAGTCACTCTAGCTCAACGTAGATCTGGATACTGTAACAGGTTATACTCTTACCTACCCAGACATACAAAATGTATGCCCTGCTTGCAATGTGTATCCACATGACACCAACCATCTCTTCAATTCATAATGTGGAACCAACGCCTCTAACACTCTCTCATTATGGTCCACCCCCGTTGAAACAGCAAGTTTCCTTGGACTCCCGTTAGAGGATATTGATGACAATTTGTGATCGGTCACACCTATTGGATGGGGCGAAGCACTGCTACAACAGCAACAAGCGTGCTGAGCCCAGACAATTTTTCCTTCCGAAGAGAAATAGACTCATGGATCAGTGCCACGTCGATAGATCTCGCCTCAATGGTTAAGAGGAGTTTAGCCGACGCCACTTTACTGTGTTGGAAACGTTAAAGTTTGTACCACAAATTTTAAGCGAAATGCAGAAGAGGAAATTCTTGCGATAATAACCCTCTAACCGGCCAATTTTTGTTTTCAATAAAAAACTCATACTTATTAATTATAGTGCGATAAACTCAAATTTAAAGTCAGATTGCCAAAAAAGTTAATAGTTCCCCCCCCCCCCTGTGCTGAAAAACCCCACCCCGCCTTTTGGCGGACCTGCCTGTTTACGGGTACTTGAAATGAAGGAGAAAGAATTTGCTTATGTATTTTTATTAACATAAAACGTTAAAACAGTATTGAATTATTGTTTATGGAACAGTTGGAAACATGTATTTTTAGCTGATAAGCATAAGTTAAGATTACATTTTGTACAAAATATTTGAGTTTCTGATTTACAACCAGGGGGCCTGCTCTGTATTGCGATGCGAAAGGCAGTGCGATGCGAAAATAAATTGCGATGCGAAAGGTAATTGGAACTCTGTAGCGCTATCGCATCGCTAACAATGTTGCTTTTTTATTTTTCGCTAATTTTTTGCTTGAGTATGCATCACTGACCAAACTCAAAGAAAGAGAACAAAAGAAACAAGGCGATTACAATTTCGGCAAACGATTAATTTTTGTTGAACAAATTAAAAAAAGGATTCTGTAGCATTATGGAACGATTTAAATGAAGAAAGGATTGATTTAAATGAAGAAATCCTCCCAGTTCAGAAATTGAACTGGAAGAAGTGAACGTGATAAATACAGAAAACGTGGAAAATCAGAGAATGGGAAATATTGCTAGTTGTATCAGAGAACAAATAAAAAATGACATGATTTCCAATAGAAATGCTTTATAAAAAAGTGGTTTCGATTTAATTGTTATTTATTTATGTATTTTAAGTCCACTAGGATTACAAATTGTTGCTTTTGTGTTTGTTTTGTTTTTTGAGTTTTCCTATATATTTTTAAATGAATATAAAGATATCAATTTACAAAATCATCAATTAATACTTACATATTTGAACAATGCGAATGCCTATTACTTGTAGCAAGAAAAATGCGAAAATGAATGCTGTTTGACATTCGCTTTCGCTTTACAGAGTGCCGGCAATGCGAAAAGGGAGAAAAATTGCGAATGGGCAAAATGTGAATGCGAAAGTCAAAATATACATGCGAATGTCAAGATACAGAGTACCGATTTTGCGATTTCGCGTATTATTTCTTTCGCATCGCAGTACAGAGTAGGCCCCCAGGCATTTTGCACGTCCGTTTATTGCTCCGATCCAAAGAAGCAGGTATATGATCAATGCCATCGTAACGAATATCAATCGGTGGTGCGTAACTTTTTATTTTTCGGCTTCCATTGGTTACTTGGAGAAGTACTATCTGGTCCCTCCACTGGTCTCCTTACAAGTTTCTGAGAGCTACAAAGTATGTCAGCTACTTCAATTCGAAAATCCGGGAGTTTCAAATTTGTAAGCTGATGATTTTCGGTAATTCGACGATAGAGCAGGTATGCATTTACCATTGCCATATCTATAAGATGATAAAATATACGCAGCGTCCACTTCCTCGTTTTCATCCGAATATAATAGCGTCCTAGTAAGGCGTCCGTGAGATCAACCCCCCCTAAATGATAGTGGTTCTCGTTAATAATATTAGAGCAGTCGATTTCAATATATTATTTATGCCTCCTGTCGTATCTAATTGTCTTTCTTGGTGGCGCTTCATTAGATGCAATTCTAAACTGATTTACACCTGCGTATGTTGATGCCAAGTCAACGGCTTTTGTGTCCTTCCATACAACAGTAATTATTTCAATACCATAAGCAGTTCCCACAAACTCTTCTGAATAACCTCACTCTTTTTTGCAAACATTTTTATCCTTAGACAGCTTGCAGTTTGGAATTCGGTTGGCACGAATCGTACCATGAGATAGAATTCCTCGACTTCCCCAGTAAATCAAAAGTGGAAGCGATGTGTAAAAGTTATGTAGTTCTTAAAATCAGGGATCGTTTGTGACAAACGAACAACGACATTTGACGTCGCCCCCGAATCCGGGACGCCTTCAAATTCAGCATTGTCGGCTGCACCTTTATAAACTTCAAATCTGTACGAGAACCCGTATGAGTCGCATAGGGCAAAGAACTTTATTCCATATTTTTCTAAACCACTGGCATGTACTGTCGCAAAGCACACATCATCTTCGGATCAGCTGTAATCTGCTCTACGTTCAAGTTAGAAGTTGTTGAGAGAAAGTCGCTAGTAGAAGCACTTTCTAGTTCCTGGATGTAATTATCAATTTGCTCAAAATCCCTATCTGATATAACTACCTCTTCAGTTTCACTCCCGTCTTCGCTTTTCTCACCTTCACAACGGTCATCGTCGTCACCTAAAGCTTTCATGAATTCTGCAATTTCTTCATCAGACAACTGTGACAACTTGAGCCTTTTGGAGTAATTCATTTCAGTAATATATGTTCGCCTACTGAAGAACAAACGTATGGGTAGTATCACTTTCGCTATAAAAAAAAACACAGCGGAACAGGCAACTCCGCCTTTAGGCAGA
Organism: Eurosta solidaginis; assembly: GCF_040869045.1. Classification (NCBI taxonomy): domain Eukaryota; kingdom Metazoa; phylum Arthropoda; class Insecta; order Diptera; family Tephritidae; genus Eurosta; species Eurosta solidaginis. The sequence goes on along the minus strand of NC_090319.1, from coordinate 188,166,830 downwards.
GTATACATTTTGGCCAATAATACTACAATATTTTTTATAATTCCACATCTTATTCACATATTTCAATCTAGCAATTAATCTACTTACCAATAATTTTTGACGATCGAAATACATTTTATCATTTATATTACAGTTACCAAAAGCACTTCTTACAAAAATAATATTTGTATACAGTGCACTCTATTTTTCCAACTAGAATGATTATAATTGTACCCTGCTATCAGTTACAGCTGTAAAATCAAGGTTGCCGCATGGATCTAATAATTATCGAACATAATGCATTAAAAATTAAAAAAAAAAAAAAATTGGCGGTACACATGTTTTACCAGTTTAACCTAACCCCGCCTAAAGGCGGTCTTGCCGGCTAGAGGGTTAATACTGTGTAGTATGTCTTGAAATTCGTTCATTTCTACATAGTAAAAATAACCCAACACTTCTTTGATTCCAAATGTCGAGCAAGCAAATTTATTACGCCAATAGGTTGATCTGGATGAAAAAAGATAATCAAGTATGCAAAGAGAGTAGACGTGTGATTCGTTTCGCTGCAATAAAATAGCATTTGATTAAATAATCTGTCACTTTAATTTTGTAAATACGCGGACAATTCTTTTGTAAAGTGGTTTGCAACTAGTGCGTGGAATTCTTCTGTGAAGTTTCGCTGTAATATTTATCACAAATTAGTAATCATATTTAAAAAAAATTTTAATGAATATGGCTCCAGCAAAACAAAAATTTACACGGCAAACGGCTTCCTCTTCCCCTCATCTCACTCCAACATTCACAAAACCTTCTAAACTTGAGAGCCCACCGCCAGTCTCAAGTGAAATTTCCCGCCTTGAAGCAAAAATGATTATGTGGAAGGAGAGCATATTAGAGGAATTGACGGAGCGTATAAAGGAAAACTTAAGAGAATCAGAGCAGCGAGTTCTTCAGAGAGTTGGTGAGTTAGCGGCAGAGATCGCGAATTTAAAAAATAGTTACTCATGTATGGAAACTAGGGTTGAGTCAGCGGAAAGCGAGTGCAGGCAGCTTATAGCGGAGATAAACACTCTAAAAATTCAAATAAATGAATGCCAAAATAATGCTTTGCTTTCAGACGTATTGATAAGTGAGTTCCCCAAATCCCTAATGAAAATTTAAGTGAAGTGTTTGATAGAATATGTCGCACTGTCCAATTAAATGCACCACCAATACGCTCTGCCTTTCGCATTGGTAAGAGCAAAACTGGTAGCTCGCCCATAATAATAAAATTAAATTCTCCCACTGACCGCTCTTTGTTTTTATGATCAATTGTAAGGTTTTGTAAATCCAGCAAGAGACAAATTGCTCTTAATGATATTGGGCATGCTGGAAGTGGTAAAATCTTTGTGCATGAATGCCTTACCAAGCACAACCGCGAGATATTACAGCATGCACTGCAACTAAAAAAATAGAAGCGGCTTTTTTCTGTCTTCTCTTTGCGCGGAGATGTGTATGTGCGTAGTCAACAGCAAGGCGTATCAATACAAATTAGTGACAGAAGAGCGCTGACCGAATTGCAGTAACATCTACGATGATATTTGATGCAATATTTTCACTTGTACATGCATTCTAATACAATGGTTTTCTCTGTAGTAAATATATTATTTTCAATTTATGTTATTGGTAATTTTTCTTTATTTATTCCTCTCTCCAAAACTCTTTATTATCTCATACTGCTTTGTTGACAACATCTCGCTTATTTGTTATGTTTATAGGTAATTTGAATAATGATTGTGCTGACAGTGGGCATGTGAGGTGTATTTTGGGTCAAATTTGCAAAAGTCATAAAACATTTAATATGTGCCATTTAAATACTCGTAGTCTTACGGCACATAAATTGGATTACCTTTCGTATTTATTTGATGGCCACAACATTTACTTGATTTGTTTTATGGAGACTTGGTTTAGATCCAATGTTGATGATCACGCATACAAAATGGGTAATTATGTGTTATTGAGAAACGACAGGAAATACAACGTTCGAGGTGGAGGTGTTGCTATATACTGTAAAACTTCCTTACATCCAAAAATATTGTATCGGTCAGAGCATGAAAGTGAAGTTGAGAGCATCTTTATTGAGATAGGTGACGCTCGGGTTAAATGTTTTGTTGCTTGTGTCTACAACTCTAATAGGTCTAATGACCTGACAGTCCTATTTCAGAAATTGTCGGAATTTTCTATATATTACGAGCATGTGATTATATGCGGGGATTTTAATATAGATATTCTTAATAATGACTCCCGAAGTAAGTTCCTTATAAATAACTTTATAGCGTGTGATTTAAATATTATAAATCCATTAGCAACTCGCTTTGCTAATAACAGTAAGCCTACCTTGCTTGACTTAATTTGTGTTAACAATGCCAATTACGTAAATCATTTTGACCAACTCCCTATGGAAGGTATATCTGACCATGAAATGCTGTTCTTATCATATGATTTGCAATTCAATGTAAAAGAACCCGGCTTTGAAATGACGTATAGAAATTACAATGGTGTAAACTTAGAAGCCCTTAGTGAAGAGGCTTCTCGTCTCGACTGGAGTGGATGTTTGTCATTTTCTAAGTTAGACGAAAAATTACAATATTTTAATAACCACGCTAATTACCTGTTTAATACATACGTCCCGCTAAAGACAGTAAAAATCCAGAGCCATAAAAAACCGTGGTTTACATCAGAGATCTAAAATAAAAAAAACGAGAGAGAGCTTACAGGGTGTGGAAGCGATGCCAGAATGATTACCACTGGGAAGCCTATCGTCTCTTACGGAATCAAACCAACCTCTGCATCCGAAATGCTAAGGTAGCTTACTTCAGCATTAGACTTGATTCCAAACTTCCTTCCAAAATTTTCTGGAAGAATCTTCGCTGTTTCGGAATATCTAAAAATGATCATCTGCAATGCAACGTAGACCCCAATGTTTTGAATGCACATTTCTTGTGTGATCATACAAATCATAGTACACCTAATGCTAATGTCAATAAGGATAGCGAAGATATGATTGCGGTAAAGAATAGACCGAATACCAATATTTTTGATTTCACAGTAGTAACAGAGGGTGGTGTGGTGGATGCTATCTTGGCTATTAGGTCCAATGCAGTAGGAATCTATGGCATTAGCGTACGTTTTATCAAGCTTCTTCTTCCTTATGTAATCTCCTCGATAACGCATATATTTAATTTTTCAATCACATCCTGTGGGTTTCCTACTCAGTGGAAAAGGGCTAATGTCATTCCGGTTCCTAAATCAAAGACTCCGGTTTCATGCAAAGACTTTAGACCAATTAGCTTGCTACCTGCGCTATCCAAAGTATACGAAAAATTACTATCAAAGCAGATAACTGACTATGTTTATAATAACCTTTTACTATCTGAGGCTCAATCTGGATTTAGAAGAGGGCATAGTTGTGCTACATCTATGTTAAAAATTCTTGAGGACATACGTCCAGCCTACGACCATAATGAACTAAAAGTTCTAGTTCTTCTAGATTTCTCAAGAGCTTTTGACATGGTTGATTATAAAATATTACTTCGCAAGCTTGAAACAGCATATAACTTCAGCCCTTTCGCAATTAAGTTAATGCAAAGCTATCTCACTGGCCGCTTTCAGCAAGTTATCTGATTTGAAGCCCATAATGTCTGGTGTTCCGCAAGGATCTATCCCAGGCCCAATATTGTTTACTCTGTTTATTAACGATATAGTCACTTGCTGCCATAATGTGTCTATTCATCTTTATGCTGATGATACCCAAATTTACATATCTCGTCCGATCGGGCTTTCGCAAGATTTATTTATTAGGCTGAATGATGATTTAATACGCATCGGGAACTGGGCTCTTTTAAATAACTTGTCTCTGAATGCTACAAAATCTAAGGCGATGGCAATATCGAACATAACATATGATTTAAGCAGCATTCCTGAAATTATGCTTAATGGCGATAAAATATTTTTTCACGATGCTGTCACCAATTTAGGATTCAAAATTAATTCAAATCTGACCTGCACTGACCATATCAACTTTGTGGTTGGTAAAATCTATAATATCGTTCGTAACTTATACAGAACTGCCTATTTATTACCGCGAGACGCTAAAATGAAGCTAGTCAAAGCTCTTATAATACCTCACATTTCTTATGGAGAACTTATTTATGGTAGCCTTGATTCGCTGTCACTTAATAAATTGCAGCTAGCTATAAACAATACTGCTCGGTTCGTATTTTCTAAGAGGAAATTTGACCATATATCTTCGTACGATGCCCAAATTCTCGGAAGCGACGTTTGTACTTTCCTAAAAATGAGAAATGTATGTTTCTTACACAAACTACTCCATTTTCAAAGCCGCCTTACTTATTTAATAAACTAACTTTGTGTCAGTCTACTCGGACTCTGAATCTATTGATCCCTAACTTTAAGTACGTGACATCCTCCAGAATGTTCTTTGTCAGCACAATCCGTCTTTGGAACTCACTACCCTCCAAGACGAAAGCAATCAGAAAAGCCAGATGTTTCAATCTAGCAGTAATATCCTTCCTTAATCCATAACTTATCTTAATTATATAATTCTATCAACTTGCTTTAAATTATATAATTCTATCATTGATTATTCAACTAATGGGCCAAGGATGCTCCTTTCACACAATGTACATATAAAAATTAACAGATTTTCTTTTTTAAATGTTATTATTTTCTTTACCTTTTATTCTTCAAGAAAACTCCTTTTTATGTGTAATTTGTAGTTGTAAGATCTGATTGATGTACTATCTAAAAGACATAGTCTTACTTGTACAAATATGTTCAAATAAATAAATATATTAAATATTAGATATTAAATATATGTCTGTGCATTCTTGTGACTCATAACTATGTATATATGAATGCAAGTTTGTAGAATACATATGTACATATGTATGTAACTTTGGAATAAGTTTTGTTTATGTAAAATAAGTATAAATAGAGAAAGAATTCAATTTTATTTATTGGAACATTTCATGGCGATCCTGCCTCGATACCAAAGCAATTGCTTATTGTACCAATCTGCTGGTCTTCAACGTGGCAGGAAAGCTCAGTATTTGAGAAGGGAGAGACCAGATCCTCATTTTAACCATAAAAACCAAGAAGATGGCTGGGTATGGCACAGGAAGTGGAATAAGGACCATCCAAAGAGCAAAGAGGGATCACAAGAAAAGAAAGAAGGCTGCGTATGGCATAGGAAGTGGAATAAGCACCATCTGACGATACAATACAGGCTACCCAAATAGTAGAAACTAATGTATTATTATATGTATGTACATATTTTATGTACAAAACTAAAATATTGGGGTAACCTAATGGCTACCTTGTGGTAATAGCTATGTGGCCCGAAATTTTTTTTTCCAAAAAATAGAGTTATTAGATGAGCGTCCTTCACAAAACGAGTTCATGTCCATATTTAATAGGTGGCAGAAATTTGTCGTATGGACACCCCTTAAAAATTAAACTGATTCAATCCCACAACCTAAAACCTCTCAAAGTACATATAAACAGGAACCGTTGCCGATAACCATTGAGGAATACCGGCAACGGCAAAACAAAAAAAGCCAGAGGAACCTAAAATTCCTACACAGTTAATATATAAAAGAAGAAGAGAAGGTAAAAAGTATCTAAAAAGAAGATCATTAGCCAAGATTTATGATAAACTTAACTTAGCCACTACTACAGAGGAGAAAATAAATTTAAAAAAGCAATTAAGGGCTATCAGTTGAAGTTTGGGAGAGTGCGGACGTGTTTTTGTAACGCTCCGAGTTATTTTCGTGCTTTTATCGCTTATTTTTATATATTAGATTTCATAATTTTTTGCTTTGAGTCTTTTCGCAAAGCTTGTTTTAAATATATGTACGTGTGATATCTGGCGGTTAGTCGTTTTGGCTTGTTCATATATCTGAGGGATGATACAAACCTGGGACTTTTGTTGTTGATGAAATTCAAGGTATGCCAGCTAACCAATATGTTGTTGCTATTGAACCGGCTGGCTCGAAGCGACGCCTGAGTAAAGGCTCTTCCAGTCTCTAAAGCGTCGAAACTGGATGAGAATGCAGTTATACCTTCAATATTAACTGCCCTAAGAGAGCTAGATCAGAAAATACAGCTAAAATCTGATGCAATAAAGTCTTCGTTTGAAGTTCTCTTTGTAAAATTAGTCGAAACAGAGCGTGGTCTTTGCAGTAAAATCGACAAAGAGGTTTCTGTGCTCACCACCAAATTAATAGAAGCTTCTGAGCGTATATCGGCTTTAGACGCCAAACAAGAACAACTTGATAGTGAGGTGCAAAAGCTGAAAGAACGGCTTGAAAGTATTGAAAGCGTATTATCGCATGCTTCTCAAGAGTTATCAAAATCAAGCACGTCTGCTGATGCTGTTGTTTTTGGCCTGCCGTTCTCTGAGTGTGAAAACCTAAAGAGTCTATTCAACCGAATTTACCTCTCAATTGATTTATGTGTACCGCATATACGTGACATTTTTCGCTCGCGACCCAACAACAATAGCCCTAATAGTGTGGTCATTATAAAATTATACTCTTCCTTTGACCGTAACCGTACTCTTCGTGTTTTGGTGCATATCGTAGGCGCAAAAAAGCGCCATTTCGCTAGAAGCTGTTGAGCTGCAAGTGAAGTTCTCCATATTCGAGAGTTTGAGCAGTAATAAGAGAACAATAATTCAAGAGGCAATTCGACTGATAAGGCTGGGAGCATTAACCTCAGCATATACATGTGAGGTATTTATAAAAATATCAAGGGACGCTGTGGGAGAGAAAATTGACAGCATCGACGATCTTCAACGTTTCCGCTGATATGCTTCATTCTTGCTCATTCGAATTTACTTTTTATATATGTATGGCTTTGATGTTTACTTTTTAAGTGTGGTTCAGTATTCTGTTGTGTTGTGACCGCATTCGTACTTGTTTCTCTTTTTCTTTGAAGTTGCTTTTGTTTGTATGCTGAGGGTATGTTGCCTTTGAGCGCTACCGTTGTTAAAAACAGTGTTGACAACAGAGGTGTCATGATTAATGTTTTATGTTCCCAGCAGAGTGGGCTTAAAGTGGTCCATTTTAGTGCGCGTAGCCTAAATAATTTAAAAATGGATTCTGTGAGGTATCTTTTCCAGTCCCTTGGATGTTATATGTGTGTCTGAAACGTGGTTTGATAGTGAAGTATGTGATTCCTACTATAACATAGATGGCTACAAACTTGTGCGCAATGATAAGGTTGGAAGAAAGGGTGGTGACGTTGCCATCTACTGCAGGAACCCAATTGATATTCGGACAATCTGCTACTCAAATAATAAAGGTGTAGTATTATGGGTTGTTGAGCTGTCTGATCGTTTTAATAGGGTTCTAGTTTCATGTGTTTACTGTACTAATAGGCATGTTTCGTTAGATCCCTTTTTGTGTTCCTATCCCCTTTCCTTATCGATTACGAACACATAATTATATATGGCGATCTCAATGTAAATATTCTTACTTGTTATTCCCACTGTTGTGCACTATTATTCACCATTGTGACTTCAGGTCTGTCTATTGTGAATAGTTCCGTAACCACGAGGTTTGGTAACAATTGTAGCCCCAGTATTCTGGATTACTTTATAGTATCCAGCCAATCATGCGTTTCAAAATTCGATCAAATGTCATTCGTTTCTGACCAGTATCTTATATTTTGTTCATTTGATATCCACTTTAACAACCCATCCTCTGATCATATTTTACATACCGCGACTTTCGTTCGTGTGATATGAATGCGCTTATATCTGACCTTAATAGAATTGACTGGTGTGGCTGCTGGTATCTACCCACCGCTAGTGAAAAACTACAGTTTCTGCATTTGACACCCCACGTCCCAATCCGACATAAAAAAACGAGTCATTGCCCCTGGTTCAAAAGCAATGTCCAGAACGCCATTAAAGCTCGCAGTAAGGCATATCGTGTCTGGAAGTCCAATAGAAGTAGTGCTAAACTGGGATAGCTTTCGCATGGCTCGAAATCGAGCTACGCAGATAATAAGGAGTGAGAAGCTGAAGTATTTTTCTGCTAAGCTTAACCCCGCTCTACCGTGTGGAACTTTGTGGTGTAATATTCAAAACCTTCGAGTTTGGTCAAAGAGCAAATCAGAATGTACTTTAGATGTTGATGTAATGAACAGTACCTTTATAAACCGTGTCTCATCGACTGCCATTTCGCCTGAGTTCATTCCAAGTCAATCTGCTATATGAAAAAAATGATTTAAATAAAAACGCGCTATTTCGTAAGGTTCCCGATTTTAGACAGTCTCGGTGAACTATTTAATAAGAACTGAATTCAAAAGTAAATTTACGTAGGTACATTTGGTTGAATACATAGGCACCAGTAAAAGAGAATAGAGTACAATGAGTGAATATAAGAATGCAAATAACTAAGTAGATATGTATATATGTCAAGCTATTGAGTGGCAGAGTTCTGTTATATATTTAATTTTCTACATCCTCGGCCCCGGAAATGGATGATGTAATTTCGAGAGGATATAGAAGTTGAATAGGCCTCTTTAGCACTTGCTGATTTGCGAGCCGAATGTCGCATGCTCTAACGCGGCCGTCTCGTCCAGGATACGTAGTTTGTACAACTGCCAACCGCCATAGAAGACGCGGCTTGTTATCTTCGTGGACCAACACAACATCGCCGATTTTAATGCTGCGAACTGGGCCGCCTTGGTTATGGTGAATTGAATGAAGTTGATTTATGTAGTCTTGCTGCCAGCGCTTCCAGAAGCGCTTCATTAAGGCTTGTCGCAAATGCCATGATTGTGAAAGGGCACTTCCGTCATTTTTGAGATCGGCCTGAAATAAAATAGATTTGCAGTCAGTGAGAAAATTAGATGGAGTAAGTGGCTCCAAATCGTTATGATCGTTTGTTATATACGTAAGAGGTCACACATTTACAATGCTTTCTACCTCTGCTAGGAGTGTAGCTAATTCATCGTATGTTAGACGCGCTTTTCCAACAGCAGCCTTCAATGACGTTTTCACACTTCTAACAAGGCGTTCCCAGAAGCCACCCCACCATGATGCTCGTTCGGGTATGTACTTCCAATTAATGCCTTGGTGAGCTGTTAGTTGCTGCATTTCAGTTGTTTTCATAAGCTCGTTTAGTTTAGCTAGTTCCAGATCTGCGCGCTTAAACGTTTTGGCATTGTCAGAGACTATGGTCGCTGGCACTCCACGACGCGCTATAAATCTTCTTAGTGCATCTGTACAGCTTTTCGTTGACATATCGCCAACCAGTTCTAAATGTACCGCCCGAATCGCCGCACATGTAAACAGCATAATGTAAACCTTTTTTGTTGTTTCTCGCTCTCTGAGTTTATAAAAAGTGATCCGGCAAAGTCAACACCAGTCGTTTCGAATGGGCGACTAGCTGACACTCTCTCTATAGGCAATACAGTCCATGGCTCGGAAGCGCTCTTACCATGCAGCCGCTTACAAATAACGCAATGTCCCAAAACATTCTTTATCAGCTGCCTTCCTTGTACTATCCAGTACTTCTGTCGGATTTGGGCTAAAACCGCATTAACACCGGCATGAAACATTTTTTTGTGCACTTCAAGCACGAGCAGCTGACTGAAATGAGACCTTTTTGGTAATATTATTGGCATAGAGATATTCTTACCAACTTTGTCCGCCGGTAAACGGCCAGTTAGTCGTAAGATGCCGTTTTCCAGTTTAGGGCTTAAAGAATAAATTTTTGAATCATACGAAACCGTCGATCCTTTGGACAGAGCCTGAATCTCATTGCAGTAAAATTTATGCTGTGTAGTTTTTATCCAGTATAGCTCCGCCGATTTTAATTCTTGCGACGTCAGCTCTTCTACTTCGCTAATTGATATTACATGTTGATTTGAGGAACATCGCTTTAAGTTACACAAAAACCTGAATATGAATGCTGTGACACGTAAGAGCCGCTTAAGTTGACTAAATTTCTCCATGGGTAAAATTGACATTCGTTCTGCTACGCTGTTAGTTTCAGGGGTAGCTACCATTAAATTATAAAGTTTTCAATAACAAATTTCGAGGGCCAGCTTGATGAATCTTCTGATAGCCAAGATGGACCATATTTCCATAACTTAGATTCCGCAAGTACCTTGGCTCGAACGCCTCTGGTCAAAAGATCGGCAGGATTTGTCTTACCGTGACAATGTCTCCAATCATAAATGTTGGTAAGGTCATTGATCTCGCTTACCCGCGCTGGAATATAGTTTTTAATTTTCTTACCATGACCGATTATCCAGTTAAGTGCTATTGCGGAATCAGTCCAAAAATGAACAGATGCTATTTCGAAATCCAATGACTTTATTAAAAATTTGCTTAATCTTGCTGCTATTAATGCCGCTGTCAACTCTAATTTTGGCAAAGTGAGTTCCCTCTTCGCAGAGCCCTTTTCGATTGGACTCACTCTGTTTTTTGAGCATACGAAATGTGTGGTTATAGTTCCACAGGCTGATATTCGGCGAACATTCGCAACAGTTCCGTACGCCTTGGGGCTGGCCTCAGCAAATATGTGTAGCTCACATTTTGAATCACTCGTAGATAAACATCGCTGTATTGCAAAATCTTGTAGTACCTGCAAATCGTCTTGCCAACATTGAAAATCACTGGACAACTCGCCGCTCAACGCTTGGTCCCATCCAACATTCACTTTCCAAACATCTTGCAAAATGAGTTTAATTGTAATTGTAAATGGACCAAGAATCCCTATTGGATCGTAAATCTTGGCCATCGCTCTCATAATATTTCGTTTTGTGCCACGCAAGGACTGTAAATAGTCGATGCTGCTTGACACATCTACGCTGATGTTATCGCTTAACGTGCACCAATTGATGCCAAGAATCTTTTGATCATTAAGAAAACGTTTTCGTAATTCAGTATCGTTTGTGTTCCACTTTCGTAAGTTAAACTTCGCTTCACCCATGATCTTAGAGGCTTGGTGATATGTGGCCATAGCCATATCTAAATTTTGCTCGCTTAAAACCAAGTCATCAACATAAAAGGACTTTTTCAATTTATCGCAAATAGGACCATACTGGTTCTCACTAACATCTAAGTGCTTATGAATCGTAGCTGCCAACAAAAATGGGCTGGATGCGACACCAAAGGTAACAGTCGTCATTCGGAATTCAACTATTTCTGGGAGCTCGTCTTGTGAATTAGGCAGGAACTTATACCACAAAAATCGATGCGAATCACGCTCACAGACAGCTAGGGAAATTTGTAAAAATGCCTTTTCAATATCGGAAGTAATAGCAATTGCATTGGAACGAAACCTTAAAATAGTGCTCACCAAATCCGCAACCAAATTTTCTCCTGCACTCAAATGTTCGTTGAGAGATGTATATCCTGCTTCGCTTGAGGACGCGTCAAACACAATACGCATTTTTGTAGTGGTTTTATGTTCGCGATAAACTGGGCGATGTGGCATGTAGTACACTGGGTTACCAACGGCGGTTTCAGGCGCCTTCTCCACGATGTTATTGTGTATTAAATCGCGATCCGCGTTATCATATTCCGCAAATTTTTCACTATTCTTTCTCAATTTGTAGGTTAGTCCATAAAGCCGACTGAGGGCTACTTGTTTATTATTGTTTAGTGTCGCACAGTCAATTATCCACGGCAATTTAACTACATATCGTCCATCGTCAATCGTTATATTAGCCAGTGTGTTTTCAATTGCCAATTTCTCATCGTAATTTTTTACGTTCGCTATGCCAATTGACTCTAAATTCCAAAATTGTGAAATATCAAAATCTGCAGTGTCCTCTTCGCGCACTTGAAATACATATGCTGCGCCTTTGTTGCCTTTATGTTGACCCTGAACTGTCCAACCGAAAAATGTTTTCACTGCTACTAAGTTATCCGCTACCGATTTGCTCTCCGATGTATTGTATTTCCAATAGTAGTCTTGCCCAATCAATAGATTTATACCGCTGATTAGCCTTTCATTACAACTCTTATAATCTGCTAATTCCATTCGCACATTGTTTAGCTCCGTGTTGTCAACTGTTGGCGTGGGTAAAAGGTCTTCACATATTGAGGGCACTACAGTCGCTATGAATTTACTTTGAACGCTGTTGTATTGACTCATTAGTGACAATTGTACTCGCTTAAATTCTGTTAGGCGTTTGCTCTGATTTTTATTGCCAAATGCAATGATTCGTAATTTTTCCGTATCATACGTAGGTAAATTGAGCTCTTTCACAACTCTCTCAGTAACGTATGTTCGCTGACTTCCATTGTCCATTATAATTCTGGACAGAATACGCTCTGAATTATTTTCGTTGCTAATTATTACCTTCGCTGTTTGCAAAAAAGTCTTTGCACCGCTCTCATCCGTCGTGCTTAACGTAGCAGCACTCGCTGTCGACGGTAACGTTTTGGCTTCGACAGCGCTCGACTTATCGTTTATTGCGCTTTGTTCGATCTTTGTCGGCCGCTCACACATTGACGTCACATGCCTCCCACCGCACAACTCACATTTAAGCCACTGGGCTTTGCAGAATTTTGAATTATGGTTTTTGTTTGTGCAACGAAAGCATCTTCCTTCACGACGGAGAATGGCCTTCCGCTGTTCAGCACTCAAATTACTTTTACAATTTCTTGTGGTCTGGTTAGTTTTCTTACAAAACACACACTCAGGCTGCTTATCACTTGTGCTGGTGTACAGGCCAGTGGCGGTACCTGTTTTAGCATGCCATCCTTTACGTTCGTGTTCGTCACATCGCTTACCTTCTCGCTCTGACAATAATGACTTTTCCAAAGCTTCCAGTTCAACTTTAATGAAATCAAGTAGAGTCTTTAACTGCGCGTCACTCGTGATGCTATTTTGGGAGTTGTTAGTGGTTGTGTTAAGTACCGTACTAGAAAGGGATGCCCTACCAGCTGATCTATGGAATTGAACGCGCATGGCTGATGGGAGGGCTTTAAGCAATACCGACTTCACCATAACTTCATAGTGTGACGATGGTATTTGAAGTGCCGTTAGGGATCTCATAGTGGCGCTCACCTGATTATACAGTTTGCGTAGACCATGAACGTCGCTCGACGACTGTACTATTTTAAGATTCATTAATTTTTGCAAACATTTCTCTACTAGTTTGTCACTATCGCCGTACTCCTCTTGCAGCAGGGCTATGGCATCGTTGTAGCATTGTTCACATGAAGTAAATCCCGCTATCGTAGCTGCAGCTTTCCCTATCAACGCCTCGCTTAGGAAGTTAAACTTTGCCGCTGTTGATAATTTTTGATTTTCATGAACCGCTAGCTTGAACTGATCCCAGAATGGCAACCAGTTTTCCAGACTTCCATCGAACTTCTTTATCTCGAAAGCCTTTAGTTTAATGCCATAATGACCACTTTCATTGTTTTGAACGGGTGGCGCGGTGCCCTCGCTGCTGGGTTGATTGCTTTGCGCTGGCTTAAAATAGGTAGAAAGAACGTAATCCATCTCTGCTAGTAGCGTTATGGCCTTATCGTCGTACTCGATTACGCTTTCAACCTCCTTTTGCATATCATCGAGCTTTACAGTGTTTCGTACGGCTTCATCCGCCCTTTTGAGGTTGGAATGAGCATTTTTCAATCGCTGTATGAATATGGTCAGCTCTTCCTCTACTGTAGTTGGACAACTTGAACCGGAAAAAATTGTAGGTTTGGTTGTTTTTAGATAATCGTTGGCCGCGTTGCATAGCTTAGTAACTTGCGTTCGACACGATGCTCGGACTACCGCTTCCATAATCACTTATCAATTCTATTTTTTTTGGGTTTTATTAAATTCAACCAATCGCTAAGTCCGACTGTCCCGGGTTTCGGCACCATGAAAAAAATGATTTAAATAAAAACGCGCTATTTCGTAAGGTTCCCGATTTTAGACAGTCTCGGTGAACTATTTAATAAGAACTGAATTCATGAGCATGGATGCTCAACTGCAATGGTTAAAATCATGGACGACTTGAGAATTTGCTTTGACAAGGGTGAATTATCTCTCTTATGTTTGCTCGATTTTTCAAAAGCATTTGACTCAGTTGACCATCCTCTGCTTTGCTCTAAGCTCAAATCTTATTTCGCGTTTGGTGAATCAGCTTTAATGTTTTTAAAGGACTATTTATCTGGTCGTTTTCAAAAGGTAAAAATCGGATCAGTAGCCTCGCAACTTAAACCCCTGAAGTATGGTGTTCCCCAGGGCTTTATTTTGGGTCCTTTGCTATTTAGTATATTTGTTAATGACGTAGTTTTGACTTGCAAATACGCTACCATGCACGCGTATGCTGACGATATTCAGCTGTATCTTTCAGGTCCCCTTGTTAATATTAGTGTGGTTGTTGAAAATCTAAACAAAGATATAGACTCCATTTCTCGCTGGGCTACTCAGAATTATCTGAGCCTAAATGCAGCAAAATCATATGTCCTGCCCATACATAGTAGGAAAGTGATGGGTGAAGATATTCCAGCTGTTACTCTGAACAATTCTGCACTAAAGCTCGTCAGTAAAGTTACCAACTTGGGATTCGTAATCAACTCTTCTCTTAGCTGCATAGATCATATCACCTCGACCATGCGCAAAGTTTATGCCACTCTGAGGAACCTGAGACAATCTGCACGCTTACTATTAGGCGTAATCTGGCGCTACAGTTGATTTTGCCTATTATTACATACTCTGAATTAGTATATAGTAGACTTGATTCTAGTTCTTTTCACAAAATAGACGTTCTATTTAACCACGTTTCCCGATATGTTTGTGGATTGCGTAAATTTGACCATATTTCTGCGTGGAGAACCTCTCTTCTGGGATGTGAGATTTCCGAATATATGAAATCCAGAAACTGTATTTTCTTATATCAGCTTATTCACTGCAAAACACCTCGGTATCTATATCATAATCTCACATTCCCCAGATCGGAGCACTCCTCGGAGTTATTACTTCCCACATTTAAATTTAAAAATTCGGAAAGGCTGTTTTTCATTAACGCCGTTCGTCCTTGGAATTCAATTCCTTATTCTGTAAAAGGCCATTTAACAAAGGAAACTTCTCTGCTTGTCAATGAATCATTATATTTTTAAGAGTGACTTAATTTCCATCGGTAATGTTTGTCATACACATTTTAATCTTAATATAATTATAATTATTTTATTTTATGAAATTTTATTTTATTTTTAATTATTTATTTTATCGGTCCTAGCAAGCCAAGATTAGTGGGGTTGCTGATTTGCATTACTTTTAAGATATTATGTATCCGATATCTCTATTTTATTATTTCCCCGAGCATTTATATTTTGATAATTTTGATGTTGTACTATAAAAGACCAAATATTATTGCACTAATGTTTAATTACTAAATAAATACAAATACAAATATAAGAGCCAATGAGTAAAAATGTATTAAATTAAAATGGATATTTTATTTTAAATCGAAAATCTTTAAGAAAAAAAAAAAAAAACAAAAGGCAAATAGAAAAACAAAACAAAAGACAAATAGAAAAAGAGTCAATGCCTTCAAAACCCCCGAATGTTTGGGGTTAGGTTAGGTTAGGTTAGAGTGGCTGCCTCCGCTGTCCGAGCGGAGACTCACGTAGGCCGTTGTGGCCCGTTGTGTTAGCACACGGGGGCCCTATTTCCTGTTACCCTACCTTCGAAGAAGAAGAAGGTTTAGACCCCAGTGAGGATAAACCAGCGCGTTTGCCTAATGAAACGCAAGATGTCGCTTGGGTTTATAGATTCAAGCTCCGAAAGGCACCCAAAAGAGTGTTTGTGGAGGCATTGGTGCCTGGGTTTTGACAGTGCGGGACAGTGGCACAGATAGTGCTCAACGCTTCCTATCTCCTCTTCGTCCCTACAGCTGCGGCAGAAATCATTTGTCTGCAGGCCCATATAGGCGCCGTGAGTGCCCATGAGACAGTGACCTGTAAGAAGGCTTATAGAGATACGGTTTAACAATATCACCGATCGCGATCTCTTTTCATCCAGCTTAGGCCAGATTTGCTGGGATATACTACATGTAGGTTCCCTCGCCCACCTAGCGTTTGCCTGATCCGTGAAAAGAGATCGCAGGTGGTATTTCCAAGTGTTTAGAGGAGGGCTGGCCCAACCAGCGGAGGTTATTGTTTGCAAGTTGGTGCCTTCCCTAGAATTGGTTACCTGCAGGTAAGCAAGATAGCGGGCTGCTTCCCAGTTAGCTATGAGTTTAGCCTGAAAACACTGCAGTGATCGGGTAGGCGAAAGCTCTCGCTTAGATCGAACTTCTCCGAGAATATTCCGCTGCCGACTCTGTTGTTTAGTTTAGACCCATCTGTAAAAACGGAGATTTCGTGTGATCCCGGCTCCACGCCGTTTGCCCACTCGTTCCTCTCTGGGATTCTTGTGGAAAATTTGTTGTCCCAGTAAGGGGTCGACGTTGTATGGTCCAATTTCAAGAAGGTTTCGGGGGTTTCAAGAGCTTTGGTGGGAGTGGAGGGAAGGGCACCGCTGGTGAGCATTGCCGCCATCCTCTGCACTCTGGTTACTTTACTCTTGTTAGATTCGATATCGAGTGCCGTCCACCATACGGTGACGGCGTAGAAGAGTATGGGTCTCACCACTGCCGTAAACATCCAATGCACTCTGCGTGGCTGGAGACCCCACCTTTTTCCGATTGCCGGCTTACTAGCGCAGAGAGCCATTGTGGCTTTCCTGGATCGTTCCTCCACATTTCGCTTCCAGTCAAGCTTCCTGTCTAGAATAACTCCGAGATATTTAACCTCGGTAGAGAGTTTGATTTCCTTCCCGTTTAGGGCGGGAGGGTAAATTCCGGTATACTGCGTTTGCGAGTAAAAAGCACCATCTCAGTTTTTTCACTGCTGATGCTGAGTCCGCATTCCATAGACCAAGTGTTTGTTAGATTAAGAGCATTTTGCAAGAGTTCGCCAAGCATCGGAAGGTGTTTGCCGGTAACTGTCAAGGCTATGTCGTCGGCATATGCAATGACTTGGCATCCGGTGGGCTGTAGTATAGATAACAGAGCGTTCACCGTCAGGCTCCATAGTAGAGGAGAAAGAACGCCCCCCTGGGGGGGGGGGGGGGTTACTCTGTTGGTATACCTTATTAACGATGAGCTGCCCAGCTCAGAGGTAATGATTCTCTTGTTTAGAAGGAGCTCGACGAATTTCACAAGAGGCTCTTCCACCCCTAGTGGACGTAGAGATTTTGTGACCGCTGCTGGGAGAACGTTGTTGAAAGCTCCTTCTATGTCGAGAAAGATACCCAGCGTAAATTCTTTAAAGGCAAGACCCTTCTCTATTTTACTAGTGATAGCATGTAGAGCTGTCTCTACGAATTTGCCCTTAGAGTAGGGGTGTTGGTTGTTGGAGATTAGTGCCTTATTTGCCGATCGCCTAATGTAGGCGTCCAGCAATCGTTCTAAAACTTTTAGGAGGAAGGAGGTCAGACTTATTGGTCTGAAATCCTTTGGACTGTTGCCCGATATCCTGTCTCCTTTGGGTATGAAGACTACCTTTGCCTTGGTCCATTCCGTGGGGATATAGACCAGGTTGAGGCAAGCCTTGTAGATTTTAGCTAGCAGGGGGATTATAAGATCGCTTGCAGCTTGCAATTCAGCGGGAAATATTCCATCCGTTCCCTGAGATTTGAAGGGTTTAAAGGACTTGATTGCCCAGATTACTCCTTTTTCGCTTACAATGTGGTCCAGGGGTTGAAATGGCCCAGGGTTAGATTGCGTGTTTAAAATGTATGGTTGAGATCTGCAGCCTGGAAAGTGAGTGCTGATCAGGGTTTCCAAAATTTCCGTACTAGAAATGGCCCATTCTCCGCTCGTTGTGCGAATGCAGCTTCGAGGTTTGGGGTTTTTGGAGAGGACCTTTCGTAGGCGATTGGCCTCTGAGCCTTCTTCGATGTCATTGGTGAAGTTCTTCCAGGAGTCCCTTTTGGCCTTCTGGATTAACTTCTTAAAAGATTTTAAGGCATCCCTATAATGGGACCAGATTCCCGTGCGCTTAGCCTCGTTAAAGAGTGTTCTGCTGTTTTTCCTCTGCTCGGAGATTTCTTGGTCCAACCAATAGGGTTTCTTTTTACCCCTCACCTTAATCTCCGGGCAGGCTACTGTGAAGTCAGCGTTAAAAGATTTGGTGATAAAATCTACTGCTTCTGCTATTTTTGACGATGAGTCTAGCTCACCGAGAGAAGCAAATATTGTGTCTAAGGAGGCGCTTCATCAGTTGTTAGGGGTAGGCACGGCCTACCGTGAGAAGCGTTCTTTGGGAGAGTACAGGATAGGACTTTTTTATAAAGGTTCCAGTCCGTACGTCTCCTATTCCTGTAAGCCACCCTAGGCGGTGTACGCAAGAGCAGAGTGAAAATGATATACATATGATCAGAGTAGGAGTTTTCGTTGGAAACTCTCCAATTTTTGACAAGGTCAGAGAATGCCTCAGAAACTAGAGTTACATCTAGAACCTCCTTCCTGTTTGAGGTGATGAAAGTTGGTTTGTCTCCAGAGTTGCATATACTTAGATTGTTACTTATAATAGAATCAAAAAGAGACTCACCCCTAATCTCAATATCGGTAGAGCCCCAAGCAGTGTGATGTGCATTGGCATCGCCCCAATTATTATCGGGAACCCTTTACTGTGGGCCTCCCGTACCGCTTTGCAGAGCCGGTCCTGCATAGAAGTTGGGAGATCGTGCGAGAGATATGCGGACATTAGCCAGATTGTTTGACCCTGTAGCTCGAGGTTAATACAGGTAAAGTCCTCGTCGCTAAAAAGAGATAGTAAAATAAATACTAGATTTTTCTTTACTAGAATACAAGATCTGATTCTACCTGTCACGGGCAGTGTCACCAGCCGGTAGTCCATAGAAAAGAGTCCACAGACCTTGCTGCCAACGACCCAAGGCACCTGGACTAGAACGACGCCCCATACGTTGTGCTGAGACGTAAGATTAGGGCAGCCGAGGCTGCCTTAGAGTGATGCAGGTTTATCTGCAGTACCTGCGCGCCCGTTACGGTTCGTTTGCGGCATCGACGTCCATCCCCTGCTGATCCGCATCGCCGGATGCCTCCTCTACGATAGTATCGTCGAATTCGGCATCCGATGGGTCGAATTCCAGCAGAAAATGCTCGTCCATGCCCGTAAAGAACTGGCCCGTAAACTCAGATACCGAGAGTGTATCGCTCTCGGCATCCGGAGTGCTGCGTGCCAGTTCGATATCGCCCCATATCCACTCAAGGTGTTGCATGGGTCCGTGAGATTCGTTGTGGCGGTTGCGGGTTCCCTCGAGGCGGTATCCCCAATCACCAGATCCTCCGGCGCGGTGGCGGTCCCTTCCCCAGTGCCATGGGCAGCAGATCCAATCGGGGTGTTTCTGTCTGACCCCTCGCCTAGAGGTACAGGCTCACCCTCGTCCGGTGTTTCCTCCTTCGTACCATCCCGTCGAATTTTCAACGTGATGGAGTAGAAGCCGTAGCTTAATACTCCACCACATTCGTCAAGCCAAGGGAGAGAAGCCTCGTTTATGATGAAGCCAACATAACGCTGCTTCGCCCTTGTCTCACCGACCCGGACTATCCTCTAATCGCTCGAAGGTAGCCCCTGATTCGACTCCGCGATGCTATCCAGGATCCCGCCAGGATCCGCTATGAGGTCTGGGACCCAGGCCCAGGCTCTCGGTCTGTTCGGAATTTCTTCCACACCGACCGCATCCAACCTGGCCCCAGGCCACAGCTGTCCTAGCGAAGCTATGCGAGTTTGTAGAGCTTGCACGAGCGTTCATCGGCGCAGGAAACAAGCTTTACCCTACCCTGGTACCAGCCGGCATCACGGATAGTGGGAGCCGGCCCCGGATACTTGGTCATGATGTCCTTAAAGATCTTGAGAAGGCCGTTAAGGACATCCTTCCAGTTATCTGGGGTCATATTCCCATTCGGGTGACCGCGATTCAAAACCGCCAGCGTAAAGTTGGCCTTAGCCACCTCGCTGACGGTCTTGGTCAGGCAGGGGGAGTAGAGGTCGAAGGCCGGTGCATTTTGGGATCGCTCGAGGCATTTCCAATAAACCTTTGTCCCTTAAGGGCCGGCATCTTCGGGTCAGAAGGTAGTTTGGTGGCAATGCCAAGGCCAGATAACTTTTTTGCTCTGCCGTCAACTTGTCGTTGGGAGAGTTGCCAAGTTTCTCAACGATTTTGACGGCATTGCGAATGTTCCGCTGGTTGCGGATCTAAGTCGTGGTTCGCTTATTTGCCTTGGAACCCTCAAGGGGTTCAGCTGGCTTGCGAGGTAGCTTTGCAGCGGTGGAGGCAGTACTTTTGTCCGTGGAGGTTTTAGTGCTGTTACCAGCCACCCGCTGACTAGAGGTGCCGGTACGGGCGTGAGACGGGCCTCCTGTGCTTGCTCAGTCGGACGTTGCTTTCCCTCTTTGTGGCTAGCTTTGCCGGCTGCTGCGGAATTGGACTTGCTCTCAAGGGGTTTAGTTCTTCCGCTAGCTTGCACAGGTGGCCGAAGATTTGTTTGTTGCCGTGAGGGCCTGGTCGGCGCCATCTGTGCGGTTTCCGACGAATTGTGGACTTTTTTAATGCCTAGCCTAAGGGCGGTATCTTTACCCGTGCAGGGATCCGAGGCCAGGTTTTTGTTATTCATTTATATCTGGTTCGTCAGCTGCCTACTAAGGTGAGACCGTTCGGCAGCCTGAAAGTTAAGGGATAAGGGAAACAATGCGGTCGGCTGCGGTAGAGCCCCATACCGCAGCAAGTCGCCGTTACTCCCGGAGGTGGACCGGTATCCGGGAGGCTCCGTAAGAATACAGTCGGATGCCCCTGACTGCAAACCATCCAATGGGCACGGAATCGCATAACACCCTGGATTAGGGGTGGACCACCTTTTCAACTGGGCGTGGTCCAGTTCCAACTTTGAGGCCACGTTTAAAAACCATTTCCATATGCCTGAGCTATTAAGGAGCTGGGGCACAAATGGAAATGATTCCTAAACTTAGCTAGCACTCCCCTGGAAGGGGAAACTGTTGTGCATATTACCAGCCGGCACCCTCTGGGAGGGTTCAGCCCAAGGATTTGTGCCAGCCGAATGTTTGGGGTATTTAAGTACTAAAAATAAAGAAAAGAAATTTTGAGCAGGAATTTGCATGGTTGGAGCAATTTTAGAGATTTTTAGGCATAGATAGAGTACCAAAATTAGACGATCTTAAAACCCCAAATTTGGTGAATTCGAAACAATCATAATGTTCAAGAAATTTTTTCCGAATAGAGAATAAAAATAAATAAAATATTTATTAAAATTAAAACAATCTTATATTGTATTTTAAGGAACTTAAAAATTATTTCAACAAGAAGGTAAATAAAGGAATTTGTTTTTTTTAAATAGTATGATGGAAAACCATCCTAAACGGTATTATGATAGGTATTGCAGGATACGAGTAGGAAAGGAAAATTCAGAAATAGAATAGTAAAATTCGAACCTACAATTGAATTAGAAAAGAAAATTGTGTCGAATATTCTATATAATTGGCTGACTTCTTTCATCTGTGTGTACATATTGTGACGAATATTAGCAACACTAAAGGATACTATCATCTTTAAGCCGATACTAACACTGACTTGTATGCACATCAACAAATCAATTATTATGTCTACACATATGTCCATACAAGCAGCGGAGAGAAACGCACAAATACATTCATATATCTGAGATACTCCCAAAAGTAGGCAATTATCGGTGGAAGTATCACTCACATATACACGCGCATATGGCTATTCGAGAAGCTATAATCGTGCATCTGTTGTTATAGCTGGTGAGTTTATAGCTGGTAAACAAGTAGTAAATTCTAGAAACGCCTAGAGATATGCAAACGAGAAAACAGAAAAGTATAAAAGCAGCGCCAGCTGAGGCATTCAATCAGTTTGATTGAAGCAAGCTATTGGTTGTGAAGTATCAGTGCTATTGTGAAATACTTTAATAAAGGCCATTTTGCATTATTGAATATTAGAGTTATTTATTCAACAGTTTAGCGATACGAACGTTAGCAGAAGGTTGCAAATAAGCGGAATTGCATTAAATTCGTTACAATATTATTGATTGTTGCAATAATAATAACACTAAAAAATTACATAGGGAATAAATTAAGGTAGCTAAATAGCGTACAAGAACGTATTTAAAATTTTAATACGTTTGCTTCTCCTTTCTCGCTTGCCCACCTTCAGAAATGAATCAATGGGAAGAACTTTCTAACACTTTCACAGAGGAAAAACATATAAGTGCATTAAAAACCTGAGACAGTAGCCAAACCTTTCGCAATTATATTGGAGTCTGTTGGGGATAGGTCCTTGGAGCGCAATTAATAAAAACCGTTTTACTATAATTGAGTTTATTGAAAGACTGAAAGAATATTGTGCATAAGAAATACAATACATCAAAGGAGTAATAAGATGTAGAGTTGCATTTAAAGGTACGGTCCATTCGTGTTGTAATCCTGAACCGGTTACTTTTCAACACTCTTCCTCAACACGAGTAGATTGTTTACATATGGTTTGAACTCAAACCTAATAATTTTACAAACTTCTCATGTTTAGTTTTATTTAAATTCTTTGTAAGCACATCAGCAATCATTTCATTAGTGGAAGTATATTTAACTTCTATTTGATTATTATTAATTGCTTCTCTAACGAAATGATATTTAATATCTATGTGCTTGCTTCGTGAGTGATAAGCCGGGTTTTTCGCTTATTGCTGTGCACTTAAATTATCGCCATAAACTACAATTGGATTACCAGAATCACATACGCCAATATCTTTCATAAGACTTCGTAAATACACTGCTTATTTTGCAGCTGATGCCAATGCGATTTACTCTGCCTCTGTGCTGCTGAGGGCTACGCTGTTTTGTCGCTTACTTTCCGATGAGATTGCACTACCACCCGTGAAGAATACATACCCCGTGTACGATTTTCGGTAGAGAGTATTGCTGCCCCAATCGGCATCTACGAATCCCTCTATAGGTTTGCCAGTACAACGGTATACTAGTTTGTAGTCTTCAGTCATTGCCAGGTATCTTAAAATATGCTTGATACCAGATTCGTGCTCTTTATGCGGATTTTGATTTCGCTGTGCCAGCTTGGAAATTGAATGCAATATATCTGGCCTTGTACAAATAACGAGATACATTAATGCACCGATTGCTGATTGGTAACTTGTAACATCTACTATAGCACACGACTCACTAGTGCATCCTATTTGAAAACCTGCGTCTAACGGTGTCTTCGCTACTCGACCGCCTGTCATACTGTATTTTTCTAAAATCTCTCTCACATACAGTGGCTGCCCAACTGAGATGTTTCCCGTCTCGCCTTCTCTAGTGATCTCCATTCCTAAGAAATACGAAATGGGGCCCTTATCGACGCACTCAAAACTGATTGATATCTGTGATTTAATCGCCAAGAGATCATCTTTGCTTTGAGAGCTAATGATCAAGTCATCTACATATACAGCAATGAGACTTAAATCACCTTGTGTATAAATAAAGCTCATTATTACATGCCTCGAACCCAATTATCTTTAAAACTTCATCCAATTTTTGGTTCCACTCTCTTCCGGATTGTTTCAGTCCGTATATGACTTTATTGAGCTTCAATACTCGATCAGGAAATTGTTTGTCGATAAAACATTCAGGTTTCTGCATATATACTACGTCAGTAAGCTCGCTGTTAAGGTATGCGCTACAAACATCCATTTGATGAGTGTACATATTGAGCTCTGCCGCTAATGCCAACACCATACGAATTGTAGCGTAACGTACTACCGGAGAAAATGTCTCAGTGTAATTTACACCGAATTGTTGGCTACAGCCCTTTGCAACTAAACGCGCCTTAAATCATTCAACGCCACCATTTTTGTCGTTCTTTACGGTGAAAACCCATTTACACCCGATTGCCTTTTCGCCAGTTGGTAAGTCAACTAACAGCCACGTTTGGTTTCGCACCAAAGCATCATATTCGACTTTCATCGCCTTCGCCCACTCTTCCTTAAGCTCACAGCTTTCAGCTTCTTTCACCGTTTGAGGAATTTCAATTTCGCACGCACATTGCATCATATTTACCGAATTATATACTTTTCGTGGGCACCCAGGCTTTCCAGTACGTACAAACTTCGGCCTACCTCGACCAATTTGCGCAGGAGATTCTTCCTCCTTGGTCGGAGTTTCACAAAAAATATCTTGGTAGTCGCTGTATGAATCAGAGCACGTCTTCGCCTCTTCAAACAAATCGTCGCTTTCATTTGCTTCATCTTCACTCACTTTAGATGATTTCGCTTTAGTAATGTGTTCACGATCTTCAGTGGATAAAAGGTCAGAAAATCTACTAATTCATTTTTATTCATCGGTAAAAACTTTACATCGCGTTTCTCTACTATCATTCGCTGTTCTGAATCATATAAGCGATACGCTTTCGACGTTAGTGAATAACCTACCATAATATACTTCTTTCCTTTAGGCTTGAATTTACTTTTGTTCACTTGATTCAACGCAATTGCTCCTGAGCCGAACACTCTTAAACAATTTACAGCTGGCTTTCGCCCAGACCAAGCCTCGTAAGGCTTCATATTATTTAATGCCTTTGTAGAGGCGATCTGTTTAGCAGAAATACTGCCGTATTAACTGCTTCTGCCCATAAACACTCGTGAAGACCACTCTGAAGCAACATGGTACGTGCCATCTCAACTATGGTACGGTTGGCCCTCTCAGCGACCCCGTTCTGCTGCGGCGTATACGGCACTGTCAGCTGCCGTTTTATGCCACACTCATTTAAATATTTATCAAACTCTTTATTTACGAACTCACGTCCATTACCGCTTCGAATTACTTTAATTCTTTTTCCAGTCTGGCGCTCTACCAAATTTGCAAACATTTTAAATTTTTCTAAGACTTCTTCTTTAGACTTAAGAAAATAAACAAACATGCGCCTGGATTTATCATCTATGAAATTTAAGAAATAACGCGCACCACCAAGCGATTTTGTAGGAAATGGGCCACACACATCTGTGTGTACTAATTCTAAAATTTCTTTTGCTCAGTTTTCCGTACTCTTCGGAAAAGGCTTTACGTTTATTTTGCACCGTGCACATATTTCGCACTCAATGTCTTTAGCGAACGTCACTTTGTCAATTCCGCGCACAATGTCTTTATTTATTAATTCTATTCATGTCTTTATTTATTAATAATAAGCGATTTATTCTTGTAAACTACCGTAGTTCAAATGTCCATATCGGTCGTGCCACGAAATTGCTTTTTCATTTGAAGAATAAAAACATTTGTTGCTATTTCTTTTGCTATTGCTTTTGCTACTGTATCTAAATACAAAAAGTTTGTTTACCTTCATGGAGCTCAACACTATTTCATTTTTGCTAATTATTTTTGCGCTATGTTTATCAAACATTACTTGTAGACCATTTTCTACAGCTCTAGCGACGGATATAAAATTACTGCCCATATTTGCCACAAACAAAACATTGTTAGAATAATATAACTCTCTTGATATCTAATACGCACTTCACCCACACTTTCTGCGTAAATGAAATTGTCTCCCGCTAGACTAATTTTCTCTTTGTGTTGTTTGAGTGAAATAAACAAATTCTTGTTGCAACACATATGCGCTGTCGCGCCGCTGTCAAGAAGCCAAGTCGAGTTATCAGACGCACTAGCTTCTGCTGCTGCTAACATCGCAAATGAATGCTCATTTCTCTTCGTTGCTCTCTGATCGTTCTTATTGGATTTCAAGTTGCAGTTTGCAGCGTAATGACCGCGCTGCCCATACTTATAGCATTTGACATTTTGCATATTTCTGTTTCTCTTATACGTTGAAGTTTCTCCTTTTTCTGCATTCTTTGACCACAAAGCAATGCCTTGCGATTCCCCTTCGGATTCAGCTGAACCGCGTTTTGTCTGTTTCTTTCGCTCGAACTCTTCTAGAAGTTTGACCTTCAAATTGGTCAATGTCGGCAACGTGTATCTTGTCTCCATCGCAACAACAAAATGTTCGTACTGCTTTGGTAGACTTGACAGTAGAATTATTGTAACTAATTCGTCTTTAATTTCAATTCCGACTTTGGATAATTTTTCTACAACGCAAGTAAAGTCATTTAAATATTTAGACATACTTTCGCTGTCACTTAGCTTCATACCGAGAAGCTTCTTATATAACGACACCTTGTGTACAGGTCCACTTGGCTGATACACGTTTTCTAGAGCCTTCCACGCTTCAGTTGATGTTTTGCATTGCTTTATGTGGTTGAGTTGCGACGCTTTTATACTAAGAGTAATTGTGGCTAAAGCCTTCTCATCAAGCGCTTCTCACTCGGATGCATCATTTTCAGGCTTTACAACTTTTCCACTCACTATGTGCCCTAGTCCGGCATGTATTAGGACACTTTTCATTTGCACCCGCCAAGAGTCAAAATTCTTTTCATCGAGTTTCTCAATTTGATATACCGAGTTCATTTTTGCCTATATCTTTCTCTAAAACGCGACACACCCGTTTTAATTTATTTATAAACGTCATAATAACTTTCGCGGACCGTGTCCTGGGCCCATAACCAATGTTGGGGATAGGTCCTTGGAGCGTAATTAATAAAACACATTTTACTATAATTGAGTTTATTGAAAGACTAAAAGAATATTGTGCATAAGAAATACAATACATCAAAAGAGTAATAAGATGTAGAGTTGCATTTAAAGGTATGATCTATTCATGTTGTAATCCTGAACCGGTTACTTTTCAACAGAGTCACTGAACAAATTAAGAAGGATAATACCTAGAGTAAGTAACCATACTCACTCGCAAGGTATAATATATAAGTAACAGTGCCAACTACCATTGAAGAGGATTTACAGATTGACTTCAATCACACAACATCAAAATCCCTCAAACAATAGTAGAATCCATAAGACAGCTTCCTCAGTGCCTCCCGAGTTTGATGGTAAACCCGAGAGTTTGCTTAGTTCTTGGATGCTCTTGATTTCCTCGAACAAATCAAAGATAGTCATAGGCAATAGCAATATCAAAGGTAAAGACAGAGCTAAAAGGATCAGCAAGAAACCTTAAAGGCAATGAAAATTCAATAGAGGAAATAAAAATAAAATTGTCAAGATTTATTAAAGGTGAATCAGTAGAAGTTTTGACAGCAAAACTCCTGAACGTGCAAGAACGTAGTAAAACTGCAAACCACAATACTACTGAAAAAGAAAAATTTACAAAATATTTGGAAGCAGCATACATATGGAATACCCACAGATTTATCAACAAAATATGCAACACATTCATCTAGGTGCAAAAAATGCTCCAATGAAAAGGTGAAAATGACTATGCAAGGAGAAACCTTCACATCTATAAAGGCTTTATCAAAATTCACAAAGAGTTATACTGAAGTCACGGGTAACCCAAATTCAGTATTCCCATACGTCGGCAAAGCTACAACCATGGTGGCTTCCGTAGAAGTTACCAAGGTAGAAACTAAAAAGGTCGTGAATCCATCACCAGATTCAGATCTTCCCCTAGATACAACAACAATTATGGACAATTCACAGAAGCAAACTAATAATTTCCAAAACAGGAATACAAATTTTAAAAACCAAATGCGAAATAACACTCGCAGTGTTCGTAATTGCATCCAGCAGAAAAAAAGTGAGTGTACTTAATCTACATCTACAATAGTTCATATCTACCAAAACATCTCTGAATAACTCAACTTCAACTCTCTTGATAGATTCAGGAGCAAATATATCTATTATTAACAAGTAAGAAAAGCTAAGTTCGGGTGTAACCGAACATTACATACTCAGCTGCCAAATTACAGCTTGCAAAACTTTTAAATTGGTAATGAATTATCGCACTTTTTCGAGATTTACGTACCAAATTTCATTAATATGCCTCAAAATTTACCCAAGTTATCGTGTTTACGGACGGACGGGCGGTCATGGCTAAGTGAATTTCTTTTTCGCCCATCATTTTGATATATAGAAGTCTATATTTATCTCGATTAGTTTATGCCGTTACGGGGTACCGTTATGCGAACAAAATTAATATACTCTGTGCGCTCTGCTCAGCTGAGTATAAAAATAACCAACTTCACAGATGACTGATTTGAAAGGCATTGGTCAAGGAATAACAAATACCTACACTAGGTACAGTCATAACGGATTTAAAAGGAGGTGATCTCCTAATTAAACATAATTTTCACACAGTAGAAAACAATTTCCCAATCCCGTGCGATGGAATTCTAGGTTTAGATTTTATAAAGAAATATAGTTTGCTTTTAGATAATCACAAAGATGAAGATCGCTTAATATTAACGCGTAATGATTTTCCACAAAATATAATAACTCAAATGACAAATAGACCAACGATTAATACAATTACAATACCCGCCAGATCTGAAGTAATTCGGCATATTAACGTAAAAACTAATAATTCGGAGCTTGACTCTTTCTATACCTCTCGGTGAATTTTGTGTGAAATAATATTGAAACTGCGGATGTTCTCTGTAGTGATTCGGGTGGTGTGCTGACGTCCAGCGGCCAACATCCACAGGTTGCTTTCGCACAATACGTCGGAAAGTATGTCAAAAGCAAAGAATTGTAGATCTTTCCAATTAGGAATATCACAAAGGATTTTGTTAAAAATTCTTAAACACATCAAAAATTTACAGGAAATTGTAGGTATTTGTTGCAAGATTATGCTACATTTTACTTTTGCTTTGTTGAACAAGTTGGTTTTTTCTCAAACCTTAACTTTTTTCACCACCTTTTGTCTTATTCTGTCACACGAAATGCAATATTAATACACTCAATAACATACGATCTGCAAGTTTTGTATTATTTAAAGGCCAGATCGCCATCCTGTACTTGCGGCGAATTCCATTTGGTGGATTTTGCGCGGTGGAGGCTGCCACACGGCCATGAGGAGACCAAATAGGGAATTTAAGGGTAAATACAATGCCTTAGTTCTAGGGGATAATTCGATACAATACAATTCAATAATCGAATACAGTTCAAGATACGGGTATATATAAATTCATAGATATTCGATACAATACAAATCAATAATCGAATATAATACAAGATATGGGGTATATATAAGTTCATGGATATACGTATGTGCAAGGGGGAGATGGGACGGGTGGCAGCCTAAGCCGCGTAAACAACTAGAAAGATTGGTTAGGCATTTTACACAATTTGTTAGCCAACAATTAACTTCATTGCATTGAGAATATACAGACATATTTGCATTAGAAACAGAACCTATAACTTCCAATATTATTTAAAAACAACAAGGAAGGCTAAGTTCGGGTGTAACCGACCATTACACACTCAGCTGAGAGCTTTGGAACGAAAAAAAAGGGAAAATCACCATGTAGGAAAATGAACCTAGGGTAACCCTGGAATGTGTTTGTATGACATGGGTATCAAATGGAAGGTATTAAAGAGTTTTTTAAAAGGGAGTGGGCCATAGTTTTATAGGTGGACGCCATTTCGTGTTGTCGCCATAAAGGTGGACCAGGGGTGACTCTAGAATGTGTTTGTACGATATGGGTATCAAATGAAAGGTGGTAATGAGTATTTTAAAAGAGAGTGATCCTTAGTTCTATAGGTGGACGCCTTTTGGAGATATCGCCATAAAGGTGGACCAGGGGTGATTCTAGAATGCGTTTGTACGATATGGGTATCAAATGAAAGGTGTTAATGAGTATTTTAAAAGGGAGTGGGCCTTAGTTTTATAGGTGGACACCTTTTCGAGATAGGGCCATAAAGGTGGACCAGGAGTGACTCTAGAATGTGTTTGTACATTATGGGTATCAAATGAAAGGCGTTAATAAGTATCTTAAAAGGGAGTTGGCCTTAGTTATATAGGTGGACGCCTTTTCGAGATATCGCCATAAAGATGGACCAGAGGTGACTCTAGAATGCGCTTGTATGGTATGGGTATCAAACGAAAGGTGTTAATGAGTATTTTAAAAGGGAGTGGGCCTTAGTTCTATAGGTGGACGCCTTTTCGAGATATCGCCCAAAAGGTGGACCAGGGGTGACTCTAGAATGCGTTTGTACGATATGTGTATCAAACGAAAGGAGTTAATTAGTATTTTAAAAGGGAGTGGGCCTTTGTTCTATAGGTGGACGCCTTTTCGAGACATCGCCAAAAAGGTGGACCAGGGGTGACTCTAGAATGCGTTTGTACGATACGTGTATCAAACGAAAGGAGTTAATTAGTATTTTAAAAGGCCTTAGTTTTTTAGGTGGACGCCTTTTCGAGATATCGACATAAAAGTAGACCAGTAGTGACTCTAGAATGCGTTTGTACGATATGGGTATCAAATGAAAGGTGTTAATGATTATTTAAAAGGGAGTGGGCCTTAGTTCTATAGGTGGACGCCTTTTCGAGATATCGCCATAAAGGTGGACCAGGAGTGACTCTAGAATGTGTTTGTACGCTATGGGTATCAAAAGAAAGGTGTTAATAAGTATTTTAAAAGAGATTGATCCTTAGTTCTATAGGTGGACGCCTTTTCGAGATATGGCAATAAAGGTGGACCAGAGGTGACTCTAGAATGTGTTTGTACGATATGGGTATCAAATGAAAGGTGTTAATGAGTATTTTAAAAGGGAGTGGACCTTAGTTCTGTAGGTGGTCGCCTTTTCGAGATATCGACATAAATGTAGACCAGGGGTGACTCTAGAATACCTTTGTACGATATGGGTATCAAATGAAAGGTGTTAATGAGTATTTTAAAAGAGAGTGGGCCTTAGTTCTATAGGTGGTCGCCTTTTCGAGATATCGACATAAAAGTAGACCAGGGGTGACTCTAGAATGCGTTTTTTACGATATGGGTATCAAATGAAAGGTGTTAATGATTATTTAAAAGGGAGTGGGCCTTAGTTCTATAGGTGGACGCCTTTTCGAGATATTGCCATAAAGGTGGACCAGGAGTGACTCTAGAATGTGTTTGTACGATATGGGTATCAAATGAAAGATGTTAATAAGTATTTTAAAAGGAAGTGATCCTTAGTTCTATAGGTGGTCGCCTTTTCGAGATATCGAAATAAAAGTAGACCAGGGGTGACTCTAGAATGCGTTTTTACGATATGGGTATCAAATGAAAGGTGTTAATAAGTATTTTAAAAGGGAGTGATCCCTAGTTCTAGAGGTGGTCGCCTTTTCGAGATATCGAGATAAAAGTAGACCAGGGGTGACTCTAGGGTGTGTTTGTACGTTATGGGTATCAAAGTAAAGGTACTAATGAGGGTTTTAAAATGGAGTGGCCCTTAGTTATATAGGTGGACGCCTTTTAGAGATATCGTCATAAAAGTGGAACAGGAGTGATTCCAAAATGGAGTGTTTCTTAGTTCTATAGGTGGACACCTTTTCGATATATCGCCATAAAGGTGGACCAGGGGTGTCTCTAGAATTTGTTTGTACGATATGGGTATCAAACGAAAGATGTTAATTAGTATTTTAAAATTGAGTGGGCCTTAGTACTAGAGGTGGACGCCTTTTCGAGATATCGCCATAAAGGTGGACCAGGGGTGGTTGGTTGGTTGGTTGCTGTGCTGCCCGGCTATGGAGCCGGGCCCAAGTAGCGCTCTAGGCGCCATTTTGATGCACTTTCTCCTGGAAACAATTATATTTTGGCTGATGCACCCTGCGTATTGCTTTACTCAAACCACTTGGTCCTTGATGCGGCAGTTTGACACCGCCCTTAAGTCGGGAAACACATAGTTGCCTAGAGTTCGGGACCGAAAGTTCGCGAGGGCTGGGCACTCGCAGAGAAAGTGAGTAACCGATTCCTCGGCAACCTCCTGCCTACCGCTCCTACACCTCTCATTGTAGGGGATACACATTCTACTCGCGTGCCCTGTAATAGTGGCCGTGATTCTGTATATTTCCTGCCTAGACCTATTTAGTAGATCATCGGTTCTTTTGTGGTTTTACTATGGCCAGATTAGTTTGGTGATTCTACAGGTGTCCGTAGATTACAAATCACGGATTGCTGTTTTCCTAAGATAGGTGAGAATGTCTCTTTTAATTGATGTGTGTGGTCGATGCACGGCGACTGCTTACGTGATGTCTAACGATGCTCCCGCCTTTGCTATTTCATCCGCTTTTTCGTTGCCGTCAATGTTCCTGTAGCCGGGTACCCAGCTGAGTGTGATAGCTGCCTGGTTAGCTGCTTCAGGTAGCGCCTTCTCTTAGTTATCGACGGCTTATGAGGATGTGTACGGTGATTCTAGCGCTTTTAGCGCCGCTTTACTGTCGGAGTATATGCCTACCTCACCGTCTATCCGGTTCTGCAGCAGGAAGATGCAGGCCCTCTCTATTCCTTGCAGCTCTGCTTGGCAGATGTTAGCTGTGTTTGGAAGGCGGATGGGGATTGCGACGATTAGTTGGTTGGAGAAGACACCTGCGCCGACGCCGCAGTCCATTTTGGATCCGTCAGTGTAGAGTGAGGTGACCCCTCCCTGCCAACTTTGTCGGCCAACCAATCAGTTCTAGAGGGTATCTGCAACTTGTAATTTCTGTCGAATATCAGTGTTTTTGAGAGGTAATCTGTAGTCGAATCCACATCGCCGAGCCTTGTTAAGATGTCACTGTGGCAATATCGTTTTTCTGTCCAGCATCTAGACTCCCTTAGCCTGATGGCTGAGCTGATCGCTCTATATCTGATGTGGAGGGCCAGTGGCAGCAGGTTAAGTATAACATTTAGTGCGTCCGTCATGCATGATCTAAGTGCACGTGTGACCCCTGCCCATGCTGCCCTTTGTATTTTGTCTACTTTTTTAGTGTTGTATTGCTTGTTCAGGGCAGGCCACCATGCTATGGCTCCGTGCGTTAGGATGGGCCTTATGACCGCCGTATAGAGCCACATCCTGAGTTTTGGCTTTAGTCCCAAATTTCTGCTGACTATTCTCTTGCACGAGTAGTATGCGATATACGCCTTCTCTACTCTTTTTCAATATTGGTTTTCCAATTTAACTTGTTGTCTATTACGACGCCTTTGTACTTAACTCTAGTTGAGAGCGAGAGTTCCGGACCATCTAGTGAGGGCAGTCGAAACATTGCTATTTTCGTTCTGTTACTGAACAGTATCAGCTCTGTTTTGCTAGGGTTGATGTTGAGGCCGCACGATGCCGCCCTGGTATGTAGCCTACTTAGCGCACCCTGAAGGATGTCGCTTAGCATGGAGCTAAAAGCCCCCGAGAATGCAATGACCACGTCGTCTGCGTACGCTACTGCCTTAACACCATTCTTGTCGAGTTCGAGTAGTATCTCGTTCAGTGCTATGACCCGGCGTAGTGGCGAGAGGACCCCGCCCTGGGGTGTACCTCTACTCACTTTGCGGATCATTTTCACTGAGCCCATATCAGCTTGTATGGTTCTGTTTTCCAGCATTGATTGAGTCCATCCACAAATGTGGTTGTGAACTCGGGCCCTTTGCAGGCCTTTCACAATTGTGCCGGTTTTGATGTTGTTGAAGGCGCCTTCTATATCTAGGAAAGCTGCTAGTGTGAATTGTTTGTAGTGTAGTGATCTTTCCACAAAACCCGTTAGCTCATGGAGGGCGGTCTCCGTAGATCTTGCCTTCATATAAGCGTACTGTGCTTTTGACAGGTTTGGTCCTGTTATTATTGATCTAATATATATATCCAGAAGCCTCTCAAGGACCTTGAGCATGAAGGATGTTAGGCTTATTGGCCTGGCATTTTCGTGCGTGTGTCTGCCCGCTTTTAGCATAAAGATTACTTTTGTTTTTCTCCAGTTTTGTGTGATATAGGTCAGGGCGATACTCGCTCTGTATACCACTTCCAGCCAGAGGATCATTGGATCACCTAGCTTTTGTAGCATCACGGGATAATGCCATCCATACCGGGCGATTTGAATGGAGATAAGCCATTTATGGCAAACCTGACCAGGAGTGACTCTAAAATATGTTTATACGATATGGGTATCAAATGGAAGGTGGTAATGATTATTTTAAAAGTGAGTGATCCTTAGTTCTATAGGTGAACGCCTTTTCGAGATATCGCCATAAAGGTGGACCAGGGGTGACTCTACATCCCCCCTGCCACCTGTTGCCCCAGTGGATACCGCCCTAATATCAGAGCCTTACTCACTGGCAACAATCGCATTATCTTAGGCGATTTTAATGCCCATCATGATCTATGGCATTCAAATTTGCGGGCGGACAGTAGGGGTGAGATGTTGGCGGATCAAATAGAAGAAACGACGTTCTGCACAATAAACGGAGACGCCCCCACACGTATGGTAGGAAGCTGTCACAGTTCGCCAGATATCTCAATCGTGAGCGCAGAACTCGTAAACTGCGTCAACTGGCAGCCGATGGTATCATTGGCATCCGACCACCTGCCTATACTTATTTCGCTCGAGCGTACCGCCGACTTCATCGTCACCGAAAAACGCACTTTCATAAACTTTAAAAAAGGAAAGTGGGAAGAATATAAATCTTTTACAGACAACCTCTTTGCTGCCCTCCCTATCCCGACTGATGCCCGCCAAGGGGAGCGTGCCTTCCGCAAGGTCATTGAATCCGCCTCGGCACGTTTCATACCCGCCGGGAGAATTCCCGAAATCCGGCCCCACTTCCCGGCGGAGGCCGCATACTTAGCGAGATAACGTGACCTTATAAGGCAGCTTGATCCAGGCGATCCCCAAATAAGGGATATAAACCAACGCATCAGATTGCTTGTGGATGAACACAAGCGGGCGAAATGGAAGGAGCACCTAAGAGGTTGTAACCTCTCTACCGGTGTGGGTAAACTTTGGTCCACCGTAAAGTCCCTATCGAATCCGACTAAGTACAAAGACAAAGTTTCCATCGCCTTTGGCGACAAAGTGCTGACGGATGCGAAAAAATGCGCGAGCGCTTTCTGCCGACAATATATAATGCATTCTACGGTCGACAAAGATAGACGGAGGGCCAACAGACACGCACATAAACACAAATTCAGCGCGTCTCCAATTACCATCACCGCCAAAGAGGTTGAGGACGCCATTGGTCGCGCTAAACCATCCAAAGCAGTGGGCCCAGACGGCATAGCCTTGGCGATGCTTAAAAGTCTAGGGAAAGAGGGTTTCAAATATTTAGCGCAGGTCTTCAACCTGTCTCTTTCCACCTTTGTCATACCCGAGAAATGGAAAATGGCCAAGGTGGTCCCGCTACTAAAGCTTGGTAAACCGGCTAACATAGGAGAGTCGTATCTTCCGATATCTCTCCTATCGCCAGTAGCAAAGACGCTAGAAGCCACTTTGCTCCCTTATTTCCAAGCAAATTTGCAGCTAGCCTCCCATCAGCATGGCTTCAGAAAACTCCATAGCACTACCTCCGCGCTAAATGCCATTAGCACCCAGATAAATTGCGGTTTAAATCAAAACCCCCACCATAGAACAGTACTCGTAGCGCTAGACCTATCAAAAGCTTTTGATACGGTCAACCATGACTCGTTACTGCAAGACCTGGAAGGGTCTACCCTTCCCCCATGTCTTAAAAGGTGGACCGCAAATTATCTGTGTGGTCGGCAGGCATCGGTGCAATTTAGAAACGAAACATCAAAGCCAAGGAGAATTAAACAAGGGGTGCCACAGGGTGGTGTCCTATCCCCACTTTTGTTTAATTTCTACATATCTAAGCTACCTTCACCACCTGAAGAAGTCACAATCTTTTCCTACGCCGATGACTGCACAGTTATGGCCGCAGGCCCAGGCCTACAGATCGATGAGCTATGCAATAAAATAAACGGCTACCTCCCTGATCTCTCCAGTTTTTTCGCCTCGCGAAACCTGGCATTATCACCGACTAAATCTTCCGCGACCTTATTTACAACATGGACGTTAAGTATTTTAAAGGGGAGTGATCCTTAGTTCTATAGGTGGACGCCTTTTCGAGATATCGCCATAAAGGTGGGTCAGGGGTGACTCTGGAATGCGTTTGTACGATACGGGTATCCAATGAAAGGTGTTAGTAAGTATTTTAAAAGGGAGTGATCCTTAGTTCTATAGGTGGGCCCCTTTTCGAGATATCGCCGTAAAGGTGGACCAGAGGTGACTCTAGAATGTGTTTGTACGATATGGGTATCAAATGAAAGGTGTTAATGAGTATTTTAAAAGGGAGTCATCCTTAGTTCTATAGGTGGACACCTATGATATGGATATCAAATTAAAGGTACTGATGAGGGTTTTAAAAGGGAGTTCCTTATTTCTATAGGTGCACGCCTTTTAGAGATATTGCCATAAAGGTGGACCAGGAGTGACTTTAGAATGTGTTTGTACGATATGGTATCAAATGAAAGGCGTTAATAAGTATTTTAAAGGGGAGTGATCCTTAGTTCTATAGGTGGAAGCCTTTTCGAGATATCGCCGTAAAGGTGGGCCAGGAGTGACTCTAGAATGCGTTGGTACGATACAGGTATTAAATGAAAGGTGTTAATAAGTATTTTAAAAGGGAGTGATACGAGATATCGTCGTATAGGTGAACCAGAGGTGACTCTAGAATGTGTTTGTACGATATGGGTATCAAATGAAAGGTGCTAATGAGTATTTTAAAAGGGAGTTGGCCTTAGTTCTATAGGTGGACGCCTTTTCGAGATATGGGAATGAAGGTGGACCAAGGGTGACTCTAGATTGTGTTTGTACGATATGGGTTTCAAATGAAAGGTGCTAATGAGTATTTTAAAAGGGAGTGATCCTTAGTTCTATAGGTGGACACCTTTTCGAGATATCGCAATAAAGGTGGGCCAGGGGTGACTCTAGAATGCGTTTGTACGATATCGGTATCAAATTAAAGGTACTAATGAGGGTTTTAAAAGGGAGTGCCTAGTTCTATAGGTGGACGCCTTTTAGAGATATCGTCATAAAGGTGGACCAGGAGTGACTCTAGAATGTGTTTGTATGATATGGGTATCAAATGAAAGGCGTTAATAAGTATTTTAAAGGGGAGTGATCCTTAGTTCTATAGGTGGACGCCTTTTCGAGATATCGCCATAAAGGTGGACCAGGAGTGACTCCAGAATGCGTTTGTACGATATGGGTATCAAATGAAAGGTGTTAATGAGTATTTTGAAAGGGAGTGTGCCTTAGTTCTATAGGTGGACACCTTTTCGAGATATCGACATAAAAGTAGACCAGGTGTGAATCTAGAATGCGTTTGTACGATATGGGCATCAAATGAAAGGTGTTAATAAGTATTTTAAAATTTATATTTCCTGCCTAGACCAATTTAGTAGATCATCAGTTCAGTATTTTCAAAGGGAGTGTGCCTTAGTTCTATAGGTGGACACCTTTTCGAGATATCGACATAAAAGTAGACCAGGTGTGAATCTAGAATGCGTTTGTACGATATGGGTATCAAATTAAAGGTGTTAATAAGTAATTTAAAATTTATATTTCCTGCCTAGACCTATTTAGTAGATCATCAGTTTTTTTGTAGTTGTACTCTGGCCAGATTAGTTTGGTGATTCTTCAGGTATCCGTAGAGTCCAAATCACGGATTGCTGTTTTCCTAAGATACGTGAGAATGTCTCTTTAAATTGATGTGAGTGGTCGACGCATCGCTACTGCTTCCATGATGTCTAGCGATGCTCCCGCCTTTGCTATTTCATCCGCTTTTTCGTTGCCGTCGATGTTCCTGTGGCCGGGTACCCAGCTGAATGTGATAGCTGCCTGGTTAGCTGCTTCAGGTAGCACCCTCTTACAGTTATCGACGGCTTTTGAGGATATGTACGGTGATTCGAGCGCTTTTAGCGCCGCTTTACTGTCGGAGTATATGCCTACCTCACCGTCTATCCGGTTCTGCAGCAGTAAGATGCAGGCCCTCTCTATTCCTTGCAGCTCTGCTTGGAAGATGATATCTGTGTTTGGAAGGCGGATGCGGATTGCGACATTTAGTTGGTTGGAGAAAACACCTGCGCCGACGCCGCAGTCCATTTTGGATCCGTCAGTGTAGAGTGAGGTGACCCACTATCTGCCAACTTTGTCGGCCGACCAATCCGTTCAAAGAGGGTATCTGCACCTTGTAATTTCTGTCGAAGATCAGGGTTTTTGAGAGGTAATCTTTGAGAGGAATCCACATCGGCGAGCCTTGTTAGGATGTCACTGTGGCCATATCGTTTTTCTATCCAGCATCTAGACTCCATTAGCCTGATGGCTGAGCTGATCGGTGTATATCTGATGTGGCCAGTGGCAGCAGGTTAAGTACAACATTTAGTGCGTCCGTCATGCACGATCTAAGTGCACCTGTGACCCCTGCGCATGCTGCCCTTTGTATTTTGTCTACTTTTTTAGTGTTGTATTGCTTGTTCAGGACAGGCCACCATGCTAGGGCTCCGTACGTCAGGATGGGCCTTATGACCGCCGTATAGAACCACATCATGGGTTTTGGCCCCCAATTTCTGCTGACTATTCTCTTGCACGAGTAGTATGCGATAAACGCTTTCTCTACTCTTTTTCGATATTGGTTTGCCAATTTAACTTGTTGTCTATTACGACGCCTATGTACTTAACTCTAGTTGAGAGCGAGAGTTCCGTACCATCTAGTGAGGGCAGTCGAAATATTGGTATTTTCGTTCTGTTACTGAACAGTATCAGTTCTGTTTTGCTAGGGTTGATGTTGAGGCCGCACGATGCCGCCCTGGTATGTAGCCTGCTTAGCGCACCCTGAAGGATGTCGCTTAGCGTAGAGGGAAACGCCCACGAGACTTCAATGACCACGTCGTCTGCGTATGCTACTGCCTTAACACCATTCTTTTCGAGTTCGAGTAGTATCTCGTTCAGTGCAATGAGCCAGCGTAGTGGCGAGAGGACCCCGCCCTGGGATGTACCTCTACCCACTTTGTGTTTCATTGTCACTGAGCCCATATTAGCTTGTATGGTTCTGCTTTCCAGCATTGATATATATATCCAGAAGCCTCTCAAGGACCTTGAGTATGAAGGATGTGAGGCTTATTGGCCTTTAGTCTGTGGCATTTCCGGGTGTGCGTCTTCCCGCTTTTGGCAGAAAGATTACTTTTGTTTTTCTCCAGCTTTGTGGGATATAGGTCAGGGCGATACTCGCTCTGTATACCACTTCCAGCCAGAGGAGCACTGGATCACCTAGCTTTTGTAGCATTACCGGGATAATGCCATCCAGAC
The DNA here is from genome assembly GCF_040869045.1 of Eurosta solidaginis. Lineage (NCBI taxonomy): Eukaryota > Metazoa > Arthropoda > Insecta > Diptera > Tephritidae > Eurosta > Eurosta solidaginis. Next base: position 188,127,579 of record NC_090319.1, on the reverse strand, counting down.
CGGGCGATTTGAATGGAGAGAAGCCATTTATGGCAAACCTGACCAGGGGTGATTCTAGAATATGTTTGTACGATATGAGTATGAAATGAAAGGTGGTAATGAGTATTTTAAAAACGAGTGATCCTTAGTTCTATATGTGGACGCCTTTTCGAGATATCGCCATAAAGGTGGACCAAGGGTGACTCTAGATTGTGTTTGTACGATATGGGTTTCAAATGAAAGGTGCTAATGAGTATTTTAAAAGGGAGTGATCCTTAGTTCTATAGGTGGACACCTTTTCGAGATATCGCAATAAAGGTGGGCCAGGGGTGACTCTAAAATGCGTTTGTACGATATGGGTATCAAATGAAAGGTGTTAATGAGTATTTTAAAAGGGAGTGGGCCTTAGTTCTATATGTGGACGCCTTTTCGAGATATCGCCATAAAGGTGGACCAGGGGCGACTCTAGAATGCGTTTGTACGACATGGGCATCAAAAGAATGGTGTTAATGATTATTTAAAAGGGAGTGGGCCTTAGTTCTACAGGTGGACGCCTTGTCGAGATATCGCCATAAAGGTGGACCAGGGGTGACTCTAGAATGCGTTTGTACGATATGGGTATCAAATGAAAGATGTTAATGATTATTTAAAAGGGACTGGGCTTTAGTTCTATAGGTGTACGCCTTTTCGAGATATCGCAATAAAGGTGGACCAGGGGTGACTCTAGAATGCGTTTGTACGATATGGGTATCAAATGAATGGTGTTAATGATTATTTAAAAGGGAGTGGGCATTAGTTACATAGGTGGACGCCTTTTCGATATATCGCCATAAAGGTGGACCAGGGGTGACTCTAAAATGCGTTTGTACGATATGGGTATCAAATGAATGGTGTTAATGAGTATTTTAAAAGGGAGTGGGCCTTAGTTCTATATGTGGACGCCTTTTCGAGATATCGCCATAAAGGTGGACCAGAGGTGACTCTAGAATTTTTTCGTACGTTATGGGTACCAAATGAAAGATGTTAATGGGTATTTTAATAGGGAGTGGGCCTTAGTTCAATAGGTGGACGCCTTTTCGAGATATCGCCATAATAGTAGACTAGGGGTGACTCTGGAATGTGTTTGTACGATATGGGAATTAAATGAAAGGTGTTAATGGGTATTTTAAAAGGGAGTGGGCCTTAGTTCTATAGGTGGACGCCTTTTCGAGATATCGCCATAAAGGTGGACCATGCGTGATTCTAAAATGTGTTTGAAAGATATAGGTATCAAATGAAAGGTGTTAATGAGTATTTTAAAAGGGACGGGCCTTAGTTCTAAAGGACACCTTTTCGAGATATCGCCATAAAGGTGGACCAGGGGTGTCTCTAGAATTTGTTTGTACGGTATGGGTATCAAATTTACTAGTTGTAAATTGCTCTAAATGTAAGCATATGACATTTCACCGAGTGAAGCCAGCATTGAAACCTTATGCAATAGATGGTACGCCTTTGGAGCGTATATCTATTGCAAATGATCTAGGTGTCCTTTTTGATCCGAAATTGAATTTTAACATGCATATTTCATCTATTGCCAACAAAGCGTTGGGTGTACTTGGATTTGTTAAAAGATGGGCTAAAGAGTTCAATGATCCGTACTTCACTAAGGTTCTTTACGCATGGCTGGTTCGTTCAATACTCGCGTATTGCTCATGCGTTTGGTGCCCTGTTTCTCAAAAGCATATAAAACGTCTAGAGTCAGTTCAAAAGCAATTTTTGATATTCGCATTGCGCCGCCTTAATTGGGACTACAGTCTCCACCTTCCTCCATACAGAAGTATACTTCTGCTTATCAACTTACCCACTCTGGAGAATCGGAGAATATTACTGGGGGTATTGTTCAACCATAAGCTCATTATTGGAGAAATTGATTTGCGGACACTACGTTCCTTTTTATTTACCCCTTTGTCGACGTAACTTTGCTAAAAATAATCCTCTTCTTATGTAGTGCGCGCACTACAATGACTTGTATAGCTGTATCAGTCTTAGTGTACTTGATACGTAATGCAATACTTGCCTATCTAATCTAAGAGATACAAACTAATTTAATTTGCCGACATTTATTTCTTCCGTAAAAAACAGGCACTATCTCGTATAAGGATGGAGGAACATTTATCAACATGTATCATTAAGAAGGTACAAGACAGTATTGTGTTGATTGGAATCTGGTGCGTTCCACCAACGTTAAAAACATGCTTTTTCATGAGTCACTGACCGGGATATTATGCATTCCGGCAGTATAATCTTATGGGTGAGGCATCGAACTGATTGGAATCCAACAACACAAGTCATGTTACTTTTTTATGCCTTGTGGTGGCGTATCCTCATTACACTACTCTCAGCAATGCCGGATTCCCATGACATGCTGATTGGAATCTTGTTGCATTCCAACAGCAAGATTGAAATCCACTGCATTCCGAAATCATGCTGAGCGGAATCTTATATATTCCGCCAGTTTAAGATCGCGGTATAAGATCTTATTTCTGCTCATATTTCTTATTATTATATTCTGAGATTAAACTGTAATGTTCAATAATATATATTTGTTTCAAATATAACATTGTTGAAATCTCAATATATCTTAAATTTTTTCTTTTGAGTTGTATATTTATATATCTTTTATATTATGCAGTCGACCATAGTTTGTCGTCGACTTTAAATAATAAATAAATTAATAAATAAAAAATTAAAGCTGTTAATGAGTATTTTAAAACGGGTTACCCCCTTTATCCCCAAATCAAAATCCCCAAACCAAAGTCCCCGTTTTCTGTGTGAAACACATTCAAATTAGGTTTAAAATCGCCGCGATTTTGAATGTTTTTCACACAGAAAAAGAATAGTTATGTTTATTCCATTTCCAAATTAACACTTCAGTATTGATGATTTCATAAATATTTAATGGACACATTAAAGAAAATACAGTGCAACGCAATAACTTATAAATACAATTAATATAGTATTTACATAACAAAAAAATTCAAAATTCATTTCATTACAGTTGAACACCGCAACATTTTTTTTTTTTTTACAAATTATAAATACATCTGTACATACATATATTTTTATGTATAAATTACATTACGAAACCCTGCCAGCTGTTTTCTGATAATTTTATCGTCTATCGCCAAGAAGTAACTAATTCGATACATTTTGCAGTTAATAAGGTGATAGAAATTCATTTGACAAACAAAACTTATACTTTAACGGAATTTTTTCTCTAAGAAGATATTTAGGCGATGGAGATCTGTAGCGTTTTGAATTTTGCTTTCTTCAATTATTCTGAGAGCTTTTGCAGTTTGCTTTCGTAGTTTCCTTCTATTTAATAGCTATATTAATGATATTATGCTGATTTTGCCATATTTTCTCCTCGTCGGTTCACTACCCGATCTAGGTTTTTAATTTAAATTTTTTAATATTTTTTCACAGTATTTTTTAATAATAAATTTTTAAACCAAAATTAAATAAATAGAAAATAGAATTTAAATCCGTGATCTGACATTGAACCGACGACATTTGCACGGTAGTTGAAGACCTAAGCCTCTGTGCCACTGATGTACATAAGAAGTTGGTTTCAAATTCGCAATATAACATTGACATGGTTAGAACAGAAAGAATATATGAAAACACAATGCAAATAGAACGTGTACCGTTAGGTTATCCCCCATCATTTTACTTTATGCTTATATATTTGATCATACTTACATATATATAAATACGTAATTATGTTAATACGTGTCAGAACTTTACTTTAGGATTTAATTAAAATTTTTGTGGTTTTGTGTTCGAGGTTTTTTCCTCAAAAAAGTTTGGGGATTTAGCCCCAAAAAAAGTGCGGAGATTTTGTGTTGGGGATTTTGGTTATGGGATTTTAATTTGGGGATTATGTATTTGGGATTTTTTTTAGCTGGGGATTCTGTTTGGGGAGTTTTTTTAGGGACTTAGGGGCACTTCCTTTTACCCTTTTAAAAGAGGATGGGCCGTAGTTCTATAGGTGGACACCTTTTAGAGGTATCGCCATAAAGGTGGACCAGGGGTGACTATAGAATTTCTTTGTACAATATGGGTATCAAATGAAAGGTGTTAATGAGTATTTTAAAATGGAATGGGCCTTAGCTCTATAGTTGGACGCCTTTCCGAGATATCGACATAAAAGTAGACCAGGGGTGACTCTAGAATGCGTTTGTACGATTTGGGTATCAAATAAAAGGTGTTAATGATTATTTAAAAGGGAGTGGGCCTTAGTTCTATAGTTGGACGCCTTTCCGAGATATCGCCATAAAGGTGGACCAGGGGTGACTCTATGTCGTGTTTGTACGATATGGGTATCAAATTAAAGGTACTAATGAGGGCTTTAAAAAGGAGTGGCCGTTAGTTGTAAATGTGAAGGCGTTTTCGAGATATCGAACAAAATGTGGACCAGGGTGTCCCAGAACATCATCTGTCGGGTACCGGTAATTTATTTATATATGTAATATCGCGATATTGTTCATGCCAAGATTCCAAGGGCTTTTGATTTCGCTCTGCAGAACTTTTTCATTTTCTTCTACTTAATATGGTAGGTGTGACGCCCATTTTACAAAGTTTTTTCCAAAGTTATGTTTTGCGTCAATAAACCAATCCAATTGCCATGTTTCATCCCTTTTTTCATATTTGGTATAGAATTATGGCATTTTTTTAATTTTACGTAATTTTCGATATCGAAAAAGTGGGCGTGGTCATAGGCGGACCTCGCCATTTGTTATACCAAGACAAGGTGAGTTCAGATAAGTACGTGAACTAAGTTTAGTAAAGATAAATCGATTTTTGCTCAAGTTATCGTGTTAACGGCCGAGCGGAAGGACAAACGGTCGACTGTGTATAAGAACTGGGCGTGGCTTCAAACGATTTCGCCTATTTTCACAGAAAACAGTTATCGTTATAGAGAATATGCCCCTACCAAATTTCACAAGGATTGGTAAATTTTTGTTCGACTTATGGCATTAAAATTATTCTAGACAAATTAAATGAAAAAGGGCGGAGCCACGCCCATTTTGAAATTTTCTTGTATTTTTTTATTTGGTATCACCATATCATTACTGAAGTGAATGTTGACATAATTCACTTATATACTGTAAAGATATTCAATTTTTTGTTAAAATTTGATTTAAAAAAAATTTGTTTTTTAAGTGGGCGTGTTCGTAATCCGATTTTGTAATTTTTATTTAGCACACATATACTTAGTAATAGGAGTAACGTTCCTGCCGAATTTCATTATGATATCTTCAACAACTGCCAAATTACAGCTTACAAAACTTTGAAATCACCTTCCTTTACTAATTTTCTATTCTGCGTCATAAGGTCAACCCATCTACCAAATTTCATCTCTTTAGCCGTCTTTGGTAATGAATTATCGCACTTTTTCGGTTTTTCGAATTTTTCGATATCGAAAAAACGGGCGTGGTGATGGTCCGATTTCGTTCATTTTAAATAGCGATCTGAGATGAGTGTGTGAGGACTCCAAAACCGAGGGTTTTGTACCCTCACAACATATACCTATTTTTTCATTTTTTACATACATGTTATACAATAATTGAATTTAACTCTGAATTTAACATTTATACATTTTTATGACATGAATTATATCTTTATGAATTACACGTCAAAATACATATATGCGGTTGTATATTGAATTATTATTTACTAAATTGAAGGACAAGCCACACTTGCGCACTTTTGCACGCAAGCATAATATTTACATTTTTCGCCCACATAAATTTCAAATATAGGTCACCCTAACATACACTAAAACATTTGGAAGGGAAGTGGAAACAAAAACATAAAATTGCGCCGGTCAACCAACCCTTTGCGCATCCAGTACACTCAACTACAAATACAACATACATATTGATTTGGATAAACGAAGATCAGCAGCAAAAGTCGCCAAAATAAGTGCCGCTACTAATTGGAACTTTTCTATACATACTTACACACGAGCATACGACATACCAACGCACGCCGTAAGCAGAAGTCGAAGGCCAACGCACCTCCAGAAACAAGCGACAGCGAACGTACGCATAAACACACATGATTGAATTCAATAGGTAAAGCGAAGATTGGAAAACACGGCAAGCATACAACAAATGTATGTACGAGATTAGGTACATTGTTCGTTATGTATTTTAGGGCTCCCGAAAATTGGGATACGAAATGCCGGGATAGCAGATTATCCTACATGATCGGAAGTATGCATATATATATATATACATAGGTACAAACCATAGGCATGATAATGGAAGAAGGGAAAACGTATGTTAGCATATACGCTTTTGTATATACTAATAGAACCCAGCGAAAGTAGCGTTAGACTAGTATTCGATTTTGAATTGTTATAATTGTTATTGTAAAATTACTGACTGCCTGCGCGCAGTCCTACATAATTTTATAACGGAGGAATTATTGCAGATTAATTGTTTTTAGGAAATAACCGTCCGCCGGCTTACGAAATTGTATATAAGGGCGACAAGTTAGCTTGTAAGATCAGAAGCTAGGAGATAGGCAAATGAGTCAGTGGGCTTCTACCACTGACCAGAACACGACCTGAAGGTTTCTACTTCATTTCGTGATAAGTTTTATATTCAGTAGGAGCTTTCTACTCCAACTGAGGGGAGAGCTTAGCAGAGGGGTTCTACCTCAGCTACTCTTTTCTAGACAGGGACAGAGAATAGGAGTAGCTATTAAGGACATTGAATTTTTTTGAATAAATCTTATAACGTTTTCGGAACTCCTTTGTTTATTTATTTCAAGCGGATTAGGTTCTCCCACCAACTATAGGAACCCTGGACGGACTTGGCATACCTCAGCAGAAATAAGTCCGTCACATATGGCGCCCGAGCAGGCATCAAGGAAATCGTCAAGGCTTTACATAAACGATATTCAAAGGAAGGTAACAAGGATATACGGAAAGCAAAACAACGAAGGCTAAGCACCGAAACTAACAAGGAAAGGATACACAAATAAGAAAATGGTAAAGGTATCATGGGTATATTATCTCACCCGAGAGGAGCTGGTAAGTTACCACTCGGAGTTCGGCCTGGATGATACATGATAGCGGCGTTCGTACAGGCAGAAAAGGACAACGAGAAATGGCGGGATCGGCTTACAGACCTAGCTCTACAACTTGCAAGGACGACATCTACTCTAAACATACCACAGGCAAGTAGTCGGTCGCCATCTCCAAGCGCTACGAAAACGGATGAAGATAATACAACCGGCGCACCCATCCAACACGAGTTCCAACAACGACTACTATATGCGATGCAACAACCAGGCACATACGCAACCACTATGGACCGGGTAAGAAAATGGGGTTTAAAATACGACGGGGCAAGGATCCTCTAGGGTTCATAGAACGCGTTGAAGAACTAGCAGAAGGATACGAAATAAACGTTAACTCTATACCAAGAGCATTGCCGGAGCTACTCAAGGACAAAGCGTTGGTTTGGTACCGAAATAACAAACGGAGCTAGAAAGAGTGGGACTCGTTCAAGAAGGATTTCCTAAAATTTCTCCTCAGCTCCAGATATTTTGAACAGTTGCACGACGAGATACGGGCACGCATGCAAAGACCAGGAGAGAAGTTCAATGATTATGTGCTAGCACTACAAGGGCTGATGCGACATGCCGCCTACACCGAAGACCAAAAGCTAAACCGCATATACAGGAACTCCCGCAGAGAAATACAGCTGTATGTTAAAATAGGCGAGGTCAGCAGCCTGGAAGAATTGGTAAGTTTGGTAGAAGATTATGAAAATATTACCCCTGACAGGGAACCGATGCGACCAACGGCAAGACCATTTGTACCAAGGCGCCCAGAAGAACGTTACCAATATATACAGGCGGTGGAACGAGAACAACAGACAGAGGAACAACCATCCCAGAAGTCAGACCCGGCACCACGATACATCGATACAAGTACGGCGTGCAGACGATGCGGAGGAGGCGCCCATGTCGCATACGGTTGCCGTAGCGCTCGCATCGAATTCTGCTGGACATGCGGAAAGGTAGGCACACTCACACGAAATTGTTGTAGACGAACGCAGGGAAAAGGCCAGAGACCTTATTGGCAACGAGGAGTGTGGTCCCCCAAACGCAACCTCGGGAAAACTAAACCCGTTGAGACAGACAAAGGGCCGGATCTTGGCAAACATCACATTGAATGACGAGGAGGTGGTGGCTGCAATCGATACAGGGGCGACGCCAAGCTTTGTGAGTGGAACAATGGCAAGAAGGCTGAAGACAGGTATATTCAAGACGATAGAAACGCGAGTGGTACTGGGAGATGGCAAACCTAAGACGATCATAGAAGCGGTAGATATAGAAATGAGAATGGCTAAGCAAGTGCTGCGAAATGAAATGCTAATCCTACCAGGACTAGTCGACGAAGTGGTGCTTGGAACGGATTACCTGACGAAGGTGAACATGGAGATAATATGTAGAGAACAAACGCTAACCTTGAACACAGAAAATCAGGAGGAGGATGCGGTCACTTGTACAACAATGGTCGAAAGTATAAATGGAAGTAGTCACAAAGATAACAGCCTAAAAGTTGCGAACACAGACGAGTCGGTGAGTAAATCCCTCAACAAAGAATTACAGATGTTCGACAAAATGTCAGGCGTATCCAACGTGGCCACGCACAAGATAGTGATGAGAGACGACCGTCCCATAAAACAAAGGTATTACCCGAATAACCCCAAGATGCAGGAAATTATTAGTAAGGAAATCGATGAGCTTATCGAGAAAGGTTGTATCAAACCTTCTAGAAGTCCGCACAGCGCACCAATAGTTTTAGCAAGAAATAAAAATGGTAAGTGGATACTATGCGTGGATTACCGCCAACTAAACGCAAAGTCAGTACCAGACGCATACCCGTTACCCCGTACCCAACACATCCTGGACAGGTTGAGAAGTGCAGCCTCGATTTAAAGAATGGATATTGGCAAATCCCCATGGAAGAAAAAGCAAACAATACACCGCATTCACTGTACCTAGACGTGGACTATATCAGTGGAAAATAATGCCGTTCGGTCTACACTCAGCCACAGCAACTTTCCAGAGAGCACTCGATCACGTTATAGGACCAGAGTTGGAACCTTACGCATTCGCCTATATAGATGACATCATCATCACGAGCAAAACAGTGGAAGAACACATAAGACACATAACAGAAGTATTTCAACGGCTGCGAAGAGCGAACCTTAAGATGAACCCGGAAAAATATGAGTTTTTTTAAGAAAAATTTGAAGTATCTAGGTCATGTCGTTAGCGAGGAAGGCATTCACACGGACCAGGACAAGATAGCAGCCATCAAAGAGTTGACACCGCCAAACAATTTACGCGAACTGCGAAGATTCTTAGGAGTGGTATCGTGGTACAGGAGATTCGTCTCAGACTTTTCACAAGTTTCACACCCGTTGACGTCAATGCTAAAGAAAGGAAGGAAGTGGAAGTGGTCGGAAGAGCAGCAGTCGGTATTCGAAGCATTAAAAGCCGCACTCACCCAAGCACCTGTACTAGCTTGCCCAGATTTTTCGAAGAAGTTTTGCCTACAGACGGATGCAAGCGATTTTGGCCTCGGAGCAGTGCTCACTCAAGGATCAGACAGCGAAGAACGAGTGATTGCTTATGCGAGTCCCCGACTTAACAAGGCAGAAACAAATTACTCCCCGACAGAGAAGGAATGTTTGGCAATAGTTTGGGCGATTAGGAAGATGAGACCCTACCTAGAAGGATACACGTTCACGGTAATCACAGACCACCTAGCTCTAAAATGGTTAAACGCAATAGACAGTCCGACGGGACGGATTGCTAGATGGGCACTCGAATTACAACAATACTCATTCGACGTACAGTACCGGAAAGGAAAGCTAAACGTGGTGGCAGATGCACTTTCGAGACAGCCGATGGACGAGCAACTAACCACGTTGACGGTAGAGCAAGGCAAAGACGAGTGCAAGTGGCTGAAAACGAAGATGGCAGAGGTGAGCAAGGCGCCGGAGAAATTCCCAGACTATATCACCGGAATGTTCAGAGACGTAAGGAAGTACGTACAGCAATGTCATGGATGTCAGGTATACAAACCTAGTCAACAACAGGCCGCGGGTAAGATGTTAACTAAAATTCCAAAAGAACCGTGGGCAACAGTGTGTGCAGACTTTGTTGGTGCAATGCCATGCTCAAAACATGGTAATACAATGGCATTAGTTTTCGTTGACAGATTTTCAAAATGGGTGGAGATAATGGCAATTAGAAAGGCAACAACAGAGAGCGTAATACGAGGATTTAGAGAAACAATTTCGGCACGATTTGGCATTCCAAAGGTATTAATCATAGACAACGGAGTGTAGTTCGTGAGCAAACGTTTTAAGAAGTATTTGGAGGAGCTTGGCGTAAAACACCAGCTGACAGCACCATACACGCCGCAGGAGAACGCGACAGAAAGAGCGAACCGCAACATCAATAGGATGATAGTACAGTTTTCAGGGAATGAGCAGAGAACATGGGACGAGCTGATACCAGAGATAACACTCGCATTAAACACAATCGTATGTGAATCGACCGGGTACAGTCCAGCATATGTAGTACAAGGCAGAGAACTAAGGATCCCCAATAGCCTTTATGACGAGCATACATTCAGTACAGGTGAGAGAGCAGCTAATCCAGCGGAGAAATCGATGAAGATGAAGGAGATAGTACGACGGAAGTAAGAGCGAGCATCAGCAGAGAAAGCAAAGCATTATAATTCAAGAAGAAGGCAATGGCGACCGGCTATATACGACCTAGTGCTGGTAAAGGAGAATCAGCTATCAAAAGCGGTGGATAACTTTGCAGCCAAACTAGCGCCCAGGTACAGTGGACCTCACCGAATAACGAATTTTGTATCACCAGTGATCGTAAAGCTAGACAAAGTTTTCAGAGGAAGGAGGAGGACAGCCCACTTAAATGAGCTGAAAGCATACCACGTAACCAACCCCGCCGACAACAACGAATACAGGAAGCAAAGGCACGAACAGAGCAGCAAGAAGAACGATAGTGAAGATCAAATCCCGTCAACATCGTACAATCGAACAGCAAACAATATTTCCGAGGTACAACAACAGAGAGAGAATAGCGAGGTAGCCATCTGTGGTACGCTCACACGAGTCAGCGAAGAGACCGAGAGACAACACGAAGAGGACCAAAGTACGAGCCAACAGCTGGTAGCATACAGAAACGGTCAAGTGCAAAGCATTACGGAGAATCAGGTACGATCATTTCAAATAAATCAGGTACAGGTCGCTCGAGGAACCCAGGCACAGAGCGCCAGAGAACCGACACATGGAACAAGATTACACCTAGGGAGGCAGTTCGCTATAGCGGCCCTAAATGAGCACACACCCAGAGAAAACTCCGGAATAACCGACTATTACGTGAGATTCTACTGTAACTCGAATCAAATCGGTAGTAACTTACACGCCCCACCGGAACGGTATCAAACCATACACGAAGAAATTTCATTTCAAGAAGTACCCTAACTTCGGATCAACCACTGAAGCCCGGTAAACTCTAACCACAATTACATAATCACATAAATATACCCTGTAACTAGGCTCATGATATACCACATTTTCTTTAAATCCACCATATACGGTGAGAGCACCCTAAGGAAAATCCACCAGTTTTTCATTTACAGTATAGACTGGCATCACACACACCACCGACGGAAAGGGCAGCGAAACGCCAGCAACGAACGCAACAACGACAGTGAAATATTAAACCGTATGGCCAGCATATTGAGCCTGATGCCCAGCGAGGCCAGTGGTAGCATCAACAGAAGCAACGGCAACCATGGCGACAGCGACGACGAAGGCAGTGTGAGCGAACACTACTTCCGAGTACGGATTACACGCACCGGCATGGTGACCGTAAGCTTCGCTGCGGTAGGTGAGGGGGGAGTGTGAGGACTCCAAAACCGAGGGTTTTGTACCCTCACAACATATACCTATTTTTTTCATTTTTTACATACATGTTATACAATTATTGAATTTAACTCTGAATTTAACATTTATGACATGAATTATATCTTTATGAATTACACGTAAAAATACATATATGCGGTTGTATATTGAATTATTATTTACTAAATGGAAGGACAAGTCAGACTTGCGCACTTTTGCACGCAAGCATAATATTTACATTTTTCGCCCACATAAATTTCAAATATAGGTCACCCTAACATACACTAAAACATTTGGAAGGGAAGTGGAAACGCACAAAAACATAAAATTGTGCCGGTCAACCAACCCTTTACGCAACCAGTACACTCAACTACAAATACAACATACATAATGATTTGGATAAACGAAGATCTGCAGCAAAAGTCGCCAAAATAAGCGCCGCTACTAATTGGAACTTTTCTATACCTACTTACACACGAGCATACGACACACCAACGCACGTCGTAAGCAGAAGTCGAAAGCCAACGCACCTCCAGAAACAAGCGACAGCGAACATACGCATAAACACACATGATTGAATTCAATAGGTAAAGCGAAGATTGGAAAACACGGCAAGCATACAACAAATGTATGTACGAGATTAGGTACATTGTTCGTTATGTATATTAGGACTCCCGAAAATTGGGATACGAAATGCCGGGATAGCAGATTATCCTACATGATCGGAAGTATGCATATATATATACATAGGTACAAACCATAGGCATGATAATGGAAGAAGGGAAAACGTATGTTAGCATATAAGCTTTTGTATATACTAATAGAACCGAGCGAAAGTAGCGATAGACTAGTATTCGATTTTGAATTGTTATAATTGTTATTGTGAAATTACTGACTGCCTGCGCGCAGTCCTACATAATTTTATAACGGAGGAATTATTGCAGATTAATTGTTTTTAGGAAATAACCGTCCGCCGGCGTACGAAATCGTATATAAGGGCGACAAGTTAGCTTGTAAGATCAGAAGCTAGGAGATAGGCATATGAGTCAGTGGGCTTCTACCACTGACCAGAACACGACCTGAAGGTTTCTACTTCATTTCGTGATAAGTTTTATATTCAGTAGGAGCTTTCTACTCCAACTGACGGGAGAGCTTAGCAGAGGGGTTCTACCTCAGCTACTCATATCTAGACAGGGACAGAGAATAGGAGTAGCTATTAAGGATATTGAATTTTTTTGAATAAATCTTATAACGTTTTCGGAACTCCTTTGTTTATTTATTTCAAGCGGAATAGGTTCTCCCACCAACTATAGGAACCCTGGACGGACTGGGCATACCTCAGCAGAAATAAGTCCGTCACAAATGCCCAGGGACATACCAAATTTCATAAAGATACCTCAAAATTTACTCAAGTTATGGTGTTTACGGACGGATGGACGGACGGACATGGCTAAATGAATTTCTTTTTTCGCCCAGATAATTTTGATATACAGAAGTCTATTACTGTTTTCACACAGAAACTTAATGATCTCATTTCACCTGCTAATGAAATCGTAAATTTTTTGCTTTCACACAGAAGTAACTGCTCGATTAGTATGAAGGATGAGACAGACAGTCATGGCGGAACGATACAAGGTGGGAGCATGGTGACATACCTACAAACAAAAAAAAATCCATGTACTTGTAAATTCGATGCACAAATGTCAAAATCGTACTGCGCCGGTAGTTGATATATCAAATTAAATAAAATGGTTATAATCAGCTGTTCGATGCGGCCACCTTGTATCGTTCCTCCATGCAGACAATGACATTTGCTTTGACAAATGACATTTTTAAGCACTGAACACACCAAAAACTAAGAACCGGAAACGGAAGCGGAACGCTGCCAACAGAGTTGCATTGTGCTTTTGACTTCATTAGGCATTCGATTAGCTACTAATGAAATAATAATAGATTCGAATTTTGTAGGGAAGATTGAGCTCAATAAGCGTCTTAATGTAGAAAACTGCCTTTATTATTCAATAAGCCGTCTGTGTGAAAACAGTATATATCTATCTCGATTAATTTATGCCGTTACGGATTACCATTATGCGAACAAAATTAATATACTCTGTGAGCTCTGCTCAACTAGCAGACCCGGCAGACGTTGTTCTGCCTTAAATTTGGCCTACCTGCATATATTTTAAAAAGCTTTTTCCGTCTAACCCTGCCCTCCCCCTCTTGACTTTTTCCTAATCCGTTTATTCACTCCTCCCTCCGTCTTTTTCGCTTCATCTATCTCCATCTTCGTCTCATTCTGTCTCGTTCTCAGTCTATCTCTTTTGTTCCAGTCCCAGTCCCAGTCCCACTCCGAGTCTCAGTCCCAGTCCTAGTCCTAATCCCAGTCTCAGTCCGTCTCTGGTCGAAAAAAAGGATCGTAAACACTAATATAGGCAAATTTATATACCAAATTTCAGGCAAATCGAATAGGACGTATGCAAATAAGTATGTGGGTATTATTAATTCATGTCTCTATTACGGCTTCGCATGCATATTTATCAGTCTTGCCAGGTTGATGATACTAAATCGAATATTACAATGAAAATTACTTTAGAGCTCTCAGCCACAGCTTTCATTTGATATCCATATTACCCACACATTCTAGGGGTATCGGGGTCGACGTTTTGCCTATATCTCGAGACCCTAGTCACCCTCTACTAATAATAAGAAAATTACCCTCTACTAAATCACTCAAGCTGTTGATTGACCATTTGTTATCCATATTCTATAAACACATTCTAGGGGTACCCTCGTTCACGTTTGAACAAAATCGACTGACGCATCTCCTCAAACACCGGCGACCAACTAACACACATTTTAGCCTTTCCTTTTATATATATAGATTTTTATTTTTCACACTTCACTATAATATTAAAACTAAATGCAGATATTCATTGTTTTTGAAATTCGGCTTAAAAATTGCACATCGAACAACTAAAGACTCTCCTGAATTAAAAAAAATATGTCTTAGTACTTCTAAATCGCGGGCCCCTCAGAAACCCCGGGTCCGGGGGTAATCCCCCCTCTCTCGACGGGCCTGGTGATGTGCTATACTTGATATCATTCGCTATAATAATATTTATTGATAAGCAAGTTGTTTAATTAAACACCAAGAAATTACACGGAAGTATATTCCCACCACCTGCGTATACATAACATTTCATTATTACGTATAAACATTTAAAAAAAATTGCAATAAAATAATATTGCGAATATAAACTGAGATGTAGCCTCTCCTATATTTCAATTTTGATCAAACTACACACGGGGTGCAAAACAAATTCAAAATCGGTTCAGTAGTTTTGGAGTCCATCGCGGACAAACATATTGACACGTGATTTTTATATATAAAGATTACAGACTACTAGAAGCACACAAAATTGAAATAGGTAAACAAATCAATAAATTAATAAAAGATGATATATAAGAACCATCTACGTCAGAATACAATAGCCCAATTCTATTAATACACAAATAATCACTACCCGGTAACACAGAAATAGGATGGAGATTAGTGACTGATTACAGAGCAGTAAACAAAAATTAACTGCAGATAAATTCCCACTTTCAAGAATTGATGACTTTTTGATCAGGATGAAAAAAATTAGGAAGAGAAAAATATTTTTCATGTTTGGACCTAATGTCAGGTTTTCGCCAAATAGAATTAGACTCAAACTCTAGAGATGTAACATCATTTACAGCAGACGATGGCACGTACCGTTTCAAAAGATTACCATATGGCTTAAAAGTGGCCCCCAATTCATTTAGATCGATGACTTTGGCACTTGTAAAATATATAATACCGATAAATGCTAAATTTTTAGTCAGTAAGTTACTTATCTAGGACATCAATGCACAAGTAAAGGATTTTCACCAGATCCAAGTTAATTGGAAATTGTTCAAAAATAATGCAGCTGACCAATGCAAACGATTTGTTGCATTTTGTAATTATTACCGAAGATGTGTACCAAATTTCGCAGAATATTCCAGAATTTTAACAAGACTCTGTAAAAAGAATGAGGGTCAAAAAGCGTTTGTCTATTTTAGGGAGTGTAACACAGCACTGTATTTGTAAAAAAGAGCTGGACGAGTTATTGTTTATTTTGAATTAATATTTTTATTTTTTAAATTCACTATAATGATTTTTAGGGTATATATGTATACATTAAATTTATAAATTGCAAGATGGCGGGCGGGAAAACTCGGATTAGCGAACACGGTCGGACGAACACATTGCGTGTGGTTGGGTAGTTTTAAGTCAACTGAAAATGATCATTTGAGAGAATGAGCGCGGGTGGTGGTTGCAGGCACAGCAGAGCTGCACTGCTGGCGCTGGCCGCACTGGCCGGGTGTTGCCAGAAGGAGGGGACGGACTTAGTCCGAAAATTGGATCATATCTTCAAAATGCGTTGCGTTGAGGGCATTTCCATTTGTACCGCTTGTGCAGCTCCTTGAGATACTAGTTCTTCCATCAGGTGCTGAACTGATGGTGAACCACTTTCAGCTTCTGCCAGTTATTGGCCAAGGTGAGATGCTCTGCAGTTGGATCCGGCAATGATAAGAGTGGCGCGCCACGTAGGAAATGCCCTGGAGTTAGGACTAGGGGATCCATTGGATCTTCGGACATAGAGGTGAGCGTTCGGGAGTTGAGGACCGCCTCTATGCGTACTAAGAGGGTAGTGAGCTCTTCGAAGGAGAACTTCTGGTTTCCTGCTACCTTTGTAAAGTGTATCTTGAAACTTTTCACAATCGCTTCCCATATACCACCCATGTGTGGAGCGTATGGTGGGAGGAATTTCCATGAGAATCCGTGAGTTGCATATTTTTCGGCGACGTGTGTAGCGACTTCCTTGAGGAATGTGATGAATTCCCTTTGTAGTACGCGTTGTGCGCCGACGAACGTTTTTCCATTGGGAGAAAATATCTGATGGAGTAGGCCACGGCGGCCAGTGAATCGGGCAAAAGCTGCGTTGAAGGCGTTCGGAGTGAGGTCAGAGCACACTTCTAAATGAACAGCCTTTGGGGAAAAACAGACGAACATACAAACGTAAGCTTTCACATCCGAAGCTCGGCGAAGGGGAGACGTTTTTACCAAAAATGCTCCAGCAAAGTCGACTCCTGTTGTATGGAAGGGTATGGAATATGTTGACCTCTCAGGTGGCAAGGCTGCCATTATCTGCGTTTTCATCTGCTGTTTGTAGATGGTGCAGGTTTTGCAGTGGACGATGAGTTTTTGACCTTTTGATTCAAACGTGGAATGTGGTACTGTAGCTGTACCATTCGGATCATAAGCTGTTTTTCGGCGTGCAGCAGGGTCGAATTGAGGAAATCCAACAGAAGAGTCAAAATCGAGAATTTTCGGGTATGATAATTGGGTGCCACTCATTAAAGCTATATGTGGCATATGCCAATCTTCCGGAAACTCACATGATTCCTGAGTCATTTAACATAGGGTTTAATGTAAGAAGGGTGTTCTTTTTGGATAAGGGTCCTGCCGTTTGAAGCAGCTCTATCGTGTCTCCGTAATAATTGCATTGAGTTTGAATGATGATTTTGATTTTGGCGTCATTCACTTCGGCGTGGGTTAGGTTGAGCGTGGCTGGAACTTTCAGTTTCTTTGATTTCCGGATAAACCGCAACAGATAGTCCGCGACTATTATATATATATGACAGTCGTGGGCGAGTTGGTGTAGGTTTCGAATTGCCAAATATGACGCGCAGTATACACCAAAAGTAACTAGTTTTAGTCGAAAATCTTCTATCGGCAGAGTTGGGTGTTTTCGAAAAACGATTCTATTAAAATTTGTATCTTCTTCATGGATGTGTATTTTGCGATACATTTTCTCAATATCGCTGTTAAAAACAAATTTATAAAGTCGCCATTTAAGTATGACGAGCATGAAGTCATTTTGTAGTATGGGGCCTGTATGGAGCACGTCGTTCAACGAGTTGCCAGAATGTGACATTTTTGATGCGTTGAAGACGACTCCCACTTTTGTGGTTTCGCTGTCGGGTTTTATGACAGCATGATGGGGTAGGTAAACCGATAGATATTTACCATATCTAATTATCTCTTGTTGGGAGGCGGGTTCCATGTGATCCATGATTAAATATTCCTTAAGGACTTCGAAATATTAATTCGGGTTTTCTTTCGAGGGTTCGTTCGATGCTGATATACTGTTGTTGTGTTGCGGGTCGTGAATTACCGAGTGCCAGATTAGCTGGAAATTCCGTCTTGAACGGCAGTTTGACTCTGTAGCGTCAATCTTCTTCGCGAATTGTGGTTATCCGGTATAGTGCTTCACAGTATTCGTCATCAGCCGATCGTTGTTGGGTTTGGTGAACTTCTTCCTGTTCCCAAAATTGTTTCAAAACTTGATTTATGGGGTCATCGGTGCATTCCGTGACATGAGTGCTGAAGGTTGATACCTTTTCAGCTACAGGGCCGCTTAATATCCATCGAATATGGTGCTTTGGGCAAGTAATGTTCCACTCACATTCCGTTGGAGCCCTTCGGTGAGAATTTGCGGGGTGATATCGCTGCCGATTACCACACCGATTTTTGATGGTATCGAATACTGTGGATCGGCTAACGGTAATCGGGACAGTTCTTCGAGATCGATGTTTGAAACTCTGACTGTGGGCAAGAACTTAGTTAGTTTCGGCAAAATTATTGCTTGTGCGTCTATCATTTGTGTTAAGTCTGCTGAACAGAATGTCATCTGGCAGACTTTAATGCCACTTTTCACAACCGTTCCGCCCATTCCAGATATCTGGTGGAGAGACTCTTTTGTGGGTAGACAAAGAAGCTTTTGTATACGGGATGATACAAAAGTTTTTTGTTAACCTTGGTCTATTAGGGCACGAATTTTATGAAATTCGCCAGCAAAGTATACTTATACTACTGCTGTTGGTAGTAGGGTGGTTCCATGATTACTCGAAAAGTGTGTAGAAACCGGGTTTTTGTCCTGAGACTGTTGGGAGGAGGTGGCTCTTGCGGTGGCTTTCGATGTTGTGGGTCGCTCGTCGTCCGTTCCCCTAGGGGTGCCGGCTTGGGCATTTTGAGCTCTGGGGTTTGGTTGTGATTTTTGGGGTTTGGGCTGCAAATGCAGTAGTTAATGATGACGCTTTTGGCAATACACGCACGCGAAACTGGGTTACTCCTTTTATCCCCAAAAAATACCCAAATCAAAATCCCCAAATCAAAATCACAATCCCATAACCTAAATCCCCAAAATCAAAATCCCATTATCAAAATCCCAAACACCAAATCCACATTTTAAACTTAATTTGCGGCGATTTTAAACCTAATTTGAATGTTTTTCACACAGAAAAAGGATAGTTATGTTTATTGTATTTCCAAATTAACACTTAAATATTGATGATTTCGGCACATTAAAGAAAATACAGTGCAACGCAATAACTTATAAATACAATTAATACAGTATTTACATAACAAAAAAATTCAAAATTCATTGCATTGCAGATAAATACCGGAACATTTTTTTTTTTGTTTTTACAAATTATAAATACATTTGTACATACATATATTTTTATGTATAAATTACATTACAAAACCATGCCAGCAGTTTTCTAATAATTTTATCGTCTATCGCCAAGAAGTAACTAATTACACATCGCTGGTTCGTCCAATACTCGAGTATTGCTCATGCGTTTGGCCCCTGTTTTTCAAAAGAATATAAAGCGTCTTGAGTCAGTTCAAAAGCAATTTTTGATATTTGCATTGCGTGACCTTAATTGGGACTCAAGTTTCCACCTTCCTCGATACAGAAGTCGACTTCTTCTTATTAACTTACTCACTCTGGAAAATCGCAGTTCATCTATAAGCTCATTATTGGAGAAATTGATTCTGCGGACCTCCTCAGCCGCCTATTTTTTGCGGTTCCCCCTAGAGTATCCAGACACTGCGTTCCTTTCTATTTACCCCTTGGTCGACGAAACTTTGCTAAAAATAATCCTCTTCTTATCTGGTGCGCGCACTACAATGACTTGTATAGCTGTATCAGTCTTGAATGTAATTTTACCACTATACGTAATGCAATACTTGCCTGTCTAATTTAAGAGATACAAGCTAATTCAATTTGCCGGCATTTTGTTCCTTCTATAAAAAACAGGAACTATCTCGCTTAAGAATAGAGGAACATTTATCAATATGTATCATTAACAAGGAACAAGACAGTACTGTGTTGATTGGAATCTGGTGCATTCCAACAACGTAAAAAACATGCTTTTTTATGAGTCACTGACCGGAATCGTATGCATTCCGGCAGTATAATCTTATGGGTCAGGCATCGAGCTGATTGGAATCTGGCGCATTCCAACAACACAGGTCATGTTACTTTTTTATGCCTTGTGATGGCGTATCCTCATTACACTACTCTTAGCACTGCCGGATTCCCATGACATGCTGATTGGAATCTTGTTGCATTCCAACAGGGAGATTGGAATCCACTGCATTCCGAAATCATGCTGAGTGGAATCTGATGCATTCCGGCAGTATAAGATTTCGGCATAAGATCTTATTTCTGCACATATTTCTTATTATTATTATATTCTGAAATTAAAGAGTAATGTTCATTAATATTTCTTTGTTTGTAATATAACATTGTTGAAATCTCGATATATCTTAAATTTTATCGTTTGATTTGTATATTTATATATCTTTTATATTATGCAGTCGGCCATAGTTTGTCGTCGACTTTAAATAATAAATAAATAAATAAATAAATGTATAAATTTTTCAGTTAATAAGGCGATAGAAATTCATTTGACAAACAAAGAATATACTTTAACGGATTTTTTTCTCCAAGAAGATATTTAGGTGCTGGGGATCTGTAACGTTTTGAATTTTATTTTTTTCAATTATTTTGAGAACTTTTGCAGTTTGCTTTCCTGTTGCAGTTGCTTTTCCTTCTATTCAATAGCTATATTAATGATTTATGCTAATTTTGCGAAATTTTCTCATCGTCGGTTAACTACCAGATCTAGGTTCTTCATTTAAATTGTTTAATATTTTTTCACAGTATTTTTAATAATAGATTTATAAACCAAAATTAAATAAATAGAAAATGAAATTTAAATCCGTGATCTGGCATTTAACCGACGACTTTTCCAAGGTAGTTGAAGACCTAAGCCTCTGTGCCACTGATGTACATAAGAAGTTGTTGTCAAATGGTTAGAACAGGAAGAAGATAAGAAAACACAATGCAAATAGAACGTGTGCCGTTAGATTATTCCCCATCATTTTACTTTATGCTTATAGTCATACTTACATATATATAAATGCGTAATTATATTTATACGCGTCAGAACTTTACTTTATGACTTAATTAAAATTTTTGTGATTTTGTGTTCGAGGTTTTTTCCTCAAAAAAGTTTGGGGATTTAGCCCCAAAAAAGTGCGGGGATTTTGTGTTTGGGATTTTGGTTATGGGATTTTAAATTTGGGGATTATGTATTTGGGATTTTTTTTACCTGGGGATTCTGTGGATTTGGGGATTTTTTTTTGGAGATTTAGGGACATTTCCCGTGAAACTACTTTTACATTCCTTCTTGGGATGTGACGTTGATAAACAGTTTTCACAGTAACTATTTTCTCTCACAAATTTGATTTGGTCTGATACCGATAAATTCCTAAACCTGACGCAAGATTTGACTGCATGGTATTGATTGCATAATTTAGCGCCGCTAGATGGGCCTCCCAAGCATTATCTAAGCGAGGATAGGCGTTTTTTTCACGCGCAAACGAAACGTATAAAGAAATTCAAGATACCTAAGTGCAAAAAAATAGTAAACCAAAAATTTTAAAACCCTAATCCCTGACCTACCACAACCGCTCAAGTAAATATAAAATCAATTTTATACAAAGCAACATTAGGTCATCAAAGTAGAGCAAATAACCAGTTTGGCATATTATAAAAAAAATGTATGTATGTTTGTAGCTATGTATGTACATATATTCCTTATGTTTAGGTTTCCTTCTTCTATTTTCTCAAGAAGATCAGGCATTATGTGCTAATATATGTACGTACATTCAAATATGTGTATTGGCAAAATTATTGTGCTCAAATTTCACTCACCCATATGCTCGTACTCCAACGGCGCCGGTGCAGTTGAGTGGATATGCTGAATTTGCTGAAATAGTACGAGTCAAAAACATACATACATTTGTACCCTAGGCCCCACATTCACGTTAGCCACCTTCAATCACTCAGCCAGATCGCTCGCTTGCAATCTTGGTTATTGAGCGTTTTCATAGTATCAATTTTAACAGCGTGCTGATTAGATGCAAAGATTAAAAAAAATGTGCATTCTATAAAAAAATGTCTTTGGTGCGGAAAGCACACTAACATGCATAATCTCGGGATGTGAGGCAAAAAAAATATGTTAGAATTGATTTTTCCTATAATCATAAAAAGAAAAGTACGCACAAAAATATTAAAAAAAGGTAAAATTTCAAAATTTGAAAATTTTGAGTTAGTTCTACCATAAGTAGCGGAAAAATGTGCAAAAGAAAAATGTGTATATGATAGAAGATGGGGATATAAAAATACTAAGAAAAATTAAATGTCAAACTGACTAAGAAAAATGAAAAAATGAAGAAACCGGTGAAACAAAAAGAAAAAAAAGGTGGAGGTAAAAGTGCCACCATTAGCTTATAGAATATAGGGTTAACGTGAAATCCAAATATTATATATTTCCGAATGAAAAATGCTTGGCCCCGGAAATAGAATGTCCCCTTTTGCCCGTTTCCTACCAACTAATTATGCCCCTTGGCGGCCACCGTGGTGTGATGGTAGCGTGCTCCGCCTACGATACCGTATGCCCTGGGTTCACACCCCGGGCAAAGCAACATCAAAATTTTAGAAATAAGGTTTTTCAAATAGAAGAAAATTTTTCTAAACGGGGTCGCCCCTCGGCAGTGTTTGGCAGGCGCTCCGGGTGTATTTCTGCCATGAAAAGCTCTCAGTGAAAACTCATCTGCATTGCAGATGCCGTTCGGAGTCGGCATAAAACATGTAGGTCCCGTCCGGCCAATTTGTAGGAAAAAGCAATAGGAGCACGACGCAAATTGGAAGAGAAGCTCGGCCTTAGATCTCTTCGGAGGTTATCGCGCCTTACATTTATTTTTTTTTTATTTTTACTTATGTCCCTTATGACAGTGTATGAATAATAATTGTAATAACATAAAACAAAATATATAAAAACAATAATATTATGCGATGTAATGCCGGAAAAGCTCCTCCTTCCGCCGGTGTTTGTTGTTGCTTGCGTTACCAAAGTATGCGAACAGCCCAAAAATATACAAATGTTGTTACCAGCTTTGTGGTCGCCCAATGCCTCCTCTGCTATCGATGTTAAAATTTTATTGTGTTTTTGCTGTTGTTGTTGCGGCTCAATGCCGCCAATGAAAAATGTTATGTGTAAAGTTCCAAGTCCTTGTAGGTGATTCTGTTGTTGGGCGGTATGCCGCAAATATGAAGAATTTGTTGTTTTTGTTGTTGGTGTGGTGCACGCCGGTAAGAATAAAAATGTAGTGTAGTGCTGTTGGATGCGTGATAATTGTTGTTGGCCGGAATGTCGCCAATATGCAATATGATGAGTTTGTTGTTGGTGTTGCGTTGCCAATGTAACCGAGATGGTGTAGTTGTTGCCGGGCGGTATGTCGCCAAGATGAAAATATATACTGGTTGCGCTTGGTGCGGCCGTATGTTGCCAATAAAAAAATGCTGTAGTGGTTTTTGTAGTGTCGGTTTGCCGGTACGAATGTAGTTCCTGTTGTTGCTGCGTTCTAACCCCGCCAATAAAACATGTTGCCAAAACTGTGTCGAATGTGTTATTGTTGGGTGCTTTGCCGTCGGCTAAATAAACACGTAATGTGGTGCTTTTGGATGGTGGTAATTGTTGTTGGGCAGTATTTCGCCAATGTAAAAATATGAGATGGCTATGGATGTTGTTGTTGCGGCCCAATGCCGCCTGTGAAAATTGCTATATTCTAAGTTACCAAGTTTTTGTAGTTGTTGTTGGGCGGTACGTCCCAAGAGCCGCGCCCAGTGAGTCTTCTCCACAGAAAAATCAATTACACGCCGAAATTAAATGCAAAAGAATATCCATTTAGAAAATTCAAAGGTAAAAGCGTATCCTGTACATGTACATATACACAGTTGCCTATGGATTTCCTGTCTGAATAGTCATATACTCATCTACATACATATATTTGTATGTAGGAGCGTAAATGTCGATGCAAGTTTTCTTTTGGCTTGCTTGGGAGGTAGGCCAGGTTGAAGACCCAGCTCCCGTCAAGCATGCCTGGAAAAAAATTTATGTGTTCTTATCTCTTGCAAAATCTATTTGCAGAAAACTGCTTCCAGCTCTTTGCACGTATCGCGGAAACTTTTCGACGCGCACAATTTGTTATTTACGGTTCAAAACACGCACTTCACTTGTAATTTTTCACTACTCATATGCACTGGGCACTGTTGAAACAACACTTTGGCCCGTTGACTCAGTTTTCCCCTTCTTATAGCCACCGCCGTGGTAAGGAACGTTACCCAGAAACGGAAAATTTTCACCATTACATGCCAAGCTTTCTTTTTGGCTTTCCCATGTTTTCCATCTATACAATCATGCACTCATACATTCACACGCTTACCGCTCCATAAAACGAACACCTACACAGATACATTTGGTTCGTGTCTTGACCGCTCACACTGATGCATTCACACGTTCATAGCCTTGCACAAATGCACATCCACATACACACCAGAACAACACAAACACATAGGTGCGTGGCATTCGTCAATGTTGCTAGGCTGTTAGCAACATGGTGTTTTTTTTTAATTATCACAACATGATGCCAAGCGCAACATCTTATTTCCGATGCAACATCGTGTTCACTATCAAAGTTGTGAATACATGATGTCATTAGATTAGTGGCAACATTGCGGCCAAGGCACGGACCTGGACACAATACACATAAACACATGGACACATATACACTCTGCCACTCATTCAAGCCAGCATGGAGAGAGGCTGTCGTTGCAGGCTCGCAACCGCCGATGGTGTCTGCACTATGGAGCGTGTGCGTAGAAAAGTTTAAACGCAGCCTGGCAAGTATTATGTCCCACGTCCAACGTGTGGCCTCGACCCACGACTCAATGCCGGGCCTAGTTTTCATCACACTATTAAACTTTTGTACTTTTTACCTACAACCTAAATCACTGGGCTAATGCTACTACTTAAACCCATATCACAGATACTACTCTACATATCCAATAGTAAATAAAATATCACAGATAAAAAATTAATAAAAAATATAATAAAATATAACAGTTAGCATAAAAATTGTGAAAAAAAGTTTGATAAAATAAAATATCACAGATCATATAGTCAAATGGGTAAAAAAATTGTAAAATAAATAATATAAAAAAATTAAATAAATGCAAAAATAATCAAATAAATAAAAAAGTCAGGAAAAATATAAATAATTCAATACAATAATACGTCAATAGATAAATAAATAAATTACGTCATTAAATAAATAAATATACTGCGTCAATTAATAGATAAATAACATAGAACAAAGGTACTAGCACTACAAAAAACATTAAACTATTTCGCAAAAATGTCTTTAGCGTGGTATACGCCGATCTTTTTCGTTAGCGTTGTAATTTTCAGCTTGGGAACTTTGTTTGAAGTTTCGGCGATATACCACTAATCCAATATTAAACTTCACATCTCTAATTCTAGTTTCATATACCTTTTGACTTCTTTCATGGGCCAACTTCAGCTCTTTCATGATTTTGTCTCTGATGAGCTGCATTATATCGCTGGATGCTTCTATTTCTTAATCAACGTCCTTAACCGCCGCCAGCTTTCGGTATAGCTCATATTATGAAGCATGCTGTATCATAGGCATACCGAAAGTGGCGTAGTACGGCGACATGTTGATTGCATGTGTAACGCTGCATAATGCAAATGCGCCATCACTGACATATTTGTCCAAATTTTTCTGATTCTCTTTTATAAATGATCTAATGACCGGTAGGACAGATCGGTTTACCCTCTCCGCAGCATTACCCTGGTGTGAGTAGAAGGCGGTCTTCACACTCTTGGTGCCATATTTCTCTAGGAAACTAGTAAAGACCTCGGGAACAAATTGGTTCCCATTATCTGAGTGGGCATACTCAGGCACACCAAACACATAGAAGACATCTCTCTCCAAGAACTTAACTACTTCCGCTGAAGTAGCCCTTCTCATCGGTTTTAAAAACACAAACTTCGAAAAATGATCTAACACACAAAAACAAAGACATTAGCATCACTAGAACGTGGATAAGGACCCATAAAATCAATAAACGAACGTTGGAAAGGTCACTCTGTGAGCTTTTGTTTGCCCATCAGTGGCTGTGTGTAGACATTTTGTGTTTTATAAATTCTGCAAGTTTCACACTCTTTATTATGTGCAAACATCTGAAACCATGCCTGACCAATAATATTTCTGACGTAGTCGGGATAGCGTTTTGTGTATACCGTCATGCCAGCAGACGGTGAGCTGTAAGACGCCTCTACCAGCTCCGGTCCAAATTCGGACGGTACCCAGAGTTTCCAAGTCTGGTCCGCTAGAAGATCGTCACCCCTGTCGAATTGCGTCCGTTTGTAGACGTAACCGTACGATACGCATAAGTCTGGCAACTTGTCTTTGTTTTCGGTCACCGTCTTTTTCAACTCCGTATACTCCTCCGACTCGAAGCAAGGTGATTCGGGATACACGACTCACGTTCGTCAGTATTTCGTCAATGTGCATTCGTGAGAGTGCGTCGGGAACTACGTTTTGCGCACATTTTCGATGTTGGATATCGAAATCATAACCCTGGAGTTTCAAACTCCACCTTTCCAAACTCCCAGAAAGATATTTCTGATTCATGAGCCATTTGAGTCAGGCATGATCAGTTATGATGGTGAACGGGGTTCCCTCCACATAAGGTCGGAATCATTTAACACTCACGATCGCAGCATACCTTTCTGGTTCTGTTATGCTGTAGTTTTTCTGCGCTTTATTTAATTTTGTCGAAACGTAGGCAATCGGCCTTTCGTTCTGGTCATCGTATAGTTGGAACAAAACCCCCCCTACTCCGTCAGTTGATGCATCACATTGAATAAAAAATTTTCGGTTAAAAGCAGGGTGTGTAAGCACTGGTACCGAAATCAAACTTTGCTTCAAAATGTCAAAAGGTTTCAAAGCTTCGTCCGTCATCGTAAATTTCTTAATTTTGTCCTTTTTGAGGCAGTCGTGCAGCGGAGCTACAATTGTCGCATAGTCCTGTATGAAACGTCGGTACTAGCCCGACATGCCCAGGAACCGTCGTAGTTGCTTCGGGGTTTTCGAAACTGGAAAGTCCCTCACATCTACCACTTTATTGGCGTCTGTTCTAATGCAACCATCCCCGAATACGTACCCTAGATATCGATCTTGTATGAAACAGAACTTGCATGACTGTGAATTGGTATAGGGGTCGACCAGGGACAGTAAAAACAGTCTTTTCTCTTGACTTCTTCTCCAGAGGAATCTGCCAGAAAGCGTGTTTCAAGTCGATTGCGGAAATATATCTCGAGTTTTTTAGTCGGCACAAAATTCCATCAATATGGGGTAAAGGGTATGTGTCCTTTATCGTCCTTTCGTTGACCTTCCTAGCTTCCAGGCATAAACGTTTTTAGTACCTTTTATTACCAGCGATACCGGCGAACTCCAGCTGCTGTTGGACTCCTGGATCACTCCCAAGCTTATCATACGATCCAACTCGGCATAAATTAGTTTTTGAATAGCTGGTGAAATCGGGTAATGGCGCTGATTTACTGGCAGATTCTCGTCAACCACCTCGATGATGTGCTCCTCCTTATCTGTTTGGCCTAACCCTAATACCGCGAAGGACGAAAATTGGGCTTTTACACGCTCCAACCTATCATCATTTTGCTCCGGCGTTAAAACGTGCTGCACAGCGTCGAAAGACAAGTCACCCTCGGCAGGCACGAGCTCCGCCACACTAGCAACCTTTGGACACACATTCCCATGCATACCTTTACTCACAACACTCATACCAAATGCCTGCCAAAAATCTACCCGCAGGTATACTTCTTGTTGGAGGCTAGGTACGATTAGAAATTCCAATTCTTTTGTTCTGTTATTCCACACAACTGGTAACTTTATTACCCCTACCACGGTGGTTTCCTCCACGTTCACGGTCCGGATATTTTGGCCCTTGATTGGCATAATCAAGGCCTCTTTACCGCACAGGAGTGCCGCTGAGCCTTTTCCTAAAGAGCTGGCACTCGCTCCTGAGTCCAAGAGAGCTAAAACTTCCCTGCCTCCTATCGCGGTTTTGGCGAAAAATCTGTTACCCCCTTTTACAGTCACAATTGTTGAAATTATTTTATTTCTTAAACGTTTGAAATAATTCCCCTTCTCCTTAATCTTTTCTATCTTTTTAAAATTACTATTTCTCCTATTATTTAGTATTGTTTCACAAAAAATCCTACATCTTGCCTCCTCGTATTCTAAATTTCTCCGGTGCAAACATTTCACCTCCCGTTTTTCTGTTATCCTCTCCTCTGCTATAACTTCATTCTCTTTCATTTCCTTGTTGTTGTTGTTGTTGTAGCGATAAGGTTGCTCCCCGAATGCTTTGGGGAGTGTTATTGATGTAATACAGATACAGATCCGGTACGCTCCGGTACCACAGCACCATTAAGGTGCTAGCCCGACCATCTCGGGAACGATTTATGTAGCCACATTAAACCTTCAGGCCATACCCTCCCTCCCTACCCCCAAGTTCCATGAGGAGCTTGGGTTCGCCAGAGCCTCGTCTGTTAGTGAAACAGGATTCACCGCGGATAGGTAAGTTTGGTAATTGGGTTTGTAGAAGCTATACATTGCGCTGGCAACCTGAAGGGTTGCGCTACACAGCCCCTTGAATCTGGTATTTTAGTCGCCTCTTACGACAGGCATACCTACAGCGGGAATATTCTGGCCTCCTAACCCGCTGGGGTCTTTCATTTCCTTCTTCAAAATCGTTACTGCTGGGTTGCCGGGTTGCGTGTCTCCTGACTGGAGTCCCCGGTCAACTCCGCCAGTCTCGGGTTTCCCGACTTGGATTTGAATACACAAAAGGACGAATCACTTCCACACGTAAAACATACCATACTGTGGAGCGAGGACGAACATTTACTTGGTTTTTGTGCTTCTGACGGGTTTTTCACATAGTGATCCACCGGCATACCACACGAAAAACAAAACATCAAGTGGAAGGGAGAAGCACAAAAGAATTCACAGTCGACTTAGACGTAGGACTAACAGAAGCACGAATACTATTGGGATTGGCTGGGGTTTGGTGTAGGGGTTGAGGTTGTGGTTGGGGTTGGGGTGAGGATTGGAATTGGTACTGGGGTTTCGTAACAAGCGCTTCGACACTTGTTGCCTCTCCTACGCTTGACTACTTTAAATCGACCTCATTAACTACCCTAGTCCTACTCTTATTCTCTTTAAGAAGTTTTTCGGCTCTCTTGCATTCCGCCTTGAGCTCCGCAAACGAGTCCATTTTCATGGCGAGGTTTAAGTTGGCCAGGTACGGTTTAATATTACCCCTGATGATGACAACCAACTCCCGCTCAGGGATCCTCTTCCGCAAACGGAATGTCATATGGTGGAATTCGGCATAAAAGTCGTCGAATGCTTCCGAGGGCAGCTGTTTCCTCTCCATGATTTCACGGATTATTTCATAGTCGGACTCGGCGGACTTGAAGTGGCTCAACAGCTCGGCCTTCAGCTCGTAGTAGCCGAAGTCGGGTTCCTTTGCATGGTCCTCAAGGACCTGCCAATACCACTTCAAGGCACCGCCGCAAACCAGACAATAAAAGTCCGTGGAAAGCTGGTAGAAGAAAAACTTATGCTGCTCGCGCATCCTCTCCACCCGAAAGATAAAGCTTTCGACGCTTATGCCTTTACTGGTCCCATCGAATTTGATGTGCCACTTTTCAAGGTGAAGCTTCTTCCACCTGGGAGGACCGCTGGCATATCGCCCGGTACTATGACTGACCGTCGGCTCATTGATGACCCCCCCTCCGGCAATGAGGTTCGGGCGTAGATGCCAAGGCGGACCGATGTACAGGCGCTTGCGCAGACGTTTCTATATCTGCTACGCGGGCACCAAGGTTATCGACACTGGTCTTAATGCTCATCACCTCATTCGCCATTTGCGCCACCAAGTCGTTTTGTTGCGCCATCATCGCCATCATTCGGCTCAGCTGTTCGACATTGTTTTCATTTTGGGCGGTGTGGTTTTGAGGAGCAGTAAGGCTGGTACGAACATTCGTTGATGGCGCGTTCTGTGCCGGAACACCACCCCCCTGGGCACCTACGTTTTCCCTATCGACCATTTGGTACACCAAATCGATCTTTTGGGAGAAGTTCAGGTTATTATCTAACTCGTTGAAAGACACCCCGTTCGCGACAGATACCCTCAGCGGGCGATCAGGGCCAAAAGATCCAAAACTCCGCGACGCGCACCTATTAAAATAGTCCGTAGGGACAAAGTCAACGGGCCTCGGTATACCCGTGTGTAAAGACAGCCTGAGAGCAACTCGCCACATCAACCATAAATCAGCTGATGTGTGTACTAGTTGACCGAACACGCTCGCACGGGCGAATGAAACCCGGCGCTTGAGTGGCTCGGCCCTTATAATTTTGGCAGCTGAAAAAGTAAGATAAACTTACAAAAAGATATATTCGTGAAACATTAAAGTTAAGGTTATTGAAAACCAAATAAAACAAATAAATAAAAATTAAAAAAAAACAAAGTTTTATTTATACGACATTAATTGTGCGCATAATTGAGAGCATCCACGCTTTATTGGAATACGTCCAAAGCTCTCAAGACAACTCGTAAGTAGAGTGTACGACCGTGACATCGAAACACGCGGTGCGAAAAATAAAATGGTGGAATTACCGAATTTTTGGGGTTATGAAGATGTAGGCAAAATTAGATTGGCCTGGCAAAGGATTAATCCAACTCTGCCAATAAGTTTTATGTGGTAGTCAGTCGCGACACCACTTTGCAATTTAACAATATCTATATGCTGAATATAACATTTTTACAAACTTCAACGCAAATTCATGCTACATTTATTCCGGAAAACATTCTTTTTTCGGAATGACGATTTTGGTACATGCGACTACCAACCGTGTGGCATATTTTCAAGGCACAGGCACCAGTAGAAACCAGCAAAGACCAGCAGCAGAAAATATGTATTTAATATGTATGTACATATGTATTACATTCCTTTACCTACGTCTTTTACTAAACACATGTATGTGTACAAAATATTAACATTTTCATTAAATGCGGCGCGTTCGCATAATATATTTTAGATTTTGGTTACAACAGTGCGTCTATTAATAAAACACCTGGATTTTTTTTATAAAACGGTGCGTGCGTCTAAATTCTAAACTTAACCTCTCACAAATTTTCCATTTAAGGATTTCTCTTACCCCAGGTAGAATTTCTGCAATACATTCATTTTTCAGCAAAATATCATACTGAGTGAATTAGATGTACAGACTGCTAGTACCCTATAAAAATAATTTTTGATATATGCGGTAGTTCTGTTAAAAACCAATAAAATTTTGTTTGATATATGCGGTGGTTCCGCTAAAAACCAATAAAATTTCCTTTTGATATATGCGGTGGTTCCGTTAAAAACCAAAAAAAAAATTTGTTTGATACATGCGGCGGTTCCGTTAAAAACCAATAAAAATTTTTTTATATAAAGGTGGTTCCGTGAAAAGCCAAGTGAGATTTTTTTTATATAAAGCGGTGCATCCGTGAAAATATACGAATTTTTTTTACAAAGCGGTGCGTCTGTGAATATAAATGGATTTTTTGAACAAGTTACAACAATTTTGAAATTTTTACCAATTAATACCTATATACTTTTGAGCAAAGTTTAAATTCAATTACTTCTGAAAGATTTTTCTATACAAGTATAATGCAGTTTTCATTTATTCTTCAAATAAATTGTTAAATATTTCTTTAGCGACTATTCACCTGTAAATCAGTTCACTTTTACAAATTTTTTTTCTTTTTCCTCAATATTTCAGCTTAAATATAAATTCAGACATTCAAACAAGTACTTCATTAATTTCATAGTTTGAGCTGAATTATTTTTGCTATTCTGATAACTACATATGTACCTAAGAAGTGGTAAGCAAGTGCAAAAAAATTCAGACTCAGAATCCGATTCCAATAATTCAGCCTCAAGCTACGAAAGTTTAGCTTCATCCTCGGCCGAAGAAGTCACAAACCAGGAAAATAGATTTTCTTTGTCAAGAGACTTTCCAGGTTTCGAAAATTCTTCCATTAAAAATTCAACTTCTAATTTAGATTCAAATCTTAACGATTCAAATAGTGCAAAACTAATTTCAACTTCTTTTACTTTAAAATCAGATTTTAACGATCCAAATAGTAAAAACGTGGCCTCACCTTCTTCTAATTCAGCTCCAGATCTTAACGATCAAATCATGGTGACACCTGAGGAAAAGAGAATTTTCATTAACACATGTGCTAATTCTATAAGAGAAAACTACAGTGGTGATCCTCTAGCACTTGATTCTTTTGTAGACAAAATCGCATTACTTGAACAATTCGCTACTGTAAATTTAAATGATACTTTTACAGCGTTCTTTAAATCAAAATTAGAGGGTAAAGCCCGTGAAGCAATACTAACACAAGGAACTTCAGTCAATTAAATTAAAACAGCTCTACGTAATAGGATCAAACCAGGCAACTCGAAAGTTGTAGCAGGGAGAATTGCAGCGTTGCACGTTAACGGTAACAATTACACAGATTTTGCCAAAAAAGTTGAAGATCTAGCTGACTCACTTGAGCGGTCTCTTATTATTGAAGGGATCACTCAGGCGAAAGCTCATGAAATGGCAGTCGAACAAACTGTTAACGTGTGTCGTTTGAATGTAAAATCATATTTAGTAAAACCATTTTAGCCTCAACGGCATTAAAGATCCGAAAGACGTGGTAGCAAAATTAATTGTAGACCAAAACAACGAAGTAACTGAACGTCAGGTTCTAGCTTTTCGATCACGTGGTAACAGTACATTCAGAAATTCACGTGGTAGTTATCGAGGTTTTTACCCAAACCGCGGCTATACTGGTTATAGAAACAATAATTCATTTGCACACAACAGCAACTATAACGGCAATAATAATCAAATATATAGGAATTATAACGGAAAAAGATACCAGAATAACAACAATAAAAATACGCGTCCAAATACAAATTCCAATTCAAATACAAATGACAGTAACAATAGAAGCAACAATTCAAGATCGTTAAACGGTAGGAGTCGAAACACAAACGTTCGCGCTTTAAACGCCAGCGCCCCTCAGGAGCGAACACTGGTGGAGGACGAACTAAGCCAGTAAGCGAACTTCCCTCACCAATAAGCATCTATTGTTTAAATTTAAATTACTCTGATTTCATTGAATTACAACTTAACGAGTCACAAAAATTTTGCTCTTTCCTAGTAGACACTCAAGCGGACATTTCTTTAATAAAGATATCATGTTTAGACAGAAATATTTCCTTAAATACGAACGACATTATTAACATTACCGGTGTCACTTCTAATTCAGTTTCTACTTTAGGTAAAATTACAGCAATTTTAAATTTTTCTAACTTTTCTATTAAACATACCTTACATGTAGTAAATGAAGACTTTAATATTCCATCCGATGGCATACTGGGTAAAGATTTTCTGAAAATTATCAAATGCATTATTAATTATGAAAGAAATAGAATTTCCTTTTGGGTAGCTAATGAAAAAGTTGCGATACCAATCCTGCACGGAACAGAAGGCGACAGTTGTATCATTCCTCCAAGATGCGAAATATTCAGATTTTTTTGATTTAGGAGATTCACCCGAGCCACTTTTCGTGGACTCGCAGGAAATTGAAAAAGGTGTTTTCACAGCTAGGTGCATTGTTAATTCCAGTAACCCAATAATAAAAGTCATAAATACCACTGATGATATAAAGTATGTAAAAAGAAACAGTATTCGGACAGAAAAACTTTCAAACTACAATGTTAATACAATAAGCAAGACAGAAACAGAAGACAAACGTACGAAAAAACTAATTTCGATTTAATAAAATCAAATACCTCAACATGCTCCAAGTAAACTACTTGACCTTTGCATAGATTATGCCGACATTTTCGCTCTTGACACGGACAAAAGGACTTTAAACAACTTCTACGAGCAAAAACTAAGGCTGACAGACAACGAGCCGGTATATTTTAAAAACTATAGATTGCCATACTCTCAACGTGAAGAAATAAATCGCCAAGTAAATAAATTGTTAGACAACGATTTGATTGAACCCAATTATTCGAATTACAATAGTCCTTTGATTGTAGTCCCAAAGAAAGATACTAATGGTCAAAAAGCATAAAGTATGTGCGTAGATTTTCGCGCAGTAAACAAAAAACTCATTGCTGATAAATTTCCACTAGCTAGAGTTGACGATATTTTGGACAATCCCGGTAGAGCAAAATATTTTTCCACATTAGATCTTTTTTCAGGATTTCATCAAGTCCCCTTGCATCCTGACTCACGTGATATTACTTCTTTCAACACCTCGGTCGGCGCATTTATATGGAAAGTGCTTCCATTCGGTTTAAACATAGCACCTAATTCATTCTCACGAATGATGACAATAGCTTTTTCGGGTATACCACCCAATATCGCATTTCTGTACGTCGACGATATCATTGTCATAGGTTGTAGTGAAGCAAAGCACATTAAAAATCTTTCAACAGTTTTCAATACTTTAAGGTCTTTCAATATCAAACTTAACCCAAATAAATGCAACTTTTTACGACCAGAAGTTACATTTTTAGGTCACAAATGTTCAGCCAAAGGTTTGTTGCCAGACGACTCCAAAATAAACGTAATTAAAAAGTATGCAAAATCAACTGATAAAGACGTGGTACGGCGATTCGTCGCGTTTGCAAACTATTACAGACGGTTTATACCTAATTTTACGTCTCTGGCAGCGCCTCTAAATCGATTAAGCAGGAAAAGAGTTGAATTTGTATGGGATGTAGAGTGCGAAAGAGCATTTTTATCTTTGAAAGCATCGTTACTTTCACCAAAATTACTTCAATATCCAGATTTTACTAAACAATTCATTATTACCGTTGATGCTTCCACAACTGGATGTGGTGCTATTTTAAGTCAAGAACAGCAAGGTAGTGATTTACCATTTTGTTTCGCTTCTAAAGCATTTAATAAAGCCGAACAGAAAAAACCCATTATAGAATTAGAGCTTTTAGCTATTTACTTTGCAATCAAGCAATTTCGACCATACGTTTATGGCCCCATTTTATTGTAAAGTCAGATCATAGACCTCTAGTATACTTATTCAATATGAAAGAGCCATCTTCAAAACTTTCGAGAATTAGGTTAGAATTAGCAGAATATAGCTTTACTATAGTTTACATAAAGGGTAGATCAAACGTTGGCGCTGATGAACTATCGCGCATTACAATCGATGAGATTAAGGAATCGAACAAACAAATTTTAGCAGTACAGACAAGATCAATGACAAAACGGCAAAACGACAATAACCTTCCTACTAAAACAGACAAAAACGACGAAAAACACATTACTTTACATGTCTACGACAAATTTTCATTTAATTTTTCAAAAAATATTCCACGAATAAGATCTGAAATTACGTACGATAAAAATAATAAAACAATAAATTTAAGAATTTTTGCGCATATTAAACATAAGAAACTCGAGTTACTTAGTTTTGAGCTTGTTAACGAAATAATGACTTTAGAGAAATTACTTTCGAGGCTTGAATCAGAAGCCGGCAAACACAAAATTAAGCAGATTGAATGGCCTAAAAACGATATTATGTTCGAACATTATACTATTACAAATTTCAAAAATATTGGAAATAAAATTTTAAAATCATTAGAAATTATACTAACAGATCCAGTGGAGACAGTAACAGATGAAGATACAAAATTAAAGCTAATGAAAATTTACCATAATGATCCCATTTCTGGTGGACATTGCGGAAAAGACTTTACGCAAAACTGCGAACAAAATTTTATTGGAAGAATATATCAAAATATATCAAAAATTGTAAAGATTGTCTTTTAAACAGGGTTAAACCTAAAACAAAAGAAAAACTTGTTTTAACACCAACTCCTTGTAAACCATTTGATATACTAGTAATTGACACAATAGGACCCCTACCTGAGTCCAAATATGGTATTGTGTACACGATGGAGATTATGGCAATGTGAAGTATCAGTATGTATGCGGGTGAGCACCGATTTGTGTGGCAAAATACACCTGATAGCCGATAAAATGATGTAATACGCAGCCGTGTCCACTGTCCGCACTTCCAGTGATCAGAAACTTGAATAGGTGATGATCCCGGTGTATTGTTCTCTGCGTATGGAGCTTATGTAAACAAAATAATTTTGTATCCGTTTAAAATTGCAGCTTGAAGAAAACACTCGTTTCAATAGCTAATTGCTATATTCATATGATTCATCCAAAATAAAAGAAAGTCACGTATTCTCACCACACACTTATTTATTAGTAATTAATTACTGCTTTTTTAGATGTAATAACAATAGGTACAATACCGTAATATCACAAATCAATATCAAGAAAAATGCCAATGAAAACGTATGATACTTGTTAATTCGTACGATCGCAAAATATATAATAAACAAAGGTATTGATTTGCTTAAAAAAAGGAAATTTTACAAAAACCGTGCTGAACTTGTTCAGATGACAATGATCAAATTTTATATATACACAAAAGGTGGTGGTTTTTTGACAGGTAGCGATCCGACAGGATCGCTACTATGCACTTGCGGCAAATTCCAATTGGTGGATTTGCGCGATGGAGACTTCCACACGTCCATGAGGAGACCCAATGGGAACTTTAAAGGTAGATACAATGCATTGATTCTAGGGATACTTCAATATAAAAATACAATTCAATAATCAAATACAATGCAAGATACGGGTTATATATTGTAACGAATTTGCTGCAAATCCTCTTATTTGCCCTTTTGCTAGGTTCGTATCGCTAAACTGTTGAATAAATAACTCCAATATTGAATAATGGAAAAATGGCCTTTATTAAAATACTTCACAATAACACTCAAACTGTGCAACGAATAGCTTAATAACCAAACTGATAGCTCAAATGAAACTCCACTATTCAAAATAATACTGCTAATGCTCGCTAGATATCGTCTTAGACGTAACTGCTTGACAACTCAAATCAAACTGAATTACAGCGCCTCTACATCTGTCGCCTTTTATACTCTTTGGTTTCCTCGTTCGCATCTTCTAGAGCTGTAACTATAATTGCACAATTTTATAGTTTTTCTCATTGCATACTTATAGGAGTATCTCAGATATATGCATGTATTTGTGCATTGACTCTCTGCTGCTCGTACACGTACATGGTACATATATGTAGACGCAGTTATTGTTTCGTTTATGTAGATACATGATGATTGAATTATTGATGTGCATTCACGTCTCTGCTTAGCATCGGCTTAGAGCTGGCAGCACTCCTTAGACGTAACACTGCCCTCCACCTAAGTCTGATCGTCCCGATCAGACAAATCTCTCGATCTAAACGCTGCTAGCATCGCCAATTGTACCACTCTTCTACTCCGTGGTTTCTCAATGCTTTGTATGCGGTAGATGGTATCACTGATCTTCTTCACAACCTTGTACGGGCCTTCCCACCTGCACCGAAATTTGGATGGAACACCTTTCCGCCGGTGAGGGTTGTATAACAGTACAAAATCTCCCGCCAAGAAACTTTTCGAATTATTGTTGCCATGGTACCTGTGTTTGATCGTACCACTCAATACCCTGGTTCGTTCCTTCACACTCTGTTCTTTGGCCGATGAACTACTTCGTAGAGCTTGCGCTGCACGGATTTGCTTTGCGTAATCAGTATCGTTCCCACGTTTCCCCACAGTAGTGCGCTCTGGCTTGAAACTACCCTCGCATTCTTTCTCGGAAATTCGTTGCTTCGTTTTCCTGCGTATTTTAGGTTTTGTCAATGCCAGTGTTTCTCTCGCCGGTACTTTTGATTTTGATTTATTTGGCCCATTCGATCTATCAACCTTTGCCCTTGACTTTCGCGGTCTTTGTCGAGTCTTTTCCACCAGTACCCGATTACTGCTGAACCCTTTTTCCAAACTAAAGTTAAGTGGTATGTCCTGGTTCTTAGAGCGCATAATTTTTCTCCGCATATCGATCCTGATGTCATGGTCAACCAAGAAGTCCACTCCCAATATGACTTCGTCAACGATCTCCGCCAGAACGAATTTGTGTAAAACCATGACCTTCCCAATTAAGACTTCACAGATCACTTCTCTAAGGACTTGGTTATACTCGGCTGTGACCGTACGCAACCTTGCTCCAGGTAATGACTTTACTCTCCTGTAGACCAAATCAGATCTAATCAAGGATGGAGATGCCCACGTATCTACAGTCAGTACACGCTCTTTACCATCCACATTCCCTCTGATGGTAAGACTGCTTGATTCCATTCCAATCTGCGACACAGATATCACAGGACATTCAATAGCCGTGGCAAGTTTTCGTTCTTTACATCCGACACGCTCTTGCTCATTTCCGCCAGCTTTGCGTTTACGGCCACCCACATTGTTGGAACTACTAGGACCAAGATCGCAATGACGTGCAATGTGACCTGGGTTGCCGCACTTGAAACATTTAATAACTCCGGCATTCTTCTGTTGAGATCCCTTCAGTGCTTCCAAAATTGTGTCTACCCACTCTGGCATTTCTAATTCCACACGGCGTGCTTTGAAAACTGGCTTACACAGAAGCGACGCTGTTTCCTGAATCAGAGCATGCGATACCGTTTCAGCAAATATTAGTTTTGGATTCGCATATATAGCCCGCTTCGTTTCCACATCTCGTATGCCATTTATAAAGCTCTGAATTTTTACCCTTTCAGTGTATTCCACGGGTGCGTCCGCATTTGCAAGATGAGCCAATCTTTCAATATCTGAAGCAAACTCCTGCAATGTCTCATTTGCTTTTTGGTAGCGGTTTTGCAACTCAATTTGGAATATCTGTTTCCTATGCTCGCTTCCGTAACGTCTCTCTAAAGCGCTCATCAATGTTTCGTAGTTGTTCCGCTCGTACTCTGGGATGGTCTGTAAGATTTCCGCAGCTGGTCCTTTTAAAGCTACGAACAATGCAGCAACTTTATCTTCTCATTCCAGTTGTTCCTGCTGCGGTCTTCTCAAACTGTAGCTTGAAAACCTGGAAAGGAACAGAACCGTCAAAAGATGGTATCTACCTTTAGATTACTCGCTGAAACAGCTGGGCGATTTAGTTGTAACTGATCCATACGACCTTTTAAATCATCTACTTCTGCCTGAAATTGAGCCATTTTTGCATCCTGCGCTTCCAGTTTTGATGATACCTGTTCCAAAATTTCTGCAGACATTTCAGATATACGTGCCTCTTGAGCTTCCAATTGAGATGCCATATATGTCTTTTGGTCTTCCAGTTGAGATGACACTTGCGACGTCATATCTGAAATACGTGCCTCCTGTGATTCCAGTTGGGATGCCATATATGTCTTCTGCTCTTCCAGTTGGGATGCCATATATGTCTTCTGTTCTTCGAGCTGTGTTTCCATCTTGGATGTTATCTGTGTCGATTACGATTCCAGCTGAGATGATACTGTCGATGTTTGAGCAGTTATTGCAGCCAATATCATGTTCAAGTCTGTGCTCGTAACTGTCTGCGATGTTTCGTTTTTCTCTTCAATTTTTGTTGTTGTCTCGTCGACATCAAGATGAAAGACATACTCTTCCACGTTAATTCCTTCTGCCTCCATTGCCTCTCGTAGTCGTGCCTGTAGTTCGAGTTTAATGCCGGTTGTATTCAATCCACGTCTCTCCAACTCCTTCCTCAGTTGCTGGATCTTCAATTCACCGAACTTTGCCATATCCTTGTTGTCCTCCGGAATTTATTCAACAATTCCTCTTCTGACACCAATTGTAACGAATTTGCTGCAAATGCTCCTATTTGCCCTTTTGCTAGGTTCGTATCGCTAAACTGTTGAATAATTAACTCCAATATTGAATAATGGAAAAATGGCCTCTATTAAAATACTTCACAATAACACTCAAACTGTGCAACGAATAGCTTAATGACCAAACTGATAGCTCAAATGAAACTCCACTATTCAAAATAATACTGCTATTGCTCGCTAGATATCGTTTTAGTCGTAACTGCTTGACAACTCAAATCAAACTAAATTACAGCGCCTCTACATCTGTCGCCTTTTATACTCTTTGGTTTCCTCGTTCGAATCTTCTAGACGCTTCCAGAATCTACTAGTCCAGTAGCTCTCAAACTTCTCAGCTGTAACTACAATTGCACTATTTTATAGTTTTTCTCATTGCATACTTATAGGAGTATCTCAGATATATGTATGTATTTGTGCATTGACTCTCTGCTGCTCGTACACGTACATGGTACATATATGTAGACGCAGTTATTGTTTCGTTTATGTAGATACATGATGATTGAATTATTGATGTGCATTCACGTCACTGCTTAGCATCGGCTTAGAGCTGGCAGCACTCCTTAGTTTTGCTAATATTCGTAACAATATAAATTCATAGGTATTCGATACAATACAATTCAGTAATCGAATATAATACCAAGTACGGGTTATATATATAAATTCAAAGAGATACGTATAAAAAAAGGAGGGAGATGTGACGGCTGACATAATATTGAACATAACTTTTCAACTGCATACCATCACGAAACTGTTGGCACGATTGAACGTAATCATAGAGTTTTTAATGAATACTTACGTGCATATTTGAAAGATACTTTTTCTGATTGGGGTTGTTTATTTAAAATATTTTACTT
The DNA here is from genome assembly GCF_040869045.1 of Eurosta solidaginis. Taxonomy (NCBI): domain Eukaryota; kingdom Metazoa; phylum Arthropoda; class Insecta; order Diptera; family Tephritidae; genus Eurosta; species Eurosta solidaginis. Next base: position 188,086,476 of record NC_090319.1, on the reverse strand, counting down.
CCCTACACAATACTACGAGTAGCAGAGTTTTCGACAATCAGTTTTCTCCTTTCGAGTTAGTCTTTGGGAAAAAGGCAACTTTGCCGAATGAATTAACAAAAGAAAAAAATGTCCCAATCTATAATGTCGAAAACTGTGCCAAAGAAGTCAAGTTTAGGATGCAGAAAACGCACAAAATGGCACAAAATCTAATTAATAAAAATAAGGTACAAAGTAAAAATATGTACGATAAAACGGCACGACCTTTAATTGTAAAAATCGGAGATAAAGTTCTTTTACAGAAAGAACCACATCATAAACACGAGAATATATATCAAAGTCCGTTCACTATAACTAAAATTAACGAACCTAATGTAACTATTTTTGATGAAGTTACAAGGAAATAAAAGATTGTACACAAAAATAGAATTAATAAAGCAAACCAATAACTACTTGTTTATACTAAACTCGTATATACAACAAAAAAAATTTTCCTTTACAAACAACCACGAAGGAATTGGCATAACAAAAACTCTCTAGTTTCAAAAACATAAGATAAATATGTTAAACTATACACTTAAGATAAATCAAATTGTAACAAAACAAAAAAAGACTATATTATAAGGTAATAATACTTTAAACGTTATAAAAAAAAAAAATACTTTAACTAATAGCTTAACTAGTAGTACAAAATACATTAAAAATACCAAAAAAAAAAAAAAACAACTAAATTCTTGAATCAAAATTGTATACATATATCATGCAACTACTATTTGCATATTGCAATGCAAACATTTCAATAACGTTGTACAAATAAATTAAATTATCTTAAATTAAAACTATTTTTCACATTAAATAAGTCAATAAAAATATGTATTAATGGGAACATATGCTGATGTAGGTTTGAGTCTAATATACAACATAATTTAAATTAAATAATACCGGGCAAGAAGAAGCCAGCAGAATTGAAAACTCTGCCGGCTCCTTCTTCCCAAAGGAGGGTGATGTAACGACAGCCTAAGAGCAACTCACCACATCAACCATACATCAGCTGATGTTTGTACTAGTTGACCGAACACGCTCGCACGGGCGAATGCAACCCGGCGCGTGAGTGGCTCGACCATTATAATGTTGGCAGCTGAAAAAGTAAGATAAACTTACAAAAAGATATATTCGTGAAACATTAAAGTTAAGGTTATTGAAAACCAAATAAAACAAATAATTAAAATTAAAAGAAAACAAAGTTTTATTTATACGACATTAATTGTGCGCATAATTGAGCGCATCCACGCTTTATTGGAATACGTCCAAAGCTCTCAAGACAACTCGTAAGTAGAGTGTACACGTGTCAATTTGATTGAAAACCGACCCAGCGATCTGGTTTTCTAGCGCGGCCCTAATACGGCTTCCAGTTTGAGGCCTATTGGTATTGAGTATCCCCAATCCCCCAAAAGCTCTGTTTTCGACTTCCTTCTCTTTCTCAGACATTCACTGCCTGAGCAAAAACAACCGGACCGGTATTAAAACGTGGAGAAGACAATGGAAGCTGTAAAACCGAGACACCCTAATGTACACAGAGATACGATATCCAACCCTAGATTTCCTAATTCACAACCACCCAAGAAGTGATAGAAACGAAAAAAAAAAAAAAAAAAAACAGGAGGATTTCAGTAAAAAGTTTTGTATATATTTGGAAGCAACCAAAATATGTTATGAAAGCAAAAATCCAGCAAAAGAATAAATATGAATGTGAGCCTAAATAACTTCACCCAAAACCCAATAAAAAAATACATATAAATAATGGATATTAAATAATAGATATAAAAATTACAATGTAGGTTTATAAAAATCCAATAAATTAATAAGTAATATGTTTGTGTGTGTGTATGTATGTGCATGGTTATTCAAGTAATGGTGTGGATATGACAAAAAAATATAAATTTTATATCTTAAATGCCTAGAAAGGAATTAGTAAAGTTTACCCAAAACCCAGGTTCAAAAATAAAACAGAAAAATAAAAACTTAGTACTAATTATTACGGAAAAAAATTTAAAGATATTCTGTAATTTATGGAATATGCTAACACCTACAAAATGTATACGAATTTCAATATACGTATGTATGTGTAAATTTTCCCTTTTTTTCAAGTCCCTAATGAAAAAATGAAAAGCAATATGAAACAAACCTAAGACCGATATAAAAAAAAACCCAAAAATTTTGCAATGCAATTTCAAAAAAAAAAAATTGTTTGGAAGTAATCCTAATAAGAAAATACAAAAAGACTCAAATTTGAAATTTGCTAAGTAAAAAAGTAACTAAGGCTGTGTAAGGTAGTGCTGGACTCCCGGTAAGGTAGCTTACCACGAGCTCCTGCTAACGTCCGTCTTCTAGCTGAGTGTTATACCAGGTACCACTTAGTCAAATTGCAGGAACCCGAAGAAGGAACCCTGGTATCAGCAGTTCGCTAATCCCTATCTTATTGTCATGATGACACTTGTCTACCGGGCGAGCCCAATCGGCTTTGCCATCATGACGGTCCCTGTCCTGTCAAAAGACGGAAATAGGGATTGGGATCGGAAGGATAAGAAGAATTTAAAAAAAATCTAGGGAAGGAAAGTTAAAAAAAAGATTAAGAAATTTAAAAGTAACAAACAAGAATTAAGTAATCAAAGGAAAAATGGAAACTTGAAATTTAAAATAAGAAATAATTAACTAACTGAATGACATAAAAATTTGATCGCGCTATTACCGTTGGGCGCCATCGTTACGTGGATGACTGTTTGGGTGGTTAGGAGCGGCAGCAAGCAGGTATGCTTGCGAGCCCAGGCTATCTCGTCGTATTGGGCGGGGTATTGCACCACCGACCTCACCCGCAGCCACATGAACAAAAAGGGTTCATACCTGCATATGTATAGGAAAGCAAGGAGAAGCTGAAAAAGATGTAAATATACGTGAGGGGTATAGTTAGAAGGGGGAAAACACAAGGGGAGAAAAAGGTGAAGGCCTGTCCTGTCAGGTGGAGTCTACCCTCCCTCTGTAGTGCAACTTGCACCGCACCGTGGGCACTGTTCTGACTCCTATCTGATTACAGTGCCCCCAAACCTGACATAAGTCTGTCCGTCCGTCAATAAGTGATTTCCTTTTCACTCACCTTCACGTTACCTTGCCACGAGCAAGCGCAGCACCAACACCTAAATTTCGAACTTAGCCATGCATAATTAAGAACTATGTTTGCATCATTTCAACATTTATAAATTGTATTAACAATTCGATATTTCTTACGTCTACACACTAAAACGATCTACTATATCGAATGTAAACAATAGCTATAAAATAAAAAAAGATACCGCTTAAAATTAAATTTCAAAAGAAGTAAAATAAAATAATAATATATGATTTAACTTCAATTCAATTTAAAAAAATTGTTTAAAAAAACATATAAATAAAGAAGGAAAGCAATACAAAATAATGATATATGATTGCAATTCAACACAATTCAATACAATTGTTTTTACCGAAAAACATATAAAGTAAAAAAACGAGAGGTGGGCTTACTTATACTAGTGAAATTAAGATGTGTGAACAACCCTAATGTCTTATCCTACCAATATTAGAGATACGTAATTCAAGATAAATGCAAAAAAATAGTAAACCAAACATTTTAAAACCCTAAACCCTGACCTACCACAACCGCTCAAGTAAATATAAAAAAATTTTCTACAAAGCAAAATTAGGTCATCAAAGTAAAGTAAAAGCCAGATTGGCATATTATAAACAAAATGTGTGTATGTTTGTAGCTATGTATGTACATATATTCTTTATGTTTAGGTTTCCTTCTTCTATTTTCTCAAGAACATCAGGCATTATATGCTAATATATGTACATATATTCAAATATGTGTATTGGCAAAATTCTTGTGCTCAAATTTGACTCACCCATATGCTCGTACTCCAACGGCGCCAGTACAGTTGAGTGGATATGGTGAATTTCCTGAAATAGTAAGAGTCAAAACATACATACATTTGTACCCTAGGCCACGTTCACGTTAGCCGCCCTCAGTCACTCAGCCAGATCCCTCGCTTGCAATCTTGGTTATTGAGTGTTTTGATAGTATCAATTTTAATAGCGTGCAGATTAGATGAAAAGATTAAAAAAAAAATGTGCATTCTATAAAAAAATGCCTTTGGTGCGGAAGGCATAAAAAAAAAATTTGTTAGAATTGATTTTGCCTATAATCATAAAAAGAAAAGTACGCACAAAAAATTAAAAAAAAGGCAATAGTTCAAAATTTGAAAATTTTGAATTAGTACTACCATAGGTAGCGGAAAAATGTGCAAAAATAAATGTGTATATGGTAGAAGATGGGGATATAAAAATACTAAGAAAAATTAAATGCCGGAAAAGCTCCTCCCTCCGCTGGTGTTTGTTGTTGCTTGTGTTACCAAAGTATGCGAACAGCCCAAAAATATACAAATGTTGTTACCAGCTTTGTGGTCGCCCAATGCCGCCGGTGAAATGATGTTAAAATGTTATTGTGTTTTTGCTGTTGTTGTTGTGGCTCAACGCCGCCAGTGAAAAATGTTATGTGTAAAGTTCTAAGTCCTTGTAGGTGATTCTGTTGTTGGGCGGTATATCGCCAATATGAAGAATTCGTTGTTTTTGATGTTGGTGTGGTGCACGCCGGTAAAAATAAAAATGTGGTGTAGTGCTGTTGGATGCGTGATAACTGTTGTTGGCCGGAATGTCGCCAATATGCAATATGATGAGTTTGTTGTGGCGTAGCTTGGCGTTGCGCCGCCAATTTAACCGAGATGGTGTAGTTGTTGCCGGGCGGTATGTCGCCAAGATGAAAATATATTCTGGCTGTGGTTGTTGCGGCCGTATGTTGCCAATAAAAAAATGCTGTAGTGGTTGTTGTAGTGTCGGTTTGCCGGTACGAATGTAGTTTCTGTTATTGCTGCGTTCTAACCCCGCCAATAAAACATGTTGCCAAAATTGTGTCGAATGTGTTATTGTTGGGTGCTTTGCCGTCGGCTAAATAAAAACGAAGTGTGGTTTTTTTGGATGGTGGTAATTGTGTTGGGTGGTATTTCTCCAATGTAAAAATATGAGATGGCTATGGTTGTTGTTGTTGGGTCCCAATGCCGCCTGTGAAAATTGATATATTCTAAGTTACCAAGTTCTTGTAGTTGTTGTGGGCGGTACGTCGCCAAGAACCGCGCCCAGCTCCAGTCTAGCATGCCTGAAAAAAAATTATGTGTTTTTACCTGTTGCAAAATCTATTTGCAGAAAACTGCTTCCAGCTCTTTGCACGTACCGCGGAATCTTTCGACGTGCACAATTTTCTTTACAAAGCGGGCTAATTCGCGCACTACTAATACTTTGTTATTTACGGTTGAAAACATGCACTTCACTTGTTAATCACTTGCACTGGACACTGTTGAAAAAAGACTTTGGCCCGTTGACTCAGTTTTCCCCTTCTTATAGCCACCGCCGTGGTAAGGAACGTTACCCAGAAACGGAAAATTTTTACCATTACATGCCAAACTTTCTTTTCGGCTTTCCCGTATTTTCCATCTATACAATCATGCACTCATACATTCACACGCTTACCGCTCCACAAAACGAACACATACACAGATACATTTGGTTCGTGTCTTGACCGCTTACACTGATACATTCACACGTTCATAGCCTTGCACAAATGCACATCCACATACACACCAGAACAACACAAACACATAGGTGCGTAGCATTCATCAATGTTGCTAGGCTGTTAGCAACATGGTGATATTTTATTTATTATCACAACATGATGCCAAGCGCAACATCTTATTTCCGCTGCAACATTGTGTTCACTATAGGTACAAAGTTGTGAATACATGATGTCATTAGATTAGTGGCAACGTTGTGGCCAGGGCACGGAACTGGACACAAAACACATAAACCCATGGACACATATACACGCTGCCACTCAATCAATCCAGTATGGAGACAGGCTGTCGTTACATGTCTGATAGAGTTCAGTTCCCAAACCTTTTATGTAGTTAGATATCAAGGGTGTCATAAATCCCCTCTCTTTGTCGGTGACTATCATTTCAGCAGTTGGCTAGCTTAGCGCGGAGAGTGACGGATGCTTTATTTTTAATGTGAAAAAGCTTGGAGAATTTGTTCATGCAAGATAAAAATTTCTCCCCTTGAATTTCAAAAATGTCCACATGCACTATTTCGCATGGATATTTCGGCACTGGAGTCTCTTTTATCGGTGGTACTGCCGGATACCTATCATACTTGTTAGCAAGGCAGGTTTCACAAATAGAAGTGACATTTTTTATCTTACTAGCCATTTTGGGAAAATAGTACTTTTCAAAAATTTGTTCCCTATTTTCTTTTGAGTTTCTAGGACCCTCCTATGCTCTGTCTCTATTATACCGCAAATCCTATCCTCGTTGGCCACATCCTCGACAACCCTCTGAGTTATCCTAATTTTGTATAAAAAGAAATGTTAAATATATACTTCTTGTAGGAGTTGTAAGTAACTTTCTGGAATCTTTATTCCATTTATTAGTGCCGGGTTGAGACGTGCTTTCAGTGCTTCGGTTAAGCTGGCCTTTTCAATTATATCAAGTCTCACATAATGACGAGTGAATCCTGGATGTCGATTTTCAACACAAGTCATTACATTCACCTCCGTAAAAATTAATTGCTTTCGGAAAACGTTCAAAGGGGCTCTACGTGTAGAACAAGGTCTGAAGAATCCTGTTCTGCACTGTGAGCAGTCCCCTCGTCACTTCTAGCTTGTGTTGATACATCGTTGGGTCCCGACGGTGCTGTCAAATGTTTTGCCTGGCATAGGATTCTGGAAAGAGCATCCGCCATGACATTCGATTTCCCAGGAGTGTAAATTAATTCATGGTTATATTCTTCTATTCTAGCCTTTCACCTCTTAAACCTGTTATAGTTTCGACTTACTAACGCAAAAGTGAGAGGCTGGTGGACAGTCAAAATTCCAATTTTTTTCGCCCCATAGAAGTAGGATCTCAAGTTGTCTAGAGCCCAAACTATATCCAACATTTCCTTCTCATTTGTGGCGTAGTTTTCCCCTGTTCCAGTTAAAGATCTTGAATTGTAGACTATGGGTCGATCTTTCCCTGTTTCTCCTTGAGATAACACTCCACCAATAGCATAGTTTGAAGCGTCGGTGGTAAGGTGGAATGGTTTTTAGAAATCTGGAAATGCGAGAATGTCTAAGGAAACGAGTAGTTTTGTAGGGTATCGAAGGCCTGAAGGGCCTCGGAATTCATTTTGAGACGCACTCTTCTATATTGGTTTGCCTTGACCTGCGAATTCTCACCGCGTGTGAGATTGGTCAAGGGTTTAGCAACCTTAGCGTAATCGCGAATGAACTTTCGGTAATACGAAATCATTCCCAAAAAGCTTTTAAATTCCTTAAGCGTTTCTGGGTGTGAGAAGTTCTCTATAGCTTAGATCTTTGAAGGATCCGCCTTCATCCCGTGGGATTACATATCCCAGAAATTCTACTTCCGTTCTCATAAACTTAGTTTTAAACACTATCTCTAAATTTACTAAATGTTCGTCGGTACTTTTTCCAAAGACAACAATATCGTCAATATACACGTAGCATATCCTCCCTATATACTCTTTCAGTACGTCATCAAGCATTCGCTGGAATATAGCCGGAGCATTTTTTAACCCAAAAGGTAATCTCAGAAATACGTACTTCCCATTCATGGTTGAAAACGCTGTTTTGGGTATATCTGTTTCCTTCATTGTGGTTTGATGAAAGCCTGACGTAAGATCTATAGTTGTGAAATATTTTGCGTTCCCTAAACTGGCCAGTGTTGCATTAATATCTGGAATAGGATAGGCGTTGGCAAGGTGACCGGCATTCAAACGTTTGAAATCCACAACCATTCTATACTGCTTTTCACCAGAGGGTTTGGGTTTTTTCGGAACTACCCAAATAGGAGAGTTGTACTGGCTTTTGGATGGTCTTATAATTCCTTCTTCAAGCAACTCGTTAATTTGCTTTTCTACCTCTTCCCCCAAGTTTGCAGGATATGGGTAACTTTTCGTGTATATGGGCTCATTCGTTGTAGTCTTTATCTCAGCTCGAACCGTGGTTTTAATATTTGTTATGATGTTAAGTGGACCGAACAAATGAGAATATTTTTCTAATATGGCTTTTAGGCTTGGGACGATTGCGTCGGGTATATCTTTAGTTTCAAAAAATTTAGGCTTCCCACGATTTTGTTTTTGAGCGGAATTTTTATATTGGGATCTATTGCAAGGACATGTTTTTTTTCTATCAATGACGGCACCCAGTTCTTTGAGGGTGTCATCGCCTATTATCCCATCGAACGAGCTTAAACCTGGAAGTGCGTAAAAGGTCACCATAGCTTCGTTACCAGCATTTTGGAAAAATTTCCCACTGATTTTTTTTGTTTATTTCTACAGGTCCTGCTACGGTGGTTACTGAGAAAGGTGGATTGATTGGGACTGTACTAGTTGCCAATTCAGATCTTACAAAATTTTGGTTTGGTGGGGCAACTACTCTACTTGGAGTGTTTGCATGGCCAATTGTATTCCTTAACGTTAAGTTCTGGCAGGCCGATTATGCTTCTGGCAGTGTTTTTGGCTTCTGCACTATAAGCATACGCGACAATTCTGGACTAAGACCCCGTAGGAAAACATCGAGTGCCCTGTTGCGGTACGTTTCCACAAGAACCGACACGGTTTCCTGGCTATAGTCATCGCACTTTATTTTGTTCACTAGAGACAACTGATGATTGGCCGCTGCGTAGAACTCATCTAGTCTCTCTGAGCTAGCTGATTCAGCTGGAGCTCTGAAGTCCTAATGTCCATTTTGTTTGCGTAATGCAGCGATAATACCCTTTTTATTTCTACCCAATCGCATTGGCACCGCCACGAATTTTATGCCTAATATGTTGCAGGATGGCACGATATAGGGGCCTTTCCTTGACTATGTCGTAATCCGACAGAATTCCTTCAACGCTGTGAACCGATGAGATGTATTAAGAAGGACTGCCTTCAAAAACTTGCAGCTCCGTTACGCAGTCGGGAAGTCTGCCAATATATTTTAGGGGTGCTCCGACAGTGGTCTTCACACCGCTGCCAGTACCCCCTGTGGCTTCGTTCTTACGCCACCCTGTTCTACTCTTCCCAATCGCTCATCGATTCCGGCATGATTTTGTTCTAAACTGGCGATATTGTACTCAATTTTCCCTAGCCTAGAGCTCAAAGCAACACTGTTGATTTCGATACCCCAAGCCGTGTCTCAAGCCGCCTAATCTGCTCGAGAAGAGCATTGATGCCCCTATTAATTTCATTAACCTTCGTGGTTAACGCGTCCATTTCAGATTTGATAAAAATTTAGTTTGATATTAAAGAATGTATTTATTAATATTAATTTGGTACACGGTGGCTCTTGAAAAATTGTTTCAATTTTTTTGTGTTACTTACTGGCGTTCGCGATCACCTGACGGGATAGACCTTAAAGCACAGATGATATGTTTGTTTTTTGTTTTTCTTTTAAGGTTGTCTTTACACTTTGACAGTTTCCTGCAAAGAAAAAAGGACTTTAGTTACATTTGCGAAACTTTTACCGTGTTCTTAGGGGAACGGAACATGTTGGCGTTTCACAGTACATTAGTCTTTAAATAATTAAATTTTTGGTCAGTGGAGGCTGTGTCATTCCTTTTTAGTCTTCGACAATCAGATTGAAGGCAACCTACTAAGGCACAGTTTATCCACAACGCTCTGGACATATTGCAAACCTTTGGCGTGTTCTTATGGGTACGCTAAAAGTATCGCAAGAAACGAGTGGCCGTTTCCAGTGTGTTCTGATGTGTAAACTCCACAAAAGGATAAGCCGGCCCAGGTTTGTTCTTATGTGTACGCTCGGGTTAACTCTTAAAGCCGGCCCAAGTTTGTTCTTATGTGTACGCGGGGGATTACTTTTTTCAAAAGGAAATTTTCGCCGCATCCTGAAGGGATCGGCAAGGTGCATACTGCATGCAAAATTTTTTGTGTGCATGACACGTTCGCAGAAGTCTTTAACCATTTTTCGGCCTTCGGTATGGTGAGGTCCGTCCTAGAAGTATAGGTATACGGACTCACCTAGGCAATGTGTTTATACGTGCACTCGGAATAGCAACAGTTGGGTCGTAGGATAATTCACTTATCAAATGTTTCAGTTTTCGTGTTAAATTCTATTCGCGTGACAGAGGATCTCACAGCTTTGCTTCTTTTGATATTATTCCTGTATAGCCATCTGAAGGCTTTTAGGATAGGACGTAGTAATTTGTTGCTTGTAGCATCACTTTTCACTCAATTTTTGTTATTCACTTGCTTTTTTTATTCCTTTTACCTCTCCTGGAGAGAGGAGCTTTTACACCCTAGAGGGTCCCGAAGAGAATCGCAGAGTTAAGCTATTGTTGTAACCGGAGGGTCCCCTCGAGGGTGAATCCCGGTTTTAATATTTTCGTTATTGGCTGTACAAACCTTAAATTATCTAAGTTGAGGTCTTGCCTCTCTATTTTTTATTTCTTTATCCTCTTAATTTTTGTATTAAAAACATTTCTTTTTTCCATAGCACTCCACTATCACTATCACTTCTTGACACTAATCACTTCGGACCTCACATTTAAGGAGGTCCTATTTGAAGGACCCCTATGCTACTACGTCCCTGTTCGGGCGCCAGTTAAGGAGCCCAAAGACTAGGGCTCCAAAAATTAAAGTTGGGAGCCGCCCCGCGGCCCCATCATAAACTGCAAAGAACAAATGAAACTCATTGATTTGGTCCTTAAGTGTATTTACCATTTACTTCGATGTCCACAAACAGACTGCCTTTTATTCTATTCTAAAAGCTAATTCTAAGCTTCTAAATTAGTTTAACTGATTTCTTATTTGCAGACACTGCACTTCCCACGATTGACCAAAATAATATTTTATTGCTTGCGTGGCAAATCACACTACTACACGACTTACAATTTATCTGCATATCATATCGCTTACGCTGCAGTTCAAATGAATTGCATTTCGTCTGCTTACGCAATATGATATGAGATCAATTACCTGCGTTGGCTTCGCTCGTGTTTGTTGCAGTGCGGTGTCAGCACATTCTTATAAGTAAGTGTGTCTGCCCCCTTGCTAAGTGGCATCTGCCTTTACACCAGTATGAAGCACGAATGTTGGAGATTCGAGTTCAATACTCAGCTCCCGAGAAGCTAGCTGACGAAGAAGTGAAATTCAGAAACATGTCCTAGTAACCATCGCCATTTGTAAACTTTGCAATTTTCCTCTAATATCAATAACAAAATCAATTGTATAAAGAAATTTGAGCAAGTCTCACTAATGAAATATAGATGATAATATTGATATAATAGTAATAGCGGAAGTATTTGTAATTAAAGCAAATATTGTAAAAATCCAAAAAATGTTACAAAGCTTTCAAAGTGCGCCTAAAATATTGCACACAATTATGATTAAATAACATACAGAATTAGAATGCACCTAAATGGTAAATAAAAGGAATAGCACCAAAAAGGCAATACTTAGAGGCCAATTCTAAAGCGACCAGCGGGGCATTCATATAGCTGAGAGATTAAAGGCATCTGCCTTTACAGCGGTAGGAAGTATGAATGTTGGAGATTCGAGTTCAATACTGAACTCCCGAGAATCTAGTTGATGAAGAAGTGAAATTCAGAAACATGTCCTAGTAACCATCGCCGTTTGTAAACTTTGCAAATTTTTTCTAATATCAATAATAAAAACAATTGTATAAAGCAATATGAGCAAGTCTCGCTAATTAAATACAGATGATAATATTGAATATTGGAGGGTGGAGCCGTGTGTAGAAAGTGGGGAAAGCTTCTGACCGCCATTCACCTGGGAATGGCCAGAGCGATTCTTTTGCATGCGGTTCAAGCAGCTCACTACTGCCGGTCGCTTGCGGCCAAGTATCCTCTGGGTAGCCGCTAAACATCCGTTCAGCGGTGAGCTAATGTGAGAAGGCGACAACCTGGCTAGGACACTCTGACATAATCGGTTTAAGGGCTAGCCGGGGGAGATCTCATGCGTCTGTACACCTCTAGGTACGGCTGCAAGCGGACGTCTGTCTTGGAGCAAGACGCTGCCTACAGGGCTACGTTAAAAGAGAGCGCAATAAGAGGAGTGTGTGAATGATATCGTGAGTTGAAAAAGGAAGCGAGACGCTTTTCAGAAAGAAAAAAGCAGAAGCAGAAAGGCGTGAGTGCGAGGAGCTTGAGCTGCTAGCTACCAGGAATAACGCCCGAAAATTTAACCAAAAAATACGGCGACAGCCGGAAGGTTTTACGACCAGAGCAAACTCCTGTAGGAACGAAAACGGCGACCTTGTAACTGATGTCCAGAGGGTGCTTAGTTTATGGAGGGAACACTTCTCTGCTCTCCTAAATGGAGGCAGCGATTCACCGCGCAGAGATGACGAACCCGATCCCGCAATCTATGATGAATGAATATATATCCCCCCGCCCGATTATGACGAAGTTAGAATAGCAATAACCAGATTGAAAAACAACAAGGCCGTGGGTGCTGATGGATTGCCTGCGGAGCTATTCAAGTACGGAGGCGAGGAGTTGGTAAGGCGCATGCAGCAGCTTCTTAGCAAAATATGGACGGACGAGTACATGCCCGACGACTGGAATATAAGTGTTCTTTGCCCAGTCCACAAGAAGGGAGATACTGCAAAATGCACCAACCATCGTGGAATCAGGTCTTTTCAAGTGTATTGTGCGAAAGATTAAAGTCCACCGTGAACCGGCTGATTGGACCTTATCAGTGCGGCTTCAGACCTGATAAATCTACCATCGCCCAGATTTTCACAATGCGCCAAATCTTGGAAAAAGCCCGTGAAAAAAGAATCGACACGCATCACCGCTTCTTCGAATTTAAATCCGCCTTCGACAGCACGAAAAGGAGCTGCCTATATGCCGCTATGTCTGAATTTGGTTTCCCCGCAAAACTTATACGGCTGTGCAAAATGACGTTGAGCAACACCATGAGCTCAGTTAGAATTGGGCAGGACCTCTCCGAGCCGTTCGAAACTAAACGAGGTTTCAGACAGGGTGACCCCCTATCGTGCGATTTCTTTAATTTGATGCTGGAGAAAATTATACTAGCTGCAGAACTTAACCGCACTGGAACAATATACTATAAAAGCGTGCAATTACTGGGATATGCTGATGACATTGATATATCGGCCTAAACACCCGCGCTGTTAGTTCTGCTTACTCCAAACTGGAAAAAGAAGCGGTAAAGATGGGTTTAATGGTGAATGAGGACAAAACGAAGTACCTGCTGTCATCGAGCAAAGAGTCAGCGCATACGCGCCTTGGCAACCACGCTACTGTTGGCAGCCATAATTTCTAATTAGTAAAAGACTTCGTTTATTTGGGATACGGCATCAGCACTAGCAACAACATCAGCACTGAAATCCAGCGAAGAAGCAATCTTGCCATAAATGCTACATTGGACTAGGTAGGCAATTGAAAGTCCTCTCTCGGCGAACGAAAATCATACTCTACAAGTCGCCTATCGTACCCGTCCTGCTATATGGGGCAGAAGCATGGAACATGACAACAGCAGATGAAGCGGCTTTGGGAGTGTTCGAGAGAAAAGTTCTTCGAAAGATTTATGGACCTCTACGCGTTGGCGATGGCGAGTATCGAAGAAGATTTAATGATGAGCTGTACGAGCTATACGCAGACATCAACATAGCCTAGCGAATTAAAACGCAGCGGCTGCGCTGGCTAGGCCATGTTATGCGAATGAATGATGATGGTCCGGCCAAGAAAGTGTTCCTATCGGAACCCGCCTATGGAAGCAGAGGTAGAGGGCGGTCCCCACTCCGTTGGAACGACCAGGTAGAAAACGATTTAAACTCCCTTGGTGTGACCAATTGGCGCCGGTTGACGGTGCGAAAGAGCGACTGGCGCGCCTTGTGTGACGGCCATAACCGTTTAGACGGTTAAGCGCCAAATAAGTAAGTAAGTAAGATAATATTGATATAATAGTAATAGCGGAAATATTTCTAATTAAGGCGCATACTGTAAGAATCCAAAAAATTTTACTAAGCTTTCAAAGAGCGCCTAAAACATTCCACACAATTAGGATTAAATAGCATACAGAATTAGTATGCACCTAAATTGTGAATAAAAGGAATAGCAACAAAGAGGCAATACTTAGAGACCAATTGCAAAGCGAGCAGCGGTGCATTCAAATGGCTGAGTGGTTAAAGGCATCTGCCTTTACACCAGTATGAATGGTGGAGATTCGATTTCAATACTCAGCTCCCGAGAAGCTAGCTGATGAAGAAGAGAAATTCAGAAACATGTCCTAGTAACCATCGCCGTTTGTAAACTTTGAAGTTTTTCTCTAATATCAATAACAAAACAAATTGTATAAAAATGTTAATATCCTTTTTTTAATTTCTTCATAATAATAAAAAAATGTTTATGGGCACCTTTATATATAATGCATTAGGATCGCGGGTTCGAATCGAGCTCAAGGCCTAACAATAATTTTTTATCATTATTATTGTTATGATAAATTTTTTCTTAATTGAAAAAATTTTTAAATTAGAATAGAAGAAAGAAAAAATTTTTAGACAACTGCCAAAACTCGTTGTATAGATCCATTTCGGGAACTGCTAAATTCCTTCATCGGCAACGTTTAGGCGCCGCTGCTATAACCATTCAGCCATCACAGCGGTTTTTTGTTTGTCTTCATTAATCCTACTTCTATTCTGGTTCGTGCCAATTGATATTCACAACACTGCGACATCTGTTGCAGAATGGATGTGAAAATTGGACTTGTTTGATGGCAATGCCGCCATAGTGTCATATTTTATTGACACTTTTTCCCCGTGCTCTGGGATGTATTAATAATTTTTGTTGTTATATCGGCCTACTGATTTTAAGATCGCGGGTTCGAATCGAGCTCAAGGCCTAACAATAATTTTTTATCATTATTATTGTTATGATAAATTTTTTCTTAATTGAAAAAATTTTTAAATTAGAATAGAAGAAAGAAAAAATTTTTAGACAACTGCCAAAGCTCGTTGTATAGATCCATTTCGGGAACTGCTAAATTCCTTCATCGGCAACGTTTAGGCGCCGCTGCTATAACCATTCAGCCATCACAGCGGTTTTTTGTTTGTCTTCATTAATCCTACTTCTATTCTGGTTCGTGCCAATTGATATTCACAACACTGCGACATCTGTTGCAGAATGGATGTGAAAATTGGACTTGTTTGATGGCAATGCCGCCATAGTGTCATATTTTATTGACACTTTTTCCCCGTGCTCTGGGATGTATTAATAATTTTTGTTGTTATATCGGCCTACTGATTTTAAGATCGCGGGTTCGAATCGAGCTCAAGGCCTAACAATAATTTTTTATCATTATTATTGTTATGATAAATTTTTTCTTAATTGAAAAAATTTTTTAAATTAGAATAGAAGAAAGAAAAAAATTTTAGACAACTGCCAAAGCTCGTTGTATAGATCCATTTCGGGAACTGCTAAATTCCTTCATCGGCAACGTTTAGGCGCCGCTGCTATAACCATTCAGCCATTACAGCGGTTTTTTGTTTGTCTTCATTAATCCTACTTCTATTCTGGTTCGTGCCAATTGATATTCACAACACTGCGACATCTGTTGCAGAATGGATGTGAAAATTGGACTTGTTTGATGGCAATGCCGCCATAGTGTCATATTTTATTGACACTTTTTCCCCGTGCTCTGGGATGTATTAATAATTTTTGTTGTTATATCGGCCTACTGATTTTAAGATCGCGGGTTCGAATCGAGCTCAAGGCCTAACAATAATTTTTTATCATTATTATTGTTATGATAAATTTTTTCTTAATTGAAACAATTTTTAAATTAGAATAGAAGAAAGAAAAAATTTTTAGACAACTGCCAAAGCTCGTTGTATAGATCCATTTCGGGAACTGCTAAATTCCTTCATCGGCAACGTTTAGGCGCCGCTGCTATAACCATTCAGCCATCACAGCGGTTTTTTGTTTGTCTTCATTAATCCTACTTCTATTCTGGTTCGTGCCAATTGATATTCACAACACTGCGACATCTGTTGCAGAATGGATGTGAAAATTGGACTTGTTTGATGGCAATGCCGCCATAGTGTCATATTTTATTGACACTTTTTCCCCGTGTTCTGGGATGTATTAATAATTTTTGTTGTTATATCGGCCTACTGATTTTAAGATCGCGGGTTCGAATCGAGCTCAAGGCCTAAATGGTTAGCGCAGCATGCCTAAAGCGTACTGATGATGAAGGCTTAGCACCCTTCGAAATGGATCTATCTGCGCAGCTATGGCAGGTTGTCTGACAAATTTTCTACTTACTATTCCAAAAACAAAATACAATTTTTCAAATTTAGAAAAATTAAAAAATAACAATAATTATCATTAGAAAAAAATTATTGTTCTGGCCTTGAGCTCGATTCGAACCTTGAATGGTTTTTTTTTTTTTGTAATTTTTCAGTTTTTCGAGATTTTTCGAATTTCGCCCTTTTTATCTCATAAAAAACTTCAATCAATTTTGCAATCATCCCCACTAATCCCGGAGTGGGCCGAGAATTTTTTTTTTTTATTTAGTTGAAAAAAAACTTTAAATTTTTTTTTTGTATATTTTCCGAAAAGTACATTTAAAAAAATATAAAAAAAAAATGATCCCAAATGGTCAATTTTTGAGAAAGTTATAGCATTTTGAAAAAAAGACCGTTTTCCAACTCAAAATAAGTTTTAAATAATTTGAAAAAAACGGTGTTTTTTTCAAAATGCTATAACTTTTTCATAAACTGACCGTTTGGGATAATTTTTTTTTTTTAAATATGTTTTTAAATGTACTGTACTGTTCTGCTCTATGATCTTATTTTATAATTGAAAAAGTTATGTGTCTTCTTTTGACGCTTATTTAGATTAGGATCGGTTTCTCTTATGAGAAACCAACAGTAGTAACCATTATAGCGACATCCTTGATACCGACTTTCAATCATTTTCATTTGCTGGTGAAACCTTTCGCCATGCTCGTCACTTTCGTCGCCAAGATTTTGCGGGAAAAAATTTAAATGGGAGTGTAGAAAATGAATTTTTAAAGACATATTTACTCCTGAAAGAAAATAAAAAAGTATATTAGATAAATACATAAGTGACACATTAGTATATAATTTTCTTAGGCTGGATTTATCTTTCAATTCAGAACAAAATCTTTGTTTACATTTTTCTCGTTCTTGTTTGTTCGGAAACCTGGACGATGAATTCAGACTTAGGGCTGTATATCCTCATGTAAATTTAAAAATATTCATAAAAATTTTTTGTATATCGGGCAGATAGGTTTTAAAGTTAACTGAGAAAGCGGTCTTAAATATGTTTTTTTATTTACCCATTTCAGCATAGTTTTTGATTAATTCGTTCACTATCATCTTTTGAAAAGTATCCCACGCTGCTGCCTCCACTGGTGACAAAAGTTCTTTGAAATGGTTACTGGTCATCATTTTTCTTATTTGCGGTCCCACAAAAATCCCTTCCTATATTTGTGCTTCTGAAATTTCTGGAAAGGTTGTCTTCAAATGATGAAAAGCTGCGCCTTCTTTGTCCAAAGCCTTGGCAAAGTTTTTGATAAGGCCGAGCTTGATGTGGAGCGGAGGTAGAATTATTTTTTCCTTCTTTATAAGTGGGGAGTATTTTATGTAACTTGAAACTCGATTCGTTCTGGCCAATCGTTTATGATGTAGTGGTCTTGACGAGCTCGGCTATTCCATTTGCATAGAAAGCGACAGTATTTTGTGTATCCACTTGGTAGACCACATAGTATTCCAACGACTTAAGATCGACACATATTTTCCAATCATGTTTTTCGTATTTGATTAATTTGAGCAATTTTTGCATTATCTCATACGTTTCCTTCGTATTTACTGCATGCGCGATCGGGATAGATGGCTTTTGATTGTCGATATGCAATAATACGGCCTTTGAACTTACTTTATTGCCGTCTATAAACAATCGCCACTCTTTTGAATCATATGGTTCACCAAATTGTTTGAATAGACCAGCAATGTCTTTGCAGTAACAAACACTGTCGTTCTTCGTATAGTACTTGGAAAATTATTCGTGACGAGTTCTATAATATGTTACCTTTACATCGGAAGAAACAAATTTAAATTGTTTCATACGAGAGGCGTGTAGTTCGGCTTTTTCCTTTGACAATTCAAAATCCCTTACCCAATCATTGAGTTGTGCTTATGACAAAGAGTTTCTTTCGTTTTCCCTTTGAAATCCAGTACAACATGATGCTGCGTAATCAGATACTGCTGTTGAAAATGAAACTGGAGCCGGAACTAAAGTTAAATTTGATTCTGGTAATGTAGCTTCCGTTGAATTTAGTTTTGGTAATGACACTGTAGATACGCTCGCATATGTTACTTTTCTTGACTTTCCAACCCCAAGTACTTTTTTAGTACAAATATAGCAGTCCGTTGAATGGCAAGTTGGTTCCCTCCACTTCAGTGGTGTAATAAATGTCATATGTCGCCTAAATAGATAGTTTCAGAAATTAGTCAGCTATGCATTAAAGGAAGCAAATACCTAATTTTTACAACGCACTTTTTTGTTCCGGTTTCCGAAAAAATCAATTCGACTCGACATGTGGTGCACACAGTATTCGGTGTCCATGTTTTTAGGCTCAATTCCAAAATACTTATAGTATGTAACTTTCAAAGGATTTTAAAACACACGTCGCATCCTTTTAACGATAAATTGACCGCAGATGAAACAGAATATATCTGGATCATTTGTACACTCAAACTCTCGCGCCCTTTTATTCATATTATATTTTTAAGTAAATGACGGGTTATAAATTGCAATTATGAATTGAACAGTATCCGGCGAGCCTTGCAGATATTATGAAGGAACAAGGCGCATGTACTATTATTTATACTTAGATCAAGTAAAAATTAAAGCCTACCTAGACAAAAAGGTTTCCTAGTTCTACAAAGAAAACACTACCTGCCTTAAAAATATTCTCTTGCTTGAAATGTACCTGGGTTTGATAAAACGACACTAACTGTTTTTTTTTAATATAATAACCCCTCGAAAATCTACCTGCTAACTAACTGATATACGAATACTAGCATATATGTACCAGTAGGGTACTAAAGTATTAAATGGATATATTTACTTGAATGCTTATAACTTTTGTATTAGTGCATCGATTTTGTTGAGTGAAAGCTTATTTTTTTGTAATAAAACAGAGCTTAGAGAGAAAAAAATCTCAAAAAAAAAAAAATAAAAAGTTTTCGAGATCCTTCCTCGCAAAGTAAAATTTTTTTTATATTTTTACCAAAAAAAAATTGAAAAAATCCGTAATGAGTGTTCGTTATCTTTGAATCTGCAGGGCCTAGCAAAAAATGTGTATGCACAGTTTATAGCAAATTATATTACTTTTAAAAGTTTCAAACCATTTTGGAATTGCTCAATGCGTTCTTGAGATATATATGTTTAAGTGGACTCAATTTTTTTTTTTTTCTTTAACGTTAATTCGTAAATATCTCAAAAACCTTACCATAGGATTAAAAATAACCTTAATTTTCGGAATCAAGGGGTGATTTTACAAAGGTATTTCATAATGGCATCTCTCGTGAAGAAAAAAATTGGAATTTGTGATCTTAGTGTAATCGTTAAATTTTGCGATCTTAGGGTCTGAATAAATTTTACCAGGCTTATGTGCTAAAGGATAAACATTAAATAGGCTAGATTTAATTTCGACGATAGGATATTTGTAAATTGCTATAATTGCTTCTTGTAGATAACAGATATATATAATTACTGGAAGATCCACCTTTTGTGTTTTATTAAATCGGTCACATTTTTCAAATTTGATGTGCCAGAATACATTATTTTATTTTAGTTTTTGCAAAATTTATAGTGTTAGTTATTGACCGAAGTACATTATAAACTTCTGCTATAACAATGTTTTTTTTCGAACTTTGAATTAATTGTTCTTTGCTTATTATTATTTTCTATTAGCACATTCAGAGTAGTTTTGATTTCTTACAAGGTTATCGTGGTCTGGTGAGCCAGAGATTAATTTTAACATGGAGCGCAGAAAGCTAAGTGACTAAGAGTCAAGTTTTCAGGGTTTTGATTTTGTTCACTAAAATTTGAGTTTCAGATTGGTTTTTTAACTATACGCAGATTTCATTATGCTTTCTTATGGCGCGATTATTTTTGAGAGATTGGATATGTGATACAAAAAGTCTGTGTCCTGAATGTAAACAGAATCTGCTTCAAATAGTACGTATGCCCTATTGGTTAAATCTATTATATTATAGCAAAGTACGAAAGAGAAAAGTAAGGTAAATATTATTTCATACATGCCTTTACTATGATATTGTCCTTATGTATAATTACTCTTTTATTGGTCGTTATTGTGCCACCGTTGTCTTTTTTGACAACGTCTGCTTCTTTGTAGTTATCAGCTGTTTGCGATTGTGGTATCGCAAAACTCTCGCTTGGTTTTGTTGAAGACCATGGCGGAACGATAAAGGTGGCAGTATGGTTACATACCTACAAACATATATAAAAATTCTATGTACTTTGTTTTTTTAAATTCGATGGACAAATGTCAAAATCGTACTGCGCCGGAAGTTGATGTATCATATCAAATAAAACAAGTTTATAATCAGCTGTCCCATGCTGCGACATTGTATCGTTCCACCATGTTGAAGACGCTCTTTGATTGAAAAACACGCCCTCGGGTCTCTCGTTGGTTCCCGAATGGATTTTTTTGTTGTATGGCCGAACTGCTTCAAATATCTGTCAGGTGCCAAACTGTGTTGATGTGCTAAAACTTTCGCGACTTCTAGTATACCCTGCAAAAACGATCCACGTCATTTGACTAGTAATTTTGCGGTCATTGCGACTTTCTGCAGCGGTTATATTCATAGTCATTTTTGCATGGGGCGATGCACTTTTGTGACCAAATTTTCCTATTAATGTGATCGTGCATTCCGCTCCCACTTATAGGATATGAGCATAGCACTGTTCTGCTCACACACGTCACGATGCTCGTCAAATGGCGGTCATTTCACTCTACATTTTCCAGTCTTTTGACAATAAATTTTACTGCGGTTTTACCATTTATATAACCGCCATATAACTTGAATTTTACCTGCCGATTTACTTTACCTGGAGCAGCCGTATGAATAAATGAACCAAAAAAATTGTATTTTCAATATTTATTATTTTCAATATTATTATACATGTACATGAAATTGGAACTTATATTAATACAGTTCATATAAAAAAGAAGTAAGTACTTTAATAATAAATAAACTCGCTTAATTGGTTTTTGTTTTCCAATTGAAATCTTTTCTAAGCGAGCAGAAAATAATTTTAAGCTTTAGAAAAAACTCCAATTATTTGAATAATCTACAACTTAAAGCTTAGTAGAAATTCATATTAGGTTTACTTTTTTTCAGATCAAGAATATCCAAAGGTGTCGTGGAATCAGATTGCTGTCGTAATTGGTGAACTTAAAAATGTACGACTAGTAATTGAGTCAGACTTATTATTGTTCTTAATCTAATCATTCCAGCAATAATTCTACAACCCTTAGCAGAAGTATTGATTGGTTTCAAATCTAATTCCAACAGCAATCGTACCACGACATACTTTATTATATATGTACATGAAATTGTAACTTAAATTAATACAGTTCATATAAAGAAAAGTAAGTATTTTAATAATAAACTCGCATAATTGTGTACATGAATTTGCAACTTAAATTGATACAGTTGATATAAAGAAAAGTAAGTATTTTAATAATAAATAAATTCGCTTAATTGGTTTTTGTTTTCCAATTGAAATCTTTTCTAAGCGAGCAGAAAATACTTTTGAGCTTTAGAAAAAACTCCAATTATTTGAATAATCTACAACTTAAAGCTTAGTAGAAATTCAGATTAGGTTTACTCTTTTTTCAGATCAAGAATATTCAAAGGTGTCGTGGAATCCGATTGCTGTCGTAATTGGTGAACTTAAAAATGTACGACTAGTAATTGAGTCAGACTTATTATTGTTCTAAATCTAATCATTCAAGCAATAATTCTGCAACCATTAGCAGGAGTATTGATTGGTTTCAAATCTAATTCCAACAGCAATCGTATCACGACATCCCTTATTATATATGCACATGAAATTGCAACTTAAATTAATACAGCTGATGTAAAGAAAAGTAAGTACTTTAATAATAACATAAACTCCCTTAATTGATTTTGTTTCCCAATTGAAATCTTTTCCTGTGCAAGCACATCGCTAACCTGTGTTGGCAAAAGATATTATTATACTGTGTTCGATAGATAGGCGGACGAGCCGCTACTCGGCGAAGTGGAGATGACCGTTGTGTCTGTGGCTACAGTTACAACAGCAGTTTCTAACTTTGCACCATCCGTACAGTGTGATGAATGCTTCACTGCCCTTTCCAATTGCTTGGCGCCAGCAATTTTTGCAGTTTGTAAAGCTTTAGCTGTAATGCAAATATATAGATGGGTTAAAGTTGTTTTCGTATGTTATTCAACAACTCACCCTATACCATCATCACAGTCTTCTCATCGTTTTTGAATATGTGTACTGTTTCAATATTCAGACCTAGTTCGTTTGGTGCAATATTTTCGATTTGATGAATATGTATACTATCCGTTAGGCAGACAATTAGGTGCGTTCGATACATTCATATACTGTCGGTATTTGATTCTTTTTGAAGTGTAACATTTGTAAACAGTTGGGTTTCTCTGCTGTCACCATCACCACTAGAGAGCTATTGAAGAAACGCTCGACCAAGATAATATGTTGCGATTTACGCGCATAGATTTCTTCCACCTTGTCAGTTATTGATGGAGAAAATTCGAAAGCCATATTTACCATCCAATACCGAAATGGAACTCTAGAGGAAGAAACATTTTATAAAATCAAAAAATGATAGTTGTGCTACTATGGGGTAACGTATTGTATGTTAAAGTATAGCGAAGACTCAGCGGCTTTGTCCTGGTGAAAATTGAGTTTGAATAGGTTTTATTCTTCATTCTTAGAAACATGTACGAAGGTACCTGGTAAGATATTAAAAATCCTTAACGCTTTTTTTGCAATAACTTAAAAAAACTCTTATTCAAACTTCTACATATCAATAGCTACCTTTATCACCAGGAGTCACTATTGCTTCTACGCCTATGCTATTGAAACCTGATATTGTCACCAACCAAATCATCGGTGACCTCATTTAAGACATGGCCGCGCCAAATGTCGACCATATGAAATTACCCTACCGACTGTCTTACACCTCAAAATTTTGGATATGACTTTCGATCAAGGATCTACATCTTGGAGAGCGTGCACTAGTAATTGTAACGAAAATCCAGAGCTGTAACAAATATTTAATATAAATCGATTAATCGGCAGTACTTGGGGTAAATATAAATAGACGTTTGCATGGTACGCGTCTCCGATATTGTCGCCAAGCCTAAAGGTTACTCACTGGAAGAAAATACAGCCCTGCCAAAATGCTGCCCCCAAAACCGCTACGGGCTGCCTTCTTATGTCCTCGGAACACCACCTACACAATGAAGCGAGAAAACTCCCAATAAGGGAAAGAAATGAAATGTTAACCAAACAGTTTCTGTAGAATACCCAGAAACCTGGGTATCCCAACAGACATCTGATTGTTGATCCAATACCGCTTAGGGGCTTAAAGAAGAATCTCCGTAAGCATTATGAGGAAATACGACACCTGAGAACTCAGCCGTATGAAGCAAACAAAACAAGCAGGTCCTCAGTGAACTCCACAGACAGGCGTCGGACCTTTATGCTAGGAATTGCCCGGTGAATCCAGTACTCAAAGAACAGTACCCAAAACTTGCGGAAGAGGACCGCATACTCCCCAGGGAAAAGCGAGTCACTCTAGCTCAACTTCGTTCTGGATACTGTAACAGGTTAAACTCTTACCTATCCAGAATCAACCCCGACATACAAAATGTATGCCCCGCCTGCAATGTGTCCCTACATGACACCAACCATCTCTTTAATTGTAATGTGGAACCAACGCCTCTAACACACCTTTCATTATGCTCCACCCCTGTTGAAACAGCAAGTTTCCTTGGACTCCCGTTAGAGGATATCGATGACAATTTGTGATCGGTCGCACCTATTAGGTGGGGCTAAGCACTGCTACAACAACAACAACCATCTCGGGAACGATTAATATCATCACTTTAAACCTTCTAAGCCATCCCGCCTCACCACCTATTTCCACGAGGAACTTGGGGTCGCCATTACACTGAACGAGTCCACGGCGACGTTAATGAGCAATTTAACGCCTTACAGCTAGTTGGCAAAAGAAACGGCATATACGACCAGAAGGCACTCGAAGACGATACCTCAAAACTACAACCAAAAGCAATAATTATCATTTCACTGACACAAATTTTATAGTTTTTTCTTCCGGAGTTGGACACAATCTTTTCATAATATTACTTAAAAATTTAAGATTATAAATTCTTTTCAATTTGTATTTTGACTTACCCGCAACAACAGAATCATGTTTAATTGTACGCCGCACAATCATTATAGCATCATGTAACGAAGCTTAGTTTCTTCCAAAAATTGTTCGGCACCGCCACGTATAATCAATGTATATGTTCTAGCATTAACGCAACCTTTAAATAATTATAAACTATAAAAATGAAATTAATGTCAAACCCACTATCAAACCTTGGAAAATGTTGAAATGTTCACCACCAACTTGACGTTCTTCAAAGTAATCACATTGACCCAAAACATTTGAATTAATATCATTAGCTGTAGTCATAACAGCACCACCACAAGCTGCTTTCATTGTACGTTTCAAATCTTCTTCTTGTACACTAACAGAACATTTCACGATCTGCAAAATACTGTGTACCAACATCACCAATTGGTAGTTTAGAAAACACAACATTGGCGCCTTACTTACCTATTTTATTGTACAGGAGACGCCATTCAGCATTAACAATTTTCTGATACTCTTGGACATTGGAGGACATTGCTATGGCAGAGCATTTTTCCAATAAAGCACTTTGTTGTTCCTTTGATTGGCGCTTCGACATGTACAGCCATGTCATATTTTGGTCATGCATAATTATAATGCTTTACGTATAGCTTTAATGATGATACGTGCATGCACGCCTTCCTCAACATATGGTTTAACTTGTTTTAAGATTTCACCTGCTTAAAGTACTACTGAAGTGGTGCCATCGCCGACCTGATAAGAGAAACATTTTTATTCTACACATTCTAATATAACAAAAAACTTACCTCAGCATCTTGAGATTTGGCGATGTCAATTAGAGTTTTACGGCTGGATGCACAATATCCAATAGTTTCATAATGGTTGCACCATCATTTGAAATTGTGGCCATACCACTGAAATCAACAATATGCTTGTCCATACTGCGTGGACCCAATGTAGTGCGTACAGCATCCACAATTGATTGCGAGGCATTGATGTTGGATATGAG
Organism: Eurosta solidaginis; assembly: GCF_040869045.1. Lineage (NCBI taxonomy): Eukaryota > Metazoa > Arthropoda > Insecta > Diptera > Tephritidae > Eurosta > Eurosta solidaginis. The sequence continues at coordinate 188,060,846 of NC_090319.1, read as the reverse complement.
TTGAGGTTTACCTTGAGAACTATCGGTACCCACACATTTTTTACACAAAAACTCATATGTACCCAATACAACTTCAGGACGTTCCTATTTATCGACACGCCGTCCGGTGTGGCCAAATGTTGCAAATATACAGTTGGCACTGTTGAAAAAAAATATGGATCAATGAAAACAAGTAAAAGTGAAAGATTTTTTTTTACCATCTGTTGTTACTTTACACATAAGACATTGGTAACGACGACCAGCATCTACAAATTGCATACGAGCCTTGCAACGATTACATCTAATTGCACCCAATTCACCAAAATTTACAATGGGTGGCTCACATTCACCCTCAACCGTTCGTGCCATTGGTGAGACGGTAAGTGTAATGGACACAGCTGTTGTTTTTAATAAATCAGCTGTTGCAGGTATGCAATACAAAGACGACCTGCAAAGAAGAAAGATCAATGTAATTGCCAAACAAAATATTAATTTCGATTATCGATACCTAACTTAACGTGGCGAGGAGTTACCCTGATCTTCTACCACATATTTTGTGGTCACCAATGGTGGTAATAAACCCTGTTCATTCGTAATAAAAGCACCACCAGCGCTATTTTGATTTTCAATGATAACGGTTATCGGATTTGGCATCTGATCGGGATCCAAACGGCGTTGGGCTTGATCATACTGTTGCGGCTGTTGATATTTACCAGTAACAGGTGCAGGTGGTTGCTAAAGAAAATAACACAAAAATAATCATCAGAAAATTTGTAAATTATTAGTTGTATTAGCATACATTATAACCAGGACGTCCGGACGTGTCCGGGAGTTGGGGGTTGACCCGGCTTGGGTGGTTGACTGAGCATTGGCGTCTGTCCAGGTTGTGTTGGTGGCATCATTTTACCCATGTAACCACGTGGTGCACCTGGTTGTTGTAGAGGATAACCTGGATGTTGAGGTTGTGGTGGATAGCCCGGATTTTGTGGCATTGGCAGATAGCCAGCCTTGGGAGGTTGTTGCTGCTGCTATCGTGGCATTGCATAACCCGGTTGCTGTTGTGGTATATACCTTGGTATAATTGGATGTGGTGTCATTGCTCCACCTCGACCAGTTGATGCGGGCGGCATACCTGGAGGACCACGTTTCTCATGGCCACCAAATGGCTGGTGCATATGGTGTTGAGGTGGCATTTGACCGGATTGTGACCGCATTAGACCAGAGTGTCGTGGCATTGGACACGATTGCGGTGGCATTTGCTATTCACCTGTGTGCTGGTATGGAGCTGCAACACCGCCTGCACTTAATGCTGGTGGCGTAGCTGAAACTGGTGGTTGACCAGTCTAGAAAAATAACAAAGTTTATTAAACACAAAGTATGAGGCAAGCTAGGTATATTTGCCCTATTTATAGTCATCGGATTGGGACCACCAGGTACAGCTTTCCCTGGCGGTGCCCTTGCTGGAGGCGATGGCGAATTCATGGAAATTGGCGCATTGGCTTGAGGCGGCGGCTTAGCTGTTTCACCATATTGACCAGCTATAAAGTTATTATTGTTGTTTGTTGTTTTAATTTAATTGAATTTAATGCTCCAAAATTAGCACGGACCTGCAGCTCAATTTGCGGAAAATGGCGGACTCGCAGAAAATTTTTTTCCACACAAAAATGAAATATTTCACAATACCTATGAATATAGTAGGTGCGAGAGAGCACGATACATTGTGGCAAAGCTAAATTTGGCAACATGCTATTTCATTTGGAGAATTTTTCATTCCAAATCGTCACCCCTGTCAAAAATTCGTGTGGCTGTGTGAGTTTTTGGTCACACGATTTTTGCAGGGTAGTACTTTGCGTTTGTTCAACTTGACCGTTTGTTGTCGAATAATAGGCTCGAGTTTTGGTATGCGTATTTGTAGTCGCTTGTATATTTGTTGTGCACATATGTCGCTAAATGTTGACTCGTTATCAGTCATTACAAACTTTGCGTTTGGGTATATTTGTGATAGTATCTCGTCAATGTGTTTGTGTGTGTCGTTCTTTGATGGTATTTGTCTCAAGTGGCAGAATTTTGAGTATTTGTCGGTTGAAATAATCTACATATTATTACTCATAAAAAATAACCCTACCTTGTTCGGTATTGGCGCTGAACTTATTTTTTACAAGCGTCACGTAGGTTTGGCCTGTAGTATTTGACCGAAATTTCCCGTGCGTTATTTTTTTAGTTTCTGTGAGCACGTTTGTGTGTGTCTTGTATGATTCGTTCTTGTCGTTCGGTTTCGGTGATGTCGTCCACCAATATTTGCGCTAGTACAATCGATATAGTTGGAAATGTGTTGATAATGTCATTTTCGACGTAAAATAATATTTGCTCCTCTATTTGCAGAGCATTAGTTATCTTCGGTTTAATTATATTTTTAGTTTGTCTAACCATTCAGTTTTGGTGTTAAAAAAAGCGTATGCCGGCTGTTAGAAAATAAATTTTATGAGGATATTTCGACGGTGTTCTGATATGAGTGTTTTACGATAACTTGATTTCTAAATGAGTTTAATGGTTGATTTACTTGTTTCAGTGTTTCTGTTGGGGAGCTTTGTGCTGAGTGTTGGGAGTTATCAGAGTGCAGTGTTGTTTATTTGCTGACAAGAACATTTTGCGCCAAATTCTTCAATGAAGTTTTTCCATATTTTTAATTTTGTATTGGGTTTTTTCTGATATGGAGAATATTACAGACTGATGGTCGGTGTAAATTGTTAAATCAGCTATACCATACAAGTAATTACGTAGTTTCTATAGTGGCCAAACAATTGCGAGTAACTCTTTCTCATTCGTGGACTAAGCCTGTTCTGTTTCGCTGAGCGTTCGTGAAATAAATCATATGTGTTTTTAGTTTTGAGATAATACGGCTCCTATAGCGTAGTTGCTAGCATCTGTTTCTGTTGGTTGGAAGAGTTCAACCTGGCATAGTGGCTCCTCTTTCATTTTCTTCAGTGCTTCTTGTGCAAGTTCGTCTAAGGTGATTTTTATTTTTGCGCTTTGATTTTTGGATATGCCACCCATCTCCTCTGAGGAAAGTAGTGGGTGGTTTGAAGATGGCTGCAAAATTTTGTATAAATTTTCTATAATAACTAGCGAGACCTAGGAAGGGTCTGAGTTCCTTCAGTGTTGTGGGAATAGGGACATTTTTGATTGTCTGTACTTTTGGAGGGTCAATTGTGATCCTTGTTGTATTTAGTTAAGTATTTAACTAAGTTATCCACATAATTTTGGAAAAAGTGGGATTTCTCGTTGGAGACTTTCATGTTGGCCTGGTGAGGTGCGTTTATGATTGTTGTTGTAGCGATAAGGATACACCCCGAAGGCCTTGGGGAGTGTTATCGATGTTGATGGTCCTTTGACGGATTCAGATCCAGTACCATGCCCGACCATCTCGGTAAAGATTTGTTATAGCTACATGAAACCTTCTAGGCCATACCGCCCTTCCAACCCCTGGATCCAAGAGGAGTTCGAGGTCGCCAGAGCCTCGGCTGTGAGGTCGCCATATTTTGCGCTGGAAACACCATGAAAGTGTTGCGCTACACAAACCCTTGAATCTATTTGGTATTTTAGTCGCCTCTTATGACAGGCATACCAACCGCGGGTATATTCTTGTTTGTTGCTACAGTGTCGTTCAGGATGATGATTAGTTTGCCTGTATCCCCATGCGCCTAAAATTACAGCATGTTTCATATTCATCATTTTTATTCTGGTAATTGTTTGATTGTAATTCTTCCTCGCGTGTTTGATTTACACGTTGTACCTTTTCTTTTATGTTGTAGTTACGAGATGTAGAATTTCGGTATTTTCAAGGATCTCCTCGAAATGGTTTATTTGGAGGTAGCTCTTGCATTTGGCGGTCATAGCTGTTTTGTTGGGGAGCAAAATGATTCCTATTATAATTTGCGGATCTCGTGAACTGTTGCGATGGATATACGTCCATAGGTTCGTGCTGTTGCCTGGGTTCAGTTTGGCTGTATTGCACCTGTACGCTGGGTCTGTACTTTTGTGGTACCTCGTAATATCTTCTGCCTTGGGTTTGATACTGAAATGTACTATTATATTGTCTGTGCTGATTATATTGCGGAAGGTCGAATTATTAGTTCACGTTATTGTGGTATATCGTATTTCTCGTAGCGTAAACGGTTTCTAAGTCCTTTAGATTGTGGCTACATAGGATGCCGCTGGTATATTTGCCGTTCAGACCAAGAATGAATGTGCTTACAGCTTCCTTGTTCGCATATTTTTCTTAGGTGATATATTTCCTCAGCTATCCATCTCAACTTAAGTGAGCGCAAGATTAAGTGCCTTGCTGACTTCGCAATGGAACTCTGCCAAGGTTCTTTTTCCCTGCCTTATTCTCTTCATTTCTTCAAGCAACACATACAAAGGTCTCTGGTCCGCATAGGTGTAATCGAGACGGTCTATTTTTATATCATAAAAATGGAATTTGGTGTCGTGGTTGTTTAAAATGTCGGCCGCCTCTCCTTGAAATTTCGAATGCATAATAGAGTGCCGTGTATTACGTGGGTATAGTAGAGTAATTTTTTATATTTTCCGTGCGTGTCCAGGCATGTTTTCTCCATGATCGATATTGGTTTTTGTCGCCTGTGAATAGTGGTAACGTTTTGCAAATGTCTAGGTTGATTTGTGACTCATCGGTGATATGTAAATTACAGTCCTGTTATTGGTTGGTGACTGTAATATTAGGTGTTGCGACGGAACTTATTCTCTCTTGGGTTTCCGTGAGTCCTGTGAACAGAGCAGCGACTTGTGTCTCAGGCTTGCGATCTCTTGTGTTGTCATTTCGGAATTTATATCCAACGATGGGCGCGATAGATTGAAGCTTCCTTGTCGCTTTCTCCGCGAATACAGAGTGATGTGCTGTCTGCTGGTTTCAGGATGCGTTATATGTTAATATAACGTTGCTTGAATGCTGTATCTGTATATCAAGACTTATCCGTTATTTTTTGTAGAATTAAAAGCACTTTTTTCAAATATCTAGTGCTGGAAATCCTTCTTCCCGTGGCATTTTTTCCTATCGTTTTCTTTAATGGATAGTGATTGCTTAACGGTTTGATTGAGCCCCAACATACAGGTGAAGCTAATAAAAGCGTGTTAATAACAAGTAAGGAAGGCTAAGTTCGGGTGTAACCGAACACTACATACTCAGCTGAGAGCTATGGAGACAAAATAAGGGAAAATCACCATGCAGGAAAATAAACCTAGGGTAACCCTGGAATGTGTTTGTATGACATGTGTATCAAATGGAAGGTATTAATGAGTATTTTAAGAGGGAGTAGGCTATAGTTCTATGGGTGAACGCCATTTAGGGATATCGCCATAAAGGTAGACAAGGGCTGACTCTAGAATTTGTTTGTACGATATGGGTATCAAATGAAGTGTGTTAATGAGTATTTTAAAAGGGCGTGGGCTTAGTTATATATGTGGGCGCCTTTTCGAGATCTCGCCATAAAGGTGGACCAGGGGTGATTCTAGTCTTTGTTTATACGATATGGGTATAAAATGAAAGGTGTTAATGAGTATTTTAAAAGGGAGTGGTGGTAATTATATATGTGAAGGCGTTTTCGAGATATTGACCAAAATGTGGACCAGGGTCACCCAGAACATCATCTGTCCGGTACCGCTAATTTATTAATATATGTAATACCACGAATAGTATTCCTGCCAAGATTCCAAGGGTTTTTGATTTCGTCCTGCAGAACTTTTCCATTTTTTTCTACTTAATATGTTAGGTGCAACACCCATTTTGCAAAGTTTTTTCCTAAAGATATATTTTGCGTCAATAAAGCAATCCAATTACCATTTTTCATCCCTTTTTTCGTATCTGGTATAGAATTATGGCATTTTTTAATTTTTCGTAATTTTCGATATCGAAAAAGTGGGCATGGTCATAGACAGATTTCGGCCATCTTTTACACCAATATAAAGTGATTTCAGATAAGTACGTGAACTGAGTTTAGTAAATATATATCGATTTTTGCTCAAGCTATCGTGGTAACGGCCGAGCGGAAGGAGGTAGACTGTGTATAAAAACTGGTCGTGGCTTCAACCGATTTCGCCCTTTTTCACAGAAAACAGTTATCGTCCGAGAATCTAAGCTCCTACCAAATTTCACAAGGATTTGTAAATTTTTGTTCGACTTATGGCATTAAAAGCATCCTAGACTAATTAAATGAAAAAGGGCGGAGCCACGCCCATTTTGAAATTTTCTTTTATTTTTGTATTTTGTTGCACCATATCATTACTGGGGGTCAATTCACTAACTGTGAAAAAATTGAAAACTCATTTGCACACATAATTTACACTTTAAATTTTCATGCGATTCTGTAAATTATTGTGCACATTGTTTTGCTGAATGAGCGCTGAATGTAAAAGTCTTATGTCAGTGAGAAAATATTCATCAAACGCCATGAAAACAAAAATGTCATTCTGTAACAGTGCGTATGAGTTTTGAATGTCACAATAGTGTACACTGGTTGTCAAGAAAACTCACCAAGTTTTTATCAGTGAGTTTTTTGTTCACAGTTTTGCTTTACAGAATCAGAATTTCAAAGTTTACACAATTTCTTGTGTACACTTTAAAACTCACAGGGCCTCACGAATAGGGCCTCTGGAGTCGAATGTTGACATAATTTACTTATATACTGTAAAAATGTTAAATTTTTTGTTAAAATTTTACTTTAATTTTTTTTTTTAAGTGGGCATGGTCGCTTTCTGATTTTGCAAATTTTTATTAAGCGTACATATAGCAATAGGAGTAACGTTCCTGCCAAGCTTCATCATGATATCTTCAATGACTGCCAAACTACAGCTTGCAAAACTTTTAAATTACCTTCTTTTAAAAGTGAGCGTTGCCACGCCCATTGTCCAAAATTTTACTAATTTTCTATTCTGCGTCGTAAGTTCAACTCACCTAACACCTCATCGCTTTATCCGTCTTTGGTAATGAATTATCGCACATTTTCTGTTTTTCGAAATTTTCGATATCGAAAAAGTGGGCGTGGTTATAGTCCGATATCGTTAATTTTAAATAGCGATCTGAGGTGAGTGTCCAGGAACCTACACACCAAATTTCATCAAGATACTTCAAAATTTACTCAAGTTATCGTGTTAACGGGCAGACGGACGGACGGACAAACGGACGGACATCAATCAAATTTTTTTTCTATACTGATGTTTTTGATATATGGAAGTCTATATCTATCTCGATTCCTTTATACCTGTACAACCAACCGTTATCCAATCAAAGTTAGTGAGTATAAAAACAATTAAAGGACGGATGATGGCGGGAGGTGAAGGAGAGCACCACTGATCGTTTTTCCAAAAGTATTTGTTTAGATCTCGACCTTTATGAGCCAGATACCAAAAATTATTTATAGATTTTGCACAAGAGGGGGAATGGGGAAGCAGAGGGTGTCACTGCCATTGAGTTTGTCATATTGGTATACTTAAACATATTGGTATACCAACACGGCCAGCATACTCAAACATATAATGTGTAAAAATTATTAAAAAGTAATTGTTCCATTTTCGAAAAAATTTTAGACAGTAGACTATTGTCTACCTGTGTCCCAAATTTCATCAAAATCCGTGTAAAAAAAAATATAATTATATTATAACTGTTCCTAGGGGGCGTGGACCTCCCCCTTTTCAAAAACACATTGCTAGTAGATCGTTCTAGACTTTTAGCTATATCTTTATTTCATCCAAATTCCTCAAGCCGTTCTTGCGTGATTGAGTCAGAAAGACAAACATCCAAAAATTATGTTTATCTAATGTATTTTATTTTTGTAATAGAGTAAAAAAGAAAAAGAATTAATGAGCTGATAACCTGAAAGGCACGGTTACGTGAATAGTACAATACAGTTTTTTCGAATTACTATTCATAGAACAAAGGAGTTAAACTACAATTACGTAAAACCAAAGATAATTTTTTAGATGAAAATAGTATTACTTTTCGGGTATTTAGTTGGTTAAAATATTACAAAATTGAAAAATCAAAAATAGAACGAAAAAGCTGTGTAAGATATTAAACATAAAATATACTGAAAATAAAAGCTCATAAATTAAGAAGGCATGCGTTCTGAACTACCGATTTGGAATGGTCCCCAAATGATACCAAAATAGCCCCGAAATTATCCCGACGGGATCCCGGAAATTATCCCTGAGGGGTCCCCATATGATCCCGAAATATTTCCGTAATGATCCTGACGGGAACGCGGTGGGATCCCGAAATAATCCAGAAAAAGTTCGTAATGACCCCGGCTAGATCCCGGGCGGATGCCAAAAACATCCAGAAATGATGCCGGAAGGGTCTTCAAAATATCCCCAAATAGTTCCGAAAAAGTTCCGAAATGACCCTGGCGGGATCCCATATTGATCCCGATAACAATTCAGAACTAATGCCAGAAGGCTCCCCAAATGAACCCGAAATAGCACAGAAAATGTCATGAAATGACCCCGATGGGATTCCGTAAAATGTCCAGAAAGGATCCCTGAAAAAATTACCCTACACGGAATCCCTACGAATCCCGAAAACCATTCAAAACTGATGCCGGAAAAGCCCCATATTATCCCAAAATAGTCCCGAAATTACCCTGACGGAATTCTGGACGGATCCCGAAAATCATCCAGAAATGATGATGGAAGGGTTCCCAAATGATCTCGAAATGAACATGACGGGATTCCGAAAACAATAAAGAATTGATCCCGGAAGGTTCCCAAAATGATCCCGAAAAACTTCAGAAATTACCCTGATGGGTACCCGGCGGCTCCCGAAAATCATCCAGAAATGATACCGGAAGAGTCCCCAAATGATCCCCAAAAAAGTTCCGAAATGACCCCGACGGGATCCCAAAAACCATCCAGAAATGATCCCGGAAGGATCCCCAAACGATTACGGAATACTCCCGAAAAAGTCCCGAAATAACCCTCACGGGATCCCGGAAACTATCCAGAAATGATACTGGAAGGTTCCCTAAATGATCCGGAAACAGTCCTGAAATTACCCTGACGGGATCCAGAAATGATCACGGAAAGATACCGAAAATCCCAAATTAACCCCGATGGGTTCCAATACAGAGCCACCTCGGGAAGTATTGATGGCCTTACCCCGTATATGAGCCCGCCTTGTCGAGCAAGTGGCCGTATAGACCAAGATTAACGACTCTTTACCTAATTGTAATGACGATGATGATAAGAGGAGGACCGAGTTGCAAGCCAAGGACGACTAATACGCATTAAGCGATGCGTCGGACTCGGGGAACGAGAGTAGTGCTGATTCAATGAACTCCGTGTTGGAAAAGCATACGAATGAAAACGGAGTAGTAGAGTGGGTACGGAGCAGAGGAAGTAAGAGAGATCTCTCGCAGAACCGTGAGGCACTAAGAATTGTACAAGCCTGGGAGCAGTGGTCGAACCATCAGAAGTGGTATAATGGTGTAACGATGATAGCCTGTGACAACATCGCGAGCTTGCGGTGGCTGGAGGAAGTGTTTCCAAAGGAAAGGTACGAACGCGCCACACAGCATTTACGAGAGGCTGAAGGGGGTCGCGAATACTCTAAACCAAATGTACAAGAGGAGGATGACGACGTCACAACAAAGGTCCTGGAGGGGGACAAACAGCCCAACGGTGCTGCGAGTCCTACAGATAAACCTCCAACACAATAAAGTGGCGTCGAGCGAACTCCTCCTAACCCTTGACGTGGCGCTGATCCAGGAGACGTGGTCCTCATCGGGAGGAAAGGTTTCTGGACTAAGCGCAGGCAGACTTGGCGTTTAATACTCGCAAACGGAAGGACGGGTGCGAGCTGTAGTAATGGTAAGGAAACATCTGCATTCATGGCCCGTGCTGCGGAGGTGCCACCGATGGAGTGCAAATGGCTAGTACAGGACGAAGAGCGCAAAGGGCGGTTGGTCATAGGCGCGGATGCAAATGTGCACCGAAATGCGAGGTGAGGGGGACATTCAAATGAGAGAGACGAATCGCTATTTTGTTACAACCTGCAAACCAATTTCCAGATAGCCAAAAGAAATAGTGTCACCACATACCTTGGTTCAACATCCAGCAATGTTCTGGATATCACATTCAGCTCCGAACGTGATATATCAAAGTATGATTGGATAGTTTTTGATAGACCACCCTTCTCCGACCATGCGTATATCAGTTTCAGCATCCCCTTAAGGGGGTAGAGAAGGGAGGAACCTTTAGAAACTATAGTTCAATGAACTGGACTAAACTCCAGAAACAGATAGAAACAAAACTGTGACAACCCAAAGAGGTTGCCAATGTGGAGGAAGTGGAGGAGTCTAATAAATTCCCAACAAGGACGTGTAGTGTTACGTGGAATTCACCTCAGTTCGAATGCATTTAGCGACACAAAATATACACACACTTATAGATGTGATCATATTTTACTGACCCAGATAATCACTTGAACTCAGCATGAGATTGTTTACATTTGCCAACCCGTCACAGCGATCGACACATATGTCGATTAGTCACCCCAGACGACATATGTGCCCATTTGTCATATTGACTGTAGAACCACATAAATATATGCATAAGTAGGTTATTAGAATATGCAGACCAAGCTATTGATTATAACGAATTTATGTACATCTAATTTTTAAGTATTAGTGTAAATATGTAGTAGGATATTGTAATATTTTGTATAAAAGAAAGTGTTTCCTGTTATTCGTACCAGGCATGCTTAACCAACGAACCGATATCATTTTGTTACGATAATTAACGTTAATAAACGAAACAAAGTAATTTCGTAATTAGTGATATGATTTTCAAATTAGTGATATGATTTTGTTTCGTTTTCTGCCATATCAAAACGAATTCAAATCGTTTATGTTGATTATTAATTTCAAACTATGCTGGCAAAGCTGATTGTTGGCGGAGTCATTAAAGGTGAAAGCATTAGCCAAGCTGATTGCAACTTTTCTCATGAATTTTGACAGTGCGAACATTTCTCAGAGTATTTTTGACATTACCACCAACGAATTACACAAACAAATTACATGGAGTTTGTGTGTATGTCCGCTCGCTGTTGCCACCTTACGGCTTCACCATAGCTATAGCATTGCCAGCACAGTTCAAACATAAAGTATTACGTTTTTAACGTTAACGAAAGCTTTTCGTTTCGGTTAAAAACGAGATACAATTTATCTTGATAATTTCTTTATCGATAATATTTCGAAGTGTTTCAACGGAAACGGTGGAAATTTTTTGATAAACGATTAGCTCAAAGTTAAGGTGCATCCCAGATTCGTACCCTCAAACGGAATGGTTCATTTAACTATTTCATATTTCAGACGCGTATGACTGCGTATGACAAAGCTTGCCCTCTAAGAAGATTCAGAGGAAAATCAAAGCCGTCATGGTGGAGCAATGAGCTGAGTCTTCTAAAAGACAGGTAAAAGGAATGTTTAAGCTAGCAAAGACCGCGGAAAGCGAAGAGTGTCGGGCGAGCACAGGGATCTACTGAGGATCTACAAGCGTGAAGTTTCCAGGGCGAAGAGAATCTCATAGAAAAGTTTCTGTGCGGACATAGAGCGCTCCAGCGAAACAGCATGGTTGAAAAAAGTCATAACACGGTGAAACATAGTCCAGGGACTAATAAAGAAAGAGAACGGGGAATGGTCACGTAATAGTGAGGAATCCCTTGAGGTGCTTTTCGATACACATTTCCCATTGGGAGATGGTTTAGAGTAGCCAGCAGTAAGCATTCACACTTCGATCACGGAGCGTGTAGGGCCGGGCTTGGTGACCGACACCAAGATCGAATGGACAGTGAAGACATTTTCTAAGTTTAAATCGCCGGGCTCAGATGGTATATTCCCCGCCATGCTACAAGTTTCAAGGACAGCGGTCGTGGAATGCCTTCAAATAATATTCGATGGGTGCATAAGACTGAATCATGTACCGCACTATTGAAGAACTGCTTGTGTAGCTTTCCTACCAAAGGCGGGGAAGATCGGTCACGTGTATCCCAAAGACTATAGACCCTTTAGCTTAACATCATTTCTGCTCAAAACCTTTGAGAGGCTGATAGATATGTACACAAAGTCCAACGTGGATGAAACTCTGCTCTCCAAAACATAATATGCGTACACCAAAGGCAAGTCGGTAGACACCGCATTGCATAGGGTGGTAATAAGCATAGAGAAAGCAATGGAATATAAGTAATAGGCTCTAGGAGTCTTCTTAGACATTGCCAGGGCTTTTAAAAATGTTTTTAAATGGGCGATTATGGATGGTCCTAATTACATTAAACTACATCCAGCCTTAACCAGATGTATCGGCTGCATGTTTAATTGCAGGACGATTACATCACAATGGGGATTGTACGAGGCCACGAAATCAATGGACAATGGCACGCCGCAGGGAGGGGTACTATCACCTCTTCTGTGGGCGCTGGTCATCAACCAACTGCTCAGGTGATTCGATGAGGACCCGTAAAACTTACGGCTTACGTAGATGACGTTGCAATTGTCATAAGTGGAAAGTGCCTTCCAACGATTAGCTCTCTGATGGATCGGGCTGACCCTACAGGAAATATCTTGCACAAAATATCTAGGAATCATCCTAGACAGTAAGCTGTCATGGAAGCCTAACGTGGAGGAGAGGGTGAAGAAGGCCTTATGGGCACTTTATATATGTAAAAGAATGCTAGGGCGTACGTGGGAATTATCGCCCCCTCTTTCTCATTGGGTTTTTACAGCGATTGTAGGCCCTATTCTATACTATACAGTTCTTGTTTGGTGGAAAGCCACATATATCAACATTCAAGTTGATATTTAAAAAATCTTTTATTTTGATTTTGTTTTTAAAAATTTATATTTTGTTTATTTTTGAGTTCAGATATTTTCTAACTAATTAGAATTTTCTTTTTTTGAAGTTATTCAAAATTTTAAGTTAACACGAAAACTCAATTAAAATTATTTTAAAAATTAAAGTAAAGAGTACAAAGTAGTTAACACTATATTTACTCCCCCTCCAAGAAAATTTGAAACAAACAAATTATTAATTAATATTAAATGTAACCTTTTTTTGTTTTTTGTTGTTTAATGTATTTGTATTTAAATTAGTGTTAATAAGTATGTTTGCTGGTTTAAGTAAATCAATTGAAATATTTTTAATAGTATTTTTGTATTGAATTGTAAATGTTTTATGTTTCTTAGAGATAACTTTAAAAGGTCCTTCATAAGGTGATTCTAAATTAGATTTACGAAGAACTTTAACAAAAACATACTCACAATTTTCTAATTGTTTAGGAACGAAAAAATTTTCTTTATTATGATGAAACACTTTAGAACGAAAAAGCGAAAAATATTCTCTTATTTTATGAAGAGCGTCATTAGAAAAATCATGTTCTTTATTACTATTTGAAATAATTAATTCACCAGGTATTCTAAGTGTTTGGCCATAAACAAGTTCAGCAGATGAACATTTAAAATCTTCTTTAATAGAAGTTCGTAAACCAAGTAGAATGAATGGTAAAATGTCAGACCAATGAACCGAGTCGTTTGATGCTATAATTGCTGCTTTTAAAGTTCGATGAAATCTCTCTATCATGCCATTTGCTTGGGGATGGTAAGGAGATGTATGAATTTTATGAGAACCTAAAAGTTTAGTTAATTCCGTAAAAAATTTTGAGGTGAATTGTGAACCTTGATCTACTGTAATATTCAATGGTATACCAAATCGTGGTATATAATTTTGAATAAAAGTTTTTACTATAGTATTTGTTGAAATATCTTTAAGTGGATAAGCTTCAGGCCAACGTGAAAATCTGTCAATAATTGTTAAAATATAACAATTTCCATTTGAAACTGGAAGAGGTCCAACAATATCCATATGAATATGTTCAAAACGGCCTGATGGTATTTGAATTTTTTGGATAGGAGATTTAGTATGTCTTGAAATTTTGGATTTTTGACAATTGATGCAAGATGAAGTCCAATCGTTAATCTCTTTACGCATGTTAGGCCAATAATATTTATTTTGAATTAATTTTCTAGTTGTTCTTATACTTGGATGAGATAATGAGTGAATTTTGTCAAATATAATTCTTCTCATAGAATGTGGAACATAAGGTCGAAAAGGTTGTAGAGAAACATCACACCATATATTTAAATTAATAATTGGAATATGAATTTCCTTTAAATTATTTTTAGAATTTTGATCAGAAATGGTTTTTTGTAAAAATGTATCAGTTTGTTGTTCTTTATATAAAGTTTCTAAATTTATATCTTGAGTTGAAATTGCATTTATTTCTGGAATACGGGAAAGTGTGTCGGCAACTATGTTGTCTTTTCCACGTATATATTGAATATCATTTGTAAATTGAGCAATATATTCAAGATGACGTAGTTGACGAGGAGATCTATCTACTTTAGAATTTAGAACATGAATTAAAGGTTTATGATCAGTATAAATTGTAAAAGTTCTACCTTCAAGAAAATGTTTAAAATGTTTAATTGAATTATAAATTGCCAAAAGTTCACGATCAAATGTTGAATATTTAGTTTCTGTTGTAGTTAGTTTTCTTGAAAAATAAGCTAAGGGTTCTAGTATATTATTGCTAGTTTGTTGAAGAACTGCTCCAATAGCAACATTTGATGCATCTACTGCTAATGATAAAGTACCATTTTTGTCGAAATGTGTAAGTAAAGTATTTTTAGCAAAAAGTTTTTTAACATTTTCGAAAGCTGTTGTGGTTTCATTTGTCCAATTTAATTGTTTGAGTTTGTTTTTAATTGCATGTGTTAACATTTCATGCAGAGGACTAAGTTCTGTTGCTAACATTTTAATATATCTGTGATAGTAATTTATCATACCTAAAAATTTTTGTAATTTATTTATAGAAATTGGTTTTTCAAAATTTGTTATGATTTCAATTCTATCTAAAGATGGTTTAATACCTTCGCCTGAAATTTCGTAACTTAAAAAATTTAATTTATTTACACCGAGAGTACATTTTGAAGGTTTGATATTTAAATTATATTCTTCAAGTCTTTTGAAAACTGATTTTAAATGATTTATATGTTGATCTTCATTATCACTGGCAATAAGAATGTCATCAATGTATGTAAATACAAAATCGAAATCAGAAAATACTTCATTAATAAAGCGTTGGAAAGTTTGAGCACTGTTTCGTAAACCGAAAGGCATTCTTACGAATTCAAACATTCCAAAAGGGGTAGTTATTGCAGTTTTATGAATGTCTTCTTCTGCCATTGGAATTTGGTGGTAAGCACGCACAAGAAGAAGGAGAATTTGAGGGTCTGCATATACCAGTTTTAACTAAAAATTCAAATTCAGCTTTAGCAATTTTAAGTTTGATTGGACCAAGACGTCTGGGTTTCGAAAATGGTAAAATACCTTTTGTTTCTATCCTGTGAACCGTATGGTGTTTAACTTTTTTAGTATAATCTGGTTCACAGGTAATAGATGGAAATTCATTAAGTAATTTTGAAAACTTATTTTCGACAATAGGAATTTTGAGTGAGAAAATATCAGAAAATCCAGAAGATCCAGTAACTTTAATTTTTGTAGTAGAATCCATTATTTCTTTATTTTTAATATTGACAATAATTCCGAATTTTTCTAAAAAGTTTGCTCCTAAAATTGGTGTATCAATATTCGCAATAATGAATGGAAATTCAAAATCTCTTCTTAAACCTAAATCAATTTTAAGTAGTTTTGTACCGAAAGTTTCAATTGAAGAACCGTTTGCTGCAGTCAAAGTAAGATCCGAATTTCTTTTATAAATTTTAAATTTAGAAAAAGGAATAACTGATACAACTGCACCGGTATCGATAAGAAAATTAAGTTTATTGAATTTATCAAATATGAATAGGCGACGAGTAGGTTTAATAATAGTTCCATTATCCGTCACCGTCATAATGGATCGTTTCAGTTTAAATTTTGTTCGTAATTTGAATTATGATTTTGATTAAAATTGCATGGGGGTATACATTTGAGAGCGTTATTCTTAAATTTTTTGTGATACCAACAAATAGTTGTTTGTGAATTAAAATTACGATTGTTTGAAAAATTTCTTGATCCTGAAAAATTTCGAGATTTAGATCTATTTCTATCTTTAGATCTTGAACGGATTTGTAATTGATTAATATCATTAGAAATTTTATTTAAATTTTGAAAAATAGTCGTAGTTAATTCAGTTAAATTTTTAACGCATTGTTCTAAAATATTATTATTTATACTTGAGACTACAGGAGATTTGGAAGAATGAGGTTTATTGATTAAATCAAAAAGTTTGTCAGCTAAAATAATAATTTCATCTCTGTTTTGATTATTATTGGAAGTCAAATGAATTTGTATTTCTTGTGGTAATTTACGAATCCACAATTTAAAGAGTAATTCTTGGCTAACTATGGAGTCAGAATCTATAAGTGATTTCATAAATCTGAATAATTCAGATGGTGAACGATCACCAAGTTCAGTTTTTGAAAATAATTGTTCTAATCTTTTTTCTTCGCTAAGAGAAAATTTTTCACATACAATTTTTTTGATTGTATCATATTTATTAAAAAGAGGAGGAGGGTTAATAACATCTAAAATTTTAGAAATAGTATCTCGTTGAAGAGTAATTAGAACATTTTGAAATTTAAAATTATCATCAGTGATATTATTACTTTCAAATTGTCCTTCAACAAGTAAAAACCAGGCATCAGGAGAATCTTGCCAAAATTGTGGTAATTTAATAGATTTAGTAGAAGAAAAATTTGTAAAGTTATCTTGTCTTGAAGTATTTTGTGTTATATTAGAGATGATGTTTTGTGTTGTATTAATGTTAGAATTTTGAGTTGTATTGTGAGTCATGATGTTATTTGTATGGTTGATATTTTGATTTTCTGAATTTGTAAATTTACGAGTTCGTATTGGTGAACGTAGAACCATATGAAAAGAAATTTAAATGAAAAATTAGAAAATAAGAAAATATTTAAGATTTTTTTTTGGAAAGGGAGTTAACAATTTAAATAAAATATTTAATTTTTTATAAAAAATAAGTAAATTTAAATAACTATATTAAAATTGTTAAAATATAAAAATAATCTTAAAATAAATTTAAAAGTTTAAAAGGTTTAAAATTTTAATTTAAATTATAATTGGAAAATTTGTAATATGATATTAAAATAAAAATTATACTTACATAAAATTAAATTAGTAAGAAAATATTCAAATTAATAAGTATTTGATTGATGATTGTAGAGATTTTGAGGGAATAAATGGCGTTTTTTGGGCGTGATAACAATTAAATTCATTGTTGTTGCTGTTTATGCAATGGCTTTGTTGTTTTCTTTATGAATCTCATCATTTTCATCGTGATGTCTTATACTTTAAATCCGTTCTTGTGTGTATTTTGCGTAAAATTGTTGTAATAGCTCTTGTTGTAGTGAAGTGGAAAACTTAACCATTGTTTTAAGCGTAGTATATTGTTTTTTAGAGTTCTTTATTAATTAACGATTCGTAGAAAAATTTTATTTTTATTTATGTTGCATAAAATTTATAGCATGTCTACTAGTAAATTTCTGCTATAAGTACTTTATGTTTTATTTGATTGTCCGCACTTATTTTTTGTTTTTGTTTCGTATATAGAATTTACAGCGACTGTTATATGCAATTTGCACAAAATATTGTTTATTAATTGAAGTATATTTAAGTTTCATTTTTTTTTAAATCGATGTGCGATTTACAATTATGGTACTATGATTTAACTTTTTAATTTTTTTATTGTTTCTTTAAAAGTTTTAACAATTGGTTAAACTATTTTATTCATCAAATCTGCTAAAATTTGATTTCCGTTTTCGGGTGTTTCCACACAGTCCATCTACGAATGTCTATGGACTTTCACTTATTTTCACAATAGTAAATGTTTTAAGCACTTTCAAAACGAAATATTTTTAAAGTTAATTATAGCTTCGTATTATAATCACTAAATTCATAATTTTTTGTTGATGGCGAATGTATTTCCAAATTGGATTTTAAGTAAACAAACTGATGGCTGTTCGTTTAGTCTGTTTCGCACAACTATTTAAATCGTTGTAAATATGACGGAGTAGTTACTTTAAAATTGCGAAATTTTTTGTTCAAAAATCATTTATCACAAGCACGAGGTATTATATATACAAGCACGGACAGATATAGATTTAGATAATAAATGCATTTTAATTAAAAATTAGCGAATGGAAATTTTCGTAATCATTACAGTCATTAATGAAATAAAATATTTGCGCAGGATCGTTGGTAGGATCGCCAATATATCAACATTCAAGTTGATATTTAAAAAATCTTTTATTTTGATTTTGTTTTTAAAAATTTATATTTTGTTTATTTTTGAGTTCAGATATTTTCTAACTAATTAGAATTTTCTTTTTTTGAAGTTATTCAAAATTTTAAGTTAACACGAAAACTCAATTAAAATTATTTTAAAAATTAAAGTAAAGAGTACAAAGTAGTTAACACTATACCACACAAAAAACAACTTACCTCAAAAAATTAGAGGGGTATCCAGACTATCAATTCTTAGCATTACGGGAGCCCTGAAAACAACCTCGACGGATGCACTGTATGCCATTCTGCACATTCCACCCGTGGACCTGGTAGCAAAGAACATAGCGTTAACAAATGCAACCAGGCTCGGTGCCTCGGGGCAGCTTGAGCGCCGACCATACGGCCATAGTAGTATAGCGTCATTAATCACAAGGCGAACAGACTACCTCAGTCCCTGTCTGCGCTTCGAGGGAGAGCTTAAGGCCACATAGAGGTGGATGGTTGGCGCAAGGGTGCGCAAATGGCGGACGAGGCGATTCATGTATACACAGATGGTTCCAAAGTAATGGAAAGAGTAGGGTCTGCCGTATACTGTGCTGATCCGGAAAAAAACAGATCCTACAGGGTGCCGGATTACTGTAGCGTTTTCCAAGCCGAAATATTAGCCGTAACCAAAGCAGTGGAAGCACTGGAAGAGAATAGCTTAAGTACAACCGCGGTAGCTTTTATATTGACAGTCAAGCAGCAATTAAGGCAATAATCTCGCATAGCACAGCATCTAAATGAGTGTTAGAGTGTAGGCAGTCTCTGG
Source organism: Eurosta solidaginis (assembly GCF_040869045.1). Taxonomy (NCBI): domain Eukaryota; kingdom Metazoa; phylum Arthropoda; class Insecta; order Diptera; family Tephritidae; genus Eurosta; species Eurosta solidaginis. The sequence goes on along the minus strand of NC_090319.1, from coordinate 188,041,690 downwards.
AGAGAATCGAGAAAAGGGGAAGGATACATCTATGTTGGGTCCAAGGGCATATGGGAATAGATGAACTAGCTAAAACGGCGCATCCCTTGAAGCTTGCTCCGTAGACGTCCCAATTAGAGTGGGCGAGATTAAGCGAAGGCGAGAGGTGCACATGATCGACCAAGCGGGAACGGTGTGGGTTAAAGTGCGGGTCTGTAAAGTGTCGAAAATTATGTGTAGGTTTTACAAACTTAAACTAACAAAGTTGCTTCTATCACTAAAAAGAGGAGACTGAAAACTCATGACGGGTATTCTGACTGGACATTACCTTCGGGCGTCACAAGCCTTTAAATTAGGCTTGGTCAGTGATAGCAGATGTAGGAAGTGCGGGTTGAAGGAGGAAACGACCGCGCACGTTCTCTACTCGTGCCCTGCGCTTCCCAGGCTAAGACTCCAGCTTTTAGGAGTGATACAGCTGTCAGATCTAGAAGCAGCAAATGGCTTAAGTTCTAAAAAGCTACTAGTATTTGAAAAGAGGACGGAGTTATTTTATACCATAGTTCACAGTTTTTGATAGGGTTTATCAGTTTGGTTGTCAAAACAAACACTACGGACTCATTCAGTCTATGTGAGGTCCTCATGGACTGGCCAGTTCAACCTGACCTAAGTATAAATTGAACACACCATTAAACAAACAAACGTAAATATGTAAAACTGAGACCGAGTTGACAAAAATAAAGCTTCTTATTCGCAGTGAAAAAAGGAAATTTACATAACCAGATCTACATAACACACAAATCAATATAGAGCAGGCATCGGGATTTAGTGGCACAATTGTGCACATTCAATTCACACGTATTCTTATTCTCTTTAGTTTAGTAGTCACTGAGCATTTGGCGCAGCAGCATCGAGTGTGTGCGTCGCTCGCAATGTTGACGAATGTTATTAGCAAGCAACAAGCAAAGATCGTTGTTAATGTTTTCAATGCGCACAAGCGAAAAATATTTGATGTTGACCAACCATTTTGCGCAAATACAATGTATTTAATTGTATAAACCTTTTGCTTCCCATTTTGCGCATTAAAAATATAATAACAAACGAGTCTGTTCATTCCATTGTAAACAAAAGTTCATTCGTTTCCAAGAATGGGTCTTGAAATCAGATGCCTATAGAGTTGCTTAAAATACGCAAAAAAAACTCAAAGAAATCCGTTCAGTTTCATTATTTTCAAATAAATCAGCAAGTAAGCTGATAAAAACTTATTAAAATTTATAAAAAAGGCAAAGTTTTGTAGAAATATTTTGTGGTAGATAAGTGAAAAAATATGAAATAATATATTTCGATTGCTTTGTTCTCTGGCACCGCCATAAGATAACAATGAACGGTTGGCCCCTTTTTTCACTTTGATGCGACCAAAACGTTTATGTACATACATATGTGTATCCACATACGCAAAAAATGTTTAAAAAATTACGAAATTAGATCACTTGGTGAAGTATCTGCGTTGTCGTCCGCAAAAGGCTATTAATTAGACATGTTGCGTTAACCTATACGTATACCTACAATTTATCTCAGCTGTCAAAAATGGAATGTCGCAACGCTCCACAAAAAACATGGCTGCATAAACCATTTACACCAATGCGAAGACTAAGAAGCTAACTTTTATATCAATCGAAAGTTGCTACCAAAACCCGTTTCGTTTGCAGCCCTTAGATGAAAGCTGTTGTCACTGATAAATTTGCCACTGGTGAAAAAGAGTTATTTTTTTCATCGGATTTGTAATCCTGACAAAAATTCGAGTTTTTTGATATCCCATTTGACAATCTTGAGTAAATTCTCGATGAAAATCATAAATTAAACCTTTACCATGTAAAATACCCCAAAGTTATTCTGAAATGCCCAAATTTGATTTTGAGCACAATGGCATCTATGGACAATATTATAAAAAATCATGGCGGAACGATTCAAGGTGGCAGCATGCGACAGCTGATTATAAACTTTTTTATTTGATTTTATACATCAACTTTCGGCGCAGTACGATTTTGACATTTGTCCATCGAATTTACAAAAACAAAGTACATGAAATTTTTATTTATGTTTGTAGGTATGTCAACACGCTGCCACCTTGTAAGATTCCGCCATGTAGAAAATGCATATTTTCACGCGCTCTCCGAGAGCGAGAAGTTTCATATCAGTAACAAGCGAATGAACTAAGCAAGCCGATGCATCAAGTGATGTGCGCGATTATCGCGCTCTCACTAACACATCTGCATTTCCAAAATTCCCATGACTGATATAGAGCAGCCATCGGCAAATAATGGCACAATTGTGCAGACTCAATTCACACGTATTCTTATTCTCTTTAATTTAGTTGTCGCTGAGCATTTGGCGCAGTAACATCGATTGTGTTCGTCGCTCGCTATGTTGACGAATGTTATTGGCAAGCAACAAGCAAAGATCATTTGTTAGTTTTTTCAATGCGCACAAGCGAAAAATATTTAATGTTGACCAACCCTTTTTTGCAAATACAATGTATTTTATTGTATGATGCGGCAGTTATGCGGCAGTTACTCACGAACGTACGTACCAAAAACGTGTCAGCTGACACGATCTATCTTATGAGTGTGCAATGTAAACGAAAACTCACCGACGTGCAACGCCCGTACGTACGTAGCCCGGAACGTAGAAATCAAAACAATTTAGATTTTTTCCGTAAGAACGTGTCAGCTGATCGCTCTCTCACTAGACAGAGTTGCCTAGTAAACTTGTGTGCCCTAATTTTTGACCGTTTGCAGTTTTATGCAAAAACACCAAATTAAAGTTTGAAAAATTGTGAAAATATTTCGAAATAATTATGTAAAAGTTCTGAATATAAATATTTAATCTATTTATACTTTATTAATATGTATTCCGGCCTTTTACAATATCAAAAATTAAATTGGAAAAAGTTGATGTTTCCATAAGCTTACATATAAAATGGTCAATGGCAACAGTGCTTATCTGTAAACAATACACACACAAATATGTTATGTACATGTACACAGACGCACACATTGATTCCTACGGGCTTGAGAGTTCGGTCAAACGTGCTTCGTACGACAACCGTCCTTACGTACGGCACACGTCGGTGGGTAACTGCCGCATTACTCACGAACGTACGTACCAAAAACGTGTCAGCTGACACGACCTATCTTATAAGTGTGCAATGTAAACGAAAACTCACCGACGTGCAACGCCCGTACGTACGTAGCCCGGAACGTAGAAATCAAAACAATTTTGATTTTTTCCGTAAGAACGTGTCAGCTGATAGCTCTCTCACTAGACAGAGTTGCCAAGTAACTTTTGTGCGCTAATTTTTGACCGTTTGCAGTTTCATGCCAAAAAAACACCTAATTAAAGTTTGAGAAGTTGTCAAAATAATTCGAAATAATTATGTAAAAGTGCAGATTATAAATATGTAATCTATTTATATTTATTTAATATTAATTCCAGCCTTATACAACATCAAAAATTAAATTGGAAAAAGTTGATGTTTGCATAAGTATGCATGTAAAATGGTCAATGGCAACAGTGCTTATCTGTAAACAACACACACACAAATATGTTATGTACATGTACACAGACGCACACATTGATTCCTGCGGGCTTGAGGGTTCGGTCAAACGTGTTTCGTACGACAAACGTCCGTACGTACGGCACACGTCGGTGGGTAATTGCCGCTTAAACCTTTTCCTTGCCATTGTGCGCATTGAAAATATAATAACAAGCGATCTTTGCTTGTTGCTTGCTAATAAGCACTGATGACCTTATACGAAACATTCATTATCTCTCAAGTCGTTTCCAGGATTGGGTCTTGAAGTTTATTCGATAGTAAACAAATGTTCATTCGATTGTAAACAAAAGTTTATTCGTTTTCAAGAATGGGTCTTGAACATCAGATGGCTATAGGGTTGCCTAAAATACGCAAAACAAAACTGCAAGAAATTTGTTCGGTTTAATTATTTTCAAATAAATTAGCAAGTAAGCTGATAAAAACTTATTAAAATTTATAAATCAGGCAAAGTTTTGTAGAAATATTTTGTGGTAGATAAGTAAAAAAATATGAATTAATATATTTCGATTGCGTCGCTTTGCTTTGTTGCTCTGGCACCGTCATAAAATAACAATGAACGGCTAGCCCCCTTTTTACTTTGATGCGACAAAACGTTTATGTACATATATCCACATACAATAAAAAACGAAAAAAAATTTATAAAAAATTACGAAATTAGATCATTTGGTGAAGTATCTGCATTGTCGTCCGCAAAAGGCTGTTAATTAAACATGTTACGTTAACCTATACGTATACCTACAATTTATCTCAGCTGTCAAAAATGGAATGTCGCAACGCGCCACAAAAACATGGTCTTTATTCATCCACTTAATACGAAGGATAAGAAGCCAACTTTTTCAACAATCGAAAGTCGCTACCAAAACCCGTTTCGTGTGCAACCCTTCGATGAAAGGTGTTGTCACAGATAAATTTTGCACGGGTGAAATGAGTTAGTCTTTCTTCGGGTTTGTAATCCTGACATCAATTCGAGTTTTTTGATATTCCAATGGACAATTTTGAGCAAATTTTTGGTGAAAATCATAAATTAAACCTTTACCATGTAAAATACCCCAAAGTTATTCTGAAATGCCCAAATTTGATTTTGAGCATAATGGCATCTATAGCCAATATTATAAAAAATGCACATTTTCACGCGCTATCAGAGAAAGAGAAGTTTCATATCAGGTCATCAGTGCTACGCAAACCGATGCATCAAGTGATGTGCGCGATTATCGCGCTCTCACTAACACAATTGCATTTTGACTTTGCCAATGCCTCCTCTATGGCCATAGATGGGCAAAGCTTACTCACATTAGTAGTATGCTCATCACACACATTCTTACGCTCTTCATTTCAGTCGTTGTTGAGAGCGGAAAAGCAATTGTGCCACAGTGGCGTAAAAACATAATTTTCATATCAGTGGATTCACAGACAGCAACAAGGTAACAAGACAGTCGCTTAGTTGTTTACGTTTAATGAGATAGAAGTTTGTCCGCGATTAAAAATTAATAACAAAAACTTTTTTGTGATTCAGGTGCCTTTGGTAACGCACAATGTGTCTTGTGTTACGCTCTATAATATAAGGGTGTAGAAGATGATATTTTTTTTGGAAAAAAATTGCTCTTTTGCAAAAGTTTAAGGTGTGGATTTCACAAGTTGAAAAAGAAGGGCAAAAAAATTATAGAAATGTAGAAACTGAATTAAAAAAGGATCTGACAAACATAATCAATTTAAAGAACTGTTTTTAAAAGTGTTACACAAACTTAGCAGCCCACTCAAAATTTTCTTTGAAAAAATGCCTCTATAATCCAGAATTATAACACCAAATGTAGACCAAATAGACACATCTTTTGAAATAGCAACAAAAAAAGAGTTCATGACTGCACATTTTGTTCCATATGCTTCGATGAAAGCACTGATATAAACGAATTATGTCAAATGGTAATTTGTGTTCGATGTGTAGATTCCAACTACATAATTTTCGTATCAATATTTTCATTAGAAACTTCATGGAAATTTAACTGGTAAGTTGATATTTGACACATTTTGCCAAAAATTAATTTCTGAGGTGGACGTTAGCAAGTTTGCTGGCGTATGTACGGATGAGGCCAACGTAATGATTGGTAAAACGGAAGGTTTCGTAGGGCAGTTGGAAAAGCATAATATTTAGCTTAATTATTTTCATTGCATAATACACCAGCTCTCTCTTGCTTCCAAACTAGGCACGCTGATTTATTGGAATTTTTTTTTAACAGATCTGAAGACTTCCGAAAAATACAACATTTCATTGATATATTTGAAAATCCTTTAAAATGTAACGTAAGCCAATGTCGGTTTGAAGTACCATCAGAAATAATAATTCTTAGGATTGAAATATCATTTATTGAGAAAAATAATATTACCGAGTTCTGGAGGAACTTTGATAGCTCATTTTATCCTCAGCTCAAAGAAATTTCATTCAAGCTTTTATCATTTTTTGCTTGAACTTTCTTTTGTGATCACATTTTTTCTGATATGAAATCAAAACACGATTTCATTTTAACAAAAAACCTTAGAGTAAGCCAAACTAGTTCATTTTTATTTAGATAAAAATCTTATTTTCAAACTGAATTTCTCCAGAACCCGGTTATATCAATTTTCTTAAATAATCAGTCCTTAATATTTGTAAATTTTGTTTTTATTAAATTATTATGCAGAAAAGCTGAAAAAAATTAAACATACCGGCTGACATTACAGTTATTTCCATTCCGCCTACAATGAGGCTACGACGTCGCGCGAGATTCGAAATTTGATGACTCTAGTTCGATTCTCAGCTCGGGAGAGTATATATAATACAAAGATATCTGATGAAATCTTTGGCAGGATGGAAATAACTGTAATGTTAGCCGATATGTTTAATAATTTTCAGCTTTTCTGATATAATAAAGCTGAATAATTTAATAAAAGCAACTATATAACTCATAAAAATTTACAAACGTATAAGATGAAAAGACGATAAAAATTCAAGATCAGCCCTAAAAGTTAAAAAACAAAAAACGGTTTCGCATAGCTGAGTGTCCCATTTTTTTTAAGCACATTTCTTTTTTACACAACTGTAGCGCAATTACTCTCCCGTTTACCAATACACCCTTACGTTTCAATTTGCCCACCAATGGTTCATGGCGACGATGTGCCGTCGAAAGCTATTGCTTCGTTGAATGCTTATAAAGAGAGGATTTGTAAAGCGGGAGTCATTGGTGCCGTATTTCGTATCGCTGTATCCGTATCCCTAACGTAATCAGCTGTTTATCGTTTCGACGGTAAACCAAAACCCAATTGGTTGGCTACGATACGGTTACGATCTTAGCGGCACCAATAATTGATTGCATTGATTCTCATAAGGTTGGTCGAATCAGCTGTTAAAAGGTTACCGATACGGTTACCGATAAAGCACCAATGTCTCCAGCTTAAGACAGCACGAAGTTGTGTATAAACCACCACCACACGGATAACCGAAGTTCAAACTGTGGCTGTGTGAGTGAAACTAAAATCATCTTATTGGTGGTGGTTTAGTTCACTGATGACCAGATATGAAACTTCTCGCGCGTGAAAATGTGCATTTTTTATAATATTGGCCATAGATGCATCATACTCAAAATTAAATTTGGGCATTTCAGAATAACTTTGGGATATTTTACATAGTAAAGGTATAATTTATGATTTTCACCGAAAATTTGCTCAAAATTGTCCACTCGAATATCAAAAAACTCTAATTGATGTCAGGATTACAAACCCGAAGAAAAAATATCTCTCTTTCACCCGTGCAAAATTTTTCTGTGACAACACCTTTCATCGAAGGGCTGCACACGAAACGGGTTTTGGTAGCGACTTTCGATTATTGAAAAAGTTGGCTTCTTAACCTTCGCATTGATGTAAATGGATGGAGAAGGGCATGTTTTTGTGGCGCGTTGCGACATTCCATTTTTGACAGCTGAGATAAATTGTAGATATACGTATAGGTTAACGCAATATGTTTAGTTAACAGCCTTTTGCGGACGATAACGCAGATACTTCACCAAGTGATCTAATTTCGTAATTTTTTATACATTTTTTGTGTTTTTTATTGTTTGTAGATATATGCACATAAACGTTTTGGTCACATCAAAGTGAAAAAAGGGGCTAGCCGTTCATGTTATCTTATGGCGGTGCCAGAGCAGCAAAGCACTAATCTACCACAATACCACAAAATATTTCTACAAAACTTTGCCTTTTTTATAAGTTTTAATAAGTTTTAATCAGCTTACTTGCTGATTTATTTGAAAATAATGAAACCGAAGGATTTCTTGGAGTTTTTTTTGCGTATTTTAGGCAACTCTATAGCCATCTTATGTTTCAAGACCCGTTCTTGGAAACGAATGAACTTTTGTTTACAATTGAATGAACAGACAGCTGATTTCAAGACCAATTCCTGGAAGCGAATTGAGAGAGAATGAATGTTTCGTATCAGGTCATCTGTGGTCAGTGCACCGACTTTACCACTTTATTGGTAGATCTACCAACTTTTTAGCCCATTTTCATTTTCTACCACTTCTACCACCAGAGCCCAAAAATCTACCAACATTTCAACATTTCGCATTGAAACCAAATACTTTTGCCATTGCTATTTCAAATGAAGATTCCATTTATTTGGGTTTTTATTTTGAAAACTTTGTGTACGAATTCAAACAAGAAATAAATTTGTTTATGAAATAAATGTGGTAAATGAGCACGCAAATATTTCCCTGCGCTATTTTCATCAGTTTTTTTGTGAATAATTTTAAACGAAAATAAAAAAAGGTTTAAGTAAATACCAAAGTCGGTTATTTTGTGGCAGTATTCTTGGTACATTGGAAAAATGTTGTTATAATTAGACGTTTCGGAAATTTTCGTCAGTATTTCAAGTTCGAAATACAGCAAGCAAGTATCATTTAGGCATAAGCTTTGTATATACAAATTTACATGTATTTTTTTGTTTTGTTTACATGTTTTTTTTTTAAGTGTTATTTCCGTGACATGTCCCTGCTAGACAGAGCTGACGGAAACTCCAACACATTAACAGAATTGTTGCCATCACTAATACACTCGTATACATTTTTCCTTTTATTCGTATGGAAAACCATGGTATGAATGTGTGTGCATACACGTATAGAGAATGTGTACATCAGGTTTGTCATGCCGCTTCTAACAACCTGATAGAAACTTTGCTTTACGCTGCGATGTAAATTTCATCAGCCATATCTGTCAATCGATGCCTCAAATGACTGATAGCTGTCTAGCAGGGGTGCTTTATTTGTTTTACAATAAAATAAGAATTGTTTTGTACAAATATAAACTGTACCTATTTTTTTCTTGGAAAAAAAAATCTGCCAACTTCTACCACTATTTTAATTTTTCGTCTACCAACATTATCTTTTTAAAAGTCCGTGCACTGTCAGTGATTTAGTTGCTGATGAAAAATCAATGAGGTAGGACGTACGTACGCATGCTTGTTAACACACAAAAAGTAATTCGTCCTAGGAAGCTTCTATCATTTGGCAAGAGGATGGAGTAATTTTATAACATAGGTCCTGGTTTTTGATAGAGGTTTTCAGTTTGGTCGTTAAAACGAACTTGTGGTATCACTACGGACTCACTCAGTCTATGTTCTGTCCTCATGGACCGGCCACTGCAACCTAACCTAACCCCGACGGGATCACAGATGGACCCCGAAAAAAATGCAGATATGATCTCGAAAAATTCCCGAAATACCCCTAACGGGTACCCGGACGGATCCCGAAAATCATCCAGATATTCTACCGGAAAGTCCCCACATAATCCCGAAATGACCCCAACGGGATTCCGTAAATCGTCCAAAAAGGATCCCTGAAGGCCCCAAATAATCCCGAAATTACCCTAAAGGGATCCCGAAAACTATACAGAAGTTATCCCGAAATAGTCCCGAAATGACCCTGACGGGAACCCGAAAGCCATCCAGAAATAATACCGGAAGGATCCCCAAATAATCCCAGAAAAGTCCCAAAATAACTCCGACGGGATCCCGGAGGTATACCGAAAATAATTCAGAAATTATCAACGAAGGGTCCCAAAATGATCCCGAATTATAGTGTGTTATGTTGTACGAGTAAGACGTGTTTTTGCTGTGCTTCCGAGTTTTCCACATTAAACGTATTATTTGGACATAAAAATTACCACCGGTGTCATAAAAAACAGCGCGTGTGAAATAGTGTCGTTTTTTCACCATTGGATCTTAATTTCTATATATTTGACCCACTAACCATGTAATTGAACCGAAGTAACCCAAAACACAAGGCTGTATCACCGCCAACCTCAATCTACTGTGACCAAAACGGGAACTTCAATTGAAGGGCAGAGAAGCTCAATCATATAAGAGCTGACTGCGGTAATTAAGAGTTCTGAGGAAAGAGTGATGCAAAAAATCTGGGAGTTAGCCGGTGAAATTGTTAATATAAGACTTTTCGTAACTGCGATAGAGTCAAGAGTAACTGCGGTTGAGAACTCTTGCACCGAGGTTAATACTCTACCGAATGAATTACCAAGTATGCGAGCAAAGGTCGCAGAGCTACAAAGCAGCGCAGTCGCCACGGACATAGTCATAAACGAAAATCTGTCTGACATATTCGCCAAACTATGTAGTACAGCGCTGCACAAAGCACCCCCGCTGCGCGATGCGTGTATCTCGAGTGAAAATGGGCAAAAAAAAACATGCCCCCATTATAATAAAATTTTGCTCTTCGCACAAGAGGAATCAGCTATTAAAATCAATTTCCGCACTCTGCAAATCACACAAAAGATCGCTCATACTCTCTGACATCGATCAGCCCGGATATGGCAGTGTATATTTGCACGAGAGTTTGCCCCAAATGACACCCGAAGTTATGTCGTACGCCTCTGAGCTCGAAGAAAAAAACCCTTAAAGTCGGCTTTCTCTGTAAGAGGAAAAGTTTTCATCAGACTTAAACCCAATGAAGAGCCGCAATTAGTACGTACCAGATCCGATGTGAATACTTTAATGAGCGCAACAGCAAAATAAATCACTTACATACATACGTATATGTGACCCGGTCTATGAAAAGGTGGCTTATGGCTCAAAAAAGAAATTGCGAGAAACAGCTGCTAACAATTGTTTTTTGAGTCATAAGCCACCTTTTTATAGACCGGGTCACATATATATTAGCTGTGTTTTTTCACGTCTATACACGTTTACGCTTAAACTTTATATGGACTGCTAAGCGACAAACTTTAAATACACCTCTGAAATTAGTACTACAAAATTTCAATACGTATTATACTCAGATGCAACTGAAATATGTGCCCATGTTTCACCCTCTGCACTAATTCCATGTATTCTATGCGCGTCCACTATTTATCACAACTGATTCAGCTATATGTTATACACAGAAATACAACAAAGGGTTGTGTCTCCGCTTTTCGGTACACCCTGCAGCTGTAGCTAGTTGTTTAACCACTGCCGCTAGATGGGTCTACTAGGCATTATCTAAGCGAGGATACGCGTTTTTTTTCACGCGCAAACGAAACGCATGTAAAAAAAAGGACGTGTGGAACTCGGGGACTGCCGCGGTAAAGCTATTGCATATTATCAACTTATGCAATTATAATATTTATGCAACGTTTTGTTTTCTTTGACATTAATTCAAGTTTTGTCTTTGATATTAATTCAAGTTAACCTTTTTAAGCGTGGTGACCGATAAGAAAACAAATTTTTTACTTTTATTGAATAAATGAGAAGTTAATATTTAACTTTTACTTTAACTTTAACTTTATTTTTAACTTTAACTTTAACATTCACTTTAACTTTAACTTTAACTTTAACTTTAACTTTAGCTTTAACTTTAACTTTAACTTTAACTTTAGCTTTAACTTTAACTTTAATTTTAACTTTAACTTAAACTTTAACTTTAACTTTAACTTTAACTGTAACTTTAACTTTAAATTTAACTTCAACTTTAACTTTAACTTTGACTTTAACTTTAACTTTAACTTTAACCTCAACTTTAACTTTAACTTTAACTTTAACTTTCATTTTAACTTTAACTTTATTTTTAACTTTAAAAAAACGTAGTGCGGTTTTATTAGGTTGGCTTGTAAGCGACCATATATGTATATGATAAGCGATAGCACAATGGCTACTTCGTGAAAATAAACGACAGCTCTTTTAGTTTGATTTCGATGGTCGTACGGTGAGGAGGTGTCGCACGCGCGCTTAAAACATAGTACCCAAGAGCGCGTCTGACACGTGTTCACCGTTAAAGCATTGAAATCAAACTAAATAAATAATTGATTTTGCTTTCGTGCTCGCTACGCGTTCGTGTTTACTAACACATTCTCAATTTGGTAACCGTGTAAATGTAGTGGTGCCCACCGCTGTTTATGATAGAGATCCAATTTTATGTATTTGGCCTGTTGCTAACACCGAACCTTTACGAACCTTTTCAAGCCTTTTCGGGCCTTCTCAGATCTTTTTTGACAAATATCCGTTACGGTTTTTTTTGATTTAGTCGCCAAGCCCGCGATAAAATCTATGCAATAGCTTAAAAACACGGCTATTATACAGCATAAGTAAGAGTATCCCGCTCTCAACACATTTATTGATTTTCTCTTTATACTAGTTTTTAGCTTTTGAAAATTCACTTATTTATGTTTTCGTTGTCCCTATACCTTCACATCTTCGGCTTTCCCGTTTTTCCTGCTTTTAATCCATCTCTACTTCTACATTTACATTTTCTCTTTTATCTTCTTTAAATATGTATATCTGTATGTTGCGCATGTATGAACGCTTGTTTGATATGAAAGCGCAGTGCTTATTGTTCTGGGCTGTAACAGCATTTGTTCTAAAGCTTATGCCAGCGCACATAACATGATCCGAATACTAGGTAAGCAAAAAAATGGTTAAAAATCTATCACCTTAATGTTCAGAGCCTTCGAAATAAAGTAGATGAGTTTAGACATATTTTTGAATCGTCCGACGTTGATATTGTATGTGTCTCAGAGACTTGACTTTCTGCTTGACATAGTGATACTTTGCTGCATATTGATAGGAATAAGCTTTTTCGCGCAGATACAGCTGGACGTGGGGGTGGAGTCGCAATGTTTGTAAAACATGGCTTGTCTTGTAAAATCAAATGCACAGCAGAGCCATCTAACTTAATGGAGTATATTTTCATCGATATCGATTCTAAGCTTTCGAAAATACTCATAGGATGCGTTTACAGACCGAATAAACACATTGCTTTAGACAGCTTAATTAATAAAATTTATGATCTTAGCCTTAATTATAACAATATTGTGATAGTTGGTGACTTCAACAGTGACCTGCTTACTGGTAATAAATTATCTTTGGCAATGCAAACCCTAGCTCCTTTTCCGGTGAACACATTATACCCCACGCACTTTACACAATCAAACAGCACTCTTTTGGACGTATTTTTCGTAACCGACTTGTCAAAACTCCTGCTCTTTGATCAGCTCTCTGTCCCGCATTTTTCCAAACATGACCTAATTTTTCTGACATATGACTTCAAGTTCTCATATACTTCAACTTCATATTCATGTAGAGATAGCGTTTTATGGGAGTCGGTTTATAAATTGACATCTGCAAATGACCAAATAAATTTTCTCAAAGCTAATATTTGCTCGCTGTATGAAAAATACGTACAATTCGTGACTAAATCCTCTAAAGCTCGATAGCGCCCTTGGTTTAACAAATATATCAAAGGCCTTATTCAAAAAAGCAACAAGGCGTATCGTAACTGGAAACGCCTAAAATGTGAATAAACTTATAATATTTTCAAAGCTCACAGAAGAGAAGTCACCAACGCTATCAAATCACAAAAACTCAAATAGTGTATCAGTTTGGCACTGCGATAGGGAGTAAAAATACATGGAAGCACATCCGAGATATTGGTATAGGCGTTAAGGACAATGACACCGATTAACACATAAATGTAATTGAGCTGAATGAAAAATTTCTTCAGCTATTTAATTGTGACCGTAACGTATATATTGATAGGTATAGTGATTGTGTGCATAGTTCATTACCTGGTTATTCATTCCCCAACGTTGATGATTGTGTAGTTATTAAGTCAGTCCTTAGTATTAAGTCTAATGCTACTAGCCTAGCTGGTATTCACCCCAAGTTTTTTAAGTGCATACTTCCCAAAATTTTACCATACGTCACTTTTGCACTCAATACTATTCTGTCCTCATCTATTTTCCCTCAATGTTGGAAGGTGGTTAAAGTAGTCCCAATTAAAAAAAACCAATGGGGAATAGAGGCCCATTGCAATACTGCCGTTTCTGTCCAAAGTACTCGAACGTTTAATGCATCTCCAAATAAGTTATTTCTTAAGTCGTAGTTCCTTTATTAATTGTACACAGTCTGGCTTTAGAACAGACCGCAGCTGTACAACTGCTGTAATTGAGGTATCTGACGATATTAGACTGAACATAAATAAAAACCTGGTGACGTTTTTGATGCTTTTGGATTATTCAAAAGCCTTCGACACTGTCAACCATACCATCCTCGCCATGAAGCTCAAAAACTTGTTCAATTTCTCACCGCCAGCGTTACGTTTATTACTCTCATAACTTAGCGATCGATCGCAAGCTGTATGTGCCGCTAACAATATATCTGATTATTTACCGATTAGCAAGGGGGCTCCCCAAGGCTCGATTCTTGGTCCACTGCTTTTTGTGTTATATGTAAATGACCTCCAAAGTGTATTAAAGTACTTTGATATTCACGACTATGCGGATGATGTTCAATTATATGTAAGTTGTCCCACGGTTTCCGTCAATAGCCGTATTAGTCTCCTAACCGCCGACCTTGAGAGCGTAAACAAGTGGGCCTGTGTGAGCTTTGATTATCTGCTTAAGTTAAAATGTCTAACTCTACTTCACAAGGTCATTGTCTCACAAGAGCCCGAATACCTCAGGGAACGTCTTCAATTTATCAGAATGCCTCGTTCGCTAAACTTACTTAATGTGAAGTACACCAACCTCATAACTGAGCGCCAGTTCTTTGTTTTTGCTGTCCGCCTTTGGAACGCCCTGCCTGTAAGGATTAAAGCTATACATAACCCACTGCGCTTCAAAAACGAGCTGCGGCACTACTTTTCTAAAAAATAGGCATGCATATATAGTCATTTATTCAACTTCATTTCCCTCTTCCTTCTATTTTCCCTACATTAACGCCTTTTCTTCCTAAACTTCTCCCACTTCTATGTTATTTTCCCTTATTTATTGTATTGTTATAATTGCTGTAAATAACTTAAGCTCAACTTACTTTAATTTAGTTTAAGATCAAACACTGTAAAGTAACTTAAGCTTGTGTGTTTGAAATAATTAAAAAAATAAATAAATATTCCCGAAATGATCCTGACGGAATGTCGGACGGATCCCGAAAACCATCCAGAAATGAACCCATAAAAGTTCCGAAATGACCCTGACATAGTCAAGAAAAAGTCCCGAAATTACCCCGACGGGATACCGGATGAATCCCGAAAACTACCCGGAAATGATCCCGGAAGGATCCTAAAATGATAGCGAAAAAGTCCCTAACTGATTCGGACGGATCCCGAAAACTATCCAGAAATGATTCCGTAAAGGTCCCAAAATCATCCCCAAATAGTCCCGAAAAAGTCGCGAAATTACCCTGACTGGTACCCGGACGAACCCCAAAAATCGTCCAGAAATTATACCGGAAGAGTTCCGAAATGATCCCGAAATAGTGCCGAAAACCATCCCGAAATGATCCCGGAAGGATCCCCAAATGACCACAAAATGCTTCCGAAAAGTTCCGAAATAACTCGGACCGGTTCCCGGACGGATCCCAAAAGCTACCCAGAAATGATGGCGGAAGGGTCCCCAAATTATCCCGGAACAGTCCGGAAACGACCCTGATGGGATCCAGAAATTCTCTCGGCAAGATGCCGAAAATGTTCCGAAATAACCCCGACGGGATCCCAGAAGTATCTTGAAAACTATCCCGAAATTATCGCGACGGGATCCGTCAAGAATACTATCCACAAATGATCCCGTAAGGGTCCCAAAATGATCCCGAAATAGTCCCGAAAAAGTCGCGAAATTACCCTGACTGGTACCCGGACGAATCCCGAAAATCGTCCAGAAATTATACTGGAAGAGTCCCGAAATGATCCCGAAATAGTGCCGAAATAACCCCGACGGGATCACGAAAACCATCCAGAAATGTCCCCCAAAATGCTCCCGAAAAGTTCCGAAATAACTCCGACATGATCCCGGACGTGTTCCGAAAATCATTCAGAAATTATCCCGGAAGGGTCCCAAAATGATCCCGAAATAGTCCCGTAAAGTTCACGAAATAATCCCGACGGACCGCCGGACGGATCCCGAAAGCTATCCAGAAATGATCCCGTAAAGGTCCCGAAATGACTCTGACATAGTCCGGGAAAAGTCCCGAAATTACCCCGACGGAATGCCGGCCGGATCCCGAAAACCATCAAGAAATGATGCGGAAGAGTCCCCAAATGATGCCGAAATAGTCCCGAAATGATCCCAGAAGGATTCCCAATTGATCCCGGAATTGTCTCGAAAAAATTTTAAAATAACCCCGACGGGATCCCGGACGGAGCCCGAAAACTATACAGAAATGATCCCTGAAGAGTCCCAAAATGATCCTGAAATAGTCCCGAAAAAATCCTGAAATGACCCCGACGGAATCCCAGACGGATACCCAAAACCATCCAGAAAAGATCCCGGAAGGGCCTCGATATGACCCTGACGGGATTACAAATGGGGTGAAGCTAATTAATGATAAAAGCACGTTAATAAGGCAGCGGGCGCTTTGAAGCGAATGAAGAGTTACAAACAAGCATACAGGTAAAGCTAATAAAAGCGTGCTAATAAAAACAATTGAAGGAGGGAGGATGGCGGGAGAAGACGGATAGCACCACCAATCGTTTTTTCAAAATTGTTTATATTTCGATTTGTATGAGCCAGACACCAAAAATTATTGATTTAGGAGAACATTTATATTGACTTATAACAATTTATATATTTTGCACCAGAGTGGTTTTTTTTTGGGGGGGGGGGGGGAGGGGGCGGGCGGATACGGGCGGAGACGGAGGGTGTCACTGCTCACTTTGTAAGCCCTCGACTTATTTAACCCATTGAGTTTGTAATATTGGTGAAGGTCAGTACACGCAAAGTTATAATGTGTAAAAATTCTTAAAAAGTAATTATTCGATGGGGTCGTGGGACCCCTTCTCCCCCTTTCCATGTTCGGAAAAAGTTTCGCCAGTTGACTGTTGTCTCTGTCCCAAATTTCATAAAAATCCGTGTAGCCGTTATGGCGTGATTCAGTCACAAAGACGAAAAAGTACAATAATTAAATTACAACTGTTGCTAGGGATCGGGGACCTCCACCTTTCCAAAAAAAAATATTAGTAGTAGATCCTTCTAGACTATTGGCTATATGTGTGCCAAATCTCATCCAAAGCCGTCCAGCCGTTCTTGCGTGATTGAGTCACAAAGACAAACGTCTGGACAAACATCCAAACTTTCCCATTTATAATATTACTAGCCTTTACCCGCGGCACCGTCCGCAAGGAGAAAGTAAAATATATGGGCTATTCACGTTAGCCTGATCTGGGTAATTCTGGGATATGTTTGTACAATATGGGTATCAATCAAATGGAAGTTGTTTACGAGTACTTTGATACGGGGTATTTTTCGTACCCGCCGGTAACTAGGGTCTCGAGATATAAGCGAAAACGTGGACGCTGGTACCCCTAGAATGTGTTTACAGAATATGGATAACAAATGAAAGCTGTTGAAGAGTGCTTTAGCACAGGGTAGTTTTCATACCTATTGGTGACTAGGGTCTCGAGATTGAGACCAAAACGTGGACCGCGGTACCCCTAGAAAGTGTTTTATACAATATGGATAACAAATGAAAGCTGTTGATGAGTGCTTTAGTATAGGGTTATTTGCATACCCCTGGGTGACTAGGGTCTCAAGATATAGGCCAAACCGTGGGCCCGTGTACTAGAGATATACGCCGCCGATAAACGCCGCCGCCGCCGCCGAGATTTTGGTCGTTTTTTGCACGCCGCCGCCGAATGTCAAAAATATCGGCGTGGCGGCGCCGTGTCCGGCGCGTTACTATATTTTCTACTCCGTTTAAGACTGTTTAGGCCATTTATTGTTCATGTCGAAAATTGGTCGGATATGGTCGAAAGTGGTATCAACGGATGCGCATCACTGCCAGTTATAAGAAACTAATTGCGAAATTTAACTCTTTATAACTATTCAAATGTTATTTAAAATAACAGGCGCTTTCGATGTCAGCTTATCGCGGACTTTCCATCATCCAATTCAGCAAGTTATTAAAACAAAATACTAAAAGAAAAGTTATATAATAAATTCATATGCTCACTTTACATTTTTGAAAAAATTAATAAAGAACAATTAATTGAAATAAAATGACCCAAGGCGAACATGTTTTTTAAACTGTCCTCAAGAATAAGCGAAATCAGTGATGCAAAATCCTTTAGTAAGTTCTAGGGGCATAAACACTCCTTTGAAATTATTCTTACCTCATACTTAAGTTGAGGATATATGTACATATGAGAAGGGTTTGAAAAATCGTTTGGGCTTACATTCAAACATCTATAAAATAGCGTCTGAAATGTTAATTTTGATTTTCACACTTCATCCTTCAATACCCAAGTCTCCCGGTTTGACATTTCCTAAAGCTGGCGGCACTATCCAAAACTAGTCCCTTGGAGTGAATCACATTGATTATAGCCTATCAACCAAGTTTAAATATCACCTACACGTTACGGCTCCTTTTACAATTGTGAATACGTAGGCACATATATCTACCAGGTGAGGCTTTGTCCTCACTCAAAGTGGTGAAGCAAAACCTTTCCCAAGACAGTGGAACTAATGACCGTGTGTGATACTACCCTAACGTAGTGGACAGTCGAACTTGTCTGAAAACTGAAGCTGCGCGGTCATCCATAATGAGCTCCTATATCGTAAAGCCGGAAAACAGTAGTTAACAACTTTCAACTTAAAAATCCGTCGACTTTCATTCTAAATTTGATTTAACGAAGACTATTGAAATCAATGTTGTGAACACAAACGTCTGCAATCTTTGGTCTACATTTTAAAAATTTTATCCAGGGTCCTTGTAAAATTTTAATTATATAGATGCGCCGAGTATTATACGGATTTTCACCCATGACGCAAAGACATCTGCTTAGACTGCTTATGATTTCGAGGGCGGCATCTTTGGCCGAATAGTCACTCCCTAACGTTTCAAAATGTAGCTCGGCAGCATAGCGCAACAAAAGTATCCGTTGGAAAGTCTTCGGAGCTACACCTAGAGCTTCTAGGAAAGTGACGTCGACGAAGGTATGAGTTCGAAGTCGCAGTCGTATAGCTTCTGTACTGGCATATGGTGTGAGACTCAGGAGGCGTGGTAGCGACTGGTGGTAGGGATTCCTACTGTTCGCACATCGGAAATTTTAGCTCTTAAAAACAGCCGAAAAAACTGGAGGCGCCCTGTGCAACGATAGTCATGAGTATTAATAGACCATTCATAGCAACCCTAAGTCGCCTTTATGCGTGACCGCCAAGGAGCGACAAATGATTTAAAGAAATTGTGTTCGCGACTATTATTAGGAGTTAACCCTAGGTGAAACTACGCTTTGAACGAGATATACAGGCAAAAGTGTGACTATTTTATGTATCTCTATTTCTTTTCAGCATACGCAGCAGTACCATTTCCAAAGACCGGGGTTAGGTTCGAAGCCTCTCTGGAGCATGCAAACGAGGGACAATCCCTTCGCAAGGAGCTACTCCTGAAAATTTTAGAACGGTCTGCGAGATTTTGATGCAAAAACCACGGATCTTTCCGAAATGGCCAACTCGTTGATTTCTTTAAATACATATAAACAAAAACTTTCCTAAATATTATTTTTTTAAATAGAAAAATCAAGCTTTTAAAGTAAGAACACCGGCGTACGCCGGCGCGCCGCCTACGCCGCCGCCGAAAAAGTGATCGGCGTAAACCTCTACCGTGTACCGTAGACAGAGTTTATACAATATGGATATCAAATGAAGGCTGTTGATGAGTGCTTTAGTAAAGGGTAATTTTCATAACTATTGGTGACTAGGGTCTCGAGATATAGGTCAAAACGTGAACCGGGTTCCCCTAGAATGTGTTTATACAATATGGATAACAAATGAAAGCTGTTGATGAGTGCTTTAATAGAGGGTAATTTGCATAGGGTCTCCAGATATAGGCCAAAACGTGGGCTCGTGTACCCCTAGAGAGAGTTTACAGTATGGATATCAAATGAAAGCTGTTGATGAGTACTTTAGTAAAGGGTAGTTTTCATACATATTGGTGACTAGGGTCTCGAGATATAGGCCAAAACGTGAACCTGGGTACCCCTAGAATGTGTTTATACAATATGGATAACAAATGAAAACTGTTGATGAGTGCTTTAGTACAGGGTAAGTTTCATACCTATTGGTGACTAGGGTCTCGAGATATAGACCAAAACGTGGGCCCGTGTACCCCCAGACAGATTTTATACAATATGGATATCAAATGAAAGCTGTTGATGAGTGCTTTAGTACAGGGTAAGTTTCATACCTATTGGTGACTAGGGTCTCGAGATATAGGCCAAAACGTGAACACGGGTACCCCTAGAATGTGTTTATACAATATGGATAACAAATGAAAGCTGTTGATGATTGCTTTAGTACAGGTTAAGTTTCATACCTGTTTCTTACTAGGGTCTCGAGATATATGCCAAAACGTGGATCAAGGTAACACTAGGATGTGTTTTTACATTATGGGTATCAAATTGAAGCTGTTGATGTGTGCTTTAGTACAGGGTAGTTTTCATACCTACTGGTGATTATTGTCTCGATATATAGGCCAAAACGTGGACCCGGATACCACTAGAATGTGTGTGTAATATGGATATCAAATGAAAGCTGTTGCTGAGAGCTTTAAAGTAATGTTCATTGTGATATTCTATTTAGTCGCATCAACCTGGCAATACTGATAAATATGCATACGAAACCGCAATAAAGACAAGAATTAATAATACCCACATACCTATTTACATACGTACTATTCGATTTGCCTGAGATTTGGTATATAAATTTGCCTATATTAGTATTTACGATCCTTTTTTCCGGGAAGTAGACCAGAGACGGACTGGGACTGTGACTCGGAGTGGGACTGGGACTCGGAATGGGACTGGAACAAAATAGATACCACCCTCTTGGGCTGGCAATAAATGATGAAGAAGAATGAGAAGAATTTGAGATAAGAGAAAAGAAGGAAGGACACTGAGAAAGAGATAGAGTGGATACAGATAGACCAAATTTAGGGCAGAACAATGTCTGCTGGGTCTGCTAGTAAATTACTAAACAAAATATATGTATTTGGCCTTGTCATATCAGAATATGAAACTAATTTTCAGTTTAGTGTACCCATAAATAGTGTTACCGTTAATTTACATTCATTCATTTATATATATATCATGTAAGCGTTGCAAAATCATCAGACCTACGAAAAGAATAAATAAGAATACAAACACAAAAACATAACTGTGAGTACTGTGTTTTTATTTTTCGTCTATAGCATAACGCTAGTATGCTTCGTTTAGAGAGTTTGCTTTTCCATTGATAGTAGCTGATCAGCGTGATTACTTGAAAGTTAAAAAAAATTAAATAATTTAACTTTTCTGTGTTCCCAGTGAAACTAACACAATATGTGATCAATATGGCAAACGTGTCTCTAGTGAAATCAAATAAAGGAAAGGATATGTTATGTGTTGACGGATTTTTTACTATTTTGAGTGGTCCAGAAAAAAAACATTTAATTGGACCTGCTCCAAAAGAGTACAATATAAATGTCGTTCCCGCATTATCACAAAATTTAGTGAAAACCTGCATCATGTCACCTTTTGCCGATAGCCTTAACGTAGTAAAAGCAAATAATTTGGTGAAAAACTAGCGAAAAAAGTTTCCTAAATACACGCCAAATAATCCAGAAATTTGTTGTTGAAACACCCACCCAGAGCTCCGATTACTTATCAAGAACCCTAACCCAAAAAAGAAAAATAAACAGAATCAGAATCAGAAGGTCCATATCAATCTTTCATGACCCGAGATAGCTAGAAGAAATAGTTTGAATGTTTTGGAAAACGAACTTTTAATTTTATCTGAAAAACACGTCCAAGATGAAGTAATAATAATATGCGCCACCAAGTCGTCTATAGAATTACTTGATAAAAGCGACTGTTGGATTATGGATGGAACTTTCGACGTGGTGCCTTCTATAATGCGAAAACTTGTCTCGATACATGGCCGTGTTGAAGGGCAACTGATACTGAAGGGTACTGATACGTATTATTCATTACGAATTGTTAAAGAGCCTGGCTTTTGTTCCCCACAGCGAAGTCTCCGAGTACTATAATCATTTGTATAATACTACCGATGACACGGATATGAGGAATATTTGCTCATGGTTCGAAAGAAATTTTATATACGGAGCCAAATCGCAAACGAAATATTCACCCAAATTTTGGTCAGTGCACGACGAGTCTACAAGCATACATTTTACAAGAACACAAAACAATGTTGAAGCTTGGCATCGTCGCCTGAAGGTTATTGTAGGCAAACGAAATTGTGGGCTGTATAAACTCATAAATAATTTAAAAGCCGAGATGCCTTATGCGAAATCGCAGATTGCCAGAGTTCAAAATGGCCAAAACATAAAACGAAATTTGAGAACATTAAAAGCAAATAAAAAAATTAGAAGAATAACGAAGAAACGATGTGAAGTCCACTTTGTTTCCTAAAAAGAATTGCTAAAAATTTAATCGTTCAATAACTTCTTTTCTACATACATACATACATAAATACATACATATATTATCTATAAAGTAAATTGTTTTTGAATTACACATTTGATTCTTAAAAATCAGAATATGAATGCCTTATTTTCAACAATAAAAACACCCAGAATTTTTGTCTAAAATTATTTGGAAATCAGAATTTTACTTTCCAGGATTATGACCCTTCGTCATTATATCCATCCAGAATTTTGGAATACAGAATTTCGATTCGAAATTATTAAGTCGCGCAGAATTTTTTTTAGTTTTTGCCAGAATTTTGACCCAAAATCATTTTGAAATACAGACTTTAGTCACTATCCCGGTAATATCACCTGATTGACGCACTCAATTGACGGTGGTAAAGAATAAAAACAGCAAACAGTAGAAAACGAGTTATAAATAGGAACTTGCAAAGTGCATTGATTGCCTGATGCGCTAAACGTCAAGCCTTCAATGTGTGGATCGCTGATGATAAACCGTCATGTGCTTTGAAATAGTCGGCTATACGGTATATGAGCTTTGTTTTTTTATTATTTTACTTGTTTTATATGTATAATAATTTAACATAATATAACTTGTAAAATATACATTTTACAAAACTGACAAACTTGGTCTTGAAGACAACAAATTAATTAATAATTAATTATTTACAGACCAGTAAAACCAAATATAACATTAAATACCTTCAGTCTACCCTGGAATTCAAGCAAAAGTGAGAGCTTAAAGAAAAACCATATGGGCTGCAATAAAAAAAATCGTCTAATTAGGTAATATCACTCAATTGGCGGTGGTAAAGAATAAAAACAACAAACAGTAGAAAACGAGTTATAAATAGAAACTTGCAAAGTGCATTGATGGCCTGAGGCGCTAAGGGTCAAGCCTTCAATGTGTGGATCGCTGATGATAAACCGTCATGGGAAAAAGTCGGCTATACGGTCTATGAACTTTGTGTTTTTTTTTTTTCAAATTAACTCGGTTTCTATGTATAATAGTTTAATATAATATAACTTGTAAAATATACATTTTACAAAAATAACAAATTTTATCTTGAACTCAAAAAATGAATATAATAACTCGGGCCGACAAAATTTAACCAACATTCAGACCCAGAAACCAGACTATATATTTCCGAAGGTTTGTGATGCGCTGAATCCAAATCTGGCATCAGAATTGCTCTATCAGCTCCAGTTTTCGAGATATCCTAACATAAATGTGCAAAAAACACCGTTTTTGTCCATATTTCAGGTTATGTAGCCTTGCAGATGTTTTCTTTCTCCAAAATTAAATGGTGGCATCTTTAAACACAAGTCTTCTTCTTTCAAATGAGTTTGCTTAAATATCATTTTTTTTCGCTGAGATATGGCATTTTGAAATTTTCATGTTTCTAAATTTTCCTACAACTGAAAATCGATTAAGATAATATAGACATGACATAGTCGATTACTAATTTTCTTGAATTGAGTCTTATTTTTCTTAAAGTTTTCTCTCACACCATAAGTGTGCTAACTCACCACACACCTACACTATCTTTCCCTCGGGTACCAAGTCACACACAGCCCTAACCCTTAGAAACCACCCCTATCACACCGCAAGCAGGCTTAACCACTTAATCCTTGAGACAGCGTTTTCTCATATATGTGAGTTGGTGAAAGAAAAATCTGCCAGGCTACGTAACCTGAAATATGGGCAAAAACGCTGCTTTTTGCACTTTCAGGTTAGGATACCTCGAAAACAAGCATCCTTAAGTGGAGTGCCATTACCTGTCATTTCGAAGCTTTCAAATATTACCTGTGCAAATATCACAAAATATGTATGGTGTTTTGCTGGCCAGCAATTGAAAAATAATTATGTATATAAAACGCAGTTATACAAATCAGGTTATCGCCAAGGGTGTATGAACGTTACGATGTTTGATGTGGATTTTCACAGCTAACGGATCCACTGCATCGGCTATAGGGTTGATCCCTTTAACAGCACAATCACCCTTTCAAATTTGGTGTGATGAGGATATTCCTAGCAAAGCGCACGGCTATCACGCCGAGGTCATCAAAAATGTTGAGCAACCAAGCTTTTTTGGTAGTCAATTGTATTAATAAAAAAGACAAACCGCAATAAATTTCACTTCAACAATTTATTTTAACAATTTTTAATTTAAGTATAAACGATGCTACGTTGCCGTGCGCTTGAGAAAGATCAAAAAGGAATAATAAAAATCAATATGTGTTGCAATGCTGCTGGCTAGAATTGTCTCAGCGAAGAAAACTGAGACACATATGATGAATTTCATATCAAATCTAATATGCGTTGAACCCGACCCCCTCAGAGTTTGATGATATTTTGCATGGGGTTACATCTTACCCACCCAAACACAACCTCATTTTTAGAAATTGCATTTTCGAAAAATTGTGGTCGTGGCAAGGGATCGAAATATCCGAAAATATTAGAAAAATGACGATAATAGGTACTTTTAAAGTGTGATTACTACGGAATGGCTCTACCGATTTCAAAGACCTTCATACCATTAGAAATGTATTGAAATAAGCTTTCAAAAAAATACACTGTAAAAATTTTTAGTACACTGAAAAAAAATTTTTTTTTAAATAAAATTTAAAACTGAAAAAACACTTCAAAGATGAAGCGATTTTGAAAAATAAAATTTTATTTTAGAAAGGTCTATTTAATATATATAACATATCTGAAAACTAAAATAAAAAACATTTAATTGGACCTGCTCCAAAAGAGTACAATATAAATGTCGTTCCCGCATTATCACAAAATTTAGTGAAAACCTGCATCATGTCACCTTTTGCCGATAGCCTTAACGTAGTAAAAGCAAATAATTTGGTGAAAAACTAGCGAAAAAAGTTTCCTAAATACACGCCAAATAATCCAGAAATTTGTTGTTGAAACACCCACCCAGAGCTCCGATTACTTATCAAGAACCCTAACCCAAAAAAGAAAAATAAACAGAATCAGAATCAGAAGGTCCATATCAATCTTTCATGACCCGAGATAGCTAGAAGAAATAGTTTGAATGTTTTGGAAAACGAACTTTTAATTTTATCTGAAAAACACGTCCAAAATGAAGTAATAATAATATGCGCCACCAAGTCGTCTATAGAATTACTTGATAAAAGCGACTGTTGGATTATGGATGGAACTTTCGACGTGGTGCCTTCTATAATGCGAAAACTTGTATCGATACATGGCCGTGTTGAAGGGCAACTGATACTGAAGGGTACTGATACGTATTATTCATTACGAATTGTTAAAGAGCCTGGCTTTTGTTCCCCACAGCGAAGTCTCCGAGTACTATAATCATTTGTATAATACTGCCGATGACACGGATATGAGGAATATTTGCTCATGGTTCGAAAGAAATTTTATATACGGAGCCAAATCGCAAACGAAATATTCACCCAAATTTTGGTCAGTGCACGACGAGTCTACAAGCATACATTTTACAAGAACACAAAACAATGTTGAAGCTTGGCATCGTCGCCTGAAGGTTATTGTAGGCAAACGAAATTGTGGGCTGTATAAACTCATAAATAATTTAAAAGCCGAGATGCCTTATGCGAAATCGCAGATTGCCAGAGTTCAAAATGGCCAAAACATAAAACGAAATTTGAGAACATTAAAAGCAAATAAAAAAATTAGAAGAATAACGAAGAAACGATGTGAAGTCCACTTTGTTTCCTAAAAAGAATTGCTAAAAATTTAATCGTTCAATAACTTCTTTTCTACATACATACATACATAAATACATACATATATTATCTATAAAGTAAATTGTTTTTGAATTACACATTTGATTCTTAAAAATCAGAATATGAATGCCTTATTTTCAACAATAAAAACACCCAGAATTTTTGTCTAAAATTATTTGGAAATCAGAATTTTACTTTCCAGGATTATGACCCTTCGTCATTATATCCATCCAGAATTTTGGAATACAGAATTTCGATTCGAAATTATTAAGTCGCGCAGAATTTTTTTTAGTTTTTGCCAGAATTTTGACCCAAAATCGTTTTGAAATACAGACTTTAGTCACTATCCCGGTAATATCACCTGATTGACGCACTCAATTGACGGTGGTAAAGAATAAAAACAGCAAACAGTAGAAAACGAGTTATAAATAGGAACTTGCAAAGTGCATTGATTGCCTGATGCGCTAAACGTCAAGCCTTCAATGTGTGGATCGCTGATGATAAACCGTCATGTGCTTTGAAATAGTCGGCTATACGGTATATGAGCTTTGTTTTTTTATTATTTTACTTGTTTTATATGTATAATAATTTAACATAATATAACTTGTAAAATATACATTTTACAAAACTGACAAACTTGGTCTTGAAGACAACAAATTAATTAATAATTAATTATTTACAGACCAGTAAAACCAAATATAACATTAAATACCTTCAGTCTACCCTGGAATTCAAGCAAAAGTGAGAGCTTAAAGAAAAACCATATGGGCTGCAATAAAAAAAATCGTCTAATTAGGTAATATCACTCAATTGGCGGTGGTAAAGAATAAAAACAACAAACAGTAGAAAACGAGTTATAAATAGAAACTTGCAAAGTGCATTGATGGCCTGATGCGCTAAGGGTCAAGCCTTCAATGTGTGGATCGCTGATGATAAACCGTCATGGGAAAAAGTCGGCTATACGGTCTATGAACTTTGTTTTTTTTTTTCAAATTAACTCGGTTTCTATGTATAATAATTTAATATAATATAACTTGTAAAATATACATTTTACAAAAATAACAAATTTTATCTTGAACTCAAAAAATGAATATAATAACTCGGGCCGACAAAATTTAACCAACATTCAGACCCAGAAACCAGACTATATATTTCCGAAGGTTTGTCGCTGAACCCAAATCTGGCATCAGAATTGCTCTATCAGCTCCAGTTTTCGAGATATCCTAACATAAATGTGCAAAAAACACCGTTTTTGTCCATATTTCAGGTTATGTAGCCTTGCAGATGTTTTCTTTCTCCAAAATTAAATGGTGGCATCTTTAAACACAAGTCTTCTTCTTTCAAATGAGTTTGCTTAAATATCATTTTTTTTCGCTGAGATATGGCATTTTGAAATTTTCATGTTTCTAAATTTTCCTACAACTGAAAATCGATTAAGATAATATAGACATGACATAGTCGATTACTAATTTTCTTGAATTGAGTCTTATTTTTCTTAAAGTTTTGTCTCACACCATAAGTGTGCTAACTCACCACACACCTACACTATCTTTCCCTCGGGTACCAAGTCACACACAGCCCTAACCCTTAGAAACCACCCCTATCACACCGCAAGCAGGCTTAACCACTTAATCCTTGAGACAGCGTTTACTCGGATATATGAGTTGGTGAAAGAAAAATCTGCCAGGCTACATAACCTGAAATATGGGCAAAAACGCTGCTTTTTGCACTTTCAGGTTAGGATACCTCGAAAACAAGCATCCTTAAGTGGAGTGCCATTACCTGTCATTTCGAAGCTTTCAAATATTACCTGTGCAAATATCACAAAATATGTATGGTGTTTTGCTGGCCAGCAATTGAAAAATAATTATGTATATAAAACGCAGTTATACAAATCAGGTTATCGCCAAGGGTGTATGAACGTTACGATGTTTGATGTGGATTTTCACAGCTAACGGATCCACTGCATCGGCTATAGGGTTGATCCCTTTAACGGCACAATCACCCTTTCAAATTTGGTGTGATGAGGATATTCCTAGCAAAGCGCACGGCTATCACGCCGAGGTCATCAAAAATGTTGAGCAACCAAGCTTTTTTGGTAGTCAATTGTATTAATAAAAAAGACAAACCGCAATAAATTTCACTTCAACAATTTATTTTAACAATTTTTAATTTAAGTATAAACGATGCTACGTGGCCGTGCGCTTGAGAAAGATCAAAAAGGAATAATAAAAATCAATATGTGTTGCAATGCTGCTGGCTAGAAATGTCTCAGCGAAGAAAACTGAGACACATATGATGAATTTCATATCAAATCCAATATGCGTTGAACCCGACCCCCTCAGAGTTTGATGATATTTTGCATGGGGTTACATCTTACCCACCCAAACACAACCTCATTTTTAGAAATTGCATTTTCGAAAAATTGTGGTCGTGGCAAGGTATCGAAATATCCGAAAATATTAGAAAAATTACGATAATAGGTACTTTTAAAGTGTGATTACTACGGAATGGCTCTACCGATTTCAAAGATCTTCATACCATTAGAAATGTATTGAAATAAGCTTTCAAAAAAATACACTGTAAAAATTTTTAGTACACTGAAAAAAAAATTTTTTTTAAAATAAAATTTAAAACTGAAAAAACACTTCAAAGATGAAGCGATTTTGAAAAATACAATTTTATTTTAGAAAGGTCTATTTAATATATATAACATATCTGAAAACTAAAATGGGGTTTTTTTTTTTTAATTTTTTTAAGTAAATGCATCTCTTGGTTACTTTCTCATATTTGGATATCACGCGTAAATTAATCAACCAATTTGCAAAATTTTTATACCGTTAGAAAGGTATTAAAATCACCTTTGAAAACATGTACTGTAAAGATTCTATATTACACTGAAAAACAATTTTTTTAAATTTTTTTCTACATTTTTATTTCAAACTGGGAAAACACTTCAAAGACAAAGCGATTTAAAAAAAAAAAAAAAATTCAGAAAGGTCGATTTAATATAAAAACTAGAATGGTGTTTTTTTTTCTTTTAAAAAAATTTATATGTAAAACCATCTCTTGTTTACTTTTTTTTTTATTTTGCTATTATTGTGCGACAAAAATGGTACCTAGCTATACTTTGGAAGTTATACAGATACAGATACTATGACTAAGTATTCTAATAGATTCGAACAAGAATCGTATTATCAAATTTTTCAGACACTCACAATAAATATACATACACTTGATAAAGTTAATTTTTTATTTTTATTTATTTAGATTTAATATACAACTTTGCGCAGCTCATATTGCTGACTTTCGGAATATTTGCTTACTTACTAGTTTGTTCAGGTAAACTACGCCTGTCCATGCTAGAGCGTTTGACGTCCGAAAACTTTGTTTTATTTTTTTGTATATCTTTGCTAATTTTTATCAATTCGTAAGATAAATCATGCCCAAAAATGTCTTTAATTTCCTTAGATGTCATGGTGTTTGGTAATAGAGATAATATTTTTTGCTTATCCAAATTATTTGAGCAGTTTTCGATTTGATATTTCATGTTCTCCAAAATTTGTTCGTAGTAAGCTTTGATCTTCTTTAGGTCTTCTGATAAAGTTGACAGTGAACCTCCAAGTGAACCCGAAATACTTTGCGCAATTTGCTGTGTTTTTTTTTGCAGTATGAATCCCTTTCTAAATATTTTCGCTTCATTGGCGATGGATGGCTTGCAAGATGAGGAATAACATGCTTATTTATATTGTCGACGAGTTCGTTGCGTTCGAGTGATTTAGTATAGCTGCTGCATGTTGGAACTTCCTTATATTCTTGATACAATTCACCGCTAGTCAAGTTTTCTTGTGCCTCTTCACTTTCCGTTTCAGTAGAACGCTGATTATCAGCAATCTTGATAGCATCCTTAAGTTTAAAGCGACAACTTTCACAAATACGGCAACGATGAATGTCGGAGACTGCTGGAAAATGCTCAGATATCAGCGCTGCTTCGTTTAAGCTAATGTTTCGAAGTTGAGAGGAACATTTGCTTGATAGCTGCACACATCTGTATTTATTAGTTGATTCCATATCAATGCCTAGTTTCGTTCTGGTCTGTGTCTATCCGTTGTGTTGTTTTTTATAGTCCATGGGTGCTGTGGCAGGTAATGTCAATCTATGTGTCCGTGGTAGGTAACGTTAATATGCGTGTGTGTGTGCGCGGTATTGATACGTCCGAATTGTTGCCTTTTCCAAGGGTTGTTTTTGTAGGTATCTAGACATACCGCTTGTTAGCTAAGCGGTAGGTTGAGGTAGGTAGAAATCGGTGATTTTTGCCGTTTGGTAAATTTTTCGTTTTTGCTTGTTCATTGTTACGTGTTTGGTTGCTGTACCTTCTGGCTTGTGCTGTTTTTTGTAAACTAGTTTTAAGGGTTCAAATATTTCGTCAGAGATAGTGTTGGTTTGTTCGTTTATTATCCTGCCGTCAAATGTTTTTAACTTGTATATCTCTATGTTCTCAAGTACATTGAGCCGCCGACCTTTTCCTTGTACGTGAAGTATTCGAGCCGTTGTTTTGATGTTAGCTGGGGTGCACCCCACTGGAATAAAAAATTTTTACAGTGTATTTTTTCAAAGGTGAATTTAATACCTTTCTAACGGTATAAAAATTTTTGAAATCGGTTGATTAGTTTACGCGTGATATCAAAATATCAGAAAGTAACCAAGAGATGCATTTACTTAAATAAATTTAAAAAAAAGGAAAAAAAAACACCCTTCTAGTTTTCAGATATGTTATATATATTAAATCTACCTTTCTAAAAAAAATTTTTTTTTTTTATCGCTTGGTCTTTGAAGTGTTTTCCCAGTTTGAAAAAAAATTTAGAAAAGAATTAAAATTTTTTTTCTTTCAGTGTAATGTAGAATCTTTACAGTATATGTTTTCAAAGATGATTTTAATACCTTTCTAACGGTATAAAAATTTTTCAAATTGGTTGATTAATTTACGCGTGATATCCAAATATGAGAAAGTAACCAAGAGATGAATTTACTTAAAAAAATTAAAAAAAAAAAAAAAACCCATTTTAGTTTTCAGATATGTTATATATATTAAATAGACCTTTCTAATATAAAATTTTATTTTTGAAAATTGCTTGATCTTTGAAGTGTTTTTTCAGTTTTAAATTTTATTAAAAAAAAATTTTTTTTTCAGTGTACTAAAAATATTTACAGCTTATTTCCATACCTTTCTAATGGTATGAAGATCTTTGAAATCGGTAAAGCCATTCCGTAGTAATCACACGTTAAAAGTACCTATTATCGTCATTTTTCTAATATTTTCGGATATTTCGATACCTTGCCACGCCCACAATTTTTCGAAAATCCAATTTCTAAAAATGAGGTTGTGTTTGGGTGGGTAAGATGTAACCCCATGCAAAATTTCATTAAATTCTGAGGGGGTCGGGTTCAAAATGTACGCTTTTGTCCGCCTTTGATATGAAATTCATCATATGTACATATGCTAATTTCTTTAACTAACTGCAGCCTTCCAATATATCACCGTTTTTTGGCAAATAGGTACATATTATTATGAGAGGGCAAATGCACATCCATACATACTTTATACATTAGACAAATGAATACATATTCTTACGTACATATGTTTATATTTATGTGCCTATTGTGTACATACTTATGTTCAAGAGCGGAATGATGAGTTTGGCAACAGTTAGTTAAAGTTTTTTATGATATGAGTTTAGCTGTTATACGAAGGTGACCAGGTCATATATTAATATTAAGGTGACCAGGTTACAATATTGTTACATTAATTTATTACAGTGCTATTCAAAGTTATTTCTCCCATCTTGCAGTGGTGTCACTTGTGGCTCCGAACAGGGTCGTAGACGAAAATAATCTAAATTGAATTATAACATTAAATTTCAAAACAATAAAATTTTTGAAAATGGGTGTGGCATCGCCCCTTTTATGACTAAGCAATTTCCTGTGTTTCGGGAGCCATAACTCGAAGAAAAATTAACATATCTTAATGAAATTGTGCACACATATTTTCCTTATAGCAGAAAATGTTTCTAGTAAAAATGGATGGGATCTATTAAAGACCACGTCAACTTAGATATAAAATAAAATAATTAAAAAAAATGTTTAAGTTAAACGGTTTTATAGAAAACAATACCTACATGAAGTAATAATAATACTAAAAGCTAGAAAATAATTAGTTAGGTCCTAGGTACTAGTCATCACACTCCTCAGCAATATAGGGCGTTGATCAGACAATTTAATAAAAGCGTTGGGCACGTGATATTTCTAAAAGTGTGAGGCGTTAAGGGTTGGCCAGAAAATGATTATGAGACAAAATTCTGTATTTAAAATTCTGTTTCCAAAATTCTGGATTCAAAATTCTGAGTTACAAAATACACCTATCCCCAGATTTACACGGAAGATCGGTTCCAGACAAAACCGTGTAAAGTGAAATCTTCGTTTTGCTATACAAAAACCGTGTAAAGCGAAAAAACTACCCAATTCAGTCATTTATATAAATAAAACAAAACTAAAACATCTTAAAAACTTAAAACTAAGTATTATTCGAACAAAGAATAACTAATTTCCGTAGTTTTCTTCGAAGTTTTTGGCATTTTAGAAACTTGAAAAATTAACACAAATCACATATGTACTCATGAAGGTTCACGAAAAGATAATTCAATCGATAACTTGTGATAGGATAGGTTAGGTGGTAGCTGCCCTGATAAGGATAGCTCACTTGGACAACACGAAGGTCCGTTGTGATACCACATACACCAAAAATAACGGTGACCTAGATCCAGCTACTTAGAGAATCGTTGGGTAGCAACGATAAAGCTCCGAATGATACCGATCACAACTTTGGATATATCCTCGGGAGATCCAAGTGAGTCGCGACCGAAGTACTTTCGCCTAATTCTGGCAAAAGCTGGAAAATCAAGCATAAAGTGATTTGGTGATTCCACCTCACCATCCTCCATACAGCTGCAGCAGGATGGAGTTTCCAGTATATTGAGACGTACCGCATGGATACCCATGGGACAGTGCCCTGTCAAAACCCCAATGACCATTGATAGGTGAGCCTTAGTGAACCCAATTATTTCAGCAGACCTCCTGCCATCCACTTTCGGCCAGAAAGATCTTGCTACCCTGCAAGACGTGGTATCCGCCCAACGTTTGCTGAGCTGATTCGAGGCCCAGCTATGGAGGAGCAATCCACAGGTGGCCAGCGGGATCCCGAAGTCCCTACAGCCATCTTCATCGGGTTCAGTTGTACCGATGCGGGCTAAGAGATCCGCTTGACAGTTACCCGGGATATCACTATGGCCCGGGACCCAGATAATCTTAATTGTAAAATAATTCGATGCAATCGCAAGCGAGGTCAGGCACTCCGAGACCACCCTCGATCGCACTGTAGTTGAGCTCAAGGCCTTGATAGCCGATATGTTAAATTCCATAACCGTGGTAGCACTGGATACCATTCCATCCACCGCATCCTTAATCGCAGCAATTTCCGCTTGGAATACACTGCAGTGATCAGCCAACTTAAACTTGCGGCTTAAATTTAGCTCTTGACAAAAGACCCCCCCACCAACCTTTCCATCCAGCTTTGACCCATCCGTGAACAAGTTAACCGGTCCCATGCCCCAGATAATTCCTCTTCCCCAATCCTCTCTCTCTGGAATAACTGGGGTGAAGGTTGTATAGGGAGCTGTTATCGGCATACAGTAGTCCGTTCTGTCCGGGATGAAGTCGAAACTGGTAAGAAGGCTAGAGTGTCCGCGGTCAGAAAGTCTATATCCCATATCACGAAGCCTGACCAACGACCTTGCCGCGGCCGCCTTTCCCGCAATATCTACTGGGTATATGTTCAGCATGACGTTCAGTGCCAAGGTAGGCGTTGTTCTGAGAGCGCCACTGATACCGACCAGCGCCGTCCGTTGCACTGACACTAACATTTTGGAGGTGCTCGCCGTGTCCAGTGCTTTCCACCAGACCAGCACCCCATATAGCAGAATCGGTTTGACCACCATCTCATAAAGCCAGTGTACTATTCTTGGCGAGAGTCCCCATCTCTTTCCGATAGCTCCTCTGCAGCAGTACAAGGCAATGGCGGCCTTCTGGCCCGATCTTCCACATTGGGTCTCCAGGACAGTTTCTTGTCCAAAACAATCCCCAAATATTTAACCCTATCAGAAAGTACCAACGGTACCCCTCCAATCGAGGGAGTTCTGAAATCGGGCACCTTATATCTTCTTGTGAAAAGGACCAATTCCGTTTTTCCCGGGTTGACCGCCAATCCACATGATTCAGCCCACCTAGCCACAGTATCCAGGTAGCCCTGAAGAACATCGCGCAGGGCGCCCAGAAATTTGCCTCTGACTAGGATAGCGAGGTCATCTGCATAGGCAACCACCCGACAACCATTGGCTTCCAGCTCCACAAGAAGCTCGTTGACTACCACAACCCAGAGGAGAGGAGATAGGACACCCCCCTGTGGCGTGCCCCTGCACACCTTCCTCTTAATTATGGCCCCTCCCCACTCCGCTGCGACAATTCTGCCGCATAGAAGTTTGCTAATAAATTCAACCAGAGCCGCCTCGACTCCTAAACCCACCAGAGCTCTTTCGATTGACCCCGGTAAGACATTGTTAAAAGCTCCCTCGATGTCTAGAAAGGCACCCAGAGCATACTCTTTGTGTTCTAGGGACCCCTCTATTTGCTTTACAATCGAATGGAGAGCCGTTTCCGTCGATCTGCCCTTGCAGTACGCATGTTGTGAAGCCGACAGTAACCCCCGAGGTATCCTTTCCCGTAGGTACAGGTCAATCAACCGCTCAAACGTCTTAAGAAGAAACGACGAGAGACTGATTGGCCTGAAATCCTTAGGTGATACATGAGAGCTTCTGCCGGCCTTCGGAATGAAAATAACCCTAAACGTGTGCCAAGACTTCGGGATTTAGTTAAGCCTGAGGCAGTTAGTATATATGATGGCCAACCAGCGGCAGGAAATCCCCAAAGACCTTTGAAGCTGCGCAGGAATGATTCCATCCGGGCCCGGATCGATAACTTACCAGTTCAAACCAAAAAAAACTCGCAATAATAGTAAAAATTATGGTTTTTGTTCAAATTTTCATCAAACGATTTTCCTTCCACATGAACTGCATACTCTGCATTTGGTTATGTATGTACATACATATTCACAATAAGGGGAATCCCTCAATATTGCAATCAGTGGTGCCCAGGGGACTCAATAAGGTTTTTAATGATTTGTGAATCTTCGGAGTTTTTCAAATTTTGCTGATTTATGAACCGGGTAAAAACGAAATCGTGTAAAACAAGTACCGTGTAAATCGGGGGATAGGTGTACTGTATGTTAAAATGCAGTTTCCAATATTCTGTTTTTCATAATTCTGTTTAAAAAAATTCTGGATAGTAAAAATTCTGTTTTTCAAAATGCTGTATTGAGGAGTGCGCACTTTTTTCTTTATCCATATGCTTTTCCTATTTCTCAATACATCATTTTGAATAACAAAAACAAACTTAGGCGAGACTTCTAATGAAATATAGTTGTACTTCACCACAAACTAAAAAAATAGGAATAAATTACTAAACAAAATATATGTATTTCGCCTTGTCATATAAGAATATGAAACTAATTTTCAGTTTAGTGTACCCATAATAAATACTTGAGTGTTACCGTTAATTTACATTCTTTCATTTATATATATATCATGTTATTGTAAGCGTTGCAAAATCATCAGACCTACGAAAAGAGTAAATAAGAATACAAACCCAAAAACATAACTATGAGTACTCTGTTTTTATACTCAGTTGAGCAGAGCTCACAGAGTATATTAAGTATGATTGGATAACGGTTGGTTGTACAGGTATAAAGGAATAGAGATAGATATAGACTTCCATATATCAAAATCATCAGGATAGAAAAAAAATTTGATTGAGCCATGTCCGTCCGTCCGTCCGTCCGTTAACACGATAACTTGAGTAAATTTTGAGGTATCTTGATGAAATATGGTATGTAGGTTCCTGAGCACTCATCTCAGATCGCTATTTAAAATGAACGATATCGGACTATAACCACGCCCACTTTTTCGATATCGAAAATTTCGAAAAACGGAAAAAGTGCAATAATTCATTACCAAAGACAAATAAAGCGATGAAATTTGGTAGGTGAGTTGAACTTATGACGCAGAATAGAAAATTAGTAAAATTTTGGACAATGGGAGTGGCACCGCCCACTTTTAAAAGAAGGTAATTAAAAAGTTTGCAAGCTGTAGTTTGGCAGTCGTTGAAGATAGCATGTTGAAATTTGGCAGGAACGTTACACCTATTATTATATGTGAATTAGCAAAATCGGAGAAGGACCACGCCCACTTAAAAAAAATTTTTTTAAAGTAAAATTTTACCAAAAAATTTAATATCTTTACAGTATATAAGTAAATTATGTCAACATTCAACTCCAGTAATGATATGGTGCAACAAAATACAAATTAAAAGAAAATTTTAAAATGGGCGTGGCTTCGCCCTTTTTCATTTAATTTGTCTAGGATACTTTTAATGCCATAGATTTTATGACGTTAACTGTTTTCTGTGAAAATGGGCGAAATAGGTTGAAGCCACGCCCAGTTTTTATACACAGTCGTCCGTCTGTCCTTCCGCATGGCCGTTAACACGATAACTAGAGCAAAAATCGACATTTATTTACTGAACTTAGTTCACGTACTTATCTGAACGCACTTTATCTTGGTATAAAAATGAACGAAATCCGACTATGACCACGCCCACTTTTTCGAATTCGAAAATTACGAAAAATGAAAAAATGCCATAATTCTATACCAAATACGAAAAAAGGGATGAAACATGGTAATTGGATTGGTTTATTGACGCAAAATATAACTTTAGAATAAACTTTGTAAAATGGTTGTGACACCTACCATATTAAGTAGAATAAAATGAAAAAGTTCTGCAGGCGAAATAAAAACCCTTGAAATCTTGGCAGGTATTACATATATAAATAAATTAGCGGTATCGAACAGATGATGTTCTGGGTCACCCTGGTCCACATTTTGGTCGATATCTGGAAAACGCCTTCACATATACAACTACCACCACTCCCTTTTAAAACTCTCATTAATACCTTTAATTTGATACCAATATCGTACAAACACATTCTAGAGTCACCCCTGGTCCACCTTTATGGTGATATCTCGAAAATGCGTCCACCTATAGAACTAAGCCCCACGCCCTTTTAAAACACTCATTAACACCTTTCATTTGATACCCATATCGTACAAACATATTCTAGGGTCACCCCTGGTCCACCTTTATGGCGATATTTCGAAAAGGCGACCACTTTTAGAACGAAGGCCCACTCTCTTTTAAAAATACTCATTAACACCTTTCATTTGATACCCATATCGTACAAACAAAGTCGAGAGTCACCCTTGGTCCACCTTTATTGCGATACCTCGAAAAGGCGTCCACATGTAGAACTAACGCCCACTCCCTTTTAAAATACTTATTAACACTTTTCGTTTGATACCCATATTGTACAAACGTATTCTAGAGCCACCCCTGGTCCACCTTTATGGCGATATCTCGAAAAGGCGACCACCTATACAACTACCACCACTCCCTTTTAAAACCCTCATTAATACCTTTAATTTGATACCCATATCGTACAAACACATTCTAGAGTAACCCCTGGTCCTCCTTTATGGCGATATTTCGAATCGGCGTCCACCTATAGAACTAAGGCCCACTCCCTTTTAAAATACTCATTAACACCTTTCGTTTGATACCCATATTGTAGTCACCCCTGGTCCACCTTTATGGCTATATCTCGAAAAAGCAACCACCTATACATCTACCACCAGTACCTTTTAAAACCCTAATTAATACCTTTAATTTGATACCCATATCGTACAAACAAATTCTAGGGTAACTCCTGGTCCACCTTTATGGCGATATCTCGAAACGGCGTCCACCTGTGGAACTAAGGATCACTCCCTTTTAAAATACTCATTAGCACCTTTCTTTTTGATACCCATATTGTACAAACAAATTCTAGGGTCACCCCTGGTCCACCTTTATAGAGATATCTCGAAACGGCGTTCACCTATGGAACTAAGGATTCCTCCCTTTTAAAATACTCATTAACACCTTTCATTTGATACCCATATCGTACAATCACATTCTAGAGTCACCCCTGGTCCACCTTTAGAACTATGGCCCACTCCCTTTTAAAATACTTTTTAATACCTTCCATTTGATACACATGTCATACAAACACATTCCAGGGCTTCCCTCGGTTCATTTTCCTACATGGTTATTTTCCCTTATGTTGTCACCATAGCTCTCAACTGAGTATGTAATATTCGGTTACACCCGAACTTAACCTTCCTTACTTGTTATTTTTCGTTTATAGCATAATGCTAGTATGCTTCGCTTAGGGAGTTTGCTTTTCCATTGATAGTAGCTGATCAACGTGATTACTTGAATGTTAAAAAAATTAAATAATTTAACTTTTCTGTGTTCCCAGTGAAACTAACACAATATGTGATCAATATGGCAAACGTGTCTCTAGTTAAATCAAATAAAGGAAAGGATATGTTATGTGTTGACGGATTTTTTACTATCTTGAGTGGTCCAGAAAAAAAAAAACATTTAATTGGGCCTGCTCCAAAAGAGTACAATATAAATGTCGTTCCCGCGTTATCACAAAATTTAGTGAAAACCTGCATCGTATCATTAAGCATTCTGAATATCACCTTTTGCCGATAGCCTTAACGTAGTAAAAGCAAATAGTTTGATGTAAAAGCTAGCGAAAAAAAGTTTCCTAAATACACGCCAAATAATCCAGAAATCTGTTGTTGAAACACCCACCAAGAGCTCCGATTACTTACCAAGAACCCTAGCTCAAAAAAGAAAAATAAACAGAATCAGAATCAGAAGGTCAACGGCAATCCTTCATGACCGGAGATAGTTAGAAGAAATAGTTTGAATGTTTTGGAAAACGAACTCTTAATTTTATCTCAAAAACACGTTCAAAATGAAGTCATAATAATATGCGCCACCAAATCGTCAATAGAATTACTTGATAAAAGCGACTGTTGGATTATGGATGGAACTTTCGACGTGGTGCCTTCTATAATGCGAAAACTTGTCTCGATACATGGCCGTGTTGAAGGGCAACTGATACTGAAGGGTACTGATACGTATTTTTCATTACGAATTGTTAAAGAGCCTGGTTTTTGATCCCCACGGCGAAGTCGCCGAGTACTATAATCATTTGTATAATACTGCTGATGACACGGAAATGAGGAATATTTGCTCATGGTTCGAAAGAAATTATATATACGGAGCCAAATCGCAAACGACATATCACCTAAATTGTGGTCAGTGCACGACGAGTCTACAAGCATACATTTTACAAGAACACAAAACAATGTTGAAGCTTGGCATCGTCGCCTGAAGGTTATTGTTGGGAAACGAAATTGTGGGCTGTATTAACTCATAAATGATTTAAAAGGCGAGATGCCTTATGCGAAATCGCAGATTGCCAGAGTTCAAAATGGCCAAAACATAAAACGAAAGTTGAAAACATTAAAAGTAAATAAAAAAAATAGAAGAATAACGAAGAAGCGATGTGATTTAAGTCCACTTTGTTTCCTAAAAAGAATTGCTAAAAATTTAATCGTTCAATAACTTCTTTTCTACATACATACATACATAAATACATACATTTATTATCTATAAAGTAAATTGTTTTTGAATTACACCTTTGATTCTTAAGAATCAGAATATGAGTGCCTTATTTTCAACAATAAAAACACCCAGAATTTTTGTCTAAAATTATTTGGAAATCAAAATTTTACTTTCCAGGATTATGACCCTTCGTCATTATATCCATCCAGAATTTTGGAATACAGAATTTTTATTCGAAATTATTAAGTCGCGCAGAATTTTTTTTAGTTTTTGCCAGAATTTTGACCCAAAATCATTTTGAAATACAGACTTTAGTCACTATCCCGGTAATATCACCTGATTGGCGCATTCAATTGACGGTGGTAAAGAATAAAAACAGCAAACAGTAGAAAACGAGTTATAAATAGGAACTTGCAAAGTGCAATGATTGCCTGATGCGCTAAACGTCAAGCCTTCAATGTGTGGATCGCTGATGATAAACCGTCATGTGTTTTGAAAGGGTCGGCTATACGGTATATGAGCTCTGTTATACTCAGTTGAGCAGAGCTCACAGAGTATATTAAGTTTGATTGGATAACGGTTGGTTGTACAGGTATAAAGGAATCGAGATAGATATAGACTTCCATATATCAAAATCATCAGGATCGAAAAAAAATTTGATTGAGACATGTCCGTCCGTCCGTCCGTTATCACGATAACTTGAATAAATTTTGAGGTATCTTGATGAAATTTTGGTATGTAGGTTCCTGAGCACTCATCTCAGATCGCTATTTAAAATGAACGATATTGGACTATAACCACGCCCACTTTTTCGATATCGAAAATTTCGAAAAACCTAAAAAGTGCAATAATTCATTACCAAAGGCAGATAAAGCGATGAAATTTGGTAGGTTAGTTGAACTTATGACGCAGAATAGAAAATTAGTAAAATTTTGGACAATGGGAGTGGCACCGCCCACGTTTAAAAGAAGGTAATTTAAAACTTTTGCAAGCTGTAGTTTGGCAGTCGTTGATGATATCATGATGAAATTTGGCAGGAACGTTACTCCTATTACTATATGTAAATTAGCAAAATCAGAGAAGGACCACGCCCACTTTAAAAAAAAAATTTTTTTAAGTAAAATTTTAACAAAAAATGTAATATCTTTACAGTATATAAGTAAATTATGTCAAAATTCAACTCCAGTAATGATATGGTGCAACAAAATACAAAAATAAAAGAAAATTTCAAAATGGGCGTGGCTCCGCCCTTTTTCATTTAATTTGTCTAGGATACTTTTAATGCCATAAGTCGAACAAAAATTCACCGATCCTTATGAAATTTGGTAGGGGCATAGATTTTATGACGTTAACTGTTTTCTGTGAAAATGGGCGAAATCGGTTAAAGCCACGCCCAGCTTGTATACACAGTCGTCCGTCTGTCCTTCCGCATGGCCGTTAACACGATAACTAGAGCAAAAATCGAAATATCTTTACTGAACTTAGTTCACGTACTTATCTGAACGTAGTTTATCTTGGTATAAAATTGAATGAAATCCCACTATGACCACGCCCACGTTTTCTATATCGAAAACTACGAAAAATGAAAAAATGCCATAATTCTATACCAAATACGAAAAAAGGAATGAAACATGGTAATTGGATTGGTTTATTGACGCGAAATATAACTTTAGAAAAAACTTTGTAAAATGGTTGTGACACCTACCATATTAAGAAGAAGAAAATGAAAAAGTTCTGCAGGGCGAAATAAAAACCCCTTGAAATCTTGTCAGGTATTACATATATAAATAAACTAGACGGCCCGGCAGATGTTATCTTGCCCGGTAATATTCCTGCCAGTGCTTTACAAACTTTTCCTGGAAACGGAAGCATCTGTCATTTAGAAGCCCCTATAAACAATTCCGCACCCCGCTTCCTATCTCAAGCTTTACCTCTCCGTTCGCTTTCTTTCTCTTTTCTCCTTTAAATATTTCTTTATTTTTCCTTTTTCTTTCCCCTTCCTATTCATTTCCCTTTTCCATTTCCCTTTCTCTTTCCCTTTTTTCCCCTTTTCCTTTCCCTTTTCCTTTCATTTAGAAAAGAGGTGTGGCACTCCCCAATTTAACGCCTTCAGATAAACTTTAAGGAAAACACAAATAGTTGAAATTCGAGATCAATCCCACAGACTTCCAACGATTGTCCTTGCGATTTATTGATTGTCATCGCAAAAGCCAATCGAACGGGAAACTGAATCCGCTTGATTTGGAATGGAAGATCAGATGGAATAATCGGAATTCGTGGGATAAGGACTTCCTCTCCCTTGAATTTGCCCTTGATGTTCGTAGCTTGAATCACATTTTTCATCAGTTTCTTGACGGACAACCGCGTACCGTTGCACAATTTCGGATGATTCAGATTCCGCAACATGATCATGATCGATTCCTCTTTCAATTGTAAATTATGCGGCGGAGTTCTTGGCACATCAAGCGAGTTCAAAAACTCTGTCGGATAGTTTGTCGCTTCATCCTCGTCGGGCACGCTGTCAACGGATTTGTGCGAATGCAGTTCTCCAGCTATTTGACTTTGAATAATCAAATTCAAGCTATCGACGTCCTTATTCTTCGCTGCAAGTATTTCCCGTTCACTAATCCAGTCGAGATTTTTATAATTTTGTGCAATGCCGGGGAACACTTTGGTGATGAGTTCTTCTTTCGACGATGTGAACTCGCAAAAATTTGCCGGGAACGATATTAATCCAGTGGTAACATTAACAGGTATTTGGCCATTGCCAAGCGCCAGCAGTTGTCTCGAGAATTCAAGAGCCGATGAGTCGTTCTGCAACGCAACTCTCATGTTCGTGGTCAATTTCAACTTCTTGACATGCCGCCACAAAAACGACGATTTCAGGCATGCATTAAGCTCATCGGCTGCAGTAGATTTCGGAATGACAAGTAACGTTTGGCGAAAATCTCCGGAGAGCAATATCATAGCCCCACCAAATTGTCTCGAATCCCCTCGTAAATCCTTCATCGTTCGGTCAACTGCCTCAAAAGCTCGTTTATGCGACATCGTGCATTCATCCCAAATGATGATTTTGCATGCTCGCATCAATTTCGCTGTCGCTGAATTCTTGGTCATTGTGCACGTTGGCTTGTCTACCGTGAGTATATTCATCGGCATTTTTAAAGCTGAATGTGCAGTTCGACCGCCTTCCAACAATATGGCAGCAATGCCAGAGGAAGCAACAGCCAACGCAATTTGAGATTTTGCCCGAATTGTAGCCAGAATCAAAGAAATGACGAATGTATTTCCTGCCCCACCGGGAGCATCGAGAAAGTAAATGCCTCCCGTTCCATCGTCAACAGCCTTCATCAGGGAATCGTACACGTCCTTCTGCTCTGCATTCAACAGCTACACATTTGTTCGGACTCTTTCGGCCAGCTCATCTCGATCATAGTCTTGCTCCCGTTGCAGCTCCCGATTGAATGCATCGTTTATCGAACGATTTGGCGCTGGCATTCCCAATGTTGACACCAGACTGCCGCACATGAGGATGCACATGTCTTCGATCAGAACTAACGCTTCGTTGCGCATGTCGTCATTAATTTGAAGATCGAAATTCAAAGTTGTCATGCGAAATCTGCGTAAAATGTCGTCAGCCATCTCGTCCTTATATTTGTCCCACAATGCGGTCGGGTCCGATGGATGACATGCAGCTAAGATGATCGCAAACAATGCACGTATTTGATTCGCTGGCGAAGAAACAGTTGCATCGGCGAGAGTGGAGTCCCAATGTGTATCGTTTTCAAGCAAATTCAAACGTTGGCAAGCCTCTCGAAAAGTGGCGCATAGATCACCATCCACAGTACGCAGGGAATCGAAGGATGTAGGGCCTCTGATGTTAACCAAAAGCAAGCGAAGACAGAAGCATTCGTCTTGGCGTAGATGAACTGTGTATATTCGTCCGAGATCATCGGTGGAATAGACATCAGTAAAGCCAGCAACAACATTACCTTTTTTCCGGCGTTGAAACCTCTTTGATGCAGCGTTAAATGTATAATAGCGTGGCATTTCCGAATATAGTAAAGTCCTTGCGAACGGATCGCTTTGGCATGTTGAAAAGAAATTTGTCAACGTTGTAGCTGGTGGCTGTTCTGCTCTTTGCGCTGCATTTGCGTCCGTAAAGTAGACACGCTGGCCGTTCTCTAAGTGTACTGCCAAATGTACCACAGTCGGGTGACGTTCATGAATCGGAAACGAAAACAGCCGCCAAATTGCCTCGTTACAACTCACGTAACGTCCAAGTTGAAATTGCGTTACCTCGTCTTTTGCATTCGGTTCAACAATGCCAAATACCGCCATGTCGCTCCCTTTGTTCACATATTTGCAAACGTATTTGATGGATTTAATGGAATTGCAGTACTCAACATTGCAGTGAGTTGAGAACGTTTTCGACAAAAGCGGACAATATGGAACGATGCAGCGGTTATCGACGATGACATTGTTTCCTTTCACTTTCATCACGATTGATTTGCCATTGTCATCTGGAGAGCGACGCCGATACAAT
Organism: Eurosta solidaginis; assembly: GCF_040869045.1. Classification (NCBI taxonomy): domain Eukaryota; kingdom Metazoa; phylum Arthropoda; class Insecta; order Diptera; family Tephritidae; genus Eurosta; species Eurosta solidaginis. The sequence continues at coordinate 187,997,152 of NC_090319.1, read as the reverse complement.
GGATATCCGTCGATTCCAGAGATTGTGTCAGCCACCAACGGACGGGGGAAACGCTTTGTGCAATTTCCGTTTTCCATGCACGGCGAGTCTGGGTTGTGGACTCCGCAAAGCCCATGGATCATGTTCGTTGTCACAACGGAATACAGCTCCGGATCAGTTTCTGGATCTGGTATTTCGGCCGAAATGATCGAATCAATATCATCTGGACGGATCGTGCAGAGCATCCAAAGAAAAATGTGTGCATGTGGTAAGCCACGCTTCTGCCATTCAACCGAATACATCCAACAACGGATTATGCCAAAAACCTTATGCTTAACGATGTAATCCATGAGTACTTTGATCTTTTGGCTGAACACTCGTGCAATGATGTCATGTCGATCGCTGGATGTTTGTCCTGTCAGCAAGAGATTCGTTATTTCAGGCCATTTCGGATTGCAAGTGAACGTGATGAATAAATCCGGCCGTCCGTAATTCCGCGCATACGTCATCGCATCCTGAGCGTACTCATGCATGTGGCGCGGGCTTCCAACTTAAGTAGCTGGAAGAATGGTCAAACAACCGATGGTGGTTGCGTCTCCTTCAGTAGCCATGGCATCACGCAAGTGTATGTATTCATCTGATCGTAACTTGGACTGATTGAAACGAATGAAATTGAGGCGCTCCATTTCGACCTTGACGTACATGTCAACGCAGTACTGTTGAAACAATCGGCGATATCTCAACAGATGATTGTCAACATCGCGCGAATCATCAAACGATACGCATAAAAATTCATTGAGCTGACCTTCTTATTTGTTTCTTCTCCTGAAATATGAATTCGAACTCGGTTGCAAAATAAAATAGAAGTGATGACTTATAAACAAACCTGTCGTTCGATTAACCATCTTTATATTGAAGTGATATCCATCCTCTCCACGACAGAACATCAACGGGTATTGAAGTGCATCTTATGACCGATGCGTCTAGTAAACGCGCTTCAATTGTCCACCATCCCGACGGTAAAGAACAATATCGCGTGATTCCTTATTCTCGCCAACAATCACCACTGCGACTTTATTTATAGTGGGAGCATTGAATTGTCATGCATGGCCTACAGCGGGTCTTTTGTCTGCTCTAATAATGATTTTGTGGTCGTCTTAAGGCATCATATCCAATGCTGTTTTGAACAATCTGACCAATTCATTATGCTCATGCAGAAGATTTTGTAATTGTTCGATCATTTCACGTTTAGTCGCAGTAAAAATTGCATAACGCTGATCTGGTTCAATTGCCGAATCACCAATGAAATAGATCTGAAGGAACTTATAATCTTCGTTCGGTAGTGGTAACAAAGCGCCCGCTCGATGGTGAATTTGCCCTTGAATCTGAATGTTTGGAAGCAATTTCAAAAAAATATAACAATAAGTGTTCATTTTGATAATAATGGGACATCATTACTTTAAAAGTGGGATTGTAGCCGGGTACATCAACAACTTGGGCTCCAAATGATGTCATTTGAAAGCATCCGTTATATTTTTGTGTATTCTCTAGAAAATGTTTTGATTGGATTGTATTTCCATAGAGTAACGAATACAATGGCTCTGGCGGGTGGGTTAAAACGGGTAATTTCACTTTGCCACCAGCGCAGCATAAGCCGGGAGTTTCTGATTGAAACTTCAAAGCATTGCAATGCTGGCATACGACCGACAATGAGCCGATATCAACGCAGCGATGATCTTTGTAGGCTATTGCGGAATCTTATTCGAAAGTAGCGCGATTCAAGCCTGCATTTATGGCTGGTGTTCTAACAACATTTTGTTGAATTTGTGGTGATGATTGTGCAGCGCGAACTTGTGAAATATGGGCACGTTTCCATTCATTTTCTTCTGCACGTTCCCCTTGCGTTTGATTATCACGGACATTCTGACTAATTATTGCACGGCGTGTACGTCGTCTAAGATTTGATCGTCTAATAGGAGGCATTAGTCAAACAAGTAACTCTAGCTAAAATGCAATAAAGTAATTTTTGACTAATCCGAATAAAAAGAAAATTCTTAAAAAAAAAATACTTATGGAATGAATGTATCGCAATATATGCCCGCAGTTCTAGAAGATAACCTCACTTTTTACACGTAAACTTATTTTCTTAAAAAATGATCGAATTGATAAATATCGCAAAAGAATTTCAATTGCTCGTAATGCTTGTACCGTTTGTGGATGTGATACGCGATATATGACTATCCGAAATCAGAAAAATAAATTGATGAATACGAAAATCAGAAAAACTCGAATCAATTGCAGCAAGAAAAATAGCACATTTGTTTAATAAAAAATGACAATGAGAAAAGTGCACCTGTCAAATTACGCTCATCTAAAGCACAGCGCCATCTGTTATTTATCCCGTTAATTTCTCCACTCAAAATGCAATTTTATCACAATGAATTTCACAATTATCCGAAACTTACAGAAACACAGCACCATCTGTTATTTATCTCGTTATATTAATAATCAATTTTCGATTTCTCCAATTTTACGACGTTTCCGCAGGGTTTTCCCAAAATTTTCTTTCGTAAAAACCTCCTAGCAATTACGAAGAACTGAAAAAAAAATTTGAGCCAATTCGGTCCTGCCGTTCTCAATTGATGAATTACTATTCATTTTTCACACCATTTTTATATATATAGATTAGCGGTATCCAACAGGTGATGTTCTGGGTCACCCTGGTCCACATTTTGGTCGATATTTGGAAAACGCCTTCACATATACAACTACCACCACTCCCTTTTAAAACTCTCATTAATACCTTTAATTTGATACCAATATCGTACAAACTCATTCTAGAGTCACCCCTGGTCCACCTTTATGGCGATATCTCGAAAAGGCGACCACCTATACAACTACCGCCACTCCATTTTAAAACCCTCATTAGTATCTTTAATTTGATACCCATATCGTACAAACACATTCTAGAGTCACCCCTGGTCCACCTTTATGGCGATATCTCGAAAAGGCGTCCACCTATAGAACTAAGCCCCCCGCCCTTTTAAACTACTCATTAACACCTTTCATTTGATACCCATATCGTACAAACAAATTCTAGAGTCACCCCTGGTCCACCTTTATGGCGATATCTCGAAAAGGCGACCACCTATACAACTACCACCACTCCCTTTTAAAACCCTCATTAATACCTTTAATTTGATACCCATATCGTACAAACACATTCTAGAGTCACCCCTGGTCCACCTTTATGGCGATATTTCGAAACGGCGTCCACCTATAGAACTAAGCTCCACACCCTTTTAAAATACTCTTCAACACCTTTCATTTGATACCCATATCGTACAAACAAAGTCTAGAGTCACCCCTGGTCCACCTTTATTGCGATACCTCGAAAAGGCGTCCACCTGTAGAACTAACGCCCACTCCCTTTTAATATACTCATTAACACCTTTCGTTTGATACCCATATTGTACAAACGTATTCTAGAGTCACCCCTGGTCCACCTTTATGGCGATATCTCGAAAAGGCGACCACCTATACAACTACCACCACTCCATTTTAAAACCCTCATTAATACCTTTAATTTGATACCCATATCGTACAAACACATTCTAGAGTCACCCCTGGTCCACCTTTATGGCGATATTTCGAAACGGCGTCCACCTATAGAACTAAGGCACGCTCCCTTTTAAAATACTCATTAACACCTTTCGTTTGATACCCATATTGTACAAACGCATTCTAGAGTCACCCCTGGTCCACCTTTAGGGCGATATCCCTAAATGGCGTCCACCTATAGAACTATGGCCCACTCCCTCATAAAATACTCTTTAATGCCTTTCATTTGAGACACATGCCATACAAACACATTCCAGGGTTTCCCTCGGTTCATTTTCCTACATGGTTATTTTCCTTTATGTTGTCACCATAGCTCTCAACTGAGTATGTAATGTTCGGTTACACCCGAACTTAACCTTCCTTACTTGTTTTTTTATTATTTTACTTGTTTTATATGTATAATAATTTAATATAATATAACTTGTAAAATATACATTTTACAAAACTGACAAACTTGGTCTTGAGGACAACAAATTAATTAATAATTAATTATTTACAGACCAGTAAAACCAAATATAACATTAAATACTTTCAGTCTACCCTGGAATTCAAGCAAAAGCGAGAGCTTAAAGAAAAACCAAATGGGCTGCAATAAAAAAAATATCGTCTAATGAGGTAATATCACTCAATTGACGGTGGTAAAGAATAAAAACAAACAGTAGAAAACGAGTTATAAATAGAAACTTGCAAAGTGCATTGATTGCCTGATGCGCTAAACGTCAAGCCTTCAATGTGTGAATCGCTGATGATAAACCGTCATGGGTTTTGAAACAGTCGGCTATACGGTCTATAACCTTGTTTTTTTTTATACTCAGTTGAGCAGAGCTCACAGAGTATATTAACTTTGATTGGATAACGGTTGGTTGTACAGGTATAAAGGAATCGAGATAGATATAGACTTCCATATATCAAAATCATCAGTATCGAAAAAAAATTTGATTGAGCCATGTCCGTCCGTCTGTTCGCCCGTCCGTCTGTCCGCTAACACGATAACTTGAGTAAATTTTGAGGTATCTTGATGAAATTTGGCATGTAGGTTCCTGGGAACTCATCTCAGATCGATATTTAAAATGAACGATATCGGACTATAACCACGCCCACTTTTTCGATATCGAAAATTTCTAAAAACCGAAAAATTGCGATAATTCATTGTCAAAGACGGATAAAGCGATGAAACTTGGTAGGTGGGTTGACCTTATGACGCAGAATAGAAAATTGGAAGATTTTGGATAATGGGCGTGCCACCGCGCACTTTTAAAAGAAGGTAGTTTAAAGGTTTTGCAAGCTGTAATTTGGCAGTTGTTGAAGATATCATGATGAAATTTGGCAGAAACGTTACTACTATTACTATATATGTCCTATATACAAATTAGCAAAATCGGATGAAAAACACGCCCAGTTTTTAAAAAAAAATTTTTAAAAGTCAAATTTTAACAAAAAATTTAATATCTTTACTTATATATGATATGGTGCAACAAAATACAAAAATAAAAGAAAATTTCAAAATGGGCGTGGCTCCGGTCATTTTCATTTGGTTTGTCTAGAATACTTTTAATGCCATAAGTCGAACAAAAATTTACCAATCCTTCTTAAATTCGGTAGAGGCATAGATTCTATGACGGTAACGGTTTTCTGTGAAAATGTGCGAAATCGGTTGAAGCCACGCCCAGTTTTTATACACAGTCCACCGTCTGTCCTTCCGCTCGGCCGTTAACACGATAACTTGAGCAAAAACCTATATTTATTTACTAAACTTAGTCCACGTACTTATCTGAAGTCACTTTATCTTGGTATAAAAAATGGCCGAAATCCGACTATAACCACGCCTACTTTTTCGATATCGAAATTACGAAAAATGAAAAAAGTGCCATAATTCTATACCAAATACCAAAAAAGGGATGAAACATGGTAATTTGATTGCTTTATTGACGAAAAATATAACTTTAGAAAAAACGTTGTAAAATGGGTGTGACACCTACCATATTAAGTAGAAAAAAATGAAAAAGTTTTGCAGGGCGAAATCAACAGCCCTTGGAATCTTGGCAGGAATACTGTTCGTGGAATTGCATATATAAATAAATTAGCAGTACCCGACAGATGATTTTCTGGATCACCCTGGCCCCCATTTTGGTCGATATCTCGAAAACGCCTTCACATATACATCTAAGGGCCATTCGCTTTTAAAACCCTCATTAATACCTTTAATTTGATACCCATATCATACAAACACATTCTAGAGTCGCCCCTGGCCCACTTTAATGGCGATATCTTGAAGAGGCGTCCACCTATAGACCTAAGGCCCACTCCCTCTTAAAATGCTCAGTAAAACCTTTCGTTTGATACCCATATCGTACAAACATTCTAAAGTCACCCTTGGTCCACCTTTATGGCGATATCTCGAAAAATCGTCCACCTATACGCCGAAGGCCCACTCGCTTTTAAAATACTCATTAACACCTTTCCTTTGATTCCAAAATCGTACAAACACATTGTAGAATTACCCCTGGTCCACCTTTATGGCGATATCTCGAAACGGCGTCCATCTATGGAACCAAGGATCACTCCCTTTTAAAATACTCATTAACACCTTTCATTTGATACCTATATCGTACAAACAAATTCTAGAGTCAGCCCTGGTCCACCTTTACGGCGATATCCCTAAATGGCGTCCATCCATAGAACTATGGCTTACTCTCTTAAAATACTCTTTAATACCTTCCATTTGATACACATGTCATACAACTACATTCCAGGGTTACCCTAGGTTCATTTTCCTACATGGTGATTTTCCCTTCTTTTGTCTCCATAGCTCTCAACTGAGTATGTAATGTTCGGTTACACCCGAACTTAACCTTCCTTACTTATTTTTTCTAATTTACTAGTTTTCTATGTATAATAATAAATATAATAAATATAACTTGTAAAATATACATTTTACCAAAATAGCAAACTTGGTCTTGAACATTAAAAATTAATATAATAATTAATTATTTACAGACTAGTAAAACCAAACATAACATAAATACTTTCAGTGTACGGAAAAATCACCCTGCAATTCTAACAAAAACGAGAGCTTAAAGAAAAACAATATGGGCTGTAACAAAAATCCTCGTCTAATGAGATAATAGCACCTGATTGGCGCACTCAATTGACGGTGGTAAAGAATAAAAACAACAAACAGTAGAAAACGAGTTATAAATGAGCCCTTTATTTTGAAAGTGGCATAAGTCATTTCCAACTCATGGTCTTAAATTCATTGTTGTTTTTGAACGAATGCATATATAGATGGCTCTACAATTATAAAATAATAATAAGAATTGCATCTTTTGGATATTGGACTCTAAAAAACTGGAGGCGAGGAGAGATACAAACAAATTACCATTGAACCTAAACGACATGAAATGACTTATGCCACTTTCAAAATAAACGGCTCAAATAGTAACTTGCAAAGTGCATTGATGGTCTGATGCGCTAAGGGTCAAGCCTTCAATGTGTGGATCGCTGATGATAAACCGTCATGAGTTTTGAAAATGTCGGCTATACGGTCTATGAACTTTGTTTTTTTTTTTTCAAATTAACTCGGTTTCTATGTATAATAATTTAATATAATATAACTTGTAAAATATACATTTTACAAAAATAACAAACTTTATCTTGAACACAACAAATTAATATAATAACTCAGGCCGACAAAATTTAACCAACATTCAGAAACCAGACTATATATTTCCGAAGGTTTGTGATGCGCTGAATCCAAAGGTGGCCTCAGAATTGCCCTATCAGCTCTAGTTTTCGAGATATCCTAACATAAATGTGCAAAAAACACAGTTTTTGTCCATATTTCAGGTTATGTAGCCTTGCAGATGTTTTCTTTCTCCAAAATTAAATGACGGCATCTTTAAACACAAGTCTTCTTATTTCAAATGGCGTTGAGCTTGCTCAAATATCATTTTTTTTTCGCTAAGATATGGCATTTTGAAATTTTCATGCTTCTAAATTTTCCTACAACTGAAAATCGATTAAGATAATATAGATATGACATAGTCGATTACTAATTTTCTTGAGTTGAGTATTATTTTTCTTAAAGTTTTGTCTCACACCATAAGTGTGCTAACTCACCACACACCTACACTATCTTACCCTCGGGTACCAAGTCACACACAACCCTAACCCTTAGAAACCACCCCTATCACACCGCAAGCAGGCTTAACCACTTAATACTTGAGACAGCGTTTACTCGGATATATGAGTTGGTGAAAGAAAACAACTGCCAGGCTACATAACCTGAAATATGGGCAAAAACGCTGCTTTTTGCGCTTTCAGGTTAGGATACCTCGAAAACCAGCATCCTGTCATTTCGAAGCTTTCAAATATTACCTGTGCAAGTATCACAAAATATGTATGGTGTTTTTCTGGTCAGCAATTGAAAAATAATTACGTATATAAAACGCAATTATACAAATCAGGTTATCGCCAAATGTGTTTGAACGTTACGATGTTTGATGTGGATTTTCACAGCTAACGGATCCACTGCATCGGCTATAGGATTGATCCCTTTAACAGCATCATCACCCTTTCCAATTTGGTGTGATGAGGATATTCCTAGCAAAACGCACGTCGGGTCACCAAAAATGTTGAGCTACTAAGCTTTTTTGGTAGCCAATTGTATTAATAAAAAAGACAAACCGCAATAAATTTCACTTCAACAATTTATTTTAACAATTTTTAAAGTTAAGTATAAACGATGCTACGTGGCCGTGCGCTTGAGAAAGATCAAAAAGGAAAATAAAAATCAATTTGTATTGCAATGCTGCTGCCTAGAATTGTCTCAGCGAAGCAAACTGAGACACATATGTACATATGCTAATTTCTTTAACTATCCGCAGCCTTCCAATATATCACCGTTTTTTTCGCAAATAGGTACATATTATTATGAGAGGGCAAATGCACATCCATACATACTTTATACATTAGACAAATGAATACATATTCTTACGTACATATGTTTATATTTATGTGCCTATTGTGTACATACTTATGTTCAAGAGCGGAATGATGAGTGTGGCAACAGTTAGTTAAAGTTTTGTATGATATGAGTTCAGCTGTTATACTAAGGTGACCAGGTTACATATTTATATTAAGGTGGCCAGGTTACAATATTGGTAAATTAATTTATTACAGTGCTATTCAAAGTTATTTCTCCCATCTTGCAGTGGTGTCACTTGTGGCTCCAAACAGGGTCGAAGACGAAAATAATAAGCTATATCTTAGCGAAAAGAGCTTTGTATCAATAGAATTTTACTTTCTAATTTGAATTATAACATTAAATTACAAAACAATAAAATTTTTGAAAATGGGAGGGGCACCGGCCCTTTTATGGCTAAGCAATTTTCTATGTTTCGGGAGCCATAACTCGAAGAAAAATTAACATATTGTAACATATTGTATTGCCCTTTTTCTAAGTTCGTATCACTAAACTGTTGAATGAATAACTCCAATATTGAATAATGGAAAAAATGGCCTTTATTAAAGTACTTCACATTAACACTTATACTTTGCAACGAATAGATTGCTTAGTAACCAAACTGATTGATAGCTCAAATGAAAAATTACTTTCAAAATAATACTGCTGTTGCTCGCTAGATATCGTCTTAATCGAAACTGCTTGACAACTTAAATCAAACTGAATTCCAGCGCCCCTACATCTGCGTCTTTTTATACTCTCTGGTTTCCTCGTTCGCATCTTCTAGAATCTACTAGCATTGTCCATGAGCTCTCAAACTTCTCAGCTATAACTAAAATTGCACAATTTTATAGTTTTTCTCATTGCATACTTATAGGAGTATCTCAGATATATGCATGTATTTGTGAATTGACTCTCCGCTGCTCGTATACGTATATGGTACATATATGTAGACGCAGTTATTGTTTCGTTTATGTAGATACATGATGATTGAATTATTGATGTGCATTCACGTCACTGCTTAGCATCGGCTTAGAGCTGGCAGCACTCCTTAGTTTTGCTAAGATTCGTAACACTGCCCTCCACCTAAGTCCACCTAAATCTCTCGATCCAATCGCTGCTAGCATCGCCAAATCTACCACTCTTCTACTCCGTGGTTTCTCAATGCTTTGTATGCGGTAGATGGTATCACTGATCTTCTTCACAACCTTGTACGGGCCTTCCCAACTGCACCGAAATTTGGATGGAACAGCTTTCCGCCGGTAAGGGTTGCATAACAGTACCAAATCTCCCGCCAAGAACCCTTCGAATTATTGTTCTCATGGTACCTGTGTTTAATCGTACTACTCAATACCCTGGTTCGTTCCTTCACACTCTGTTTTTTGGCCGATGAACTACTTCGTAGAGCTTGCGCTGGACGGATTTGCTTTGCATAATCAGTATCGTTCCCACGTTTCCCCACAGTGGTGCGCTCTGGCTTGAAACTACCCTCGCATTCTTTCTCGGAAATTCGTTGCTTCGTTTTCCTGCGTCTTTTAGGTTTTGTCAATACCAGTGTTTCTCTCGCAGGTACTTTTGATATTGATTTATTTGGCCCATTCGATCTATCAACCTTTGCCTTTGACTTTCGTGGTGTTTGTCGAGTCTTTTCCACCAGTACCCGATTACTGCTGAACCCTTTTTTAAAACTAAAGTTAAGTGGTATGTCCTGGTTCTTATAGCGCATAATTTTTCTCCGCATATCGATCCTGATGTCATGGTCAACCAAGAAGTCCACTCCCAATATGACTTCATCAACGATCTCCGCCACAACGAATTTGTGTAGAACCATGACTTTTCCAATTAATACCCCATATACCACTTCGCCTTGGACTTGATTATACTCGCCTGTGACCGTACGCAACTTTGCTCCAGGTAATGACTTTACTCTCCTGTAGACCAAATCAGATCGAATCAAAAAATGAGATGAGCCCGTATCTATAGTCAGTACATGTTCCTTGCCATACACATTGCCTCTGACGGTACGACTGCTTGATTTCCTTCCAATTTGTGACACAGATATCACAGGAAATTCAATAGCCGGGGCAAGTTTTCGTTCTTTACATCCAACACGCTCTTGCTCATTTCCTCCAGCTTTGCGTTTACGGCCACCCCCATTGTTGGAACTATTAGGACCAAGATCGCAATGACGTGCAATGTGACCTGGGTTGCCGCACTTGAAACATTTAATAACTCCAGCATTCTTCTGTTGAGATCCCTTCAGTGCTTCCAAAAATGTGTCTACCCACTCTGGCCTTTCCACTTCCACACGGCGTGCTTTGAAAACTGGCTTACCAAAAAGTGAGGCTGTTTCCTATGCTCGCTTCCGTAACGTCTCTCTAAAGCACTCATCAATGTTTCGTAGTTGTTCCGCTCGTACTCTGGAATGGTCTGTAAGATTTATGCAGCTGGTCCTATTAAAGCTACGAACAATGCAGCAACTTTATCTTCAGCATTCCAGTTGTTCACTGTTGCGGTCTTCTCAAATTGTAGCTTAAAGACTTGGAAAGGAACAGAACCGTCAAAGGATAGTGTTTTTACCTTTGGATTACTCGTTGAAACTGCTGGGCGATTTAGTTGCAACTGCTCGATACGTCCTCTCAAAGCATCCACCTCGGCCTCGATTTTTTCTTCAAACTGTAAAATTTTTGTATCTTGCGCCTCAAACTTCGAGGAAATACGTCCTTCTTGCTCTTCCAGTTGAGCAGAGATATGCGATGATATCTGTGCTGAAATTTGCGCGAACATTTCGGATATCCGTGCCTCTTGTGCTTCAATCTTCGCTGTTATACGGTTCTCCTGCGATTCCAGCTGAGATGACATTTGCGACGACATTTCGGATATACGCGTTTCTTGTGCTTCTAACTTCGATGTTATTTCTGACGACATTTCTGCAATATGTGTCTTCTGCGCTTCCATCTTGGATGTTACTGTCGATGTTTGAGCAGTTATTGCAGCCAATATCATGTTCAAGTCTGTGCTCGTAACTGTCTGGGATGTTTCGTTTTTCTCTTCAATTTTTGTTGTTGATTCCATTACCTCTCGTAGCCGTGCGTGAAGTTCGATCTTATTGCCGGTTGTATTTAATCCACGGTTCTCCAACTCCTTTTTCAGTTGCTGGTTCTTCAATTCACTGAACTTTGCCATATCCTTGTTGTCTGCTGGAATTTATTCAACAATTCCTCTTCTGACACCAATTGTAACGAATTTACTTGCAAATCCTCTTATTTGCCCTTTTTCTAAGTTCGTATCAATAAACTCTTGAATGAATAACTCCAATATTGAATAATGGAAAAATGGCCTTTATTAAAGTACTTCACATTAACACTTATACTTTGCAACGAATAGCTTGCTTAGTAACCAAACTGATTGATAGCTCAAATGAAAAATGACTTTCAAAATAATACTGCTATTGCTCGCTAGATATCGTCTTAATCGAAACTGCTTGACAACTTAAATCAAACTGAATTCCAGCGCCTCTACATCTGCGCCTTTTTATACTCTCTGGTTTCCTCGTTCGCATCTTCTAGAATCTACTAGCATTGTCCATGAGCTCTCAAACTTATCAGCTGTAACTACAATTGCACAATTTTATACATCTTCTAGGCGCTTCCAGAATCTACTAGTCCAGTAGCTCTCAAACTTCTCAGCTATAACTACAATTGCACAATTTTATAGTTTTTCTCATTGCATACTTATAGGAGTATCTCAGATATATGCATGTGTTAGTGCATTGACTCTCCGCTGCTCGTATACGTACATGGCACATATATGTAGACGCAGTTATTGTTTCGTTTATGTAGATACATAATGATTGAATTATTGATGTGCATTCACGTCACTGCTTAGCATCGGCTTAGAGACGGCAGCACTCCTTAGTTTTGCTAATATTCGTAACAATATCTTAACGAAATTTTGTACACATATTTTCCTTATAGTAGAAAATATTTCTAGTAAAAATGGATGGGATCGGTTAAAGACCACGGCAACTTAGATATAAAATAAAATAATTAAAAAAAATTTTTTTTTAAGTTAAACGGTTTTATTGAAAACAATACCTACATGAAGTAATAATAATACTAAAACTAGAAAATAATTAGTTAGGTCCTAGGTACTAGTCATCACACTCCTCAGCAATATAGAGCGTTGATCAGACAATTAAATAAAAGCGTTGGTTACGTGAAATTTCTAAACGTGTGAGGCGTTAAGGGTTGGCCAGAAAATGATTATGAGAAAAAATTCTGCATTTAAAATTCTGTTTCCAAAATTCTGGATTCAAAATTCTGAGTTACAAAATACACCTATCCCCCGATTTACACGGAAGATCGATTCCAGACAAAACTGTGTAAAGTGAAATCTTCGTTTTCCTATACAAAAACCGTGTACAGCGAAAAAACTACCCAATTCAGTCATTTATTTAAATAGGTTAGGTTAGGTTGCAAGGGCTGAGCTGAACACTATGGTAACAGCTCACTACTAAGGCCACCAATGGGCACATTGTAATACCCTATACGGTTTCAAAGGAGGACCCCTACCCTGCCTAAAGCGGGTGAAACCACCTCGTGGAAATTATAAATTTTGCCAGAGCCTTTACTTCATAGCAAGGGACATCAGCGAGGTCATGTAGAAAAGGTTTACCAAGGATAGCCATCCTGCGCCTACTAAGCGCTGGACAGTGACAGAGAAGGTGCTGGACGCTCTCTTCCTCTTCTATACATCTGCAGCTGCGACAATAGTCGAAGGCCGTTACCCCCATTCTAGCACCATGCGTGCCTATTAGGCAATGCCCTGTTAGAACCCTTATCAAGGACGATAGAGCTGATTTGTTTAAAATCAGTAGCGCCTCTGTGCGCCCCTTGCCATATGAGGGCCAGGTTCGCCTCGATGTCTCACACGATGATATGGCTGACCATAGTCCATTTGCGATTCTTATAGCGCTTGTGTTCACACGAAGCCTGAAAGTGGCCATGGGTATGCCTACCGACTCATTTCCCGGAAGGATATCGTCGGTGGTGCCTCTTCTGGCCAGCTCATCTGCTCTGCAATTGCCTTCGATTCCCTGTGCCCAGGTACCCATATAAGGCTGATACTGAAGTGCTGAGCCATCTCGTTAAGAGATCTGCGGCATTCAGTGACCGACTTTGCGTTGTCGACGAATGAGTCCAGGGCCTTTAAGGCGGCCTGGCTGTCAGAGAAAATAACCACCCGTTTACCATCCTTAGGGATATACCGTAGATTGTTCACAGCCCTGTGTATCGCCAGCATTTCCGCTTGGTAAACACTACAGTAATCTGGTAGGTGAAAAGAGACCTCTAGACCCAGATCCGGCGAAAAGAGGCCTGCTCCCACCTTCCCGTCAAGCTTAGAACTATCCGTGAACATGTTGATGGCACCCGGTACCGTATGTTGTCTGGTATTCCAGTCCTGTCGCGATGGTATATATATACTATAATTTTTAACGAAGACATTTTTTGGCGTGCAGTAGTCAGTGCGCACGGTATTGGGACTGGGGCGTTCGTGCCCAGGATTGTTGCGTGTCCACTAGATCCATTTGACCAGAGACCTGTTTCCCTTATGCGTAGACCGTATTTCCTTCGCCACTAGGTATAGAGGTGGAAGGTATAGCATTATGTTGAGTGCTTCAGATGGAGTGGAGCCGAGAGCCCGGTGATGCAGAGGTCCGAACTCCATTGCACCTTTTGAAGCGTCTTAAGATAGGTAGTTTTAGCTAGTGCAGGTCACCAGACCAAGGCAACATAAAGAAGAATCGGGCGCACAATGGCTGTATAAATCCAGTATGTCACCTTGGGGGAGAATCCTCAGGAGGTGCCAATTGACCTCTTGTAGGTGAACAGCGCTGCTACTGCCTTCTTGCATCGCTCCACTATATGGTCACTCCATAATAGCTTCCTATCCAGAATTATTCCCAAATACTTGACTCGATCGCTAAACGCTAAAAACTTACCCCCAATTCTTGGCGGTGTTAGATTTGGTACCTTCTACCTCCTCGTGAAGAGGACAAGCTCGATTTTATCCGGGTTGACTTCCAAGCCTGTGGCTGTGGCCCAGTGCGAAATTTTTGATAGTGCCCCTTCCATTAGGTTGCAAAGAGTTTGCGGAAATTTCCCCCGCATGGTGACGCAGATGTCATCTGCATACGCGATCACTTGGTGACCTTCTGATTCCATGAGGCGGAGTAGTTGGTTGACGGTAACCACCCAAAGTAGCGGAGAGAGAACACCTCCCTGCGGAGTGCCTCTGCTGACCGGTCTGCGGATCACGAATCCACCTAGCTCAGTTTTAATCTGCCTACGCGTAAGCAGATTATATATAAACTCCACCAGGCATGCGTCCACCCACAGATCGGTCAGCGCCGAGGTGATGACCTCCGGGAGAACATTGTTGAAGGCACCCGCTATATCTACAAATGCCACCAATGTGTATTCCTTGAGGTCTAGTGACCTTTCTATAGCGGTAACCAGTGAGTGCAAGGCCGTGTCAATTGACTTGCCTTTAGTATAGGCATGGTGTGCTTGCGAAAGAAGCGACGGCTCAATCCTACTCCTGATGTGGTCCTCTACAAGTCTTTCGAGCGCTTTAAGCAGAAAAGAAGATAAGCTTATAGGCCTATATTCATTTGGTTTAGAGTGGGAGGGTTTCCCTGCCTTGGGGATAAATACCACGTTGACTTCCCTCCACGATACTGGTACGTAATTGAGCCTAAGACAACCTATAAACATCCCTTTAATCCAGGGCCTTATAAGTTCGGCAGTGGAGCTGAGCCGGAAAAATTCCATCCGGCCCCGGCGATTTATAGAGCTTGAAGGTCTGTAAAGCCCAATCTATCCTTTTATCATCTGTGATTTCGCTTATCAGCTGATCATTAGGTGACCCTCCGCTGACAATAATTGAAGACACGCCCGTACTTGCTGGGAAGTCCGTATCCATTAGCAAGTTTATGGTTTCAGCGCTGGAGTCCGTTCAGTGCCCATCCGGCTTTTGGACGTAATTAGCTGAGTTGGAGATTTCGATAGTACCTTCCTTAAGCGGGAGGCCGCGGATGTGGAATCAATCCTGCCCAGAAATCCCTCCAGGAGGATCGCTTTCCATTCCGGATTGCTTTTTTATATATATTTATTTTCGCTTTATAAGCAGCCCATGAGGATTCATGTCCATCATGCTTTGCTTTATTGAAGGCCGCCCTACATGACTTCCTAAGTTTATCAAGATCAGACGACCACCATGGTGGTTTGTGAGTTTCCAAAACCTTTTTAGCCGGGCAAGCCCTATCTAAAGCATTCCTGCAATTTTGACTGAAATTATTCACAAACACGTCCAGCTCCTCCTCGCTTTCTGGGACTCGTACCTCCTCAGATAACTTTTTACCTATAATCTTCTTATAGTAGCCCCAGTTAGTTCTTCTAATATTTTGTATGTACTTAGGACTTGCGTGCGCCTGCGATATAGAAAAACTTATATATCTATGGTCAGAAAAGGAGTGCTCCTTTAGAACTCTCCATGAAACGATCAGGTCACTGAAAGAGTCTATGACCAGTGTTATGTCAAGGACCTCTTCGCGGTTCCTCGTAATGAGAGTGGAATCATTTCCCCTATTACATATACTCAGATTAGTGCCTAACAGATAGTTGAATACAGACTCACCTCGGTCATTTGTATCTCTGCTGCCCCACTGGGCGTGATGAGCATTGGCGTCGCCTCCGAGTAGGATGAAGTCGTTTCGTGGATTTGCCGATCTCACGAACTCCTTGAAATTATAAATGTAAGGCGCGATAACCTCCGAAGAGATCTAAAGCCGAGCTTCTCTTCCAATTTGCGTCGTGCTCCTCTTGATTTTTCCCTACAAATTGGCCGGACGGGACCTACATGTTTTATGCCGACTCCGAACGGCATCTGCAAGGCAGATGAGTTTTCACTGAGAGCTTTTCATGGCAGAAATACAATCGGAGCGCTTGCCAGACACTGCCGAGGGGCGACCCCGCTTAGAAAAATTTTCTTCTAATTGAAAAATCTTATTTCTAAAATTTTGATGTTGCTTTGCCCGGTAGTTGAACCCAGGGCATACGGTGTGATACGCGGAGCACGCTACCATCACACCACGGTGGCCGCCATCCTTGAAATTATCCGGTGGTAATGAGCCTTTGTGACCGTGCGCTATGTAGAAGGAGGCAAGTTTAAAGCTCCTACCTAGCACCTCGACGCTGACCGCTGTCAAATCCCCATCGCTATAATTGGGTAGAAGAAAAATATTAAGAGTAGACTTAGCCAATATACATGTGCGAGGCTTACCCTTTTCCTGAGCGCTATAAAGCTTATACGTTGGTGTCCGCAGGCCACATATCCTATTTCCAGCGATCCGCGGCTCCTGGACTAGAACGATGTCTACCGCACCTGAAGACAGGTGCAGTAGGAGTGCAGCTGATGCTGCTTTGCAGTGATGCAGGTTTATTTGGAGGACCCGGATCACTGCTTGTTTGTGCTCTCCTCCGTGAGCGTCGCGTCGGAATCGCCATCCTCCAGAAGCTGATCCTCTGAGCGCCAAGCTTCCGCTCGAACCTGACGAAGCATAGCCACCAGCTTCTTCGCCTTCGTCTACCTCCATCTCGTCTTCACTGGAGGGAGTTCAGCCACCTCCGTACGAGATGCAAGGTTTACCAAGGCTTCAACGTCAGCCTTATAAACCTTAAGGCTTATATTTTTGAAGCCGTAGCTTACCCTGAAATCCTGCCTTTCCAAAGCTTCGACGCATGCGCTGTCGAGCAGCAGGACTATCTGCATCGTGGCCCGTTCAGTCTTCTCCACGTTAACCACCTTCCAGTTTTGATGTACTCCTGGAGCAGTTCCAGGATATCAGTGGGGTCCGTTGGCGTCACTGGAACCCAAGCTCTCGCCCTTGGTCGTGAGGGGATATCACACGCCTCCACTACCTTGAGGCGCGCGCCCGGATACACCTCCCCTATCAGCGAAACGGCAGCTTTGTAAAGCTTCGCCGACCTGGCGTCGTCACACGCAATTAGTTTTTTATTGCCCTGGAACCACCCCGCATCGGTATAAGAAGGCGGTGGACCAGGGTTATCTTTTTTGACCTTAACGGCCACAGTAGCGAGCGCTGCCTCAATCCACTTCCACTGCTTTTTCGGGATCCTGCCATGTTCGCTGCTCTCGTCCATAACACCAATGGCTATTTCGGCGAAATACCGAGTCCAGCCTCCCTGCATCTTGGCCCTTTTCGGCGCCGTAGGGTTGGATTCATCCATAGACCGCTGGCGCTTCGAGGCTTCATCGCTCTCGACCCAGTCCGGCCTGAACTCCGGCAACATCTGCTTCGCCCAAGCAAGATCGCGCTGAGCCTTCGCCCAGTCCTCCGCGGAAACTTCCCCCTCCCTTATCGGCGAGGAGGCATTCCACCGCAGGATCCGGGCAGCCCAGCGCTTGTCCTGATGACTGGGCTTTTTGACTGCCTTGACCCTAGAGCCGGCCCCCAACCCCTGGATCCCCCAGCAGCCAAACCGCCAGACGCTTGACGCCGAGTGGTAGCCGTGCTGGTGGCTACGATATGGGCGGCAGCCACCCCAAGGGCCTCCCAGTCGGTGGCCCCTTCCCCGAGAGGTACCGGCCTTTGGAATACCCTGGTTGGATTTTCCCTCAGCCTTTCCTGCCTAGATTGGCCCTTGGCCCTATAGCCGACCCCCCTCTCCCTGAGGCCCCCAGCAGTTGACCCACCAGACGCTTGTCGCTGGGTGGAGGGTTTGCTGGTGGGGCCGAAGGGAGGGGCGGTAGTGACACTGATGGCCTCCCGGTCAGTACCTCCTCCATGAGAGGTGCTGGCCATCGGACTGCTAGAACCGGATAAACTCTCGGCCTTTTTCTGCCTATCTGCCGCTGCAGCAGCGAACCTCTGAGGAGTTCTCTCAGCTAATTTGAGGCCCGGCTGAGCCGTAGCCTTTGCGGAGCAAGCTCCTAACGACTTCTTATTTGGAGAGTCACCCTCCTTACCAATTCTTAAACATTTTTCCTCCATACTTAACATCCCACGAGTAGCTGAGAAGGGGAAAGGTCCACCCGGACAGAGATCCGCGATGTCCGGGTAAGGCTTAATAGCATCGAAGGGTATTTATGGCCCCCAGCCAGGCTGATCCTCGGCACCTTGATCCAGCCCATTAAGGAGAAGGGGAGAGAAAAAGGAAAGGGAAGAAGAAAGGAAGATAGGGTTGAGGGGAGTGGGAAGAAAGGTCGTCGCTCGAATTAGCCGCCGAAGCGTTACCAGGTGCCACCACGAGGAGGCTCCGCCCCTACATGAGGGAGGGAGGGTGTAAAAACACCTACGAGTCGACGGTTTGGGGTGAGCCGGTGAGTGCAAGGCGCAAACACCCCCATGAAAGGCACCGCTTATTTAAATAAAACAAAACTAAAACATCTTAAAAACTTAAAACTAAGTATTATTTGACCAAAAAATAACTAATTTCCGTAGTTTTCTTCGAAGTTTTTGGCATATTAGAAACTTGAAAAATTAACACAATCACATATATACTCATGAAGGTTCACTTCAAACCAAAAAAAAACTCGCAATAATAGTAAAAATTAAGGCTTTTTGTTCAAATTTTCATCAAACGATTTTCTTCCACATGAACTACATACTCTGCATTTGGTTATGTACATACATATTCACAATAAGGGGAATCCGTCAATATTGCAATCAGTGTTGCCCAGGGGACTCAAAAAGGTTTTTAATGATTTGTGAATCTTCGGAGTTTTTCAAATTTTGCTGATTTATGAACCGTGTAAAAACGAAATCGTGTAAAACAAGTACCGTGGAAATCAGGGGATAGGTGTACTGTATGTTAAAATGCAGTTTTCAATATTCTGTTTTTCATAATTCTGTTTAAAAAATTCTGGATAGTAAAAATTCTGTTTTTCAAAATGCTGTATTGAGGAGTGCGCACTTTTTTCTTTATCCATATGCTTTTCCTATTTCTCAATACAGCATTTGGAATAACAAAAACAAACTTAGGCGAGACTTCTAATGAAAATATAGTTGTATTTCACCACAAACTAAAAAAATAGGTATAAATTACTAAACAAAATATATGAATTTCGCCTTGTCATATCAGAATATGAAACTAATTTTCAGTTCAGTGTACCCATAATAAATACTTGAGTGTTACCGTTAATTTACATTCTTTTATTTATATATATATCATGTTATTGCAAGCGTTGCAAAATTATCAGACCTACGAAAAGAGTAAATAAGAATACAAACACAAAAACATAACTGTGAGTACTCTGTTTTTATTTTCCGTTTATAGGATAATGCTATTATTCTTCGCTTAGAGAGTTTGCTTTTCCATTGATAGTAGCTGATCAGCGTGATTACTTGAATGTTAAAAAAATTAAATAGTTTAACTTTTCTGTGTTCCCAGTGAAACTAACACAATATGTGATCAATATGGCAAACGTGTCTCTAGTTAAATCAAATAACGGAAATGATATGTTATGTGTTGACGGATTTTTTTTACTATCTTGAGTGGTTCAGAAAAAAAACATTTAATTGGGCCTGCTCCAAAAGAGTACAATACAAATGTCGTTCCCGCGTTATCACAAAATTTAGTGAAAACCTGCATCATATCATTAAGCATTCTGAATGTCACCTTTTGCCGATAGCCTTAACGTAGTAAAAGCAAATAATTTGGTGAAAAAGCTAGCGGAAAAAAGTTTCCTAAATACACGCCAAATAATCCAGAAATCTGTTGTTGAAACACCCACCCAGAGCTCCGATTACTTACCAAGAACCCTAGCTCAAAAAAGAAAAATAAACAGAATCAAAATCAGAAGGTCAACGGCAATCCTTCATGACCCGAGATAGTTAGAAGAAATAGTTTGAATGTTTTGGAAAACGAACTTTTAATTTTATCTGAAAAACACGTTCCAAATGAATTAATAATAATATGCGCCACCAAATCGTCAATAGAATTACTTGATAAAAGCGGCTGTTGGATTATGGATGGAACTTTCGGCGTGGTGCCTTCTATAATGCGAAAACTTTTCTCGATACATGGCCGTGTTGAAGGGCAAATAGTTCCCCTTGGTTTCTGTATAATGAGCAAAAAATCGCTTTTTAGTAACGAAATGTTCTTTTTTGAGCTTATAGAGATAGCTGAAGAATATGGAATACAGTTACATCCAGAACGTATTATAAGTGATTTTGAATTGGGTATAATATCTGCGGCAATCAAATTTTTTCCAGGAGTGAGATTACAGGGATGCTTCTTTCATTTTAACCAAAAAATTTGGAGAAAAATACAAAAAGAAAGGCATAAATAATAACCTAAGTATAAATTTTTAAAATAGTGCAACTATCTACTTACAACCAAAAATTTTTTTTTACAGATTGGTTCAGAAATATGGTACTGATACGTATTTTTCATTACGAATTGTTAAAGAGCCTGGCTTTTGTTCCCCACGGCGAAGTCTCCGAGTACTATAATCATTTGTATAATAATGCTGATGACACGGATATGAGGAATATTTGCTCATGGTTCGAAAGAAATTATATATACGGAGCCAAATCGCAAACGAAATATTAACCCAAATTATGGTCAGTGCACGACGAGGCTATAAGCATACATTTTACAAGAACACAAAACAATGTTGAAGCTTAGCATCGTCGCGGAAGGTTATTGTTGGGAAACGAAATTGTGGGCTGTATAAACTCATAAATGATTTAAAAGGCGAGATGCCTTATGCGAAATCGCAGATTGCCAGAGTTCAAAATGGCCAAAACATAAAACGAAATTTGAAAACATTAAAAGCAAATAAACTTGAAGAAGGCTAAGTTCGGGTGTAACCGAACATTACATACTCAGTTGAAAGCTTTGGATACAAAATAAGGGAAAACCACCATGTAGGAAAATGAGCCTAGGGTGACCTTGAATTGTGTTTGTATGACATGTGTATCAAATGGAAGGTATTAAAAAGTATTTTAAAAGGGAGTGTGCCATAGTTATAAAGGTGGACCAGGGGT
This sequence comes from Eurosta solidaginis, assembly GCF_040869045.1. NCBI lineage: Eukaryota > Metazoa > Arthropoda > Insecta > Diptera > Tephritidae > Eurosta > Eurosta solidaginis. Next base: position 187,975,511 of record NC_090319.1, on the reverse strand, counting down.
GACTCTAGAATGTATTTGTACGATAGGGGTATCAAATGAAAGGTGGTAATGAGTGTTATAAAAGCGAGTGATCCTTAGTTCCATAGGTGGACGCCTTTTAGAGATATCGCCATAAAGATGGACCAGGGGTGACTCTAGAATGTCTTTGTACGATATGGGTATCAAATGAAAGGTGTTAATAAGTATTTCAAAAGCGAGTGGGCCTTAGCTCTATAGGTGGACCAGGGGTGACTCTAGAATGTGTTTGTACGATATGGGTATCAAATGAAAGGTGTTAATGAGTATTTTAAAAAGGAGTGATCCTTAGTTCCATATGTGGACGCCGTTTCGAGACATCGCCATAAAGGTGGGTCAGGGGTGACTCTAGAATGTGTTTGTACGATATGGGTATCAAATGAAAGGTGTTAATGAGTATTTTAAAAGGGAGTGGGCTTTAGTTCTATGGGTGGACGCCTTTTCGAGATATCGCCATAAATGTGGACCAGGGGTGACTCTATAATGTGTTTGTACGATATGGGTATCAAATTAAAGGTATTAATGAGGATTTTAAAAGGGGTGGTGGTAGTTGTATATGTGAAGGCGTTTTCGAGATATCGACCAAAATGTGGACCAGGGTGACCCAGAACATCATCTGTCAGGTACCGCAAATTTATTTATATATGTCATATCACGAACAGTATTCCTGCCAAGATTCCAAGGGCTTTTGATTTCGCCTTACAGAACTTTTTCATTTTCTTCTACTTAATATGGTAGGTGTCACACCCATTTTACAAAGTTTTTTTTAAGTCATTTTTTGCGTCAATAAACCAATAAAATTACCAGGTTTCATCCCTTTTTTCGTATATGGTATAGAATTACGGAATTTTTTTCATTTATAGTAACTTTCGATTTCGAAAAAGTGGGCGCGGTTGTAGTCGGATTTCGTCCATTTTGTGTACCAAGATAAAGTGAGTTCAGATAAGTACGTGAACTAAGCTTAGTAAAGATATATCGGTTTTTGCTCAAGTTATCGTGTTAACGGCCGAGGGGAAGGACAGACGAACGACTGTGTATAAAAAGTGGACGTCGCTTAAACCGATTTCGCCCATTTTCCGTCATAGAGCCTATGCCCCTACTAAATTTCAGAAGGATTGGTAAATTTTTGTTCGACTTATGGCATTAAAATTATTCTAGACAAATTAAATGAAAAAGGGCGGAGCCACGGCCATTTTGAAATTTTCTTTTATTTTTGTATTTTGTTGCACCATATCATTACTGGAGTTGAATGTTGAAATAATTTACTTATATACTGTAAAGATATTAACTTTTTTTTTTTAATTTGACTTTTTTTTAAAGTGGGCATGGTCGTTCTCCGATTTTGCTAATTTTTATTATGCATACATATAGTAATAGGAGTAATGTTCCTGCCAAATTTCATCATGATATCTTCATCGATTGCCAAATTACAGCTTGCGAAACTTCTAAATTACTTTCTTTTAAAAGTGGCACGCCCATTGTCCAAAACTTTACTAATTTTCTATTCTGTGCCAGAATTTCAACTCACCTACCAAGTTTCATCGCTTTATCCATCTTTGGTAATGAATTATCGCAATTTTTCGATTTTTCGAAATATTCGATATCGAAAAAGTGGGCGTGGTTATAGTGCGATATCGTTCATTTTAAATAGCGATCTGAGATGAGTTCCCATACCAAATTTCATCAAGATACCTCATAATTTACTCAAGTTATCGTGTTAACGGACAGACGGACGGACGGACGGACGGACGGACATGGCTCAATCAAATTTTTTTTCGATACTGATGATGATTTTGATATATGGAAGTCTATATCTATCTCGATTCCTTTATACCTGTACAACCAACTTTTATGCAATCAAAGTTAATATACTCTGTGAGCTCTGCTCAACTGAGTATAAAAATAGAAGAATAACGAAGAAGCGATGTGATTTAAGTCCTCTTTGTTTCCTAAAAAGAATTGCTAAAAATTTAATCGGCCAATAACTTCTTTTCTACATACATACATACATAAATACATACATTTATTATCTATAAAGTAAATTGTTTTTGAATTACACATTTGATTCTTAAAAATCAGAATATTAGTGCCTTATTTTCAACAATAAAAACACCCAGAATTTTTGTCTTAAATTATTTGGAAATCAGAATTTTACTTTGCATGTTACGACCCTTCGTCATTATATCCATCCAGAATTTTGAAATACGGTACTTTGATTCAAAATTATTAAGTCGCGCAGAATTTTTTTAGTTTTTGCCAGAATTTTGACCCAAAATCATTTTGAAATACAGACTTTAGTCACTATCCCGGTAATATCACCTGATTGGCGCACTCAATTGACGCTGGTAAAGAATAAAAACAACAAACAGTAGAAAACGAGTTATAAATAGAACTATAAAACGAGTTATAAATAGGGTTCCCGAGATGGTCGGGCTAGCACCTTAATGGTGCTGTGGTACCGGACCGTACCGGATCTGTAACCGGCAAAGGACCATCACATCGATAACACTCCCCAAAGCCTTCGGGGAGCAACCTTATCGCTACAACAACAACAACAACAGTTATAAATAGGAACTTGCAAAGTGCATTGATTGCCTGATGCGCTAATCGTCAAGCCTTCAATGTGTGGATCGCTGATGATAAACCGTCATGTGTTTTGAAAGAGTCGGCTACACGGTATATGAGCTTTGTTTTTTTTATAATTTTACTTGTTTTATATGTATAATAATTTAATATAATATAACTTGTAAAATATACATTTTACAAAACTGTCAAACTTGGTCTTGAAAACAACAATTTAATTAACAATTAATTATTTACAGACTACTAAAACCAAATATAACATTAAATACTTTCAGTCTAGCCTGGAATAAAAAAATCGTCTAATGAGGTAATATCACTCAATTGACGGTGGTGGTAAAGAAAAAAAAACAAACAATAGAAAACGAGTTATAAATAGAAACTTGCAAAGTGCATTGATTTCCTGATGCGCTAAACGTCAAACCTTCAATGTGTGAACCGCTGATGATAAACCGTCATGGGTTTTGAAATAGTCGGCTATACGGTCTATGAACTTTGTTTTTTTTTTCTAATTTACTAGTTTTCTATGTATAATAATATAATATAATATAACTTGTAAAATATACATTTTACCAAAATAGCAAACTTGGTCTTGAACACTAAAAATTAATATAATAATTAATTATGTATAGACTAGTAAAACCAAACATAACATAAATACTTTCAGTGTACGGAAAAATCACCCTGGAATTCTAACAAAAGCGAGAGCTTAAAGAAAAACAATATGGGCTGCAACAAAAATCCTCGTCTATTGAGATAATATCACCTGATTGGCGCACTCAATTGACGGTGGTAAAGAATAAAAACAACAAACAGTAGAAAACGGGTTATAAATACAAACTTGCAAAGTGCATTGATGGCCTGATGCGCTAAGGGTCAAGCCTTCAATGTGTGGATCGCTAATGATAAACCATCATGGGTTTTGAAAAAGTCGGCTATAAGGTCTATGAAATTTGTTTTTTTTTTTCAAATTAACTCGGTTTCTATGTATAATAATTTAATATAATATAACTTGTAAAATATAGATTTTACAAAAATAATCAACTTTATCTTGAACACAACAAATTAATATAATTACTCAGGTCGACAAAATTTAACCAACATTCAGACCCAGAAACCAGGCTATATATTTCCGATGGTTTGTGATGCGCTGAATCCAAATCTGGCCTCAGAATTGCTCTATCAGCTCCAGTTTTCGAGATATCCTAACATAAATGTGCAAAAAACACCGTTTTTGTCCATATTTCAGGTTATGTAGCCTTGCAGATGTTTTCTTTCTCCAAAATTAAATGGTGGCATCTTTAAACACAAGTCTTCTTCTTTCAAATGGCGTTGAGTTTGCTCAAATATCATTTTTTCCGCTGAGATATGGCATTTTGAAATTTTCATGTTTCTAAATTTTCCTACAACTGAAAATCGATTAAGATAATATAGACATGACATAGTCGATTACTAATTTTCTTGAATTGAGTCTTATTTTTCTTAAAGTTTTGTCTCACACCATAAGTGCGCTAACTCACCACACACCTACACTATCTTACCCTCGGGTACCAAGTCACACACAGCCCTAACCCTTAGAAACCACACCTATCACACCGCAAGCAGGCTTAACCACTTAACCCTTGAGACAGCGTTTACTCGGATATATGAGTTGGTGAAAGAAAACATCTGCCAGGCTACATAGCCTGAAATATGGGCAAAAACGGTGCTTTTTGCACTTTCAGGTTAGGATACCTAGAAAACCAGAGCTGGTAGAGCAATTTTGAGGCCAGATTTCGATTCATCGCATAAAAATCCTTCGAATATATATATAGTCCGGTTTCTGCGATGGTATCGGCCTAGTGTAATTAATTATTTACAGACCAGTAAAACAAAAATAGCTTTTTATTAATTAGATTTGTTGAGCTGAAAGGCCGCGGTATTGAATAAAACTTCCTTTTGGTTTGTTTTATATTCATAAATTTTAATATTGGTCGATTTTTCGACTTCAATCTGAAGTCATCATCAGGGCTGAAAACAAAACAATAACAATAGTTAATTACACAAAACATACATATGAACACATGAGTAACCAAATATGACTTATACATATGGATATGTATGATCGACTGATTGGATATGAATGTTGTTATTGTATACATAATTTTTGTTTACACTTACTGTTTATGAAAATTGTTTATTTCTACGGGACTTTTCCAAGTTGTTTATATTTTGGTTTCATCTTTTGTTTTCTCAACCTCTTTGTAATTTGTTAGTATATTCCCAATCAGTCGATCATACACATCTATTAGGGTGGAGTGAATATATTTTTTTTCGAAATCGCTTTTGGCTGACCTCCAGAAAGTTGCCTTTCTAGACCAGAAATAAGGTAGAAAATTTTTATTTCCTCATCGTATGTTTAGAGGTGCCCCAACGCAACTAAACTTTGAAAAAGTCGGTAGGTACACATTTTTTTTTTGTTTTTTTTTTTGTTTTGTCATTGATTTACTTTCGCTTGGTTTTATTGTGTCCATTGATTTCAAAGCCTACTGATTTTCATAGCCTAGTCTGTGCCAGTAAAACTTTTACTCATACACTTGATTAGAAACATACTATTATCATCAAAAAACTGTAAAACACCATTTAAACTTTGTCGTTTTTAGTTATAATATGTAATTTTACTAAAGTTATGTATATTAAAAATAAAATAAAATAAATATGTAAATAATGAGCTTTGTAAAATCGAGATTATTTTCCTCAATTTCTTGGGGTTGGGGCACCTCAAAACGCCATCTTACGAAAATAATATTTGGTGGTTTTGGTTATCTCGTATAAAGACAACTTTTCATTGTTGGGCCATTACAAAAAAAAAAAACAAAAAAAATCCATAGGGTATCACTCCACCCTAATGTCCATATGTGTAAGTCATATTTTGTTATCCATATGTTCATATCTATGTTTTGTGTAATTAACTATTGTTATTGTTTTGTCTTGAGCCCTGATGATGACTTCAGATTGAAGTCGAAATATCGACCAAAATTAAAATTTATGAATATAAAGTAACCAAAAGGAAGTTTTATTCAATACCACTGTCTTTCAGCTCAACAAATCTAATTAATTGCAATATTTAAGGCTATTAAATTTTATCAAAATTATCAAAAGGAGAGCACACCAAAAAGAAAACAACAATCATAATGTGTATAAAATAGACCCCTGCATGAATGCACAAAAATATGCCAAAGAATACATTCACACAAATTTTGTACAAGTACTCATTCAATTCATTGGCATGAGAACTGATGTGTATGCGCACAAAATGCAAAATATACAAGTACTTACATAGTCTCGTCTCATGCAGCACAACTACAACCAATGGTGATGATAATCATTGTACATTTGTACTTTTTTTGGTACATTTCGCTTCCCGAAAGTGCGTTGGTACTACATTGACATATTTGGTACATTTTTGTAAAATACAGCACTACACTCCAAGTCATTTGCAAAGCATGAATGTACAAAAAAATTTTGAATTTTTCGAAGAAAATATATAGTTAAGTTGTTTTGTTGCCGAGCACAATTTGCCATTTGCAATTATGGATCATTTAAATATGCTTATGAAAAATAGCATAACTGATTCTAAAATTGTGAACAAATTTTGGATCAATAGAATTAAAGCACAGAAAATAATATCTCAAAGAACAGCGCCAGAAAATTATAAACCCATAATTGCATTTTGTCAGAAGAATTATTACTCTCTAATAATAGATGAAACGACTGATATATGTATATAAAAAAATTTGGCAGTTTCGATTCGAATTTTTGATAAAAAGTGCATTGATAGATTTTTAGATTTGATACCTTTGACCGATAGTAGCACGGAGGGTATTTTAATGCCATTATTAAATCTTTGAAAGACTATTCAATACCACTTGAAAAAATTATTGGTTTCATTGCCGACAATTCCTCGGTTATGAGGAGCAAAAAGCGGAGTGCCAGCAAGACTGAAGCAAGTTGTTCCAAATCTGCATGTTAATGGATGTGTTTGTCACATTTTAAATTTAGCTTCAATGGCCGCTTGTGATGTAGTTCCCCAACAAAATTGATACATTTTTAAAATACGTAAACTATAATTTTTGTAACAGCCCCCTTAGGAGGGCAGACTTTCAGAGTTTTCAAGAACATTTCGGTTCAGAAATGCATGTTATACTAAAGTATGCCCCACAAGGTGGCTTTATAGACAAGCAGTCATAGATAGAATTCTTGAGCAATGGGATGCCCTCAAGTATTATTTTAATCTTTACGTATTTGAAAATAAAAGCAGTAATCAGAATATTAATATTATATCTGAAAATTTTATTTTATTTATAAAGAATATTTTACATTTCTTTCTTATATTTTAAATGAAATAAACAACGTGAATATAGAAATGCAGTCTGAATATATTCGCATACATTTACTTATTTCCAAATTAAAAATTGTATAAAAAATCTTATTTAGACTCCAGTCCTATTTGGAAGTTAAATATTGATTCAGACAAAAATCTCTTAACTCCAGATGAAGTTTTCTGCGGTGTTAATGTGGATATAATTCTATCAAACAACCTTTTCGAAAAAGATGATTTACACATATTTAAGAGCTGTGCTAAACAAATTTATATAAAATTTTGTATTACTTTATTAAATAAAGTAAATTTGAATGATAGAACTTTGTTGTGTGCTGCAAAGCGTTCACCAGAAAGTATTTTAAGCGGTGAAACAAATAGTTATGGACTTGTTCCCGAAATCTGCATTCGGGAAAATAGAGAAAATTAATTCTTAATTTAGAGCTTTAGCAGAGAATGAGAGCCTTAAAAAATGCAACAATTTAAATATATCCAGCTTTTGAGCAGAATTAAAATCAGTTCAAACTGAGTTAAATGCGCAAATGTTTTCCAATACTTATAGAATAGTTCAAGGCATATTGTCGATTCCACATTCATCCACAAACGTAGAAAGGATATTTTCTATACAAAATTTAATTAAAACTAAGTGTAGAAATGGACTTCAAATAAACACAGTTTCGAATTTAATACAAACTAAAGACTTGATGAAATCAACCAAGAATAGTTGTCATAACATAGATACGAAAACAAGCTTTTTGTCAACTGAGGTATTTAAAGAACTCAAAGAAGAAGAACTGTTAATGTATTGATTGAAACATTAGTTATTAGTATAGATGTAGGCAAAAATTTGTCAACTTTTATAACTGTGTTTTGCGGGGCAGTGTGGACCCGGGGAAGTCGGGCGTGTGCGTTGCTAATAAAAGAGAATAAATACCGAATTAGTAAATCGTAACCACAAGTTTGTTTACAAAATATAATTTTATTGAAAAAGTATAAAGGAATTAGCGACGAGCTACAATATGATTATGAAAGTGAAACACTCACAAACTTCCTGGTCGTCAGGAAAGTTAATTACTTGACAATATAAATAGCAATTCCGATTTAATATGCAGTAGTGCAGAACGAAATTAATGGAAATACAAAAAGCACTTGACACATTCAAATTTATCAAAGTGATTACTTGCAATCTTACTGCAAGTGCAAGTAGTTAAGATATAAGAAATTTACACTTGGCAATTCAAAGCGTACAATTATAATTTTATTAATTCAAATGTGCACGGATGAGCGCAATTATGATGCGGAAAAGCTATATATATCAATTAAATCGACAATTCACTGTGCACTTGGAAAATTCACATTTATGAAAATTAATAATTTGCAAATATTAATTACAACGAAAATCGCACTTAGTAAAAAATGGAAAATGTGGGAAATGGTTGGTTTATATTACTCACCTGGGGCTAGCTGCTGGCTGGTGAACGTTCCAAAATAGAAGGAAAAGCCAAGACCGCGAACAAGTCCGCGGCACCTGCCGATAGCTAACTTCTGTTGAGTTTTTCCTCTTCAAAGTTAGCTTTCGGCTGGTGTTAGCCGTTACCGGTAATACTAATAAAATAACTAATGTGCGTGTTAGGGTGGTCCGAAATATTTAGGCTGGTGGCCTAAACATGACGGCCCCCTTGCGGTGAACAAGTTGAAACGCGATGAGTGCGCCAGCAACCTTCCCAAGGCAGGATAAACTAAATAAATTAAAAATATGATATGTAGGTATGATTGTATCGTAAGTACGATCTCCGGCGGACATCCGTGCTCGCAGTAATGCAGCCTCGCTGAACGGTGGATGCAAGAGAAAAACGTTAGTGGTCATTTACGTGGGGTTGCTTGGTTTTTAATGCACCTGGTTAATTGGATGTAATTTTTTTCCTCTCTCTAGGTGTAATGGTTATGTATTATATAAAGGCTGGACGTTATGGCTGGAACGCTCCTGAAACAACCAATCCGAAGATCGTCGGCTGCGTGAGGAGCCCATTGACCGTTGCTGGGGCTGTGCCACTCACCATCATGGTGGCGTACACGTCGGCCCCGAGTGTTAAGAGAACCGGCGCAGATCGATAGAACGTCGGGTCTGCGAGTCTCATAAACTGAAATGGTGCGGCGACCGAGGAGTCAATCGTCGCGGTTGGGTTGAGACGCGTATTCCGTGCTACCACCGTTGCCTGAGTCGTGATGCGATTTGTTACCCCATATTTCCCGCGCAACACTAGCGTGCACTTCGTAGTTCTGGCCGTATTAAGCCGTTCGAGTTGGAGGTCGTTGGCCAGATGCGCATCTGTCACGGACGTCGGCGCGCAGGGATCAATGAGTGCGCGCAGCAGATGGAGGCGCCCCCTGCCTCTATTCGTATGATCGCTGTAGGAGCGATAGCAATAAATGCTCGGGTGATCGTCATCACGCTGTGGGTTTCCCGTAAGCGCCCTGTCCTGAAGCCGGTGGGGTGCGCCTGATGTGGAACGACAGTGGTGGTGGTACCCTCTTTGCATGGTTGATACGGGGCCGCTCTGCCAGTGGAGCATCGGGTCGAGCGGAACGGACGCGGCTCCGCGCCGCCCACCGGCATTGCGGTGCGATGGGCGGAAAGGACGTGTCTCCGCGCCATCCCCGTGTTCCATGTGTCTCTGATTGCTTGCCTGGTCCTGGATTGCCTTCTGCCTCTCATGCTGAAGCAGTGGTCGGAAGGATCGTGCTTCTCCACTGGCCGTTGGGGCGATGGCTAAGGCGGCTGCACTTCTCGTGAACTCTTCCATCTCCTTCTGCTCCTCTTCGACCTGTTAGGCCCACGATCGTGTGTCCTCGGTGAAGTTGATCGATAGCACCTCGTCGGCGCTTTCGTCGTCGTCGCGCTCTTCGCAAGGGTTCGGGCGTGGCCGTGCTTGTTCGTCCTCCATGTGAGGCGTAGTGTGGTGTGGTTCACGGCAGCGGTAGCAACGGTCGCTGCTAGGGAATATATCTAACAGATGGAACGGCGATATGCAATTGGGGCAGTGCCGGTGTATAAGGACGGCCCGGAGGCGTTCTTCTGCCGACATTCCCCTGTACAGCGGGCATAGTCGAATGCCGTGATTCTTCTGGCACAACCGGCAGGAGACGGTGAAGGAGTCAACGCGTTGCTCCGTCTTGTTGCGTTTGACTGAGAAGTCCGTCATTCTGGAACGGGAATTTGTTATTACTTGTTTTGACTCCAGGGGGTTGGGTGGCGTATGGGCGGAGAGTAGAAGCTTAATTGGTCGAGCTTGTGGTTGGCGTACTCGGGTTAAGGGTTTATTTGGGATGAATAATCTGGTTAAGTTATTCTGCCGATGTAGTGACGTGTAGTGGTTGAACCCACTGTTAGGTCTAGTAAACTTTGATTGACATACGCCTAAAATTATCTTTCGGTTTGAAAATAGTTTCATCAGAATGAAAATTCTGATATTGAAAGCCACCAATAGTAAAATTAAGAATTATTAAATATAGACTTAGGGCAAACTATATTTTTTGGTGTTTGCCTAAGGCAGGCAATACGCGATAATATACGGTATATCACGGTAAACCCGTGTGTTGTGACGGCTCCTTGTAATTGCCCTACAAAAATTTTGGTCACAAAACTTACCCACGCCCATGCAAATGTGACTTGAATATCACCTATGAATGACTGTAAAATGACTAGTCAAATGACGTCGTGCAGATAAAATGTGCGACAGATGTAAAGAGGTCTTTATTCGCTGTCTGGGAACTCTCTTTGTGTTGATTTGGGCCATGTTGTGTGAGAATCACAAACTGTGGTGTGTTTGTTGATTTCAACACACCCTGGCGGGGATAGCCTACACTATCGAGTGTGGTAATTTGTAGAGCTGTAAGCTGCTCACTCTTCAAATCATTGGAATGAGACAGCTGTGCGGTGCTGCCCATTGCAGTGTGATGATACATAATGGTCATGTCATGAGGGTATTTAGGGAAAACTCGCGTCTGAGTTCTAACGCGACATAAAATTTATAGTCTTTTCTAAAAATTTTAATTTCTCCCTTGTTTGTAGTATCTATGGCATTTGTGTCCTCGAGCACTTTCACGACATGAGTTCTGACGCGACCTCAACGCTGATAATTATTTCTGGAAATTTTCATTTTTATTTTGGTTTTGGGTTTTCCTTTAATTACTTTATCAATTTTAAAAATTGTATTGTAATCTCCCATTAGCTCTTCCACCGTTAAGTTTACGCTATTACAAGTTTGTTTACAAAATATAATTTATTGAAAATGTATAAAGGAATTAGCGACGAGCTACAATATGATTATGAAAGTGAAACACTCACAAACTTCCTGGTCGTCAGGAAAGTTAATTACTTCACAATATAAATAGCAATTCCGATTTAATATGCAGTAGTGCAGAACGAAATTAATGGAAATACAAAAAGCACTTGACATATTCAAATTTATCAAAGTGATTAATTGCAATTTTACTGCAAGGGCAAGTAGTTAAGATATAAGAAAATTACACTTGGCAATTCAAAGCGTACAATTATAATTTTATTAATTCAAATGCGCACGGATGAGCGCAATTATGATGCGGAAAAGCTATATATATCAATTAAATCGACAATTCACTGTGCACTTGGAAAATTCACATATATGAAAATTAATAATTTGCAAATATTAATTACACTGAAAATCGCACTTAGTAAAAAATGGAAAATGTGGGAAATGGTTGGTTTATATTACTCACCTGGGGCTAGCTGCTGGCTCGTGAACGTTCCAAAATAGAAGGAAAAACCAAGACCGCGAACAAGTCCGCGGCAAGTAGTTAAGATATAAGAAAATTACACTTGGCAATTCAAAGCGTACAATTATAATTTTATTAATTCAAATGCGCACGGATGAGCGCAATTATGATGCGGAAAAGCTATATATATCAATTAAATCGACAATTCACTGTGCACTTGGAAAATTCACATATATGAAAATTAATAATTTGCAAATATTAATTACACTGAAAATCGCACTTAGTAAAAAATGGAAAATGTGGGAAATGGTTGGTTTATATTACTCACCTGGGGCTAGCTGCTGGCTCGTGAACGTTCCAAAATAGAAGGAAAAGCCAAGACCGCGAACAAGTCCGCGGCACCTGCCGATAGCTAACTTTCGTTGAGTTTTTCCCCTTCAAAGTTAGCTTTCGGCTGGTGTTAGCCGTTACCGGTAATACTAATAAAATAACTAATGTCCGTGTTAGGGTGGTCCGAAATATTTAGGCTGGTGGCCTAAACAAACTGAATCTAAATAATTTGTACCTAAAATGTTTTCATGAAATGTTTTTGCATTGAATGCAGCTGTTATTTTTTTTAAATATTAATTTTATGTTTCTTACTGGTATAAAGAAATGTTTTTATATATGTACATAATTGTACGCTTCAATCGATAAACTTCTTTTATTATTTTTACTGGAAAAGTATTTCTTCATAAATCATATTTCCCTGTTATTTGTGTTAGAATGTTTCCTGACTAAAAACAGTTTTTGGATAAAGAAGCAGAATATAAATCTAGTTTGATTGAAATTCGCATCCTAAGACTTTTGGTACCTTTTTGGATGATGTGGCACATTTTTTTCCCTCGTTTGGTACAAAATGAAAAAATCCATTTATCATCCTTGGTGTGTAGTACAACTTGTATATTCAGTATATTCTTGTATATTACTTGTATAGCAGGAATACTTGTGCATACAACTAGAGTTTTGTGAATTTTAAGGAATTATAAAAATGTACACTAGTTGCCCGTGTAAAACCCATTTATTATAACAAAGTGCATAAATGTGCCATTTTAGGATTTTATTTATTTTTCATATTAATTCGTTTTCTTATGTTAGATCTTAATACCTATTTAACTAAGTAGATTTAACTTATACTATTTAAGCAAACAATTTTTTTTATACTCAGTTGATCAGAGCTCACAGAGTATATTAACTTTGATTGCATAACGGTTGGTTGTACAGGTATAAAGGAATCGATATAGATATAGACTTCCATATATCAAAATCATCAGTATCGAAAAAAAATTCGATTGAGCCATGTCCGTCCGTCCGTCTGTCCGTTAACACTATAACTTCAGTAAATTTTGAGGTATCTTCATGAAATTTGGTACGTAGATTCCTGGGAACTCATCTCAGATCTCTATTTAAAATGAACGATATCGCACTATAACCACGACCACTTTTTCGATATCGAAAATTTCGAAAAATCGAAAAATGGCGATAATTCATTACCAAAGATGGATAAAGCGATGAAACTTGGTACGTGAGTTGAACTTATGGCGCAGAATAGAAAATTAGTAAACTTTTGGACAATGGGCGTGGTACCGCCCACTTTTAAAAGAAAGTAATTTAGAAGTTTCACAAGCTGTAATTTGGCAGTCGTTGAAGATATCATGATGAAATTTAGCAGGAACATTACTCCTATTACTATATGTATGCATAATAAAAATTAGCAAAATCGGAGAACGACCACGCCCACTTTAAAAAAAGTCAAATTAAAAAAAAAAGTTAATATCTTTACAGTATATAAGGAAATTATGTCAACATTCCACTCCAGTAATGATATGGTGCAACAAAATACAAAAATAAAATAAAATTACAAAATGGGCGTGGCTCCGCCCTTTTTCATTTAATCTGTCTAGAATATTTTTAATGCCATAAGTCGAACAAAAATTTACCAATCCTTCTGAAATTTGGTAGGGACATAGGTTCTATGACGTAACTATTTTCTGAGAAAATGGGCGAAATCGGTTGAAGCCACGCCCAGTTTTTATACACAGTCTTCCCCCTGTCCTTCCCCTCGGCCGTTAACACGATAACTTGAGCAAAAACCGATATATCTTTACTAAGCTTAGTCCACGTACTTATCTGAACTTACTTTATCTTGGTACAAAAAATGGACGAAATCCGACTATAACCGCGCCCACTTTTTCGAAATCGAAAATTACTAAAAGTGAAAAAAATGCCATAATTCTATACCAAACACGATAAAAGGGATCAAACATGGTAATTTGATTGGTTTATTGACGAAAAAAATGACTTTAGAAAAAACTTTGTAAAATGGGTGTGACACCTACCATATTAAGTAGAAGAAAATGAAAAAGTTCTGGAATCTTGGCAGGAATACTGTTCGTGGTATGACATATATAAATAAATTAGCGGTACCCGACAGATGATGTTCTGGGTCACCCTGGTCCACATTTTGGTCGATATCTCGAAAACGCCTTCACATATACAACTAAGGGCCACTTCCTTTTAAAACCCTCATTAACACCTTTCATTTGATACCCATATCGTACAAAAACATTCTAGAGTCACCCCTGGTCCACCTTTATGGCGATGTCTCGAAACGGCGTCCACCTATGGAACTAAGGATCACTCCCTTTTAAAATACTCATTAACACCTTTCATTTGATACCCCTATCGTACAAACATATTCTAGAGTCACCCCTGGTCCACCTTTATGGCAATATCTCGAAAAGGCGTCCACCTATAGAACTAAGGCCCACTCGCTTTTGAAATACTCATTAACACCTTTTATTTGATACCCGTATCGTACAAATACATTCTAGAGTCACCCCCGGCCCATCTTTATGGCGATATCTCGAAAAGACGTCCACCTATGGAACTAAGGATCACTCGCTTTTATAATACTCATTACCACCTTTCATTTGATACTTGTATCGTACAAAAATATTCTAGAGTCAACCCTGGTCACCTTTATGGCGATATCTCGAAAAGGCGTCCACCTAGAGAACTAAGGATCACTCGCTTTTATAATACTCATTACCACCTTTTATTTGATACCCATATCGTACAAACACATTCTATAGTCACCCCTGGTCCATCTTTAGAACTATGGCCCACTTCCTTTTAAAATACTTTTTAATACCTTCCATTTGATACACATGTCATACAAACACATTCCAGGGTCACCCTAGGTTCATTTTCCTACATTGTGATTTTCCCTTATTTTGTCTCCAAAGCTCTCAACTGAGTATGTAATGTTCGGTTACACCCGAACTTAGCCTTCCTTACTTGTTTAATATGATATGATCTAAATATTTTTCATATTAATTGTTTTTGTTTTTATCGGCCTATTGATAAATCATTCAAGGTTCGAATCGAGCTCAAGGCCAGAACAATAATTTTTTTCTAATGATAATTATTGTTATTTTTTAATTTTTCTAAATTTGAAAAATTGTATTTTGTTTTTGGAATAGTAAGTAGAAAATTTTTCAGACAACCTGCTTTAGCTGCGCAGATAGATCCATTTCGAAGGGTGCTAAGCCTTCATCATCAGTACGCTTTAGGCATGCTGCGCTAACCATTTAGCTATACAGCGGTGGTTTGTTTGACTGGCAAATTTGCTACTTCTATTCCTTTTTACCAACTATATTTATTCAGTGTTGCGCCATCTGGTGCAAATCACTGATAAAGCTGGATTTTTGTTTATTGTCAATTACTTTGTTTGACATTCCCAAGTGCTCATGGTTTATTAACAATTGTTTTTGTTTTTATCGGCCTATTGATAAATCATTCAAGGTTCGAATCGAGCTCAAGGCCAGAACAATAATTTTTTTCTAATGATAATTATTGTTATTTTTTAATTTTTCTAAATTTGAAAAATTGTAGTTTGTTTTTGGAATAGTAAGTACAAAGTTTTTCAGACAACCTGCCATAGCTGCGCAGATAGATCCATTTCGAAGGGTGCTAAGCCTTCATCATCAGTACGCTTTAGGCATGCTGCGCTAACCATTTAGCTATACAGCGGTGGTTTGCTTGACTGGCAAATTTGCTAATTCTATTCCTTTTTACCAACTATATTTATTAAGTGTTGCGCCATCTGGTGCAAATAACTGATAAAGCTGGATTTTTGTTTATTGTCAATTACTTTGTTGTCTGAAAAATTTTCTACTTACTATTCCAAAAACAAAATACAATTTTTCAAATTTAGAAAAATTAAAAAATAACAATAATTATCATTAGAAAAAAAATTATTGTTCTGGCCTTGAGCTCGATTCGAACCTTGAATGATTTATCAATAGGCCGATAAAAACAAAAACAATTATTAATAAACCATGAGCACTTGGGAATGTCAAACAAAGTAATTGACAATAAACAAAAATCCAGCTTTATCAGTGATTTGCACCAGATGGCGCAACACTGAATAAATATAGTTGGTAAAAAGGAATAGAAGTAGCAAATTTGCCAGTCAAACAAACCACCGCTGTATAGCTAAATGGTTAGCGCAGCATGCCTAAAGCGTACTGATGATGAAGGCTTAGCACCCTTCGAAATGGACCTATCTGCGCAGCTATGGCAGGTTGTCTGAAAAATTTTCTACTTACTATTCCAAAAACAAAATAAAATTTTTCAAAATTTAGAAAAATTAAAAAATAACAATAATTATCATTACAAAAAAATTATTGTTCTGGCCTTGAGCTCGATTCGAACCTTGAATATTTTTCATATTGATATGTAAAAACATAATTTTTTAACACATGTCGGATTAAACCCTAGGGAACAACGCTTATCTGAAAGTAATTGCTTGGCGCTTGAAAATACTCTTTCTGAAGGGGCACTACTAGCAGGAATATCAAATATTTTTCGGCTTAGCTGGAATAACAGAGGATATTTAAGTTTATTAAACTCCCACCACTTTAGAACGTCAAAATCGTTGTGCAAGACCTCGGAAATATTTTCATATACCATAAATTTTTGTTGAGCTCGGTCTATACTACTAGGTATGTTTTGAGGCTGGACAAATCCGGAAAATAGACATGCTTTTTCGTTTGAAAGAGTATTCTGCTGACAGTTTTCATTGTTTATCAAACTGTATTTATTTATTAGCCTTTCAAGCAAAGTTTTAGAATGTTCTTTGACTTCATTTTTCTCAACAGCAGTAAACTGGGACAGATTGTTAATCAGTGGGAACAGAAATAGAGCTATTTTATGAATCATTGTTAAATTACTAAGCATAGTGTACTTAAGCAATGTTCGTAGCTTCAAATTTTTTATGCTTCTAACTCATTGTTGGTTGATTCCCAACGCCGCATTAATGTTTACTATATGTACTATTACTAGATGTACGGTTGGATAGCTATCGCCTTCTAACTCTTTTGATGCATCCTCAAATGTAGCCAGCACTTAAAGGGTATCTGTTAAGGTATTTAAGCTCATTCCACTAAACGGCTCAGTTGACGATTTTCCTGCAAAATATTTCCAATGTCAACCGAGTTATTTTTGAGAGACTGCAGCATATAGTAAGCTGTGTTCCATCTTGGCGGAGAAATGCTTTTAAGGGTTGTTGTCAATTGTGCATTGGCTCCAGATTTCTTGAAATACCGTTTTCTTTCATTTCGCTAATATCGGCTGACTCATTAAGAGATTTTTCTACGATGTTGTGCAATGAATGGGTAATACAAAATCAGGGATGGGCGTTATAAACAAATTTGAATAACCATTGACGAAAAAATTAATTTTTATTCATTATTCAAGAAAACTTGAGTGATGAATAACATGGTATTTTTTATTCAAGCATTTCTTGAATAATGAATAACATTTTCTCGTTATTCAAAATATTCTAATTGATGATAACCGCCCATTATTATTTTTGCAAATTTTGAATAAAGAGTTGAGTTATTATTCATTATTTACAAAATATGGAATAACAATAAAATTTTAGTTTTTATTCAGTTATTCAAAAATAAAAAAATAAACCATCGAGATGCCCTGAAAATATACTCATATGCGTATCCAGTTCGCGTGCAGTTCTGAAGCTTCTTAGGGTAATATTGAGATGATTTTGGGGAGTATTCGCGGGGTTTTTTGGGGGCCGTTTGGGGGTAATTTCTGGGACACCCTGGGGATCCTCCCGGGGTCCATTACAGGGGCTCCCTCGCGATCCTCCTAGGGTTTTGGAGATGGCTTTTGCGACTTCCTCGGGGTCTTTTGGAGGTAATTTTGGCATGGTTTTGGGGAGTACCTCGGGGTCCTCCCGGGGTCATTCGTGGGTCATTTCGGGATATTTTTGGGGACTCCCTCGGGGTAATTTCGGGATTGTTTTGGGGACTCCCTCGCGGTCCTCTCGGGGTCATTCCGTGACTTTTTGGGACACCTTCGGGGTCATTTGGGGGTCATTCCGGGATGATTTTGGGGACTCCCACGGGGTCATTTCGGGGTCATTCCGGGATGATTTTGGGGAATCTCTCGAGGACCTCGCGGGGTCATTCGTGGGTCATTTCGGGATCTTTTTGGGGACTCCCTCGGGGTTATTTCGGGGTCATTTCCGGATCTTTTTGGGGATTCCCTCGGGGTCATTTTGGCATGGTTTAGGGGACTCCCTCGGCGTCCTCCCGGGGTAATTCCGGGACCTTTTTGGATCTCCCTCGGGGACATTTGGGGGTCATTCCGGGATGATTTTGGGGACTCTCTCTCCAAAATGACTCAACCCTGGTTGTGATGTTGGAAAGCGGATTTCATGTTAGTTCCTCTATCCGTAACAATAATGGCTTTATCCAAGAAACAATCAAATTCGCCCAGAGCTTCCCTCAATTTTTGCAGTATTTTTTGATCTATTGTGAAAAAGTACGTGAAAAAACAATCAGGGTATTCAGCAGAGTATTGAAATCGGCAATTCTTACTGGTGCAGGGCTCGGAGTCCATGGACTTAAAAGCAAGCAATTTTGTGACTAATTTTGCATTTGTAATAAAGTGCGGGGAAACCAAATTCAGACATAGCGGCATAATTTGAATGAATTTGGTTTCCCCGAAAAACTTATACGGCTGTGCAAAAAGACGTTGAGCAACACCATCAGCTCATTCAGAATTGGGAAGGATCTCTCCGAGCCGTTCGAAGCTAAACGAGGTTTCAGACAGGGTGACCCCCTATCGTGCGATTTTTCTTAATTTGATGCTGGAGAAAATAATACTAGCTGCAGAACTTAACCGCACTGGATCAATATTCTATAAAAGCGTGCAATTACTGGCATATACTGATGACATCGGCCTAAACATCCGCGCTGTTAGTTCTGCTTACTCCAGACTGGAAAAAGAAGCGGTAAAGATGGGTTTGATGGTAAATGAGGACAAAACGAAGTACCTGCTGCCATCGAGCAAAGAGTCAGCGCATACGTGCCTTGGCAACCACGCTACTGTTGACAGCCATAATTTCGAAATAGTAAAAGACTTCGTTTATATGGGAACCATCAACACTAGCAACAACATCAGCACTGAAATCCAGCGAAGAATCAATCTTGCCAATAAATGCTACTTTGGATTAGGTAGGCAATTGAAAAGTAAAGTCTTCTCTCGGCGAACGAAAATCATACTCTACAAGTCACTTATCGTACCCGTCCTGCTATATGGGGCAGAAGCATGGACCATGACAACAGCAGATGAAGCGGATTTGGGAGAGTTCGAGAGAAAAGTTCTTCGAAAGATTTATGGACCTCTACGCATTGGCGATGGCGAGTATCGAAGAAGATTTAATGATGAGCTGTACGAGCTATATGCAGACTTCCACATAGTCCAGCGAATTAAAACGCAGCGGCTGCGCTGGCTAGGCCATGTTATGCGAATGAAAGATGATACTCCCACCAAGAAAGTGTTTATATCGGTACCCGCCTATGGAAGTAGAGGTAGAGGGCGACCCCCACTCCGTTGGAAGGACCAGGTGGAAAACGATTTAAACTCCCTTGGTGTGACCAATTGGTGCCGGTTGGCGGAGCGAAGGAGCGACTGCCGCGCTTTGTTGGACGGCCATAACCGTTTAGACGGTTAAGCGCCTATTAAGTAAGTAAGTACGTAAGTAATAAAGTGCACCGTTAGTGATATTTAGGAATATTTTGAAACAGCGTCTGTCTATAAATCCGAAGTAAGTCCAAGAAATCCGCCACTTAGTTCCTTTAGTTCTGTTCTCATTTCATCGTACGCAATTTTGTAGAGCTTGTCTATTTTTCTGGATACAGTGGTAGGGTGTGGTAGCCATTTTTCGATGTCTAAATTTGGCAATATTAGCTCTGTGCATTCCTGCAGGCCTTCATCCTCAACAATTTGAAACGATCGGCAATTTACAACCCATCCTGTAACAGATCGGACAACGTCCTTTCGTGTTTCGTCATCAACATCTATTCATCAACTAGATCTGTAAAAGTTTTGTAACACTTGTGTTTGACTAAATTCGATGTGCTCTTTGTAAAGGTTAGAACGCTACTGCAGTCTTTGCATGCTACTACTTTGTCCAAAAACTTGCCGCCAATATCTACGATTTTTTACGGATATCAGTGAATTGGCTGATGTTAATTGGTCCATGATATAGGTATATATTTGTACACTAAATATTAAAAAAATAAAAAAAAATAAAAATAAAAATGTTCAGTTAATTTCTCTACTTATATAGTTCTATTCCGCGCGGGTTGGTTCCCAAATTCATTTCAAATGCAAAAAAAAAAAAAAACATCGCATACACCATAAGCAATAACATCATCAATAGGAAAATTTGAAGTAAGTTTAATAATGTTGTGTCAGCATATACGTATAGATACTGTGGAAACGAAACTACTAAACCACATCATCCGCATTAAACATGAGCTTAGAAAACAAAAATAAAAGGAACAAATAAAGGTGTCTAAGTTCGGTTGTAACCGAACATTACCTGTGTTTTGTTTTATTTCTATATACGTTTACGCTTAAACTTTATAAGGACTGCTAAGCGACAAACTTTAAATACACCTCTGAAATTGCTGCGCATAAAATTTGTCCTACTAAATTTCAATACGCATTATACTCAGATGTAACTGAAAAATGTGTTATGTTTCACCCTCTACACTAATTCTTTGTATTCTATGTGTGTCCGCAATTCATCGCAACCGATTCAGCTATATGTTATACCCTATGGCCATCAGAGGGTTGTGTCTCCGCTTTTCGGTACACCCTGTGATGTAGCTAGTTATTTAACCACTGCTGTTAGGTGGGTCTCTTAAGCATTATCTATGCGAAGATAAGCGTTTTTTTACGCGCACACGTAAACGTATACGCGTGTGTAAAAAACACGGCTATTATATACTCAGCATGAGCTTCAATTGTATATTTCATTTCAGATAAATTACTTTTCTACATAACACTTGGCACCGCCCCATTCCTCTTACAGTAAAACTTGATAAGTGAAATATCATTGATTCAAAACTATTTTTTGCTAAGTTATAGCTTATTATTCTAGTCTACGACCCTTTTAAACTTGTTTTCTATCTAAGTCGCGGTGGTCTTTAACCGATCTCGTCCATTTTTTATAGAAATATTTCTGCTATAGTAAAAATTTGTGTACCCAATTTTATTACGATCCGTTAATTTTTCTTTGAGTTATAGACATAGAAAATTGCTTAGTCATAAAAGGGGTGGGGCCACCCCCTTTTTTTTTGAAGTTTTTCCTATTTATTGTTATAATGGGAAATGAAATACCATTGATATAAAGCACTTTTGGCAAAGATATAGCTTATTTTATTTATCCATGACTCTTTTAAAAATCTTTTATATAAAAGTGGGCGTGGTCCTTCTTCAAGGCATTCTTTAGAGTAAAGGAAACATCTCTGCCAAATTTTGTTACGCTAGGTTTAACCGTTTTTGATTTATGATTAATAATATTTGTAAAATTGGTTTTATCAATACTGGGTGGTGCTACGCCCATTTAAAAAAAGTTGTTCCTATTTATTGATGTAAATCCACTTGTGAAATGAAATACCATTGATATAAAGCTTTTTTTTTGCAAAGATATAGCTTATTTTATTCGTCCACGACCCTTTTAAAAATCTTTTATATAAAAGTGGGCGCGGTCCTTTACCGATTTCGTTCATTTTTACTCAGAGCATTCCTTATAGTAAAGGAATTTTGTTACGATAGGTTGAACCTTTTTTGATTTATGGATTAATATTTGTAAAATTGATTTTATCACAAGTGGGCGGTGCCACTCCCATTTAAAATTTTTTTTTAATTTTTATCAAGAGTCTCAATATCAGTCCACACGACAAATTTCAACATTCTAAGTGTATTATTTACTAAATAATCACGTTTTTTGTGTTTTCCAAAATGTTATACATATAAAAAGTGGGCGTGGTTATCATCCGATTTCGCTCATTTTCAATGCCAACCTATTCTGGGTCCAGATAAGCTCCTGTACCAAATTTGGTGAAGATATCTCAATACTTACTCAAGTTATCGTGTTAACGGACAGACGGACGGACTGACCGTCATGGCTCAATCAAATTTTTTTTCGATACTGATGATTTTGATATATGAATGTCTATGGCTATCTCGATTCATTTATACCTACCAACCGCTATCCAATCAAAGTTAATATACTCTGTATGCAAAGCACGCTGAGTATAAAAGGGTATACTAAAAATAGATATAACGCAAAGCCTTTACTCTCATCACTCAACGGCATTTTTTGAGAGCGAGGATTTACTCAAAAACAACCTTGCCAAAAACATTAGGTGAATAAACAAGTGCGAAAAATTTAAACAAAAAGAAAAAGAAAAGCTCAACGTGAGGGTAGTACCCGAATTTTTTCACAATGCCACACATTTAGATATCCTTAAAGACATTCAATGGCTCTTATCTCTAGGTCCGAAATATGTTATGCCATTTGAAGAAGGAAAATTTCCACTCCTCAAATTCATAGCTGACGGGGAAAACATTGTCCAAACAATACAAAATCTGGAAAGGCAGGAAATTGAATGAAACAATTTTGCGGCACTGATACATGAGCAATTGAAAAAGAAGACGACCTCTATGCGTGACAAATATTTTTGTGTGCGACTTTACGCTCCACCAAAAAGTTCCTCAGAAACAATAAGCAAGTTCTGATACTTAATGCTGATAAGGGCAATGTCACTGTAGAGATGGACAGAACAGATTATTCTGAAAAAATGCAAACTATGGTGAACGATATTTCAGCTTATAGAGTTTTAAAGCGTGATCTAACCAACAAGTTACAGGATAAGAACAACGAAATTGTAATGAAGATACTTAACAATGGCTACATTGAGGAAAAAGAAAAGAATCTTCTCATCTGTAGAAATGCAAATCCAACCAGAATTTATATGAAGGTATTCCCCTTCGGCCCATATGCTCATGTATTGATTCTCCTACAATTTTTTTTTTTTTTTTTTTTTTTTTTAATGGACGTTGTGGCAGCGCGCTGCCCTCAAGTGGCCCAATGAAACCAGGTTAATCCTGTTCACGCGATCGATTTAAATATATATATAATAACTTTTTTTTTTTTTTTTTATTTTGCCGAGTCTTTGATGGGCAGCGGTTTGTCAAGCGTCACGATCTGAGACTGCTCAGCTACAGAAGAAATTTCATCAGCCAAGCGTAATACTTAAAGAGAACAGAAGCAAACGTATTATACATTAATTTAGAGAGGTGAGAACAATCTTTTTTATAGAAAAAAGGGAGTCCAAGCTATCAAATGTGTTTGAGTGAGAGTTATAATCTTGGCATAAACGCCGAAAAGGTTCATTTTGTTCGAAATTCGTTCTACATTGTTTCAGCAGAAGAGGTTTGAAGTGTCTCGATGTCCGAGAGGGAACGCAAAAGTTCACTTCATTCAGAAGGAATGGGCTCGAAATTGATCCATTTAAAAGTTTTGTCATAAATATCACACCAAGCATTTCCCTTCGACTAGCAAGAGTTGGAAGATTGATAAGCTTTAATCGATTAGTATAAGGTGGAAGATTAGTTAAAGAGTCCCATTGGAAATTTCTTAAGGCAAATAGTAAAAATTGTTTTTGTATTGATTCGAGACTGTCTGCATGGACTTGATAACGCGGATTCCAAATTATCGAGCCGTATTCTAATATTGGCCTAACTAATGTTGTAAAAAGTGCTTTAGTTATGTAAGGGTCGTTAAATTCTTTTGACCACCGTTTAACAAATGCAAAAACACCTTTGCCTTTATTCACTGTAGTATTAATATGAAGATTGAAACTAAGTTTGGAATCCATCATGACTCCCAAGTCAATAAAATTATTTACAGGTTCTAGACTATAGTTGTTCATTGTATATGAAGCTGGTGGCGAAACTCTCCGAGAAAAACACATGAATTTACATTTTTTGAGATTGAGCGGCATATAATTTACATTGCACCAGGTAACCAAGTGATTTAAATCCATTTGAAGCAAGGAATGTTCCTCAACCGAGGCACATGATTTGAAAAGTTTTACATCGTCTGCGTACATCAAGATTTTTGAGTATTTAATTGTACCAGATATATCGTTTATGAACAACAAGAACAGAATCGGACCAAGGTGGCTGCCCTGAGGAACACCAGAAGAAACATTGATGACCCCAGAAAGTGTATTTTTAAAGATTACTTTTTGCGTACGATAACCAAGATACGAAGAAATCCAACATATAAGACGGGGTTGAAAACCGAGTTGACTGAGCTTATGAATAAGTAATGGGTGTGATACTTTGTCGAAAGCTTTACTGAAATCGGTGTAAATTACATCAGTGTGAAGGCCTTTTCTAAATCCATTAAATCTCCATCCACATCTTCCATTTGTGTAAATATGTCTTTGGCATACTGAAAAATGGTATGAAATCGTCTAAATACAATGTGAAAGATGCCACAGAGTTTAAGGAACGAGTCAAAGGTACATATATTTACGATGATGAGAGTTTAGAGTCTTTTGACGTGATTTCCTTGTTCCCCAGCATACCCGTGGATAGTGCAATCCGAATCATTTTCCTCATTTCCTAAATTTTGCGTAAAAGAAAATAGATATTTTATATATAACGACAAAATCTACGAACAACGGTCAGGAATGCCAATGGGTTCACCAGAGTCCCCAAACATCGCGGACTTAGTTAGGAAGAGTTAACAACCAAGCCACGCCTGTTGACCAAATATGTAGATGCCCTATTTGCACCGTCAAAGCAGATGAAATGGAAGCCATGCTTGCACGACTCAATAAGTATTACAAAAACATACGGTTTACTATGGAGGTGGAAAAAGATAACCAACTCCCCTGTCTGGACACACTCATCATTAGGAAAAATAATAAAATATATATCGATTGGTACAAAAAAACTACGGCTTCGGGGAGATTAGTCAATTATAATTCAAAGCATGAACATAAAACTACTATAAATACTGCGAAAAACTTTATTAGATGGGTACTCACGATAAGTGATAGAAATGTTCATAAGAAAAATACTGCGATAATTAAGAAAACTTTAGCAGAAAATGGATTTCCCATAAACTTGATTAACAAGCTGGTCCGGAATTATTATGCCAATAATAAAAAAGAACATTTGAAAAAGGAGAAAGGTAGCAAAATATACAAGTCAATCATCTATGTTCTCGGGACCTCAGAGAGGATCAAAATGTTGAATATATATGACAAGGAAAAATACGAAACAGCGTTTACATACAATAATACACTGCCACAAGTTTCCAGTAAAACTAAGGACAAAATTTCAAAACTGGAGAAATCTGACGTTATTTACAGCATTCCTTGCAATGGCGACGGATCCCCCGAATGCGAGAAAGTACATGTGGGGACAACAAAACTAAAACTCAAGATTTCCGCTCATAGATCTAATATTAAATTAAGGAATAATGCTTCGGACAACAAGACGGCTTTAACATTCCACTGCAAGGACACAGGCACTTCCCCGACTTCGATAATGTAACTATACTGGATTATGAAAAAAATTACAGCAAACGATACACTTTAGAAATGCTAAAAATTTTGAACACCCCTAGTGAAAGAAGAATGAACTTCAAAATGGGCACAGAAAATAGTGCGCAGTCTTACAGGAATTTAATTTTGAAGAACAACACCACAAGGCGGTCATTTGAAATATTTTCCAATACGTGTTAAGCTAAGTCTAGTTGTCATATGAATGTTGTTATTGTATACATGATTTTTGTTGACACACACTGTTTATGAAAATTATTTATTTCTACGGGACTTTTCTATTGTTTATATTTTGGTTTCTTCTTTTGTTTTCTCAAACTCTTTGTAATTTTTTAGTCATATTCCCAATCAGTCGATCATACATATGCATATGTGTAAGTCATATTTTGTTATTCATGTGTTCATATGTATGTTTTGTGTAATTATACTCAGCTGAGCAGAGCTCACAGAGTATATTAACTTTGTTCGCATAACGGCAATCCGTAACGGCATAAACTAATCGAGATAGATATAGACTTCTATATATCAAAATAATCTGGGCGAAAAAGAAATTCATTTAGCCATGTCCGTCCGTCCGTAAACACGATAACTTGATTAAATTTTGAGTTATCTGGATGAAATTTGGTATGTGCGTTCCTGGGCACTCATCTCAGATCGCTATTTAAAATGAATTAAATCGGACTGCAGCCACGCCCACTTTATCGATATCGAAAATTTTGAAAAACAGAAAAAGTGCGATAATTCATTACCAAGGACGGATAAAGCGATGAAACTTGGTAGGTGGGTTGACCTTATGACGAAGAATAGAAAATTAGTAAAATTTTGGACAATGGGTGTGGCACCGCCCACTTTTAAAATAAGGTAATTTCAAGGTTTTGCAAGCTGTAATTTGGCAGTCGTTGAAGATATCATGATGAAGTTTGGCAGAAACGTTACTCATATTACTGTTTGTGTGCTCAATAAAAATTTGCAAAATCGGATTTCGAACACGCCCACTTAAAAAAAAAAATTTTAAATCAAATTTTAACAAAAAATTTGATATCTTTACAGTATATAAGTAAATTATGCCAACATTCAACTCCAGTGATGATATGGTGCAACAAAATACAAAAATAAAAGAAAATTTCAAAATGGACGTGGCTCCGCCCTTTTTCATTTAATTCGTCTAGATTACGTTTAATGCCATAAGTCGAAGAAAAATGTACCAATCCTTGTGAAATTTGCTAGGGGCTTAGATTCTATGACAATAACTGTTTTATGTGAAAATAGGCGAAATCGGTTGAAGCCACGCCCAGTTTTTATGCACAGTCGACCACCTGTCCTTCCGCTTAGCCGTTAATATGATAACTTGAGCAAAAATCGATATATATTTACTAAGCTTAGTTCACGTACTTATCTGAACTCACTTTATCTTGGTATAAAAAACAACCGAAATCGGACTATAACCACACCCACTTTTTCGATAACGAAAATTACGAAAAATAAAAAAAAAGCCATAATTCTATATCAAATATGAAAAAAGGGATGAAACATGGTAATTGGATTGGTTTATTGACGCAAAATATAACTTTAGGAAAAACTTTGTAAAATGGGTGTGACACCTACCATATTAAGTAGAAGATAATGAAAAAGTTATGCAGGGCGAAATCAAATGACCTTGCAATCTTGGCAGGACCACCTTTTTGTCGATATCTCGAAAACGCCTTCACATATACAACTAAGGGCCAATACCTTTTAGAACACTTATTAATACCTTTAATTGGATACCCATAACGTACAAACACATTCTAGAGTCACCCCTGGTCCAACTTTATGGTGATATCTCGAAAAGGCGTCCACCTATAGAAGTAAAGCCCACTCCCTTTTAAAATACTCATTAACACCTTTCATTTGATACCCATATCGTACAAACGCATTATAGTCACCCCTGTTCCACCTTTATGGCGAT
Organism: Eurosta solidaginis; assembly: GCF_040869045.1. Lineage (NCBI taxonomy): Eukaryota > Metazoa > Arthropoda > Insecta > Diptera > Tephritidae > Eurosta > Eurosta solidaginis. The sequence goes on along the minus strand of NC_090319.1, from coordinate 187,947,844 downwards.
ATTTCGAAAAGGCGTCCACATATAGAAGTAAGGCCCACTCCCTTTTAAAATACTCATTATCACCTTTCATTTGATACCCATATCGTACAAACACATTTTAGAGTCACCCCTGGTCCACCTTTATGGCGATATATCAAAAAGGCGTCCACCTATAGAACTAAGGCCCATTCCCTTTCAAAATACTCATTAACACCTTTCATTTGATACCCATTTCGTACAAACACATTCTAAAGCCACCCCTGGTCCACCTTTATGGCGATATCCCGAAATGGAATCCACCTATAGAACTATGGCTCACTCCGTTTTAAAATGTTCTTTAATACCTTCTATTTGATGCCCAAGCTCTCAGCTGAGTATGTAATGTTCGGTTACACCCGAACTTAGCCTTCCGTACTTGTTAACTATTGTTATTGTTTTGTCTTCAGCCCTGATGATGACTTCAGATGGAAGTCGAAATATCGACAAAAATCAAAAATAATGAATATAAAACAAAGCGGCATTTCAGCTCAACAAATCTAATTAATTGCAAACTTTAAGGCTATTAAATTTTATCAAAATAACTTGCTAATTTTTATATATTTCGTATTGGTGAAGCAGGTGGCGCTTCCATACGTAGTAAATGACAAGACTCAGGCGAAGTTATTGATGTAAGTAACTTCTATAAGTCAACGAAGACCACAGAACTTTAGTCAGGAGTATGGATATCCATACATATCGGACCAAAAAGTTAAAACCTAGGGACAAAGCAGAAAATCGGCTAAATGGCAAAGTGAATTTTTCTTCAAATTTTAAATGGCCATCTTGTAAATACGCGTACCCTCTCCACAAAAAAATTACAGCTGGAGGAACTCATTGTTACGCAGGGTATGGCCGATACCACAGTCAAAAGAATATCTACAACAAAAGATGCTAGGTCAAAAGGATAAAATAAAAATTGTAGAAGTGGGAGATCATATGCCGATAAAACGAGACTAAAGTAGACGTCGTATACTATGCGGCGCAATTGAGAAAGAAAAGCAGACAAATTATATTTGGGTAATAGTCCAGAATAGGGGTCGACTGGTAATACGCGTCCAAAAATAGGCAAAAGTTGTCAAAAGAGGCGTATTAACCTCAACAAAAATAATCCGAAGGCGGAAAATATAAACTTGTTCAAAATATTTTAACGAAAAACTGAAAAATGACGTCGAATCCCTCCGAAACTGGGGGTGGTATCCATAGTATTTTTGCGCAAAACACCTCTATGCGTTGGCAGCCTCCGGCCACGTTAATAAAAAGTTACTCTGGCCGGTCCACCAATGGGGTGGGATCAAAATTAAATGCGTGCAAAACCCCACATAACCCACATAATACATCACATGAAAATTTCCAATTTTAACTGCAAATATCTCTGGGCATTATTGTTGTCGAGGCCAATACACCTGTTTTGACACCTCTCTCGATATTTGTTTGGACGCGTATTAGCAGTCGACCCCTGTTCTAGACTTTTACCAAAAAACTAATGGGTCATATTATCCCAGGACATAACCTCTGTTTTAAGTACACTCGATTTAAAAATTAAATATTTTTTTGTCAATTTGGGAAGTACAGCTGTTCGGAAAACTTTCCTCTTTTATTACTTTTATATTACTTAATATATATCCTTTTTTATTACTTAATATATATATATATATATCATACACGTCTGTGAAATGAAAATGAAATTGTTATAGTTTAAATTTATTTTGAATCAAAAAATATGTAAACATATTAATAATAAATACCAATCTAGTCTAATCTAATCATATTACGGTAGTGAAAGAGTTATCAAACCATTTCTTGTTTGTAAAAGATATTTAGGTATAGACATCAGGGTGGGTCGATTTGTATGGACGAAAGTTAACCGATTTCACACCATCGATTTTTCGATAGGATTTTGGCTCAGGAAAAAAAGTTCCACTACGCATACCCCAAAAAATAATTTTCGAGCCTGCGAAATTTCATTTTATTTTTTTATTTTTTCGACTTTGATTTTTGAAGTTTTTTTCATGAACTATTAAAAAAATTTTCATATGTATACCCTGTCCGACCCAAAAATGTCCGCTAAAAACGTTGGCGATAATAGTTTTTTCAAAAAAAAAAAAAATGTGAGTATTTTTTTAGTAGGTCATGAAAAACCCCTTAAAAATCAAAGTCAAAAAAGGTAAAAAAAAATTAAATTTCGCAGGCTCGAAAGTTATTTTTTTGGGTATGAGTAGTGGAACTTTTTTTTATGAGCCCAAATCCTATCGAAAAATAATTGGCGCGATATCGGTTAATAAATCGACCCAGTCTAATAGACATTCCAGAAAACAGCTATACAAATCTAGCAGCTGAATTTCATTACTCCCAGAAGGCGAAAATAAAACATAAGCATATCTGGAAAACTGCCAAATACACTTTCCACCACCATTTTCATCTATTTGATTCATAATTTATACTAACTTAAGTCTGTTTATTTGCACAACCCTCTTCAACACACTCATCATATTCAATTCCTAAGCAAGTTTATACAGGAGGACGCTTTGTTGCTTCACCTCTTCAAGATGTAAAATTTCCCGTTTACAAGAGATCCAGAATAATTTTTCCACCAGAACGTACAAACTCATGGTATTATTCTGCTTCGAATTGTTATAGCTCTTCATATTTTCCAGCTTTGTATAACACATACAGAACAACGTTCACTTTTCCAACCTCTTACTATTCGGCAATACCACGGATAACCGCGTGTCCTCGGATCCTACCGTCTTACATAAAAGCCTCCACAATACACTCAATACCATCGTACTCAATAAGAAGGATACCAGGATATTCTCTTCACAGTCTAAGTAATTACCACAACACCAAACCCTTGGATGTAAGTAAACACGATTTTTAATAGTTGCGGAACGCCTAAATTTACTTAGGCTCAGTTTTTCACTACAAGTTCAACTTGTCAGTCAAACCACGCGTAATCTTATTATGCAGTTTTTCAGTAAGCTGAGCTTCAGCGGTCGATCTGGTAGGGATAGACTCTGGTTAAATTATCAGTTGCTTGCATTTTTTGATTGAAATCCAAAAGCTGCACTTTTTCACATATACAAAAATAAAAATAAATGTAAGGCTCGATAACCTCCGAAGAGGTCTAAGGCCGAGCTTCTCTACATTCATAAAAACTAATAATTGCTCAACCGTAACTGATCAAAGTGTGCGGAGATAATCGAATTAATTTAACTATAAACATATATTTGAATTTATACCTTTTACTATGATACAAAAATGGAGGTGACGTTAGCCACTTGACTTTTGCGGAGACAATGACGTTTTCATGAAAATTATGGTACCAGACCGAAAATTTTAAAAACTATTTTATGTGATGGGTTTAATTGATATCCAAGATAATTAACGGCCTTATAATGTATAACGCAACGCGACGCGAAGAGTCACCTTCACCCTAGTGAAACCAATTTCGTATCATATAAAGAGCATTCACTCACTTCGGCGACTATCGGTAACTGATTGACTGGTGATTGTTTTACATTTTTTGTATTATACTCATAGCTACGCAAACTGTCACGAGCAATTATTTTAGCTGTCAAAATATTGACTTGCTTCTGAGTCACGTTTGAAGTAATCACTTGATTAATGGCAATTCTTTACTTAGCTCAAAACTGCTAAACTTCCTCCAAAAATTTCGAAAGAAGTGCCAAAAGACTCGCCTTAGACCCAGGACCACGAATTCGAAGGCGGCAATTATGGACATCGGACCGCTTCGAAAAGTGGGGTGTGATCCACAGTATTTTTGCGTAGAACACATATGCATTGGCGGCCTTCGGCCGCGATAATAAAAAAGTACCCTGGGCGGGTCCAACACCGTTTGAGAACTCAAAGCTCTATCCGCGAAAAACACTTTTCTTCACAAATTTTTTGGTGGGTTAGACAAAATCATCGAAATTACAACCACCGCATGAACATTTTTTATTCCTTTTGCAAACATCTCTTGACCGAAATACAATTTTCGGATTCATGATCTTGGCGTATTTCGACCCCTCCTGAGTTTTATCAGTTGTGAGCTAAACCAAAGTATTGCCTTTCTTCCTCTGCTTCCAAACGGCGCTATCGACTGAAATACTCTCTTGCCCAGAGCTCATTAGCACACCTCCTCCGATAGTCGTTTGCGCCGTAACTAACAACCCAAAAGTCTTCCAGAGAACTTTTCTGTGGAGCACTCCAACACACATCAGTTCACGTATGATGAGCGACTTGAAGTGCGTTATATTTGTTGGTCGAAAACGGACTTTACTTTTCAAGTTCCTTCTCAGTCCAAAGGAGCACTATTTGGCACTACGGATTCATTCAGTCTATGTGAGGTCCTCATGGACCGGCCAGTTCAACCAATTCTCCTTTTGTTTTGAAAGCAAAAAGACGAAGTTTTTCACAGTATCGAATTTATATCTGTTAATAGTGACGTTATTGGCACTCCCTTATCTTGGCTAGAATTGTCCACAGCTATTCGGTCCAAGAAGTGAATTATAGATATGATGAAAACATTGGATGTTCATGTCGATGGCGATGCAATACCGGCTCCAGACACCTAACTGTCTTAGGTGTAAAGTTGACTATTAGTATGATCTTCAAGGCGCATGGTACCAAATTGCATATGTAGTGTAAATCCGCAACAAAATCCTCAAGTCGCTTCCCGGCAGCACTTGCCTTTCCAAAGAAAGAAACAATGCTAACGATATACGAAGGTCTGCCGCTTATGTACTACGCGTAGCTAGTTTGATCTACCGACTTAAAAAATACACACTTGAAAAGGCTGCAAGCTTGCAAGGCTCTGCCCTCGGAATTGCCTCGGAATGCTCCATATTGCGGTTCTTGTATTAACGACGTTGATGGGCCTTCGCCGGATTTAGATCCGGTATGTTCCGGTAACAACCACCATTAAGGCACGAGCCCGACCGTGTCGGCCATATGGCCATATTAAATCTTCCAGCCCATCCCGCTCCCCTCACCTCCTAGTTCCATGAAGAATTTGAGGTCGCCGGAGCCGCTAAGTATGTGTATGATACATGCATATTTGTAACAGGATTCCCCTTGCGAAAGCTCTGAACTATATTTAAATGGATGTGCTCAAATCTATTTTTGGGAATTTGAATTTTGACAACAGGGGATTTTGTATGACGATAAACTTTAGACTTCTGACAATTAAGACACTCTTTTGACCAAACATTAATATCCTTATTCACATTGGGCCAATAATATTTTTTAACTATGAGCCGTCATGTAACTCTTGTACCCGGATGTGCTATTCCATGTAAAATATCAAATACTGTCTTTCGCAAATTACTCGGTACAAATGACCTAGGAGTTTCTCCTGAAATTTCACACCAAACATTAAAATTTAAAATAGGAATACTACCTAGCTTTAAATTTAGATATTGAGAATCAGATACAAGTTGATTTAAGTCATCATCTTTTTGTTGTTCAGTTTGTAAAATTTTAAAATTCAGTTCTGTATATACAATACAGCATTAACCTCAAAAGCTATAGATAGCGTATCTGCTACAACATTGGATTCTCCTTTAATCTATTGTATGTCATCAGTAAATTGTGCTATAAATTCCAAGTGTCTCGTTTGTCTAGGACTTCGTTCTGTTTTTGTATTTAAAGCAGTGGTCCGTATAAACTGTAAATTGTCCTTCCAAAAGATATCTAAAATGTTTTGTATTTAAGTAAATCGCTAATAACTCCCTATCAAAAGCACTATATTTAATTTCAGTTGGAGAAAGTTTTTTAGAAAAGAATGCAATGGGTTCAATTTTACTATTGTAATTTTGTTGTATAACGCCCCCAATCGCTGTGTTAGATGCATCTACTGTTAAATATAATTTGGCATCTTTGTTAAAATGATTTAATAATATAGTAGATGCAAATTGATCTTTAATGCATTTAAAAGCTTCTTTCGAATTCTTGTCCCATACCAAAGTTTTGTCACGTTTCTTACTTACTTTGTTAATTAGATCATAAATTTTGTTTGTAAATTCTGCTAGTTTTGGAATGTATCTGTGATAATAATTTACCATACCAATAAATTTCTGTGCCTGGTTAACTGATTTTGGACGTTCGAAATTGCGAATAGCTTATAATTTTTCATCGGAAGGTCGAATATCTGTTCCAGAAATGTTATGTCCTAAAAAATCTACATTTGTTACACCAAAAGTACATTTACTTGGTTTAATGTTTAAACCGAACTCTGTAAGGCATTGAAAAAGGATACGTAAATATTTTAAATGTTGTTCTTCGTCTTTACTTGCAATAAGTAAGTCGTCGATATAAACATATACAAAATCTAAGTCACCTACTACCTCATTTATGAATCTATGAAAGGTTTGTGCAGAATTTCTAAGTCCGAAAAGCATTCGCATAAACTCAAACATACCGAAAGGAGTTGTAATTGCGTTTTATAAATGTCTTCCTCAGCCATAGGAATTTGGTGATATGCCCTTACTAAGTCTAATTTTGAAAATATATTTTTATTACGAAGATTCATATTAAAATCCTGAATGTGGGGTAAAGGATAACGATCAGGTGCAGTTACAATATTTAATCTTCTGAAGTCGCCACAAGGACGCCAATCATTTATTTCTTTTTTAGGTACAAGATGAAGTGGATAAGTTACTGAAGAATTTGAAGGTCGGCAAATCCCTGTCTTAACCAAAAAAGCAAATTCTGTTTTAGCAACTTTGTATTTAACCGGATCTAAGCGCCTAGGCTTAGAAAAGGGAAGGCTTCCTTCCGTTACAAGTCCATGTATCATTGCATGTTTAACAGGTTTTGTAGTCTGGCTCCGCAATAAGTGACGGAAATTCTTTTAATAATTTTGTAAATTTATTGTCAACCCCAAATAGTTTAGGTAATTGAATATCGCAAAAACAAGATATGGCATTAACCGAAAGATTTGTTAAAGGATCTACTAAAGGTTTATGCTTAATATCGATCAATAGACCATATTTGCGAAGAAAATCGGCCCCAATCGTCGGTTTAGCTATATCAGCTATCAACAACGTAAAAGGATATTCAGGTCCTAAACCTAAATTTACATTTAAAAGCCTTTTCCCGAAACTAGAAATTGTTGAACCGTTAGCTGCTGTGAGAATTATGTCTGAACGTTTCGTATGAGGAAATTTAGAAGCGGGTAATACCTAAATTTCTGCCCCACTATCGATCAAAAAATTTTGTTTATTACCTTTGTCAAAAATGAATAAGTGACTAGTTGAAAATTTTAAATTCCCGTTGTTCGTCGCTGGAACAACGGTCGAATTTAGTTTGTCGAATCTTTATTTTTATTGTAAGAACAAGGTTCTTCACAGCTACGAGCGTTATTTCCAAATTTGTAGTGGAATCTACACAACCAATTTGGATTATTACGCGAGTTAGAACGACACCTAAAAGAAATTCTAAAATTGTTCCTAGAATTAGATCGCGACCTAGACTGATTTCGATACATTTCTGTTTTAATTTCAGCTAACTCCAAAGAAAGTCTCTGAAAATTTTCACATATTAAAGAAGTGGTTTTTACTAAATTTTCAACAACCGAATTTTGAACTTTTGTTTCTGAATTTGTATTTACTGAGAAAACTTCGTTTTTATTCATAACTTCAAAAATGTTATCTGCTGATTTTGTTAACTCATTAATATTGTTACAACTTGAGCTAGCCAAAATGACATTTAAAGTTTTGGGAAGTTTTCTCAACCAAATTTTCTTTAAAATATTTTCACTAAAATTTGAACCGGCTAACAAAATTAATGACCGATAAAACTCAGAGGGCTTGCGATCACCCATTTCAGAATTATTTAAAATTTTGTCAAGCTTTGAATTTTCACTAAGAGAATGTCTTTCTATCAAAACTTTTTAAGTTCACTAAACTTGTTAGTGAGGGGAGAGTTTTGGATGAAATCTAAAATTGTGACTATTACTTCTTGTGGAAGTGCCTTATAATGTGTTCGTATTTGGTATTCTCTTGGATTATATTTTTGGTGCTAAATTGTGTTTCAGCATGTATAAACCACGCTTCTGGACAACTAGTCCAAACTTGTGGAAGTTTGACTGATGTTGCTGAAATTTCTTTTTGATTGTAATTATCATACGGATTTGTATAACTTTGTTGAAGAGTGTCAGTTGGTATATCTATTAATGAATCATTTAAATTATTAGAAAGTGCAGGTGCTTGTGTATTCTGTTGTGGTGAACGAAACATGTTATATATATGTATATTGAATTAGTCAAAGAGGGAATTTACAATTTTAAATGTTTAGCCCTACAAACTTATTGGGTTAAAAGAAAGAACAAAACAAAAATAAATAAATAAAATTGTATCAAAAATTTCAATGATATGAAAATTGAACTTTCCTATTTACGCAAGACTAAGTATCTAAGGCACAATTTCAATATTTTGAGGTGATTAACTATAAATGATTGTTTGACCTCCTACTACTCTTATATAAACTGTTTTTAATTGAAAATTATTTTCTAGTTTTTAGTTCGGTTAGCTATAAATGCGTGTTTTCTTAGTTTTTTTTAAACTATTAATTTTAAAAGTTTTAGTCGAGAGTGATGAAACCTCGAAACACCAGCGGTCCATGGATGAATCCAACCCCACGGCACTGAAAAGGGCCAAGACGCAGGGAGGCTGGACGCGGTCATTCGCCGAAATTGCCAAGGGTCGGCAGATCATTGGCATTATAGACGAGAGCAGCGAAGATGGCAGGATCCCGAAACAACAGTGGAAGTGGATCGAGGCCGCGCTCGCTACGGTGGCCGTTAAGGTTAAGAAAGAAAACCATGGTCCACCGCCGTCTTACAGCGATGCAGGGTGCTTCCAGGGCAATGTCAAGGTAATTGCCTGTGACAACGCCAGGTCGGTAAACCTCTTAAGGGCCGCCGTCGCGCTGATAGGGATGGTATATCAGGGCGCGAGCCTCAAGGTAGTGGAGGCGCGTGATACCCCTCCCGACCAAGGGCTAGAGCCTGGGTTCCAGTGACACCAACGGACCCAGCTGACATCCTGGAGCTGCTCCAGGAGTACAACCCGCCACAGGTTTGGAAGTCAACCTGGATAAAACCGAGCTTTTCCTCTTCACGAGGAGGTACAAAGTACCAAATCTTACACCGCCAAGAATTGGGGGTACGTTCTTAGCGTTTAGCGATCAAGTCAAGTATTTGGGAGTCATTCTGAATAAGAAGCTATTATGGAGTGACCATATAGTGGAGCGATTCAACAAGGCAGCAGCGGAGCTGTTAACCTGCAAGAGGGCAATTAGCACCTCCTGGGGATTCTCCCCTATGTTGGCCTACTGGATTTATATAGCCATTGTGCACCCGAATCTTCTTTATGGTGCCTTGGTCTGGTGGCCTGCACTAGCTAAAGTACCTATCTTAAAATGCTTCAAAAGTTGCAACGGAGTTTGGAGCTCTGCATTACCGGGGCTCTCGACTCCACTCCAGATTCCGTTACATACATACATGGATACATAGATACATAGATAGATACAGGCTAAGCTAATAAAAGCGTGTAAAAAGGGCTCCAGTATGCTCTTTCGGAGATGTGCCATGCATCCACTTCTATCATTAATAAAGGAATGCGTTTTTCGCATTATGTGCAAGGTTTCAAATCTATGGCCATTTGGTGTGGTCATAAGTTCAATTGACCTTACGTTCGTTAACCTTATGGTACCACACCATCACATTGATGCATTGTCATCGAGCCTTGATACGTGTGCAAAGTTTCAATCAAACTAATGGCCATTCGAGGTGGTAATAAGGCCAATTGACCTTATGGCCGTTGACCTTATGTCACCACACCATCACATTGATGCATTGTCATCGAGCCTTGATACGTGTGCAAAGTTTCAATCAAACTTATGGCCATTCAAATTGATAATATGGCCAATTGACCATATGGCCGTTGACCTTATGTTACCACACCATCGCACTAATGCACTGTCATCGGTCCTTAATACGTATGAAAAGTATCAAATTAATCAGACTTCTAGAAACCGGTGAAAATTAAACTCAAAGATTCCGTTACATACAGGCCAAGCTAATAAAAGCGTGTTAAAAAGGAATGCGTTTTTCGCATTATGTGCAAGGTTTCCAATCTATGGCCATTTGGGGTGGTCATAAGTTCAATTGATCTTATGTCCGTTAACCTTATGTCACCTCACCATCACATTATTGCATTGTCAGTGAGCCTTGATACGTGCGCAAAGTTTCAATCAAACTTATGGCCATTCAAAGTGGTAATAAGGCCAATTGACCTTATGGCCGTTGATCTTATGTCACCACACCATCACATTAATGCATTGTCATCGAGCTTTGATACGTGTGCAAAGTTTCAATCAAACGTATGGGCATTCAAAGTGGTAATAAGGCCAATTGACCTTATGGCCATTGACCTTATGTCACCACACCATCACATTAATGCATTGTCATCGAGCTTTGATACGTGTGCAAAGTTTCAATCAAACTTATGGCCATTCAAAGTGGTAATAAGGCCAATTGACCTTATGGCCGTTGACCTTATGTCACCACACCATAGCATTAATGCATTGTCATCGGTCCTTGATACGTATGCAAAGTTTCAAATTAATCAAACTTCTAGAAACCGGTGAAAATTAAGCTCAAAGATTCCGTTACATACAGGCCAAGCTAATAAAAGCGTGTTAAAAAGGGCTCCAATATGCTCTTTCGTAGATGTGCTATGCATCCACTTCTATCATTAATAAAGGAATGCGTTTTTCGCATTATGTGCAAGGTTTCAAATCTATTGCCATTTGGGGTGGTCATAAGTTCAATTGATCTTATGTCCGTTAACCTTATATCACCCCACCATCACATTATTGCATTGTCATCGAGCCTTGATACGTGTGCAAAGTTTCAATCAAACTTATGGCCATTCAAAGTGGTAATAAGGCCAATTGACCTTATGGCTGTTTGTTTAATGGTGTGTTCAGTTTATACTTATATTTAAGAATTCATGAGCTTAACACCGACTTATAATAATCGAAATTCAATTATTATGCTTTTTAAGAGAAACTGAAAAGAATGAAACATTTATTGGCATATTGCTATGGAACCATGTCGAAAACCGCCAACGTAATCATCATCAGGCAATTTTGTAATATTGTCAAAGGTTTCACCGGGCTTCGAACCGTGAATCACATGGTGAAACTGCAGTAGCCTTTAAAAACTAGGCCATCCTGCTGGTAGTTGTTTTCATGCTTAATTCAGTTTTTCTCATTTCTATACTAACAACACAATTGAGACATTTTGTCTCTATATTAATTTGTGTGCCATGTAGATTTGTTTTTTTAAAGTTCTTATTCGTTGCGAATGAGAAGCTTTGTAAACTCAGGCTCAGTTGTACATATTTTTTTTTTTTTTTTTTTTTTTTTTTTTTTTTTTTTTTTTTGCGGGGAGGCTGAAAAATGCCTAATGCACCATAATTGCTGCCGTCGCAGCAACCGTGTGTCCGTAGACTAAAAAACAGCCCCGTTCTGGAACCGTCGCCCACCCCGGCACCACTTTCGCATTACTTCAGGGTGGCGTTCCATATTTCTCATTTTTTAAGAGCCTACTGTTGTCCCTGCGTCCAGGTTCCCGCTATTTGCTCTGAGTGTCCATTTAATCACCACTGCTTCGCATGCGCATTTCTCTGCGCTCCCTCTCAGCATCCATCAGGCGTGTCATTACTATAAATGCCATTTTGCTCACTGCAGTCCAGCATTCTTTCCTGCTGCACATATGTGAAACTAAATTTCTCGTGGTAGGTTCCTCCCCAAAGACTCCATGCAAGGTGAGTCTTTCTTCGTGGAAACGGGGGCAGTAGAACATGACGTGTTCTGGGTTTTCTAACTCTGTGGTACACATTGGGCAATGAGGATCTTCCTCTATCCTACGCTTCCATAAATACTCTTTGAAACCGCCATGTCCACTCATTATTTGCGTGAGATGGTAGTTCAGTTCGCCGTGCTTCCGCTCATTCCATTGAGCTACGTTCCAAACTAGTGTGAAAGTCCAACGCCCTTTACTCGAGGCCTCCCACCGTTCTTGCCACTTAGCTATTGTTTGTGTCCTTGCTCTTTTCTTGTCTTCTTCAGATGGTCGCTCGATATTAGTGTTATACAGATCGGCCATTTCGCTTGCCAGTAAGTCCACTGGGATTTTCCGGGTTAGAGCCAGGATCGCGTCGTCGGACACCGTCCGATAAGCACTTGCTATTCTTAAAGAAGCAAGTCGGTACGCTGCTAATATATATTTTTGATGGGTCTGTTTAGATCCATACCACACTGGTGCTGCGTATAGTATTATTGAGCTGGTTACTGTGGACAATAGCTGACGTATAGCTTCGCGCGGACCACCAATGTTAGGCATTATTCGCATAAGTGATCCATTAACTTTGGTAATTTTCTCCCCCACCGCTCTGAAGTGCTCTTTGAAAGTTAACTTAGAGTCAATGTGCACTCCTAAGTATTTTAAGGAATCCTTTGAGGTGATTTGATGATCCCCGACAGTTAAGACTAACTCGTTCGCCGACCGTTTGGAGCTTACTAATACCACTTCCGTCTTTTGGCTAGCCAACTCCAGTCCTGTATTGGTCAGCCATTCCTTTATTCTTGCTACGGCGTCATTACATAATGCTTGAAGCAGGTCCAGTTTCTTGGCCACTACTACCACTGCAATATCATCAGCATATCCCACAATTTGCGTGTTTTCTGGTAGATCAATCTTTAGCACCCCGTCATACATTACATTCCAAAGCGTTGGACCGAGAACAGATCCCTGTGGGACGCCTCCTGTGATTTTGTACTCTTTAGCTCCTTGATCCGTGTCAAAAAGAAGTACTCTGTCTTTAAGATAGCTACCTATAATTCTGCGTAAGTAAGCTGGAGTGCCGAAGCTTTGCAGCGCTGCCATTATCTGCATCCAGTTCGCAGTGTTAAAAGCATTCTTGATGTCCAACATAATCAGTGCACAGAACTTCCTTTTATTTTGGCCTCCAGAGATAGCTTCTCTAGCTATATTGACGACTGTTTGTATTGCATCTACGGTGGACATATTTATGTATGTTTGTTTAATGGTGTGTTCAGTTTATACTTATATTTAAGAATTCATGAGCTTAACACGGACTTGTAATAATCGAATTTCAATTATTATGCTTTTTAAGAGAAACTGAAAAGAATGAAACATTTATTGGCATATTGCTATGGAACCATTTCGAAAACCGGCAACGTAATCATCATCAGGCAATTTTGTAATGTTGTCAAAGGTTTCACCGGGCTTCGAACCGTGAATCACATGGTGAAACTGCAGTAGCCTTTAAAAACTAGGCCATCCTGCTGGTAGTTGTTTTCATGCTTAATTCAGTTTTTCTCATTTCTATACTAACAACACAATTGAGACATTTTGTCTCTATATTAATTTGTGTGCCATGTAGATTTGTTTTTTTAAAGTTCTTCTTCGTTGCGAATGAGAAGCTTTGTAAACTCAGGCTCAGTTGTACATATTTATGTATGTTTGTTTAATGGTGTGTTCAGTTTATTCTTATGGCCGTTGACCTTATGTCAACACACCATCATATTCATGTATTGTCATCGAGCCTTTATATGTGTGCAAAGTTTCAATCAAACTTATGGCCATTCAAAGTGGTAATAAGGCCGATTGACCTTATGAGCGTTGACCTTATGTCACCACACCATCACATTAATGCATTGTCATCGGTCCTTGATACGTATGCAAAGTTTCAAATTAACCAGACTTCTAGAAGCCGGTGAAAATTAAGCTCAAAGATTCCGCTACATACAGAACAAGCTAATAAAAGCGTGCTAAATAAGGGATCCAGTATGCTCTTTGGTAGATGTGCCATGCATCCACTTCTATCATTAATAAAGGAATGCGTTTTTTGCATTATGTGCAAAGCTTCAAATCTATGGCCATTTGGGGTGGTCATGAGTTCAATAGACCTTATGTCCGTTAACCTTATGTCAACCCACCATAACATTATTGCATTGTCATCGAGCCTTGATACGTGTGCAAAGTTTCAATCAAACTTATGGCCATTCAAAGTGGATACATAGATACATAGATAGATACAGGCTAAGCTAATAAAAGCGTGTAAAAAAGGGCTCCAGTATGCTCTTTCGTAGATGTGCCATGCATCCGCTTCTATCATTAATAAAGGAATGCGTTTTTCGCATTATGTGCAAGGTTTCAAATCTATGGCCATTTGGGGTGGTCATAAGTTCAATTGACATTATGTCCGTTAACCTTATGTCACCCCACCATCACATTATTGCATTGTCATCGAGCCTTGATACGTGTGCAAAGTTTCAATCAAACTGATGGCCATTCGAAGTGGTAATAAGGCCAATTCACCTTATGGCCGTTGACCTTATGTCACCACAACATCACATTGATGCATTGTCGTCGAGCGTTTATACGTGTGCAAAGTTTCAATCAAACTTATGGCAATTCAAAGTGGTAATATGGCCAATTGACCTTATGTCACCACACCATCGCATTAATTCATTTTCATCGGTCCTTGATACGTATGCAAAGTTTCAAATTAATCAGACTTCTAGAAACCGGTGAAAGTTAAGCTCAAAGATTCCATTACATACAGGTCAAGCTAATAAAAGCGTGTTAAAAACGGCTCCAGTATGCTCTTTCGTAGATGTGCCATGCATCCACTTCTATCATTAATAAAGGAATGCGTTTTTCGCATTATGTGCAAGGTTTCAAATCTATGGCCAATTGGGGTGGTCATAAGTTCAATTGACATTATGTCCGTTAACCTTATGTCACCCCACCATCACATTATTGCACTGTCATCGAGCCTTGATACGTGTGCAAAGTTTCAATCAAACTAATGGCCATTCGAGGTGGTAATAAGGCCAATTGACCTTATGGCCGTTGACCTTATGTCACCAGACCATCACATTAGCGCATTGTCATCCAGCCTTGATACGTGTGCAAAGTTTCAATCAAACTAATGGACATTCAAAGTGGTAATAAGGCCAATTGACCTTATGGATGTTGACCTTATGTCACCACACCATCATATTGATGCATTGTCATCAAGCGTTGATACGTGTGCAAAGTTTCAATCAAACTTATTGCCATTCAAGGGCACAATAGACCAATGGTCGCAGTGCGATCCTCAATTAATTATCTATCTATTATGGCCATTCAAAGTGGTAATAAGGCCAACTGACCTTATGGCCGTTGACCTTATGTCACCATACCATCACACTAATGCATTGTCATCGAGCCTTGATAAGTGTGCAAAGTTTCAATCAAGCTTATGGCCATTCAAGGTGGTAATATGGCCAATTGACCTTATGGCCGTTGACCATATGTCACCACACCATCGCGTTAATGCATTGTCATCGGTCCTTGATACATATGCAAAGTTTCAAATTAATCAGGCTTCTAGAAACCGGTGAAAATTAAGCTCAAAGTTTCCGTTACATACAGGCCAAGCTAATAAAAGCGTGTTAAAAAGAACTTATGTTATGTTGATTTGCACATCACTGTATATGCAATATTTTAAAAAGAAATAAAATGTCTTTATGACATATATGTATACATTAGGCCGGGTCGATTTGTGGGGAGGCAAAAAAATCGCCCATTACTCTGTGAAAATCATATTCTAGGGATCAAAATAAGAAACTTTGCCGAAGGAACCATACCTCTAAAACAAATTCTGATGTCCCCCCCTTTGGGTCGTAGGGGAAAATTTTGAAAAATCCCACTTTGAAATGCCTATGTTTTTTCTTTTTGGAGTTTATTTTTCTCTTTAGAAATTTATTTAGTCAGAACATATGTAAATGAAAAAATGAATTTAACTTAGAAATAGAAAAGAAATTAAAAAAAATTATTAGAAATTAGCGTTTTTACAACCCAGTTTTAAAACCAAGGCATCACTGTGATGCATTTGCATGTCGTAAACATAGTTGTGTGGGTTTTTTATTCAACCGTTTTAAAAAATGAAGGTATCACTGTGATACAATTGCAGATCGTAAAATTGCTTGTGTTGTTTTTTTAGCCACAACAAAACACAGCAGGTAGAATTTAAATTGCCCCTACCCAAAAGTTCGACCCAAAGGGGGGGACCTCAGAATTCGTTTTAGAGGTATGGTTCCTTCGGCAAAGTTTATTATTTTGATCCCTAGAATACGATTTTCACAGAGCAATGAGCGATTTTTAAATCGACCCGGCCTAGTATACATATAAATAAGTTATAAAACCATCAATATATATACCAATGCATTTGGTTTATGGACATTGTCCAAGTGCAATCAAATTTATTAATATTAATCACTCACTTTTTCGTCACCAGTATTTGTATATTACCCAAGAAATATATTTGTATTTTCACCCAAAATTTTTCCGTTTATCCTTCTGTACACTGGTAATTCTTTAAAAGTTGTCACAGTTCGTATGAAGCATTCAAATAAGTGTTGTTGTATTTACTGGCAGACACTCAGCCAGCATTTTTTGAAAATTTTGATCAAAAAATGTTTAAATATCATACCCCGAGATGATTAAAAATGTTCAAATTTAAAAGAAACTTCTGTTCGAAAATTAACGTATCGTCGGGAGAAAAATGTACCATAAATGTGATTATCTTTTAATAATCATTTATGATTCCTATTTCGAAAAGCTTTTTATTCATATTTGATATCATTGTAAAATTGAGCTTTAATAGTTTTAGAGTAATATTTGACTGCTTTTCACAGTCATTTTCTGATCATATTCGTGAATATATTTCAATCGTTTTGGTTGAGATTTTTGAATCATTTTTGAATGCCACTATAATGCAATTATTCTTCATATCTCATTCAAAATAGGATACTACATAATAATCGTATTTCATCAGGGGAAGAAAGCATGCGAAAGTGAGCTATTCGAACCACAGCTAACTCGCAAACAAAATTGACCGATATACACCTGCGACTACAACATCCAACATCAGAATTATCGTCTGCATCTTAAAATACGGATACGATACGGGATGTTGAAGCCGTATCCAGGTATGTCAAGATAGTTTCACTTACCTGGGGTTCAAATAGCTCACAACCTTTGTATTGTCCAATCATTATGTATTTTCTGGGAAGCCCAAGATGGAGAAATGGTTGGGGGAATCTTCGGTCACATTTATTTACATCTTGAAGAATATCTTTTGTAAAAATAATAAGATTTTTATATATTTTTTCTTAGCTTCATGATTGAAAAAATATGTAAAAACAAGTAAGGAAGGCTAAGTTCGGGTGTAACCGAACATTACATAGTCAGTTGAGAGCTATGGAGACAAAATAAGGGAAAATCACCATGTAGGAAAATGAACCTCGGGTAACCCTGGAATGTGTTTGTATGGCATGCGTATCAAATGAAAGGTATTAAAGAGTATATTAAGAGGGAGTGGGCCATAGTTTTATAGGTGGACACCTTTTCGAGATATCGCCATAAACGTGGACCAGGGCTGATTCTAGAATTTGTTTGTACGATATGGGTATCAAATGAAAGGTGTTAATAAGTATTTTAAAAGGGAGTGGGCCTTAGTTCTATAGGTGGACGCATTTTCGGGATATCGTTATAACGGTGGACCAGGGGTGACTCTGGAATTTATTTGTACGATATGGGTATCAAACGAAAGGTGTTAATGAGTGTTTTAAAAGGGAGTGGGCCTTAGTTCTATGGGTTGACGCCTTTTCGAGATATTGCCAGGGGTGACTCTAGAATTTGTTTGTACGATATGGGTATCAAATGAAAGGTGTTAATGAGTATTTTAAAAGGGAGTGGGCCTTAGTTCTATAGGTAAACGCCTTTTCGGGATATCGTTATAAAGGTGGACCAGGGGTGATTCTAGAATTAGTTTGTACGATATGGGTACCAAATAAAAGGTGTTAATGAGTATTTTAAAAGGGAGTGGGCCTTAGTTCTATGGGTGGACGCCTTTTCGAGATATTGCCATAAAGGTGGGCCAGGGGTGAGTCTAGAATTAATTTGTACGATATGGGTATCAAATGAAAGGTTTTAATGAGTATTTTAAAAGTGGGTGCGCCTTAGTTCTATGGGTGGACGCCTTTTCGAGATATCGCCATAAAGGTGAACCAGGGATGACTCTAGAATGCGTTTGTACAATGTGGGTATCAAACGAAAGATGTTAATGAGTATTTTAAAAGGGAGTGGGCCTTAGTTCTATAGGTGGACGCCTTTTCGAGATATCGCCATAAAGGTGGACAGGGGTGGCTCTATAATGTGTTTGTACAATATGGGTGTCAAATTAAAGGTATTAATAAGAATTTTAAAAGGGAGTGGTGGTAGTTGTATATGTGAAGGCGTTTACGAGATATCGAACAAAATGTGGACCAGGGTGACCCAGAACATCATCTGTCGGGTACCGCTAATTTATTTATATATGTAATACCACGAACAGTAATCCTTCCATGATTCCAAGGGCTTTTGATTTCGCCCTGCAGAACTTTTTCATTTTCTTTTACTTAATATGGTAGGTGTCACACCTATTTTACAAAGTTTTTTTCTAAAGTTATATTTTGCGTCAATAAACCAATCCAATTACCATGTTTCAACCCTTTTTTCGTATTTGGTATATAATTATGGCACTCTTTCCATTTTTCGTAATTTTCGATATCGAAAAAGTGGGCCTGGTCATAGTCAGATTTCGGCCATTTTTTATGCCAATAGAAAGTGAGTTCAGAGAATTATGTGAACTGAGTTTAGTAAAGATATATCGATTTTTGCTCAAGTTATCGTGTTAATGGCCGAGCGGAAGGACAGACGGTCGACTGTGTATAAAAACTGGGCGTGGATTCAACCGATTTCGCCCTTATTCACAGAAAACAGTTATCGTCCTAGAATCTAAGCCGCTACCAAATTTCACAAGTATTCGTAAATTTTTGTTCGACTTATGGCATAAAATGTATCCTAGACAAATCAAATGAAAAAGGGCGGAGCCACGCCCATTTTGAAATTTTCTTTTATTTTTGTATTTTGTTGCACCATATCATTACTGGAGTTGAATGTTGACATAATTTACTTATATACTGTAAAGATATTAAATTTTTTGTAAAAATTTCACTAAAAAAAAAAAAATTTTTAAAAGTGGGCGTGGTCGCTCTCCGATTTTGCTAATTTTTGTTAAGCATACATATAGTAATAGGAGTAACGTTCCTGCCAAATTTCATCATGATATCTTCAACGACTGCCAACTTACAGCTTGCAAAACTTCTAAATTACCTTCTTCTAAAAGTTGCCGGTGCCACGCCCATTGTCCAAAATTTTACTTATTTTCTATTCTGTGTCATAAGTTCAACGCACCTACGAAGTTTCATCGCTTTATCCCTCTTTGGTAATGACATATCGCAATTTTTCGATTTTACGAAATTTTCGATATCGAAAAAGTGGGCGTGGTTATAGTCCGATATCGTTCATTTTTTTCAGAGATGAGCGCCCAGGAATCTACATACCAAATTTCGTCAAGATATCTCAAAATTTACTCAAGTTATCGTGTTAACGGGCAGACGGACGGACGGACGGACGGACATGGCTTAATCAAATTTTTTTTCGATACTGATGATTTTGATATATGGAAGTCTATATCTATCTCGATTCCTTTATACCTGTACAACCAACCGTTATCCAATCAAAGTAAATATACTCTGTGAGCTCTGCTCAACTGAGTATAAAAAAACCCTTAGCAATAAGTGATGCTGATGGTGATGGCGTAAGTTGTAAGACAATATTTATTTGAAACTGCAAACAGAGCTGAACATTTTTTCTTGTTTTTTTTTATTTGATTCTGATGATAGGTTATCTAATTTTGACACCTAGTTATTTACGCGACTTCTATGTTGTCTTCATTTAGCTTGATTATGTGCGATTTTGGTGTATCGGTTTTACTGTTCGTCAATCTTGTATATATTGGCAGAGATCGCCAATTATAGTTATCCAGTTAAGGCAGATAGGTTTTGGTTTTATTTAATATATTTTTTTACACAAACTAGAACGTATGATTTCCAACATGAAAAATGGAATAATTCTCGAACCAGAACATTTTTGGAAAACACAAAAATCAAAACTGAAAATTAAATATTTTTTTACATTTACAATAACAAAATTTTTAAGTAATAAATATTAAAGTAGAATAAATATAACTTAGTATAAACAATAAACAATTGAATATAAGAACCCTACAATGATGGCACAACGCCGAAACCGGTTTGTCTCAAAACCAAATTTGACAAGGGATGAAGGAAAATCGTTCCAATGTACATCATTTATCCACCCTGTCGGAAAATCAACAAAACAAGATAAGTCAGTTAAACTTCTTTAGATACTGCTGATACTTCTCGTAAAAGAACAGATTCTTGGTCTGACTAAACTTTTTGTAGTATTTGGTTCGCAAATTCTTCAATTTTTTTTGATCCCTTAGTAAACCAAGGTAATTTATATGGTTTCATCTTACAGACTGGAACATGCCTTAAACATAGGTCAAAAAGCGTTGATCTAAATATTATATAAATATATTTAGTCCCGAAATAACCGCGTTTGCTTTAGAGCATGGAAGCTTTAGAAGTTTACGAAGTCGCTCCGAAATGAAGGATGCTTCCGCAGCTGAGTCAACCAATGCCCGAACGACATATGTTGACCCCAAGTGATAAATGTGAACCATTGCGGTTCCGAGAAGAGCTGAGGATAAGCTTGGCTATTTCAAGGTTTCTTCATCTGGAGGTGAATTTCTATTGGATGGTGTGGACTGTAGATTTGTGTAGAATGCTTGTGAAGAAGTTGCTACGGTGGAGTCTTTGGAAGGTTGATTGTTAGAAGGTACTCTTTGCAGAAGAGTATGGTGTCTACTTTTGCACTTGGAACACGAGTATGAACTTTTACAGTCCTTTAATGAGTGGCCTTCTCCCAGGCAAATGAGGCATCAATTATGCATTTTAACAAAGTCGTATAGGATGTTGTTGCTTAGAACATAATATACAACTTGATGAGGTGACTTTAGTTGCGAGTGCCACCTTCTTTGGATTTGCTGGATTATGTGACTGTGAAGAAATTTTTTGTTGTTGTATCGATTCCAAAGTCCTATATCGCATGGTGAGGAAGGAATCCATTTGACTCCACTTCGGTAAAGTCGTTTTGTCTACTAAGGATTGTTCTCAGTGCGAAACTGTGGTTTCTGGGAGATGGTTAGAACATATGAAAATAAGGATAGGATCCCAATTTTCGATGTCGACTTCGTGCATTTTCATCGCGGACAAGCATCCATTAATGTTCCGCTGTAGCTCTTTCAAAGCTGAAGCGCTTTCAGTCCAAATGAATGGAAGCGAGAAAAGCACCTTCAAGTGGCTATTAATAAAGAACCGCTTATTCTCATACTCATTGGTTTGTGGGGCTTTGCTGACGACTTCATTTGCTTCGCCACTTGTCTTTTTAAGAAGATGAAACAGTTTTTCAGCGTCACTGTGTCGCCCGTTATTTATATAAATCGCGGTAAAACGATTCCGAAAGGATGGCCACGACACATAGTCCCCACAAAAATGTCTGTGTCACATGGCGGTAAGCGTAAACTATTCGAGGAGTTGGCTACTTGGGCAGTGGTCTGGGAAGGTGCCTGGGCAAGTATGACGGCTGATTTCTGAATGTATTCACTAATGCGTGTTAAACATATAATCCTTAACCCTAGTGAGATAACGTCCTTCGAAAAAGACTGATTTTTGTAAGGACAAGTCCAAGACAATTCAATCTTAATTTTTAATATATTAAAAAAACAATACTTTTCTTTAAAAAACATTTAAGACAAGTGAATATATATCAAATAAATGATTAAAAAAAAATGTAATTTTTTTTATATCTTTAGGGTCCTTGAACTTAAACACGTCTCTCAGACGTACGTTTTCTTTCTAGGGTAAAAAAATAACGTTATCTATCTAGGGTTAAAGGTGGCAGATGGTGTGGCCTGTACAGCTTCTAACTTGTCCTGAACAGTCAGCAAGTATAAACATTTTTCGTAAGCTTCCTTTGTTTTAGACCAAATGTCGAATAGTTCTGCTTTTAAAATATAAGATGTAAAATTATATCCATTTATACACGCTCCTATATGAACGCACCTAGTAATATTCTTGATAAACTTAGTTGGCGATAAGCTGTATTATTGCCAAAAAAATGTTTAATTGTTATACAAATTTAAAAATGCCAAGATTAAGTGAAAAATCAAAACTAAAACATCTTTACTAAGACATTTTTGTAAATGACTTGCTGATGTCGGAGATTTCTGACGGAAAGGAAGGCAAGGTTGCATTCCTTTGAGTTTACCGCGTTTACACCATGAAATGTGAGCATAAATTTATACAAAATGTGTAAATGATTTTACATACAAAATTCGTTCGTTTACGCACTAGATAAATTTATACGTTTACACACTTTATAAGGTATTTATAAGGTTAAATGAGTCCCCCTAATATCTAGGGAAACCATTAAATGTTCTTTTAACTTCAACTCATTGTATTCTGCGTTGAATCCGAAAACCTGATCTGAGCATCTGGTAAAATAGTTCAAAGCCATCTTTGTACTTCGTGTAGCATTATGCGTCATACCCTATCTAATACACTTGCGGTATTACGCATCATGAACTTCTATGCCAAATACATTTTAGTAATAATCATATTACAATATTATACAGCATAAATTATTTAACTAACCCAGCGGTTAGCTAACATCAATGGAATGCCGAATATGAAACCCTTGTCCGTTCACAGCTAATAAATTCTGCTTATTATTTACATACAACCAATAATGGGAATTAACCAAATACTCACAATGATCTGCTGACTTTGCAAGCATGCATACAAACCTACATGTATGAATAGCATTAACCAAATTACTCGCATTGATCTGCTGACGTTGCAAGCAGGCATGCAAATCTACATGTAGGCAAGCGCATACAAATCTACGTGTATGCAAGCAGGCATACAAATCTACATGTATGCAAGCAGGCATACAAATCTACATGTATACAAAGCATGTATACAAACCTACATGACCCCAGCGGGTTAGGGGATCAGAATATACCCGCGGTAGGTATGCCTGTCGTAAGAGGCGACTAAAATACCAGATTAAAAGGGCTGTGTAGCGCAACCTTTTAGGTTGCCAGCGCAATATATAGCTTCTCCAAACCCAATTGTCAACCTCACCTATCCGCGGCGAATCCTGTTTCACTAACAGACGAGGCTCTGGCGACCCCAAGCTCCTCATGGAACATGGGGGTAGGGAGGGAGGGAATGGCCTGAAGGTTTAATGTGGCCATATAAATCGTTCCCGAGATGGTCGGGCTAGCACCTTAATGGTGCTATGGTACCGGAGCGTACCGGATTTGTATCCGGCAAAGGACCATCACATCGATAACACTCCCCAAAGCCTTTGGGGAGCAACCTTATCGCTACAACAACAACAACAACAACAAACCTACATGTATGCATACCCCATTATCAATATACATATTTTTAGTTTATTAGTATTAAGATAATTATGAATGTATAGGTTAAGTAAATAACTATGAAACGGAAAGAATTTATTTAATAAAAAGAATTAATGTTTGACTACCAAACCTTTCACATCTTTTATTCCAAATCAAACATTTCATGGCGATCCTGCCAGCTTGGTCAATAATTAGTAAAACTGCTGAAGACCTTGCTGGAGGAAAATCCTGGATATAAAATAAGCAGGATTCGCCTTCAAACATTTCATGGCGATCCTGCCAGCCTGATCTTTGGTTAGCTGAAAAATTTGCTATTAAGCAAAATTAGTTAGATCTTGCTGGAGGAAGAATCCTGCCAGTTCAGATCAAAAATTGGCACAACTGCTAAAAAGGATCTGACTGCCCAGGATTCTGACCATTTGTAAAACAAGTAAAAAGTTTTTATTTAAAGAAAGGAAAAAGGAGAAAAAAGGACATTTAAACAAAGCAGCCTTTAATGTCATTATGGCAGCACTCAAAAATCTAATATTGCAGTACAATTAAACTCTTGGATGTAAACAAAAGGTACTACTATATGGATTAAGATATTATCAAGAAAAGCCGTTTTTCGGCAAGGATTTGGCAAACTAAGTTGAAAAATATTTGGTGGTAACACAACGGGATCGAAGGACACCTTTCAATTGGCACAAGTTAACAACAAAACGAAACCAGAAATATTTCATGGCGAGATCGGAGGCATAACATTCGAGGCAATTAATATAAGTATATAAAAATTTTAGAAACAAATTGGGCGGCCTTTACGGACGCTAAACCATTAGCAAAAACGAGAGTTTTTGCTTAGGAATTTTTTTTTTTAAAATAGGACTTGTAAAAAAAAAAATAAATAATGTAAAATTTAAACTAAAACAAAAGTATGTACGAACAATTTCTTTTGAACTTGAAAAAAAAAAATTGATCTAATTTGTTAAAATTTGAAGTAAAATGTTTATGGAAAAAAGAAGTAGGAGGAAAATTAAAAATTTCTTATTCGAAAAAAAGGCTAAAATGCTAAAAATCTAAAATTAATCTAAATAGTCAATCAACTTCAGACAGTTCACCTATCCTCTAAAGAAAGCCCATAGAACATTTTAATAAGCTCTAAAAATTAACCATAACTACTAAAATGCAAAGAAACTCCTCAGATCTTCCTCTCTATTGGTGGGACGAAAATACCCGACACACTAGGGACTTACAAAAAGAGTTAGTAGGATTAAAGAAATTGTGGAAGATAATAGGTATGGAAAGGGAACCCACAATTGAGGATATTATAAACCCCACTACCAGGGAAAAGGAAACTATGCGTATGATTAGGAGAGTGTTCCCCGAAAATTCCAAATGTTAAGTGGCATCAAAAACAAAAAAAAAAAAAAACAAGTAAGGAAGGCTAAGTTCGGGTGTAACCGAACATTACATACTCAGTTGAGAGCTATGGAGACAAAAAAAGGGAAAATCACCATGTAGGAAAATGAACCTCGGGTAACCCTGGAATGTGTTTGTATGACATGCGTATCAAATGAAAGGTATTAAAGAGTATTTTAAGAGGGAGCGGGTCATAGTTTTATAGGTGGACACCTTTTCGAGATATCGCCATAAAGGTGGACCAGGGCTGATTCTAGAATTTGTTTGTACGATATGGGTATCAAATGAAAGGTGTTAATGAGTATTTTAAAAGGGAGTGGGGCTTAGTTCTATAGGTGGACGCATTTTCGGGATATCGTTATAAAGGTGGACCAGGGGTGACTCTAGAATTAATTTGTACGATATGGGTATCAAACGAAAGGTGTTAATGAGTATTTTAAAAGTGGGTGCGCCTTAGTTCTATGGGTGGACGCCTTTTCGAGATATCGCCATAAAGGTGGACCAGGGATGACTCTAGAATGCGTTTGTACAATATGGGTATCAAACGAAAGATGTTAATGAGTATTTTAAAAGGGAGTGGGCCTTAGTTCTATGGGTGGAAGCCTTTTCGAGATATCGCCATAAAGGTGGACCGGGGATGACTCTAGAATGCGTTTGTACAATATGGGTATCAAACGAAAGATGTTAATGAGTAGTTTAAAAGGGAGTGGGCCTTAGTTCTATAGGTGAACGCCTTTTCGGGATATCGTTATAAAGGTGGACCAGGGGTGACTCTAGAATTAGTTTGTACGATATGGGTACCAAATAAAAGGTGTTAATGAGTATTTTAAAAGGGAGTGGGCCTTAGTTCTATAGGTGAACGCCTTTTCGGGATATCGTTATAAAGGTGGACCAGGGGTGACTTTAGAATTTTTTACGATATGGGTATCAAATGAAAGGTGTTAACGAGTATTTTAAAAGGGAGTGGGCCTTAATTCTATAGGTGGATGCCTTTTCGGGATATCGTTATAAAGGTGGACCAGGGTTGACTCTAGAATGCGTTTGTACATTATGGGTATCAAACGAAAGATGTTAATGAGTATTTTAAAAGGGAGTGGGCCTTAGTTCTATAGGTGAACGCCTTTTCGGGATATCGTTATAAAGGTGGACCAGGGGTGACTCTAGAATTAGTTTGTACGATATGGGTACCAAATAAAAGGTGTTAATGAGTATTTTAAAAGGGAGTGGGCCTTAGTTCTATAGGTGAACGCCTTTTCGGGATATCGTTATAAAGGTGGACCAGGGGTGACTCTAGAATTAGTTTGTACGATATGGGTACCAAATAAAAGGTGTTAATGAGTATTTTAAAAGGGAGTGGGCCTTAGTTCTATGGGTTGACGCCTTTTCGAGATATTGCCATAAAGGTGGACCAGGGGTGACTCTAGAATTTGTTTGTACGATATGGGTATCAAATGAAAGGTGTTAATGAGTATTTTAAAAGGGAGTGGGCCTTAGTTCTATAGGTGAACGCCTTTTCGGAATATCGTTATAAAGGTGGACCAGGGGTGACTTTAGAATTTTTTACGATATGGGTATCAAATGAAAGGTGTTAACGAGTATTTTAAAAGGGAGTGGGCCTTAATTCTATAGGTGGATGCCTTTTCGGGATATCGTTATAAACTTGGACCAGGGTTGACTCTAGAATGCGTTTGTACATTATGGGTATCAAACGAAAGGTGATAATGAGTATTTTAAAAGGGAGTGGGCCTTAGTTCTATAGGTGGACGCCTTTTCAATATATCGCCATAAAGGTGGACCAGGGGTGGCTCTATAATGTGTTTGTACAATATGGGTGTCAAATTAAAGGTATTAATAAGAATTTTAAAAGGGACTGGTGGTAGTTGTATATGTGAAGGCGTTTTCGAGATATCGACCAAAATGTGGAACAGGGTGACCCAGAACATCATCTGTCGGATACCGCTAATTTATTTATATATGTAATACCACGAACAGTATTCCTGCCATGATTCCAAGGGCTTTTGATTTCGCCCTGCAGAACTTTTTCATTTTCTTTTACTTAATATGGTAGGTGTCACACCTATTTTACAAAGTTTTTTTCTAAAGTTATATTTTGCGTCAATAAACCAATCCAATTACCATATTTTAACCCTTTTTTCGTATTTGGTATAGAATTATGGCACTTTTTCCATTTTTCGTAATTTTCGATATCGAAAAAGTGGGCGTGGTCATAGTCAGATTTCGGCCATTTTTTATGCCAATAGAAAGTGAGCTCAGATAATTATGTGAACTGAGTTTAGTAAAGATATATCGATTTTTGCTCAAGTTATCGTGTTAATGGCCGAGCGGAAGGACAAACGGTCGACTGTGTATAAAAACTGCGCGTGGCTTCAACCGATTTCGCCCTTATTCACAGAAAACAGTTATCGTCCTAGAATCTAAGCCGCTACAAAATTTCACAAGTATTCGTAAATTTTTGTTCGACTTATGGCATTAGATGTATCCTAGACAAATCAAATGAAAAAGGGCGGAGCCACGCCCATTTTGAAATTTTCTTTTATTTTTGTATTTTGTTGCACCATATCATTACTGGAGTTGAATGTTGACATAATTTACTTATATACTGTAAAGATATTAAATTTTTTGTAAAAATTTCACTTTAAAAACAATTTTTTTTTAAAGTGGGCGTGGTCGTTCTCCGATTTTGCTAATTTTTGTTAAGCATATATATAGTAATAGGAGTAACGTTCCTGCCAAATTTCATCATGATATCTTCAACGACTGCCAAATTACAGTTTGCAAAACTTCTAAATTACCTTCTTCTAAAAGTTGCCGGTGCCACGGCCATTGTCCAAAATTTTACTTATTTTCTATTCTGCGTCATAAGTTCAACGCACCTACCAAGTTTCATCGCTTTATCCCTCTTTGGTAATGACATATCGCAATTTTTCGATTTTTCGAAATTTCCGATATCGAAAAGTGGGCGTGGTTATAGTCCGATATCGTTCATTTTAAATAGCGATCTGAGATGAGCGCCCAGGAATCTACATACCAAATTTCGTCAAGATATCTCAAAATTTACTCAAGTTATCGTGTTAACGGACAGACGGACGGACGGACATGGCTTAATCAAATTTTTTTTCGATACTGATGATTTTGATATATGGAAGTCTATATCTGTCTCGATTCCTTTATACCTGTACAACCAACCGTTATCCAATCAAAGTTAATATACTCTGTGAGCTCTGCTCAACTGAGTATAAAAATATATTAAAAGCCCGTTTAATACGAATAGATAAGAATATTTCCAAATAAAGAATTTGGCAACTCTGGTGATTGTTACAAGCAAATTTTTATTGCTCCTCATACTATATTTAAATTAAATATATGGTGTTATTAAATTAAATTGAATTAAAGTAAACTTATTAAAACAAAAGTGCTTTAAATTAGTTCCAGCGAAGAAGATCTGTTCCGGCAAGAGGTTTTTGGCTGAAATCAAAATCAAAGTAAGTCAAGAAAGAAGGTGCTCATACTATTTGTTTTTGTGTGCAAATCAGCCGGCTTGACATAACAGCAACAACCAGCAGTTTTTCATCAGTGTCCGCGACTAGCGCCATCTATGTATTTGTCATCATCACATACTGTTCCTGGTTTGAGTCCTGAATAACAGCCGCAGCGACACCCGTACACGTCTTTCTGAAGCGTTTAATTCATCAAAAAAGGTGTTGCCACCTCTTTGCATTTGTATAGGCTTTAAATCAGCTTAATAATATCCAAACATTTTTGTTAATATGTCATCTGCTGCTGGAAAGCGTCGTGGTGAGGCTATAAATAGTGATGCAGAACTGAAAACCCCGCGTTTAAGTGAAGCCTCGTCCAACATAATACGCACTATTGACTTAAGATTAGTCAAAAACAATGAGTTGTTTGCGAAACAAATTTTGGAGTCCGAAAGCAGGATTATTGAGTTGGTTGCGAAGCAAATTACTGACTCTGAAAACAGAATTATGGAGGTTTTTCAACGCATATTTGATGAGAATTTTGACATTTTAAAACGTGATTTATCCGATTTAAGGGAAAGAGTGACCCGCTTAGAGACTTTTTCAGAAAAAATCGGGGCTATTGAAGCAGAAATATCCATTTTAAAATCAAGTTTATCAAAGTACGAAAATCACGCAGCTGCTTGTGAAGTCCGAGTACACGGGATTCCTCGTGTAGACTCTGAAAACCTGCAAAACATACATAACCATCTTCAATAATCCGGATAGGGACTGTTCCTTTCGTGTTGAGCCGAACACTTGCGATGATCACCAGGAGCTTGACAAATCTCATCAATAAATATTTTTTATATATTTTCTATCTAGCCGTAGTCATTTCTTCTTTTTGTTCATACTTTACCCCCATATTTTATTCGTTAAGTATATACTACATTTTGTTTGAGTTGTATAGCAGTGTAAATTTAATGTTTCTTTTTTTAAGTCCGTTTAATGACTATGTCCTCTTCTAATGTTATGAGTTCCAAAGACTCTACTTATACTATGTTGCGTGTCCTTGGCAAGAAAGCAAGCGGGCTTAATATAACTCATATAAATGCTCAAAGTTTATTTAAAAAGATTGACGAATTTAGATACCTTTTTGAAGATTCGGCAATCGACGTTCTTTGTGTTTCTGAGACGTGGTTTACCTCACGCCATAGTAACAGTTTGGTGAAAGTAAATGGTTACAAACTTTACAGAGCTGATCGCTATGGTCATGGTGGTGGTGTGGCGATTTATGTAAAGGAAAGCTTGTCCTGTAAATTAAGTTGTGTTTCTAGTGAAGGTGATCCTGTTGAATATGTATTTGTTGAAATAGTTTATAATCATGATAAGCTTCTTATTGGATGTGTATACCGACCCAATCGGCAGGTGAATTTTATGGATTTCACCGAATTCGTTCAATCACTACTAGGCAACTACAGTAATATCATAATTGCCGGTGATTTCAACAGCAATTTTCTTGAGGATAACAGTTTAAAACTAAGTATGGAATCTCTTGGACTATATCCGACAAACACCTCTTCTCCTACTCACTTCACTCGTACTAATAGCACTCTCCTTGATTTATTCTTTGTCAGTGACCTCCAAAAACCCTCCACTATAACCAATTGTCTGCTTCAAGTTTCTCAAAGCATGATTTAATTTTCATGATTTACGATTTCCAGTCAACCAAAAACCTGTGTGCGTGACTTATCGTGATTTTAATCGAATTGATTATGAGTCGCTTACTGCTGCACCGGAGTTGGTGGAGTGGAGTCTCATCCGGAGTTTCACATCTGTTGAAGATAAAACAAACTTTCTGCAGGACAAAATCAACTGGCTTTCCAACTATTATGTCCCTATAAAAACTAAGGTAGTCAATCGGTGCAGTAGGACTTGGTTTAATGCTAACATTAAACATTTAATCAATGTGCGTAATAAAGCATACTCGCGGTGGAAAAGGTACCGTACTGCAGATACGTATAACCAATTTAAATCGGCTCGAATTACTGCTGCCAAAGCAATTAAAAGAGCGAAAAGTTTATTTTATGATGAAAAGTTTAGCCAGGCCATGAACTCGCGGCAAACCTGGAATACCATAAGGGTGATTGGCGTGGGAAAACCCAAAGAAAGCCTACCTGTTCACTCTGACTTAAATGAAATTAACATTAATTTTGCTAGTTTGCCTGTATCAAACCCTCGTGTTAGTCTTGACAACTACTGTGAACGTGTAAATGTTGGTGCCAGTACTCTTGAATTTATGTGTGTTGATGACTGTGATACTGTGCAAGCCATACTCTCCGTGAAGTCAAACGCTACTGGCTTTGATGGAACCAGTGCGAAGTTTCTCAAAATTATATTGCCAAAGATTCTGTCACATGTGACCCATCTAGTTAACTCCATACTAACGACCTGTGTATTCCCCAGGTGCTGGAAAGTTGCTAAAATCATTCCTGTACATAAGAAAAATAACGAGTACAGGCCCATTGCTATCCTACCATTTTTGTCTAAAGTTGTGTAGCGTATCCTTCATAAGCAAATAATGTCATATGTGCATGATAACAGACTTCTAACAGACCGTCAGTCCGGTTTCAGACCGAAGCGAAGTAGCATTTCGGCTCTGTTGGATGTTATAGAAAGCATTAGGCTGGAAATTGATGGTAATAATCTTGCTTTTCTAACACTACTCGATCATTCCAAGGCGTTTGACTCAGTTGATCGTGAGCTTCTATGTCGCAAGCCACAAAATCTTTTTAATTTCTCTTCTCGTGCCACTGCTTTGATTAGGTCCTACCTCGTGTAGAGATCTCAGGCTGTGTATGTTGGTGGCAATAGGTCTAATTTTGTACCTGTACTCAGGGGTGTTCCGCAAGGTTCAATCCTGGGCCCTTTGTTGTTTGTGTTGTATGTTAATGACTTTCCGAATGCGCTAAGATATTGTAATGTTCATATTTATGCTGATGATGTTCAACTATATGTGTGCTGTCCTCTTGATCGTGTTGGCATGTGTATTAATGATATTAACTCTGAATTGACGAATGTAAGTGCATGGGCATCTGCAAATGGTTTATCAATTAATCCTGCCAAATCTAAATGTATTGTCATTCGCAGAAAAGCCTTCGATACACGAAACTTGGACAAGGTAATGCTAGACGGTGCAGTTATTGAATATGTTGACTCAGCGAAAAACCTTGGTTTGGTATTTAATCAAACTCTGATATGGAATAATCATATCATTAGTAGAGTAGGTAAAGTGTATGGAATGCTTCGTACACTATGGCTAACACAGTATTTCACTCCTTTACACATTAGACTTCTTCTTGCAAAAGCGTACTTAATACCTACGCTACTGTATGGCTGTGAGATTTATGCTAATTGCGACTCTGTATGTAAAACTAAGCTTAATGTTGTTTATAACAACATTGCCAGATACGTATTTAGGCTAAAACGACTTGACCATGTGTCTGCGTATTCCGTAAAGTTGTTAAATATTTCTTTTGAAAATGTGTTAAAATTCAGAATAGTGTTGTTCATACATAAGGTTATTCATACGCAGGAACCAAACTATTTATACCAGAGGCTTCAGTTTCTTCAATCGTCAAGGTCGGCACTGCTTATTTACACTAGACACACAACTCTGACATCTGAGCGTCAATTTTTTATCTACGCGGTACGTCTTTGGAACTCACTTCCTGTTAGTTTAATGATTATTACTAATACACTGCATTTACAAATAAAGTGTTTAGTTTTTTACAATGATTGTTAACCACTACAACTCTATTTTAATACCTACTATATTATTGAATGTGAACTTTTACATATTATATTTCATTTTTTCAAAATATTTATACCTCTTTTTTTTCTCCCTTTTGTGTTTCATTTTATAATGTATCCCTATTTCTCATTTTCTTACTTCTCCCCTTTTTATGTTAAGTATTTTTAATTATCAGAATACCTTATTGTATCACACGTGACTGGCACTGTTAAATAATTTTTTCAAAATTGTTGTGTCAGGATGACTATATATGTTAATAAATAAATGTTAAATGTTATTATAAACTACACTAAATAAATTTTTTTTTGGAATATTAAAATTTTTTTTTTAAATATTTTTAATCAACAATATCCACAAAATAAAAAGCCATAAAACAAAATATCTAACTTCTTATTAAAATTAGAGAACTTTCAAGATGTCTTGGTGGACAAAAATAGCCCAAGGCATCATGGTAGACATAGCTGGCTACGAGGTAGGTAAAGAAAGCTCTGAAAGAACAGATAACAAGATAATCAAGTATGGGCCACCAACTAAGGTAAATACAGAAAATACTCCGAACATCCCAGATGTTTGGTTAGCAGTTATGGGTTGTGTATTCATGCTATTGATCATCACAATAACTATATGAAATACAAATTTAGGCAGGTAAAACCCGCCACAACTCGTATCTAAGAGACACCAGTTTTTGCAACCCATTACCTAAACCAAACCCAAAGCTAAGGAAGAGCGATAAACAATTCAAATAAATCTCAAATAATAAACCTAAAAATGTCACAATCGACAGTAAAGGCAACCCTGCCTAAAGCGAACAGCAAATCAAAAATTCGCATAATTCCTTTGATGGCTCCTTACAAAAATAGTCATGAAGCAATATAAAATTCTAGGACAGTGGAAATAGGCAAAAACTAAGAACAAGAAAAATTTTAAAAACCAGCCCATAACAACAAAATGAAAAGAATGAAGAAAAGTCACAAAGAGAACCTATAAAAATATAAGTGAAGCGCTATATAAATTTCCAGCAATAAGACATGTCGCGCTCCTAAAATGGTAGCGTAAGAAATACAAGCAACCTGGTTGTAGATGATAAAATTGATTTAGGACAATTACTTATCAGGCTGTACACACGTTTTACAAATGCCGCCAATCAAGGACTTGAAATTTTTAAGAAAAACACAGTTGTCCTGAGGGAAAAATTGGTGAAAAATAATTGAATATTTACTCGAGTAGGGAAATTTAAAATAATAAAAGTAGGTACCCAAATTCTCTAAGATCAGACAATTGCACAAACCCCAAAAGGTTGTGAAAGTGACAAATCCCGGTATAAAAATAAAACAAATTCTTCAGAAAAGTCATGACGATTCTGTCTTGGTGGCCGCCTCAGAAATCACATGACAAATAAGATCAAAATTATTGCTGGAAAATAGGGAAATTATTAAAAATTTAAAGATACGAAACATTTTTTTTGCACCCCCTGTACCTTCCACTTATCCATTAATAAAACTACCCCGCTCTTCGATCAACAACCCCCTCTATTATATATACAATTTATTACAGATTTACCTAATTATGAAAAAAAATAAGGTCAAGTGAAAAAAAAATTCTTTTTCCTTGAATAAAAATTAAATAAATACGATCATTTATTACCAAGGTCATATTTTTACATATTAGGAAAGTATTCTACTTTAGCCCCAATAGATTAGAAAATATTAATAGCAAATTTTTTATTCTCTAACCCTAGGTAGATAAATAATAAAACTTATATACATAGAAAAATTTCGATAGGAAAATAATTTGCATAAGTTACTAAATAATAGTAGGATAGAAATGGTAGGAATTATAAAAATAATTTAGAAACTAGTAATAAAGCAATAGATAAGGAAATTAAATATACACTTCAAATAGCACAACAGAGAGCTAGAAAATTAGTGAAAGAAGTAAGGAAAAACAAAAAGTCACTTACGACAAAAGTAGCACCAGTAAGGAAATAAAATTAGGAGATTTAGTATTAGTAAGAGAAGGAGCTAGCCATAAGCTAGATAATAAGTACAAAGGAAGCTATAAAGTAAAAAGTATAGACAAAAATAACAAGTAAGAACGGGACTGTCTTCGGCTGTGCCGAAGACTTCATACCTTTCATGAATGGGGCTGAACAATAATCTTATCCCGTTCGTAATCTCCGAATAATCGGATGTATAAGATAAGAAATATATAGTGAACAGATCTGCATACCTTAACGATTTTTAAGATAAATATAAAATAAAAAACAGGTAGGTACTTTGTGTGAGGATGCAAAGTTTCTGGTTTTTTGTGGTCTGGGTGTAAAATCTATGGCGAATCACGTATTTCAACAATATATGACGTAAACGTAACTATTTGATGAAATTTGATGAATTTTGAAGCTTCTAGCCGTAAAAAGGGGGCAAAAATTGAGTTTATATGGGGTATATTATATATATACCACCGATCTCTATGATTTTCTCAGACAACAATATATGCTATACACGTAAGCATTTAGTGAAATTTGAACATAACTAAACAATTTTTAAGATAAATATAAAATAAACAAGTAAGGAAGGCTAAGTTCGGGTGTAACCGAACATTACATACTCAGTTGAGAGCTGTGGAGACAAAGTAAGGGAAAATCACCATGTTGTAAAAAGAACCTAGGGTAACCCTGGAATGTGTTTGTATGGAAAGTATTAAAGAGTATTTTATGAGGGAGTGGGCCATAGTTCTATAGGTGAACGCCATTTAGGGATATCGCCATAAAAGTGGATCAGGGTTGACTCTATCAAATGAATCAAATGAAAGGCGTTAATGAGTATTTTAAGAGGGAGTGATCCTTAGTTCCATAGGTGGACGCCGTTTCGAGATATCGATGAGAATTTTAAAAGGGAGCGGGCCTTAGTTCTATAGGTGGACGCCTTTTCGAGATATCGCCATAAAGGTGGACCAGGGGTGACTCTAGAATTTGTTTGTACGATATGGGTATCAAATGAGAGGTGTTAATGAGTATTTTAAAAGGGCGTAGGCCTTAGTTCTATAGGTGGACGCCTTTTCGAAATATCGCCATAAAGGTGGACCAGGGGTGACTCTAGAATTTGTTTGTACTATATGGGTATCAAATGAAAGGTGTTAATGAGTATTTTAAAAGGGCGTGGGCCTTAGTACTATAGGTGGACGCCTTCTCGAAATATCGCCATAAAGGTGGGCCAGGGGTGACTCTAAAATTTTTTTGTACGATATGGGTATCAAATGAAAGGTGTTAATGAGTATTTTAAAAAGGAGTGGGCCTTAGTTCTATATGTTGACACCTTTTCGAGATATCGCCATAAACGTGGACCAGGGGTGACTCTAGAACATCATCTGTCGGGTACCGCTAATTTATTTATATATGTAATACCACGAACAGTATTCCTTCCAAGATTCCAAGGGCTTTTGATTTCGCCCTGCAAAACTTTTTCATTTTCTTCTACTTAATATGGTAGGTGTCACACCCATTTTACCAAGTTTATTTCTGAAGTTATATTTTGCGTCAATAGACCAATACAATTACCATGTTTCTTCCCTTTTTTCGTATTTGGTATATAATTATGGCATTTTTTTCATTTTTCGTAATTTTCGATATCGAAAAAGTGGGCGTGGTCACAGTCGGATATCGGCCATTTTTTACACCAATACAAAGTGAGTTCAGATAAGTACGTGAACTGAGTTTAGTAAAGATATATCGATTTTTGCTCAAGTTATCGTGTTAACGGCCGGGCGGAAGGACAGACGGTCGACTGTGTATAAAAACTGGGCGTGGCTTCAACCGATTTCGCCCTTTTTCACAGAAAATAGTTATCGTCCTAGAAGCTAAGCATCTACCAAATTTCACAAGGATTGGTAAATTTTTGTTCGACTTATGGCATTAAAAGTATCCTAGACAAATTAAATGAAAAAGGGCGGAGCCACGCCCATTTTGAAATTTTCTTTTATTTTTGTATTTTGTTGCACCATATCATTACTGGAGTTGAATGTTGACATAATTTACTTATATACTGTAAAGATATTAACTTTTCTTTTAAAATTTGAATTAAAAAAAAATTTTTTTTTAAAAAGTGGGCGTGGTCGTTCTCCGATTTTGCTAATTTTTAGTAAGCAGACATATAGTAATAAGGGTAACGTTCCTGCCAAATTTCATCATGATATCTTCAACGACTGCTAAATTACAGCTTGCAAAATTTTTAAATTACCTTCTTTTAAAAGTGGGCGGTGCCACGCCCATTGTCCAAAATTTTACTAATTTTCTATTCTGCGTCATAATTTCAACTCATCTACCAAGTTTTGTCGCTTTATCTCTCTTTTGTAATGAATTATCGCAATTTTTCGGTTTTTCGAAATTTTCGATATCGAAAAAGTGGGCGTGGTTATATTCCGATATCGTTCATTTTAAATAGCGATCTGAGATGAGTTCTCAGGAACATACATACCAAATTTCATCAAAATACCTCAAAATTTACTCAAGTTATCGTGTTAACGGACGGACGGACGGACGGACGGACGGACATGGCTCAATCAAATTTTTTTTCGATCCTGATTATTTTGATATATGGAAGTCTATATCTATCTCGATTCCTTTATATATGTACAACCAACCGTTATCCAATCAAACTTAATATACTCTGTGAGCTCTGCTCAACTGAGTATAAAAATAGGTAGGTAATCTGTGTGAGGATGTAAAGCTTCACGTTTTTTGTGGTCTGCATATAAAAACTATGACTACGAATCACGTATTTCAAAAATATATGACGTAAACGTAACTATTTGATGAAATTTGATGAATTTTGAAGCTGCTAGCGGTAAAAAAGGGGCAAAAATGACAGTTTATATGAAGTATATAATATATATACCACCGACCTCTATGATTTTTTCAGACAACAATATATGCTATATACTTAAGCATATGGTGAAATTTGAAGCGTCTAGCTGTTAAAAAGTGGCAGAAATTGCGCAAAGTTTCTTAACTGAACAATCGGTTGTATGAGATATATACTATATATACCATCGATCTCAATGATTTTTTCAGACAACAATATATGCTATACACGTAAGCATTTGGTGAAATTTGAAGCTTCTAGCTGTTAAAATGGGGTAGAAATTGCGAAAAGTTTCTTATCTGAACAATCGGTTGTATGAGATATATACTATATATACAACCGATCTCTATGATTTTTTCAGACAACAATATATGCTATATACGTAAGCAATCGGTGAAATTGGAAGCTTATAGCTATTAAAATGGGGTAGAAGTTGCGAAAAGTTTCTTATCTGAACAATCGGTTGTATGAGATATATACTATATATACAACCGATCTCTATGATTTTTTCAGACAACAATATATGCTATATATGTAAGCAATCGGTGAAATTTGAAGCTTATAGCTGTTAAAATGGGGTAGAAATTGCGAAAAGTTTCTTATCTGAACAATCGGTTGTATGAGATATATACTATATATACGACCGATCTCTATGAATTTTTCAGACAACAATATATGCTATATACGTAAGTATTCGGTGAAATTTGAAGCTTCTAGCTGTTAAAATGGGGCTAAAATTTGAGAATATATATATATATATATACTATATATATATACTATATATACCACCATATATATACTATATATACCACCGATCTTTATGATTTTTTCAGACAACAATATATGCTATATACCTAAGCATTCGTTGAAATTTGAAGCCTCTAGCTCTTAAAATGGGGCAGTAATTACGCAAAGTTCCTTATCTGAACAATCGGTTGTGGGGGATATATACTATATATACGACCGATCTCATCAATTTTTTCAGGCAACAATATGTGCAATATACGAAAGTATATGGTGAAGTTTGAAGCTTCAATCTGTTAAATTGGGTAAGATATTACAAAAATCCTCTTTTTCTGAAAAATCGGTTGTATGGAGGATATATGCTATAGTGGTCCGATCCGGTCGGTTCCGACAAATGTCTAATCGGACACCCAAATACACCCGCTTACCAAATTTTATCAAGATATCTCAAAAGTTGAGGGACTAGTTTGCATACAAACAGACAGACGGACAGACGGACTGACGGACAGACGGACTGACGGACAGACGGACAGACGGACATGGCTAAATCAACTCAGCTCTTCAACCTGATTATTTCGGTATACTTAATGGTGGGTCTATCTATTTTCCTTTAAGGACTTACAATTTTCGGTTTCGTGACGAAATTAATATACCATTTCATTTTCATGAAAGGTATAATAATTATACGTTAATACCTAATAGTATAGGAAATAGAGAAATAATAGGCTATAAGAATAGACTTAAACCCATTTAAAATATCTTATTAAAACAAATAATCATTCCAATTTACCCGATTAATTAATAAAAGCAATTGAAAACAAATCTTTTTTTTTCTGCTTCATATTTCCATATAAATATTAGAAAATAATTTAAAAAAAAGCGGATTTTAGATGGGCCGACGCATTTAAAATCCGGCTATAAAATATATACAATAAATACAATAAGTAAAATAAGTAAAATAATCACTAAACTTAAAATCAAGGTCAGCAAATCAGAAGCAAAACAAACAACATCTTTCACTACAATATCAAAATACAGTAAAATATCAAAATCATTGAAAATACGACAAAGAGTCTTATACAATTGTTCACAAAACAATTATATAACCCTCTTTTTCTAAGGCGGATGATGTAGCATTATGCGTCATACCCACCTATGTAATACACTTGCGGCATTACGCATCATGAACTTTTATGCCAAATACATTTTAGTAATAATCATATTACAATATTATACAACATAAATTATTGAACTAACCCAGTGGTTAGCTAAGATCAAAGGAATGCCGAATATGAAACCCTTGTCCGTTCACAGATAATAAATTCTGCTTATTATTTACATACAACCAATAATGGGAATTAACCAAGTACTCACATTGATCTGCTGACTTTGCAAGCATACATAAAAACCTACATGTATGCATAGCATTAACCAAATTACTCGCATTGATCTGCTGACGTTGCAAGCAGGCATACAAATCTACATGTATAAAAAGCATCTATACAAACCTACATGTATGCATACCCATTACCAATATACATATTTTTAGTTTATTAGTATTAAGATAATTATGAATTGAATATGGTTAAGTAAATAACTATAAAAGGGAAAGAATTTATTTAATAAAAAGAATTAATGTTTGACTACCAAACTTTTCACATCTTTTATTCCAAATCAAACAACAACATTTATTCCAAATCAAACATTTGCGTTCAATGAAAATTCAGACAGGAAAAAAGTATTAAATATTGCTCAAAGCTCGCTTAAGATATAATGATAATGAGCCTAAAACGTGATACGCATGAAGGCAATATTAAACGCTACCAAATTATAAGCAAAACTCTAAGAGGATATAATGGGACGAGTACTACCCCACAAGGGAGTACTGGCTTGATGCGAATTTTGTCTAGCAGGAAATTTACTACTGGGACACCCGTTCCAATGTAAATGGTGGTTTAGTGCAAGCGTAGGCAGATTTGTAAATGCAAGTGTATAAGTAAGTGAGAGCGCATTGTTCGCGCGAACCAATTGATTTTCATTTCAGTCACTTGTTAGACAGCAACTAACAAAGACTTTTATTTTTTGATGAGCAATAATAAGCAAAGCGAACAATTTTCTACCAAAAAAATTGTAAGTACATTCATGCGTATTTTTTAAACATTCGCTGCGCAAACATGCGATAGCAACACACGATGTTGCTACGCCACTTGTTCAGCGACGACTAATGCGGCAGTTACCCACCGACATGTGCCGTACGTAAGGACGTTTGTCGTACGAAGCACGTTTGACCGAACTCTCAAGCCCGTAGGAATCAATGTGTGTGTCTGTGTACATGTACATAACATATTTGTGTGTGTATTGTTTACATATAAGCACTGTTGCCATTGACCATTTTGCATGTATGCTTATGGAAACATCAACTTTTTCCAATTTAATTTTTGATATTGTAAAAGGCCGGAATACATATTAAATAAGTATAAATAGATTACATATTTATAATCAGCACTTTTACATAATTATTTCGAATTATTTTCACAATTTTTCAAACTTTAATTAGGTGTTTTTGCATAAAATTGCAAACGGTTAAAAATTAGCGCACAAAAGTTTACTAGGCAACTCTGTCTAGTGAGAGAGCGATCAGCTGACACGTTCTTACGAAAAAAAAAATCAAAATTGTTTTGATTTCTACGTTCCGGGCTACGTACGTACGGGCGTTGCACGTCGGTGAGTTTTCGTTTACATTGCACACTCATAAGATAGGTCGAGTCAGCTGACACGTTTTTGGTACGTACGTTCGTGAGTAACTACTGCATAAAGGGGCAGTTACTCACGAACGTACGTAGAAAAAACATGTCAGCTGGCACGACCCATCTTATGAGTGTGCAATGTAAACGAAAATTCACCGACGGTCAACGCACGTACGTACGTAGCCCGGAACGTAGAAATCAAAACAATTTTGATTTTTTTTTCGTAAGAACGTGTCAGCTGATCGCTCTCTCACAAGACAGAGTTGCCTATTCAACATTTTGTGTACTATATTTGGACCAATTACAGTTATTATACAAAAAGGCCTAATGATTGTTTACAATTTTATTTATTTATTTAGTCTAGTAACAAATGTTTAGTACAGACACTTATGACTAAAATACAGAGACCAGCTTATATTAAGCTATGGAGAACACTAGCAAAAAGAATTTATATTATTACAGATTAAGTAATTTTTTAATTTAAGTTGAAAAGCGTATTTTGAGTCGGAGAAATCAATATCCAAAGCACTTGAGAAGCAATTAATTTCTGATAGGGCTCTGTTAATAGGCGCTTTTGAGATATAAACAGTTCTACTCAGCCATATGAAAAAGATTTCAAAGTGGCGGAGGTTTCTACAGGGAGTATTTAAGCATAGTTTTTCAAAAAGCAACGCGCAGTCAATTTTGCCCGTGAAAAGATCGAAAATGAACAACGAGGCCAAAAGAATTCTGCGATTGTTTAGGGATAGTAAGGATATTAGTTGGCAACGATACTCATAAGACGGGATCGGTTCAGAGAAACGTAATGAAATAGGCGCGAAGCGTATAAAAATTTGTTGAACCCGCTCCAGGCAGTTGATGTGAACTGCGTGGTAGGGC
This sequence comes from Eurosta solidaginis, assembly GCF_040869045.1. Lineage (NCBI taxonomy): Eukaryota > Metazoa > Arthropoda > Insecta > Diptera > Tephritidae > Eurosta > Eurosta solidaginis. The sequence goes on along the minus strand of NC_090319.1, from coordinate 187,906,363 downwards.
CGCCAAATGAAAGCCGTTTGGACCGCACAAAGGACGTATATAAAACTTTGAGTGTGTGGGGGTCAGAGAAGTTTGCGGAATGGCGTCTGACAAAAGCAAGCATTGAAAGCGCCTTAGAAATTTTGCAGCTGACGTGAGTGTTAAAATTAAACTTTGAGTCGAAGTATACCCCCAAGTATTTAACTTTAAGAGTCGTTCGAAGAAAGGTTTCTGCAATATGATAGGAGGTATGAAGTGGCCTCAGCAGTTTACCATACGTCACAGTGTGGCACTTACTTATATTAAGGAAAAGACGGTTCTTAACACACCAGATATAAAGCTTATTAATATCAGATTGAAGAACAACGACATCATTATAACAACTGATATCAGAAAAGATCTTGAGATCATCAGCATAAAGCAGAAATTTGGTAGATGAGAAACAAGAGCTAATGTCATTAGTGAACAAGATAAATAGTAAAGGGCCCAGAATACTGCCCTGGGGCACTCCAGAGGTGGCCCAAAATGATTTCGAATAAACACCGTCAATATTTACAACATTACTTCTGTTGTGTAGGTAAGATATAATCCACTGTAGGAACGTAGAGTGGAACCCATAACAAGCTAATTTCGCAATTCAAATTTTATGAGAAATTTTATCAGCGAGATTCGTTAATGTGGATCTGGCCGGGACAAAACCATGTTGATTGGTGCAAATCAGGTGCTTAATACTAAAGTAAGGCTTGTCATTGACAACACATTCAAAAAGCTTGGAAGTTGTAGACAATTTGGAAATAGGCCTGTAATTAGAACAGTTACTTTTGTTGCCAGACTTAAAAATGGGAGTGACGGATGCTTGTTTCCAGTCATCAATAAAAATACCCGATGCCAATGATATATTGAATATAATCATTAACGGTCGTACTAGCTGAATATAGAATAACTGAAAGATTGTCAACATCAGTTCTGGAGGAATTTTTAAGTTTTATAATCCCCTCAACTATGTCTGCCTCAGTGAGAGTAAGTGACCCAAAATTATTAGCGGAGGGAGACTTAATTAACTTGTGTATGTTATCTGTATCTTCCACAGTTAAATCATTATCTGTGATAAAGTTCGCCGAGAAGAAGTCAGCAAAGAGATTAGCAGCCTCATTAACAGAGTGGCAGTAACTGATTTCGGTATGCTAGATACGCTCTTCATGGAGTTAATGTAATTCCAAAAGTTCTTCGGATTGCTCTTGATGTTTACCTCAGAATTTCTGACGTTGTTGAATTATCCTAAAATTATTATATAAAATTGGACGTTACAAATAAATGAACTAGAAATTCTTATTCAGTATTTGTTTATGCCATTTGCACAATGAAAAATTGTAATTCCAAAAGTTGATGTTTGCATAAGCATTCATGCAAACTGGTCAATGGCAACAGTGCTTTGCTGTAAACAAACACATTGATTCCTACGGGCTTGAGGGTTCGGTCGAACGTATCTCGTACGACAAACGTCCGTACGTACGGCACACGGCGGTGGGCAACTACCGCTTAAATCATTTGGTAAGCAAAGAGCGCAACTTGTCTGTGTGAAGAGCGTAACCTGTTTGTCTGATCAATTGATCTATGAAACGCCGATGTCTGGTTTAGTGTATAACTGATATTGCGAGATCGGCTAATGACAAAGCGAAGGTAATTTTCACAAGTGTATGTAGTCAAATTAGTCCAAATCGGACTCCGTATAAGAAAAATACTTGATTCCTTTCTAATATGAGCAAAATTAGAGTAAAATTTTTCCAAAAACATGCAGTGCGTGTGTTTGTGAACTGTACGACCAAGCATGCTTTGTGAGTGACATTTACCACATATCATTATGCATCACATACATGCTGAATTAGATCGAATTGAGGAAAAACCAGCATGCGCTTGCATCCCTGCAGAAAATCGTGCAATAAGTCCGAAAGATCCCTTTTGTATAAATATGGGACAGAGACAATAGTCTACTAGCGAAATTTTTTTCGAAACTGTTAAGAGGGGAGGTCCCTCGACCCCTTTGAACAATTACTTTTTAATAATTTTTACATTTTATAACTTTACGTATACTGGCCTTCACCAATATTACAGACTCAGTGGGTCAAATAAGACGAAGGCTTACAAAGTGAGCAGTGACACCCTCCGTCCCCCTTCTCTCCCCCTCTGGTGTAAAATCTATAAATTGTTATAATTCAATATAAATTTTCTCCTAAATCAATAGTTTTTGGTATCTGGCACATACAGATCGAGATCTAAACAGTTTTGGAAAAACGATCAGTGGTCCTCTCCTTCTCCTCCCGCTATCCGCCCTCCTTCAATTGTTTTTATTAGCACGCTTTTATTAGCTTTACCTGGATGTTCCTTTGTAACTCTTCATTCGCTCCAACGCGGCTACTGCCTTATTAGCATGGTTTTATAATTTATTATTATTATTTATTTATTGACTTAGGATAATAAATTAACCTAGACAATGTTTAAAAAAGCACTAGCGACATAGGCCATCGGCTTTCTTATATTGTAGAGTATAAGTCTAAAGTTGTACATATTGGTAAATTGATTATTATTGTATAAATTATTATATTTCAAAATAGATTTTCAACTTACAAATAAACTTAATAAATTTTTTTATATTTTCTGTGGTTATATTTTCTAATATCTGTCTTGGGTCTTGTTCAAAAATCTCTTGCCTTAGATATTCTAGTTGGTGACAGGAATATAGGATGTGGGTGGGGGTAAGGAGTTCGGTGTTGCAAAAAATGCAGGTTGGTGTTTGTGCCTTTTCCAATAAGTGCTTGTGTGTCAGACGAGTATGGCCCAATCGGAAGCGTGTATAGATGATTAACTGTTTTCTCGGTATTTCATTTGGAAAGATGGGACGATAGCGCATGGGGTTAATTGACTTGTAGCTGTGTGAATAGGTTGTCCATAGGTCGTTTGCGGATTTTAGATGAATATTGCGTACTGCATTCTTGATGTCTGTTTTACTTGCGGAGTTGATTAGTTTAAGTGGTGATACTGTTGCCAGCTTAGCAGTGTTATCAGCGAGCGTGTTGCCGGGAATTCCAATGTGGCTTGGTACCCAAAGTAGCCTAATCTTTTGGGGGTAACGGATTAGTAGATTGCGTATTTGGCTTATTGTTGGATTGCTGTGGTTGATGTTTAGAACTGCTTGAAGTGACGATAGTGAGTCTGAACAAATCATGTATTTTGCATTTCTTACTTTTCCTAGTAGACAGGCGTTAAGTATGGCTGTTGCTTCGGCTGTAAATACTGAAGCAAATGATGGTAAAATGTTTGTCTGAATTGTTGAGTTCTCGTCAACGATGCTGCATCCAGTAGCACCTTGGTCTTTTGAGGCATCTGTGTAGAGAAATTTCCAGTCGGAATAACTTCTGCGGATGTTTAGGAACTCCTGCATAAAGACGATATTCGGAGTGTTGTCTTTTTTGTATTTTGCCAGTATTAAAATAACTGAGTTTGACTGTAGCAACCACGGAGGGCTTTGAGAGCCAGCGCATGTGCCCATGATGATACTAAGACCGAAATTTTTTGCAAAACTTGTGATAGCTTGCAGAGCTGATGGTTTTCTATTTAGCCGTTTACGTTTGAGACGATTTTTTATAAGGTTTTTTATGGGAGTTCCTTCTAGGCTTAAAAGTTTGGATGTTAGATTTCTAGTTGTGTATTTAATTCGATCTTGTATTTGTGGGAGTCCAGCCTCAGTGAGAATATTTATGACTGGAGTCGTCCGAAAGGCCCCGATTGCTAATCTAGCTGCTGAGTGATATACTGATGAAACTTTTGCGATATTGTTTTGTGTGGTATTTCCGTAGATTGGGAGGCAGTAGTCTATTTTTGAGAGTATTATTGATCTGACTATTAGGGTAAGGGAATTGGTATTACATTTTAATATAGGGTTGCTAAGAGATTTAATTATGTTTAATCTACTTTGAAGCTGCTTACATAAATGTTTTATATGATCGTTCCATGTGTATCTGTTATTAAAAACTAGGCCAAGGATGTTTAAGGTTTTGACGTTTGATATAGTTTGATTATTGATACTTATATCTAGATTGTTACAGGAGTGCTTATTGCAAATATGTAAATGTTTTGATTTTTCAAAAGATATTTTCGTTTTTTATTTATTTTTTTTTTATTTTCGTTCCGCTAGTTTTACACCAGTTGTAAATTACATCAGTTAGTTTGCGGAGCTCGTTATAAAAAGTTTGAGTGTTTCGGACTTTTGCAAATACATAAAAATCATCGGCATAAGCAACATGATTGAAATATTTATTGTTACGGATAATGACATTAAGTTTATTGTATGTTATTAGGAAAAGAGTGACGGATAATGGAGATCCCTGGGGAATTCCATTTTCGAGAGGGTAAAGGTCAGATATAGTGCCATTTGCTTTAACTCGCATCTTCCTATTTGTGAGGTAATTTCTGATGTAGTTGATAATATTAGGGCCAATCTTCCATTCTATTAATTGTTCGATTATCGAATGTATCCCAACTCTGTCGAAAGCTTTCTCCATGTCCAGGGCTAGCAATGAGAAGTGGTTTCTCGTCGATATAGAGTTTGTTATGTGTTCATCCAATGCTAGAAGGGCGTCGGTAGTTCCGCAACCTCTTTTAAAGGCTGTTTGGTTGTCTAATAGAAGCTTTTTGTTGTTTAAGTACCACATGAGTCTTCTCGATATCATTTTTTCCATTACTTTCGATATGCATGATATAAGGGATATCGGAGATATCCTTCTATGCGGTCTTTCGGTTTATTGGATTTTGGAATAGGAATAATGATAGAAGTTTTCCATAGTTGTGGGATCAAACTGTTTGATAATATTAGGTTGTAGAATTTACATAATTTGAGTTTACCTTCTGGAGGTAGGGTTTTGAGAAGAGGGTAGGGAATTTTGTCGATTCCTGGGGTTTTACCTTTCAGTGTTGAGAGGCATGAATTAAGTTCCATTAGGGAAAATGGAAGTTCAATTTGTTGTGCTTGCTTACTGGGTACGTAGCTTATAGGGACTGGACTTAGGTGGTGGGATTTGGATTGTATAAATTCCCTAGGGAAATTTGTGTCTCTGGAGGAGTCGGACCAGGCTTTGGCTAAATAGTTTGATATGCTAATGGGTGCGGAGAATGTGTCCCCTTCCGCGGAGTGTATAACATGTATATATTTTGCGGTTCTATTTCCATATAGAGAGTTAACTTTATCCCAGAGTAATTTGGTAGGAGTTTTAGGGCTAATTTCCTTAGTGAACTCTATGAAGCTATTTCTTTTAAATATTTTTACCTCCCTTTTGAAAAGTGCATTTGCTTTTTTATATTCAATTATATTTTCTTTGGTCGGATTTCTCTTGGCTAATTTCCAGAGGTGACCTTTTCTTCTCCTGAGAGTAGTTAGGTTTTCATTCCACTAATATGTTTTGCGAATGCCAGGCCTTGTATTGACGATTGGTATAGAAGATTTTGCGCTTAAGTGTATTTTCTTGAGAAGTAAGGCAGCTGATTTATTAATGTTTTCAGGTTGAAGGGTTAGATTTTCGAAGTGGCGAGAAATCGATGTTTGATATTTTTCCCAGTTAGCTGAGTCCAGTTTGTATATAAGGGGTTTCCCTAAATTTGGAGTGTGGGGGTAACAAAAGAGTTTAATTGAAATGGGCAGGTGGTCACTACCATGTGGATCCTTGGCGATATTCCAAACGGAAGCTATGTTCAAAGGGTGGTCTGGCGTGTTGAAAAATGTGTGGGTAAATTGTCATTCAAGATTATGAAGTTACTGTTTTGAACAAACTTCGTGGTACTTCTACCGGTTTTGTTGAAGCTTGGGGAACCCCATAATGGGCTCCAGGCATTGAAGTCTCCCAGAAGTAGCACCGGATCGTTAAAGTTGCTAACGAGTTGATGCAGATCTTGTTCAGAAATTATATCTCTTGGGGCTATGTAAAGGCTTACAACTATGAAGGTCAAGTGCGATTTAACTTTGACAGCCATGGCTAGGATATTTGTATTGAAGTTCACTTCAGTGTGTTCTATAGTATCATGAACTAGAATTGCGACCCTTCTTTTAGAAACAGAATCTAAGGCAATATCATTTTTGGTGTAGATTTGAAAGTGTTTAGGTATAAAATTTGGGTGAGGATTTGAAGTAAGATGGGTTTCTTGGAGGGCGATTAGCTGGTAGTTGTTGCCTTTTATTAGTAGAGTGAGCTCATTGTAATTATTGTGGTAGCCATTAAGGTTCCATTGCAGAACGTTAAGTACCATTTTGGGCAAATGGGTATATATATAGGAAGCTCAGCAATCGAAATTAAAGAATTTCGATTGTAAGAATTTCCTATATGTCCATTGAGTGTTGATTGTCAGAACTCTCAGTATCAGCAGTTGCGGATTTTGAGAGTGTTATTTCATTTACAGAATACTGATTAACAGATTTATTGAGAAATTGATTTAGTAAATTTGTTTGGAAAGGTGAGAAAGAATGTTTATTGTTTTTTAAAGAATTATCTATAGAGAAATTAGTTGTTGGGATGTTGTTGGAGAGTGTTTTAGAAGTTAGAGATTTGTTATATTCAGTGGAGTCATGCTCAGTGACGGCACTATCAATGGTATGTTGACTATGAGTAGAATTGAGAGAATTGCTCGAGCTATTGTTGTCTTTGCTAATGGATTGTGTTTTTTGTTCTTGGGGTTTTCGTTTTCTTTTTTGTATTGCTTCTTCTAGTTTCTCAGCAAGTGAACTGTACTCTTTTTGCGCATTATTTATTGTTTCCGTTGCTTCACGAAAAGAACATTTGTTTAAGGTCTTGTATACTAAAATGTCTTTTCTTTTTAAGTATGTGGGGCAGTTTTTGTTATCCGAGCGGTGTTGTTGTTTGCAGTTTATGCATTCGACCTTTGAGCAGGGAGTTGGTTCGTGGGTACCGGATGAGCAAACGTTGCATTTGGACTCGGATTTGCAATGTTTAGAAGTGTGGGCTATAAGGAAACAATTTTTACATTGCATTGGGTTGGGGATGTATGGTTCCACTTTAATTTTTAGCCATGCCACATTCACCTCTTTAGGAAGCTCATAACAATTAAATGATATAATGTGCAAAGGTGTATTTACTGTTTTGCCATCTTTAACTTTGGTGATCTTTTTGCATTCGGTGACATCTTGCTCGCGTAAACCATTTACAATTTCGTCTTCACTAAGGTTAACCAGAAAACTGGAGTAGATAACACCTTTAACAATGTTGAGTGTTGGGTGAAGGGATACCGTTATTTCACACAGGTTAGATAGCTTAGAGGCCTTGAGGAATTTCGCTGTTTGTTGGTTGTTTTTTGAGAGAATAAGCAGATCTCCTTCTCTATTAAATGAAATTGATAGCGGTTGTTCAGTGGTAATAGATTCCAGGGCTTTTTGTATCAGGAAGATATTAAAGTCTCTTAGTTTCTTATCACCATTGCTTTTTATTATCAAATATTTAGGACAAGAAGCTGTCTTTGAAATTGCATGTTGAGTGGTTTTCTTTAAAGGGGGATAATCGCGAGTATTATTAATGTTCAGTGTTCTGCGTTTTGCAGGGGGTTGGTCACCAAGTATGGCAAAATAGTTTTGGTCTCCACCTCCCGGGTCGGAAGCCATTTCGGATCAGATTTTTTATAGATCTGTACTACACACGTTAAATATTTTAATAAATTAAAATGAAATTACGCGGCGGTAGTACGAAAACACGAAATGGAAAAGGGGCACTAACAAAAGCACTACTTTATATAGCGGACGAAGAATTTAAGAAAGAGCGCAGTAAGCACGTGTGCACTGTTCGGCAATCGATTACTCACTGCATGGTTTTATAATTAACTTCACCTTATTTGTAATCCCGTTAGGGTCATATCCAGACCCTTCCGGGATCATTTCTGGATGGTTTTGTGGATCCGTCCGGGATCCCGTCGGGGTTATTTTGGGACATTTTCGGGACTAATCCGGGATCATTTCGGGATTATTTCGCGATCCTTTGGGAACCCTTCCGGCATCATTTCTGGATGGGTTTCGGAATACGTCCGGCATCCCGTCGGGTTATTTTCGGGATCATTTTCGACCCTTTGTGAGATAAATTCTTGATGGTTTACGGGATCATTACGGCACTTTTTCGGGGTCATTTTGGGTCCCTTCCGGCATCATTTCTGGATGATTTTCGGGATCCGTCCAGGATCCCGTCGGGGTCATTTCGGGACTTTTTCTCTACTAATACAGGATCATTTGGGGACCCTTTCGGCATCATTTCGGGCCTATTAGGGGATCATTTGAGGACCTTTCCGGGATAATTTCTGGATAATTTTTTGGGATCCTTCCGCGATCCCGTCAGGGTAATTTCGGAACTATTAGGTGCTCATTTGCGGACCTTTCCGGTATCATTTCTGGATGGTTTTCGGTATCCGCTCGGGATACCGTCGGGGTCATTTCGGGACTTTTTCGGGATCATTTGGGGTCCTGTAGTATCGCGTGAAACTCACCTCACTTCAAACACATTTAACACTACAAACATTCGTTCATTGACCCAGATAACTACCATGAGTTCATTTGCGTTTGCCAAGCCGCCTAATGTATTAATGCGTCATACCAAACTGCTAAAGCAGGAATCATATTGACAATATGTAGGTCAATATAATAATTTGCTGACAAAGCATTCCTCACTCTGTGAGCTCTGCTCAACTGAGTATAAATATATGTGAAGCGCTATATAAATTTGCAACAAAAGACTAGTCGCGCTCATTTTCATCTTAGGATAGAAAACTGTTAGCGTAGAAAAATTATCAAGCAACCAGATTGTTGAGGAAGTTATTGACTTAGGACAATATTCGACCAGGCATACAAGAAATACCGGCAATCCAGGACTTGAAATTTATGAGGAAAACACAGTTGTCCTGAGGAACAAATTGGTGAAAAATTAATTGAATATTTACTGCAGTAGGCAAATTTAAAATAAAAATAAATACCCAAGTTCTCTAAGATCAAATAATTGCACTAACCAAAGAGGTTGTGCATGTGACAATACCGGTAAAAATAAAAATAAATTCTTCATAAAAGTCATGACGATTCTGTCTTGGTGGCCGCCGCATTAATCGCATGACAAATAAGATCAAAATATATTGTTGAAAAATAAGAAAAATATGGAAAAATAAGAAAAATAAATTAAAAGATAGACGAATTTTTGCATCCACTTTACTTCCGCTAACTAGCTGAACTACTACTACTAATATAAACTACCTTGCTCTTCCGTCAATCACAGCTCCTAAATTTCTGCATAATTAGTTATATATTTCATATTATAAATTTTCGTATAATTAGCAACAGATTTTTTTTGTACTAAGTTTAGTGTAACCCTAATAAAATGAAATAACAATGAAAAGCTGTTATTTAATAGAAATAATTAAAGAAATAGATATAAGTATGAGGTGCTTCAGTTAGGAAACCTAGCTTTTAGAGAGGCCATAATTTCAGGAAAAATATTTTTACTTTAGCCACAGGTAGAATAGGAAATACTAATAGGAAAATATCTTTTATTCTAAATAGAATAGAATATAGTAATAAAAAAAAAATATATATTTTTACTTCAAACTCCCATACAGAATAGAAAATAGTAATAGGATATATTTTTACTTTAACCTACATATATAATCCACAAGAATAGGTTTTAAAACAGTATAGTACGTTTGCAAGTAACCCCAATGGATTTGAAAAAAAAAAAAAATCAAAACAACCACACTATAGACATTCCAATTTACTCGTCAATAAAAATGTAAACAAAAAAAAAAAAAAAAAACAAAATATACAAATGTAAAGTCATGTTGGCATCAAGTTACGGTTACCTCATAATAGTTTGTAAACACATGCCGATTTTTCAGTGAGTCGATGCTCTTAAAGACCGGCTGTGCAAAATACACTTAAAATTCTGATATGTAAAAACAAATGTCAATAATACTTGCTGCAAAACATTATTCATAATCGTAAGCACTCAACAATAGAAAATTAGCACAAAGAAAATGTACAACAAAAAAAAAAAAAAAATGTTAGCAAAAATTACTCATCACAGTAAATACAAAAAAAAAAAAAAAAAATAGCAACAGTCAGCATATTAGCATATTATGAAAAAAATCGAAAATCAGCAAAACAGGCAGTGGATGTAAAGCAAATGCAAACGAATACAAACAAAACTCACATAAAACTCATAATATCAAGTTACCATTATGACATAAATTACAACTAAATTCAAAAAAAATTTTTTTATTTGGTAGCACCAAGCCAGTTGACTGGGTCATTCAACGTTAAATGAAACAACACGACACACTTATCACAGTGACATTAGAGTGACCGTCTATAATTAAGCATAAATTATATACGCTCACTTAGAAGGCCGATGGTGTAGTATCGCGTGGAATTCACCTCACTTCAAGCACAATTAACACTACAAACATTCGTTCATTGACCCAGATAACTACCATAAGTTCATTCGCGTTTGCCAAGTCGCCTAATGCGTCATACCAAACTGCTCAATCAGGAATCATATTGACAACATGTAGGTCAATATAATAATTTGCTGACAAAGCATTCCTCACTATTGAGTCATGCGCCTCTAGTATGTAAACATTAATGTAAGTATGTATATATGTATAGGCTAAGAACTTTTGTTTAAATAGTAATCAATTTCGTCAATAAAGAGAATCAGAAATTGCTATCCAAGCGTTCGACACACAATTATTTTTAACTTTTTTTACAGTCCCTTCCGGCATCAATTCTGGATGGTTTTCGAGATTCGTCCGGGATCCCGGCGGGGTCATTTCGGGAATTTTTCTCGACTAATACGGGATCATTTGGGAACCCTTTCTGCATCACTATTAGGTGATCATGACCAGAACCAAACAACCTGAAATTTCATTACAGTCCGTCCGCCCGTCTGTCCGCAAACACGATAACTTGAGAAAAAATCGATATATCTTTACTAAACTCATTTCACCTATTTATCTGAATTCACTTTATCTTGGTAATAAAAATGGGCGAAATCAGACTATGACCACGCCCACTTTTTCGATATCGAAAATTTCGAAAAATGAAAAAAATGCCATAATTCTATACCAAATACGAAAAAAGGGATGAAAATGGTGTTTGCTTTGGTTTTTTTTGGCGCAAAATATAACTTTAGAAAAAACTTTGTAAAATGGGTGTGACACCTACTAGTTACTTCGATAGCCTACTAATCGCCGTTGTGGGGTTATTTGGGTGGTTCTCGCTCCACGGCTGCGTGACCATGAGCGCTAGGAAGTAGTAGTACTCTAATACGGGTATGGCGTGCTCAATCAATAAAAAGTACTTATTCAAGATAGCTATATTTTATTTCTTCACAAGGGGAGGGACTTACCAGCGTATGTAGGATGAAACAAATTACCTGGGATTGTGTACAATGGGAAGATTATGGCAATCTGAAGTACCAGTATATAAGCGCGATGAGCATCAATTGGTGTGGCAAAATGCTGATGTTCTATAAAATGATGTAGTACGCAGCTTGTTCCATTGCCCGCACTTCCAATGATTAGTAATTCAAATGGGTGATGATTCCGGTGTATTGCTTTCTGCGTGTGAAGCTTAAGTAATCTATATTTGTAATCTGATTCCGTAACTTTATGCCACGAGCAGTTGTTTCAGTTTTCAGGGCAGCTTGCTTTTATTTGTATTACATATGCTTTTCAAACACGTTGTTGTTTATAGATTTTTGCACACCTGCAATTTAATTACGGATAAATAAATAATTTTTTATTCGCTTTCAAAGAACTTTTTTTTTTTATACGCAGAAAACCTCGATGAAGAAATTTTAAACCGATGCTGATTTGTAAAAATAAAAAAAGAAAAAGTGTATGATGGGCGCTTTGACAGCTGTCGGTAATGACGGATCGCCCCACTGCACATTGCGGCGAAGTCGTTTTGGTGGTTTTACGCGACTGAGGCTGCCACATGCCCATGAATCTTCCCAATGGGAACTTTAAAGCTAAGTGCAATTCATTGGCATAATAAGATGTATTACAATACAATCCACTGTAATACAGTATATGGCTTAAAAAATAAAATTCATGTATGTAGAAAAATGGGGGATTTAGACGTGTGCCAGCCTATTCCGCGTAACCACCTACCATATTAAGTAGAAGAAAATGAAAAAGTTCTGCAGGGCGATATCAAAAGCCCTTGGAATCATGGCAGGAATACTGTTCATAGTATTACATATATAAATAAATTAGAGGTATCCGACAGATGATGTTCTGGGTCACCATGTCCACATTTCAATCGATATCTCGAAAACGTCTTCAGATGTACAACTTAGGGCTACTCCCTTTTAACATACCCATTAACACCTTTCATTTGATACCCATATCGTACAAGCAAATTATAGAGTCACCCCTGGTCCACCTTTATGGCGATATCTCGAAAAGGCGGCCAACTATAGAACTAAGGCCCACTCCCTTTTAAAATACTCATTAACACCTTTCATTTCATACCCATATCGTACAAACACATTATGGAGTCACCCCTGGTCCACCTTTATGGCGATATCTCGAAAATTCGTCCAACTATAAGACTAAGGCCCCTTTCTTTTAAAATACTCATTAACACCTTTCATTTGATACCTATATCGTACAAACACATACTAGAGTCACCCCTGGTTCACCTTTATGGCGATATTTCGAAAAGGTGTTCACCTGTAGAACTAAGGGCCACTCCCTTTTAAAATACTCATTAACACCTTTCATTTGATACCCATATTGTACAAACATAATCTAGAGTCAACCCTGGTCCACCTTTATGGCGATTTCTCGAAAAAGCGTCGACATATAAAACTATGGCCCACTCCCTCTTAAAATACTCTTTAATACCTTCCATTTGATACCTATGTCATACAAACAAATTCCAGGGTTACCCTAGGTTAATTTTCCTACCTGGTTATTTTCCCTTATTTTGTCTCCAAAGCTCTCAGCTGTGTATGTAAAATTGGGATACACTCGAAATTAGCTTTCCTTACTTGTTTTTTATTTTAGTTGCTTTCAAAAAACATAAAATCACAAATAATGAGTAAACTTTTGTTGAAACTAACTAAATTTATTTATAACAATTAATGGCAAATTTGGCCGAAAAGGTTTTTGCATTTGCAGATTTAATCCTCATTTTAGATAAAGTACGTCTTATTCTGAACAAAAAAATATTAAATTTGTTACAAAAATATACCATAAAATTTTTTGTATTGTCTTCTATTGTATTTCTTATTTTATTATTTTATATGTTCTTTTATTTCAACTTAGTGTATTATTATTTAAATGCAACCTGACTGAAACGGAAAAATTTCTCGTTGTATATTAAACGAAAAACAACGTCCCAAAAACGATTTTGATTTTAGGTCAAAATGGCAACCCGCATGATAGCGGCCGTATTGCATAGGCCGTATATTACCTACTATCTATATATTAATACGCTAAAAAAATTGCCATACAATCAATTGACAGGCTGTTTCGCATACTTAGCATACGTAAAATCATATAAAAGCTATATGAATCGATTCGTATGGATCAGCCGCAGTGCATGGGTCTATTTTTGTTAACAAATATTACTCTCTTTGTTTATAATTAATAGAAAAAGTTTTTTGTACATTCGAACAATCTCTCCAAATACCGAAATTTATTTTCGTGATGAAAAAGATCTGTAGGACCAATTATGTAAGTGCTCTAAGACACAAAACTACAAATATTTCACCTACATACATATGCGTACGGGGCAAACGGTGAGAGAACTACTCCCTCACTCACTTTCAGTTCGAATAAAATATTGGTTCTCCATTGTTGCCACTTACCTATATTGGTCTGTACCAAAATCCTAAAAAAATTGCACAAAATAATTGTTAGCGAACAAAAAAACTTTAAAGAGAAGTAATTTTTAACCGGCCATTTTTTGGACAAATTATAATTACACGTAAATGCATAACAGATAGTTTGTTTTTTATATTAGTTTCTTCAAAAAAAAAAAAAAAAAAAAAAACATGAAATCACAAATAATGAGTTAACTTCTGTTTAAACTAACTAAATTTATTTATAACAACTACCCACCCAGCATTTTTTGAAATTAATAATCATATTAGAGCCTTTTTCGAGTCTCCAGCATGATCAAAATAAGCATATATGCGCTCATTTTCTAATCAGAAAAGACTCCCTCGTCGGGAGAAAATGGTATCCTACGCGCGATTACACTTGGTGAGCCTCTTTTAACCCATATTTCTAATCAGTAATTAGTCTTTTTCGAGTCATATTTACCATCATTTATGACTCTTGTGGGAATAATTTTTAAGTGTGTTTTAAAGCTTTTGCGATTCTTTCTCGAGACATTTAAGAGTATATTTGGAATCTTATTTTAATCATTTTTACAAACATTTGCGAGACGTTTTATGATCGTTTTTGAGGAATTTTCTACACATATTCGAGCCGTTGTAGAGTTATTCGTAAACTATTTTTGAAAACATTTTTTAGTCTTTTCTGACTCATTTCTTAGTCGTATTTATAATCATTTTCAAATCTTTTCCAAATAATTTTTTAGCCGCTCTTTCGGAGCAATCTTCGATCTAAAATTGCATCCGAGTAGCACTTTGTATCGCTGCGACACTACAGTTAAGCGCCAAGTAAAGAGAAGAGAAGAAATAACTGAAAAAAATACAAATAAGCTTTCTGCTATTTATGCACTTGCACATATTTCATTTTATTCTTTTCAGTGTTGTTGATGAAAGTATAACATAACATTAACAGTGTGGTATCTGATCACCACTATAATAACGATAACAATATGGGCAATCACACCTGTCTTGTTAGTTAGTTAGTTGTAAGTTGACAACTTTGTAAAAACATGTAAAAAATACCGACTAACGAGACAGGTGTGAATATCCTGAATATATTTAAAATGTAACAAATTTACGAATTATGTGAGCAACAACAAAGTAACATAGTAATAAACGTAGTATCAAAATATTAATATTGCAATTTTTATAACGAAATGATGCGCGGAGTCTTAGCATTCTCCTGTATGGGCGTGTTGGAGTGCTTATATTTCTGTATTCTATCTTTAGCGTGGACAAAGTGCTTTTGTAGTACACTGTTCATGCCCTAATTCGTGCATTTGAATTTTCGGTGGCAAATATCTAAGAATAAAAAAAGTCAGTTCACTTTCGATCCTTATATGTCTCTGGACCTAATCTTATCAGCCATTTACTTTGATGTATCACAAATTTAAAAAAATTTTATTTTTTGAGTTACATCTTTTTATAGTAAAATGTACTATATATATATATATGCAAATGTCTACCTACTCTTAATTGTTGTAACTGCAAAGCATTGTTCGGCACTTGGCTTAGTGCTGGTCCCCTCATAGAGTACAAGTACAAGTGTGTTGACTTCTTTCTGACAGGCACTCGCTTAAGTGAGCATAACGGGAAAATCTGGGTTGCCATTGTTGTTTCGGTTGAAAACGATCAATTAGGGTTCTGCGCAGGGACGTAAAATATTGAAACAGGGTTTATGTCACAAAAGTGTTGCTCCTGTTCCACAGCATTTAAATTTTTTTCATGGCGAAAATTGTTCAGTTCAGAGTTATTGACTATCATTCAAAATTTAATTTATTATACAAGGTTACTTTTCTAAGTATGAAAAGCATAGAAAAGGTAGAGTTTTTCAAATTATTGTGAAAAACTTTTTAAACTCAACAACAAAGTATATCGGTAAAATATTTTCTGAGATTTCTGAATTTCTGTACCCAAGTTCATTATATTTGTGTAATAAAAGAGTCTGGTAACAGCATTTTTAAACGAAAAAACAACAATGTTATTGCATAAAAATGTATCTAATAGTCAAACTTTCATTCACTCATATTTTTGCCCGTTTCTTTGGATTGCTTCCACTCACAGCACCGTTTTATTTGCGGGAGACTTTCACAGCGATAAAAATTAAGGCGGATTTACATAGACGCTTTGGTTGTGTTGCATCGATCTGAAGCCTAGGCAGGCCCATAATATAAAAATGAGACTCCTTGCCATTTTCTTCGCTTTGAAGCGATGAGAGTTGTAAATCCTCCTTTGAGAATTTCTCAACTTTTTGAGTCCTTTAACATTCAAAACGCAAAACATAGGAGCTGCCATAAATTTAACTCATCTGTCGGCGAAGCATCAAAATATTTACATAAACGATTTGGTTGCGTGCCTACGCTTTGACGACGCCATACGAAAAACAATCAAACGCCTTGCGTTATCTTTGCTTTGATGCGACCAAAGCGTTTATATAATTTTGCTTTATGCATTTGTGTAAACAGTCATAGAAGTGAAAATTTTCCTCACGGAAACATGTTACACGCTTTATATTTTGGCCTTTTTGACTCTAATTTAAATAAAATTTGCTTTCGGTATCTTTCCGCATTGTTGGAGGCTACAAATCTTCTATTATTTATATTTCCGCGGAAATATATGCAACTATTTCATCTGTTAAAACTACAAAGTTTTATTAAACTATCAAATGCAACTCAGCTTAAAGTACACTTAGGTATTAAAAATGCAACTCTAGACCTGAGATTTGCATCAGGTGAGCGAGGCTGTTTGTAATTTTGACATTTATCGCTTAGTTGACATACTGGTACTGTACACAATGGGTCCCCTTCAAGCTATAGGCAGCAGCCAATTCGTCGGAGAATATTTTTCTTACAGCTGCCCTGAGAAATTTGGCTGGTCCATCACTACTACTTTTTGCAATGAATTCTTTCTGAAGGTTTTTGTAATAGATAAATTGAATTAGATAAATTGATAATGTTTGATTGATATACATACACACATATGTTACCACATACACCCGTTTTAACTTACAATATTCAACGTAGTTTTCTTTTTTATATGAAAAAAAAATCAGCAAAATATGCCATTATTAAGTTTCAACGGGTATAAGTACATATGAATGTACAATGTTAAAATGCATCTTTGGTTTGAGTAATACGTACAAATTGCTTAAGCGTGTCCTCATTTTTTTTGTGTCTCATCATCAAATGTTACTAAATCGGCAACAATGGTCAAAGGAAGTTTTTTCGAATATTTAAATTCATCGAATGGTGTTATGTCTGCGTTGTATTTGCTGTTTTCAAGCTTCACAGAAATTACCTCCGCTGTAAGTTTGGTCAAGTCCTTTTTATTTTCAGCCGTTAGATCTTTTATTTCATTTTTTAAAATCATTACTTCAGATTTCAACGATGAAATCACGTCATACAAGTCAGTTATTGTACTCCCAAATTTAGTTGATTGGGGAGCGTAACTATTTTGCACTGAAATAAGAAATACTTTAGTGAGCTAATCAGAATCTTCAAAATTTTTTAATAAATAAACTTGCATACGCTTTTTTACTTACAGGTTATTAAATTAGTGGTTGGGGTGTATCGATATAGCTACGAATATTAGCCACACTAAGGGGTACTGCCATCTCTAAGCCGATACTAAGCAGTGACTGTATGCACATCAATAATTCAATCATTATGTCTACACATATGTACGTACACGCAGCGGAGAAGCAAGGCACAAACACATGCAGATATCTTATCTGAGATATGCAATTATAATTGTGGAAGTATCGCTCACAAACACACGCGCATATGAGAGCTATACACGTACATTTGTAGTTATATTTATAGCAGATAACCAACTAGTAGATTCTAGAACAAAAGCGCCTAGAAGATGCAACGAGGAAATCAAAGAGTATAAAAGGCGTGAACAGTAGGGGCACTGCAATCAGTTTTGATTAAGCACGCTATCTGTCGAGCAATAATAGAGTTATTTATTGCCAAGTACTTTAATAAAGGCCATTTTGTATTATTAAATATTGGAGTTATTTATTCAACAGTTTAGTGATTCGAACCTTAGTAGAAGATTTGAAATAAGCGGAATTGCAGTAAATTCGTAACAATTGGTGTCAGAAGAGGAATTGTTGAATAAATCCCGAAGATTTCGAATACAACTTGGACATGGCAAAGTTGAGTGAATTGACGATCCAGCAACTGAAAGAGGAGTTGGAAATCCGTGGATTGGCTACTTTTGGCGCTAAATCCCAGCTAAAAAAATGACTAAGTGTAGCTATGATATTTGAAGGAATCAATGCTAAGGATTATGTATTTCATTATGATAACGAAAAAACAACAACAAAAATGGAAGAAAAAACAAAACACCGCAGACAATTACGAGCACAATATCTGCACAAACATCGACAATTTCATCTCAGCTGGAGTCACAGGAGGCACGCATTTCAGAAATGGCGTCGCAAATTTCATCTCAGCTGGAAGCGCGAGAGGCACGAATATCTGGAATGTCGACACAAATTTCGGAACAGGTATCATCGCAGCCCTTTGCGAAACTGGAAGAGCAGGATGCAAAAATTTTACAACTCGTGGACAAAATTGATGCCGAGGTAGAAGCGTTGAAAGGTCTTATGAAACAGTTACAACTAAATCGCGCAGCTGTTCCAGCGAGCAATCCGAAGGTAAAAACTCCATCTTTTGACGGCTCTGTTCCTTTCGAGGTATTCAAGCTTCAATTTGAGAAGACGTCAGCATTTAACAACTGGAATGCTGAAGATAAAGTTGCTGCACTGTTCGTGGCATTGAAAGGGCCTGCAGCTGAAATCTTACAGACAATCCCAGAGTACGAACGCAACAACTATGAAACATTGATGAGCGCTCTAGAGAGACGTTACGGAAGCGAGCATAAGAAACAGATATATCAAATTGATTTGCAAAATCGTTACCAAAAGGCCAATGAGACTTTGCAGGAGTTTGCGTCGGATGTTGAAAGATTGGCTCATCTCGCAAATGCAGACGCACCCGTGGAATACACCGAGAGTGTTAAAATTCAGAGCTTTATAAATGGAATACGGGATGCCGAAACGAAACGAGCTACATATGCGAACCCAAAGCCAAAATTTGCTGAAACGGTATCCCATGCACTGACTCAGGAAACAGCGTCACTTTTGGAAGTGGAAAGGCCAGATTGGGTAGACACAAATTTGGAAGCACTGAAGGGATTAAAACAAAAAAATGCCGGAGCTATGAAGTGTTTCAAGTGCGGTAACCCAAGTCACATTGCACGTCATTGCAGCACCGGTCATGGTAGTTCCAACTTGGCTGGTCGTAAACGCAAAGCTGGAGGAGATAAGCAAGAGCGAGTCAAATATAAAGATCGAGAACTTGCCCCAGCTATTGAATGTCAGGTGATACCTATCTCGCAAACTGGAAGGAAATCGAGCAGTCTTACCGTCAAAGGAAATGTGGATGGCAAGGAGCGTGTACTGACTGTAGATACGGGCGCATCTCATTCTTTAATCCGATCCGATTTGTTCAACATGAGAGTAAAGCCATTACCTGGTGCAACATTGCGTACGGTTACTGGCAGGTATAATCAAGTCCAGGGAGAAGTGATCTGTGAAGTCTTAATTGGGAGTATCATGGTTCTACACAAATTCGTTGCGGCGGAGATCGTTGATGAAGTCATATTGGGAGTGGACTTCTTAGTTAACCATGACATCAGGATCGATATGCCAAGAAAGATTATGCGCTATGAGAACCAGGATGTGCCAATTAACTTCAGTTTTCAGCAAGGGTGCAGCAATAAGCGAGTGCTGGTGAAAGGGATTCGACAAAAACCACAAAAGTCAAAGGCAGCAGATCGGGGCAAGGTTGATGGAACAAATGGGCCAAACAAATCAAAACCGAAGTTACCTGCGAGAAAAACACTTGCATTGACAAACCCTAATGGACGCACTGAAACGACTGAAAGAATTTTCCAGAAAGAATGCAAGGGTGGTTTCAAGTCAGCGCGCACTAATGTTGTGAAACGTTAACACGATACTGATTATGAAAAGCCAATTCGTCAAGATCAAGCCCTACGAAGTAGTTCATTGGCCAAATAACAGTGTGTGAGGGAACGGTCCATGATAATGACACCAGACAAGAACAATAATTCGGAAGGTTACTTGGAGGGAGATTTGGTACTGTTATACAACCGTCACCGGCGGAAAGGTGTTCCATCCAAATATCGGTGCAGTTGGGAAGGCCCGTACAGAGTTGTGAAGAGGATCAGTGATGTCATCTGCCGCATACAAACAATTGGGAAACCACGAACGGTTAGATCGAGAGATTTGTCTGATCGGGGTGAACAGACTTACGTGGAGGGCAGCGTTATGAATATTAGCAACACTAAGGGTTACTGCCATCTCTAAGCCGATGCTAAGCAGTGACTGTATAAATAAAAAATAAATAAAAGTGACTGTATGCACATCAATAATCAAACAAAAATCATTATGTCTACACATATGTACGTACACGCAGCGGAGAAGCAACGCACAAATACATGCAGATATCTTATCTGAGATATGCAATTATAATTGTGGAAGTGTCGCTCACAAACACACGCGCATATGAGAGCTATACACGTACATCTGTAGTTATAATTATAGCAGATAACCAACTAGTATATTCTAGAACAGTAGCGCCTAGAAGATGCAACGAAGGAATCAAAGGGTATAAAAGGCATGAACAGTAGAGGCGCTGCAATCAGTTTTGATTAAGCAAGCTATCTGTCGAGCAATAGTAGAGTTATTTATTGTGAAGTTCTTTAATAAAGGCCATTTTACATTATTAAATATTGGAGTTATTTATTCAACAGTTTAGTGATTCGAACCTTAGTAGAAGATTTGAAATAAGCGGAATTGCAGTAAATTTCTAACAATATTCTTCAGAAGGTATGATATTATTCTGCGACATTGCTAATTAAGGGTGTGAAAAAATGAGTGTTGTCGACTGGATCACGATCATCGAAAGCGATGTCAGCAGCACAATAAATATTAAAAGTCCTAGACTCGATTGGTTCAAAAAAAGCAGCCGTTAAATTTTTTACCTCAATTCCTATGAAAGCGAGACCAGTTTGGTTATTTTTTATTTCTACTATTTTATAAATTTTGTCCTGAACGAGGCAAAAGTTGTCAGGCTCTCTCAAAGAAAAGAGCGTATCGTTGGAAGTATCACTTACAATTTTTCCTTTTATTATCTTCCATGAGTGGGTACGTACATCATATTCTTCCTCTTTTTTAATATGGTAGCTAATTTCGACATGCTTTTTATAAATTTGTGCTGCAACACTTCCTCCCTTCCCAACTTTTCGTTTGATTTTTTGGATATGAGTCTCAAATTTGAACGCGCTTGTTCCATCTAATGACCCATACAGTTTGGCATCTTCGTGAATATGCAGCAAGGCGTGGAAATTTATGTTAGAAAGCTTTCATGATATAGTTTTGAAATTTCGTTTACAAAAGATTTTAAAAGAGCTTCAGCACAATCGTTATTAGATTTGCAGTCGGTTTGATCCAAATGTATCCTTAGAGCCAGAGATAGTTTCAAGAAATTTTTATACTTTTCTGAACCCAAAATATTTTTTTAATATAAATGGTCCCGTATAAAGTAAAATCTGCCTTAGTTCTGTTGCCTTCCACCTGTCAAGATCCTTCAAACTTCGAGGTTTTCTTTTAAATTCTCTAGTTATAAAGTTTCTATTAAAATACAATTGTGCTGAAATTGCTCCAATTTTGAAGATGCTAATGAGAAGTCTAAGTTTTTGCCTCTTTTCTTTACCCACACCTTCAATAAAGTACGCATTACGCCTAAGCAAAGAACGTGCATATAATCTAAAGAACACTGCGATACAATATTTATACTAAGCATCTCCAATGGCGAAATGGATTGCGTTATTTGATGTTGTGGCTGCAAGCGGTCTCTAAATTAATCATTTGTTCTAGGCGTGAATACGTTTTCTGGCGGAAAAACTAGCCGATGGCTAACTGATTTTCCTTCTTGAGTGCAACGACCATATGAATAGTAGCCAGTATGCCCTTTTGTTCCCTTTTGCAGGTACATCCATCACAAAAGAGCGAACAATGATACTTAAAGCAGTATTACCAAAAACTATCCCTGCCTTCATAACGAAATCACAAATAATGAGTTAACTTCTGTTGAAACTAACTAAATTTATTTATAACAACTACCCACCCAGCATTTTTTGAAATTATTAATCATATTAGAGTCTTTTTCGAGTCTCCAGCATGATCAAAATAAGCATATATGCGCTCATTTTCTAATCAGAAAAGACTCCCTCGTCGAGAGAAAATGGTATCCTATGCGCGATTACACTTGGTGAGCCTCTTTTAACCCATATTTCTAATCAGTATTTAGTCTTTTTCGAGTCATATTTACCATCATTTATGACTCTTATGGGAATAGTTTTTAAGTGTGTTTTAAAGCTTTTGCGATTCTTTCTCGAGACATTTAAGAGTATATTTGGAATCTTATTTTAACCATTTTTACAAACATTTGCGAGACGTTTAATGATCGTTTTTGAGGAATTTTCTACACATATTCGAGCCGTTGTAGAGTTATTCGTAAACTATTTTTGAAAACATTTTTTAGTCTTTTCTGACTCATTTCTTAGTCGTATTTATAATCATTTTCAAATCTTTTCCAAATACTTTTTTCGCCGCTCTTTGGGAGCATACTTCGACCTAAAATTGCATCCGAGCAGCACTTTGTATATCTGCGACACTACAGTTAAGCGCCAAGTAAAGGGAAGAGAAGGAATAACTGAAAAAAATAAAAAAAAGCTTTTTGCTATTTATGCACTTGCACGTATTTTATTTTATTCTTTTCAGTGTTGTTGATGAAAGTATAAGTATCTGATCACCACTGTAATAACGATAACAATATGGGCAATCACACCTGTCTTGTTAGTTAGTTAGTTGTAAGTTGACAACTTTGTAAAAACATGTAAAAAAATACCACCTAACGAGACAGGTGTGAATATCCTGAATATATTTAAAATGTAACAAATTTACGAATTATGTGAGCAACAACAAAATAACATACTAATAAACATAGTATCAAAATATTAATATTGCAATTTTTATAACGAAATGATGCGCGGAGTCTTAGCATTCTCCTGCATGGGCGTGTTGGAGTGCTTACATTTCTGTATTCTATCTTTAGCGTGGACAAAGTGCTTTTGTAGTACACTGTTCATGTCCTAATCCGTGCATTTGAATTTTAGGTGGCAAATATCTAAGAATAAAAAAAGTCAGTTCACTTTCGATCCTTATATATCTCTGGACCTAACCTTATCAGCCATTTACTTTGATGTATCACAAATTTAAAAAAAAAATTATTTTTTGAGTTACATCTGTTTATAGTAAAATGTACTATATATGTATATATATATGCAAATGTCTACCTACTCTTAATTGTTGTAACTGCAAAGCATTTTTGTATGCACATCAATAATCAAACAAAAATCATTATGTCTACACATATGTACGTACACGCAGCGGAGAAGCAACGCACAAATACATGCAGATATCTTATCTGAGATATGCAATTATAATTTTGGAAGTGTCGCTCACAAACACACGCGCATATGAGAGCTATATCCAGTTCCGAAATGAAGTCTTTCAAAAAATCAATTGCGCAATTTGGCTTTGATGTACCTTCATATACACCAACAAGGAATACGTAGCTAGCCCCAACAACCTTAGCTAGTATTGGTCAGACTTGCTTTAAGCTACTTTTAAATAAAGGCAGACCATCAATACCGAAATCTAAAGTTCTATTAGGGGTTTTCCAATTGTTTCCGGATAAGACATCTTTTAAACCGTTCTTCAGTCCAAAGTGAATATATTTACCTTCCCCAACATTTCTCTCAACAACACAATATGGGGTTTTCAAAATGGTTCTGCTATCTTTTGGTACTTTAATATTGCATCTTCGCAACAACAATAAAAGTGCGTTAATTGCACAAAAACTTATTTGAAATTGTATAGCCCATTTCCCAAGCTCGTCACACAAATTGAATTCATTTTCATCGCTTTCACTTTCACTAACTACTCTCAATTGAAGGTTGGTCTAATGCCACAAGCAGCTCGATACTGTCTGCAGAATGCAATCTTTTATTTTCTACAGCTAGTAATTTAACGGCTTGCTTTTTAGCCTATCGTTTTAAATGCTTAGCTGACATTGCCTCTCCTATACCAGCAAATCAGTAAATTTACTTCCGTATTTTATTACGTTAGCACCACGCGCGATTAAATTTATAATGCGGCCGATATCAACTATTGTAAATTGAAGTGCAATTCTTCAAGACTTAATTTCTTTGAAAAATTATGTTGCTAAAAGCAATAAAAGCAGACAAAAATTGTTTACTCAATCATATTTCGATCCCCAATGTGATCAATTTGAGGTCGCTTTACATTTTGTTGTTGCTTTTTCAATAAATCATATTTCACTCATTAGAGGGAGTCGATTTCGAGTCTTCTTTTGATCGCAGAATCGATTAAACAGTTTTTAGTCATTAAAAGGAGTCGAAAATGTCTCATTGTGGTGATTTATACTTTAATCAATCTTCCATAAGCTATGTGGGTAATGGCAAATTTGCCCGAAAATGTTTTTGCATTTGCAGATTTAATCCTCATTTTAGATAAAGTACGTTTTATACTGAACAAAAAAAAAATATATTTGGTACAAAAATATAACATAACATTTTTATATTATCTTTTATTGTATTTCTTATTTTATTTTATTATATATTCTTTTATTTCAACTTAGTTTATTATTATTTAATTGTAACTTGACTGAATCGGAATCACGTCGTACATTAAACGAAAAAAACGTCCCATAACGTTTTTGATTTTAGGTCAAAACGGCAACCGGCATCATAGCCGCCGTATTGCAGAGCCCGTATATTACCTCATATCTACATATTAATACGCCAACAAAATTTCCATACAATCTATTGACAGGCTGTTTCGCATACTTAGCATACGTAGAATCATATAAATGTTATATGAATCGATTCGAATGGATCAGCCGCAGTGCATAAGCCTATTTTTGTTAACAAATATTAATCTATTTGTTTATAATGAATAGAAAAATTGTTTTGTATATTCGAACAATCTCGCCAAATATCGAAATTTATTTTCGTGCGCAAAGCGCACCATCTGTAGGACCAATTATGTAAATGCTCTAAGACACAAACCTGAATTCGAAATTCGAAAAGCTGCGTAGTTGTGTTGCTCAAATGTTTCTCCTACCTACATCTGCGTACGCGCCAGACGGTGAAAGAATTAAACATGGTTTCCCATTGTTGCCAATTACCTATAGTGGCCTATACCAAAATCCTAAAAAAATGATTCAAGGTTCGATTCGAGCTCAAGGCCAGAACAATAATTTTTTTCTAATGATAATTATTGTTATTTTTTGATTTTTCTAAATTTGAAAAATTGTATTTTGTTTTTGGAAAAGTAAGTACAAAATTTTTCAGAAAACCTGCCATAGCTGCGCAGATAGATCCATTTCGAAGGGTGCTAAGCTAAATTTGAAAAATTGTATTTTGTTTTTGGAACAGTAAGTAGAAAATTGTTCAGACAACCTGCCATAGCTGCGCAGATAGATCCATTTCGCTTAGCACACTTCGCTTAGCACACTTATCAATAGGCCGATAAAATCAAAAACAATCCTAAAAAATTGTTCCAAAATAGTTTGTAGCGTACAAAAAAATCTTAAATAGAATTAATTTTTGATCGGCCCTCTTTTTGTGGCAAATTTCACTTACACGTAAATACACAGGTCTTTATTTAACAGATTATTTATTATACTCAGCTGAGCAGAGCTCACAGAGTGTATTAACTTTTTTCGCATAAGGGTTCCCCGTAACGGCATAAACTAATCGAGATGGATATAGACTTCTATATATCAAAATGATCTGGGCAAAAAAAGAAATTCATTTAGCCATGTCCGTCCGTAAACACGATAACTTGAGTAAATTTTGAGATATCTTGATGAAATTTGGTACGTAGATTCCTGGTCACTCATCTCAGATCGCTATTTAAAATGAATGAAATGGGACTACAACCACACCCACTTTTTCGATATCGAAAATTTCGAAAAACCGAAAAAGTGCGATAATTCATTACCAAAGACGGCTAAAGCGATGAAACTTAGTAGGTGGGTTGACCTTGTGACACAGAATAGAAAATTAATAAAATTTTGGACAATAGGCGTGGCACCACCCACTTTTAAAAGAAGGTAATTTCAAAGTTTTGAAAGCTGTAATTTGGCAGTCGTTGAAGATATCATAATGAAATTTGGCAGGAACGTTACTCCTATTACTGTATGTGTGCTAAGGAAAAATTAGCAAAATCGGATTACGACCACGTTCGCTTTCAAAAAAAAATTTTTAAAGTCAAATTTTAACAAAAAATTGGAAATCTTTACAGTATATAAGTCCTTGTCCACGAGCCGTGGCTGAGTAGTAATGGCAGAAAGATTTCTGGATTAAGGACTGGAAAATTCAACACCTTGGTGCATGGGGAGGCAGGTAAGCCTAGATCCTGTGTGCTTGTTAAAAAAGATATTAAAGCTTTTATTCTCTCCAATTTCAGCAATGCTAACGTAACCACGGTCTGCCTCGAGCGAGGCAGTAATAAAATGTGGGTAGTCTCAGCGTACATGCCCCATGGGGACGTAGCGGGACCACCACCTGCGATACTGGGCGAAATCACCGCTGAAGCAAGGCGGAGAGGTGTTGACGTGATCATCGGTGCCGATGCTAATGCCCATCATAGCATCTGGGGAAGCTCGGATACCAATACTAGAGGTGAGCCTTTATTTACTTTTGTTGTATATGATGGGCTTTGTATATGGAATAGGCGAATGACCCCACTTTTATTACTGCGGTAAGGGAGGAGGTCCTGGACCTGTTGTTGTTGTTGTTGTTGTAGCAATGCTCGCCCCACCTAATAGCCGCGACCGATCACAAATTGTCATCAATATCCTCTAACGGGAGTCCAAGGAAACTTGCCGTTTCAACAGGGGTGGACCATAAGGAAAGGGGTGTTAGAGGCGTTGGTTCCACATTACAATTAAAGAGATGGTTGGTGTCATGTGGGACACATTGCAAGCAGGGCATACATTTTGTATGTCGGGGTTGATTCTGGATAGGTAAGAGTTTAACCTGTTACAGTATCTAGAACGAAGTTGAGCAAGAGTGACACGCGTTTCCCTGGGGAGTATGCGTTCCTCTTCTGCGAGTTCTGGATATTTTTCTTCAAGTACTGGATTCACCGGGCAATTCCCGACATAAAGGTCCGACGCCTGTCTATGGAGTTCACCAAGGACCTGCTTGTGTTTTTCCGCTTCATACGGCTGGGTTCTCAGGTGCCGTATTTCCTCAAAATGCTTACGAAGATGACTCCTTAGGCCCCTAGGCGGTGCTGGTTCGTCAATCAGATGTCTGTTGGGATGCCCAGGTTTCTGGGTATTCAACAGAAACTGTTTGGTCAGCATCTCATTTCTCTCCCTGATGGGGAGTATTCTCGCCTCATTATGCAGATGGTGTTCTGGGGACATAAGAAGACAGCCCGTGGCGATTCTGAGAGCAGTATTTTGGCAGGCCTGTAGTTTCTTCCAGTGGGTGGTTTTTAGGCTTGGCGACCATATGGGTGACGCGTAGCACGTAATCGGCTGGCTAATTGCTTTGTATGTGGTCAAGAGCGTTCCTTTATCTTTTCCCCAGGTACTGCCAGCAAGGGATTTGAGGATTTTATTACGGCTCTGAATTCTTGGAACAATTGCGGTTGCGTGCGCACCAAAATGTAGATCCTGATCAAACGTCACACCCAAGATTTTCGGGTGTAGGACAGTCGGTAGCGTAGTGCCATCGACGTGGATGTTCAATATGGTCGACATTTGGGGCGTCCATTTTGTAAATAAGGTCGCGGAAGATTTAGTCGGTGACAATGACAGGTTTCGGGAGGCGAAAAAACTGGAGAGATCAGGGAGATAGCCGTTTATTTTATTGCATAGCTCATCGATCTTTGGGCCTGGGCCTGTGGCCATTATTGTGCAGTCATCGGCGTAGGAAACGATTGTGACTCCTTCCGGTGGTGAAGGTAGCTTAGATATGTAGAAATTAAACAAAAGCGGGGATAGGACACCACCCTGTGGCACCCCTTGTTTAATTCTCCTTTGTTTTGATGTTTCGTTTCTGAATTGCACCGATGCCTGCCGACCACCCAGATAATTTGCGGTCCACCTTTTAAGACATGGGGGAAGGGTAGACCCTTCCAGGTCTTCCAGTAACGAGCCATGGTTGACCGTATCAAAAGCTTTTGATAGGTCTAACGCTACGAGTACTGTTCTATGGTGGGGATATTGATTCAAACCGCAATTTATCTGGGTGCTAATGACATTTAGCGCGGAGGTAGTGCTATGGAGTTTTCTGAAGCCATGCTGATGAGGGGCTAGCTGCAAATGTGCTTGGAAATGAGGGAGAAAAATGGCTTCAAGCGTCTTTGCCACTGGCGATAGGAGAGATATCGGACGATATGACTCACCTACGTTAGCTGGTTTCCCAGGATTTAGTAGCGGGACCACCTTGGCCATTTTCCATTTCTCGGGTATGACAAAGGTGGAAAGATACAGGTTGAAGACATGCGCTAAATATTTGAAACCCTCTTTCCCTAGGTTTTTAAGCATCGGCATGGCTATGCCGTCTGGGCCCACTGCTTTGGATGGTTTAGCCCGACCAATGGCGTCCTCAACCTCTCTAGCGGTGATGGTAATTGGTGACGCGCTGAGTTTGTGTTTATGTGCACGTCTATTGGCTCTCCGTCTATCTTTGTCGACCGTAGGATGCATTATATATTGTCGGCAGAAAGCGCTCGCGCATTTTTTCGCATCCGACAGCACCTTATCGCCAAAAGCGATGGAAACTTTGTCTTTGTGCTTAGTCGGATTCGATAGGGACTTTACGGTGGACCAAAGTTTACCTACACCGGTAGAGAGGTTACAACCTCTTAGGTGCTCTTCCCATTTCGCCCGCTTGTGTTCGTCCACAAGCAATCTGATGCGTTGGTTTATATCCCTTATTTGGGGGTCGCCTGGATCAAGCTGTCTTATAAGGTCGCGTTCCCTCGCTAAGCTCGCGGCCTCCGCCGGGAAGTGGGGCCGGATTTCGGGAATTCTCCCGGCGGGAATGAAATGTGCCGAGGCGGATTCAATGACCTTACGGAAGGCACGTTCCCCTTGGCTGGCATCAGTCGGGATAGGGAGGGCAGCAAAGCTGCTGTCTGTTGCAGATTTATATTCTTCCCACTTTCCTTTTTTGAAGCTTATGAAAGTGCGTTTTTCGGTGACGATGAAGTCGGCGGTACGCTCGAACGAAATAAGTATGGGCAGGTGGTCGGATGCCAATGTTACCATCGGCTGCCAGTTGACGCAGTTTACGAGTTCTGCGCTCACGATTGAGATATCTGGCGAGCTATGACAGCTTCCTACCATACGTGTGGGGGCGTCTCCGTTAATTGTGCAGAACGTCGTTTCGTCTATTTGATCCGCCAACATCTCACCCCTACTGTCCGCCCGCAAGTTTGAATGCCATAGGTCGTGATGGGCATTGAAATCGCCTAAGATAATGCTATTGTTGCCAGTGAGTAAGGCCTCGATATTAGGGCGGTATCCACTGGGGCAACAGGTGACAGGAGGGATGTAGATGTTGATGATTTCTAGATTTGCATCGCCTGACCGGACAGATAGGCCTTGACGTTCTAAGACATTGTCACTGCGGTCGATGCCAGGATCAAATATATGATATTGCACAGAGTGGTGTATAATAAACGCGAGGCCGCCTCCATTTCCGCTCTCGCGGTCTTTCCTGTGGACATTATAACCAGAGCAGGTCTGCAATGCAGATCTTGCTGTGAGTTTAGTCTCTTGAATCGCAGCAATGCGGATGTTGTGCCGCTTCATGAAATCGACTATCTCCGTAATCTTCCCAGTTAGTCCATTACAGTTGAACTGCAGAATTCTGAAGTGCATGAGGGGTGACGCCGCCACTCTAGGGGTAAGTGAGGGGTGACTACGCCTAGGTTGTGGAAGGCCAGGACGCAATTGCTGTTGTGGCCTTGGGACTGCGCGCCCTTGGGCAAGCATTGGGGTACCCGGATGATTTGGGTTTGCGACCTGGCAACATGGCGCGATGAAACCCGTCGAGGGGTTGCCGTCGCGGAGACCAGAACATCTAGGAAAGTGGCACCACCCAAGGCAGGAGCTGCATTGAGCGGATGTCGCAAACCTATATATTCTGTGCTGGCAGACGGTGCAAACGGAGGCAGGGACTAAGAGTCTGTTTCCCTGACCTGCACGATTGCTGCCAGAAAAAAGGGGAGGAGAAGAAGACGGGGGCAGGGGCTGATGCTCAGCATTGCTACCAGCTCTACTACGAAGGTAGTAGTTATGAGTGGTATCAGCTGTTTGAGTTGTTGGCGCCGTGGGGCGCGAGCAGCAGCGGGTACTTGTTGTGGCTTGCTGAGCAGCGAAGCTGCTGGAAGGTAGTGGGGATACGCTTAGGCGTAGACTACGGGACGCCCTTGGGCGTGAGCAGCAAGGAGCCACAAAAGATTTATAAAAGTTACGTGGACGTCGAGTTTTGGGATCAAGCCCAGAACAACCAGTCCGATGCAACCATCCCTTGCACGAGACACACTGAACAGAGTATGACCGTCCTAAAAAGATTCTTTTCTGGCAAATGCAGCAAAACCATTTCTCAGGACCGGGGTGAGGAGACGGACCCGGATTGGGTTCGATACCTTCCCGGAGTAAGAGAATATGTAGCAGTCCTGCTGCAAGGAGCTGCTGGGAGGATGACAATTTGTGGGAGGGACGAAACAAATTAAATGGGGTCACACTGAAATGACAGTCCTTGGTCGGGAAAAATCCCGAGTCGCTCCGGTACATAGAACCGACTGCCTTGGGAAGGTCCTGGACCTCGCCCTGGTTAGTAGAGTACTGGAAGGGCGGGAGGGTTCTCAACGAGCACTCCTTCTCTGATCACCGATATATTCAGTTCACGATGAACGAAGAACGTCCCGGTAAAATATCTTTTAGGAACCCTAAAAGTACTAACTGGGACTTGTATTGTAGGAATGTAGCATTATGCGTCATGCCCATCTATGCAATACATTTACGGCATTACACATCATGAACTTCTATGCTAAATACTTCTTAGTAACAATCATATTACAATATTATACAACATAAATTATTGAACTAACCCAGCGGTTAGCTAACATCAATGGAATGCCGAATATGAAACCTTTGTCCGTTCACAGCTAATAAATTCGGCTTAGTACTTACATACAACCAAGAATATGAATTAACCAAATATTCCCATTGCACATGAATATCGATCTGCTGACTCTGCATACAAATCTACATGCATGCATGCATGGTAGTACAAATATACATATATGCACAATAATACAAATCTACATATATGCATATTAATACAAATCTACATGCATGCATAGTAATACAAATATACATATATGCATAGCAATACAAATCTACATATATGCATAATAACACAAATCTACATATACTGCATAATGCATATATAATTAGCTATAAAAAATTAAAGAAAAAAACTTTTTTAAGAATAAGCTTTTATTATTTTGGTTAATAAAATTAACTAAAAAATAAAAAAAAAAAATAAATGTAAGGCGCGATAACCTCCGAAGAGATCTAAGGCCGAGCTTCTCTTCCAATTTGCGTGGTGCTCCTCTTGATTTTTCCCTACAAATTGGCCGGACGGGACCTACATGTTTTATGCCGACTCCGAACGGCATCTGCAAGGCAGATGAGTTTTCACTGAGAGCTTTTCATGGTAGAAATACAATCGGAGCGCTTGCCAGACACTGCCGAGGGGCGACCCCGCTTAGAAAAATTTTCTTCTAATTGAAAAATCTTATTTCTAAAATTTTGATGTTGCTTTGCCCGGGAGTTGAACCCAGGGCATACGGTGTGATAGGCGGAGCACGCTACCATCACACCACGGTGGCCGCCTAATTAACTAAAAAGTAAACAATAAATTGACTCTAAAGAAATTTAACACTTTATAAGTTCATTGTAAGCTTAAATGATAATTAGGCTTTTTCGTCTGCGACAAAAAATTCTATATTGTACATAATTATATATTTTTAACATTAAAACTTTACACCTAAATTATTAAATCTTACAGTTTATATCACAGTCCTAATTGTTCTAATAAAAAACGTGTTAAATTTTGATGGTATAATTAAGAACATTTAGGATCTCATTTTCTTGCTATCGCAATGTAACACGCTTTTATTAGAACAATTAGGACTGTGATATAAACTGTAAGATTTAATAATTTAAGTGTAAAGATTTAATGTTAAAAATATATAATTATGTACAATATATAATTTTTTTGTCGCAGACGAAAAAGCCTAATTATCGTTTAAGCTTACAATGAACTTATAAAGTGTTATATTTCTTTACAGTCAATTTATTGTTTACTTTTTAGTTAATTTTATTAACCAAAATAATAAAAGCTTATTCTTAAAAAAGTTTGTTTTCTTTAATTTTATTTTTTACTTTTTAGTTCGTTTTATTAACAAGTAATAGAAGCTTGTTCTTAGAAAAGCTCTAAATATAAGTATAGGGGGTGAAACAAAAACACATATATCAGTTACATCTGCGTATAATGCGTATTGGAATTTATTAGTACACATTTTATGCGCAGCAACTTCAGAGGTGTATTTAAAGTTTAAAGCATTGTAAATATAAGTATTGAAGTCATGAGCCTGGACATTTGCGCAATTTTAGTGATGTAAATTGCATAGCGCCAGCGCCAATGCGGTGCCAGCTCAATGGTAGCTCATTGACGAAATTACTCCAAGCGAATTTTTGACGCTTCTTAGTAGTGAGTGCGTAGTACATTTTACTTGCGCTATTGAGTGAAACGACTTTTGTGTGTCAGGCACGAGTTTGGTGTTATTGGCGCTACTGGCAATGATGACACTGAGCTGTTGACGGTAGCGCTGGTAGTTCAGATTTTGAATCAGAGAAAGAATTGATAAC
Organism: Eurosta solidaginis; assembly: GCF_040869045.1. Lineage (NCBI taxonomy): Eukaryota > Metazoa > Arthropoda > Insecta > Diptera > Tephritidae > Eurosta > Eurosta solidaginis. The sequence continues at coordinate 187,873,302 of NC_090319.1, read as the reverse complement.
CCGTGTGAATTATTATGGATTTGGCCGTGTAAATTATTATGGTGTATTTGTATATTTTAGATTTAATGCACAATTAATATTTGCGTGTTTGAGCGGCCAAATAATAACAGTAGTATTGCTAAAGTGCTGCTTAGTAGATGGAATGTCGCTAATTTCTTAGCGATGATCAGCAGATTGTCAATATTTCGTTCAACGGACGCACGAAATTGCCACGTCTGCTCAAATTTTCCAAGATTTTCCATTCTTGATTTAACTTAAGCTGTTATGCCAATATTTTTCAGCCAGCTTTTCTCAAATAGGTAATTTTTCCAAAAGCAAAATAAATTACAGAAAAGATTACAGAGTTAAACAGCCTTAACAGCTATGTTGGTTATACACAGAAATACAACAGAGGGTTGTGTCACCGCTTTTCGCAAGCGTTGAGATTCACCACGCGTGACACGCGTGATTCACCACGTCCAAATATCACAATCCACGGATAGGTAACGGCGGGTTTGTATGGGACTTAGGCTGTTATGCCAAAGTAAATACAAATCTTTACCGATAACTGTGTTATCGATTAATTTATCGAATTCTAACAAAGTAATATTGCATTGTCATCGGAGTTATACATGTGTGCAAAATTTCAGCTCAATCGGACACCGGGAAGTGTATCAAATTTAACTTGCAAGATTCCATTACAGACAACAAAAGTGAAACTAAATAAAAGCTTATAAAAAGGGAAAGAATTTTTGTAATAAAGGAATATTGATCTGATAACCAAAGACAACGCATCTTTTTTAATTTTTTACTTTTCATGGCGATCCTGCCAGCTTGATAAAAAATCTGCAAAAATAGCTAAAGATCTTGCTGGAGGAAAAAATCCTGCCAGTTTTATCTGCAATAAGCATAAGATTTGCTGACCAAGCAAATATCGCTTAAGATTTAGCTGCTCAGAGATCCTGCCCAAGAAACTTTAAAAAACAAAGTATAAAAAAGTTAATAATTTTACCATCCGGGCAAAAGTTGAAAGGATCCTGATACAAAGGATTACAACTGCTATCACAGCACAATAACGAAGAAACAAACAAAGAAGGCAAATAACATTGAGGAACAAAATTAATCAATTCCCGGCAACAAAGTTGCTGTACCGCGGGCTCACAGCGGTAAAAATCTAATATTATGTTCAGACTTACTCGTTTAACGGCTCATTCTTGTTTTATGAGTAAAACAAGTTGAAAACACGTGTTTTCGCCTTGTAAAATCTGTCAATAAAATAAGTTGAAAACACTTGTTTTCGCCGAAATTTAGATTGAAAACAAGTTGAAACCATTGTCGGCACTAGAAATTATCGGTAATAATCGATTAACCTGTTGTCCCATAACTAATATGTCATTTTGTTTTGAGTGGTAAACTTATTTTCGGGTGATAAATTTATTTAAAATATTTGGAATACAATGGAGAAAAAGCAATACAAAAAAAGAAATCAATGGGGAGAGGGCACTGAAGCTGTTCTGATAGATATATTGCGAAGTAAGGTAGGAGAGCTTCGAGGTGTGCGGAAAAATAGCCACATTGTGGAGCAAATGGCTGTGGAGTTGGAACAACTTGGAGTTGTGTAAGTTAACAAATGTATTAGTTAACCTAGTCCCGAACGTTTAACTTTCATATCGGCTAACAGATTTGCCACCGCTAAGTTAGCAGCAGCTAACATAGTCACAAGCCGAGTTCAAACTTCTACTGGGCTTATTATGTTAGAATACTTGATACAAAAACAAGTACATATCTTCATCGTATGATGTGATCAGTGAAAAACATCCAACAACAGTATAGCTATAACAATAGACTAAAGTTACGGTACAACATATTTGCTATTGCATCGACTGTGCGAAGGTCTAAATCAAAAGCTAATTGGTGATAGCAGAACAGTTCCTACCAACAACATCACGGTAGATTGAAAAGAGTTTTGCTGAGCTATGACTTTGGCTTAGGTTTAACAATGTCATACAAATCAATTGTAAATTGTACTCAAATCGATTAACATCGGTAAAATAAAATTAAATATTTTCATATGAAAATTAACGTGTTTAACTGGCGCCCAACTTGAAGGACCAAGGACCTACTAATTAAAAGGACATCCGAATCCTGGAGGACCAAGGACCAATAAAATCGAGAGGACATACGAATCCTTGAGGATCACGAGCCAACTTATTTAATTAAAAATTGTAAGTGATTATTCAATAAATTTTCTAAGTGGCTAAGAATACAACAAATTTATAAATCGTGGAAAAGTGATATTTATAATAATTGTCAAAAGTTTATATGTTAAAATCCGTGTTTTAAATGTGACTTTAGCTTTTGATTAAATTGAGTTTAGTTGTCGAACTATATTTTTTGTTCAAACTTATCGAAGTTTTTAATATTCTTTAAAATTCTGAGAGTTTCCTTGTTTATATGAGTGTTTAAAACACGTAAAGGTAAATCTTAAAATCTTTGGAAACTATATGCTTCAAACTGCAGTAATTTTCAATTAATGCACTTACATGTCTTCATTCCAGTAAATAATATAGAGTTTTCTTTACAACAACGTTTTCTGCTACTCTAAAGAATAAAGTGCCACGGTTTATAGCAATACGACAATTCTTTGTCTATTTAAAAATTATTCTTAGAAGACAACCGACTAAATATTGTCATTAAAGCATTTCGATATTCAACTTCGAAAAATTTACACCCTTATTAAATTTTTCTACCAAGCTTTTTAATCAGTGAGTGCGGGAAAATGTTTCCTAAAAGAGATGAGGTAGTAGCAATTGTTGAAGAAGTTAATGAGCGCACAAGGCAGGAATTATCTGACCAGCTTAACCGTTTGACCTTGGCAATTAATCAATTGCAGCCACGTGCAACATTTACCTGTATCTATTAACCCAGCGGTTGCAGAAAATAGTTCAAGTCTAGACTTAATAAAGTCACTCCCTGAATTCAGTGGTGATTCTGCTTCCTACCCAGCCTGGCGAAGCGCAGCCGAATTCGCCATCAAATATTATACAGAGGGATCTGAAAAATACTACATTGCTATGGGTATTTTCCGAAACCGAATTACTGGTTCTGCAAATGCCACTCTTGCATCTTTTAGTACAGTGCTTAATTTCAAAGCAATCATAGCTAGGCTAGATCAGGAATACGCAGACAAACGGCCACTTTATGTTCTGGAGAATGAATTAAGCATTATCAAACAGGGTAATCAATCTATTACTGAGTACTACAACGAAGTAGATAGAAAATTGTGCCAAATAATTAATAAACAAATTATGACATATAGCGGAAGAAGTGATATCGTTGCTACATTTAACGAGCGTGCTAGAGAGAACGCCTTACGGGTTTTTATATCAGGCCTTCGCCGCCCACTATGCGATATCCTTTTCTCCGCCAGACCTAAAGACCTTCCCACTGCCCTTGCAGTTGCTCAAGAGCTACAAATAAGCCATAGACGACATGATTTTGCAGAAGCTTTCGCTGTCGGAAACACCAATAAATTCGATAGGCCGATAATGTCGCAGTATAAACCAACAGATCACAATAATCGACCTCATGCTAGTAATCGTTTTAACCCAAATCGCCCCAATAGACCAACCCCAATGGACGTTGATAACTCTACAAGTTATTACAGACAAGGTAATAGAGTTTTAAGTCCACCTGTCCAACAGCATCAGCAAATTAAAAATACTCCTAATTATGCCCCCAATCCGCATAACCCAAATTCCACCTTCCCAGTTGCATATAAGAGAAATCGCAAACAATTACATTCCAATCGTTCACCTTTTCATAAATTACAAAAGGTAAATTGTATGCCAGTAGAACCGGAAAATTTTTCAAATGACGAAGAAAATTTTATCCAGAATAACCATTTTGAAAACGAGCACCATTACGGAAGTCCTGAATATGACTACAATAACTACAATGATGATGTTGTGGCGGAATATGGAGATGAAACAAATTTTTTAAACTAAAATCGCTCCTTCCATTTATTACAAAAACGTGCGCAAATGGTAAGGAGCTTCGCATTTTAGTTGACACAGGCACATCAAAAAACTATATTCGGAACTTTTCATTCGATGGTATAATAGGCTACGATTTCTTAAGGCAAATTGACGCAACAATTGACACAGTTCAAGGCTATTTAATTCATCGTAATGGTAAGGAAAGGCTACAATATTTTGCATGCGAACAAGTAAATTTAATTACATTAGAGGAAGATTCAGTTCCCTCAGTATTCCAATCACAGTTTCGCGAGGTAATAAATAGGAATATTAATGCGTTTGCTGATCCTAATAGAGCATTACCATACAACACGACCGTAAAAGGGAAAATTCGTACAAATACGGATGAACCGATATACAGCAAGAGTTACCCATATCCAATTTCTGTAGCTCCCTTCATAAATAACGAAATAAAAACCCTACTTAAAGAAGGAATTATAAGGCCATCTTGCTCGCCGTACAATTCGCCAGTTCACGTTGTGTCTAAAAAAGGTTTCGATCAAGATGGAAAGCCAAAACTGCGAATGGTGATCGATTTTCGGAAACTTAACGAGAGAACGATTCCTGATCGATATCCCATTCCAGATACATCAGTAATCCTGGCTAACTTAGGAAGTTCAAAATATTTTACCACATTAGACCTTAAGTCAGGTTTTCATCAAATCATCATGAATGAGGAAGATCGACAGAAAACGGCGTTTAGCGTCAACAATGGAAAATACGAGTTCTGTCGATTACCCTTTGGGTTAAGAAATGCACCCAGTATTTTCCAAAGGGCAATTGATGATGTTTTGCGTGAGTTTATAGGGAAGTATTGTCATGTTTATGTTGATGACATAATCATATATTCTTCAGATGAGGAGTCTCATCTAGAACACATCAACCACATACTACTAAAACTTCAAAATGCGGGAATAAGAGTTTCTCCTGAAAATTCGAAATTTTTTAAAACTCAAGTAGAGTTTCTTGGGTTTCTCGTTTCTAATACAGGAATCAAAACTTGCCCGGATAAGGTTCATGATATAATTAATTACCAACCTCCACAAACCCTTAGGGCTTTGCGTTCATTTCTTGGTCTCTCGGGATATTACCGGCGTTTTATAAAAGATTACGCTGCCATCGTTAAACCTCTGACTGTTTACCTTCGCGGAGAAAACGGGCATGTTGGTGCACGCAGTTCGAAAAATGTGAAAGTCGAGTTTAACTCTGAAGCCTATCAAGCTTTTGAACGTGTAAAACAAATATTGGCCTCAGAAGATGTTTTACTGCAATACCCTGACTATAACCAACCCTTTGAGCTTACCACGGATGCTTCTTCAATAGCAAAAATCACAAAAAGGTCGGCCAATCACTATGATTTCACGAACGCTTTCTGCAACCGAGCAAAATTATGCAACAAACGAGCGTGAGCTACTCGCAATTGTGTGGGCACTAAAAAACTTCGTCATTATTTGTATGGAACCAAAGACATAAAAATCTTTACTGACCACCAACCGCTAATTTTCGCAATGTCTAAGAAGAACCCAAATGCGAAAATGAAACATTGGCGGGCATTCATAGAAGAGTTCGCTCCCAGATTTCATTTTAAACCTGGAAAAGATAATACAGTCGCAGATGCGCTTTCTAGGCAGTTTTCGCATAATTTAAGCGAAGTCGCGTCAGATGAAACTGTACATAGCGAAGGATCTTTAAGCAAAGTAATTAAGACAGTTAATTGTCCCATTAACCAATTTAGAAATCAGTTAATGATCTCCAAATCTGATTCATTTAGCAAAACCACCAAAATTCTTTTTAAAAAGATGATGCGTCACTCGATAATTTTTGATACTCCGGAAAACCTTACTCATTGCTTAAAAAGTATTATTAACCCTGACGTCACCAACGGGGTATACTGTGATCTTCAAACCTTAGCACAGATACAAAATACAATTGTAACAGCGTTTCCAGGAATTAAATTTATTCACACCGAACTTCTTCTAATAGATTTAGTTAACAGAGATGATCAAATGGAATTGATAGCGACGGAACATAACAGAGCTCATCGCGGCCTACATGAAAACTTTCGACAGATTTCTCGTAAATATTACTTTCCAGATATAAAAAAATCATTGAAATCAGTAATATCAAACTGTAAAATTTGTCTGGAGAATAAATATCAGAGAAAACCTCCCGATCCTGGAATAGGCAAAACACCAATTCCAAATCTTCCAGGTGAAATTCTCCATATGGATATTTTCATATCTGTTAAGCAATTGTTTTTAACGTGTTTAGATAAGTTTTCTAAGTTTGCTATCGTGAAACCTGTTATCTCAAGAGCTACATTCGACATCAAGTACGCCGTGCTGGAAATTTTACTAGTATTCAATAATACGAAAGTTATCGTTTCCGACAATGAAAAAGCTTTCCAGTCAAATGCAATTAAATTTTTACTAAGAGATACCTTTGGGATAAATCAATTTTTTATTCCCACTCTTCACAGTGAAAGTAACGGTCAGGTAGAAAGGTTCCACTCTACTCTATTGGAAATCGGACGCTGTATCAAAGAACAGCAAAAGATTGATGATACTGTTGACCTGGTCCTTTTAGCAACTCACAAATGCAATCGTAGTTACCATTCGGTCATCGATGCTAGACCGACAGATATATTTCATAATTGTGTTGGGGAAAAATTGGATTCCATAAGAAGAAAGTTATCTGAAACTCAAGGAAAAACTCTACAAAAAAGAAATCAAGGTCGAGTAGTTAGAAATTATAGTCCAGGAGATAAAGTTTTCCTAAAAAGGAATAAAAGGCTTGGAACTAAGTTCGATAAGGTATTTGTTGAGAAGATAATTGAAAAGGACCTTGGTACTACAGTTCTAATTGATGGCAGAAAAGTACAAAAAAGTAATCTCCGGTAAAAATAATTAATTTGTGTCCAACTTTTATCCAATTTTTAATGGAAAATATATCAAAATGAAAAATTGTAGGTGCCTATAATTATATTCGCTTGTAAAATATTTTTATTATCTCATTCAAATTTTTTTTCTCTTGGCAAGCAGAAAAAATAGTTTGAAGCTAAATAAAAAAGGCAGAGTATCTCCTTAAAATAACAACAAACACACTAATCTAATATGTATATTAAAATAATATTCTAACCACTTGTTAATCTTTGAATTATCATCATAGCCTTAAAAATGTAAAAAGATCAAAATATGTTTAGCGTTGTATATCACTTAAGTTCGTTTTTTACTATTTTGGAAGTGCTTTAGTTCCAATAGTACTTATTTGTAGCCAAAGTCATGCAAAACCAAAGCAGCCACGCAATCACATTTCCAATCTCGACACATATAAAATAAGATGAGAAATATTTACTTCCATGAAACGAGGACGCTTCGAAATTTAGAAGGGGAGTAGTTAACAAATGTATTAGTTAACCTAGTCCCGAACGTTTAACTTTCATATCGGCTAACAGATTTGCCACCGCTAAGTTAGCAGCAGCTAACATAGTCACAAGCCGAGTTCAAACTTCTACTGGGCTTATTATGTTAGAATACTTGATACAAAAACAAGTACATATCTTCATCGTATGATGTGATCAGTGAAAAACATCCAACAACAGTATAGCTATAACAATAGACTAAAGTTACGGTACAACATATTTGCTATTGCATCGACTGTGCGAAGGTCTAAATCAAAAGCTAATTGGTGATAGCAGAATAGTTCCTACCAACAACATCACGGTAGACTGAAAAGAGTTTTGCTGAGCTATGACTTTGGCTTAGGTTTAACAATGTCATACAAATCAATTGTAAATTGTACTCAAATCGATTAACATCGGTAAAATAAAATTAAATATTTTCATATGAAAATTAACGTGTTTAACTTGTACACTCCAGCAGAAATAAAATCAAAAATGCATAACCTGACGTCCAGATACAGGTGAGTTGGTAGTCTTAATACCTGGCAAGATTTTTTTACAATTTTATTTATTAACAAAGGAAGGAGAAGGCACAAATTGGACCATCTGGCGGCGCACCTTCAAGTTGGCCACTGTATGCAGAAATGCACCAGCTTTTGGCACCATTCAAAAGTTATAATCCTGAAGGGCTTGTTGAGGACAGCATTTATGGTGAGATATTTTATATTTATTAAGTGAATTTTAGTACAAGTTTACTCAAGTTATCGTGTTTACTCAAGTTATCGTGAACACGGACAGACGGACGGACGGAGACAGGGCTGAAATGATTTCTATTTGGACGTTGATAATTTTGATATTTAGCTTGGGGCTTCCCAAGACAGCTGGTTCCATGCACCGGAGCTACTCGGCATTTTTTTCCCGACCAAAGGCTGTCATTTCAGTGTAACCCCATTTAATTTATTACGTCCCTCCAACAACGCCCCGCAGATCACGCTTAAGAGTACTAAATAATAAAATTAATGATTTATACAATTTAACCCCTAATTGAATTTTAAAATAAATTATAAGCCAAAACGAGTTAAATTGTCCATTGCCTTATTTTGTTATTTTATTGAATTAAAAAAGTTTTTTAATTGCAGAAAATGTCGAAACCTTGGATTTCACTCTTGAGTCGCCAGAAACAAGCACCTACGAATCAGCAGTGCCTTCTAAGGATTGTGAATCTCCCACGCCATCCACGTCAACGGCTGCTCGTTCAGCTAAAAAAAAAATTTCAATTAAAATTTTTGGAAAAAATTGATAAAATTGAAAAAGAAATGGAAAAATGTAGCAAAGATTTGAGGGAAAGCGATAAAAAATTCGAAGAAAGAATGAAAATGAAGAAAGAAAAACAAAAGCTTTAGAAGAGTATGTCCAAAATAACAAGGAAGTAACTCAGGCCTTAATTGAATTTTTAAACAAATAATTCTAAAGATAAAATAATTTTTTTTAATGTAAATAATTAATTTGTGTTGGGAATTTTTTTAGCGAAATCAATATTTTTTGTTTTTAGTTACTGAGTACTATTATTATTAATTAGACCACCCCAATTTTTAGTTATTCAATATTTAATTTTGAATATGCATTTAATTTTTAGTGAAATGAATTTATTATGTTTTAGTTTTTAAGTAATATTACTTTTACTTTTATGCGAAAAATAAGACTGGAATAAACAAAGTACCTTTTCTTGAACAAGAGTATTTCAAAGTTTTTTTATTTACTGAAAAGGGTAGCTAAACTTTTTCGAATTATTTCTGCATTATTTTGACGGTCGTTTGCCGATATTTCTTGATGTGGATATTGACGATTTCTTTCTACAATTTGCAAAGCGGAAATCCATTTCTCGTTAATACTGTCGTTCCTTTCGTTTAAAAAGTTATGTAGGACACAACAAGCCTTTATAATAATGTTGGCATTTTGTATTTGATTGTCTATGCCCTTACCAATTCGTCAAAAACGCGCCTTCACGTGACCAAAGGCATTTTCAACAACTCTTCGCACTTTGGAAAGAGAATAGTTAAAATTTTTTTCGTCTTCATTTTGAGATACTTGGAATGCATATGGTTTCATCAACGTTTTGTTAATACGAAAAGCTGAGTCTCCTATAATGAAAATCGGCACATCAACACCGGAAACCGGTGTGCGCATTTCATCCAGGTAAGGACATTTTTACAACTGTGTTTTCAATGTTGAGGACTCGAAGATTTGGGAATCATTGCACCGTCCTGGATTGCCAACATTAATATAAATGAACCGGTATCTGAAAAAAAAATTGTATATCTTCCTTTATAAACAACATAATCATAAAGGAACACACCTTGCATCGACCAAAGCAAGTAGGATAGTCGAATACCATCCCTTGTAATTATAATAATCAGTTGCAACTTCACTACGTGGATGAATCTCAATGTGACAACCATCTGAAATTTTTAAAAACAAGAACGTTGACATACATAGCTATGGTAACCCAAATTTAACAAACCTATTGCTCCCATGCACTGAGGAAATCCTATAGGTGCGAATCCTTGTACTAGTTCTGATACTTTTTCCCTCATTAAGGGAAAACTAGGCATGTACGTAAGGCTCAAATGTTTCCATGTCTAAGTAAAAAACTCAAGTACTATTTCACACACAGTGGACTTTCCAACTCCAAACATGTTCCCTATTGTGCGATACTCTGCCGATGATCCCAACACGTAGAGGGATATGGCTACTCGTTTGTGTAAAGAGATGGCTTTTCTTAGTGGGGTATCTTTCTTTTCCAACACTCTTAAATTATCGCAAAGTTCTATAAATACACTTCTTTTCATGCGAAAATTGCTTTTGAAGAACTCATCTCCATTCACTTGGCAGTCAACTTCCCAGAAGGATTGCGATCGAGCCTTTGAAAAGAAAAGTGTTAATGCTTTTGCAAACCCCCACTAGCATGCTTACTCTTGTCCAATATGACCTTGATTGGCAGGAAAGGTTTTGTGAGGCCACCAATAACATAAAATATTGTTTTTCTCTGCAACCGCTTTTTGAGCTGGTTCAAATACTCATTGTCGAACGATGTATATTGAAATAAACACAAAGGATTTGATTGTGCTTTCATGGTTAATATCTTCAACACTTTTTTCTCTTTATCACTCATCTCTAATTAGAATAAAATTCACAAACACACAATATTATCAAATTTAATGAAATCGCTTACAATAATATTAAATTCCTCATGGTTGCATTGGAGCTGTCAAAATAAAATAAGAACCGAAGGTGTGAACGTATTTGTTTTATGTGAGTTGTTTATGCTAAAACACTTGTTTTAGAGTGTAATCGGAACATGATTTAAGATACATACGTACTACCACTCACACATGCCTGTGTGTATAGTGATCACAAGAATATGAGGGTGGTAGTAACGAAGGAAAATAAACAAAGAAAGTTATGTTACGAGGGGGGGGGGGGGGGGGGGGGAAGATATATTTAGGCCTTTGGCCTAAACAGCAAGGATGAATAAAGCATAAGGCGAAGTGGAATAAATGGATTTAAAGGACACATTTTAGAAAAGGCAACCAAGGAGGAATAAAGCATAAGGCGAAGTGGAATAAACGGATTGAAATGACACATTTTAAACAGCAATATTCTGCAGGACCAATTGGTGGCATGACTGGCTGAAGGCAGTACTAATAAGTATATTTAGAAATAAATTGGGCGGCCTTTAAGGACGCTAAACCATTAGCAAAAACGAAAGTTTTTGCTTAGGGATTTTTTTTTTAAAACAGGAATTAAAGAAAAAAAAATGTAAAACAGTTCTTTTCACAAAATTTTTTTTTCTGCAAGAAAATCAAAATGTACTAAATTTTAAAGATTTTTTTTGCTTGAAAAATTTTACATAGAAATCTACTTTGTTAAAAAAAAAAAAGGAAGAAAACTATTTTTTGAACAATTCAGCTATCTCCATTATTGTGCAAGAAATAGAAACAGAAGAAGAATTTCATAGAATTTTTAAAAAGTGCGAAGACACTATAAAGAAATTCATAAAAATTTCTGAGAAAGTCATTAAAACAGTAACACCACCAAACAGAGTCCGACACCAATTACTATAGAAGAGTATTGGCGACGAAACCAAACTATAAAAAAGGAAGAAACACCAAAAATACCCACCCCAAAAATCCAAAAAAGAAAAAGGGGAGGTAAAAAATTTAAAATAAAAAGAGAGATAGCTGAAACCTTCAAACAACTAAACTTAACCACAGATACTGAAGATAGGTTAAAATTAAAAAGGAAAATTAAAGAACTGAGAAACAAAAAATAAATATTAAAAAAAAAAAAAAAATTTTAAGTAAATTGGAATTCCAGCTAATTACGGGGAGCACCCCATTGCATGGGAAGATAGTGTAACAATAGCTAATGACAGAAAGCTGCAATGGTTAAAATCATTTTGGAAGAAAATAGGTATGACTAGGGAACCGACAATAGAAGACGTAACAAACCCTACAACAAGGGAAGAAGAAACAGGATGTTAAGAATGGTATTCCCAAATAAAAAATAAATTTTTAAACGTAATTACAAATTTTAGAATTTAAATCTAATACTAAGTCGTATATTTGCTAACGAATAAATAAATAAATAAAAACTTAATACAAATTTTCTTCATTAATTGTTAAAAATGACATGGTGGAAAACCATATTAAATGGTATACTAATAGGTATTGCAGGATACGAATTTGGTGAGGAAAATACAGAAAACAATGTTGAAAATAAATTGGTCAAGTACGAACCAAAAGAAATTATAGAAAATAAAGAAGAAATCTCCGATAAATGGCTAACTATTTTTGTTTGTGTAATTGCAAAAAAAAAAAAAAAAATGTTAAGTAAATTGGAATTCCAGCTAATTACGGGGAGCACCCCATTGCATGGGAAGATAGTGTAACAATAGCTAATGAAAGAAAACTGCAATGGTTAAAATCATTTTGGAACAAAATAGGTATGACTAGGGAACCGACAATAGAAGACGTAACAAACCCTACAACAAGGGAAGAAGAAACAGGATGTTAAGAATGGTATTCCCAAATAAAAAATAAATTTTTAAACGTAATTACAAATTTTAGAATTTAAATCTAATACTAAGTCGTATATTTGCTAACGAATAAATAAATAAATAAAAAATTAATACAAATTTCCTTCATTAATTGTTAAAAATGGCATGGTGGAAAACCATATTAAATGGTATACTAATAGGTATTGCAGGATACGAATTTGGTGAGGAAAATACAGAAAACAATGTTGAAAATAAATTGGTCAAGTACGAACCAAAAGAAATTATAGAAAATAAAGAAGAAATCTCCGATAAATGGCTAACTATTTTTGTTTGTGTAATTGCATTTTTGATTGTCGCAATTGCAATTCTAATAAAAAATTATATAAAAAACAAATTGAGACAATTAAATAATGCACAAAGAGTTTAACGGAAATTCCAAAAAGAAATGAGTACATGGGAAAAAATCTATAATAAATTAACAGAAGAAAAACTAAAATCCGATAAATCATATAAGTGCATAAACAAAAGTATTACCATAAAAACAGAAACGATAGCAAAACATCTGAACATAATTTTAGAAGCCCTAAATGCTGTAAAAGAATTGATTAGTAAAGTAAACCACATACTTACTAACGATCACCAAAAAGAGGCTCAACAAATTTTTTCAACAGTAAGGGATAAATTAATATCTTCGTTAGCAAGATATAACATCGAAATCCCCATACCAACTACTATAGAAGAAAGTTTCCAAATAGATTTCAACTTCGTTCTAACTGAACCTTCAAGAAACCGTACCCCTTCACCATCATTTAGTCTAACCTCATCAGTTGAAGAACATAAACCACTGCTTAACCGACCCATAAACGTCACAATGGCACAAACAGTAGTAGAGTTTATCAAAACTGCCTCATCAGTGCTACCAGAGTTTGATGGCAATCCTGAAAATTTGCACAGTTTCTTAGATGCTCTTGATATTCTAGACCAAATCAAGGATAATCATGAAGCTTTAGCAATAACTATGATAAAGACAAAACTAAAAGGCACGGCAAGAAACTTCATAAGTGACGAAAATACAATTGCACAAATAAAACAAAAACTAAAAAATGCAATAAAGGGAGGATCAGTAGAAGTTTTAACAGCTAAACTCCTGAATATCCAACAACGCAGCAAAACCGCAAACCAGTATACTGCTGAAATAGAAAAAATCACCAGATCATTGGAAGGAGCTTATATCTCGGATGGACTTAACTCAGATTTAGCAACGAGATATTCGACACAAGCAGCAGTAAAGGCCATGTGTAAGAACTGCTCCAATGATAAAGTGAAGATGATTATGCAGGCGGGAACGTTCACAACAATGAACGACGCAATTTCAAAATTCACAAACAGCTGCACAGAAATCACAGGCAGCTCAAATACAATTTTAAACATTCGTCAACAAAACCAATATCGCAGTAGTTTCCGTGGAGGTTACCAAAGTAACAGCTATGGAGGTTACCGAGGTAGGAGACTTAGATACCCGACAAGATTTAATAACAACTTTAGAGGAAAGAACAACAATAATAATTCCCAAAGAAGATCACAAATCCCAAATAACAATAGACAGTACAATCAGACGCGCAACGTGCGAAATTGTACCCAGCAGGAAAACCAAGAAACTCCACTTCAAAATCAGTAGATAGGAAAATATGTGTACTAAACTTACACTTAAATAGTTATATATCTACAAACACATCATTAAACAACTCAATTTCTAATTTTTTAGTAGACACAGGAGCAGATATCTCCATAATTAAAAAGAATCAAGTACTTAATCATACAAAAATAAATACAGCACAAATAACAGACTTAAAGGGCATTGGTCAGGGTATAACCAGTACATAGGCACAACTAAAGTTGATTTAAAAGGCGATGACCTTCTAATTCATCATAAATTTCACGTCGTGGAAGACGATTTTCCAATACCATGCGCCGGAATAATAGGTTTGGACTTTATAAAGAAATATAATTGTATTCTAGACTATGGTAAAAAAGAGGACAAACTAATCCTAAGACCATATGATTTTCCCCAAACAATCACGATGTACCTAACAAATTTTCTGTCTGCTAACACAATTACGATCCCTGCTAGATCTGAAGTCATTAGACAAGTAACAGTCAACACAGATAATAAAACGATCTTCATACCACATCAACAATTATCTGAAGGCATTTTCATAGCGAACACAATCAAAAATACAGAACAAACTTTTGTCAGAATTATAAACACCACACATAAAAATAAAACTATTCAAAATTACAAAATACATACCGAAAATTTAGAAGACTACAATTTAATTAAAACAAACACACACAATAAACAAAGTAATGACACAGAAAAATTAAAAATAATAAACACAAAATTTGCAATTCACAACTAACCTCATTATGCACAGAATTCGTAGACATATTTGCACTGGAAACAGAACCAATTTCCTCTAATAATTTCTATAAGCAAAAATTACACATGAAAGATGATGCACCAGTATACATAAAAAACTATAGATTGCCCGAGACACAAAGAGGAGAAATAAGCAAACACGTTAATAAATTAATCGAAGATGACATTATAGAACCCTCAATATCAGAGTACAACAGCCCAATTTTACTGGTACCCAAAAAATCACTACCAGGTAATAGTGAAAAAAGATGGAGACTGGTAGTTGACTACAGACAAGTAAATAAAAAACTAGCAGCGGACAAATTCCCACTTCCAAGAATTGATGATATTTTAGACCCAAGTTGGTGGTTTTTCATGCCTTGACCTTATGTCAGGTTTTCACCAAATAGAAATACACCAAGATTCTAGAGATATAACCTCATTCACAGCAGAAAATGGTACATATAGATTTAAAAGACTACCCTATGGATTGAAAGTAGCACCAAACTCGTTCCAAAGAATGATGACACTGGCATTTGCAGGCCTCAAACCATCCCAAACATTTCTATATATGGATGATTTAGTTGTACTAGGGTGTTCAGAAAAACACATGCTACAAAACTTAAGAGATGTTTTCTCTACCTGTAGGAAATACAACTTAAAACTACATCCAGATAAATGCCTATTCTTCAGCGAAGAGGTAACTTATTTAGGACATAAATGCACAAGCGAGGGAATACTTCACGACCCAAGCAAATTTGAAACAGTTCAAAATTACCCAACACCAAAAACAGCAGATGAAATTAGAAGATTCGTAGCGTTCTGCAGTTATTACAGAAGATTCGTACCGAATTTCGCAGAATACTCAAGAAAATTAACTAGGCTTTGCAAAAAGAATGTTTCCTTCGACTGGACAGAAGAATGTCAAAAAGCTTTTGTCTATTTAAAGGAAGCATTAATCAGCCCAAAACTCTTGCAATACCCCGACTTCAATAAAGAATTCTGCATAACAACAGACGCTAGTGGGTATGCTTGCGGAGCAGTCCTTAGCCAAGAACATGATGGCAAACAGTTACCAATTGCTTACGCTTCTAGATCCTTTACAAAAGGCGAAACAAACAAAGCTACAATAGAGAAAGAACTAGCAGCAATCCATTGGGCCATAACCTTCTTCACACCATACGTTTATGACAGAAAATTCAAAATTAAAACCGACCATCGCCCTTTAACATACCTTTTCTCGATGAAGAGTCCTTCATCTAAGTTAACACGAATAAGACTCGATTTAAAAGAGTATGATTTCGAAGTGGAGTACATTGCTGGAAAAGAAAATCATATCGCGGACGCATTGTCTCGCATCAACATAACAAATTTAAAAGAAATGTCAGTGGAAGCATGCAAAATAATGAAAGTTTCAACTAGATCAGCAGCTAAAAATATAAAAAATAACATTAAAATTGAAGAAAGTCACACAGAGAACCCCAAAATATACGAAGCGAAACTCCTATTTCAAAAAAGGAAAGAAAATTTGTAGCGATTTTGATACAAGCAACCTAATTGTTGAGGATAAGATTGACTTAGGACAATTCTTTACCAGGCTCGAAAGAGAAGCCGGCAATTTAGGCCTTGTACGAATACAGTTGTCCTTAGGGGACAAATTGTTTAAAAGAAATTATACTGCAGTAGGAAAATTTATTGAAAAAGGAAACAAGGTTCTCCCGGGAAAATTAAGGAAATTTTGCAAAAATATCATGACGATCCTATTAGTGGTGGCCACCCAGGAATAAATCGCATGACAAATAAAATCAAGCAGAAATATAGCTGGCAAAACATGAAAAATGACGTAAGAAAATACGTAAAGAGCTGCATTCACTGTCAGAAAAACAAAATAAACAAGCATATAAAAGAGCCAATGACAATAAAGGAGACACCTCCGAAGGCTTTTGATATAGTACAGATCGATACGGTTGGACCATTACCGAGATCAATAAATGGAAACGAATACGCAGTTACCATCATATGCGACCTCACCAAATATTTGGTAGCAATTCCAGTCCCGAGCAAACACGCGATAACAGTTGCTAAAGCTGTATTTGAGCACTTCATTCTGATTAATGGATGCATGAAAATAATCCTAACAGACATGGGAACCAAATACAAAAATTGCTTATTCGAAGAATTATGCAAACTATTAAACATTGAGCATAAAACCTCAACACCATACCATCATCAAACTCTGGGCACCGTAGAACGTAGCCATAGGACGTTTAACGAATATGTACGTTCCTACATATCCAGTGACAAAGATGATTGGGACGAATACCTCAAGTACTTCGCATACTGTTACAACACAACTCCATCGACAGTACACGGGTATTGCCCCTACGAGCTGATATTTGCCAAAAATCCCCCGACATACGAATTCTTAAAAGAGAATAAAATAAGCCCAGTGTATAATCACGAGGCATATGATAAAGAAGTTAAATACAGACTTCAAATAGCACAACAAAGAGCTAGAAAATTAGTAAAAGAAGTTAAGGAAAAACAAAAAATTAATTATGATAAAAGTAGCAGATAAAATTAGGAGATTTAGTATTAGTAAGAGAAGAGGCTAGCCATAAGCTAGATAAAAGATATAAAGGACGGTACAAAGTAAAAAAAATTGACAAAAATAACAATTTTACTTTAATACCACATAGAGAAGAAACTAGCAATAATAACAATAAAGATAAGGAATTAATAATCCATAAGAATAGGCTTAAACACATCTGAAATACCATTTGATATAATCTTAAAATAAGCATTGCACTTTACTTATCGCATATTATATATCTAAGAAATTAAAAACGAAATTTTTTTCGCAGTCCTATATTTACACAAATTATTAGGGGGACTCATGAAAGCATATAAACTTATAAGGTGTAAAATTATATCCATTTACACACGCGGTTATATAAACGCACCTAGTAATACTCTTGATAAACTTGATTGTTTACAGCTGTATTATTGCCAAACAAAATTTTTTTGATTGTTATACGAATTAAAAAATGACAAGATTAAGTGAAAAATAAAAACTAAAACGCCTTTACTTGCTGATGTTGGAGATTTCTGATGAAAATGCCTGCTGTAATGTCTGCAAGGTTGCATTCCTTTGAGTTTACCGCGTTTACACAATGAAATGTGCGCGTAAATTTATACAAATTGTGTAAATGATTTTTCATACAAAATTTGACAGCTCGTTTACGCACTAGATAAATTTATACGTTTACACACTTTATAAGGCATTTATACGGTTACATGAGTCCCCCTATTATAAATATATAAAAAATAAAGAATATCTTCGAGCAACGCGGATTTTAGGTGGGTGCACACATTTAAAATTCGCCTATAAAATAAATAAAATATATAAACAAGTAAAATAAGTAAAATAATTGTTAAATTTAAAATTTTTCCTATACGTAAAATAATCGTTAAATTTAAAATTTGAAAAAAAAAGAGATTTGTACAAAATATTGAAAAAAAAACATATATAAAATGTAAACATAATAAAAGTATCAAGGTAAGCAAATTAGAAACAAAATACACAACCTCTCTCACTACAATTTCAAGTTAAGGTAAAATACCAAGATCACTTAAATGCGAACAAAGAGTCTTATAAAATTTTTCACAAAACAATTATGTAATACTCTTTTTTATTATGCGTCATGCCCATCTATGCAATACATTTACGGCATTGCGCATCATGAACTTCTATGCTAAATACTTCTTAGTAACAATCATATTACAATATTATACAACATAAATTATTGAACTAACCCAGCCGTTAGCTAACATCAATGGAATGCCGAATATGAAACCTTTGTCCGTTCACAGCTAATAAATTCTGCTTAGTACTTACATACAACCAAGAATATGAATTAACCAAATATTCCCATTGCACATGAATATCGATCTGCTGACTCTGCATACAAATCTACATGCATGCATGGTAGTACAAATATACATATATGCACAATAATACAAATCTAAATATATGCATATTAATACAAATCTACATGCATGCATAGTAATACAAATATACATATATGCATAGCAATACAAATCTACATATATGCATAATAACACAAATCTACATATACTGCATATATGCATATTAATACAAATCTACATATATGCATAACAATACAAATTCACATATACTCTGTAATACAAATGTACTTATTTTTAGTTGTTAGTATTGTAGGTTAAGTAATTAGCTATAAAAAGGGAAAGAATTTTTGTAATAAAGGAATATTGATCTGACAACCAAAGACAACGCATCTTTTTTAATTTTTTACTTTTCAGGAAGCTGGGAGAGCTGTTACCTGCGGCGCCTACCGTTAGTTCGGACCTGTCCGAATCTGAGATAGACGTTCTGGTGGAAAACTTTACCTCGGTAAGCAATAGCGCCTTTCAACTGTCCTGTCCATTGAATGCTTACAGGGGAAGGCAAGCCGCCCTGGTTGTCGGATTCTCTTGACGACCTAAGAACGTCCAGCCGGCGGCTCTTCAACAGAGCCAGGAGAAGTAAATTACCCTCGGACTGGAAGCTCTATAAGGTGAGTCCGGGGATTTAAAAATAGGAAATAAGGATAGCCAAGTGAGATTCATGGCGAAGCTTCTTCGAAAACGTAGAAGGCTGCAATGAATCCGCGAGGCTTAGAAAAATATTCTCAAGGAATCCCGCTCCTCTGGGGTATCTGAGAGATGATGGTGGGGACTAGTCGATGAGTAGCGAGGAGTCCCTAAGGCTTTTACTGGACAATCATTTTCCCGATGTCCCAATTGCACAGGGATCTTCGCCTGCATGGTCGGCGGCCGTTAACCATCCGGTCCCGGATGGAATCATTCCTGCGCAACTTCAAAAGTCTTTGGGGATTTCCTGCCTGTGGTAGGCCATAATCTACACTAACTGCCTCAGGCTTAACTATATCCCTAAGTCTTGGCACACGGTTAGGGTTATTTTCATGCCGAAGGCCGACAGAAGCTCTCATGTATCACGTAAGGACTTCAGGCCAATCAGTTTCTCGTCGTTTCTTCTTAAGATGTTTGAGCGGTTGATTGAACTGTACCTACGGGAAAGGATACCTCGGGGGTTACTGTTGGCTTCACATCGCGCGTACTGCAAGGGCAGATCGACGGAAACGGCTCTCCATTCGATTGTAAAGCAAATAGAGGGGTCCCTAGAACACAAAGAGTATGCAGGAGTAGTACACTGGCTTTATGAGATGGTGGCCAAACCGATTCTGCTATATGGGGTGCTGGTCTGGTGGAAAGCATTGGACACGGCGAGCACCTCCAAAATGTTAATGTCCGTGCAACGGACGGCGCTGATTGGTATCAGTGGCGCTCTCAGAACCACACCTACCTTGGCACTGAAAGTCACGCTGAACATATACCCAGTAGATATTGCGGGAAAGGCAACCGCGGCAAGGTCGTTGGTCAGGCTTCATGATATGGGCTATGGGCTTTCTGACTGCGGACACTCTAGCCTTCTTACCAGTTTCGACTTTATCACGGACAGAAGAAGGATGCGGTTGATGGAATGCTATCCAACGCTACTACGGTTAGGGAATTTAACATCTACTCTGATAGCCAATCGCCTATCAAGGCCTTGAGCTCAACTACAGTGCGATCGAGGGTGGTCTGGGAGTGCCTGACCTCGCTTGCGATTGCACCAAATTATTTTAAAATTAAGATTATCTGGGTCCCGGGCCACAGTGATATCCCGGGTAACTTTCAAGCGGATCTCTTAGCCCGCATCGGTACAACTGGGCCGGATGAAGATGGCTGCAGGGATTTCGGGATTACGCTGGCCACCTGTCGATTGCTCCTCCATAGCTGGGCCTCAAGTCAGCTCAGCAAACGTTGGGCGGACACCACGTCTTGCAGGGTAGCAAGATCTTTCTGGCCGAAAGTGGATGGCAGAAGGTGTGCCGAAATAATTGGGTTCACTAAGGCTCACCTATCAATGGTCATTGGGGTTTTGATTGGGCACTGTCCCATGGGTATCCATGCGGCACGTCTCAATATACTGGAAACTCCATCCTGCTACAGCTGTATGGAGGATGATGAGGTGGAGTCACCAAATCACTTTATGCTTGGTTGCCCAGCTTTTGCCAGAACTAGGCGAAAGTACTTCGGTCGCGACTCACTTGGATCTCCCGAGGATTTATCCAAAGTTGACATCGGTATCATTCGGAGCTTCATCCTTGCTAACCAACGATTCTCTAAGTAGCTAGATCTAAATCACCGTTATTTTGGGTGTATGTGGTATCACAACGGACCTTCGTGTTGTCCAAGTGAGCTATCCTTATCAGGGCAGATACCACCTAACCTATCCTATCCTATCCTACAGTATATAAGTAAATTATGTCAACATTCAACTCCAGTAATGATATGGTGCAACAAAATACAAAACTAAAAGAAAATTTGAAAATGGGCGTGGCTCCGCCCTTTTTCATTTAATTCGCCTAGAATACTTTTAATGCCATAAATCGAACAAAAACTTACCTATTCTTTTGAAATTTGGTAGGGAATAGATTTTATGACGTTAACTGTTTGGTTGAAGCCACGCCCAGCTTTTATACACAGTCGTCCGTCTGTCCTTCCGCTCGGCCGTTAACACGATAACTTGAGCAAAAATCGAAATATCTTTACTAAATTTAGTTGCGTACTTATCTGAACTCACTTTATCTTGGTATAAAAAATGGCCAAGATTTAGTATGTAATGTTCGGTTACATCCGAACTTAGCCTTCCTCACTTGTTTTAAATCTTTTTTTCTCTCCATTCGTGGTTGTTTTTCACGACTTTCTGCTGTAACAGCCATAACACCTTCACGTTTTTTATTCTATAACTCGTTTGGAAACAGATGTTAACAACTGTACATATCTTTCTGTTCCTTGTATATGCATTGGAATATTAGGATCATCTAGTGTTGGCTCATCATAATCTAAGAATATTTCTTGTGAATGCCGGTTTAGATAGTAGATTATCGTCATTCAGATCAATCATATCAATATAATCTGAAGCATTAAAATTCATATTATATTTTTTGTAAATTCTGAGTTTAGTTGGATCAGCTATTTTTTCTCGATAGTATAACATTTTTGTGATAGCTCTATAACATATAGCTTTTCTATCATCAAATAACATTGTTAATAAAATTTTTTCTGTATCTATATCTTCAAAAAGGGCTGTTGCTAAACATGAAGGAACTCTATCTGAAACACCGAATCTCTCACACATCATAGCAATTTATAGCATCGTATCGTTGTGTATAATGTCCTCGTTTCATTGTAACAGATACTTCTGCAACTGCTTCATTTGCAATTTGTGCTTCACCTGTTTCCTTCCATATCTGTTCCAAGTGGTTATTCTGTTGGATCGTCACTAACTGTTGGTATTGTTTTAGGTGTTTCTTCTACAATTTCATCCATATATTCAGGAATTGTGAATTTTCTATCATTATGTTGGTCCATGATAAATTATTTTAAATGGTTTTGTATTAAACCCCATGAGCATTCTGTTGTTTTTAACTTACATTTACATTTTTCAATGTAAAATAATTCATTTGTTGATTGTACGAATGCTGCAAACTCCTGAACTTTTTTCTGCTTTAATGCTTTAGTGATATTTTTCAATTAAAACATTTAGTTTTCTTAGAATACTATGTCTATCAATTAGTTGAATATTCAATTTATTCCAAATTTCAAACAATTTATCAATTACATGAGGAGTAAAATTTTTATGCGAAAACATTTTACTTTGAATTTTGGCATAATCACTTAAAAAGAAATAAAATCTTAAAATTTCACGACTAGACGGTAAATTCAGGTTATTTAATTCACTTGATAAACCAAATGCAATAATATCGTGTTCAAGTATATGTGATAAAGTGGATTCAGATGATGTTCATCCATTTTAAATTTAAATACAAAAAGCTGTAAAAAAAAGTCCATAAGAAATTTGGTAAAAATGATAATATAGTAGTTAAAAGTTAATTTTAGGCTAATTTCTCATAATTTAAGCCTGATATCTCTATTAAAATTCAAAAACACTAGAGATATTAATACAGATTCTGAAATGTACGTAAAATACCTTTAAAGTAGGCCCAATAAGATATTTTTCCTTTAATTCTATCAGAAGCTATTAAGATTTTTTGGCCAAACCCTATATTCATATGGCAAAATATCTATTTTGCAAAAATCGGGACTCGATATCGGCCTTACAGCTATGGTGTCTTCAACAATTTTTCTTAGAATCATCTGTAGATAACGTTTTTGCTATACTCCTGATGGAAAAAAATCTGACCCGCTCTAAGGTATGTATACGCAAATAGCTACCGCTATAGATCTAAGGCCGAGCTTCTCTTCCAATTTGCGTCGTGCTCCTTTTGATTTTCCCTACAAATTGGCCGGAAGGGACCTTCATGTTTTATGCCCCGGGATGGGCGTGAGCTTAGCACCTGCTAAGCGATCGTATAAGTATACGATAAGCGAGAGCACAATGGCTATTTCGTCAAAATCAACGTCAGCTCTTTTAGTTTGATTTCGATGGTCGTACATGAAGGTGGTGTCGCACGCGCGCTTAAAACAGAGTACCAAAAAGGGCATGTGATACGTCCTGACCTTTCAAGCATTGAAATCAAACTAAATAAATAATTGATTTTGCTTTCGTGCAAGCTACGAGTTCGTGTATACTAACACATTCTCAATTTGGTAACAGTGTAAATGTAGTGGTGCCCACCGCTGTTTATGCCGATTCCGAACGGCATCTGCAAGGCAGATGAGTTTTCACTAAGAGCTTTTCATGGCAGAAATACACCCTGAGCGCTTGCCGAACACTGCCGAGGGGCGACCCCGCTTAGAAAATTCTTCTTCTAATTTAAAAACCTTATTTCTAAAATTTTGATGTTGCTTTGGCCGGGGTGCGAACCCAGGGCATACGGTGTGGTAGGCGGAGCACGCTACCATCACACCACGGTGGCTAATGTATTATGTATAAGTATGTCACAAAGTAAACCTACATATCGAGCCAATTCAGCAATTTAAGTGTAACCAACAAAAAGGAAATTTTACAGTAGAAGGTTTTTTGTAATTATCTTCTGACCAAAAATTGCTACTGTCATGAAATTTGGTATGTGTATAAAATATTTCTTGAGCCTACAATTAAGAGTTCGGTTTTGGACCACACTGTACCGAAAGTACTGTTACCTGTACTTACGTTCTTTTTGCTGTCATGTTGGCTCACTTTCCGAACACTATTTTGTTGGTTACCTTAAATTTTAAGTTATTCAATTATATTTTTCAGATTACATAGGGGCGCATTAAAGGCGTATTTATTGTAATTTTTAGTACATACATACATTTGAAATTAAAGGAAACTTATAAAAAAAAAAAACTACATATAAATTAATAAAACTGATCGGAAATTACCATTAAATAGAAACTTATACAATTCCAAATTTGAACACAATATATTAAACAGTATTGTTCTAAACAAAATAATTCAGTCATCTTCGTCGTCTCAGGCAATGTATCTATTATCTTTCCAGTATGGGATAAGCTAATATATTCATAGTGAAATTGTTTTGGTATGATATCCTTTTCGCAAAGAGCTTTTAGGTCGTTATATTTTGAAGATGAAATGTGTAAGGAGTGACCATTCAAGGTAACAGGACCCTTACTAAGTATTAGAGAATTTTGTCTTGGCCGCACAATTGTACTGAGATCGTATACCTTTTTTTCGCTATCGTCAAAATAACCATAGTGTAGTTTAACCAATGGAGAATTTTTTTCGAAGATAGCGCAACGCAAAGACTTAAATTATATTTTAACTGAAGCTGGAAGCAAAGCTTGAGAAAAGGTTTTCCAATCTTTAAAATCCGAATTATGAATTGAAATACATGGATAATTTTCTGGTATAGTTCTTGCGTTCGATATAATTGTATACCATTCACTTGGAACCCAAACATTTCTATCGCGAATAAAAGACTCAATAGTCCTATGTATGGAGTCCACGGGCATCAAGGTATGCCCAGGCAACAGGTAAGTTAATTTAGTGTGTTTTATGTTAGCAGCCTTCTCTAAGAAATATATTATCATAGCTTGCATAGCTCTGTTCCTGTTCTGACCAACACAAGTATCACAATATAGACTTATATCAGAATGAGTCCCCCTTTCATCCGCGATATTTAAGTATTGGAAAATTGCACTGGACATTTCGTTACATCCACGTTTTCCATCCGATTCACCCCATAAAAAGCAATAACCGTTTCTTTTGCCGTTTTCGTAAACTCTTTCTTTATAAAAAGCAATTTTTCTTGAATAGAAATGGTTTACGCTTTTTCCGTGGGGTGTATTCAATACTTTCTGAAGGTCGAAGCTGGCGCAGATGTACGTCCCATTCTCTTTGCTTTTTCTTTGGTACTCTAAGGAAATTTCTTTTGATTTATATCTGTCCCGTATGTGCATTTTATGTTCCTCAGTTTGTTGTAAAAGATTTTGTGCTTCTCTGTCCGAATTCTTATACTTTTCACAAATAATGTATTTGTCCCTTTTTTGGCAAATGGAAGCCTATATGGTATTCATTTTTTAAAATGGTACGAAAAACTCTTAGAGATAACTTAGCTTGCTCCTGATTTGTATTTATCAAGTGCTGCGTGTAACACCTATACAAAGTTGGCACATTTCGAAAGTACTGTGGAAGATATAACTTAGTACTTTTGTTCCTATAATGGTGGGAAGGAACTGCTAGTAGGTGTTCAATGAATGATTTCAAAAGAGCCACTTTTATTTCTTCAGACTTATTATGGGGAGGAGGTCTTTTTTAGGTCAGGCAAGAGGTATTTGAAGAGTTATGTTTTTTTCTAACACATATTAACGTGTTTTGGGAAATATTACGTGTTTTCAGTAAAAACTGCTGACAAACTTTAAAACGCTTTTGGTTATAGGTAATGAAATATGCATAGCTCCAACACTTGTTTCCACACTTTTTACCTATGCAGGGATTTGGTTTAACTTCATACAGCTTTCGTTTTTTCCCCCGAAGTCTTTTAGAAAGTTTTCGTTTCTTCTTGTACCCGCTTGTTCCAATGCATATCTCGTTTTCTAATTTCCCAGAATATGTCTTTTCAGACTCAGTATTACTATATGGCACCAGTGATCGTTCATTGGTATAAAAACAGTTTTGTTATTTTATTTTAAAGATAATATGAAATAATTAATCACCTTATTTTTTAAAAGCTCCATATTAAAATAATAAAACTATTTTATTGGATTTCACGAACTTAATCAGAAATGATTTGTATCAAACTAAAATATATATTTCCGTTTTCAGCCATATTTTTTTCTTTTTGCAAAATGGTTGCTTAAATCATCCATATACAGTATAATTGCAACAAGTGCTTTGGCGAACAATATAAATATACACGATAAAAGTGAAAATAAACATTACTCGTAAGATATCACAGAGAAGCACTTTTGAGGTAATTAGCAATATGCGGTAACAAAAAAAGTAAATAAACCTCAAAATTCACTTACACTAAAATTGCTTTTTGATTTAGCTTGATAACGGTACTATTCTCTATTATAAAAATTTTTGAGATGATTTAAATCATGCAAAACTATCGGTTTTCAGCAAAAAACTAATATCTGAATTTTTGTTGGTTACACTTAAATTGCGGGAAGGGCTCGATATGTCTACACTTGTTATCTACTTTTTCACTCTTTAAATTTCACCCCAACACAATTAATTCAATTAAAAAAGCCAAAATTCCATTTATTTATCTATGCACTATAAATTCTTAATAAAATGACTCAACAAATTATTTTATTTTACACGCACCTTTTTTCCAATTTTCTCGAAGAGTTGGTTTGTTGATTTTCTTCTTCTTTTCGTCTTCGTTTTGATTTCTCTTCTCTCAATAAGGCTGCAAATATGTAGAGATCGCTATAGCGAATTGTTCGTTGCTTGTTGAGTTCGTAGGCTCCGGAGGACCAAATCTTTAGGGGGATAGCGACGAAAGAAATCGCCGTTACGAACTCACGAATTTGACGAGGTGGTCAAGCAGCGAACCGAAAGGAAAAAAAGCAATAAATTAGAATATAATTCAAAGATTGTTTATTTGCATAAAAATACGAAATAAATTACATATATAAGAGGATATATATGAATTTATGCAAATGTATACAATAATAATTAAAATAAGTAGAAATTAAGATAAGGAAAGGAAAAAAAAATACCTTGTAATGTAGATGACGACTGTAAGCAAAGCGGTTGGTGGATAGCCAAAGACTGTCTTCTCAAGTCGTACATCAGTTTGTTCTCACTGCTTTCGCAAATTCTCACCGTTGCATTTCTCGGCACGTATAGGTTTGCAGCATACGGCTTCATCGAGAAATGTCCAGTGATTGCCAACTATTGCAAGCCTTTTGGCTTCAACAATCGATTGATAGAATAACTGATTTCTGTTGATATTTGATAAGATACTTTCATATTCGGTCACGGGTCCGGCTCGTAATACTAAAAGATAGAAAATAATTAGGTTAGTCCTACGTACTAGTCATCACACTCCTCATCAATATAGGGCGTTGATCAGAAAAATAAATAAAAGCGTGGGCCGCGTCAAATTTATATTAATAGTCAACCGCTTACATCTTTATAAATGATATTTTCATATATGCATAAGTACGATCAACTGAACCTTAATTATGTTATGCTATGCCACACGCTTTTAGAAATTTCACGCGCCCAACGCTTTTATTTGGTTTTCTGATCAACGCCCTAGATTGATGAGGAGTGTGATGACTAGTACCTAGGACCTACCTAATTATTTTTTATCTTTCAGGATTATTATTACTTAATGTAAATATTGTTTTCAATAAATCCGTTTAACTTAAATTTTTTTCTTTTATTTTTTGTATACGTAGTCAGTACGTATTCACTGTGCGACTGTCAAACTCATTACGTAGCCGGTAGAGCCACTTATTATTTTTGGTATTTCGGAAAATTTTGCAGTAAAATTTTTTTGTAAAAACATCGTTTCAACGAGCTCGCAATATTGCAGCGAAACACCTGGAAATTGGAAATTTGAATTTAATGTAATATTCGTGGATTAGTATGGTAAACTCTGGTAATATTTGGCGTAGACCATGAAATATCTCTTTAATTGAAAAATTTATAAATTGTAATACTAACGAAAGTGAAATAATGAAACATAAGATTTTTGACCTGGGCTCGAATTACGTATTCCTAATCGTACACATGTGAATATTGGTATTATGGTGAACGTTCATTATCGTATCTTAATTTCTGACAGTTTGTAATAGATTTATGCCAGATTGTAATAAAAAATTTGACAATTAAATGTAACGTTCTATATATCTAAAACAAAAAAACCATTTGTTTTCCGAAAAAAGATAAAATAAAAAAGCTGTAGGAAGAATAATTAAAACTTGTGGCAATTTAAAAAAAAGTTTATTTTGATAAGGACACTTTTTACAACTTTTCATTTTTTATTTTAAATTGAGCCAATAAAAGCTGAAAATATTTCAAATAAACTATAAAACCACGTTTACTTTAAAGAAGGAGCAAATTTCAATGGCATTCGAACGTCGTTTTGCGATCAAAAAGAAATTTCTGACGTTTACGAACTGTTGGCTATGTTCACTGAACTTATAATTCCAAATTACGATATTAGCTACGCGTTCACGTATCAAGTAATACCAAAAGGGTACTTTTAAGAGACGAGTGTTCAGTTCACACAATAAGCAATTCGCGCCGTGGTGTTTAAAGTATGTATAAATTATACAGCAGGCATATCGGAAGTTGAAGCTGTTGAAATTATTACAGAGTCTCTAAAGGAACAAAGTGTATAATATGTCTCGTATAATAGACATACCTGTTATAATTGCCAATGGCATTTCAACTGGATGGCCTCAAATACATTCATTGGGGATGTTAAGTTTATACAAGTAGGGATTTGTCCTGGAGATCTGCATAACTCAGCCCAACTTTTCATTGCTACACAATCGGACATCAAGCCATTTGCAGAGCAAATTTTTGAACATATCAATGTTGTGAATTTGGAGTTCCCCAATGAGAACCCCTGGTGGGAAGACCTTACAAATAAATGCAAATTATGTCAATGCAAACTGCTTGACCGCTCAAGTGTTATACTGGTTTTCATCTTTTGCACGAGCCGACAACGCTATGTAATAATTGGGGTGATGGAGCCAATACTAATGATATTGGACGGGCAATACTTTTGAATATTTTGCCATGCCATTGCTTAGAAACTGGCAAATTCGGTACAATGTGTTTTGGACACGATTTTTCTATTAAAGCAGCACTTTTCTCTCGTGATCGTTTTTCGGGCAAACGTGTAACACGCGTTGAAGGCGACAGTGCTTTTGGCCTCTTGGGCACTGAACTGGAGATAAAGTGCGCTGTAAGTTGCCAATCACTGTTGTAATTGTTAATAATAATAGTATCAATGGTCGCTTCTATAAAGTAACTTTCAATTATATACAAAATGCTGCCGATTTGTAATTGGGAACAACTCCATCTGAACAGCGAGTTCATGTGCACTCTGAAGAAACGATGAAAATGTTTGATTAAACCAACGCTCAACTAATAATACAAATTAGGTATTTATATATGTTTTTACACATATTTAATGAAATATATTTTCAATTTATGTACTGATAATATCGACCCTTTCTTCTTAACTTTCCAATTTGCTGGCTCGAGGTCTATGTTTTTCTTGCAAAAACTAATAAAACACAAGTTTTTTCGTTCTGCAAATATATTTCGAATTACCGTCGGTAATTGTCTTCAGGACAAACTAATAACAACATAAAACATTATATAATAAATATTTAACATTACAACAAATTATTCAAATATGAACGTACATTTATTTACACGTTTGTACTGCTTAACGTGGAGTATAATACTAACTATTTTTTTGGTAATAAAAATCTGTACGCCTGTGCTACGTTCTCTACATCAGATTTGTAATTTATTCTCTTGTGTGTCGGTGGGTTGATTATGTGCAGCATTCCTAATGTGAATATCTTCTTGTATTGTTTTTCTTGTTGCAGCACAGAAGCTTCATCAAAGTTTGGTGAGTGTTCGTTGCCTGCACAATGGGCCGTTAGGGCGGTTTTGTGGATCTGTGTTTGTTTACAATATTTAAAGTCAGATTTATGTTGCGCTAATCTGCTTTTTAATTTCAATTTGTAGTTCCTACATAAAACTTGTTACAAGATTCATTGCTATTACCTTTGCAAGGTATTTTATATATAATATTGCTTTTTTCCGAGGTTGGTATTTTTGCCTTAAAAATGTACTTTAGTGTGTTTACTGGTTTATGGGCTATTTTTATTTGGTTATTTGGCTATGGAGAAAGATGATTATAATTTAAAAATGAAAGAAATATTAAATGATTTAACGATGTACAGAGTACAAAGGCTAGACCCTACGTCAAAATTACAAACAAAAAACAACAATTTAGTAAATAAAATGTTTGAAATGGATCTAATTTCAAAGACCGAAAGAAATAGTCTGATCACCACCACAGCCCTTTCCCCTAGAATTTATGGACTCCCGAAAATCCATAAGGAACGGACACCCCTTAAGCCGATATATTCAACCACTGGATCACCGTCGTTCGGTCTATGTAAATAAATTACAAATATTTAAAAAAACGTAACAGAAATTCTAGCTATAATGTCAAAAATACACTTGAATTTAAGGAAAAAAGAAATAATACTCACATTAATGATGAAATTAGTTTTTCTAAATTATTTTTTCTAATTTCTTTCGATGTTCTCTCACTTTTTCCGAGCGTTCCCACTCAACTAGCTCTTGAGGTTATTCAAGAGAAATGGACAATAATAGAAAAGTACACTAAAATACCGAAAAAACTATTCATGGAAATATTGAAATTTAGTATTGAGGAAAACCGTTATTTTAAATACGAAGATCAAATATACACACAAATAAGAGGATTACCAATGGGATCACCAACGTCACCAGTTATCGCAGATATTGTTATGGAAAAGTTGCTTCAAAGTGCGATGGAAAAAGTTAAACAAAAGCCGAGACTACTTACAAAGTATGTCGATGACATATTTGCAATTATTAATGAACAAATGCGTGGTGGCAACGGCGCGCACCCACGTATTTGTTATAGATTGATTAAGGCGAAAAAAAGGAAGAAAATAAGAACACCAAAAGGTTTCGTGTTAATAAAAAAAGGAATTCGCAGTGTGTTTTTATTTAATGTATATGAATACAACAAGTGTTAAGAAAGATTTTAACAAGTGTTTTGATAATTAAAATATTAAATATATTTATATTAAATTTACACTTACGTGAACGTGGGATAAGTTTTACCTTCGCTGGGTGCTGGATTCAAAGAGCACGAGCCTCTTTGCGACATGAGCCGATGAACCCACGATACAACTCCTTCGTTGGGTTTCCCGGCAACAAAGTTACTGTACCGCGGGCTCACAGCGGTAAACATCTAAGATACATTCGTACTACCACTC
The DNA here is from genome assembly GCF_040869045.1 of Eurosta solidaginis. NCBI lineage: Eukaryota > Metazoa > Arthropoda > Insecta > Diptera > Tephritidae > Eurosta > Eurosta solidaginis. Next base: position 187,841,809 of record NC_090319.1, on the reverse strand, counting down.
ACACATGCCTGTGTGTATTAGTGATCACAAGCATATGTGGGTGGTAGTAAACGAAGGAGAATAACCAAAGAAAATTATGTTACGAGGGGGGGGGGGGGGGAGGTATATTTAGGCCTGTGGCCTAAACATACCGGCCCCCTTGCCGTAAGCAACAAAGAAAAAAAATGAAAAAAAAGAATGCCACGTGATCGCACATCCAGTAAGGCGCTGTAACGAGAGATAGGCCTAACCAAGGACTGTATTTGATTAGTGTCTTTATCACCAAAAATAGATCAGTCAAAACTGATTTGTGTATTGCCGCAAGTGAGAATAATAAATTCTTCAATTTTTTGTTTTAAAAATTGTATTAGAACTAAGCCTATTGGCCACCCAAACACCAACAACAATATGTGTGTATGAAACTAAGTGCACATCGTGCTATAGCAACAAACTAAATTGCAAACGTATTGCAAGTGAAAATAAGTGCAAGTGATTAAATTAAATTTACAGGTTTCTGAATAAGTAACCTTAACAGATCGAATTTTTGTGCTGTGGATTAAATGAATTTTTTCAGATAAATCCTGCAAAGGTGAAAGTAGAAAAGTGGCGCAAAGCAGAGTTTGAGGTTATGTTGACCTTTTAGAGCAGTGTTGTGCTACCTTGAGCTGTGTCCGGACAATCTTACCGTGGGTGGGGGATTGTTCCAGATAGTCACAAGGCGTGATGCACAAACTTTAAATAACTGCGTTACGCGCCTTTTTTCCACGACATATAAAATTTTCACTTCTCAAAATCACTTGCACGGTTTAATATAAATCAACACTTTACAACAATTTATTATTTTATTTGAAATTTTTATTAAAAAGGCAAAAGAAAACCCTACTTAGCACGGAATATTTATAAACCACGTACCTTTCAATAAATTGGAAATAAAATGTGATTTGGTATTGTGTCTTCCTCGAATGTTGTTTGTATCACCAAGAAATTGTAGTTATTACTTTTTGTGTGTGCCATTATTATTATCACGATTGTAACGAACTGCTTCTTCGATGTTCTCTAAACGAGTGGAGTGGACTGTATTTTAAAATATCTGGATCTCTTATTTTCGGCGAAGAAGGACCATGAACAAATGCGTGGTGGCAACGGCGCGCACCCACGTATTTGTTATAGATTGATTAAGGCGAAAAAAGGAAGAAAATAAGAACACCAAAAGGTTTCGCGTTAATAAAAAAAGGAATTCACAGTCTGTTTTTATTTAATGTATATGAATACAACAAGTGTTAAGAAAGATTTTAACATGTGTTTTGAAAATTAAAATATTAAATATATTTATATTAAATTTACACTTACGTGAACGTGGGATAACGTGTACCTTCGCTGGCTGCTGGATTCAAAGAGCACGAGCCTCTTTGCGACATGAGCCGATGAACCCACGATACAGCGCCTTCGTTGGGTTTCCCGGCAACAAAGTTGCTGTACCGCGGGCTCACAGCGGTAAAAATCTAAGATACATACGTACTACCACTCACACATGCCTGTGTGTATTAGTGATCACAAGCATACGTGGGTGGTAGTAAACGAAGGAAAATAACCAAAGAAAATTATATTACGAGGGGGGGGGGGGAGATATATTTAGGCCTGTGGCCTAAACAATTAACGAAAACGAGGTACAGAACACACTTGATGCATTAAATTCTTTCAATAGATATATTAAATTTACTACTGAGCTCGAAAACGAAGTCTAATTACCATACCTGGACTCAATCGTAATAAGACAAGGTAACTAAGTAAAGCTAAAGTGGTATAAGAAACCTATGGCATCAGGACGAATCATCAATTATAATTCTAAACATCCAAAAACGATGATAATTAATACAGCGAGAGCATGTATTCGACGAATGTTACAAATATCTGACGACACGTACCACAGAGAAATTAAGACTGAAATTAGAATGACATTAAAAAATAATGACTTTCCGGATAGTATTATAAATTCTTTAATAAAAATAGCGGTATCAGAAACCCAAAATCAAGTAGTAGACAAGCCAAAGATATTCAAGTCAGTAGTATATGTACCACAATTATCAGAGCGGTTTACGAAATCAGATTGCTACAGCAAAAGCGAAATAAAAAGAGCCCATAAACAAGTAAACACACTAAATCACATTTTTAATAGAACAAAGGCAAAAATACCAACCGCAGAAAGAAGCAATATTATATTGTAACGAATTTACTTGCAAATCCTCTTATTTGCAATCCTCTGCTAAGTTCGAATCACTAAACTGTTGAATAAATAACTCCAATTTGTAATAATGCAAAATGGCCTTTATTAAGGTACTTCACAATAACACTCAAACTGTGCAACGAATAGCTTGCTTAATAACCAAACTGATTGATACCTCAAATGAAACTCTACCATACAAAATAGTACTGATTTTGCTCGCTAGATAGCGTCTTAGTCGAAACTGCTTGACAACTCAAATCAAACTGAATTCCAGCGTCTCTACAATTGTCGCCTTTTATACACTTTGATTTCAACCTTCGCATCTTCTAGGCGCTTCCAGAATCTACTAGTCCAGCAGCTCTCAAACTTCTCAGCTGTAACTACAATTGCACAATTTTATAGTTTTCTCATTGCATACTTATAGGAGTATCTCAGATATATGCATGTGTTTGTGCATTGACTCTCCGCTGCTCGTATACGTACATGGTACATATGTGTAGACGCAATTATTGTTTCGTTTATGTAGATACATAGTGATTGATCTATGGATGTGAATTCACGTCACTGCTTAGCATCGGCTTAGAGACAGCAGCACCCCTTATATTCGTAACACTGCCCTCCACCTAAATCTGATCGTTCCGATCAGACAAATCTCTAGATCTAAACGCTGCTAGCATCGCCAAATGTACCACTCTTCTAATTCGTGATTTCTCAATTGCTTGAATGCGGTAGACGACATCACTGATCGTCTTCACAACTCTGTATGGGCCTTCCCAACTGCACCGATATTTGGATGGAACACCTTTCCGCCGGTGAGGGTTGTATAGCAGTACCAGATCTCCCTCCCGGAAACCTTCCAAATTATTTTCCTTGTCGTACCTGTATTTCATCTTACTACTCATTATCCTGGATCGTTCCCTCGCACTCTGTTGCTTGGCCAATAAATTCGCAGAGCTTGATCTTGGTGGATTGGCTTTGCATCATAAGTATCGTCTTGACGTTTCACAGCAGTAATACGCGCTGGCTTAAAACCACCCTTGCATTCTTTCTCGGAAATTCGTTGCTTCGTTTTCCTGCGTCTTTTAATTTTTGTCAATGGCAGTGCTTCTCTCGCAGGTACTTTTGGTTTTGCTTTATTTGGCCCATTCGACCTATTAACCTTTGCCTTTGAGTTCCGTGGTTTTTGTCGAGTCTTCTTAACCAGTTCTCGATTACTTGTTAACTGAAGTTAAGTGGTATATCCTGGTTCTCATAACGCATCACCCTTCTCTGCATATCGATCTTGATGGCATGGTCAACCAAGAAGTCCACTCCCAATATGACTTCTTCAACGCTCTTCCCCACAACGAATTTGTGTAGAACCGTGACCTTTCCAATCAAGACTTCACATATCACTTCTCCCTGAACTTGGTTATACTTGCCAGTGGTCGTACGCAACTTTGCTCCAGGTAACGGTTTTATTCTCCTGTTGACCAAGTCAGATCGGATCAAGGAATGAGATGCGCCCGTATCTACAGTCAGTACACGTTCTTTACCATCCACATTCCCTCTGACGGTAAGACTGGTTGATTTCCTTCCAATTTGCGACACAGATATCACAGGACATTCAATGGCCGGGGCGAGTTTTCGTTCTTTACATTCGACACGCTCTTGCTCATTTCCGCCGGCTTTGCGTTTACGGCCACCCACATTGTTGGAACTATTAGGACCAAGATCGCAACGACGTGCAATGTGACGGGACTTCCCGCATTTAAAGCATTTGATAACTTTTTCAGTCCGCTTTTGCGATCCTTTCAGCGCCTCCAATATTGCGTCTACCGACTCTGGCCTTTCTACTTCCACACGGCGTGCTTTGAAAACTGGCTTACACAGAAGCGACGCTGTTTCCTGAATCAGAGCTTGTGACACCGTTTCTGCGAATGTTGGCTTTGGGTTTGCGTATGTAGCTCGCTTTGTTCCGACGTCCCGTATGCCATTTATAAAGCTCTGAATATTTACCCGTTCAGTGTATTCCACGGGTGCGTCCGCATTCGCTAAAAGTGCTAGCCTTTCAATATCCGACGCAAACTCTTGCAATGTTTCACCAGGCCTCTGGAAGCGGTTCAGCAACTCCATTTGGTATATCTGTCTCCTATGCTCAGTTCCGTACCGTCTCTCTAGAGCGCCCATCAATGCTCCATAACAGTTCCGTTCGCCCTCTGGAATGGTTTGTAAAATCTCAGCTGCAGGCCCTTTCAACGCCATGAACAGTGCAAGTGCAGCAACTTTATCTTCAGCATTCCAGTTGTTCACTGCTGCGGTCTTCTCAAACTGTAGCTTAAAGACCTGAAAAGGAACAGAGCCGTCAAAAGATGGTGTTTTTACCTTTGGGTTACTCGTTGAAACTGCTGGGCGATTTATTTGCAACTCCTGTATACGACCTCTCAAAGCTTCTATCTCGGAATCAATTTTGTCCTCGAGCTGCACAATTTTTGTATCCTCTGCTTCCAGCTTTGATATTACCCTTATCTCCTGTGCCTCCAGCTGCGAGGATATGCGGGCCTCCTGTGCTTTCAACTGCTCAGCCAAATGAGATGACATATATGTCTTTTGCTCTTCCAGTTGATTTTCCATCTTGGGTGTAATCTGTGTCGACATTTCGGAAATGCGCGTCTCCTGTGCTTCAATCTTAGATGTTATGCGTATTTCTTGCGATTCCATCTGTGATGACATATACGTTTTCTGCTGTTCCATCTTCGATGTTATGCGTGTCTCCTGCGATTCCAGTTGAGATGCCACTGTCGATGTTTGAGCAGTTATTGCAGCCAGTATCATGTTCAAGTCTGTGCTCGTAACTGTCTGCGATGTTTCGTTTTTCCCTTCAATTTTTGTTGTTGCTTCGTCCCCATCAGGATAAAAGACAAACTCGTCCACATCAATTCCTTGCGACTCCATTACCTCTCGTAGCCGTGCTTGAAGTTCGATCTTATTGCCGGTTGTATTTAATCCACGGTTCTCCAACTCCTTTTTCAGTTGCTGGATCTTCAATTCACTGAACTTTGTCATGTCCTTGTTGTCCTCTGGAATTTATTCAACAATTCCTCTTCTTACACCAATTGAATTTACTTGCAAATCCTCTTATTTGCAATCCTCTGCTAAGTTCGAATCACTAAACTGTTGAATAAATAACTCCAATTTGTAATAATGCAAAATGGCCTTTATTAAAGTACTTCACAATAACACTCAAACTGTGCAACGAAAGCTTGCTTAATAACCAAACTGATTGATAGCTCAAATGAAACTCTACTATACAAAATAATACTGCTCTTGCTCGCTAGATAGCGTCTTAGTCGAAACTGCTTGACAACTCAAATCAAACTGAATTCCAGCGCATCTACAATTGTCGCCTTTTATACTCTTTGATTTCAACCTTCGCATCTTCTAGGCGCTTCCAGTATCTACTAGTCCAGCAGCTTTCAAACTTCTCAGCTGTAACTACAATTGCACAATTTTATAGTTTTCTCATTGCATACTTATAGGAGTACCTCAGATATATGCATGCGTTTGTGCATTGACTCTCCGCTGCTCGTATACGTACATGGTACATATGTGTAGACGCAATTATTGTTTCGTTTATGCAGATACATAATGATTGATCTATGGATGTGAATTCACGTCACTGCTTAGCATCGGCTTAGAGACAGCAGTACCCCTTATATTCGTAACAATATATAAAATACCCTGCAAAGGTAATAGCAATGAATCTTGTAACAAGTTTTATGTAGGAACTACAAAATCGAAATAAAAAAACAGATTAGCGCAACATAAATCTGACTTTAAATATTGAAACAAACACAGAACCACAAAACGGCCCTAATGGCCCATTGTGCAAGCAACGAACGCTCACCAAACTTTGATGAAGCTTCTGTGCTCCAACAAGAAAAACAATACAAGAAGAGATTCACATTAAAAATACTGCACATAATCAGCACACCGACAGACAAGAGAATAAATTACAAATGTGATGTAGAGAACGTAGCACAGGCGTACAGATTTTTGTTACCAAAAAAAAAATAGTTAGTATTATACTCCACGTTAAGTAGTACAAACGTGTAAATAAATGTATGTACATATTTGAATAATTTGTTGTAATGTAAAATATTTATTATATAATGTTTTATGTTGTTATTAGTTTGTCCTGAAGACGATTACCGACGGTAATTCGAAATATATTGACAGAACGAAAAAACTTGTGTTTTATTAGTTTTTGCAAGAAAAACATAGACCTCGAGCCAGCAAATTGGAATGTTATTTTCAATTTAAATATTAAATAAACATTCGCTCTAAAGGCTTGGTTTCCTCCAACAGCGGTACCGCTATGCCACGACGCTTTTTTTTTGGAAATTACGAACAGTTATGGCGAACGAGTCGCAAAAGTTAATTTTACATTTTTGCATGTTTTTTCAGTTTCTTTTTAATAAACTCACAAGAAAGAAATTTCAATTGAGTAATGTTGTTTATTTTATAAATAATTTGACATATTTTACAAAATGTTCATCGCTTTGACAATAGTGGTGGGGAAAAACAGTGATGAACGAGTTTCACCGTCATGACGGCCGCAATATTTTATGCCCTGCCGCTATATTACGGTACGGTGAAGTTCACCGTCTTCTTAGTTTACACATAATTACTTTTACACTGCAACATTTTTGACAACATACTCTACCGCTTTTCGAGAAAACCAAGCCTTAAGGACCCATTACTCATACTTAGCATAGACTTGACTTCACCTGAGAACTGACACTTTCAGTTCTGTTAAATGAACATTGCATGTTACTGATTACTCAAAACTTAGCAACACTTAACTTGACTTAGAAGTCTGTTGAATTTGGATTTTCTATGCAAGTTCTAAGTGACGTTCACCTTTTTAGATGCCATTTGTTTATTTCCATTTCATTTTGAGATTTTGTCATACAAATTGACATTTACTTAAGAATTAATTTCAAACCGGACGCTTTATTCCAGAAAATGTAAGTTATGCTTGCTCATATTGTAACGAATTTAGTGAAACTCCGCTTATTTTACACCTTCTACTAACGTTCGTATCGCTAAATTGTTGAATAAATAACTCCAAAATTCAATTATGAAAAATGGTCTTTATTAGACTACTTTGACAGTACAATGACACTTGTACTTCGCAACCAATAGTGTGCTTAAATCAAACTATTGCTGCTTACTCAGCTTTCGCTCCTTTTATACTCTCTGCTGTCTCGTTTGCATTTATTCTTCTAGAATTTACTACTTGGATACCTGCTATAAACTTACCAGCTATAAACTACAGATACACGTTTATAGCCTCTCGCATAGCCATATGCGCGTGTATATGTGAGTAATGATAATTGCATACTTTTGTGAGTATCTCAGATATATGCATGTGTTTGTGCATATCTCTCCGCTGGTTGTATGTAGATATGTGTAGACGTAATGATTGATTTGTTTATGTAAATACAAGTGACTGCTTAGTATCGGCTTAGAGGTGATAGTATCCCTTAGTGTTGCTAATATTCGTCTCAATAAGATTTATTAAGTTTAGTATGATTTATTAAGCAATATTTTCTCCTTTCTTAGAATGATGAACGACGAAGGATTAAGTGAATTGGCGCGCGAGCAGGACTTGCTCTACGATAATCGCAAACGTCAAGCTGTATAGTTGATTTGTATCAGAGCTCTTGTCTTTTTTATACTCAGTTGAGCAGAGCTCACAGAGTATATTAAGTTTGATTGGATAACGGTTGGTTGTACATATATAAAGGAATCGAGATAGATATAGACTTCCATATATCAAAATAATCAGGATCGAAAAAAAATTTGATTGAGCCATGTCCGTCCGTCCGTCCGTCCGCCCGTTAACACGATAACTTGAGTAAATTTTGAGGTATCTTGATGAAATTTGGTATGTAGTTTCCTGAGCACCCATCTCAGATCGTTATTTAAAATGAACGATATCGGACTATAACCACGCCCACTTTTTCGATATCGAAAATTTCGAAAAACCTAAAAATTGCGATAATTCATTACAAAAGAGAGGTAAAGCGATGAAACTTGGTAGATGAGTTGAACTTATGACGCAGAATAGAAAATTAGTAAAAGTTTGGACAACGGGCGTGGCACCGCCCACTTTTAAAAGAAGGTAATTTAAAACTTTTGCAAGCTGTAATTTGGCATTTGTTGAAGATATCATGATGAAATTTGGCAGGAACGTTACTCCTATTACTATATGTACGCTTAATAAAAATTAGCATAATCTGAGAAGGACCACACCCAATTTAAAAAACAAAATTTTTTTAAAGAAAAATTTTAACAAAAAATTTAATATCTTTACAGTATATAAGTAAATTATGTCAACATTCAACTCCAGTAATGATATAGTGCAAAGAAATACAAAAATAAAAGAAAATTTCAAAATGGGCGTGGCTCCGCCCTTTTTCATTTAATTTGTCTAGGATACTTTTAACGCCATAAGTCGAACAAAAATTAACCAATCCTTTTGAAATTTGGTAGGGGCATAGATTTTATGACGTTAACTCTTTTCTGTGAAAATGGGCGAAATCGGTTGATGCCACGCCCAGTTTTTATACACAGTCTTCCGTCTGTCCTTCCGCATGGCCGTTAACACGATAACTTGAGCAAAAATCGACATATCTTTAATGAAATTAGTTCACGTGCTTACTTGAACTCACTTTATCTTGGTATGAAAAATGAAAGAAATCCGATTATGACCACGCCCACTTTTTCGATATCGAAAATTACGAAAAATGAAATAAAATGCCATAATTCTATACCAAATACGAAAAAAGGGATGAAACATGGTAAGATAATTGGATTGTTTTATTGAAGCGAAATATAACTTTAGAAAAACTTTATAAAATGGTTGTGACACCTACCATATTAAGTAGAAGAAAATGAAAAAGTTCTGCAGGGCGAAATAAAAAACCCTTAAAATCTTGGCAGGTATTACATATATAAAGAAATTAGCGGTATCCAACAGTTGATGTTCTGGGTCACCCTGGTCCACATTTTGGTCGATATTTGGAAAACGCCTTCACATATACAACTAGCACCACTCCCTTTTAAAACTCTCATTAATACCTTTAATTTGATACCCATATCGTACAAACTAATTCTAGTGTCACCCCTGGTCCACCTTTATGGCGATATCTCGAAAAGGCGTCCACCTATAGAACTAAGGCCCACTCCCTTTTAAAATACTCATTAACTCCTTTCGTTTGATACCCATATCGTACAAACATATTCTAAAGTCACCCCTGGTCCAACTTTATGGCGATATCTCGAAAAGGCGAACACCTATAGAACGAAGGCCCACTCCCTTTTAAAAATACTCATTAACACCTTTCATTTGATACCCATATCGCACTAACAAAGTCTAGAGTCACCCCTGGTCCACCTTTATTGCGATACCTCGAAAAGGCGTCCACCTATAGAACTAAGGCCAACTCCCTTTTAAAATACTCATTAACTCCTTTCGCTTGATACCCATATTGCACAAACGAATTCTAGAGTCACCCCTGGCCCACTTTTATGGCGATATCTCGAAACGGCGTCCACCTATGGAACTAAGGATTACTCCCTTTTAAAATACTCATTAACACCTTTCTTTTGATACCCATATTGTACAAACAAATTCTAGGGTCACCCCTGGTCCACCTTTATGGCGATATCTCGAAACGGCGTCCACCTATGGGACTAAGGATTACTCCTTTTAAAATACTTATTAACACCTTTCTTTTGATATCCATATTGTACAAAAAAATTCAAGGGTCACCCCTGGTCCACCTTTATGGCGATATCTCGAAACGGCGTCCACCTATGGAACTAAGGATTACTCCCTTTTAAAATACTCATTAACACCTTTCTTTTGATACCCATATTGTACAAACAAATTCTAGAGTCACCCCTGGTCCACCTTTATGGCGATATTTCGAAAATGCGACCACCTATACAACAACCACCACTCCCTTTTAAAATACTCATTAACTCATTTCGTTTGATACCCATATTGCACAAACGAATTCTAGAGTCACCCCTGGCCCACCTTTATGGCGATATCTCGAAACGGCGTCCACCTATGGAACTAAGGATTACTCCCTTTTAAAATACTCATTAACACCTTTCATTTGTTACCCATATCGTACAAACATATTCTAAAGTCACCCCTGGTCCACCTTTATGGCGATATCTCAAAAAGGCGAACATCTATAGAACGAAGGCCCACTCTCTTTTAAAAATACTCATTAACACCTTTCATTTGATACCCATATCGTACTAACAAAGTCTAGAGTCACCCCTGGTCACACCTTTCTTGCGATATCTCGAAAAGGCGAACATCTATAGAACGAAGGCCCACTCCCTTTTAAAAATACTCATTAACACCTTTCATTTGATACCCATATCGTACTAACAAAGTCTAGAGTCACCCCTGGTCACACCTTTATTGCGATATCAAGAAAAGGCGTCCACCTATAGAACTAAGGCCCACTCCCTTTTAAAATACTCATTAACTCCTTTCGTTTGATACCCATATTGCACAAACGAATTCTAGAGTCACCCCTGGCCCACCTTTATGGCGATATCTCGAAACGGCGTCCACCTATGGAACTAGGGATTACTCCCTTTTAAAATACGCATTAACACCTTTCATTTGATACCCATATCGTACAAACATATTCTAAAGTCACCCCTGGTCCACCTTTATGGCGATATCTCGAAAAGGCGAACATCTATAGAACGAAGGCCCACTCCCTTTTAAAAATACTCATTAACACCTTTCATTTGATACCCATATCGTACTAACAAAGTCTAGAGTCACCCCTGGTCACACCTTTATTGCGATATCTCGAAAAGGCGTCCACCTATAGAACTAAGGCCCACTCCCTTTTAAAATACTCATTAACTCCTTTCGTTTGATACCCATATTGCACAAACGAATTCTAGAGTCACCCCTGGCCCACCTTTATGGCGATATTTCGAAACGGCGTCCACCTATGGAACTAAGGATAACTCCCTTTTAAAATACTCATTAACACCTTTCTTTTGATACCCATATTGTACAAACAAATTCTAGAGTCACACCTGGTCCACCTTTATGGCGATATTTCGAAAATGCGACCACCTATACAACAACCACCACTCCCTTTTAAAACCCTCATTAATACCTTTAATTTGATACCCATATCGTAAAAACACATTCTAGAGTCACCCCTGGTCCACCTTTATGGCGATATTTCGAAACGGCGTCCACCTATAGAACTAAGGCCCACTCCCTTTTAAAATACTCATTAACACCTTTCGTTTGATGCCCATATTGTACAAACAAATTCTAGGGTCACCCCTGGTCCACCTTTATGGCGATATCTCGAAACGGCGTGCACCTATGGGACTAAGGATTACTCCCTTTTAAAATACTTATTAACACCTTTCTTTTGATACCCATATTGAACAAACAAATTCTAGGGTCACCCCTGGTCCACCTTTATGGCGATATTTCGAAACGGCGTCCACCTATGGAACTAAGGATTACTCCCTTTTAAAATACTCATTAACACTTTTAATTTGATACCCATATCGTACAAACGCATTCTAGAGTCACCCCTGGTCCACCTTTATGGCGATATCTCGAAAAGGCGACCAACTATACAACAACCACCACTCCCTTTTAAAACCCTCACTAATACCTTTAATTTGATACCCCTATCGTACAAACACATTCTAGAGTCAACCCTGGTCCACCTTTATGGCGATATTTCGAAACGGCATCCACCTATAGAACTAAGGCCTACTCCCTTTTAAAATACTCATTAACACCTTTCGTTTGATGCCCATATTGTACAAACAAATTCTAGGGTCACCCCTGGTCCACCTTTATGGCGATATCTCGAAACGGCGTCCACCTATGGGACTAAGGATTACTCCCTTTTAAAATACTTATTAACACCTTTCTTTTGATACCCATATTGCACAAACGAATTCTAGAGTCACCCCTGGCCCACCTTTATGGCGATATCTCGAAACGGCGTCTACCTATGGAACTAAGGATTACTCCCTTTTAAAATACTCATTAACACCTTTCTTTTTATACCCATATTGTACAAACAAATTCTAGAGTCACACCTGGTCCACCTTTATGGCGATAAGGTAAATGCACCTTTTTACGGGCTAGTCCATATTTCCGTTCTATTTTGTTAACGAATTTCTTTACTTAAAAAATAAGACTATGGCTTACTTTGTGAACACAATTTTTATTTTAAATTATTGTGAAATTAAGAAATTATGAGTTCTGAGAAAAACAGGGATAAGCCCATTTCAGCTTTGAAAATATTTGAACTTATCAGTGGGCATTTGGCATTCAGTGAAGATAAACGCAAAAATCAGTGGTTTTCTTAGTAAAAGTGTTAAGGATTCATCGCTACTTTCATAAGCTTTTTTAAACAAACTGGTAGGTAGGTAGGTTGAACTGGCCGGTCCATGAGGACCTCACATAGACTGCTTGAGTCCGTAGTGTTACCAGAAGTTTGTTTTAACGACCAAACTGAAAAACCCTATCAAAAACCAGGACCTATGTTATAGGACTTAAGCCACTTGCTGCTTCTAGATCTGACAGCTGTATCACTCCTAATAGCTGGAGTCTTAGCCTGGCAAGTGCAGGGCACGAGCACAGAACGTGCTCGATCGTTTCCTCCTCCAACCCGCACTTCCTACACCTGCTATCACTGACCAAGCCTAATTTAAAGGCATGTGACGCCAGAAGGCAGTGTCCAGTCAGAATACCCGTCATGAGTCTACAGTCCTCTCTTTTTAATGATAGAAGCAACTGTGTTAGTCTAAGGTTGTAAGACCTACACATAATCTTCGACACTTTACAGCCCCGCGCTTAAACCCACGCCTTTTCTGCTTGGTCGATAATGTGCACCTCTCGCCTTCGCTTAATCTCGCCCAATCTAATTGGGACGTCTACGGAGCAAGCTTCAAGGGATGCGCCCTTTTTAGCTAATTCGTCCGCTTTTTCATTCCCATCTATTCCCATATGCCCTGGGACCATATAGATGTATGCTTCTCCCTGTCCCGATTCTCTCCAGAGACTGCTTACACTATAACACGCATTTAGATGCTGTGCTATGCGAGATTATTGCCTTAATTGCTGCTTGACTGTCAATATAAAAGTTAACACGGTTGCAGCTTAAGCTATTCTCTTCCAGGGTTTCTACTGCTTTGGTTACGGCTAATATTTCCGCTTGGAAAATGCTACAGTAATCCGGCAGCCAGTAGGATCTGCTTAATTCCGGATCAGCGCAGTATACCGCAGACCCTACTCCTTCCACTATTTTGGAACCATCGGTGTACACATGTATCGCCTCGTCCGCCATTTGCGCACCCTTGCGCCAACCGTCCACCTCTATTGTGGCCTTAAGATCTCCCTCAAAGTGCAGGTAGGGAATCATGTAGTCTGTTCGTCTTGTGACTGAGGACGCTATACTACTATGGCCATATGGTCGGCGCTCAAGCTGCCCCGAAGCATCGAGCCTGGTTGCGGTCGTTAACGCTTTGTTCTTTGCTACCAGGTCTACAGGTGGAATGTGCAGAATGGCATACAGTGCAGCCGTCGGGGTTGCTTTCAGGGCTCCCCTAATGCAAAGCATCGATAGTCTGCATACGCCCTCTAATTTTTTGAGGTATGTTGTTTTTTGTGTGGCTTTCCACCAAACAAGAACTCCATAGTATAGAATAGGGCTTACAATCGCTGTCAAAACCCAATGAGAAAGAGAGGGCGATAGGCCCCACGTACACCCCAGCATTCTTTTACATGCATAGAGTGCCGTTGAGGCCTTATTGACCCTCTCCTCCACGTTGAGCTTCCATGACAGCTTACTGTCTAGGATGATTCCTAGATATTTTGTGCAAGGTTTCTCCTGTAAGGTCACCGCTCCTAACTTAGGCCTGGTCCAATTTGGGACCTTGTACCTCTTTGTAAACAAGACCATATCCGTCTTCTCCGCATTGACTTTCAGCCCGACATTAGATACCCAGGTATGAATATCCCGAAGCGCCTGATCCATCAAAGAACTAATCGTTGGAAGGCATTTTCCACTTATGACAATTGCAACGTCATATGCGTAAGCCGTAAGTTTTACGGGTCCCTCATCCAATTGCCTGAGCAGTTGGTTGATGACCAGTGTCCACAGCAGAGGTGATAGCACCCCTCCCTGCGGCGTGCCCCTGTCCACTGATTTCGTGGCCTCGTACAATCCCCATTGTGATGTAATCTTCCTGCAATTTAACATGCAGCCGATCCATCTGATTAAGGCAGGATGTACTTTAATGTAATTAAGACCATCCATAATCGCCCATTTTGCAACATTATTGAAAGCCCCGGCAATGTCCAAGAAGACTCCTAGAGCATACTCCTTATATTCCAGGGATTTCTCTATGCTTATTACCACCCTATGCAATGCGGTGTCTACCGACTTGCCTTTGGTGTACGCATGCTGTGTTGTGGAGAGCAGCTTTTCATCCACGTTGGACTTTATGTACACATCTATCAGCCTCTCAAAGGTTTTGAGCAGAAATGATGTTAAGCTAATGGGTCTATAGTCTTTGGGATACACGTGACCGATCTTCCCCGCCTTTGGTAGAAAAGCTACACGAGCAGTTCTCCAAGAGTGCGGTACATGATTCAGTCTTATGCACCCATCGAATATTATTTGAAGCCATTCCACGACCGCCCTACTTGAGACTTGTAGCATGGCCGGGAATATACCATCTGGGCCCGGCGATTTAAACTTAGAAAACGTCTTCACTGCCCACTCGATCTTGGTATCGGTCACCAAGCCCGGCACCACTAGCTCCGTGATCGAAGTGTGAGTGATGTCTGCTGGTTCTTCTAAACCGTCTCCCGATGGGAAATGTGTATCGAAAAGCACCTCAAGGGATTCCTCACTATCACGTGACCATTCCCCGTTCTCTTTCTTTATTAGTCCCTGGACTATGTTTCCCTTTGCTAGGACTTTTTTTCAACCGTGCTGTTTCACTGGAGCACTCTATGTCCGTACAGAAACTTTTCCATGAGTTTCTCTTCGCCCTGGTAATTTCACGCTTGTAGATCCTCAGTAGATCCCTGTACTCGTCCCGACACGCTTCGCTTTCCGCGGTCTTTGCGAGTTTAAACATTTCTTTTACCTGTCTTCTTAGAAGACTCAGCTCATTGCTCCACCATGGCGGCTTTGCTTTTCCTCTGAATCTTCTTAGAGGGCAAGCTTTGTTATACGCAGTCATAAGCGTCCTTGTTAGGAATTCATTCGACTCCTCCAGTTCCTCTACATTAGCAACCTCTTTGGGTTGTCCCAGTTTCGTTCCTACATGTTTCTGGAATTTAGTCCAATTCGTTGCCCTAGGGTTTCTAAAGATTCCTCCCTTCTCTACCCTCTTTAGTGGGATGCTGAAGCTTATATACGCATGGTCGGAGAAGGATGGTCTATCGAGAACCATCCAATCATACCTTGATATATCACGCTCGGAGCTCAATGTAATATCCAGAACATTGCTGGATGTTGGACCAATGTGTGTAGGAACATTTCCCCTGTTGGCTATCTGCAAATTGGTTTGCAGGATGTAACAAAATAGAGATTCGCCTCTCTCGTTCGTATCTGCTCCTCCCCACGCATTGTGGTGCGCATTTGCATCTGCACCTATGACCAACCGCCCTTTGCGCCCTTGCTCCTGTACTAGCCTTTTGCACTCCATCGGGGGAACCTCCGCAGCATGGGCCATGTAGCAGGACGCCAGGATAAATGCCTGCTTATTCTTTTGCTCAACGGCCACCGCTACGAGATCCTCGGTGGTGTAATTAGGCAGCATATATGAATGCAGCTGTTTCCTTACCATTACTACAGCTCGCACCCGTCCTTCCGTTTGTGCGTAGTAAACGCCAAACCCGCGCGCGCTAAGTCCAGAAACCTTTCCTCCCGATGAGAGCCACGGCTCCTGGATCAGCGCCACGTCAAACGAACCCTCCTCAAGGGTTAGGAGGAGTTCGCTCGACGCCACTTTACTGTGTTGGAGGTTTATCTGTAGGACTCGCAGCACCATTGGGCTGTTTGTCCCCCTCCAGCACCTTCGTCTTGACGTCGTCGTCCTCCTCTTGCCCTTTTGGTTTAGAGTATTCGAGGCGCCCTTCAGCCCCTCGTGAATGTTGTGCCGTGTGTTCCTCTGTGCGAGTCACAGCACCATTTAGCGTTTGGTCCTCTTCTAGCACGTTCGTGGTGACGTCGGGGACCTCCACCTGTCTTTTTTCCCTTAGGCTTCTGAGGTCCTTTTCGACTTCGCCCACTTCCAGCGTGTTAGGATTTTTATCCTCGGGACTTCTTTTCCTGAGTCGCATGTAAATTTTGCCAGTGCCAAAGGACATTTTGCCAAGCTGCGTGTACAAAATATCCTCCGCCTGCTTGTTTATTTGGAAGATGTAGAACTGACCATCCTCGGTAGGCCGAGATACAGTAAGTACCTTCCAATCCTGTGTCGGTATGTTCGGATTCTGATTCTGCAGAAGTCGCAGTGTATCCTCCGACTTCATCACGCATGGTATCCATACCTTAACTTTTGGTACCGTGGGGATTTGCGCTTTATCCACCACCTCAAACCGCGCGTTCGTGCCTTGCCTTTGGAGGTTTGGAACGACTTCCTCCAGCCACCGCAAGCTCGCGATGTTGTCGCACGCTATCATCTTCACACCATTATACCATCCCCCCGAATCAAAGGTTGGAAGGGGCTTACTTGGTTGTTCCCGCATCATCTTAAGCATTAAGCTAATAAGCTCCCTTTCCACAGATCTCCACCTTTCAGTAGTCATTTGTCCGAACGGACTGCTACGATCAACCAGCGCCACAGTCAGTGACTGCTTTGCCACATCACTCATCTTCTCGGGAAAAGCAGGAGTCTTAGTGTTATCTCCCTTTGGAACCTCCGAGAACACCGGAGTCTTCGCGTTAACTCCCTTTAGCGCCTCCGAGAAAGCCGGAGTCTTAGCGTTATCTCCCTTTGGCTTATCTCCTACTTCCGTATGTGGAACTTCCCTCTGACTGGCAGCTTTCGAGGTAGTTGCTACCTCGCTATTGGAACCCATCTGTCTTACAGCTTTGGGCCTACTTGTCTTGTCTATGCGACTGCCCTGCCTCGCGGCTCTAGGACTGGGTCCTTTCTGCCTCTTGAAAGCAGGCTTGTCGCCTTCTGCCGAACGTTGCCTCTTCATTCTGCCATTCGACGCTTCTTCCTCCTCGTACCGGTTGCAGAACCGAGGGTTTCTCGCAGCATACCTTTTGAACTGCCTTCGACCTACTTCTACCGCTTCATGGGCCCATTCCAAGCGCTCGATCTCCACTTCTGTTGGGTCGACCACTGCTCCCAAGCGTTGTACAATTCTTAGTGCTGCACGGTACTGCGAGAGAGCTCTTTTACTTCCTCTGCTCCGTACCCTTCTCCACTCTTCTACTCCGTTTTCATTTGTGTGCTTCTCCAACACGGAGTTCATTGAATCAGCACTACTCTCGCTCCCCGAGTCCGACGCATCGCTTAATTCGTATTTGTCGTCCCTGGATTGCGACTCAGTCCTCCTCTTTACATCCTCCTTATTACGTTCAGGTAATGAGTTGTTCATCTTGGTCGTACGACCACCTGCCCGACAAGGCGGGCTCAGCGGTCCAGTATTATATACGGGGAAAGAACCGTCCGCCACAGCAGCGCCCCTTACTGCGGTAAGGCCATAAATACTTCCCGAGATGGCCCGGTATCGGGAAGGCTCCGTTCGAATACAGCCGAATTTATCCCCTGGCTGCAAATCGTCCAATAGGCACGGTCCGCATAACACCCTGGATTAGGGGTTGGCAGTTCTTGGTCACCGACATCCCGCCGCCCTCCTATGAGGCGAAACGGCGTAGATGTCAGTCCTAAACAGCTCCGCCTCATAGTCGGGCGCTATGGAGTTCGGCTAAGCCCTCACACCAACGACAAGGTGCCTACCCTAGTGAGGAAACAAACTGGTAAGTTTTTATAAAATGTTTTACCCATGAAATTAGAACTAAATGTATTAGATTTCTATTTTCGTAGTGAAAAATTAGTTTTTGTTATTGAAATACGTGAAAAACTGTGTTTTAAACTAAAACATAATAAGGTGCGCTCGTATTTCGAAGTGCTGCCAATTGCGTTATTAGAACGGAAATAGGAAAAGATGTTCTGTTTTTGTTTGTGGCTTATTTTTTTAAATAAATAAATTAAATATTTTTTTTTGAAATAGAGATATTACAAAACTTAATAAGGATCTCAAAATTACTAAACCGTTCCAATATATTCTGCAGACTTTTCTTGTTTTTAAAGTAAAAAGTTTTTAACTCTCAGCTAAAATAAGTCGAACAAGAAGTTAAATACGAACATAAAAAAACGTGTTTGAAAGGCATTTTAATGATAATTTACAGAATTTCCAAACTCATCGGGAAGAAACAGACTTGAAAAACGTATTCAGTTCGATAACCTATAGGTTTAAAAAGTATTTATTTAAAATAACCATACAACATAACTAGGCTCTTAATTTGTATATATTTTTCTAATTCCGTGCCATATAACGCAATTGAGAAGTTGTATATTGTAATTGCGGGACATATCTTTTTTCAGGTGTATTTTTTTAGAGACATAAACATTTTCGCTAAACTATGCCGAAATATACTCAGGAATCATTAAGATTAGCCCATGAGGCCATCAAATCATCTAAAATGACAGGTGACTGCCGTGCCACCTCGTAGGGCTGTATTTGTGTCCCGATTACACGCCTCGCTTACCGAAAATGACATTGCTCATTACGTTTGCTCTAAACTTGGTGTTGCACCCACTACTAACATCAATGTGTATAAATTTAACTTTAAATATGAGAGAGACATCTCCTCATTTAAAATATCCCTTTCAGATGAATATTTCGATAAGGTACTTGATTCCTCTTTTTGGCCCAAGCATACTGTGGTTCACTTGTTCACGAGAAAGGCGAGGGCCGAATCTGTTTTATTACAGCCAAAAAACGGTATGACGAACACAGTAATAACAACACAACGGTAATTGCTGATCTGTCCCGTCTTCTCATTAATTATCAAAATGTTCGTGGTTTACGATCAAAACTTGTTCCATTCTTCCTTAATTCTTTCAACTTTTCTGCACAAGTTGTAGCTTTTACGGAGGCCTGGCTAAAGCCTGATAATTACAATTCTGAGGTTTTTTCAAATAAATATGCTGTTTATCGGCGTGATCGCATCTCTAGAGCGGGAGGTGTCCTTATTGCTGTTGAATCTAACCTATCGTCCGAGTTGATTTCGCTGGACAATATCTCTCATATCGAATTCATAGCAGTTAGGCTTTCATTCGGTAGCTATAGCGTAATTGTTTGCTGTTCGTATATACCACCTCGTTCGGATATGGATGTTTATGCTAGTCATAGCTCGGCCATCTGTGATTTGCATTCGCAGTTGGGAGATAACGATCGACTTGTTGTTGTTGGTGACTTTAACTTACCAACAGTTAGTTGGGTTAATATAAGTGATTCAAACTTTTTAACTCCCACTGCTCAACATGAGTTTCTCAATTGCTTGTTAGACTCATCTCTGTTCCAAATAGTGGAAATAAAATGCTGGATTTAGTATTTGTGGATGGCTCGGTGGGTACTGCCCTTACGCAAATACCACCTTTATCCCTTCCAGAAGACCCTCTTCACCCTACGCCAGAGATATCACTTGATATCAGCCTACCCCGTAGGATTCAAGTACAGTCTCGTCCCCGATCTAGATGCTTCTACAAAACGAATTTCATTATGCTCAATGATCTGTTGGCTTCCCATGATTGGTCGGATCTCTATGCTTGCACTGATGTCGATTCGGCTATCTCTATATTTTACAGTACGCTTGATAGCTTCTTTGATACCTGCATTCCTACTCGCTATACCCTATGTTCGAATAAGCCCCCTTGGTTTTCAAGGCAACTTATCAGACTTAATAACATCAAATCTAGGCTTTATAAGAGGTTCAAGAAATCTGGAGCATCTGCAGACCTCTCTAAATATCTAATAGCTCGTTCTAAATTTCATCGTCTTAATCAGCTTTGTTATAAAAATTACTTGAGTTGTTGTAAAGCCCAATTTTTTAGAAATCCAAAAAAGTTTTACAGTTTCGTAAATTCAAAGCGGAAAACTTCAGGGTATCCTTCCTCATTAACCTTTGGAGGTAAAAAAGCTTGCACTGATGACGACGTTGCTGAACTATTTTCTGAGTTCTTTAAGTCCACGTATTCATCCAGTGGTTTTCATTCTGGTCAATATCCCTATTGCTTAGATAGCTCGAATTACATTAGGAATCCTGCTATTGATGGTAATATTGTTCTTCAGAGTCTTCAATCTTTGAAGCCCACCTTTTCTCCGGGACCGGACGGTGTTCCTAGTTGCGTGCTTAGGTACTGCGCCGAAAACATGTATGAGCCTATTTTAAAATTATTTGAGCTATCTCTGGGATCTGCGTCATGCCCGGCACTTTGGAAACAGTCTTTTATTATACCCCTGCATAAAAAAGGTAGTAGGTCAAAAGTTGAAAACTACAGGGGTATTGCTAAACTTTCAGTCATTCCTAAAGTCTTTGAACAGATTGTCACCAATCAACTGCAATATCAGTGTTCTAGTCTTTTATCTCCATGCCAACACGGTTTTATTCGTCAAAGGTCAACCACTACAAATTTGCTTGTATTCACCTCTATAGTTATGGAAGGATTTTTAGCGAACAAGCAAACGGATGTCATCTACACGGACTTCAGCAAAGCATTTGATACCGTCAACCACGAGTTGCTTATTCATAAGCTTGATTTACTAGGCTTTCCGTTTCAC
The DNA here is from genome assembly GCF_040869045.1 of Eurosta solidaginis. NCBI lineage: Eukaryota > Metazoa > Arthropoda > Insecta > Diptera > Tephritidae > Eurosta > Eurosta solidaginis. Next base: position 187,820,654 of record NC_090319.1, on the reverse strand, counting down.
CTATTAATGTGGCTGAAAAGCTATCTTTCTAACCGGACCCAAAAAGTCCTGTTCAAGTGCAATCTGTCGGAATCGTTCGGAGTTTCCTCCGGCGTACCCCAGGGAAGTCATCTAGGCCCTTTGCTCTTTGCCCTTTTCATTAATGACTTGCCACAGACAATATTATATTCCCATACTATAATGTATGCGGATGATGTAAAACTTTGCTACACTTACTGTCCTACCGATTTGAGTTCCTTGGATCTTCTTCAGGCCGACTTGGACTCGTTCCAATGTTGGTGCACAACAAATTTATTAGCTTTAAATTGCTCTAAATGTAAGCATATGACATTTCACCGAGTGAAGCCAGCATTGAAATCTTATGTAATAGATGGTACGCCTTTGGAGCGTATATCTATTGCAAATGATCTAGGTGTCCTTTTTGATCCGAAATTGAATTTTAACATGCATATTTCATCTACAGCCAACAAAGCGTTGGGTTTACTTGGATTTGTTAAAAGATGGGCTAAAGAGTTCGATGATCCGTACCTCACTAAGGTTCTTTACACATCGCTGGTTCGTCCAATACTCGAGTATTGCTCATGCGTTTGGTCCCCTGTTTCTCAAAAGCATATAAAGCGTCTTGAGTCAGTTCAAAAGCAATTTTTGATATTTGCATTGCGCGGCCTTAATTGGGACTCAAGTCTCCACCTTCCTCCATACAGAAGTAGACTTCTTCTTATTAACTTACCCACTCTGGAAAATCGGAGAATATTACTGGGGGTATTTTTCATCCATAAGCTCATTATTGGAGAAATTGATTCCGCGGACCTCCTCAGCCGCTTGTTTTTTGCGGTTCCCCCTAGAGTATCCAGACACTACGTTCCTTTCTATTTACCCCTTTGTCGACGAAACTTTGCTAAAAATAATCCTCTTCTTATCTGGTGCGCGCACTACAATGACTTGTATAGCTGCATCAGTCTTGAATGTACTTTTGCCACTATACGTAATGCAATACTTGCCTATCTAATTTAAGAGATGCAAGCTAATTTAATTTGCCGGCATTTTATTCCTTCGATAATAAACAGGAACTATCTCGCTTAAGGATGGAGGAACATTTATCAACATGTATCATTAAGAAGGAACAAGACAGTACTGTGTTGATTGGAATCTGGTGCATTCCAACAACGTAAAAAACATGCTTTTTCATGAGTCACTGACCGGAATCGTATGCATTCCGGCAGTATAATCTTATGGGTCAGGCATCGAGCTGATTGGAATCCGGTGCATTCCAACAACACAGGTCATGTTACTTTTTTATGCCTTGTGATGGCGTATCCTCATTACACTACTCTTAGCACTGCCGTATTCCCATGACATGCTGATTGGAATCTTGTTGCATTCCAACAGGGAGATTGGAATCCACTGCATTCCGAAATCATGCTGAGCGGAATCTGATGCATTCCGCCAGTATAAGATTTCGGCATAAGATCTTATTTCTGCTCATATTTCTTATTATTATTATATTCTGAAATGAAATAGTAATGTTCATTAATCTTTCTTTGTTTGTAATATAACATTGTTGAAAGCTCGATATATCTTAAATTTTATCTTTTGGGTTGTATATTTATATATCTTTTATATTATGCAGTCGACCATAGTTTGTCGTCGACTTTAAATAATAAATAAATAAATAAATAAATAAAATAAAGCATCGAAACTGTACAATATTCCATATCAGACCCTCTTGGACAAAAAAAACAACAAGTATACCAAGTCATCTGCTGGACCTCCAACAGTATTATCCGAAGAAGAAGAAGGTTTGATAGTTAAATGGGTGCATAAATTAGCCGAGATGGGGTTTCCGGTCACAAAAGATCAGCTCATTAATTCCGTAGCGTGTCTTGTAAAAGAACTAAAGAGGCCTAACCATTTTAAAAATGGAATACCAGGTAGGAAATGGTACGAAAACTTTTTGAAAAGAAATATGTCAATAAGTCTACGAGTTGCTCAATGCTTGACAGTCTCTCGTGCTTCAGTAACAGAAGCTTCTATAAGAGCTTGGTTTGGTTGTGTTTATAAGTATATTCTGGATAATGACTCTCTTGAAGTTTTAGAGGATCCAGACAGGATTTTCAACTGTGACGAGTCAGCCTATTTCCTTTGCCCTAAGGATCAAACTGTTTTGACTAAACGGGGCTCTAAAAGTGTTTATTTTCGAGCAGGAAATGATGAAAAGGAGTGTCTCACACTTTCTATAGGTGCTTCCGCATCCGATCATATCATGCCACCATTTGCAATTTTTCCGTACAAACGACTTCCAAATAATATACTGCAAAAATATCCGACGGATTGGGCCATTGGAAAGTCAGACTCGGGATGGATGACTAGCGAAACTTTCTTTGAATATATAGCTAATGTATTCTATCCCTTCCTGGTTAATGAGGGCACAAAGCTGCCAGTGGTTTTGTTTCTTGACGGACATTCATCTCATCTGTCTCTACACGTTTGTGAGTTTTGCAAGAAGCATGGAATCATACTTGTGGCACTCCTTCCCAACTCTACCCACGTTCTGCAGCCAATGGACGTTGCAGTATTTCATACTCTTAAAAATCAATGGAGAAAAGAGATTCAAAGCTGGAGATTCAGTAATAATGGACAGCGATTGAAGCGCGACGACTTTGCCCCCATCGTTCAAAGGTGTTTAGACATGGCAGTGACTCCCGAAATCATAAAAAATGGTTTTAAAACATGTGGATTGTATCCTTTTAATCCGGATGCGGTGCTTTATGACAAAATTTTGAAAGCCTCCATAGAGACAACATCCGATGAAACCACTGCTCATAACGTTGAAAATCCAAATAATGATACACCAAAGATTGGAAGTGAGGTGAAAGAGTTGGTTAAGATGTTTGAAGAAAGACTTTCCCCAGAAAAATTGAAATCATTTACTGTGTGTCCTGGACAGTGGGACGGAGATGTGAAGGATGAAAATTTATATTATTTTTGGAAAAGTCTCAACAATGATCAAGATGATGAACGTAATTTTCAAATAAACGATTTAAGTATAACGAATCTGTTAGGCGATTTTATTTCATTTGATATTGAGAACATGAGTATAGATTTTTTGGACGAATGTAATGTGACAACAGTGGAACAAGAAACCCCTAAAGTAAGCGGCTTGAATACTTCGACTCCAACTTCCGTTAAACAACCTAACCTTGAAAATATTTCACATGTTGAAGATTTAACGACCGACCGAAATATTGAGTATGCCTCTCGGTATACGGATGTAATGCCAAGCACCTCCAAAGCTTCTATTTCGGCTCCAGCTAAACCACTAAACGAGGCAGAAACCCACAAAAACCATGAGTTCCCTACTCCTTTCAAAAACGCGTTACTTTGGCCTGAAACCATGCCAATCGATTCAAAGAAAAAAATCGTTAAAAGAAAATTGACGCCAACTGTAGCGATAGCCTCAGAGTATATTGAATATCAACGTCGCTTGGATGAAGAAAAAAAGACAAAGGGTGAGAAACAGGCTTTAAAAAAGAAAAAGAAGAATGAGAAATACATTAAAAAACACAAAAAAATGGAGCCCTTTCAGAAGAAATCATTAAACAAGGAGATTATGTGGTAATTCAATATGAAGGAGAAAAGTTTCCGGGCAAGGTACTAAAGGTTATTAATGGCGATACTGTTAAGTTCCAGATTAAAACAATGACAATGAGTGGTCCCAATTGGCGCTGGCCAGAAAGGGACGATATTCTGGATTATGAGGTTGGAGAAATAATAAGAAAGATTAATCCACCACAGCTCATAAATAAACGAGGAGTATTTCTAATAAATGACATAAATTAATATAAATATGTAAAACTTGTATTTCAAAGATATGTTTAATGTAACAAGAAAATATGTGTCAATAAACAGCATAACTGAAAGTCTAGATTTTTATTGAATTTTTGCTCTGACGATGTCAAATAGCTGCTATAATATATGGTACGGAGATAGGAACGTTTTACCACAGAATTAGGACGAGGGCAAATTTTTAACCCGGAAATGGGAACAATATATGATTTTACAAAACGTAATATATGTTACAAACTTAACTAAATATTATTTATTTATGCACTGTATTTTATTAATAAATCATCTGTTAATGTATATAATTCAGTTTTGAAGTTCGATAAAGCGGAGATAAGACACAGTGCACCTTTCAGTATAGGTATCTCTTAACATGCCGTAAATAGGTGCATTTACCTTATTTCGAAAATGCGACCACCTATACAACAACCACCACTCCCTTTTAAAACCCTCATTAATACCTTTAATTTGATACCCATATCGTAAAAACACATTCTAGAGTCACCCCTGGTACACCTTTATGGCGATATTTCGAAACGGCCCACTCCCTTTTAAAATACTCATTAACACCTTTCGTTTGACGCCCATATTGTACAAACAAATTCTAGGGTCACCCCTGTTCCACCTTTGTGGCGATATCTCGAAACGGCGTCCACCTATGGAACTAAGGATTACTCCCTTTTAAAATACTCATTAACACCTTTAATTTGATACCCATATCGTACAAACGCATTCTAGAGTCAACCCTGATCCGCCTTTATGGCTATATCCCTAAATGGCGTCCACCTATAGAACTATGGCCCACTCCCTCATAAAATACTCTTTAATGCCTTTCGTTTGATACACATGTCATACAAACACATTCCAGGGTTTCCCTCGGTTCATTTTCCTACATGGTTATTTTCCCTTATGTTGTCACCATAGCTCTCAACTGAGTATGTAATGTTCGGTTACACCCGAACTTAACCTTCCTTACTTGTTGATAAATAAATTGTGTAATATTGTTAAAAATAATTTAATTGTTGACATAAGTAGTAAAGTAAATTCATTGAATGTGCTTATTAAAGAAATTAAATCAAATTTCAGTTGTTTTAGTTAAATATTTAATATCAAAACAAATTTTTCATTAATCTGCATATATATATACACATTAGAGTGACCACAAAACATATGGGATTTGCAAAAGTATTGAATTTTTTCGCTCACCGCGAATTTTTTGATAGCTTGATAATAGAAAATAAGATCTGCATAAAAATCTGACCACCTGTAGTGGGAAATAGCCACGCGCATTTGACCTAAAGTTCAAAAATTGACCTAAAAATGATGCATGGCTTTAGAGACCAATATCTCTTTAAACATTGATTTTCGGAGAAATAATGTAATAATCATTTTTATACAGAATGAAACGGGGAACACATTCTCCATATAATATTTATACCTACCGATATCCTTTCAGGACATATTGAGTCCTTAAAGTGAAATTTAAATTTTTTTGTTTGTTTAAAAGGCAAAAATAAATATTTAAAAAATAGGGAATTGCATAAACTATACAGCATTTAATAGGTTATTTAAATTAGTTTTACACATCGTAAATTTTTTTAATTTACATGCACTGTTATAGTCAAGAAAATGATTTAAAATAAGCAAGCCGCATTTTTTCAAACTTTTTTTTTCCAAACTGAAAATATCGTAGTAGGCTTTGCAATTAAAAAAAAAATGTGGTATAGTTTCATTCTTAGCAGGCTATGAAAATGTTGAGATAGGGCAAATTAAATGTGCATTATACAAAAAAAAACTGTTGTAGTTGTTGGCGCAACAACGATAAACTGTACTTCATTTAATTAGTTTTTTTTAGTATCTTTACACATCATAATTTTTTTTTTTTTGATTTACATGCATTATTACAAACAAAAAACGGTGTAGAATTTTACAAAAAGTAGTACTCTTTTTTTTCACAAACTGTAGTAGGCTTTACTAAGTGAATAAAAATATGAATTGATACGAGAATAAAAAAGGTAAATAAAAAAAGGTATCCGCCGAGCTTTGAAGAAGCGACCGCATTTATATATTTATATTGACTGTTCTAATAATGGAATCCTCTTCTTCTGTCTGTGGTTCGTCGATTTGGTCATCTAAATCATAACGCGACACATGAGCTTCATTAGACTATACCACGGCATTAAAATTACATACTTTTGGTTCTGCTTGTGGGTCTGATGACTGTACTTCAATTTCTAAAGCCAGTTTTGAGCGCACAGCTTCTATTGATACGCGATGTTTGTTTAAAAATTTATGGCTTTTGTATTTTTATTCTTTTGCAATGTTTTAATGGCATTTGCATGAGATATGTCAAATAACACGTCCAGAGAGTCAGTAAAATATTTTTTTGCCTTACCACATTTCAATTTAATAATTTTGTTGTATTGATTTAAACGCCTTTTAATCATTTTCTCTATTCCATCTTTTCTTTTGGTCGGAATTCCGAATTTCGTATAGACCTCAATCAATCTATTGGACAAAATAGGAATGCTTCCTTTTCAGTTTTATGTTCATCACGAATCAAATAAAATAAATACCTTAACACATCTCTTCTGCTTGGAAGCATATTTCCATTCAAATAGTTTTTTTCCAGCCTGTGTTTAAAAAAGATAGTCTTACATTATACAATAGAAAAGCCGTAAATAGCACTTAGCTCGTAAGATATTATTAAATAATTACCAATTAAGGGAATGCATCTGGATCTTAATGCCATTACAATAATAGTTTTAAAAAAATTTGAACAAAACTTTTTTGAACTGAATATAACACACTTAGGAGCACTACCGCTACAAGTTCACTTTAAAGAAGGTTCAACACACTACAGAATGAGCTGAAATATTTTCATAACTTACTAAAGGTAAGATCACACCTAGCGTCGCGTCACGAAACAGCAGCGTAGCATCACGTCACGACCAAATATTCTTTGCATGTATTCTTATGGAGAATATCACACTTAGCGGCAGCGGAACTGCGCGTCGCGTCACGTAGTGACAAATTTGAGCAACTAGGCTAAACTGACGCGCTGCTGCCGCTCAGGTGCTGCTTGGTATATCACACTTCGCGGCATGTTATGTCATTTTTAAACCACTATATGCTTAAACAACAACAAATATTTTCCCGCGACGTGCCGCTCTATTGCCGCTTTAGTGCGATATACCAAACTATGAAGTACAGTGACGCGACGCTCCTGTTCCATGCCGACGCTAGGTGAGTACGTACCTTAAGAATGAAACTATACCACATTTTTTTTTTAATTGCAAAGCCTACTACGATATTTTCAGTTTGGTAAAAAAAAGTTTGAAAAAATGCGGCTTTCTTATTTTAAATCATTTTCTTGACTATAATAGTGCATATAAATTAAAAAAAATTATGATGTGTAAAACTAATTTAAATAGCCTATTAAATGATGTATAGTTTATGCAATTCTCTATTTTTTAAATATTTATTTTTGGCTTTTTAACAAACAAAAAAATTTAAATTTCACTTTAAGAACTCAATATGTCCTGAAAGGATAACGGTAGGTATAAATATCATACGGAGAATATGTTCCCAGTCTCATTTTGTATATAAATGATTATTACATTATTTCTCCGAAAATCATTGTTTAAAGAGATATTGGTCTATAAAGCCATGCATAGTTTTTAGGTAAATTTTTGAAATTTAGGTCAAATGCGCGTGCTATTTCCTACTACAGGTGGTCAGATTTTTATGCAGATCTTATACTCTATTGTCAAGCTATCAGAAAATGCGCTTGGAATAAAAAAAATCAGAACTTTTGCATTGGTCACTCTAATACACATACTTATACAAGTTAAGCAGGTCCTTTTGGTCCTTGCGCAATATTTAAAATAAAACACAAAACTTTAAATTACTGCTTTATTTCATACGCTTGATTGCGTCTTCCAATTAAAACTATAACTTGACTTAATCCTACTTCCTTAAATACCTTTCTTAACGCTAAGAAGCCCATGGGAAAGGGGTTGCGGTTGTAGGTGCGTATTGCTCTTACCGCTAGCCTGTGCCTGTACCATATTGCTTAACAACATACGTTTACCCTAATTTGTTGCTACGCTTTGCTCTGATGCTTTGGTGATGGTTATGAGCTTAACTCCTGTTAAATTCCATCACGCAGCATCAGCAGTTGTTGGGAGTACCATGCTGCTGGCGCAAAACATGGTAGTGGTTGCTAGGCGGTGATCAACTCACGCCTACAACGAGTTTTGCAGCGACGCTATTGCTAGGTCAGAAGTAACACGCTAGTTTATGTTGCTTGGCCAAACTTGTGCAAGCAAACAGGTTATGCGCTGTCGCTGTTGCTATGTGGGTGGTGGTAAGGAAAGCGTTCGTTGTCACATCTGAGCTGTGCTAGGTAGCAATCAAGCCATACTTAGCGCCTCTTACATTCCTCGCATGATAAGCGCAAACAGGTTTTTAGTTATTGATAAGATAACTAAAGCGAAGCAAGAAATTGGTGTTGCTTAGTTGTGACCAGGAGCCAAGCTTACTCCTGTTATATGTAATTATAAAATAAATTATATAAAATTGTTGGTAAATATGTTCAGTCACAGTGGGCCTATTGTGATAACTGACACAGTGGATCTAATGTGATAACTCCTCCCCCTCTTAAGTTCGGAACGTCCCTGATCCGACGGGCTTCTTTTAATTATATTAGTTCAGTTTTTTTAAGCCTATTAAATTTATGCTATAATTTTAGTTTTCAAATTTTAATATAGAATTTCATTTTTAGTTCATTTGTAGGTTTTTTAAAAAAATTTAGATATTCCTATAGTAATATTTTTTTTAACAAACATTTTTGTTTAAAAATGCTTTCTTACTTTTAAATATATACGTTTACGATGCAGATTCTATCTTTTTTATAAATTTATACAACATATAGTATTTTAAACAAAATTTTAAGGCGTTCACATTCTTGAAATAGTAGGTATGCTTTTCCAAAGGAATAAAAAAAAATGTATATTCCACGATTATTTATTTTGGTTTTAAGTTATAAAAATATAGTGAATTTCTTTGCATTGTTTGTATATTTGTTGCAGTTCATCAAAAATAGTGTATCGTATTGATTTATGAAGACTTTTTTATATATCAACTTTGTAGTATAATATTAGTAAGATTTTTGGATTACAAATGATATAGATATTGAATAAGATATAACATCATTTTTTACAAAAAATAAGTTCTTCTAAACAAATTTTTTAAAGTAGATTAAGCATTACATTCTAATTTAGATGATTCAAAATCAATCAATTTAACGATAACTCTTTCTTCTTTGTAATGTTGTATTTTTTGTTTTACATGGCATGGTATTTGTAATTTTCTGTAGTAGTTATATTTATCGTTATGAAGTATTTATTTTAAAAATGTTAAAGTCGTTGGTAGGAGTAGTTCTAATGCTTTATAGAAGAAAAATGAAATATAATTTCCTTGAAGACATTTTAAACGTTAAAAATAAGTAAACTCTTAGCGTATATTATCTTAATGAACTTGTTTGCCATTTATTAGCACAGTTGTCCCTAAGTCCTTTCCTACTACGTTTTCAACGTATACCTTATTTAATTTATTCCCTAAACGCTTATTTCGACGAACATATACCTTTTCTCCTTCCTTAAATGTTCTTTGCTTGGTTTTTGATTTTTTTAAAATATTTTCTTGTACAGAAATCAGTGTTTTTATACTCAGTTGAGCAGAGCTCACAGAGTATATTAAGTTTGATTGGATAACGGTTTGTTGTACATATATAAAGGAATCGAGATAGATATAGACTTCCATATATCAAAATAATCAGGATCGAAAAAAAATTTGATTGAGCCATGTCCGTCCGTCCGTCCGTTAACACGATAACTTGAGTAAATTTTGAGGTATCTTGATGAAATTTGGTATGCAGGTTCCTGAGCACTCATCTCAGATCGCTATTTAAAATGAACGATATTGGACTATAACCACGCCCACTTTTTCGATATCGAAAATTTCGAAAAACCGAAAAATTGCGATAATTCATTACAAAGGACAGATAAAGCGACGAAACTTGGTAGATGAGTTGAACTTATGACGCAGAATAGAAAATTGTAACGTAGCAAGATAACGTAGCATAACATATTTGAAGTATTTTATAAGACAACTGTATGGCAACTCCTTTCACTTTAAAACTTTCGTTACCATGGTAGTAGTAGTATAACTGAAGAACTATGTTTGTCTCTTTCTTTCTTTTGCATTTGCATTGTATAACATTTTTCTTAACAGGATTGCCTTAAAATAATTTTGCTCTGGCGCAGACTATAAAAAGGCTGCGCACTCTTAATTTTCAATCATTTCGTTTTGCGATCGGCGGTAAGAACACTTATCAGTAGAAGTGCGGAGTACGTGGTAAGCGCTAAGCTCGCCGTACAAAGTGCAAATTCTGATATGTGGAATTTTATATTCTGGATAAAGTACGGAGTACGTGGTAAGCGCTAAGCTCGCCGTAAAAAGTACCAATTCCAAGAATTGGAATTAAAAACAATGTTGACTGCGTTGTAGTGTGGACAGCGATGGTTGGCCGCTGCAAAGCAGAAGACATTTTCCGAAGTTCGCTAAACGATTTTGTACGAATAGTTTTACTTTAGCTGTGAAAATATACATTTTGTGAACCTATAGACATTTTTTCTGAACAATAATAAATAATTATAACGAAACAAACCAGTTTTCGATTTCCTTCATTTCAACGAGAGTAGAAATTATTCAATTTAAACTCTACAAAATTAGTAAAATTTTGGACAATGCGCGTGGCACCGCCCACTTTTAAAAGAAGGTAATTAAAAAATTTTGAAAGCTGCAGGAACGTTACTCCTGTTACTATATGTACGCTTAATAAAAATTAGCAAAATCGGAGGAGGTCCACGCCCACTTTTAAAAAAAAATTTTTTAAATTAAAATTTTAACAAAAAATTTAATAACAAATTTTGAAATAATTGAAAAAATTTAATATCTTTACAGTATATAAGTAAATTATGTCAACATTCAACTCCAGTAATGATATAGTGCAACAAAATACAAAAATAAAAGAAAATTTCAAAATGGGCGCGCTCCGCCCTTTTTCATTTAATTTGTCTAGGATACTTTTAATGCCATAAGTCGAACAAAAAATAAGCAATCCTTTTGAAATTTGGTAGGGGCATAGATTTTATGACGTTAACTCTTTTCTGTGAAAATGAGCGAAATCGGTTGATGCCACGCCCAGTTTTTACACACAGTCGTCCGTCTGTACTTCCGCATGGCCGTTAACACGATAACTTGAGCAAAAATCGACATATTTTTAATGAACTTAGTTCACGCGCTTACTTGAACTCACTTTATCTTGGTATGAAAAATAAACGAAATCCGACTATGACCACGCCCACTTTTTCGATATCGAAAATTACGAAAAATTAAAAAAATGCCATAATTCTATACCAAATACGAAAAAAGGGATGAAACATGGTAAGGTAATTGGATTGTTTTATTGAAGCGAAATATAACTTTAGAAAAAACTTTATAAAATGGTTGTGACACCTACCATATTAAGTGGAAGAAAATGAAAAAGTTCTGCAGGGCGAAATAAAAAACCCTTAAAATCTTGGCAGATATTACATATATAAATAAATTAGCGGTATCCAACAGATGATGTTCTGGGTCACCCTGGTCCACATTTTGGTCGATATCTGGAAAACGCCTTCACATATACAACTACCACCACTCCCTTTTAAAACTCTGATTAATACCTTTAATTTGATACCCATATCGTACAAACTCATTCTAGAGTCACCCCTGGTCCACCTTTATGGCGATATCTCGAAAAGGCGTCCACCTATAGAACTAAGGCCCACTCCCTTTTAAAATACTCATTAACTCCTTTCGTTTGATACCCATATTGCACAAACGAATTCTAGAGTCACCCCTGGCCCACCTTTATGGCGATATCTCGAAACGGCGTCCACCTATGGAACTAAGGATTACTCCCTTTTAAAATACTCATTAACACCTTTATTTTGATACCCATATTGTACAAACAAATTCTAGAGTCACCCCTGGTCCACCTTTATGGCGATATTTCGAAAATGCGACCACCTATACAACAACCACCACTGCCCTTTAAACCCTCATTAATACTTTTAATTTGATACCCATATCGTACAAACACATTCTAGAGTCACCCCTGGTCCACCTTTATGGCGATATTTCGAAACGGCGTCCACCTATAGAACTAAGGCCCACTCCCTTTTAAAATACTCATTAACACCTTTCAGTTGATACCCATATCGTACAAACATATTCTAAAGTCACCCCTGGTCCACCTTTATGGCGATATCTCGAAAAGGCGAACACCTATAGAACGAAGGCCCACTCCCTTTTAAAAATACTCATTAACACCTTTCATTTGATACCCATATCGTACCAACAAAGTCTAGAGTCACCCCTGGTCCACCTTTATTGCAATACCTCGAAAAGGCGTCCACCTATAGAACTAAGGCCCAGTCCCTTTTAAAATACTCATTAGCACCTTTCGTTTGATGCCCGTATTGTACAAACAAATTCTAGGGTCACCCCTGGTCCACCTTTATGGCGATATCTCGAAACGGCGTCCACCTATGGAACTAAGGATTACTCCCTTTTAAAATACTCATTAACACCTTTCATTTGATACCCATATCGTACAAACACATTCTAGAGTCAACCCTGGTCCACCTTTTTGGCGATATTTCGAAACGGCTTCCACCTATAGAACTAAGGCCCACTCCCTTTTAAAATACTCATTAACACCTTTAATTTGATACCCATATCGTACAAACGCATTCTCGAGTCAACCCTGATCCACCTTTATGGCTATATCACTAAATGGCGTCCACCTATAGAACTATGGCCCACTCCCTCATAAAATACTCTTTAATGCCTTTCATTTGATACACATGTCATACAAACACATTCCAGGGTTTCCCTCGGTTCATTTTCCTACATGGTTATTTTCCCTTATGTTGTCACCATAGCTCTCAACTGAGTATGTAATGTTCGGTTACACCCGAACTTAACCTTCCTTACTTCTTTTAATATCGTTTAGATGATCTCTTGGAAAATTATTCAGAATATCTATTGGTTTAGCATTCACCGTCGAATGTATTGAGTTATTATATTTATGTGTCGCAAGTAAGATTAATTCTTTAATATCAGTTAGGTTTTGTTCTGCCTTTATGCATCGTGCGATTTCAGTCAGCGTTGAATGTACTCTCTCTACTTGACCATTACTGTTACAATGCAACGCTGGTATGAAGAGTTGGTCTATTTAAAATGATTTTTTAGTTAACTAGATATTGTATTCGATTGGAAAGATTTTTCGTTATCGGAAATAATTGTCTTGGTTTTTCTGAATTTATTAAGTACCATTAGTAGTCCACTTTTGACATCAATTTTTAATCTTGATTCGATCGGAATTGTCATTGTGAACTTCGAAAACTTATCAATGCATGTAAGGAAATGTAACTTATCTACAGAAAATATATCTATATGAAGAATTTGTCCTGTATATTCTGGTATTGGCGTTTTGCCTACTTCTGTTTTTAAAGGGTGCCGATTGTACTTATTTTCTAAACATGTTCTTCAATTTTTTACTATTGTTGTTAAAGTCTGCTTTATTTGTGGAAAAAAATATTCTGAAATCAGTTGTTTGTAATTTTCTTGATCTGATCGGTGTCCCCTATTATGTTCCATAGTAGCAACCTCGATTTGGTCTTATTTTCTTATAAGATCTATTACTAGTTTTTCGGTGTGTACAAATTTCACAACCGGAAAGTTTGACAAAAGTAAACATTGTATCCTGGCTAAAGTTTGAAGATCGCAACAGATTCCGTTAACTACATTCGGATCTATCTTCTCTCGGACGGTTTGCAAGAGATATTCAGCACTTTTGAAATTTATGGTATGCCTTATCAGTTTCTGAAATAAATTTTGGTCGATTTGCTGTTTACCTCGGATGGTAAAAGGACTAGTTGCGCTTTAAATTGATTGACAGGATTCTTTATTGATTTTATTACGCCTGAAAGAGAAATCTCACTGTGAACAGTCGACAATGAGTCATCGAGGTTGTGGGTGTATTGGCGTGAAAGTGCGTCTGTTACCTTATTTTCTTTTCCAGGTTTGTAAAAATGTCTTGGTGCAAATGAGTTTATAAATCGACAACATTTGATTTTTGAATTCGGATTTCTATCCGATATGGCAAATGTCAATGGTTGATGGTCGGTGAAAATGTTAATATTTTTGATATCGTACAAATAATGCCTTAGTTTTTGGAGGGCCCAAACTATTGCCAGAAGCTCTCGTTCGATTGTGGCATAATTTTCCTCTGTTTTTGATAATGTACGCGAAATCATTGTAATGGGCTTTCCGTTTTGTGAACAGAACCTAAGGCAACGGACGAAGCATCCGTGCTTATCTTAAATGGCTTTGAGTAATCTGGATATTGAAGCAGAACATCTTATGAGGCTAAAATATTTTTAAGCTTATTAAAGGCTTTGATTGCTTCCTCGTCAAGTGATATATTAATATTTTTAGAGTGCCTGCTATTGGCTTGGCCATTTTCGGCCCTTACTTTTCGGTAAGGGGCTTAGATATATGGCATAATCTTTTATGAATCTACGGTGGTAGCCGGAAAGTCCTAAAAACGAAAGCAGGGACCTCAATGATTTCGTTTGCTGATAATTAAGGATTGCTTCAACTTTGTTGGGGCATGTTCTAATTCCCTTATATGAAACACTGAAGCCTAAAAATTCGACTTCTTCTTTTAAAAATTTAGACTTTTCCAAGGACACTCGTATTCCTGCACGCTCAATTTTTTTCAATATGGAATCAACATGTTTGTAGTGAGAGTTTTCATCAGGCGAAAAAATTATGATGTCGTCAACATATACATGACATATTTTCCCAATATCCTCTCGCAGGATGTCGTCTATGGCTCTCTGGAATATGCTTGGAGCATTTTTCAAGCCAAATGGCAGACGGCAAAACTCATACTTGCCGTTGTTTACGCTAAAATCAGTCTTACATCTATCTTTTTCTAGGAGACGGATTTGATGAAAACCCGACTTAAGATCTAGTGTCGTAAAGAGTTTCGATTTTCCTAGGTTCGAAAGAATAACCGTAGTGTCCGGAATTGGGTATTTATCGGACGTGGTTTGCTCATTGAGCTTTCGAAAATCAATAACCATTCTCATTTTCTGGTTACCTTCATCGTCTAAGCCTTTCTTTGATACAACGTGTACCGGTGAGTTATAAGGTGAATATGATTTTTTTATAATCCCATCTTTTAGTAAAGATTTTATTTCTTTCTTAATAAATTTTGCTGCAGAAATGGGATATGGGTAACTTTTTGAATAAATGGGGCTTTCACTTTTTATATCTATTGTGGCAACTACATTTGTGTTGTATGGAAGCGCTCTGTTAGGGTTGGCAAATGCATTTTTGTTTCTTTCTATAAGCATATCAATGCTATTTGGTATTTCTAGTTTATTTGCCGTGGGCATATTTACCTGTTGGCATTGAAAAAAGTTGAGTTTCTCTTTTCCAGTTCTATGGAAAATGAGACCAACTTTTGTATCAATCTTTGCTTCGATACCTTTCAATAAATCATATCCTATGATCCCATCAAAGGTATCTAGTTTTGGTAAAATGTAAAATGTAGCAATTTCACCTAATATATTTATTCTGCATTTTTCCGTAATTTTGTTTACACCATTTATGGACCTTAATTGGAAGGGCCTACCTACAGGAGTAATTCCCTTTAAAAATGAATGGCTTTTTATGTAATTTTTGACTGTAACTGTATCTATAAGTAAGTTAAGCACTTGCCCACTCGGAAGAGTTCGCGTAATAAAGGGCAAGTTGGACCTTAACCTAAAAAATTAACTTTATCCAGTGAATTATCCTCGTATTCAAAGTCTTCCCGCTCTGAGTAATATGGTTCATCATTCATGGCGTTGACCCGTTGTACCTTGTTCACTGGTGCTTGCGTGGACGTATTGGTACCTTGTCTTTTAGGGGCACTGTATTGTCGCTGCTGCTGAGCAGGACTATATGCTGTCTGCTGTGCTTGCCGCTGAAATGAATTTGAAGGGATGAAACTATTTCCCTGTTGCAGTCTTTGCTGTTGAGGGCCACGGCTTGATTGGCTAGAGGTATTCTTTTGGAACGCAGAGGTTCGTCTAAAGCAAGAGCTTCCAGGATCCACATCCATTGGAGTGGGCTTTGGTTCCGAAAACTTTTTACAAGGGTCTGTTTATTTTTATCCTTTTTATAAGGATACACTTCACTTTTAGGTTCGTGACCATTAGTTGGGCGCCAGTTAAGCAGGTCCTTTTGGTCCTTGCGCAATATTTAAAATAAAACACAACACTTTAAATTACTTCTTTATTTCATACGCTTGATTGCGTCTTCCAATTAAAACTAAAACTTGACTTAATCCTACTGCCTTAAAGACCTTTCTTAACGCTAGGAAGCCCATTGGAAAGGGGTTGCGGTTGTAGGTGCATATTGTTCTTACCGCTAGCCTGTGCCTGTGCCATATTGCTTAACAACATACGTTTACCCTAATTTGTTGCTACGCTTTGCTCTGATGCTTTGTGATGGTTATGAGCTTAACTCCTGTTACATTCCATCACGCAGCATCAGCAGTTGTTGGGAGTACCATGCTGCTGGCGCAAAACATGGTAGTGGTTGCTAAGCGGTGATCAACCCACGCTTACAACGAGTTTTGCAGCGACGCTATTGCTAGGTCAGAAGTAACACGCTAGTTTATTTTGCTTGGCCAAACTTGTGCAAGCAAACAGTTTAAGCGCTGTCGCTGTTGCTATGTGGGTGGTGATAAGGAAAGCGTTTGTTGTCACATCTTAGCTGTGCTAGGTAGCAATCAAGCCATACTGGTTTTTAGTTATTGATAAGATAACTAAAGCGGAGCAAGAAATTGGTGTTGCTTAGTTGTGACCAGGAGCCAGTAATAATAAAATAAATTATATAAAATTGCTGTTAAATATGTTTAGGCACAGTGGGCCTAATGTCATAACTGACACAGTGGGTCTAATGTGATAACTTACACTTACAGTGGAATTGCCCAGTGTTTTTGCATTGTGTTGTTGCGGTTATTAGGCATCAATTTTAATAGTGCATTTGTTTTTATTTTTGATTTTGCACGCACACTTCATTTCCCTTTCTTATTGTCACAGCTGCTCGCGAGGATTGTTCAGTGTTATCACAGTGCCTCTTAAATTGCTCATACAGTGCATCGCTAACTAACAGCTTCCAAACTGTTTTTATTTTTATACACAGTTGAGAAGAGCTCACAGAGCATATTAACTTTGATTGGATAACGGTTGTACAGGTATAAAGGAATCCAGATAGATATATACTTCTATATATCAAAATCATCAGTATCGAAAAAAAATTTGATTGAGCCATGTCCGTCCGTCCGCCCGTTATCACGATAACTTGAGTAAGTTTTAAGGTATCTTGATGAAATTTGGTATGTAGGTTCCTGGGCACGCATCTCAGATCGCTATTTAAAATGGACGATATCGGACTATAACCACGCCTACTTTTTCGATATCGAAAATTTCGAAAAACCGAAAAAGTTCGATAATTCATTACCAAAGACGGATAAAGCGATTAAACTTGGTAGGTGAGTTGAACTTATGACGCAGAATAGAAAATTAGTAAAAATTCGGATAACGGGCGTGGCACCGCCCACTTTTAAAAGAAGGTAATTTAAAAGTTTTGCATGCTGAAATTTGGCAGTCGTTGAAGATATCATGATATAATTTGGCAGGAACGTTACTCCTATTACTATATGTGTGCCTAATAAAAATTAGCAAAATGGGAGAACGACCACGCCCACTTAAAACCATTTTTTTAAAGTCAAATTTTAACAAAAAATTTAATATTTTTACAGTATATAAGTAAATTATGCCAACATTCAACTCCAGTAATGATATGGTGCAACAAAATACAAAAAGAAAAGAAAATTTGAAAATGGGTGTGGCTCCGCCCTTTTTCATATAATTTGTCTAGGATACTTTTAATGCCATAAGTCGAACAAAAATTTACCAATTCTTGTGAAATTTGATAGGTGTTTAGACTCTCGGACGATAACTGTTTTCTGTGAAAGAGGGCGAAATCGGTTGAAGCCACGCCCAGTTTTTATACACAGTCGACCGTCTGTCCTTCCGCTCGGCCGTTAACACGATAACTTGAGCAAAAATCGATATATCTTTTCTAAACTGAGTTCACGTGCTTATCTGAACTCACTTTGTATTGGTGTAAAAAATAGCCGAAATCTGACTATGACCACGCCCACTTTTTCGATATCGAAAGTTACGAAAAATGAAAAAATGCCGTAATTCTATAATACGAAAAAGGGATGAAACATGGAATGGGATTGGTTTATTGACGCAAAATATAAATCTAGAAAAAAAATTTGCAAAATGGGTGTGACACCTACCATATTAAGTAGAAGAAAATGAAAAAGTTCTGCAGGGCGAAATCAAAAGCCGTTGGAATTTTGGCAGGAATACTGTTCGTGGTATTTCATATATTAATAAATTAGCGCTACCCGACAGATGATGCTCTGGGTCACACTGGTCCACATTTTGGTCAATATCTCGAAAAAGCCTTCACATATACAACTACCACCACTCCCTTTTAAAATACTCATTAACACCTTTCATTTCATACCCATATCGTACAAACAAATTCTAGAGTCGCCCCTGGTCCACCTTTATGGCGATATCTGGAAAAGGCGTCCACCGATAGAACTAAAGCCCACTCCCTTTTAAAATACTCATTAACACCTTTCATTTGCTACCCATATCGTACAAACAAATTCTAGAGTCACCCCTGGTCCACCTTTATGGCGATATCGCGAAAAGGCGTCCACCTATAGAACTAAGGTCCACGCCCTTTTAAAATACTCATTAACACCTTTCTTTTGATACCCATTTCGTACAAACAAATTTTAGAGTCACCCCTGGTCCACCTTTATGGCGATATCTCGAAAATGCGTCCACATATAGAACTAAGCCTACGCCCTTTTAAAATACTCATTAACACCCTTCATTTGATACCCATATCGTACAAACAAATTCTAGAGTCAGCCCTTGTCCACCTTTATGGCGGTATCCCTAAATGGCGTCCACCTATAGAACTAAGGTCCACGCCCTTTTAAAATACTCATTAACACCTTTCTTTTGATACCCATTTCGTACAAACAAATTTTAGAGTCACCCCTGGTCCACCTTTATGGCGATATCTCGAAAATGCGTCCACATATAGAACTAAGCCTACGCCCTTTTAAAATACTCATTAACACCCTTCATTTGATACCCATATCGTACAAACAAATTCTAGAGTCAGCCCTTGTCCACCTTTATGGCGGTATCCCTAAATGGCGTCCACCCATAGAACTATGGCATACTCCCTCTTAAAATACTCATTAATACCTTCCATTTGATACACATGTCATACAAACACATTCCAGGGTTACCCTAGGTTCATTTTCCTGCATGGTGATTTTCCCTTATTTTGTCTCCATAGCTCTCAGCTGAGTATGTTGTGTTCGGTTACACCCGAACTTAGCCTTCCTACTTGTTTCTATATAACCGCTGTGCTCTTTTTTTCAATCAATCAACTTACTCTCACTATTTTATAATTTTTTTTTTCCATCTCTTCATTTTTATTAAAATGTCTTGCCTATATGCGGGGTATTCCATCCCATTTCGACCAATTTTGAACCCGACCCATTTAGAGTTGGCTGAAAGTTTTTCTTCTTTTTCTAGCTTACGAAAGACGTTTTTGAGAAGTTTTTTAAATTTTTTCATCCAACTCAAAAAAAGTTATGAATTTTAAAAAAACACCGTTTTTGTTTTCAAAATGCTATAACTTTTTCAAAAATTGACCGTTGGGATCTTTTTTTATTTAAAAAATTTGCTTTTAAATATACTTTTCGGAAAAAATTCAAAAAAATTTTAAAGTTTTTTTTTTGTAATTTTTCAGTTTTTCGATATTTTTCGAATTTTGCCCTTTTTTTCTTATAAAAAACTTCAATCAATTCTGCAATCATCCTAACTAATCCCGGAGTGGGCCGAGCATTTTTTTCTTTTTTATTTAATTGAAAAAAAAACTTAAAATTTTTTTTTTATGAGAAAAAAAGGGCGAAATTCGAATAATCTCGAAAAACTGAAAAATTACAAAAAAAAACTTTAAAAATTTTTTGGAATTTTTTTCGAAAAGTACATTTAAAAACAAATTTAAAAAAAAATCCCAAACGGTCAATTTTTGAAAAAGTTAGAGCATTTTGAAAACAAAAACGGTGTTTTTTTTTAAATTCATAACTTTTTTTGAGTTGGATGAAAAAATTTGAAAAACATCTGAAAAACGTCTTTCGTAAGCTAGAGAAAGAAGAAAAACTTTCAGCCAATTCTAAAGGGGTTGGGTTCAAAATGGGTCGAAATGGGATGGAATACCCCATGCGTACTGCTTGATTAAGAGTGATTCCCATCCCTTCGTGTCATGCTGGCTTTGCGATGGGCTCGCCCATATGAAGTGTGCCGGTTTGTCAGCAAGAGTGGTTGACGCACTCAACGATAGTGATAAGGGAGTTCGTTGGGCCTGTTTGAAATATAGACCAATTGAGATTGATCTTTTCAAAGTTTTCAAACAGGTTCCAGTATGAAAACTTATTTAAGTCTTTCAAATATCCGAATGACTTAACTAACGTAAACATCCAACATAGAAATTGTAATGATTCCGCTAGTGCTCCCACACCCAATGCCATTGCTGAAGTTCCTCCACCCGTAGTTACATCACCCCCAAGAATCGAATTAATAAATCATGGCATCCCCAAGTCCCTTACCAGCTCAGCCATCTTCATCCAAGGTTTCTTTAACAAAGCCTAAAAAAATATTCTACAAAAAGTAATCAGGGCTCAAAAAATCCTTTTACGGAATCCGAACTGCCGACTAATAATCTTATTCCCTATTAAAAACCCTGTTTTTTTTTTGTCAAGATTTGATAAAGACATTACAAAAGAGGACCTAAAGTCGTATACCATCGCTACGCTTAAATTTGAAAACGTGACAGTTAGGAAATTCAATTTTAACTATCCAAGAGATATTTCGTCTTTTAGGATTGATGTACCCGCACAATATTTTGATGCTATATTAAATAATTCTCCGACCGGTGCTTTTGTGCGGGAATTCGAGCGTAGGCGTAATACTGATATTTCAAGTCTTGCTAAACTTCCACATAACAACATTGAATCAAACAAGTAAGGAAGGCTAAGTTCGGGTGTAATCGAACATTACATACTCAGTTGAGAGCTGTGGAGACAAAATAAGGGAATATCACCATGTAGTAAAAAGAACCTAGGGTAACCCTGGAATGTGTTTGTATGACATGTGTATCAAATGGAAGGTATTAAAGAGTATTTTAAGAGGGAGTGGGCCATAGTTCTATAGATGGACTCCATTTAGGGATATCGCCATAAAGGTGGACCAGGGCTGACTCTAGAATTTGTTTGTACGATACGGGTGTCAAATTAAAGGTGCTAATGAGTATTTTAGAAGGGCGTGGGCATTAGCTCTATATGTGGACGCCTTTTCGAGATATCGCCATAAAGGTGGACCAGAGGTGACTCTAGAATTTGTTTGTACGATATGGGTATCAAATGAAAGGTGTTAATGAGTATTTTAAAATGAAGTGGGCCTTAGTTCTATAGATGGACGCCTTTTCGAGATATCGCCATAAAGGTGGGCCAGGGGTGACTCTAGAATTTTTTTGTACGATATGGGTATCAAATGAAAGGTGTTAATGAGTATTTTAAAAGGGAGTGGGCCTTAGTTTTATAAGTGGACGCCTTTTCGAGATATCGCCATAAACGTGGACCAGGGATGACTCTAGAATGTGTTTGTACGATATGGGTACCAAATTAATGGTATTAATGAGGGTTTTAAAAGGGAGTGGTCCTCAGTTGTATATGTGAAGGCGTTTTCGAGATATCGCCATAAACGTGGACCAGGGGTGACTCTAGAATGTGTTTGTACGATATGGGTATCAAATTAAAGGTATTAATGAGGGTTTTAAAAGGGAGTGGCCCTCAGTTGTATATGTGAAGGCGTTTGATATCGAATGTGGACCAGGGTGATCCAGAACATCATCTGTCGGATACCGCTAATTTATTTATACATTTAATACCACTAACAGTATTCCTTCCAATATTCCAAGGGCTTTTGATTTCGCCCTGCAAAACTTTTTCATTTTCTTCTACTTAATATGGTAGGTGTCACACCAATTTTACAAAGTTTTTTTCTAAAGTTATATTTTGCGTCAATAGACCAATACAATTATCATGTTTCATCACTTTTTTCGTATTTGGTATATAATTATGACATTTTTTTAATTTTTCGTAATTTTCGATATCGAAAAAGTGGGCGTGGTCATAGTCGGACTTCGGCCATTTTTTACACCAATACAAAGTGAGTTCAGATAAGTACGTTAACTGAGTTTAATAAAGATATATCGACTTGTGCTCAAGTTATCGTGTTAACGGCCGAGCGGAAGGACAGACGGTCGACTGTGTATAAAAACTGGGCGTGGCTTCAACCGATTTCGCCCTTTCTCACAGAAAACAGTTATAGTCCTAGAATCTAAACCTCTACCAAATTTCACAGGGATTAGTAAATTTTTGTTCGACTTATGGCATTAAAAGTATCTTAGACAAATTATATGAAAGAGGGCAGAGCCACGCCCATTTTGAAATTTTCTTTAATTTTTGTATTTTGTAGCACCATATCATTACTGGAGTTGAATGTTGACATTATTTACTTAAATACTGTAAAGATATTAACTTTTCTTTAAAATTTTTACTTAAAAAATTTTTTTTTTTAAAAGTGGGCGTGGTCGTTCTCCGATTTTGCTAATTTTTATTAAACATACATACAGTAATAAGAGTAACGTTCCTGCCAAATTTCATCATGATATCTTCAACGAATGCCAAATTACAGCTTGCAAAACTTCTAAATTACCTTCTTTTAAAAGTGGGCGGTGCCACGCCCATTGTCCAAAATTTTACTAGTTTTCTATTCTGCGTCATAAGCTCAACTCACCTACCAAGTTTCATCGCTTAATCCGTATTTGGTAATGAATTATCGCACTTTTTCGATTTTTCGAAATTTTCGATATCGAAAAAGTGGGCGTGGTTGTAGTCCGATTTCGTTCATTTTAAACAGCGATCTGAGATGAGTGCTCAGGAACCCACATACCAAACTTCATCAAGATACCTCAAAATTTACTCAAGTTATCGTGTTAACGGACCGACGGACGGACGGACGGACATGGCTCAATCTAATTTTTTTTCGATACTGATGATTTTGATATATGGAAGTCTATATCTATCTCGATTCATTTATACCTGTACCAACCGTTATCCAATCAAAGTTAATATACTCTGTGAGCTCTTCTCAACTGAGTATAAAAACTGAATGTTAAATCGGTCCTAAATTTGGTTTATCAAAATGTTAGAGGTTTAAACACTAAACTAACTGAATTGTATTTGAAATCGTTTAACTGCAATTACAAAATTATCGCTTTAACTAAAGCTTAAATATTTAACTCCGAGATTCTTTGCCATGATTACCAAATATACAGAAATGACCGCTTGAACAGAACAGAATTGGTGGTGGAGTTTTGCTTGCGATACATTTTTCTGTACCTTCAGCTGAGGTTAATTTGCCCATTATTGATTCTATAGAATTCAAATGCATTAGAATCAAGCTCGGAATGGGTTGTGTTTATATCGCCGTTTGCTATATCCTACCATCTTCTGAGCCTTCGGTGTATATGGATCATATCTTCCTGCTGAAAATTGTTAATTCAATGTTGAAGCCCATTGATTCGATGATAGTCCTGGGTGACTTTAATCTCCCGCATTTATTATGGACCATATCTGACCAGGATATTGTGTACCTATTTCTTCAAACCTGTCCAACAACGAATTTTTAGCCGAAATAACTGAACTTTGCCTTAAACAGATAAATATAATTCCTAACATGTTCGGGAGGACCCCTGATTTGGTATTTGTTGACGATACATCTAAATGTACCCTAAGCCGGGGTGAACCTCTTACTATACCTGAAGACCCTTACCATCCTTTCCTGGAAATAGCATACGAATTCGAAAGAAATTCTCCGAGTAGCATTGCTACTAAATACGACTCTAGTTTCAGATTTGAATTTGCGAAGGCTAACTTTAGTAAACTTAGTCAAACTTTATCTACAGTGGCTTGGCCCAAATATGGTGTAAATATTGACAAAAATGTTTCTGACTTTTATACCACCATTTACGGTATTTTGGAAAAACACGTACCTAAGTGAAAACGTGCGTCTACCGAACCAGTCCAAATATGGTTCACCAAAAAGCTGAGGTGTTTAAAAAACAGAAAATCGCGCTTCTTCAAATTATTCAAAAGGTGTTGGTTTAGACTACCAATCTAAAATCAAATTATTGTTGTTGTTGTGAATGCGGGTGTCCAAGAAAGGGATACTGCCATTTACTTCTTTCTCTACAGTGAATATTAACTTCTTGTGGTATTTTTTGAGTGTATCTAAAATTATATTTGCGTCGTCCTTTTTAATAATCGCGAAGATGTCGTCTACGTATTTGACTAGAAATTTGATTTGTATGCTGTGTTGTTTTTGGAGTTCCATGAATGTGAAGTTGAGTACATCGTCAATGACTATGTCGGCAATAGTGGGGCAAGAGGGTTGCCCACTTATTGCATGCCCATGATGTTGAACTGCTTGAAGTAACGACAGTGAGTCTGAGCAAATCATATATTTTGCATTTCTTACTTTTGGTAGAAGACAGGCGTTAAGTATGGCTGTCGGTTCGGCTGTGAATACTGAAGCAAATGATGGTAAAATGTTTGTCTGAACTGTTGAGTTCTCGTCAACTATGCTACATCCAGTAGTACCATGGTCTTTTGAGGCATCTGTGTAGAGAAATTTCCAGTCGGAATATCTTCTGAAACTGTTTGGGAACTCCTGGATAAAGACGATATTCGGAGTGTTGTCTTTTTTGTATTTTGCCAGCATTAAAATAACTGAGTTTGACTGTAGCACGGAGGGCTTTGAATACCAGCGCATGCGCCCATGTTGATACTAAGACCGAATTTTTCTGCAAAACTTGTGATAGCTTGCAGAGCTGATGATTTCCTATTTAGCCGTTTACATTTAAGTCGATTTTTTATAAGGTTATTTAATGGAGTTCCTTCTAGGCTTAAAAGCTTGGATGTTAGATTTCTAGTTGTGTATTTAATTCGATCTTATATTTGTGGGAGACCAGCATCAGTGAGAATAGTTATAATTGGCCGAAAGGCCCCGATTGCTAATCTAGCTGCAGAGTGATATACTGATCAAACTTTTGCGATATTATTTTTTGTGGTATTTCCGTAAATTGGGAGGAATTAGTCTATTTTTGATGGTATTATTGATCTGACTATTAGTGCAAGGGAGTTGGTATTACATTTTAATATAGGGTTGCTAAGAGACTTAATTATGTTTAATCTACTGTGAAGCTGCTTACATAAATGTTTTATATGATCGTTATATGCGTATTTGTTATTGAAAACTAGGCTAAGAATATTTAAGGTTTTGACATTTGATATAGTTTGATTATTGATACTTATATCTAGATTATTACAGGAGTGTTTATTGCAAATATGTAAATGTTTTGATTTTTCAAACGATATTTTCGTCCCACTAGTTTTACACCAGTTGTAAATTACATCAGTTAGTTTGCGGAGCTCGTTATAAAATGTTTGAGTGTTTCGGACTTTTGCAAATACATAAAAATCATCGGCATAAGCAACATGATTAAAGTATTTATTGTTGCAGATAGTGACATTAAGTTTATTGTATGCTATTAGGAAAAGTGTGACGGATAATGGAGATCCCTGAGGAATTTCATTTTCGAGATGGTAAACGTCATATTTGTGATGTAATTTCTAATGTAGTTGATAATATTAGCGCCAATCTTCCATTCTATTAATGGTTCAATTATCGAATGTACCCAAATTCTGTTATAAGCTTTCTCCACGGCCAAGGCTAGCAATGAGAAGTGGTTTCTAGTCGATATGGAGCTTGTTATGTGTTCATCTAATGCTAGAAGGGCGTCGGTAGTGCCGCAACCTCTTTTATAGGCTGTTTGGTTGTGTAATAGAAGTTTTTTGTTGTTCATATACCACATGAATCTTCTCGATATCATTTTTTCCATTATCCTTCCTATTTATCCTTCTATGAGGTCTTTCGGTTTATTGGAATTTGGAATAGGAATAATGAGAGAGGTTTTCCATAGTTGTGGGATCAAACTGTTTGATAATATTAGATTGTATAGCATACATAGTTTGATTTTTCCTTCTGGAAGTAGATTTTTGAGAAGAGGGTAGGGAATTTTGCCGATTCCTGGGGTTTTACTTTTCAGCGTTGAAAGACATGAATTCACATATTCGGCTTTACTGCGGGAATTCCCGTCATTCAAGTGCCCCTCTGTAAAGCACTGCCGGGAATTACCCCACATTTTGAATCGAATTTATCACCTGCCAAAAACGGTTTACTTGTTAACACTGTACATTGGTAGTGTTGGTAAAGTGTTAGACTACTGTCGATAACAAGAAAACCACCATTTAACTAATTGTAATATGGGTAATCCCCGTTCAAAGTTTAAACGTACCAGTCGTATATTTTGTGCTTAGAAGAGCCTTCAATAAAACAAACTGCGGGCATCCCCGCGCAAAGTGCAATGAAAGTTCATATGGTCATAGCGGGAATTCATGGAATTAGTCCAGCAAATTAAAAAAAAAAACCATTCAGTGAAAAAAAGCGGGAATTGCCGCTCTTAATTTTTGTATGGAAGAATTAGTTGATTCTCTCGCAACCTCCACTGAAATTAATTGAAGCCGAATGTGTTAAGTTCCATTAGGGAAAATGGAAGCTCAATTTGTTGTGCTTGTGTCACTGGAGGAGTCGGACCAGGCTTTGGCTTAGTTTGATATGTTAATGGGTGCGGAGAAGGTGTCCCCTTCAACGGAGTGTATAACATGTATATATCGGATCCTATTATAAATTTAGAGCATTAGTATGGTGCTTGGTTAGAGTGGCGCGCACTGTGTTAAAATCCACTGTAGTAAAATCTACTTGCTAGAAAATCTACTTGTTAGAAAATGAACTATAGTAAAATCTAAATGATAGAAAATTTACTGTGGTAAAATCTACTTTTAGGATACGGTGAAAATAGTTATAGTTTGCAATGAAATAGAAATTGTGAAAAATATTGGAGAAATAAAAAATGATTCATCAAGTTTTGGATTTGAGTAACGAAAGATAACATTGGGCGTCAAACTAACGAAATTTATAAAAATGGATCACCCTGCGACATAAGAGGTGGGCAGTGAACCTGAAGGTCCGTATACCGGTGAATCAGTAGGTGAAGATAATATGTGGAAAAAATGTACTAACAGCAAAACCAAGATTTCGTGAAGCTGCTGCAGTCAATTACTGCTTCATCGACGTTCAACAGTAATGATGATCGGCTCCCTGAATTTGATCCAGATGGACATAATGTTAATCCACGGGCTTTGTTATCTACATCGGATATGTATGTAATATGAAATCACCATTAGGCATTTTACGGCAGTCAGGTGAGCAATACAATTTTTGTTATGATTCTGGGGCAGAGTGTTCCCTTTTAAAGAATCGGTTGGTTCCAAATTTTGTAGTAAACGGTGTACTTATATTGTGAATATGACGGGCGTTGGTGACGCGAGTGTTATTAGTACTTTAGAGGTTTTATCCATAGTGAAAATTTATTAGATTTTAATAGAAATTCTTTTTCATATTTTGCCGGATAATCTCTTGGGATATGATATCATGATTGGACGAGAAGTCTTGAATCAGGGTGTGACTGTGAAAATGACTTCAAACGAAAAAATGTTCAGTAAAATTAATGTTGAAGTAAATGTTTGTCAGGAAGAAAGTAAATATTTGGGTTTTGAAAAAATAGTTACTGATATTCCTTTTGAGTTTAGATCGGAGTTAGTTAAAGTTCTAAATAATTACAAATCAAGATTTACAGAAGGTACACCTTGCAGCTCTAATGTTGTAGCTCCAATGCAAATACATTTGAAAGATCCTAATAAAACAGCTAATCGACGCCCTTATCGGTTAAATTCTGAAGAGCGCAATTTTGTTCGTAAAAAAATAAATGAATTGTTGACTGTAGGTGTGTTGTTTTCCTTTTGCCAGTCTTATTTTACTTGTAAAAAAGAAATATGGCTCCGATAGAATGTGTGTTGATTATCGTCAGTTAAACGATAACACAATTCCAGACCGATTTCCCTTGCCATTAATAGCGGACCAATTTAACAGACTCCATGGAAGTTATTATTTTACCACGTTGGACATGGCTAGCAGTTATCATCAAATTCCTGTTCATTCTGATTCAATTGAAACAAGTAAGGACGGGACTTCATACCTTTCATGAATGGGGCTGAAAAATAATCTTATCCCGTTCGTAATCTCCAAATAATCGGATGAATAAGATCAGAAATATATAGTGAACATATGTACATACCTAAAGGATTTTTAAGATAAATATAAAATAAGCAAGTAAGGTCGAGACTTCTTCGGCTGTTCCGAAGACTTCATACCTTTCATGAATGGGGCTGAACAATAATCTTATCCCGTTCGTAATCTCCAAATAATCGGATGTATAAGATAAGAAATATATAGTGAACAGTTGCACATACCTAAACAATTTTTAAGATAAATATAAAACAAAGTTTCAGGTTTTTGTGGTCTGCATATAAAAACTATGACTACGAATCACGTATTTCAACAATATATTTGTTGAAATTTGAAGCTTCTAGCCGTAAAAAAGGGGCAAAAATTACAGTTTATATAGGGTATATAATATATATACCACCGATCTCCACGATTTTTTTAGACAACAATATACGCTATATACGTAAGCAATTGGTGAAATTTTAAGCTTATAGCTGTTAAAATGGGGCAGAAATTGCGCAAAGTTCCTTATCGGAACAATCGGTTGTATGAGATATATACTATATATATCACCGATCTCTGTGATTTTTTCAGACAACAATATATGCTATACACGTAAGCATTTGGTAAAATTTGAAGCTTGTAGCTGTTGAAATGGTGCTGAAATTGCAAAAAAAAAATATATATATAGTATATATACCATATATAGCACGGAGCTCTATGATTTTTTTACACAACAATATATATTATATACGTAAGCAATTGTTGAAATTTGAAACTTCTAGCTGTTAAAATGGGGTAGAAATTGCGAAAAGTTTCTTATCTGAACAATCTGTTGTATGAGATATATACGATATATACCGCCGGTCTCTATGATTTTTTCAGACAACAATATATGCTATACACGTAAGCATTTGGTGAAATTTGAACATATCTAAACGATTTTTAAGATAAATATAAAATAAAAATAAGTAAGGAAGGTTAAGTTCGGGTGTAACCGAACATTACATACTCAGTTGAGAGCTATGGTGAAACATAAGGGAAAATAACCATGTAGGAAAATGAACCGAGGGTAACCCTGGAATGTGTTTGTATGACATGTGTATCAAATGAAAGGTATTAAAGAGTATTTTAAAAGGGAGTGGGCCATAGTTCTATAGGTGGACGCCATTTAGGGATATCGCCATAAAGGTGGATCAGGGTTGACTCTAGAATTTGTTTGTACGATATGGGTATCAAATGAAAGGTGTTAATGAGTATTTTAAAAGGGAGTAATCCTTAGTTCCTTAGTGGACGCCGTTTCGAGATATCGCCATAAAGGTGGACCAGGGGTGACCCTAGAATTTGTTTGTACGATATGGGTATCAAAGGAAAGGTGTTAATGAGTATTTTAAAAGGGAGTGGGCCTTAGTTCTATAGGTGGACACCTTTTCGAGATATCGCCATAAAGGTGGACTCTAGAATGTGTTTGTACGATATGGGTATCAAATTAAAGGTATTAATGAGGGTTTTAAAAAGGAGTGGTGGTAGCTGTATAGGTGGTCGTCTTTTCGAGATATCGGCATAAGGTGGACCAGGGGTGACTCTAGAATTTGTTTGTACGATATGAGTATCAAATGAAAGGTGTTAATCAGTATTTTAAAAGGGAGTGATCCTTAGTTCCATAGGTGGACGCCGTTTCGAGATATCGCCATAAAGGTGGACCAGGGGTGACCCTAGAATTTGTTTGTACGATATGGGTATCAAATGAAAGGGCAGCGTTATCAGCGAGCGTGTTGCCGGGAATTCCAATGTGGCTTGGTACCCAAATTAGCCTAATCTTTTAGCGGTAACGGATTAGTATATTGCGAATTTGGCTTTTTGTTGGATTGCTGTGGTTGATGCTGAACTGCTTGAAGTGACGACAGTGAGTCTGAGAAAATCATATATTTTGCATTTCTTACTTTTGCTAGTAGACAGGCGTTAAGTATGGCTTTCGCTTCGGCTGTGAATACTGAAGCAAATTATGGTAAAATGTTTGTCTGAATTGTTGAGTTCTCGTCAACTATGCTACATCCAGTAGTCCCATGGTCTTTTGAGGCATCTGTGTAGAGAAATTTCCAGTCGGAATATCTTCTGAAGCTGTTTAGGAACTCCTGGATAAAGACGATATTCGGACATTTTTTCCACATATTATCTTCACCTACTGATTCACCGGTATACGGACCTTCAGGCTCATTGCCCACCTCTTATATCGCAGGATGATCCATTTTTATAAATTTCGTTAGTTTGACGCGCACTGTAATCTTTCATTATTTAAATCCAAAACTTGATGAATCATTTTTTATTTCTCCAATATTTTTCACAATTTCTATTTCATTGCAAACTATAACTATTTTCATGATTTTAATAATCGGGGATTGCCCATATTGCTTTTTCAAATGTATGAAAACATTTATTTGAAGCAATTTTTTAATTTTATAATTTATTTAATAATTTGGGAAAAATTTAAACAACGTGACATCAGGACGGACAAGGCGACAGCTGTTTCGATTATACCTTGTAAATCTCTTCAAAGCCTTTTCTCCCGGGAGTGGGAGTCGAACTCGCACTCCTACGATAGTTGAAATGGTTGTAAACGCAGTCAGCTACGTCATGCCTGTTGTAAAGTTCTTCCCAATTGCCTTCTTTTTGCATATTTTAATCTTTTACACATTGCATACTTCGTATGCAATTATGTGTTAAAGCTATGCTTGGTACGGCGGTTTTCAAAGAAACTTTGGTTTTTGTTGCTGTTTTCGTTCTATTTATAGAACTACAACGAATTAACCAATTTTGTCTGTTTGTATGATTTTAATAATCGGGGATTGCCCATATTGCTTTTTCAAATGTATGAAAACATTTATTTGAAGCAATTTTTTAATTTTATAATTTATTTAATAATTTGGGAAAAATTTAAACAACGTGACATCAGGACGGACAAGGCGACAGCTGTTTCGATTATACCTTGTAAATCTCTTCAAAGCCTTTTCTCCCGGGAGTGGGAGTCGAACTCGCACTCCTACGATAGTTGAAATGGTTGTAAACGCATTCAGCTACGTCATGCCTGTTGTAAAGTTCTTCCCAATTGCCTTCTTTTTGCATATTTTAATCTTTTACACATTGCATACTTCGTATGCAATTATGTGTTAAAGCTATGCTTGGTACGGCGGTTTTCAAAGAAACTTTGGTTTTTGTTGCTGTTTTCGTTCTATTTATAGAACTACAACGAATTAACCAATTTTGTCTGTTTTTATGATTTTAATAATCGGGGATTGCCCATATTGCTTTTTCAAATGTATGAAAACATTTATTTGAAGCAATTTTTTAATTTTATAATTTATTTAATAATTTGGGAAAAATTTAAACAACGTGACATCAGGACGGACAAGGCGACAGCTGTTTCGATTATACCTTGTAAATCTCTTCAAAGCCTTTTCTCCCGGGAGTGGGAGTCGAACTCGCACTCCTACGATAGTTGAAATGGTTGTAAATGCATTCAGCTACGTCATGCCTGTTGTAAAGTTCTTCCCAATTGCCTTCTTTTTGCATATTTTAATCTTTTACACATTGCATACTTCGTATGCAATTATGTGTTAAAGCTATGCTTGGTACGGCGGTTTTCAAAGAAACTTTGGTTTTTGTTGCTGTTTTCGTTCTATTTATAGAACTACAACGAATTAACCAATTTTGTCTGTTTGTATGATTTTAATAATCGGGGATTGCCCATATTGCTTTTTCAAATGTATGAAAACATTTATTTGAAGCAATTTTTTAATTTTATAATTTATTTAATAATTTGGGAAAAAATTTTTTTTTTTTTTTTCTACTATTTTCACCGTATTCTAAAAGTAGATTTACCACAGTAAATTTTCTATCAATTAGATTTTACTACAGTTCATTTTCTAACAAGTATATTTTCTAGCAAGTAGATTTTACTACAGTGGATTTTAACACAGTGCGCGCCACTCTAACCAAGCACCATACTAATGCTCTAAATTTATAATAGGATCCGATATATACATGTTATACACTCCGTTGAAGGGGACACCTTCTCCGCACCCATTAACATATCAAACTATTTAGCCAAAGCCTGGTCCGCCTCCTCCAGTGACACAAACTTCCCCAGGGAATTTATAGAAGCCAAATCCTACCACCTAAGTCCAGTCCCTATAACCTACGTACCCAGTAAGCAAGCACAACAAATTGAGCTTCCATTTTCCCTAATGGAACTTAACACATTCGGCTTCAATTAATTTCAGTGGAGGTTGCGAGAGAATCAACTAATTTTTCCATACAAAAATTAAGAGCGGTAATTCCCGCTTTTTTCACTGAATGGTTTTTTTAACTTTGCTGGACTAATTCCATGAATTCCCGCTATGACCATATGAACTTTCTTCGCACTTTGCGCGGGGATTCCTGCAGTTTGTTTTATTGAAGGCTCTTCTAAGCAAAAAATATACGACTGGTATATTTAAACTTTGAACGGGGATTACCCATATTACAATTAGTTGAATGGTGGTTTTCTTGTTATCGACAGTAGTCTAACACTTTACCAACACTACCAATGTACAGTGTTAAAAAGTAAACCGTTTTTGGCGGTTGAAAGATTCGATTCAAAATGTGGGGTAATTTCCGGCATTGCTTTACTGAGGGGCATTTGAATGTCGGGAATTACCGCAGTAATGTGTTAATTCATGCCTTTTTCAGTGGACACGGAAAACCCAGGAATCGGCAAAATTCCCTACCCTCTTCTGAAAAATCTGCTTCCAGAAGGTAAACTCAAACTATGTATACTCTATAATCTAATATTATCAAACAGTTTGTTCTCACAGCTATGGAAAACTTCTATCATTATTCCTATTCCAAATTCCAAACCGAAAGACCTCATAGAATGATATCGTCCGATATTCCTTATATCATGCATATCGAAAGTAATGGAACAAATGATATCGAGAAGATTCATGTGGTATTTGAACAACAAAAGGCTTCTATTAGACAACCAAACAGCCTATGAAAGAGGTTGCGGCACTACCGACGCCCTTCTAGCATTAGATGAACACATAACAAACTCCATGTCGACGAGAAACCACTTCTCATTGCTAGCCTTGGCCATGGAGAAAGCTTTTGACAGAGTTGGGATACATTCGATAATTCAACCATTAATAGAATGGAAGATTGGCGCTAATATTATCAACTACATTAGAAATTACCTCACAAATAGGAAGATGCGAGTTAAAGCAAATGGCACTATATCTGACGTTTACCCTCTCGAAAATGGAATTCCTCAGGGATCTCCATTATTCGTCACACTTTTCCTAATAGCATACCATAAACTTAATGTCATTATCCGTAACAATAAATACTTTAATCATGTTGCTTATGCCGATGATTTTTATGTATTTGCAAAAGTCCGAAACACTTACACATTTCATAACGAGCTCCGCAAACTAACTGATGTAATTTACAACTGGTGTAAAACTAGTGGGACGAAAATATCGTTTGAAAAATCAAAACATTTACATATTTGCAATAAACACTCCTGTAATAATCTAGATATAAGTATCAATAATCAAACTATATCAAATGTCAAAACCTTAAACATTCTTGGCCTAGTTTTCAATAACAAATACACATGGAACGATCATATAAAACATTTATGTAAGCAGCTAGATTAAGTATTAAACATAATTAAGTCTCTTAAGGTGCGTCACACCAGTAACAAAACGTGTTACAAACAGTTATATAGCCAATGTTATGTAACTTGTTAGAAATTTAACTGAAAAGTGTTGTATAACACGATGTTGTGTAACTTTTTTTCTGTTTTTATAGCAGGTTACATGTTACCAAGAGGTTGTCGGTAAAGATCAAAGGAATTAGATAACTTGGTTGTATAACAAGTTGCAAGTTATTTTAAAACAATTATTAAAACAAATTATGCAAATTTGCTTTTCGTTGCCGGTGTGGACGTACTTTTAGCAACCCTATATTACAATGTAATACCAACTCCCTTACACTAATAGTCACATCAATAATACTCTCAAAAATATACTACTTCCTCCCAATTTACGGAAATACCACAAAAAAACAATATCGAAAAAGTTTCATCATTATATCACTCAGCAGCTAGATTAGCAATCGGGGCCTTTCGAACGACTCCAATTATAAATATTCTCACTGAGGCTGGACTCCCACAAATATAAGATCGAATTAAGTACACAACCAGGAATCTAACATCCAAACTTTTAAGCCTAGAGGGAACTCCCATAAATAACCCTATACAAAATCGGCTTACACGTAAACGGCTAAATAGAAAATCATAAGGTCTGCAAGCTATCACAAGTTTTGCAAAAAAATTCGGTCTTAGTATCAACATGGGCGCATGCGCTGGTATTCAAAGATCTCCGTGCTACAGTCAAACTCAGTTATTTTAATGCTGGCAAAACACAAAAAAGACAACACTCCGAATATCGTCTTTATCCAGGAGTTCCCAAACAGTTTCAGAAGATATTCCGACTAGAAATTTCTCTACACAGATGCCTCAAAAGACCATGGGACTACTGGATGTAGCATAGTTGACGAGAACTCAACAATTCAGACAAACATTTTACCATAATTTGCTTCAGTATTCACAGCCGAACCGACAGCCATACTTAACGCCTCTCTACTAGCAAAAGTAAGAAATGCAAAATATATGATTTTCTCAGACTCACTGTCGTCACTTCAAGCAGTTCAGCATCAACCACAGCAATCCAACTTACTTACTTACTTAATTGGCGCTTAACCGTCTACACGGTCACACCAAGGGAGTTTAAATCGTTTTCCACCTGGTCCTTCCAACGGAGTGGGGGCCGCCCTCTACCTCTGCTTCCATAGGCGGGTTCCGATAGAAACACTTTCTTGGCCGGAGCATCATCTTTCATTCGCATAACATGGCCTAGCCAGCGCAGCCGCTGCGTTTTAATTCGCTGGACTATGTTGATGTCTGCGTACAGCTCGTACAGCTCATCATTAAATCTTCTTCGGTACTCGCCATCGCCAACGCGTAGAGGTCCATAAATCTTTCGAAGAACTTTTCTCTCGAACACTCCCAAAGCCGCTTCATCTGCTGTTGTCATGGTCCATGCTTCTGCCCCATATTGCAGGACGGGTACGATAAGTGACTTGTAGAGTATGATTTTCGTTCGACGAGAGAGGACTTTACTTTTCAATTGCCTACCTAGTCCAAAGTAGCATTTATTGGCAAGATTGATTCTTCGCTGGATTTCAGTGCTGATGTTGTTGCTAATGTTGATGCTGGTTCCCAAATAAACGAAGTCTTTTACTATTTCGAAATTATGGCTGCCAACAGTAGCGTGGTTGCCAATGCGCATATGCGCTGACTCTTTGCTCGATGACAGCAGGTACTTCGTTTTGTCCTCATTCACCATCAAACCCATCTTTACCGCTTCTTTTTCCAGCTTGGAGTAAGCAGAACTAACAGCGCGGGTGTTTAGGCCGATGATATCAATGTCATCAGCATATGCCAGTAATTGCACGCTTTTATAGTATATTGTTCCAGTGCGGTTAAGTTCTGCAGCTAGTATAATTTTCTCCAGCATCAAATTAAAGAAATCGCACGATAGGGGGTCACCCTGTCTGAAACCTCGTTTAGTTTCGAACGGCTCGGAGAGGTCCTTCCCAATTCTGACTGAGCTGATGGTGTTGCTTAACGTCATTTTGCACAGCCGTATAAGTTTTGCGGGGAAACCAAATTCAGACATAGCGGCATATAGGCAGCTCCTTTTCGTGCTGTCGAAGGCGGCTTTAAAGTCGACGAAGAGGTGATGTGTGTCGATTCTCTTTTCACGGGTTTTTTCCAAGATTTGGCGCATTGTGAAAATCTGGTCGATGGTAGATTTACCAGGTCTGAAGCCGCACTGATAAGGTCCAATCAGCCGGTTCACGGTGGGCTTCAATCTTTCGCACAATACACTTGAAAGGACCTTATATGCGATATTAAGAAGGCTGATTCCACGATAGTTGGTGCATTTTGCAGTATCCCCCTTCTTGTGGACTGGGCAAAGAACACTTAGATTCCAACCGTCGGGCATGCTTTCGTCCGCCCATATTTTGCTAAGAAGCTGCTGCATGCGCCTTACCAACTCCTCGCCGCCGAACTTGAATAGCTCCGCAGGCAATCCATCAGCGCCCACGGCCTTGTTGTTTTTCAATCTGGTTATTGCTATTCTAACTTCGTCATAATCGGGCGGGGGGACATATATTCCATCATCATCGATTGCGGGATCGGGTTCTTCATCTCTGCGCGGTGAATTGCTGCCTCCATTTAGGAGAGCAGAGAAGTGTTCCCTCCATAATCTAAGCACTCTCTGGACATCAGTTACAAGGTCGCCGTTTTCATTCCTACAGGAGTTTGCCCCGGTCTTAAAACCTTCCGTCTGTCGCCGTTTTTTTTTGGTAGAATTTTCGGGCGTTATTCCTGGTGGCTAGCAGCTCAAGCTCCTCGCACTCACGCCTTTCTGCTTCTGCTTTTTTCTTCCTGAAAAGGCGTCTCGCTTCCCTTTTCAACTCACGATAGCGTTCACACACTCCTCTTGTCGCGCTCGCTTTTAACGTAGCCCTGTAGGCAGCGTCTTTTCTTTCGGTTGCAATGCGGCATTCTTCATCATACCAGTTGTTTTTTCGTGGCCGCCGGTAACCAATTTTTTCCTTCGCGGCAGTATGAAGTGCTTTGGAGATATGCTCCCACTGCTCCTGTATTCCTTCAGGATGAGTTGTGCCCTCAGAGAGCAGGTGTGAGAGTCGAGTTGCGAAATCATTGGCAGTCTGTTGTGATTGAAGCTTTTCGACGTCTAGCTTTCCTTGTGTTTTTTGTTCCTTGTTTTTAACAGCAATCCAACAAAAAGCCAAATTCGCAATATACTAATCCGATACCGCTAAAAGATTAGGCTAATTTGGGTACCAAGCCACATTGGAATTCCCGGCAACACGCTCGCTGATAACGCTGCTAAGCTGGTAACAGTATCACCACTTAAACTAATCAACGCCTCAAGTAAAGCAGATATCGAGAGTGCAGTACGCAATATTCATCTAAAACGCGTAAACGGCCTATACTGACACCCTTAGCCCTAACCCCATCCTATATTCCTCTCCCCAATTAGAGTATCTAAGGCAAAGAGTTTTTAAACAAGTCCCAAGACAGATATTAGAAAATATAACCACATAAAATATAAAAAAGTGTATTAAGTTTATTTGTAAGTTGAATATCTACTTTGAAATATAATAATTTATTTAATAATATCCAATTTACCAAAATGTATAACTTAAGACTTATACTCTACAATATGAGGAAGCCGATGGCCTATGTTGCTAGTGCTTTTTTAAACATTGTTTAGGTTGATTTATTATCCTAAGTCAATAAAATATATAAAATAATAAGATTGTTATGAATAACTTTGGCTTAAGTGAAAAATTTATTTAAATTAGGGATAGAGGATCTAGCCCATATACATAATTCCAGTGAACACTATTTTCAGTTATAACCACTTTGTATTTATGAAGTTATTACAATTGAAAACAGTGTTCACTGATATTATGAATATGGACCTGCAAAGCCTTTGCTCCTCAGGCTCCAGCTGCAGGTCAATCACTGCCGTTGTTATTACTTTAATGGCCTTTGCTTGTTTTCGCTCCACCATGCTTATGGCAGCAACAATCATATCACCAAACGACCGCAGCCTTCGGTTTTCTCCCAAGCGCTCCCTTTGCGCATCTTTGAAGAGCTGGCACACTTTACGGAAGTCTTCTTCACAGCTCTCCCGTTGCCTCTTTATCTTCGATATTTTTGGCGTGGACGCCACTAGGTCAACCGAATCAATTCTCCTGTGTCCTTCGCCTACATCTTCCGTAAACGGAAGCGGCGGTGGTGAAGGCGGTGATATCACCTGCGACTCCTGTTGTGACGGGTACGCCTTCAATATATTACTGGAGCATCTGATTCTAAAAAAAATATTTTTTATTTATAATTTTCTTCCGATCTGTTTGAATAATATTTATGTATATTTTAAGCTGCGCAGATCTATTGTGTTGGGCGCAAATAAAAACAAAGATTATTCCACCTTTCAGCTCGATGTTTCGCCAATTTTCCTTGGCATCTTCAGGAGCGTGACACTGTATTTATTTAATAAAACAATAAACCAACAAAGAACACAATCAGATACATATAGATTTAAAATTTAAAATACTGCAAATAAAGATTTATTGCACAAAAAGTATTTTCTTACTTACAATGATGGAAAATTAACGAAAAACTCAATTTTCACTAAAACATTTAAACATTTAAAAACATTTGAATATTAAAAAAATTTATGGAAAGTTAATAAAGTAGAAAAACTTGATACCACCTACATGCGGTAAACATGTCATACTAAAACATTGTAAATCTTACCAAGTAGCGCAACTAACAGCTGATCGGTGGAGATTCACACATTCACGCGCACAGTTTTCGACTCAGTTTCAAAAAAAAAAAAACTTTAGATTATTTAGCTCAAATTTTAAAGTGAGATGGTCCTTCCGAATTTATGTACATAGAATATTTAAGGCGTTTTTGTTGTTATTAAAATAATATTTTTATTTATGTTAAAGCTTTTATCATATTTTTTATTTACTTTGAAAAAACTCTGACCACCATTCCTCCATTATATGTCATTCGACTGCATATTTCACTGCCTTCCACTCTATTTGCAAAATAACCCCCATTTAAGCTGCCAAAATATGCGGTAAACAATGTGCTAAAAACTAAATTACAAACATAATAGGTACGCGACGGCGATATTGTCTGTATCTTATTTTCTGTTTATTGTGTTTCCTCTTTTTTGCAAAATTCTTAGGCTTTCTAAGGTGTAACGCGCTTTTTCTCTCCTTTCGGTGTCTATTATTTTTATGCTTTCAAAATCAGCTGTGTGTTTATTTTCTATTGCATGCTGTGCCAAAGCTGTGCTTTGTTTTTGTTTATGTATATCGGCTTCGTGCTCAGCTACCCGCGTGCCCAGAGCCCGCTTTGTGGTCCCAATGTACACCTTATTGCAGCTATCTTCTTCATTCCCTTTACATTGAATTTCGTAAACTACGTTGCTACGTTGTTGCAGATCTATGGGTGTTTTTCTTTTTGTAAAGCACGTTGCCAAAGTGGAGTTTGACCTGTATGCTAGTGTAGTGTTTGTGTTTGATGTTTTTGTTAAGTCATGTGTGAAATTTTCTGTGAGCCTAGGAATGTAAGTGAAGCTGAAAATTATAAATTATGTGGCTCTCAATCTACTTAGGTCGAGCTCGAAAATTATGTTCAAATGTGACAGATGCATAAGCTGCACTATATATATACGTTGGCCAGATTTTAATAAATTATGTACATCGTTAGCAGAAATGCAACAAATACTTGTTAGTGTCAACAATAATCATACGTTTCCATAAAAAGCCAAAATAGTGACAACAAAAGCAATAAAATCATAACTCGCTCTCGTGGGAAGTTCATTGACTCGCCTGCCAATTCGCCTAATATGCAAGATACAAACAAAAGTACGAAGTCTACTCAACAAACACAAGGTGCTGCTGGTGGCGTCGCTACTTTCACTGAGTCTAGTGAGGCTGTTGCTGCGTTATCATCAAATTCGTCATCTACTGCTTCGTATGCTGAAGTAACTGCTAAACGTTCTGCCACTGAAGCTGAGCTCTCGTCTGATACTCCAGCTAAACCTTTGCCTTCTTATGTTGAATCCAAAACTCGCAATTCTAATATTGCAATTGATCGCACTTTACCAGTTCTCACTCTCATTGAAGACAACGGTATCTCCTCTCCTCTCCCCATTTCTGAACCAGCTAATGTATGTGATGCTGGTGTCACTATTGTACAGTTCGGTAACAACGATAATGTTACTGACATTGAAAATAATAATGCTGAGTGGGTAGAGGTTGTGAAGAGGAAGAAAATTGCTAAAAATCAAAAAAGCACCATATGTGATGGAAATATTGAGCAGGGAGCGAGCAATAACAACACAGGGCTACCTTCTACATCTGAAGAATCAGCTGAGTCTTGTACTGATGCTGGTCTTAATACTAACAACAACAATAACATTGATATACCCAATCGTCAGAGAGACACTGCTTCAAGGAAAAATGGTAATAGCAAACATTTCCGTATTATTGGCTCAAATGAAAATGCTGATCTAAGTGTTGCCAAGATTAAATGACTATATATTGCATCATTTTTGCCAACAGTCACGGCTGATAACATTGTCGATTATATATGTAAACATTCTCAGCTCATATCTTGCCACGGTCTTGTTAAAAAAGGTACTGCCATTGAATCACTAAGGCGAATTACATCCAAACTTGGTGTTCCAGAATCTTGGTGTAGTAAAATGCTCAAACCTGAACTTTGGCTTGCTGGGGTGACTGTTTGCCCTTTTCGGTTCCGCCGGAAAGTAGTTTCCCTGAAGTCTTAGGTGTAGAGTCAAACATTAATATTAATTCTATTAATGATTCAAGAGCAAATTATATGCTCTATTATCATAATGTGAGTGATATGCATAAGAAATCATCACAAATATATCGTAATAGTCAGTTTTAAAATGATGCGAATTATAACACTTATTACTGATTTAAAAGTTATAAACAATCCACTGATCAACAATCAATATAAAGTTAAAGTAAAAAAGTGCGAAGACAGTGATTTTAATAAATTTATTAAGAAATTGATGGCAAAATGCCGCCATCCGAGTGCAAAGAGTGCATGGTAAAATTAGTGCAAATAGGCGATTCAATATCATGTTCGGGGAGCTGTGGTTCTTTTTTCTGCATAAAATGCAGCAATATGAAAAAACAAGAAATTAAATTTTTGAGTGAAAATGCGAATATAAAGTGGTTTTGCAATCAATGTTCGTTATGTGATACAAACACCAAATTCGTTAAAATCAAACATTTGATACAAAATTGTGACCAAGAGAGGCTCGGAAAGGTAGAAATGAAGGACATTATTAAAGAAGCATTATTTAATAAGATTCAACAGTTGAAAGTCAGTCTTATGACTGACTACAATTCACTCTTAGAACATAATATGGAAATTAAAATAAATCAAATGAGAAAAGACATATTAGCAGAGTTGGCACAAACAATAGAAACAAATAACGAAAAATTAAGCGAAGCTTTATCGGGCAAAAATGCAAGCAACAACAACACAAATGTTAAAAACAAAATTACATATGCAAAAGCAGCCGCACTAAATGAAAATAGGTTAGTTATTAAACAAAAAGATAAAGCTAAGAAAAACAAACACATGAAAGTAGCGCTAAAAACAGTGGTTGAACCAACAGAATGTCATGTAACAGCAGTGAAAGAAATCAACAACTATCAATCACGAACTATTGCCGAAGAATATAGCGGAACAAATTGGAAATGAATTTGAGATGGAAAAAACTAAATATGAAAGGGAGATGAAAAAACTATTTAAAGTTGTTGGTTTAACTGAGAGACTTAGTAGTGAGCGCTTAGTAGAATGTATTACGAAGCAAAAAAGTTTATGTGAGGGTAAACAATTTAAAGCTGTAAAGATTTTTGAAAATTTTAGTCGAAGAGAAGAGGGTTTTAATGCTATACAGAGAGAGAAACATATGAATATATCATGAAACAAAAGAGAACCAATGTAGTGTGGGACTCTTGGAATACAATATGAAAGAGTATTTAGGGGTTTTAAATGCGTGGGTTTCAATCATAAAGCTGTTGAATGTATTAACAAAAAAGCTTGTAGTAAATGTGGAAGTAATCACGGTTCGAAGATTGTACATCAAATGCTTATAATTGTGTAAATTGTTGTGAACTTGAACAGAAAAAACATGCTGCACTCAGCATATAAAAGATACCTTCAGGTTGAAACCAAAACTAGAAAGTAGCAATCAAATAGGAGCAATCTAATTTGTCTGTATCTCAGTATACATAGTATTTTAGGGAACAAAGCAGAATTGGAAAGACTGATTGAAAT
Source organism: Eurosta solidaginis (assembly GCF_040869045.1). Taxonomy (NCBI): domain Eukaryota; kingdom Metazoa; phylum Arthropoda; class Insecta; order Diptera; family Tephritidae; genus Eurosta; species Eurosta solidaginis. The sequence goes on along the minus strand of NC_090319.1, from coordinate 187,778,102 downwards.
TAAGAATCCAGCTGTAATACTGTGTGCTGAAATATGTACCACAAATTTAATAACGAATCAGGAGTTGATCATACAAACTTATAACCTAGTCAGATGTGATTCACATAGTAGGCATACTGGTGGTGTTCTGGTGTATGTGCATGATTCCATCCAATACAGCATTAAGTATAATAAAGCAATAGCCAAAAATATGTGGTGTATTTTATTAAATTGAAGCATTTTAACCGAAAATGGCAAATCGGTGTGGTTTATCACTCAACGAGCACAAGCGATGCGGATTTCATAAACTACTTACGTACCGTCTTAGGTATTACTAGTGAGCTGTCTGTAATAACGATTTTAATATTAATTCAACATATATCATACAATTAGTTGAAATTTTTAAATCATAATGTATGTGTTAAACAATTGATTTTGATACTCGTATAACCGATGTATCGAAACAAAAATGTATTTATTTTTTTCGAATACTAGTGTGTGAAAAGTTAGATGATCACCAAATTTCCGATCATGAAACAATACAATTTAAGATAAAAATAAGCCCTAATTTAGAAAGAGGAGCCCTATAAAAATTACGTCCTGGGAATAATATAATATTGAATCACTTACAAATCAATTGCGCATATGTGATTTCAGCAATTTTGACAGAGTAAGTTTGGATAATAAAGTTTCGATCATTAATACCAATATTTTGAGTGTTATGCAAAATCTAACTTATGAAAAAGTAGTTCAATTAAAATTAATGAATAAATGGTATGACAATGAGTTAGCCAATATGAATAAATATAAATTTGAACTGTATAAACTGGCGCAAACTTCAGGAGAATGAGATGAGTACGGAAACATAAAAAAAAAAATACAAAGAGCTTGTGAAAATTAAAAAATCAATCATACGGAACATAAAATAAATAGTAATAGCCATGATAGTAAAACGATGTGGAAACATTTGAAACAGGAAATAAGTATGGGAAAGGAAACTTCATCAATAAAGAAAATAGTAATAAATGGTTTAATATATGATAATGAATCGGAAATTGCCAACAATTTAAATAAATAAATATTTTGTGGATAGCATTCAAGGATCTGTAGCAGTATAGAAGTATTTGATAGTGATGCCAATATACCTAGTCTAACTAATTGTGTTTTTAAATTTGACCAAGTTAGCACGGATGACGTTGTAAAAATTGTCATTAAAGCCAAAAGAGGTGGAAAAAAATTGTTATCAGATGGTTTTGTGAAAGATGTAATACCATATTTAGGTTTTTTCTATGCTCAAATTATTAATGAAAGTTTAAGCAGTGGCATATTTCGAACCATTTGGAAAACCTCGACTATAGTCCCAATAGAAAAAGTAGCAAATACTATTAAAGCAGATGAGCTGAGACCAATAAATACTTTGGCCAGTGATGAGAAAATTTTAGAGCTGGTGGTCAAAAATCAAATAGTTCAATATATAGAAAATAATAAGATACTTATACTACAATAGTCAGGATTTCGACAGAATCATTCTTGCGAAACAGCTTTAAACATGGTTATAGCTAAATGGAAAGAAGAACTTAATAACAAAAAGTTCGTCATTGCAGTTTTAATTGATCTCAAAAGAGCTTTTGAAACTATTGATTAGAAAATATTATTATAAAAATTAACAAGCATTGGTATTAAAGATATTGAATTAGATTGTTTTGATAATTTCTTAACAAATCGTAAGCAAAAAACAATAATTGGTTCAGCATTATCGGACGAAGTTGACGTTAAGATTGGTTTACCCCATGGCTCTGTGCTAGCTGCAATTTTATTTAACATTTATATTAATGACATTAAGTCTATATTGAAATTCAGTACCATAAAACTGTTTGCGGACAATGCATTAATTTCCATAAATGGTAGGAATGAACACCAAATAAGAGAAAAACTGCAAAGTGATTTAGATGCTCTCTATATTTGGCTGTGTGATAACGAATAAACTAAATATATGGTAATAACAAGGAAGAATATTGCTCATTTTGAATCTATTAAAATTAATAATACTAAAATTGAAAAGGTGCAGACGATTAAATATATCGGCATTCAAATAGATTGCAAACTAAAATTTTCATTCAAAGAACCTTTAAAAACTTGAGTAGTTGTTATTTATCAAAAGTAATAGGTCCATAATTGAGCCATACTTCATATATTGTTCTACTATTTTCTTTATCTATAATGCAGAATAAAGCTATGCGCTTTATATTAGGTAAACGTTTTGATACCTCCATTAAAGATATGTTACAAAGTTTGAATAGGATGAGCATAAAACAGCAAATATTTTTCCACAGTATGAAGTTTATATGCAACATAAAAACCGGAAATTTGGTTGATTATCTAAAAACAAGTATTAAATTTAACTACAAGGTTCATGACAGAAATACGAGACAGAGAAATGATTTAAAATTACCTAATTACAAAACGGAGTCTGAAAAAAATGGTCTTTTTTACAAAGGGTTAAAATGCTTCAACGAATTACCTGCAAATATTAAGAATTGTGATAATAACTGATTTAAGAAAAGATTATATGCTCACGCGAAATCAATGAATATAAAATAAATATTTGGATGCGAATGAATTTGTGTTACATGTTTCAAATTCAAATACATGTTTCAAATTTAAATTCATGTTTCAAATTCAAATACTAATTTAAGTTCAATTTCATACAAAGTACATATTGTTAATTAATGCAATAATGCTTTTAAGTGTTGATATAGGCTCTAAGAGTCGTAATAAATAAATAAATAAATATTTCTTGGTCAAGTGATTGCAATAATTTACCCACAAATATTAGATCCGATATCGATATGCTAGTTGTAAGCACCTTGTTCTCACAGGGGCTAAAACAATACAATACTAATCCTAACAGGAATGGCAAATTTCTTTATTTGGATCTGCAGACCTAAAAATATCATGTGGAGAATGTCTATTTCCAATTTTGGAAAATAGCATACACCACAGTGCCTTGGCTATAAATTTCGAGTTTTATAATTTTGATAAAAAAACAGGCTAAATCTACGTTGGATTATATCTATATTAAGGCCGACCGAGTGTCTATAAATCAGTTTTTCTTAGCCACTGATTGGACTTTCTTGAACTCCTCCAATGAACCACAGTCTTCTTACGGAATTTTCAAGGAAATACTTTTATCAGCCATTTCGAGTTTCGTACCATTAAAACGTAATAGTTCTAGTAAGAGACCACCCTGGTATAATGCAAAACTTAATAATATTAAAAATAGAAAAAATCAAGCCTTCAAAAGATATAGAAATAGCTCTAATGACTCTTATCGACTTAATTAAAGGCAATTTGATTGTCTTAATAAGTTTTTGTTCAAGCAATATATGATTAAACTTGAATCGAAATTGAAAACAAATCCGTATAGTTTTTGGTCGGTTATAAATTCCAAGAGACAGACTAATGGCTTCCCCATGACCGTGGAGTAGGATGACGAAGTCTCCAGCAATATGCAAGACACGTGTAACTTGTTTGCCAAGTTTACCTCTTCACCAATTCCGGTATTTCACTCTGGATACCAATCTCAAATTTCTTCTTTTGATATTACTGCAGATGATGTTTTTCTGTCGATCTCTAAGCTGCCAAGTAGCAAAAAATCAGATATTGAGGGATTTTCTCCGTTATTCTTTAAAATATGTTCGAACACCATTGCAGAGCCTCTGGCGCTTCTCTTTCGAGAATGCCTGACCAATGGAAGTTTTTAGACTCATGGAAATTATGCTCCATAAATCCCGTATATAAATCTGGTAGTAGCAATGATATATGCAATTACATACCGATTGTTAAGCAGAGTACTTTGGCAAGAGTATTCGATCATATATTGCTTGGTAAACTATTCGATTACATCGGTAATGCTATAGTTGAATGCCAGCAGGGATTCTTTCCTGGAAGGTCCAATTCCACTAATTTAGCTTTAGTCACCAATCAAATTGTCAGTGCTTTTGAGAGCCAAGAGCTATTTGATGTTATTTATACGGACTTCTCTAAAGCGTTTGACAAGGTCGATCACTCTATACTGCTACACAAGCTGGCAAGGTATCGTATCAATGGTAACCTGTTAAAATTCTTCTCAATTTGTTTGAAAAACAGAATGCTATATGTGTCAATTGGAGCCGATAGGTCATCCTTGCTTATCAACGCCCGATCAGGAATCCCTCAGGGTACCCATTGCGGTCCTTTACTATTCCTAATTTTTATCAATGATCTGCCTCAGCAATTCAAGTTCGCTAAATGTCTAATGTTTGCAGACGACGTCAAGCTTTTTCTAAGAGTCCGTGATACTTCCGACCACTTAAACTTACAATCCGATCTCAATTCTTTTGCCGAATGGTGCTCAAACAATAACTTGCTCCTAAACACAAACAAATGTTGTGTTATTTCATATTCTAAAAAGACAACCACAACATATTTTAATTATAAACTAAATGACAGATCTCTGAATCGCTGTCATGAGATTAAAGATCTGGGTGTGATTTTTGATCCTAAACTTTCCTTTTCAAGGCACATTGATTTCATTGTCTGGAAGTCTTTTGCAATGGTTGGATTTATTACACGTAACACAAACGATTTTAAGGATCCGATGACGTTGAAGGCACTTTATACCTCATTGGTAAGACGTCGTCTGGAATACTGCTCAATAATATGGAATCTATTTTATGAAGCTAACTCGCACAAAATTGAGAGAGTTCAAAAAATTTTAGCTGTAAGAAAGTCTGTACTTTTTAGACTGAATGAATAATATATAAATAAATAATTTACTTAATATTATAGATGGTGTAATCCAAAAGAATTCATATTACGCTCATCCAGAGCATTCAAAAAAATTGTATACTATCGAGAAAAAATATTTGATCCAACTAAACTCAGAGTTTACAAAAAATATAATATCAATTTTAATGCTTCAGATTATACTGATATGATTGATCTGAATGAACCGGCATTCACAAGGAATATTCCATACCATCACTTGATACAATTCTTAGATTATGATGAGCCAACACTAGATGATCCTAATATTCCAATGCATATACAAGGAACAGAAAGATATGTACAGTTGTTAACATCTGTTTCCAAACGTGTTAAAGAAAAACAAGTAAGGAAGGCTAAGTTCGGGTGTAACCGAACATTACATACTCAGTTGAGAGCTGTGGAGACAAAATAAGGGAAAATCACAATGTAGTAAAAAGGACCTAGGGTAACCCTGGAATGTGTTTGTAGGACATGTGTATCAAATGGAAGGTATTAAGGAGTATTTTAAGAGGTAGTGGGCCATAGATCTATAGATGGACGCCATTTAGGGATATCGCCATAAAGGTGGACCAGGCCTGACCCTAGAATTTGTTTGTACGATATGGGTATCAAATGAAAGGTGTTAAAGAGTGTTTTAAAAGGGAGTGGGGCTAAGTTCTATTGGTGGACGCCTTTTCGAGATATCGACATAAAGGTGGGCCAGAGGTGACTCTAGAATTTGTTTGTAGGATATGGGTATCAAATGAAAGGTGTTAATGAGTATTTTAAAAGGGCGTGGTCCTAAGTTCTATAGGTAGACGCCTTTTCGAGATATCGCCATAAAGATGGACCAGGGGTGACTCTAGAATTTGTTTGTACGATATGGGTATCAATTGAAAGGTGTTAATGAGTATTTTAAAAGGGTGTGGGCCTTAGTTCTATAGGTGGACGCCTTTTCGAGATATCGCCATAAAGGTGGACCAGGGATGAATCTAGAACTTGTTTGTACTATATGGGTATTAAATGAAAGGTGTTAATGAGTATTTTAAAAGGGAGTGGGCCTTAGTTCGATAGGTGGACGCCTTTTCGGAATATCGTTATAAAGGTGGACCAGGGTTGACTCTAGAATGCGTTTGTACAATATGGGTATCAAACGAAAGGTGTTAATAAGTATTTTAAAAGCTAGTGGGCCTTAGTTCTATGGGTGGGCGCCTTTTCGGGATATCGCTATAAACGTGGACCAGGAGTGACTCTAGAATGCGTTTGTATAATATGGGTATCAAATGAAAGGTGTTAATGAGTATTTTAAAAGAGCGTGGGCCTTAGTTCTATAGGTGGACGCCTTTTCGAGATATCGCCATAAAGGTGGACCAGGGGTGATTCTAGAATTTGTTTGTACGATATGGGTGTCAAATTAAAGGTGCTAATGAGTATTTTAAAATGGCGTGGGCCTTAGTTCTATAGGTGGACGCCTTTTCGAGATATCGCCATAAAGGTGGACCAGGGGTGACTCCAGAATTTGTTTGTACGATATGGGTAGTGGGCCTAGTTCTATAAGTGGACGCCTTTTTGAGATATCGCAATAAACGGGCGCCGGGGGTGACTCTAGAATATATTTGTACGAAATGGGTATCAAATTAAAAGTATTAATGAGGGTTTAAAAGGGAGTGGCCCTCAGTTGTATATGTGAAGGCATTTTCGAGATATCGACCATAATGTGGACCAGGGTGATCCAGAACATCATCTGTCGGGTACCACTAATTTATTTATATATGTAATAACACTAACAGTATTCCTTCCAAGATTCCAAGGGCTTTTGATTCGCCCTGCAAAACTTTTTCATTTTCTTCTACTTAATATGGTAGGTGTCACACCCATTTTACAAAGCTTTTTCTGAAGTTATATTTTGCGTCAATAGACCAATACAATTATCATGTTTCATCCCTTTTTTCGTATTTGGTATATAATTATGAAATTTTTTTCATTTTTCGTAATTTTCGTCATTTTCGATATCGAAAAAGTGGGCGTGGTCATAGTCGGATTTCGGCCATTTTTTACACCAATGCAAAGTGAGTTCAGATAAGTACGTGAACTGTAAAGATATATCGATTTTTGCTCAAGTTATCGTGTTATCGGCCGAGCGGAAGGACAGACGGTCGACTGTGTATAAAAACTGGGCGTGGCTTCAACGGATTTCGCCCTTTTTCACAGAAATATTTATCGTCCTACAATCTAAATCTCTACCAAATTGCACAAGGATTGGTAAATTTTTGTTCGACTTATGGCATTAAAAGTATTTTAGACAAATTAAATGCAAAAGGGCGGAGCCACGCCCATTTTGAAATTTTCTTTTATTTTTGTATTTTGTTGCACCATATCATTACTGGAGTTGAATGTTGACATAATTTACTTAAATACTGTAAAGATATTAACTTTTCTTTTAAAATTTTACTTTAAAAAAATTTTTTTTTAAAAAGTGGGCGTGGTCGTTCTCCGATATTGCTAATTATTATTAAGCATACATACAGTAATAGCAGTAACGTTACTGCCAAATTTCATTATGATATCTTCAACGACATAAGTTCAACTCACCTACAAAGTTGCATCGTTTAATCCGTATTTGGTAATGAATTATCGCACTTTTTCGATTTTTCGAAATTTTCGATATCGAAAAAGTGGGCGTGGTTGTAGTCCGATATCGTGCATGGTAAGTAGCGATCTGAGATGAGTGCCCAGGAACCTACATACCAAATTTCATCAAGATACCTCGAAACTTACTCAAGTTATCGTGTTAACGGACGGACGGACGGACGGACATGGCTCAATCGAATTTTTTTTCGATACTGAATATTTTGATATATGGAAGTCTATATCTATCAAGATTCCTTTATACCTGTAAAACCAACCGTTATCCAATCAAAGTTAATATACTCTGTGAGCTCTGCTCAACTGAGTGTAAAAACGTGAAGGTGTTATGGCTGTTACAGCAGAAAGTCGTGAAAAACAACCACGAATGGAGGCAAAAAAGATTTAAAAAAATAATAACATAACATTACTTTTATTTTGAAATAAACGTTCAAATTGTCAATTCTAAGTAAAAAAATCATTTTTTAAATAAATTAAATTAAAATTATAAAACTTGTGTTTTTTGCTTATTACTTGATGCTATGAAGATTTTTTGGCCAAACACTACATTAATATGGCAAAATGTCTATTTTGCAAAAGTGGGGGACTCGAAATCGGACATAGAGCTATGGTGTCTTCAGCAATTTTTCTTAGAATTATCTTTAGATTACGTTTTTGCTATACTCCTGATGAAAAAAATCTATCCGTACAATCTGACCCGCTCTAGTGTGTATATAGATATTTTTTTGTGAAGGATTATAAGATACCTGTTTCCATACGGAGATTTTACCGCAATGGAAAATTTTGTATTAAGCCATTTTTGAGGATCTACAGTGCTTGGCGGCTAAGCTAAGACCTGTCCGAATTATTAAAGGCTTTGAGTAATTTCGTGTTTACTTTTGAACTTTAGAATCATAGCCCAATATACTTTCCACTCTTAACCAAACCTGCAACGTTAATAGTGCAAGTGTAACCACCTAAAGCCAGATATGAGGAAACACCAGTTTGATAATTCTTTTGTATTCAAGTTCTATTTCTTTGATTTTTATTTATAGCCAAAATAAAAATGCCCTTTACTAGGAGCGCAGATAATATTCCTAAATTGTCAGCTGTTACTAGCAAAGGATGTGTTTGTCCAGTTTTCCAGCAGCCCATGACAAATACTCAGGAATGCTTATTTTCTTTATGTAATCATGTATTACATAAAGAATGCATTGAGACATGGTTAAAAGAGCAACATGAATGTCCATGCTGTCGACGACTATTGAAAGATGTAAATAAATGGAAGACAAACCAAGTTGGTTGGCGTCTTACAATAATTGTTCTTTATTGAAAAATGCTTTCCCTTTTATACAAATTTCTTACTTTACATATATGTAATTATACTAATATTACGAACTATAAGTATCTACATTCTTAATTCATGTATGCCAAGTCAGCATATTATTACATTGACCTATTTATGGATACAATGTAATGATATACATATAAATATTTTGTCAGTCACATTGACAAACCGACAATGTCGATCAGTCACGCTGATCGATAAGTGTATTGGTCAATGTGACGGGTTGATAAATTTAAACAGATATGTGCCTTGTGTGTCGGCATGTGTATATGATGTTGAACTCCTGCTGCGTTCAAAGTAATTTATGTAGGTCGCTATGACTTGAATGAAATACATTGAAAGTGAAGTGCATTCTGAGTAGTGCTACACTATGTCACCCAAAAGACTGTTGGCCTATAACAATCACCCCTCAAACAAAAAAATGTTCCGGCCGACAATAACACAGCTTTCGGGGACGACGAGGAGCTATACGTAGAAATAACCCTAAAAGAATATCTAGGCAAAGACTAAGCTTCTTAGCTTTACAGTCATTTTCGGAAAATGAAAACGTACACCCAGCTGTAACTTTGAATGCCCAAAATACGTCAACGGGTTGTGTAGAGCAACCCTCTCAAAGGGTTTCCAGCGCAATATATAGCTTCTCCAATCCAATTGTCAACCTCACCTACCCGCGCGAATCCTGTTTCATTAACAGACGAGGCTTTGGCGACCCCAAGCTCCTCATGGAACTAGGGGGTGGGGAGGGAGGGATGGCCTTGAAAGGTTTAATGCGGTCATATAAATCGTTCTCGATACGGTCGGGTTAGTACGTTAATGGTGCTTCGTTACCGGAACGTACCGGATCTATATCCGGAGAAGGACCATCAATATCGATAACACTCCCCAAGGCCTTCGAGGAGTACCTTTATCGTTAATACAACAACAACAACAGCAACGTCTATGCCTCTTATTCAGATGGATAGGATGGATAGGTAGGAAATAAATAACGACATCAATTACCAAGGAGATGCTTCGAACGAGTTCGCAGCTGTTGATTATAATATTTGGATATGTTAATTTGGGTCAAGAAGAAAACGCAAAACACAAAATAACAAAATTAAATGAATTCTTCAACAGCAAAGAACTTTCAATATGTCCATTAATTGGCATATGCAGCGATGGAGAACCAACTAATACTGGAATAGAAAATGGTGTTATAAGACCTCTTGAAAAGCATTTAAATAGACCACTGCACTGGTTTATATGTTGGTTTCATTTCAATGAATTAATATTTGGTCATTTATTCAGAGCATTAGATAAAACAGTCACGAGTGGACCAAGAGCACCAAGTGGAAAAATATACAAAGATATTTAAGACTTTGAAAATTTTCAGGTATGCATTTGTTAAAATTATTTTACATTATTATTTTTGTTTTTCCGGCTTTAGGTCGATACCCGCGATTAACACAATGGTTTTTTGTTTTGTTTCCGATATATTTCGGTTACACTTCGGTAACCGTCTTCAAGAAACTACAAGCACATACTTGTTTAACTTACATTTTACATATTAAAAATAGATACCTACATAAATTTTGTCTTGATTACATTTGCACGTCCGTACGCCGTAACGTGGAGTTTCGCACTGCCTGTTTTTTCGGTAGTAAGTGTCCGTGTTAGTTTTGTAGTTCAGTCGAATGTCTACAGGTATATTTGTTATGTAAAGCATCTCCAGTGTCATTCGTTTTCTGTAATTTTGTTTTTGTTGAATAATTTTGGCTTTTTCGAAATCAAATGTGTGTCCGCTATATGCACAGTGGGCCATGAGTGCTGTTTTTTGTGATATTGAATTTTGGCAATATTTTATATCTGATTTGTGTTGTGCCAATCTAGTTTTTAGCTTAGTTTTGGTGGTTCCTACATAGATATTGTTACATAGTACGTTGTTTTTACCGCTACACGGTATTTGGTAAATTACGTTGCTCTTTTCCGTTTGGGGTATTTTCGATTTTGTCAAGTTAAAGAGATTTTTCAAAGTATTTGAAGGCTTGTGAGCTAATTTTACTTTGTCTCTGTCATAACAGTCTGATTTGGCTAGACGTTCTGATAATTTTGGTACGTACATCACGTATATAAAAGTTTTTGGTTTTTTTGTTATAATATGTTGCTCCAAAAACATGGAGTTTTTTATCAACGTTTTTATAATATTCTCAAGGAAATCATTGTTTTTTAGGATATCTTATATTTCATTTTTAATTTCACTGTGGTATATTTCGTCCGCTATTTCCAACATACGTCTTATAGAGCCCGTAGCTGTATACATTATCATCGTCTTTGGAGGTTTGGAGTAGTAGCTGATGATTCGTCCTGATGCAGTTGGTTTTTTTACCACTTCAACTTTAATTGATTTCCTCTTTTGATTACGATAGAATCTATGTAGGCTAATTCATCTCCCTCTTCAAGTTCTGTTGTGAATTTGATGCTTTTGTCGAACGAGTTTAATGCTTGGAGTGTATTTTGTGTCTCGTTCTCTCGTATAATCGAGAAGAGATCATCCACGACTTAGTCAGCAGTCTCGGCTTGAATCTGAGTTTTTTTGAAGTGTTGTCCAATAGTCCTTCCATTATTATGTACACAATGACAGGAGACAAAGGCGACCCGATCGGGTTTCCTTTTAATTGCATATATATTAGGGCGGGTCGATTTAAAAATCGCTCATTGCTCTGTGAAAATCGTATTCTAGGGTTCAAAATAAGAAACTTTGCCGAAGGAACCATACCTCTAAAACGAATTCTGATGCCCCCCCCCCCCTTTGGGCCGAACTTTTGGGTAGGGGCAATTTCAATTCTACCTGCTGTGTCTTGTGGTGGCTTAAAAAAAACAACAGAAGCAATTTTACGATCTGCAATTGTGTCACAGTGATTCCTTAATTTTTTAAAACGGTTGAATAAAAAACCCACACAACTATGTTTACGACATGCAAGTGCATCAGAGTGATGCCTTGGTTTTAAAAGGGGGTTGTAAAAACGCTAATTTCTAATAATTTTTTTAAATTTCTTTTCTTTACTAAGTTAAATTCATTTGTTCATTTACATATGTTCTGACTAAATAAATTTCTAAAGAGAAAAATAAACTCCAAAAAGAAAAAACATAGGCATTTCTAAGTGGGATTTTTCAAAATTTGCCCCTACGACCCAAAGGAGGGACATCAGAATTCGTTGTAGAGGTATGGTTCCTTCGGCAAAGTTTGTTATTTTGATCCCTAGAATATGATTTTCACAGAGCAATTTGTTTGCCTCCCCACAAATCGACCCGGCCTAAGATATATATCGATTCGTTGAACATGAAATAACTGTTTTCCTCTATGCAGAATTTTAGTATATCCATAAACACAACAAATTAAAGATACAAAACCGACATGATGAAAATATAAAAACAACACTGAGGAAGCAGCTGATCCCAGAAGATTTTTTTGTGCTAAAGGAAAAGGAAGAGAATGGAGCCATAAAACTAACAACAGCATCAAAGAAGCGACAACAATCAAAGCTGGAACAACTGCGCAACAATCGCAACAGCATACTCTGCAAAAGCAACCACCAAGACTGGTTTGTCAATCACACGAATGTGGAGTTCCCGCAAGACATTAAAGCTCTGCTAGCGAAAGGGCCTAAGTTCGGACTGCCGGTGGAAAACAAAAGATTTCCAATATTTCAATATATCGCTGATAGAGAGGAGATCATACAGACTCTCAACGAAAAAAAACAACAAGAAGAGGCGCGAAGAAAATTTTCGTTACTAATAAAAGAGCACACAAAAACAAATAGACTTATTTCAATAGATAGTGCAATTCTCGATACAGTGGGACGGACGCAGAAATTTCTAAGAGAAAATGACAACATTCGGATCTTAACAGCTAAGCTATTTATAATGGAAGTGATCTCGAAGGGAGAGAAAATTAGACTCACTACTAACACCGCCCTACCTCCAAGGACTTATGGGCTCCAGAAAATACATAAGGAAGGAACTCCACTCAGACCGATTTGCTTAGCTATTGGATCTCCAGCATACGGTTTATGCCAATTTATGGCCAAAATTTAAAAAAATATCACAACGAAATCCATATATAATATTAAAAATACGCTAGAATTCAAAGAAAGAATAAATAATACGATGACATGCGATCATGAAAGACTAATATTCTTCGATGTTATCTCACTTCTTCCAAGCAATCCAGCTCAGTTGGCCCCTTAAATATTATACAAAAGAAATGGATGGTAATACAAAAGCATACAAAGATTCCAAAGGAAATGTTTATGGATATATTAAAATTCTGCATAGAGGAAAACAGGTATTTCAAATTCAACGAAACGATATATACGCAATTAAAAGGAATGCCGATGGAGTCGCCTTTGTCTCCTGTCATTGCGGACATAATAATGGAATAACTATTGGACAACACTTTAAAAAAACTAAGATTTACGCCGAGACTGCTGACTAAATACGTGGATGATCTCTTCGCGATTATACGAGAGAAGGAGATACAAAATACACTCCAAGCATTAAACTCGTTCGATTAATTCACAATAGAACTTGAAAAGGGAGATGAATTAGCCTACGTAGATTATATTGTAATCAAAAGAGGAAATCAACTAAAGTTAAAGTGGAACAAAAATCAACTGCGTCAGGACGAATCATCAACTACTACTCCAAACATCCAAAGACTATGATAATGAATACAGCAACGGGCTGTATAAGACGTATGTTGGAAATATCGGACAAAATGTATCACAGTGAAATTAAAAATGAAATACGAGATATCCTAAAAAACAATGATTTGCCTGAGAATATTATAAAAACGTTAATAACAAGTAACGAAGGCTAAGTTCGGGTGTAACTGAACGTTACATACTCAGCTGAGAGCTTTGGAGACAAAATAAGGGAAAATTACCATTTAGCAAAATGAACCTAGGGTAACACTGGATTGTGTTTGTATGACATGAGTTTCAAATGGAAGGTATTAAAAAGTATTTTAAAAGTGAGTGGACCATAGTTCGATAGGTGGACGCCATTTTGGGATATCGCCATTGAGGTGGGCCAGCGGTTGCTCTCGAACGTTTGTTGTACGATATAGGTATCAAACGAAAGGTGTTAATGAGTATTTTAAAATGTGTCGCCTGAGTTCTTTAGGTGGACGCCTTTTCGAGATATCGTCATAAAGGTGGACCTGGGGTGACTCTAGAATATGTTTGTACGATATGGGTATCAATTGAAAGGTGTTAGTGAGTATTTTAAAAGGGAGTGGGCCTTAGTTCTATAGGTGGATGCCTTTTCAAGATATCGCCATAAAGGTGGACCAGGGGTGACTAGAATGCGTTTGTACGATATGGGTATCAAATTAAAGGTATTAGTGAGGGTTTTAAAAGGGAGTGGCCCTTAGTTGTATATGTGAAGGCGTTTTCGAGATATCGACCAAAATGTGGACCAGGGTGACCCAGAGCATCATCTTTCGTGTACCGCCAATTTATTTATATATGTAATACCACGAACAGTAGTCCTGTCAAGATTCCAAGGGATCTTGATTTCGCCCTGCAGAACTTTTCATTTTCTTCTACTTAATATGGTAGGTGTCACACCTATTTTACAAAGTTTTTTTCTAAAGTTATATTTTGCGTCAATAAACCAATCCAATTACCATGTTTCAACCCTTTTTTCGTATTTGGTATAGAATTATGGCACTTTTTTTCATTTTTCGTAATTTTCGATATCGAAAAAGTGGGCGAGGTCATAGTCCGATTTCGCATATTTTTTATACCAAGATAAAGTGAGTTTAGATAAGTACGTGATCTAAGTTTAGTAAAGATATATCGATTTTTGCTCAAGTTATCGTGTTAACGGCCGAGCGGAAGGACAAACGGTGGACTGTGTTTAAAAACTGGTCGTGGTTTCAACCGATTTCGCCCATTTTCACGGAAAACAGTTATCGTCAAGAATCTATGACCCTACCAAATGTCACAGGGATTGGTAAATTTTTGTTCGACTTATGACATTAAAAGTATTTATTTTTGTATTTTGTTGCACCATATCATTACTGGAGTTGAATGTTGACATAATTTACTTATATACTGTAAAGATATTCAATTTTTTGTTAAAATTTAACTTTAAAAAAATTTTTTTTTTAAGTGTGCGTATTTGTCACCCGATTTTGCTAATTTTTATTTAGCACATATATAGTAATAGGAGTAACGTGCCAGCCAAATTTCATCATGATATCTTCAACGACTGCCAAATTACAGTTTGCAAAACTCTTAAATTACCTTCTTTTAAAAGTGGACGGTGCCACGCCCGTTGTCCAAAATTTTACTAATTTTCTATTTTGCATCAGAAGGTCAACGCGCGTGCCAAGTTTCATTGCTTTAGCCGTCTTTCGTAATGAATTATCGCACTTTTTCGGTTTTTCGAAATTTTCGATATCGAAAAAGTGGGCGTGGTTGTACTCCGATTTCATTCATTTTAAATAGCGATCTGATAGGAACCTATGTACCAAATTTCATCAAGATATCTAAAAATTTACTCAAGTTATCGTGTTTACGGACGGACGGACGGACATGGCTAAATGAATTTCTCTTTTCACGCAGATCATTTTGATATATAGAAGTCTATATCCATCTCGATTAGTTTATGCCGTTACGGATTACCGTTATGCGAACAAAGTTAATATACTCTGTGAGCTCTGCTCAGCTGAGTATAAAAAACTCCATGAATGTGGAGCAACATTCTATAACAAAAAACCAACAACTTTTAAATCGGTGGCGTGCGTACCAAAATTGTCAGAACGCCTAACCAAATCAGACTGTTATGGCGGAGACAAAGTAAAAATAGCTCACAAGCCTTCAAATACTTTAAAAAATCTCTTTAACTTGACAAAATCGAAAATACACCAAACGGAAAAGAGCAACGTAATTTACCAAATACCGCGTAGCGGTAAAAACAACGTACTGTGTCACAATATCTATATAGGAGCCACCAAAGCTAAGCTAAAAACTAGATTGACACAACACAAATCAGATATAAAATATTGCCAAAATTCAATATCGCAAAAAACAGCACTCATTGTCCACTGTGCATCTAGCGGACACACTGCTGATTTCGAAACAGCCAAAATTATTCAACAAGAAAAAATTACAGAAAACGAATGAGACTGGATATGCTTCACATACCAAATACACCTGCAGACATTAGACTGAACTACAAAACTGACCCGGCAAATTGCGCACATATTTATAAACACTTACTACCGAACAAACAGGCAGTGCAAAACTCCACGTTACGGTGTACGGTCGTGAAAAGGTAATTAAGACAACATTTATGTAGGTATATATTTTTAATATGTAAAATAAAAAATTTTGTGCTTGTAGTTCCTTGAAGACGGTTACCGAAGTGTAACAGAAATATATCGGAAAAAGAATAAAAAAACAGTGTTTTATTCACGGGTATCGACCTAAAGCCGGCAAAACATAAATAATATCTAAAACAACAGGTCGCCAAAAACTACAACAACAATTATTTAATAATATTTTTTCAATCAAATTAAAATAGGAAAAATATAGTAATTTTAATTGATCTAAAAAAATTATTTTTCAGATTGTAAGTGATTTTGAACCAATAGCATTGGAAATTATGCCTTGTATGATCAGTGATGAACAAGAACGAGAATTATCTACAGATGTTAAATATTTATATCAAATGGCCCAAGCAATTACAAATTGTGCTGTTTCAGTTGATTTGGCTAACATAAAACTAGGGCCAGTTGTACATTCTCTATGGCCAACCAAAGCAAGCAGGGTGTTACGTCTATATACAACAATTAGAATTTATGTGCCAATGTATTTCAATGTAAAATACTATAATTCTTTTTTATAAGGCAGTGTACTTTTATCAAAGCTTATTCGTTGGACACGATACCTACCACGTAATTTACTTAATATTGTAGATTGTGTAATCCAAAATAATTCATATTACGCTCATCCAGAGCATTCAAAAAAATTGTATAATATCGAGAAAAAATACTTGATCCAACTAAACTCAGAGTTTACAAAAAATATAATATCAATTTTAATGCTTCAGATTATACTGATGTTTAGGCCGACAGCCCAAACTCCAAACATAAAAGGTCGCCCTCGCATTTTTCTTATATTGGTTAACAGTGCCAGTCAAATTGTTTATGTTAACCATACAAATGAACATCGCTAGAATAAATAAACAGTTTGACTGGCAAGCGGTATTGACCTGTTATGTTCTTTTACTTCACTTGTTTTCACACATCAAGGAGAAAGGATGTATCCCGCCGCAGTTTCCAGCTTCAACCAAAAGGTAACCTGCAAATATATATATATATATATACATTTTTGTGTTTAATCTTTTAGAGATTACAACAAAAAAATACGGAATCCAAACATTATACCCGAGTCTAACTTCGCGAATCACATGGTCGAGAATGAATGTTCCCCAGCAAACATCAATAAAACAGTTAGGGTTCTTCACATACAAGAAAAGGGCCGACGTCTCAACGTACTCGAAAACATGTAAATCTACAAACAGAAAACATTCGACGGTAGAATAATAAACGAACAGATAAACACCATTTCTGACACAATATTCGAGCCTTTAAAACTTGTTTACAGGAAACAACTTAATCACACAGGTACAACAGACAAACGCACAACAACAAATAAACACAAAACAATTAACACACCAAAACAAAAAACCGACAAAGAAGGTCAAACGACTAAAATCACAGATTTCTACCTACCCCAGTCAGCCACACAAATCGATTAGTAAACCACCCTCGGTTCTGAACGAACACACAGCACATACACATAACTAAATATACACAAGCATCAATTTGACAATACCTGCTCATATACCTACGAACTATAAATACAGGACAAATGACAACAACAGATCAGAACGAAAATCGACACTGATGATGGCACAACGCCGAAACCGGTTTGTCTCAAAAACCAAATTTGACAAGGGATGACGGAAAATCGTTCCAATATACATCATTTATCCACCCTGTCGGAAAATCAACCAAACAAGATAAGTCAGTTATTGCTTGTCAGGCTTTTAACTTGAACGCGAACGAACAACTAACAATTTACAAGCGACGCCTACTGAAAATATATAAAGCAAAGGCGAGCATTTGGTTCAACAAACAATGCCTGGAATTGAATGTTACTCCGAAATTCGCAAAAATAACAATAAAGGCAAATACCAAATCTAGCAGGAAAACAGTTAGAAAAGCGGAAAAGGATTTTTTAAAATATGAGTTGGAAAGCTTATACTCGAAGAAGGATGAGATAAATGCCGAGTTATTATCTATCCATTTAAGATTGGCAGAACAACTACCTACGACTGTATTAATGGAATGCTTCGACCGCATTAAGACAGAGGTCGATCAGGAACTACAACAAAAATACAGGTCGCTGAACCGAAAATTGGACAAGCTGGCAGGACGACGAGAGGGTAACCAAAACCAAAACACTCACCAGTTTTATGACAAGTTCGTTAACCTCACAACAGTGGCCATTACCAAGGAAGAGGCACAACTTCTCGAAAAGGGCCTGAAGCACAATATCATGAACCAGAATACAGTAAGAAAAACGGAGCAAGCGATTGTAGATGCGGAGATCGCAATATCATTGATACCACAGGAAGAACAGGAGCACGCAAGACACATGTGCAGAGAAATCATAAGAAAGGAGGTGAAAGCACAGGAAGGACAAAAACCGAATACAGAGGAGAAAACAATAAAGAATCTACGGCATAAACTAAGGAAAAACAATATTGTCACAACTAAAGCGGACAAAGGAAACACCACTGTGCTAATCGAAAAAGAGAAATATATATCCAAAACCGAGGATCTCATAGAGGAAATGAAATGTCGTAGAATGAGAGAGGATCCCACAGATGAATACCAAAAACAAATCAAAGTTGCTATAAAAAATGCAACAAATATAGAAGATTCTAACATGGCACATAGATTGGTCCAAATGAACCCTTCGGCTCCTCCACTGGTTGCGCTACCAAAAATCCACAAGCCGGACACGCCAATGAGGCCCATCATTAATTTTAAATCGGCACCATGTTACAAACTGTCCAAATATTTAAAAACGATATTGATAGACACTCTGGAGCTAAGGAACGAATATGCAATAGCTAACACAACAGAACTAATAGAGAGACTCCAGACCGTAGAGCTAACAAGAAACAGCAAATTGGTATCTTTTGACATAAAAGATCTATACCCATCTATACCACTATCGGAGACTTTGGACATAGTTAGCTCAACAATAGTTCATAACACAAAAAACAAAGTAAAAAGTATGCAAATCACAAATACGCTAAGAACCACTTTACGTCAAAACTATTTTAAATTCAACAATAAAATATATAGACAAACAAACGGTCTTGGAATGGGAAGCCCCACATCAGCAATTCTTATGGAAGTGTTCATGCAAAATCTGGAAGAAAAGTACATACAGGAGCTGAAGTCCAAATTAGGCGTGTCATTTTATGCTAGATACGTGGATGACATAATATGCGTTTTAATTACTAATAACGAAGAGCTCGTACTGGAGTACCTCAACAAACAGCACGGCAATATAAAATTTACAATGGAAACCGAAAAAGACGGAGGAATCAACTATCTAGACCTCACGATAAATATTGATAAAGACGCCAAAAGATTTAACTATGACATATATAGAAAGTCAACGGCCACCGACACAATAATACACAATACCTCAAATCACCCTCAACATCATAAAAATGCAGCATTAAGGCACTTGGTACATAGACTTGAAAGAACACCTCTTACACAAGAGGCATATAAGAGAGAACTTGAAGTCATATATAATATCGCTGCAAACAACGGATATAAAAAAGCACTAGTAGATAAGCTCAGAAGGACAAATGGAGAACCAAAAAGAAATAATGAAAAAGAAAATAATAGCTGGACGACTATGACATATACTGGAAAAGCGACATATAAATTGGCAAATTTCTTTAAAAAATACAACATTAACACAGCATTCAAAACATCGAACAATCTAGGGCGAAAACTAAGAACTAACATTAACTCAGAGGATCCGTTTAGCAGCCACGGCGTATACAAGCTTACCTGCGGATGCCAGCATAGTTACATAGGACAAACAGGACGGCAAATAAGAACGAGGTTCAGAGAACATATTAGAGATTACAACAAAAAAATACGGAATCCAAACATTATACCCGAGTCTAACTTCGCGAATCACATGGTCGAGAATGAATGTTCCCCAGCAAACATCAATAAAACAGTTAGGGTTCTTCACATACAAGAAAAGGGCCGACGTCTCAACGTACTCGAAAACATGGAAATCTACAAACAGAAAACATTCGACGGTAGAATAATAAACGAACAGATAAACACCATTTCTGACACAATATTCGAGCCTTTAAAACTTGTTTACAGGAAACAACTTAATCACACAGGTACAACAGACAAACGCACAACAACAAATAAACACAAAACAATTAACACACCAAAACAAAAAACCGACAAAGAAGGTCAAACGACTAAAATCACAGATTTCTACCTACCCCAGTCAGCCACACAAATCGATTAGTAAACCACCCTCGGTTCTGAACGAACACACAGCACATACACATAACTAAATATACACAAGCATCAATTTGACAATACCTGCTCATATACCTACGAACTATAAATACAGGACAAATGACAACAACAGATCAGAACGAAAATCGACACTGATGATGGCACAACGCCGAAACCGGTTTGTCTCAAAACCAAATTTGACAAGGGATGACGGAAAATCGTTCCAATATACATCATTTAATCTTTATCTTCAATAAAGACTATTTGTGATTATCAATACTAATACCAACTTTTTTTGTTCTTTTCTGCACTATATCTTGACCGGCAGCATCCCTGAGCTGTGGCCCGGCCAAGACAACTGATATGATTGATCTGAATAAACCGGCATTCACAAGAAATATTGCATCCATACGATCACTTGGTACAATTCTTAGATTATGATGAGCTAACACTAGATGATCCTAATATTCCAACGCATATACAAGGAACAGAAATATATGAACAGTTGTTAACATCTGTTTCCAAACGTGTTATAGAAAAAAAAAACGTGAAGGTGTTATGGCTGTTACAGCAGAAAGTCGTGAAAAACAACCACGAATGGAGGCAAAAAAGATTTAAAAAAATAATAACATAACATTACCTTTATTTTGAAAAATACGTTAAATTGGTCAATCCTAAGTAAAAACAAGTAAGGAAGGTTAAGTTCGGGTGTAACCGAACATTACATACTCTGTTGAGAGCTATGGTGGCAACATAAGGGAAAATAACCATGTAGGAAAATGAACCGGGGGTAACCCTGGAATGTGTTTGTATGCAATGTGTATCAAATGAAAGGTATTAAAGAGTATTTTAAGAGAGTGGGCCATAGTTCTATAGGTGGACGCGATTTAGGGATATCGCCATAAAGGTGGATCAGGGTTCACTCTAGAATTTGTTTGTACGATATGGGTATCAAATGAAAGGTGTTAATGAATATTTTAAAAGGGAGTGGTGGTAGTTCCATAGGTGGACGCCGTTTCGAGATATCGCCATAAATGTGGACCAGTGGTGACCCTAGAATTTGTACGATATGGGTATCAAATGAAAGGGGTTAATGAGCATTTTAAAAGGGAGTGGGCCTTAGTTCTATAGGTGAACGCCTTTTCGAGATATCGCCATAAAGGTGGACCAGTGGTGACTCTAGAATGCGTTTGTACAATATGGGTATCAAACGAAAAGTGTTAATGAGTATTTCAAAAGGGCGTGGGGCTTAGTTCTATAGGTGGACGCCTTTTCGGGATATCGCCATAAAGGTGGACAAGGGGTGACTCTAAATGCGTTTGTACAATATGGGTATCAAATGAAAGGGGTTAATGAGCATTTTAAAAGGGAGTGGGCCTTAGTTCTATAGGTGAACGCCTTTTCGAGATATCGCCATAAAGGTGGACCAGTGGTGACTCTAGAATGTGTTTGTACGATATGGGTATCAAATTAAAGGTATTAATGAGGCTTTTAAAAGGGAGTGGTGGTAATTGCATTTGTGAAGGCGTTTTCCAGATATCGACCAAAATGTGGACCAGGGTGACCCAGAACATCATCTGTTGGGTACCGCTAATTTATTTATATATATAGTACCACGAACAGTATTCCTGCCAAGATTTCAAGGGTTTTTTATTTCGCCCTGCAGAACTTCATTTCATTCTACTTAATATGGTAGGTGTCACACCCATTTTATAAAGTTTTTTTCTAAAGTTATATTTTGCGTAAAAAAACCAATCCAAATACCATGTGTCATCTCTTTTTTCGTATTTGGTGTAGAACTATGGCATTTTTCTCGTTTTTCGTAATTTTCGATATCGAAAAAGTGGGCGTGGTCATAGTCCGATTTCGGCCATTTTTTATACCAATACAAAGTGAGTTCAGATAAGTACGTGAACTGAGTTTAATACAGATGTTTAGATTTTTGCTCAAGTTATCGTGTTAACGGCCGAGCGGAAGGACAGACGGTCGACTGTGTATAAAAACTGGGCGTGGCTTCAACCGATTTCGCCCTTTTTCACAGAAATAAGTTATTGTCCCTGAATCTAAGCCCCTACCAAATTTCACAAGGATTGGTAAATTTTTGTTCAACTTATGTCATTAAAAGTATCCTATACAAATTAAAGGAAAAAGGGCGGAGCCACGCCCGTTTTGAAATTTTATTTTATTTTTGCATTTTGTTGCACCATATCATTACAGGAGCTGAATGTTGACATAATTTACTTATATACTGTAAAGATATTAAATTTTTTGTTAAAATTTGACTTAAAAAAAATTTTTTTTTTTAAGTGGGCGTGGTCGTTCTCCGATTTTGCTAATTTTTATTAAGCATACATATAGTAATAGGAGTAACGTTCCTGCCAAATTTCATCATGATATCTTCAACGACTGCCAAATTACAGCTTGCAAAACTTTTAAATTACCTACCAAGTTTCATCGCTTTAGCCGTCTTTGGTAATGAATTATCGCACTTTTTCGGTTTTTCGAAATTTTCGATATCGAAAAAGTGGGCGTGGCTATAGTCCGATATTTCATTTCATTTCATTTATTTTCATTTATTTATTTGAGTTTTTGTACAAGTAAGACATAGTCTTTTAGATAGTACATCAATCGTATCACATTATCAAAAATAAAAGTAGAGTAATATAATATAATATAATATAATATAATATAATATAATATAATATAATATAATATAATATAATATAATATAATATAATATAATATAATATAATATAATATAATATAATATAATATAATATAATATAATATAATATAATATAATATAATATAATATAATATAATATAATCTAATATAATATAACGCAAATACAAGAGTTAAAAATATAATAAAATAAACTTATTCTTTAACAATTAAACATCCTCAGTTCAAAATTTTTGTGACAATATTGCTCATTTTAAATAGCGATCTGAGATGAGTGTTCAGGAATCTACGTACCAAAATTCATCAAGATACCTCAAAATCTACTCAAGTTATCGTGTTAACGGCGGACGGACGGACGGACGGACATGTCTCAATCAAATTTTTTTTCGATCCTGATGATTTTGATATATGGAAGTCCATATCTATCTCGATTCCTTTATACCTGTACAACCAACCGTTATCCAATTAAAGTTAATATACTCTGTGAGCTCTGCTCAACTGAGTATAAAAATTATTTTTTAATAAATTACATCAAAATTATTACTTGAAAATATGAGTTTTTTGAAAATTTTTTCCACTAAAACGAGTTCGAAAAGGAAAACTGTATGAATGAAAGTTTTTGAAAATGATCTGAAATTATTTTACCTGTAAAGAAGAAAAATTTCCACAAGAAATTTGTTCAAAATGATAATATAGTAGTTAAAAGTTCATTTTAGGCTAATTTCTCATAATTTAAGCCTGATATCTCTACTAAAATTAAAAAAAAAAAAAACACTATAGATATTAATACATGTTCTGAAATGTACGTAAAATATATTTAAAGTAAGCCCATTATGATATTTTTCCTATAATTTTATCAGAAGCTATGAAAATTTTTTCGCCAAACCCTATCGAAATTGGACATAGAGCTATGGTGTCTTCAGCAATTTTTCTTAGAATCATCTTTAGATTACGTTTTTGATATACTCCTGATGAAAAAATCTACTCGTTCAATCTGACCCGCTCTAGTGTGTATATAGATATTTTTTTTTTGTGAAGGATTATAAGATACATGTTTCCATACGGAGATTTTACCTCAATTGAAAATTTTCTATTAAGCCATTTTTCAGGATCTACAGTGCTTGGCGGTTAAGCTAAAACCTGTCCGAATTATTAAAGCTTTGAGTAATTTCGTGTTTACTTTTGAACTTTAGAATCATAGCCCAATATACTTTCCACTCTTAACCAAACCTGCAACGTTAATAGTGCAAGTGTAACTACCTAAAGCCAGATATGAGGAAACACCAGTTTCATAATTCTTTTGTATTCAAGTTCTATTTCTTTGATTTTTATTTGTAGCCAAAATAAAAATGCCCATTACTACGAGCGCAGATAATATTCCTAAATTGTCAGCTGTTACTAGCAAAGGATGTGTTTGTCCAGTTTGCCAGAAGCCCATGACAAATATTCAGGAATGCTTATTTTCTTTATGTAATCATGTATTACATAAAGAATGCATTGAGACATGGTTAAAAGAGCAACATGAATGTCCATGCTGTCGACGACTATTGCAATATGTAAATAAATGAAGACAAACGAAGTTGGTTGGCGTCTTACAATAATTGTTCTTTATTGAAAAATTCTTTCTCTTTTATACAAATTTCTTACTTTACATATATGTAATTACACTAATACTTACGAACTATAAGTATCTACATTCTTAATTCATGCATGCCAAGTCAGCATATTATTACATTGACCTATTTATGGATACAATGTAATGATATACATATAAATATTTTGGCAGTCACGTTGACAAACGGACAATGTCGATTAGTCACGCTGATCGATAAGTGTATTGGTCAATGTGACGGGTTGACAAATAGGGTTGATAAATTTAAACAGATATGTGCCTTGTGTGTCGGCATGTTTATATGATGTCGAACTCCTGCTGCGTTCAAAGTAATTTATGTAGGTTGCTATGACTTCAATGTGTGTGGTCAATATGTTTATATGCATAAAAATGCATTGAAAGTGAAGTGCATTCTGAGTAGTGCTACACTATGCCACCCAAAAGACTGTTTGCCTATAACAATCACCCCTCAAACAAAAAACTTTGCAGGCTGACAATAACCAAGCTTTCGGGGACGAGGCTGTACGACGCTATACGTAGAAATAACCCTAAAAGAAAATCTAGGCAAAGACTAAGCTCCTTAGCTTTACAGTCATTTTCGGAAAATGAAAACGTACACCCAGCTGTAACTTTGAATGCCCAAAATACGTCAACGGGTTGTGTAGCGCAACCCTCTCAAGGGGTTGCCAGCGCAATATATAGCTTCTCCAACCCATTGGCGCCACCGTGGTGTGATGGTAGCGTGCTCCGCCTACCACACCGGATGCCCTTGGTTCAAACCCCGGGCAAAGCAACATCAAAAATTTTAGAAATAAGGCTTTTCAATTAGAAGAAAATTTTCTAAGCGGGGTCGCCCTTCGGCGGTGTTTGGCAAGCGCTCCGGGTGTATTTCTGCCATGAAAAGCTCTCAGTCAAAACTCATCTGCCTTGCAGATGCCGTTCGGAGTCGGCATAAAATCATGTAGGTCCCGTCCGGCCAATTTGTAGCGAAAATCAAGAGGAGCACGACGCAAATTGGAAGAGAAGCTCGGCCTTAGATCTCTTCGGATGTTATAGCGCCTTACATTTATTTATTTTTAAACCAATTGTCAACCTCACCTCCCCGCGCGAATCCTGTTTCATTAACAGACGAGGCTCTGGCGACCCCAAGCTCCTCATGGAACTAGGGGGTGGGGAGGGGAGGGATAGCCTTGAAAAGATTAATGCGGTCATATAAATCGTTCCCGATATGGTCGGGTTAGTACCTTAATGGTGCTTTGTTACCGGAACGTACCGGATCTATATCCGTTGAAGGACCATCAATATCGATAACACTCCCCAAAGCCTTCGGGGGAGTGTCTTTATCGTTAATACAACAACAACAACAACGTCTATGCCTCTTATTCAGATGGATAGGATGGATAGCCAGGAAAGAAATAACGACATCAGTTACCAAGGACATGCTTCGAACGAGTTGATTATAAAAGGGGAACTCAAATTATTGAGAATAGCATTATGCTAGCCAACCTTTCGGTTGATCGTCAACCAGAAAGCGGCTATCGCCATTCTAACTACAGGCCACGTCAAATAGATCTAAATAGCCAAAACATATCAAATTTTCGCCCAGATAAAACCATTACCATTATTTAAAATTGAAATGTTAAATACGATGGATCATCGGAGGGATTATCGGTGGATGAATTTATTTACCGAATCCAATCGCTTACCCAAACACACTTCAGTGATGACTTTTGCTTGTTGTTTAAATATATACACATATTACTAATTGGTGAAGCTCGTGATTGATATCGGAGATTCAACAAAAAAACAGAGCATATTGAGTGCCCAGAATTTTGTGCATCTCTAAAATATCAATTTAAAGATTATCGATCTAATTTCGACATACGTGGACAAATACGGAGTCTGAAACAAAAAAATGGAGAATCGTTTGAATCACTTTATGATGCGATTTGTGTCATGTGTGATCGTCTCACGGTGCCTTTCGATGTAGACGAGTTCATTGAAATATTAATAAGAAACCTTAAACCCGAAATCAGACACGAGTTGTTGTATGTCAATGTTCATTCAGTAGCGCATTTGAGAAAATTGTGTCAAATGCGACAAAATTTATTAGCAGTTGAGTCATATCGTCGGACTCAACAGATGCGAAACTTTCAGCCACCAATTTCTAAACGAAATATTTCTACTATCAACGATCTTCCACCTCAAGAAGACAATGCAGAGGATGAGGTGTCTACCAACATCGCCGTTGTTCAGAAAAATCTTACCACGAAATGTTAGAGCTGTGGGGAGGAAGCCCGCCATTGGCAAAATTGTATGGCTACCCACACGAAATTTTGCTATGGCTGTGTTAAACCAGACACGTATAGGCCACAGTGCAGTCAATGTACACCACGCCGTGTGAAAAACTCGTTGAAGGGTGCACCCTAAATGAACAAATTTAATATTCTATGCAATCCCTTCAAATCCGAAAACCTTAAAGAAGAAAAGCATAACGGCGCAGAAACTTTTAATAGTTTTAATCGCCATAGAGTTCCATGTAGTGATAGGTTAAAACGGTAAAAGGAGGTTAAGAACCAAATATTTAATGAATCTGCAAAAATAAATCAAACCGAAATTCAGATAGAATTAAAAAGTATTATAAAGAAATTCGGCCTGCTCGGCAAATTCTGATTTCTTCAGTGTTTGCTGATAAGACAGATGGTAAATTCTATGCTAAGGTAGCTCCAGGATTCATTCAAACAATCTGTCTGTTCTCTAGGCAGGGATATGTCCGCTACGGTGGGAAAAACGCCCGCCAAAGACATTCTCTTAAGCTCGGAACAAAAACATCAATTGGAATTCATAAAGACGATGTTTCCATCTTTCGAAAAACAAGGTCTAGGTCGTACATCCTTAATAAAACACACTATCGAAGTGGGTGATGCGAAACCTATAAAGCAAAGATTTTACCCCGTAAGCCCCAATGTTGGAAAGCTTATGTTTGAGGAGATTGATAGAATGTTACAATTAGGAGTAACTGAAACAGCTGAGAGCCCTTGGAGTTCACCTATGCGATTAGTAGTTAAGCCAGGAAATGTTCATTTGTGTTTAGATGCGCGCAAATTTAATGACGTTACGAAGAAAAATGCGTACCCGCTACAAATTATTGAAAGAATCTTTGCGAGATTTCCGATGGCCAATATTCTCACCCAGCTCGATCTAACAGATGCCTATTGGAAAATAGAACTAGAGGAAAATCTAAGCTTTTGACAGCCTTTACGGTACCTGGACAGCCACTGTATCAATTTGTGGTAATGGCGTTTGGCCTTTGTAATGCGCTTTCAATGATCTGTAGACTTATGGATGAGATCGTTCTTCCAGGGCTTCGCCATTGCGTATTCCGATATCTCGATGACCTTTGCGTTGTTTCGGATGCCTTCGATTCTCACTTAGAGGTTCTGATCCGTATCGCTGAGCAATTTAGGAAAGCCAACCTCACCCTAAACATTGGCAAGAGCCAGACCCTTCTAAAGTTGACTCGATATTGTCATGGCCAGTTTCAGGCAACTTGAAACAAATTCGAGGGCTTTGGGGATATGCGGATGGTATAGAAGGTTTATAGAAAACTTTGCTGATGTCACGTTTCCCATAAGAGAGGTGTTGTCATCGAAGAAAAAATTCGTGTAGACAGCGGAGGCGCATGTGGTATTTGAGAAGCTTAAGACTTTGCTTACCTCGGCTCCCATACTACAAAATCCAGATTTTTCGAGAAAGTTATACCTTCATTGTGATTTCGGAATAGGTCCAGTGTTAGTGCAAATTTCAGACGATGGCATGGAAAATCCCGTCGTGTACATGAAAAAAAAATTAAATACCGCACAGAGAAATTATAGCGTGACAGAGAGGGAGTGTCTGGCGGCAATAGGGGCCATTGAAAAGTTTCGATGTCACCTCGAGCTAGAAGAGTTTGAAGTCATAACGGACCATTCCAGCCTGGTTTGGTTGCTTCGACAGCAAAATCTGAATGGACTCTTCAAGCTCCAAAGCTACAAGATTACAATTTCACATCGCAAAGGAAAAGATAATGTCGTGCAAGATGCCTTGTCGCGAAGACCGATGGATTCAGATATCGCTTCACTCGAAGTTATGGGCCCGAAAATAGATCTGAACTCCCCAGCATTTTTGGAGGAAGACTACGTTAACTTAAAAACTAACGTATTGCAGGAATGGGATCATCTACCAGACATACGAGTTGTGGATAAATATGCACATATTCGTACAGAACATAGCACTGTTGATGTGACACAGGAAGAGAAAGCGTGGAAATTATGGGTACCGGAATCTCTTCGCGAAGACGTTATAAAACGCGCTCATGACTCTACATTAGCTGCCCATGGAGGAATGAGTAAAACTATAAAAGAGGCTATTTCAGAAACTGTGAAACGTGCAAAGAGACTAAGGCCCCTAATAACACTTTACGACCGCCAATGGGAAGTCAAGCTATTTCACTACGCCCTTTTCAGAAAGTTTATGTCGATTTTCTTTGTACATATCCCAGAAGTAGGAAAGGAAATATTGGCCTTTTGATTGTCGTGGACCACCTCCGTAAATTTCACTAGTTATAACCTTTACGTAAATTTACGTCTTTGCTATTAGAGAATTTCTCTTAAAGGAAATATTCCATTCTTTTGGAGTAACGGAAACTTTAGTTAGTGAAAATGGTGCACAATTTAAGTCTAAAAAAGAGTTCAACGACTTGTTAGCGGAATATGGAATTAAACATGTTTGCAGGGATACGTGCCTACATCAAAAACGACCACACAAAGTGGGACGAACAGCTTAGTAGCATATCTTGTGCTCTAAGAAACTCCACCCATAATTCAAGTAACTGCTCCCCGTATGAAGCTTTATTTGGTATTAGTATGTTAACACAATATCGCTTATTAAAGGATTTGAGTATACTGGAAGAATCCACTCTTTCCATCAGAAAATCCGATAAAATAATCTTATTGAGAAGAGACATTCAGAACGAAATGAAAAAAGCCTATGACCGAAATACCAAACAATACAACCTTCGCTCAAAGACAATTTCTTTTCAACCGGAAGTTTTCTGACTCAATTTTTCTCAAAGTCAAAAATTTCAATACTAAATTTGCTCCAAAGTTTATAAAAAGCCGTGTGAAAGAAAAAATAGCCAATCACTACTACTCATTGGAAGATTTAACAGGTCGGACGATAGGTACCTTTCATGCTAAAGACATTCGACAATAACGTTTGAATTCCGACTAACCTTCTTACTCAAAGAGTGCAGATTATCCGGTTTTGTAACATCCACCTCAACAAATCAGACTTTATAAATTATTAAATTGTGACTTGGAGAAGTTGGTCTTCCCTGACTGGTCGGTAGACTAACAGTTTGGTTATTATACTCAGTTGAGCAGAGCTCACAGAGTATATTAACTTTGATTGGATAACGGTTGGTTGTACAGGTATAAAGGAATCGAGATAGATATAGACTTCCATATATCAAAATCATCAGTATCGAAAAAAAATTTGCTTAAGCCATGTCCGTCCGTCCGTCTGTCCGTTAACACGATAACTTGAGTAAATTTTGAGATATCTTGACGAAATTTGGTATGTAGATTCCTGGGCGCTCATCTCAGATCGCTATTTAAAATGGACGATTTCGGACTATAACCACGCCCACTTTTTCGATATCGAAAATTTCGAAAAATCGAAAAATTGCGATATGTCATTACCAAAGAGGGATAAAGCGATGAAACTTGGTAGGTGCGTTGAGCTTATGACGCAGAATAGAAAATAAGTAAAATTTTGGACAATGGGCGTGGCACCGCCCACTTTTAGAAGAAGGTAATTTAGAAGTTTTGCAAGCTGTAATTTGGCAGTCGTTGAAGATATCATGATGAAATTTGGCAGGAACGTTACTCCTATTACTATATGTATGCTTAACAAAAATTAGCAAAATCGGAGAACGACCACCACGCCCACTTTTAAAAAAAAATTTTTTTTAAGTGAAATTTTTACAAAAAATTTAATATCTTTACAGTATATAAGTAAATTATGTCAACATTCAACTCCAGTAATGATATGGTGCAACAAAATACAAAAATAAAAGAAAATTTCAAAATGGGCGTGGCTCCGCCCTTTTTCATTTGATTTGTCTAGGATACATTTAATGCCATAAGTCGAACAAAAATGTACCAATCCTTGTGAAATTTGGTAGCGGCTTAGATTCTAGGACGATAACTGTTTTCTGTGAATAAGGGCGAAATCGGTTGAAGCCACGCCCAGTTTTTATACACAGTCGACCGTCTGTCCTTCCGCTCGGCCATTAACACGATAACTTGAGCAAAAATCGATATATCTTTACTAAACTCAGTTCACATAATTACCTGAACTCACTTTCTATTGGCATAAAAAATGGCCTAAATCTGACTATGACCACGACCACTTTTTCGATATCGAAAATTACGAAAAATGGAAAAAGTGCCATAATTCTATACCAAATACGAAAAAAGGGTTGAAACATGGTAATTGGATTGGTTTATTGACGCAAAATATAACTTTAGAAAAAAACTTTGTAAAATAGGTGTGACACCTACCATATTAAGTAAAAGAAAATGAAAAAGTTCTGCAGGGCGAAATCAGAAGCCCTTGGAATCATGGCTGGAATACTGTTCGTGGTATTACATATATAAATAAATTAGCGGTACCCGGCAGATGATGTTCTGGGTCACCCTGGTCCACATTTTGGTCGATATCTCGAAAACGCCTTCACATATACAACTACCACCACTCCATTTTAAAATTCTTATTAATACCTTTAATTTGACACCCATATTGTACAAACATATTATAGAGCCACCCCTGGTCCACCTTTATGGCGATATATCGAAAAGGCGTCCACCTATAGAACTAAAGCCCACTCCCTTTTAAAATACTCATTATCACCTTTCGTTTGATACCCATAATGTACAAACGCATTCTAGAGTCAACCCTGGTCCACCTTTATAACGATATCCCGAAAAGGCGTCCACCTATAGAATTAAGGCCCACTCCTTTTTAAAATACTCGTTAACACCTTTCATTTGATACCCATATCGTAAAAAAATTCTAAAGTCACCCCTGGTCCACCTTTATGGGGATATCTCGAAAAGGCGTCCACCTATAGAACTAAGGCCCACTCCCTTTTAAAATACTCATTAACATCTTTCGTTTGATACC
The DNA here is from genome assembly GCF_040869045.1 of Eurosta solidaginis. Classification (NCBI taxonomy): domain Eukaryota; kingdom Metazoa; phylum Arthropoda; class Insecta; order Diptera; family Tephritidae; genus Eurosta; species Eurosta solidaginis. Next base: position 187,746,205 of record NC_090319.1, on the reverse strand, counting down.
CATATTGTACAAACGCATTCTAGAGTCATCCCTGGTCCACCTTTATGGCGATATCTCGAAAAGGCGTCCACCCATAGAACTAAGGCGCACCCACTTTTAAAATACTCATTAACACCTTTCATTTGGTACAAATTAATTCTAGAGTCACCCCAGGTCCACCTTTATGGCGATATCTCGAAAAGGCGTCCACCTATAGAACTAAGGCCCACTCCCTTTTAAAATACTCATTAAGACCTTTCATTTGATACCCATATCGTACAAACAAATTCTAGAGTCATCCCTGGTCCACCTTTATGGCGATATCTAGAAAAGGCGTCCACCCATAGAACTAAGGCCCACCCACTTTTAAAATACTTATTAACACCTTTCATTTGGTACAAATTAATTCTAGAGTCACCCCAGGTCCACCTTTATGGCGATATCTCGAAAAGGCGTCCACCTATAGAACTAAGGCCCACTCCCTTTTAAAATACTCATTAACATCTTTCGTTTGATACCCATATTGTACAAACGCATTCTAGAGTCATCCCTGGTCCACCTTTATGGCGATATCTCGAAAAGGCGTCCACCCATAGAACTAAGGCGCACCCACTTTTAAAATACTCATTAACACCTTTCATTTGATACCCATATCGTACAAATTAATTCTAGAGTCACCCCTGGTCCACCTTTATGGCAATATCTCGAAAAGGCGTCCACCCATAGAACTAAGGCCCACTCCCTTTTAAAATACTCATTAACACCTTTTATTTGGTACCTATATCGTACAAACTAATTCTAGAGTCACCCCTGGTCCACCTTTATAACGATATCCCGAAAAGGCGTTCACCTATAGGACTAAGGTCCACTCCCTTTTAAAATACTCATTAACACCATTCATTTGATACACATATCGTACAAACAAATTCTAGAGTCACCCCTGGTCCACCTTTATGGAAATATCTCGAAAAGGCGTCAACCCATAGAACTAAGGCCCACTCCCTTTTAAAACACTCATTAACACCTTTCGTTTGATACCCTTATTGTACAAACGCATGGTCCACCTTTATAACGATATCCCGAAAATGCGTCCACCTATAGAACTAAGGCCCACTCCCTTTTAAAATACTTATTAACACCTTTCATTTGATACCCATATCGTACAAATAAATTCCAGAGTCACCCCTGGTCCACTTTATGGCGATATTTCGAAAAGGCGTCCACCTATAGAACTAAGCCCCACTCCCTTTTAAAATACTCATTAACACCATTCATTTGATACCCATACCGTACAAACAAATTCTAGAATCAGCCCTGGTCCACCTTTATGGCGATATCTCGAAAAGGTGTCCACCTATAAAACTATGGCCCACTCCCTCTTAAAATACTCTTTAATACCTTTCATTTGATACGCATGTCATACAAACACATTCCAGGGTTACCCGAGGTTCATTTTCCTACATGGTGATTTTCCCTTATTTTGTCTCCATAGCTCTCAACTGAGTATGTAATGTTCGGTTACACCCGAACTTAGCCTTCCTTACTTGTTTTTAAACTAAAATCTTTTAAATAAGTTTTCTCCTGCATGACGATACATTTTTGTTTGATAAAAGAAGACTGGGTAGAATTTTTATCTACAAACCCACCATCGTTGCTTTTGACATTTAGGATATGACAGCCTAATGCTTTGTTTTCACTATGTCAAAATCACTGATCAAATACTGACATAACTGTCACCATGGCGATTTGGTGTCAAATGTGTTTTCATTACAATTAAAAACTGGCATGCAGTCGATATAGCAGTGTGTGCCAAAGACTGTGATCAAATTGTGGTATCAGTCGATTGACATCCAGTTTTCACCCCCCCTCACCTTCAAACGTTAAGTAAATATTTTTGACAGCGACGGGGTCATTTCGGGACTATTTCGGGATCATTTGGGGTACCTACCGGCATCATTTCTGGTTGGTTTTCGGGTTCCGTCCGGGATCCCATCGGGGTCATTACGGGAATTTTTAGGGATCATTTGGGGTATCTTCTGGCATCATTTCTAGATGGTTTTCGGTATCCGTCCGGGATCCCGTCGGGGTCATTTTGGGACTTTTTCTCGACTAATACGGGATCATTTGGGGTACCTTCCGGCATCATTTCTAAATGGTTTTGGGTATCCGTCCGGGATCCCGTCGGGGTAATTTCGGGACTTTTTCACGATCATTTGGGGTACTTTCCGGCATCATTTCTAGATGGTTTTGGGTATCCGTCCGGGATCCCGTCGAGGTCATTTCGGGACTTTTTCGCTTCTAATACCGGATCATTTAGGGACCCTTTCGGCATCATTTCTGGAGGGTTTTCGGGTTCCGTCCGGGATCCCATCGGGGTCATTTCGGGACTTTCGGGATTATTTGGGGTACCTTCCGGCATAATTTCTAGATGGTTTTGGGTATCCGTCCGGGATCCCGTCGCGGTAATTTTGGGAGTTTTTCTCGACTAATACGGGATCATTTGGGGTACCTTCCGGCATCATTTCTAGATGGTTTTGGGTATCCGTCGGGGTCATTTTGGGACTTTTCGCGACTAATACGGGATCATTTGGGGACCCTTTCGGCATCATTTCTGGAGGGTTTTCGGGTTCCGTCCGGGATACCGTCGGGGTCATATCAGGACTTTTTCTCGACTGATACGGGATCACTTGAGAACCCTTTCGGCATCATTTCTGGAGGGTTTTCGGGATCTGTACGGGATCGTTTGAGTACACTTCCGGGATCATTTCTGTGTGGTTCTGTGGATAAGTCTAGAATCGCGTCGTTGTCATTTCGGGTTTTTTTGGGACTATTCCTGGAACTTTTGGAGACCCTTCCGGGGCAATTCTGGATATTTTCCTGGATCCATCGGCGATATCGTCGTCATTTGTTGGATCCTATCAGGTTATCAGCTCATATAGATCTTTTTTTTTACTCAATTACAAAAATAAAGTGCATTAGACAGAAAAAAATGTTTAAAAAGATAACTTGATAAGCAGACTAACGTGAATAGCCCATATATTTCTTTTTCTCCTTGCGGACGGGACCTCGGATAAAGGCTAGTATATTTATAAAGAAAACAAGAACTCACGCGGAAAGAGCAGCGCAGGCTTTCCCACTTGGCAGATACCTCAAATCGCGACATCTTTATAATATCCGCCACATCTTTCCATTGAGCCTCCCTCAAATTCTGGTCCCTATACTTCCTCTACTTCCTGCAATAGCCTCTCCGTTTGCTCGGCTGTCAATTTTTCAGCCAGTTTTCTCACCCGCTTCCTTTTTTCAGTGGTACTACCGACTGGGTGAACGAAAATTGCGAAATTTGAAGCTGACTCATCCATTAAGTCCTCCAACTACCCCAAACCCAAACGACAACCCTACTCAAAAATGTCCCTATTGTAATGCGGAGTGAAATATCTTACGTTTGATACCCATATCGGCATATCTGATGCAATTTTTTAAAATTTCGAATAGGTGGCAACCCTAATTGGTAACCCTACTCAAAAATTTCCCTATTGTAATGCGGAGTGAAATATCTTTCGTTTGATACCCATATCGGCATATCTCCTGCAATTTTTTGAAATTTCGAATAGGTGGCAACCCTAATTGGTAACCCTACTCAAAAATGTCCCTATTGTAATGCGGAGTGAAATACCTTTCGTTTGATACCCATATCGGCATATCTCATGAAATTGTTTTTATTTCGAATAGGTGGCAACCCTAAATGGCAACCCTACTCAAAAATATTCCTATTGTAAAGCGGAGTGAAATACCTTTCGTTTGATACTCATATCGGTATATCTCATGCAATTTTTTTTTTTATTTCGAATAGACGGCAACCCTAAAGGCAACCCTACTCAAAAATTTCCCTATTGTAATGGGAAGTGAAATACCTTTCGCTTGATACCCATATCGGCATCTCATGCAATTTTTTTAAATTTCGAATAGGTGGCAACCCCAAATGGCAACCCTACTCGAAAATCTCCCTTTTGTAATGCGGAGTGAAATACCTTTCGTTTGATACTCATATCGGCATATGGGTACTTCCACAGAAAAGTCCACCTTAAACGAAAAACTAAACTATGATTTAAAAAAAGAAATTGCTTGAACTATTAAAGAAAAATATTTAAATGTTATAAAATTAATATTTCCAAAATTTTCCTTACTTGCGATGGTGAGTTATCGGTACACGAATTTTGTGTTCAATAGGTGATAATCAATAGGCGTAAAATCAATGTAAAAGAGCTGTGACGCTTCAATTAACGGTAAATTTTGGATTTACTTTTAAACAATATTCTATAATAACGTCACGCCATACAGAGGCTATTTAGTCTTATTATATCTGCGCTGGCGATTGTAGATGCAAATAGTTTTGTGTTTTAATAAAAGTTGACAAAGTTTACAAATTAAATTAAAAATCGCACCATTTAAGAAAGTAATTTTTTTCATATTGAGCTTCAAAGTTTCGTAACGTCACGTCATATAGTAAGTAATTTTCTCGAGAGGTGATGCCTTATTCGGAATTCCAATTCAATCATGTCCTATGCAGATGGATTCTTCGAGTAACGGTAAAAAATACTCAAAGTGCTATAGGGAAAAACTAAAAACTGACCCACTAAGGCAGGAGAGAATCCGTTTAAAAGCAAAAGAGAGGGCATCAAAGTATAGAAAAAGGTTGGAGTCCAGCAAGCATAAAAATGATGCAATAAGAAAACAAAATTGTAAAAGACAACAAGCATTTCGCTTGAGAAAGATAAATGAATGTGCTATAAAAGATAACCCAGAAGCCAATCACCCTTATAAATGCAAGCAAACAATAGGAAAGGCATTAAAAAAGCCAAAACTGATTTGCCGATCGACCCAAAGAAAAGAAGCTATATTGTTGACTTGTTATATAAAAAGTAAGGAAGGCTAAGTTCGGGTGTAACCGAACATTACATACTCAGTTGAGAGCTATGGAGACAAAATAAGGGAAAATCACCATGTAGGAAAATGAACCTCGGGTAACCCTGGAATGTGTTTGTATGACATGCGTATCAAATGAAAGGTATTAAAGAGTATTTTAAGAGGGAGTGGGCCATAGTTTTATAGGTGGACACCTTTTCGAGATATCGCCATAAAAAAAAAGGAGTGGGGCTTGGTTCTACAGGTGGACGCCTTTTCGAAATATCGCCATAAGGTTGACCAGGGGTGACTCTGGAATTTATTTGTACGATATGGGTATCAAATGAAAGGTGTTAATAAGTATTTTAAAAGGGAGTGGGCCTTAGTTCTATAGGTGGACGCATTTTCGGGATATCGTTATAAAGGTGGACCATGCGTTTGTACAATAAGGGTATCAAACGAAAGGTGTTAATGAGTGTTTTAAAAGGGAGTGGGCCTTAGTTCTATGGGTTGACGCCTTTTCGAGATATTTCCATAAAGGTGGACCAGGGGTGACTCTAGAATTTGTTTGTACGATGTGGGTATCAAATGAAAGGTGTTAATGAGTATTTTAAAAGGTATTGGGCCTTAGTTCTATAGGTGGACGCCTTTTCGGGATATCGTTATAAAGGTGGACCAGGGGTGACTCTAGAATTAGTTTGTGCGATATGGGTACCAAATAAAAGGTGTTAATGAGTATTTTAAAAGGGAGTGGGCCTTAGTTCTATGGGTGGGCGCCTTTTCGAGATATTGCCATAAAGGTGGACATGGGGTGACTCTAGAATTAATTTGTACGATATGGGTATCAAATGAAAGGTGTTAATGAGTATTTTAAAAGTTGGAGCGCCTTAGTTCTATGGGTGGACGCCTTTTCGAGATATCGCCATAAAGGTGGACCAGGGATGACTCTAGAATGCGTTTGTACAATATGGGTATCAAACGAAAGATGTTAATGAGTATTTTAAAAGGGAGTGGGCCTTAGTTCTATAGGTGAACGCCTTTTAGGGATATCGTTATAAAGGTGGACCAAGGTTGACTCTAGAATGCGTTTGTACATTATGGGTATCAAACGAAAGGTGATAATGAGTATTTTAAAAGGGAGTGGGCCTTAGTTCTATAGGTGGACGCCTTTTCGATATATCGCCATAAAGGTGGACCAGGGGTGGCTCTATAATGTGTTTGTACAATATGGGTGTCAAATTAAAGGTATTAATAAGAATTTTAAAAGGGGGTGGTGGTAGTTGTATATGTGAAGGCGTTTTCGAGATATCGACCAAAATGTGGACCAGGGTGACCCAGAACATCATCTGTCGGGTACCGCTAATTTATTTATATATGTAATACCACGAACAGTATTCCTGCCATGATTCCAAGGGCTTTTGATTTCGCCCTGCAGAACTTTTTCATTTTCTTTTACTTAATATGGTAGGTGTCACACCTATTTGACAAAGTTTTTTTCTAAGGTTATATTTTGCGTCAATAAACCAATCCAATTACCATGTTTCAACCCTTTTTTCGTATTTGGTATAGAATTATGGCACTTTTTCCATTTTTCGTAATTTTCGATATCGAAAAAGTGGGCGTGGTCATAGTCAGATTTCGTCCATTTTTTATGCCAATAGAAAGTGAGTTCAGGTAATTATGTGAACTGAGTTTAGTAAAGATATATCGATTTTTGCTCAAGTTATCGTGTTAATGGCCGAGCGGAAGGACAGGCGGTCGACTGTGTATAAAAACTGGGTGTGGCTTCAACCGATTTCGTCCTTATTCACAGAAAACAGTTATCGTCCTAGAATCTAAGCCGCTACCAAATTTCACAAGGATTGGTAAATTTTTGTTCGACTTATGGCATTAAATGTATCTTAGACAAATCAAATGAAAAAGGGCGGAGCCACGCCCATTTTTAAATTTTCTTTTATTTTTGTATTTTGTTGCACCATATCATTACTGGAGTTGAATGTTGACATAATTTACTTATATACTGTAAAGATATTAAATTTTTTGTAAAAATTTCACTTTAAAAAAAATTTTTTTTAAAAGTGGGCGTCGTCGTTCTCCGATTTTGCTAATTTTTGTTAAGCATACATATAGTAATAGGAGTAACGTTCCTGCCAAATTTTATCATGATATCTTCAACGACTGCCAAATTACAGCTTGCAAAACTTCTAAATTACCTTCTTCTAAAAGTGGGCGGTGCCACGCGCATTGTCCAAAATTTTACTTATTTTCTATTCTGCGTCATAAGCTCAACGCACCTACCAAGTTTCATCGCTTTATCCCTCTTTGGTAATGACATATCGCGATTTTTCGATTTTTCGAAATTTTCTATATCGAAAAAGTGGGCGTGGTTATAGTCCGATATCGTTCATTTTAAATCGCAATCTTAGATGAGCGCCCAGGAATCTACATACCAAATTTCGTCAAGATATCTCAAAACGTACTCAAGTTATCGTGTTAACGGACAGACGGACGGACGGACGGACGGACGGACATGGCTTAATCAAATTTTTTTTCGATACTGATGATTTTGATATATGGAAGTTTATATCTATCTCGATTCCTTTATACCTGTACAACCAACCGTTATCCAATCAAAGTTAATATACTCTGTGAGCTCTGCTCAACTAAGTATAAAAATATGGTATATTATCATTGAAGGACGACTCTAAATCTACAATACAAGAAAAAAAACAAGTTTGTCGTAGACTTTTACTCAAGAGATGATATTAGTGTCCAAGCCGCTGGTAGAAAGGAGACATTGATTGTCCATGGAGAAATAGTGGCACGTACAAACACGTGCTATAATCAGCGACAAACTCACTCAAAATAAATTCGATGTGTGCTGTTTTTTAACAAAACTTGTAGACATAATCAAAAAAGAACATGGGCAATTTCAAAATATTTTTATTTTTTCGGATGGCAGTAGCTCTCAGTTTAAAAATAAGTTTATTGCGCGAAGCCTGCCAGATTTTGTTTTTGAATTTGGTTGCAAAGTTTAACTATTTTGCAACTTCTCATGGAAAAGGTGCGGTCGATGGGGTAGGAGCAACGATAAAACGAAAATTTTGGCAGGTGACAAAAACAAAAAATATAATTTTGGATACTGCAGTTTCTTTTTACCAATGTGCTCGAAATCATATCTTTGGATTTAACTTAACTTACATTCCCACACAGCAAATAGAAGAGTTTTCTGTTTTGCTAATAGAAAAGTGGAATGAGTTCCCGAAAATTTCCGGAATACATAAAATTCATCATTTATCAAGCAGCGAAGACAGGCAAATAAAAGCAGTCGAGACTGCGTTTTCACATAAAAGTGTTGTATAATAATAAAATAAACTTTTAAAACGTTATTATTACTCATTTAAAATAATTTTAAATTAAAAAAATACATATTTTTAAATAAAATTCATGTTTTATTTTTAAATGTCAAATGTTATGTGCATATTTATTTGGATTATTTTTTCAAAACAACAAAATCACAGCACTAACCCCAATTGAATATCTCCATACATTCATTCAATTTTGAATATCTACAAAAAATTTTAAAATTGGAAAATTGGTATATCAACAACGAAAAATTTTAATGGATTTAATTTCAGTAACATAACGCCAGGTAACGTCACGCCAGATACTTTGTCTGGTAAAAAAAAAAACCGAAAAAATATTTTTAATATAAGAAATTGGAATATTAACCTTAAATATTTACACATCCTGACTAGAAGTTTCACGCGAATAGTTCTACCCAATTCGAATAATTATGCCTTTTCACAATTCAAGCCAAAGAGGACTTCGGTTTTTTGTAACGTCACGCCAGCCCATTTATTATCTTATATAATTTAGTATTTTTAATGAATTTGCGTAACTTGTTTACTAAGATAAAGTTCACTTTATTACAATGCAACTATTAAAAAAAAAAGGCAACCCTACCCAAAAATTTCCCTATTGTAATGCGGAGTGAAATACCTTTCGCTTGATACCCATATCGGTATATTTCTTGCAATTTTTTTAAATTTCGAATAGGTGGCAACCCTAAATGGCAACCCTACTCGAAAATGTCCCTATTGTAATGTGAAGTGAAATACCTTTCGTTTGATACCCATATCGGCATATCTCATGCAATTTTTTAAAATTTCGAACAGGTGGCAACCCTAATTGACAACCCTACTCAAAAATGTTCCTATTGTAAAGCGGAGTGAAATACATTTCGTTTGATACCCATATCGGCATATCTCAAGAAAATTTTTTTATTTCGAATAGGTGGCAACCCTAAATGGCAACCCTACTCAAAAATATTCCTATTGTAATGCGGAGTGAAATACCTTTCGTTTGATACTCATATCGGCATACCTCATGCAATTTTTTTAAGTTTCGAATAGGTGGCTACCCTAAATGGCGACCCTACTCAAAAATATTCCTATTGTAATGCGGAGTGAAATACCTTTCGTTTGATACTCATATCGGCATCTCTCATGCAATTTTTTTTAATTTCGAATAGGTGGCAACCCTAAAGGCAACCCTACTCAGAAATTTCCCTATTGTAATGCGGAGTGAAGTACCTTTCGTTTGATAACCATATCGGCATATCTAATGCATTTTTTTTTTAATTTCGAATAGGTGGCAACCCTACTCGAAAATGTTCCTATTGTAATGCGGAGTGAAATACCTTTCATTTGATACCCATATCGGCATACCTCATGCAATTTTTTAAAAATTCGAATAGGTGGCAACCCTAATTGGTATCCCTACTCAAAAATGTCCCTATTGTAATGCGGAGTAAAATACCTTTCGTTTGATACCCATATCGGCATATCTCATGAAATTTTTTTATTTCGAATAGGTGGCAACCCTAAATGGCAACCCTACTCAAAAATATTCCTATTGCAATGCGGAGTGAAGTACCTTTCGTTTGATACTCATATCGGCATATCTCATGCAATTTTTTTAAATTTCGAATAGGTGGCAACCCTAAATGGCAACCCTACTCAAAAATGTCCCTATTGTAATGCGGAGTGAAATACCTTTCGTTTGCTACCCGTATCGGCATATCTCATGCAATTTTTTTAAATTTCGAATAGGTGGCAACCCTAAATGGCAGCCCTACTGAAAAATTTCCCTATTGTAATGCGGAGTGAAATACCTTTCGTTTGATACCCATATCGGCATATCTCATGCAATTTTTTTTTTAATTTAGAAAAGGTGGCAACCCTAATTGGCAACCCTACTCAAAAATGTTCCTATTGTAAAGCGGAGCGAAATACCTTTCGTTTGATACCCATTTCGGCATATCTCAAGAAAAATTTTTTATTTCGAATAGGTGGCAACCCTAAATGGCAACCATACTCAAAAATATTCCTATTGTAATGCGGAGTGAAATACCTTTCGTTTGATACTCATATCGGCATACCTCATGCAATTTTTTTAAGTTTCGAATAGGTGGCAACCCTAAATGGCGACCCTACTCAAAAATATTCCTATTGTAATGCGGAGTGAAATACCTTTCGTTTGATACTCATATCGGCATATCTCATGCAATTTTTTTTAATTTCGAATAGGTGGCAACCCTAAAGGCAACCCTACTCAAAAATTTCCCTATTGTAATGCGGAGTGAAGTACATTTCGTTTGATAACCATATCGGCATATCTGATGCAATTTTTTTTAAATTTCGAATAGGTGGCAACCCTACTCGAAAATGTTCCCATTGTAATGCGGAGTGAAATACCTTTCGTTTGATACCCATATCTTCATATCTCATGCAATTTTTTAAAATTTCGAATAGGTGGCAACCCTAATTGGTATCCCTACTCAAAAATGTCCCTATTGTAATGCGGAGTAAAATACCTTTCGTTTGATACCCATATCGGCATATCTCATGAAATTTTTTTTATTTTCGAATAGGTGGCAACCCTAAATGGCAACCCTACTCAAAATTTTCCCTATTGTAATGCGGAGTGAAATACCTTTCGTTTGCTACCCGTATCGGCATATCTCATGCAATTTTTTTTAAATTTCGAATAGGTGGCAACCCTAAATTGCAACCCTACTCAAAAATTTCCCTATTGTAATGCGGAGTGAAATACCTTTCGTTTGATACCCATATCGGCATATCTCATGCAATTTTTTTTTAAATTCGAATAGGTGGCAACCCTAAATGGCAACCCTACTCAAAAATATCCTTATTGTAATGCGGAGTGAAATACCTTTCATATGATACCCATATCGGTATATGTCATGCAATTTTTTTTTTTAATTTCGAATAGGTGCAACCTTGTGAGACATTCTGAGTGGCAACACCTAAGTAGAAAGTCTTAAAAGGTGATACATTATCTCTGTGCCAAATTCCATTTCCATTTCCAACTGCGCTGGCAAACTGAAATTTGGTCGTTTTCACTTGGATGCCATTTTGTCTGACAGTGAGCTGTCAAACTTGACTGCAAACGCAACTGACACTATTTGGCAGCCCGTTTTTATTATTTTGGCTACATTTGACAACATATATGCCATAATGAAAACGAGGCTTAAGTCTGCTTCACGTAAGCCAGTTTATTTCTTTCCGTTTGAACCAGCAACCAGATTAAGGTTATCTATGCTATAACCGTGAATTTACATTAACAAAATAACTGGGATGTAAGATTTTATTAGTTAGACAAAAAAAAACAAAATTTACAAATTCCAATTAGTCTTTTTTGCCCATTAGCAAAGAAAATTATTTTATAGTTGTTCAACAAAGAAGAAAAACAAATTATATGTGACCCGGCCTATGAAAAGGTGGCTTATGACCCAAAAAAGAAAAACTACTAAGAAACTGAAGAAATGCATTGCTTATCTTTAACAGCTGTTTCTCGCAATTTCTTTTTGGAGTCATAAGCCACCTTTTCATAGGCTAGAGGTTTACGCCGATTACTTTATCGTCGGCGGCGGCGTAGACTTGGTAAAATATCGGCGGCGGCGGCGAAGTCTGCGCGCCGGCTCACGCCGTCGTACTTGGTAAATAAATTTTGATCTCCACAAGTTTTTTCAATTACTCTCTGACCTTACAGAAATTTTGAAAAATTTATGGTTCTCAAATTTATATCCAGCAAATTTCTCCCAAATGCTTAGATTTAACACTTCCTGAATTTAAAGATTAAAATGAATATATTTATTGTATAATGACGTTTTTATTCAGATACATCTTGTAAGAACAGCTATTTTATATCTATATTTTAGGCCACTAAAAATATACTTCCAGTATTCATATAAAAAATACCTATTTGAAATTTTCTTTGCAAGATTCATAGTTATTGTGTATAAAAATAATTTTGTTTACGTTGTGCGTGCTGAGCTGTGACCGTTTATTTGTAATAGTAAGGCCAGCAATAGAAAAAACCCGCTCACTGGGTGTACTCGTTGCCGGAATACACAAAACTTTTTGTGCCAACTTAGATAATAGTGGCATTGCAACAGCCTTTTCCCTCCAGAAATTTAAAACATTTTGGTTTGATGACAAACTCAACAGCAAATGGCATTCTGCTGATAAATTCATATTTTTGGAATTTGTGGATACCTCTGCGCAAGCTTCAATATTTTAGAGGAAGGTGGAGAAATATCTTTATCATTATTACCTTCGGTATTTTTTGAGTCACCAATAAGGGATTTATACATTTTAATTAAAAAATTTACTTTCGTAATATTTCTGTCGTTGCAGTAGTCCGTGACACAATCCAGTGTGCTGAAGCGCGGATCCAGCAGCGCTGCGCACACTAATATATCATTTGTTGGAAATCTATAGTCTAGTTTGCTTCTTATATTATCTTTAATTTTTTGAATTAAATGCAACTGTGTAAAGTTTGCATTATTCTCATCCAAATCAATGTCGACGTTCTCAGATAATATTGTCACTATCTCCGTTCGAATAATTAATGCAAGAGAAATAGATGGATATGAATCGCCAGACAAAATGTTCACAGCATCTTTGAATTTTTGTAAAAAGTCCTTCAACTTGTACATAAGCTGTGTTTCAGCTTCTAGTAAAATCAAGTCAGTTTTATTACAGTTTTTCAGCAATTTATTTATTGCGGCTCTTTGAGACCCAATACTATCTAGCATTGACAGAACGCTGTGCCATCTTGTTGCGACCGCGTTTTTTAGAGTGACATTTCTTTTGCCCATCAAACTACCATGTAAGTCATTAGGATTGTTGATGTGCTTATACGTTTCTAACGGAACATCGTCTAGTGGACCAAATCCGTCATCGTAGTCGACCCAACACAAGTCTTCGGAAGCAAGGAGTTCCTCCAAGTTGTCAATATTTGCTAAAATTTCGTTTTGTATTGTATCAGCTTGGCATCTTAAAACATCTGTTTTAAAACGAAGGGCCCTTGCAATACTTTTGCACTTCGCAATTAAGTTGCTTACTTCAGGGACGGAATTATAGCCATCTATAGTAAGCAAATTATGTAGCCCATACCCAAGGCAGAAATGGTTGTTGATGCACCCTAAATCAATGGCTTTTTTAATGTTACTACCTTGATCAGTGACAACAAAATTGGTTCCCAGCTTTAATTTGAAAAAATCTGTTACTTGTTCAAGTTCTGTTAAAATGTTATTGCCAGAGTGAGACTTTGAAATGTATTTTGTTTCCAAGGTGAGATTTTCCAACAGGAAATTTTTGTCGAGATGATGAAAAGTAAATGTAATATAATTTCTTCTTCGAAAATTATCAGTCCACAAATCAAATGTTAGTGCAAAATGTTCCTGGCCAGAGATTTTTTGTCAAACTGTGTTTAAAACGCATTCATAAACAACATCTAACGCTGTTGTTGAAATTGTTTTTAAAAATCGGTATATCACCATCAGCTAATACAACTTTGTATTTTTTTTTAGGAAGTCTTTTATTCCATTATTGGAAATTGTATGGAACGGTACTAAATCTCGTGCCACCCACAATGCCAAGTCTCTTCCCAGTAGCCATTTGGAATTCGTTGAAGATTTTTTAGGACATTTTTTAAAAAAGTTTGATATGTTAGAACTACTTTCAGCGTCGAAATCACGAATATTGTGTTAATTTTTTAAGTGCCTCGTTAGATTCCCTGTAGAAACGTTTTTGCTATATGACTGGATCTTGGAACTAAAATATTTGTTACTTGTGAAATAGAAAAAGTACTAGGCTCAAAACTTACCAAGAAAAAATTATGGATGAATCCTCATTTTTCTGTTTTGTTAGACAAAGGTTGCAAAAAACTTTTTCTTTTTCAATAGTTTTTCCAACTCTTCTAACTCTTCTAACGTTCCGAAAAATTGCCAAACACTGCTTTTACGTCGGCTACTTGCAATTTGTAGTTTGATTATGTAATCCTTCACTGCCTTTTCCATCTGTAAGTTACAGGCCGATAAAGCAGAACGAAAATGCACAAAATTTAAGAACAAATTAGTTAGCTTTTATGCATTTTCACATAATAAACGCTTTCTTACATAACATATTTTTATTATAAGTCTTCATTAATTAAAGATATTGGTACATCAAACAAAAGCTACTTGCACTATCTACTAATAATAAAGTGGGTAATTCTATACGACAGCATGACACTGCTAATACGCGTCCAAAAGAGGTGTCGAAAGACGCGTATTAATCTCGAGAACAATAATCCGGAACCGGAAAATAAAAATTGTATCTCTGTCCGGAGATATTTGCAGTTGAAGTTGGCGATTTTCATGTGATTGTTGTAATTGTACCCACAAAAAAAATTGTGAACGCAGGACTTCACCGTGGCGGTAGCCACGGTTATACCACACACCCGGACTTGGCTTGGCGTAGCCCAGGGTTATTTTTTATAAGCGCGGCCGAAGGCCACCAACGCAGAAAGATGTTCTGCGCAAAAATACTATGGATTTCACCCGCAGTTTGGGAGGGACCCGCTGGTCTTTTTTCGGTTTTTCGTTAATATCTTTTGAACCAGTTAAAATTTTTATTTTCCGGCTTCGGATTATTAATACCGAATTCAAGGCGCGTCGTTTGACACCTCTCTCGACGCGTATTAGCAGCTACCGCCACGGTGATGCCCTTCTGCGTTCACAATTTTGAAATTTAGTATGTAGATTCCTGGGCGCTCATCTCAGATCGCTATTTAAAATGAACGATATCGGACTATAACTACGCCCACTTTTTCGATATCGAAAATTTCGAAAAATCGAAAAATTGCGATATGTCATTACCAAAGAGGGATAAAGCGATGAAACTTGGTAGGTGCGTTGAACTTATGACACAGAATAGAAAATAAGTAAAATTTTGGACAATGAGCGTGGCACCGCCCACTTTTAGAAGAAGGTAATTTAGAAGTTTTGCAAGCTGTAATTTGGCAGTCGTTGAAGATATCATGATAAAATTTGGCAGGAACGTTACTCCTATTACTATATGTATGCTTAACAAAAATTAGCAAAATCGGAGAACGACCACGCCCACTTTAAAAAAAAAAATTTTTTAAAGTGAAATTTTTACAAAAAATTTAATATCTTTACAGTATATAAGTAAATTATGTCAACATTCAACTCCAGTAATGATATGGTGCAACAAAATACAAAAATAAAAGAAAATTTAAAAATGGGCGTGGCTCCGCCCTTTTTCATTTGATTTGTCTAGGATACATTTAATGCCATAAGTCGAACAAAAATTTACCAATCCTTGTGAAATTTGGTAGTGGCTTAGATTCTAGGACGATAACTGTTTTCTGTGAATAAGGGCGAAATCGGTTGAAGCCACGCCCAGTTTTTATACACTGTCGACCGTCTGTCCTTCCGCTCGGCCATTAACACGATAACTTGAGCAAAAATCGATATATCTTTACTAAATTCAGTTCACATAATTACCTGAACTCACTTTCTATTGGCATACAAAATGGCCGAAATCTGACTATGACCACGCCCACTTTTTCGATATCGAAAATTACGAAAAATGGAAAAAGTGCCATAATTCTATACCAAATACGGAAAAAGGGTTGAAACATGGTAATTGGATTGGTTTATTGGCGCAAAATATAACTTTAGAAAAAAACTTTGTAAAATAGGTGTGACACCTACCATATTAAGTAAAAGAAAATGAAAAAGTTCTGCAGGGCGAAATCAAAAGCCCTTGGAATCATGGCAGGAATACTGTTCGTGGTATTACATATATAAATAAATTAGCGGTACCCGACAGATGATGTTCTGGGTCACCCTGGTCCACATTTTGGTCGATATCTCGAAAACGCCTTCACATATACAACTACCACCACTCCCTTTTAAAATTCTTATTAATGCCTTTAATTTGACACCAATATTGTACAAACACATTACAGAGCCACCCCTGGTCCACCTTTATGGCGATATATCGAAAAGGCGTCCACCTATAGAACTAAGGCCCACTCCCTCTTAAAATGCTCATTATCACCTTTCGTTTGATACTCATAATGTACAAACGCATTCTAGAGTCAACCCTGTTCCACCTTTATAACGATATCCCGAAAAGGCGTCCACCTATAGAACTAAGGCCCACTCCCTTTTAAAATACTTATTAAGAACTTTCATTTGATACCCATATCGTACAAACAAATTCTAGAGTCATCCCTGGTCCACCTTTATGGCGATATCTCGAAAAGGCGTCCACCCATAGAACTAAGGCCCACCCACTTTTAAAATACTCATTAACACCTTTCATTTGATACCCATATCGTACAAATTAATTCTAGAGTCACCCCTGGTCCACCTTTATGGCGATATCTCGAAAACGCGTCCACCCATAGAACTAAGGCGCACCCACTTTTAAAATACTCATTAACACCTTTCATTTGATACCCATATCGTACAAACAAATTCTAGAATCAGCCCTGGTCCACCTTTATGGCGATATCTCTAAAAGGTGTCCACCTATAAAACTTTGGCCCACTCCCTCTTAAAATACTCTGTAATACCTTTCATTTGATACGCATGTCATACAAACACATTCCAGGGTTACCCGAGGTTCATTTTCCTACATGGTGATTTTCCCTTATTTTGTCTCCATAGCTCTCTACTGAGTATGTAATGTTCGGTTACACCCGAACTTAGCCTTCCTTACTTGTTATTATAGTACTTAAGTAAATTGTTAAAGGTAAGGTAAAAGTATACAACAGCGGTCGACTGCAAAATCGCGTCCGAAAATATCGGGAGGGGTGTGAAACTGCGCGTCTTGAACTCGTCAACAATAATCCGAAGGCGGAAAAGAAAAATTGTATCTCTGTCCGGAGATATTTGCAGTTGAAGTTGCGATTTTCATGTGGTTTTTGTTGTGTCGTACCCACAAAAAAAATTGTGCATCACCGTGGCCGAAGGCCGCCAACGCAGAAAGATGGTCTGCGCAAAAATACTATGGATTTCAACCCCGGTTTCGGAGGGACCCGTGGGTCTTTTTTCGGTTTTTCGTTAATATATTTTGAACGAGTTAAAATTTTAATTCTTCGCCTTCGGATTATTAATACTGATGTCAAGACGCGCCGTTTGATACCTCTCTCGATGTTTTTGGACGCGTATTAACAGTGTCATGCTGTCGTAAAAAATTACCAATATTTGGTAGAGAAACCCTCCCAGATGACAAAATAAAATGCTTCACCTTCCGGATGCTTCTAGTTCTTGTAAAATGAAATTTTATTTATTTGGTAATGTCTAGAACAGCGGTTTACTCCTATCTCCTGACAGAGTTGAAGTTTTTCTTTTCCACCTTCGGATTGTTGTTAACGAGTTCAAGACGCGCAGTTTGACACCCCTCCCGATATTTTCGGACGCGATTTGGTATTCGACCGCTGTTGTATACTTTTACCTTACCTTTAACAATTTACTTAAGTACTATAATAACAAGTAAGGAAGGCTAAGTTCGGGTGTAACCGAACATTACATACTCAGTTGAGAGCTGTGGAGACAAAGTAACGGAAAATCACCATGTTGTAAAAAGAACCTAGGGTAACCCTGGAATGTGTTCGTATGACATGTGTATCAAATGGAAGGTATTAAAGAGTATTTTAAGAGGCAGTGGGCCATAGTTCTATAGATGGACGCCATTTAGGGATATCGCGATAAAGGTGGACCAGGCCTGACTCTAGAATTTGTTTGTACGATATGGGTATCAAATGAAATGTGTTAATGATAATTTTAAAAGGGAGTGGGTCTAAGTTCTATAGGTGGACGCCTTTTCGAGATATCGCCATAAAGGTGGACCAGGTGTGACTCTAGAATTTATTTTGTACGATATGGGTATCAAATGAAAGGTATTAATGAGTATTTTAAAAGGGCGTGGGCCTAAGTTCTATAGATGGACGCCGTTTCGAGATATCGCCATAAAGATGGAACAGGGGTGACTCTAGAATTTGTTTGTATGATATGGGTATCAAATGAAAGGTGTTAATGAGTATTTTAAAAGGGCGTGGGCCTTAGTTCTATAGGTGGACGCCTTTTCGAAATATCGCCATAAAGGTGGATCAGGGGTGACTCTAGAATTTGTTTGTATGATATGGGTATCAAATGAAAGGTGTTAATGAGTATTTTAAAAGGGCGTGGGCTTTAGTTCTATAGGCGGACGCCTTTTCGAAATATCGCCATAAATGTGGATCAGGGGTGACTCTAGAATTTGTTTGTACGATATGGGTATCAAATGAAAGGTGTTAATGAGTATTTTAAAAGGGCGTGGGCCTTAGTTCTATAGGTGGACGCCTTTTCGGAATATCGTTATAAAAGTGGGCCGGGGCTGACTCTAGAATGCGTTTGCACAATATGGGTATCAAATGAAAGGTGTTTATGAATATTTTAAAAGGGCGTGGGCCTTAGTTCTATAGGTGGATGCATTTTCGAGATATCGCCATAAAGGTGGACCAGGGGTGACTCTAGAATTTGTTTGTACGATATGGGTATCAAATGAAAGGTGTTAATGAGTATTTTAAAAGGGCGTGGGCCTTAGTTCTATAGGTGGACGCCTTTTCGGAATATCGTTATAAAAGTGGGCCGGGGGTGACTCTAGAATGCGTTTGCACAATATGGGTATCAAATGAAAGGTGTTAATGAGTATTTTAAAAGGGAGTGGGCCTTAGTTCTATAGGTATAAACCTTTTCGAAATATCGCCATAAAGGTGGACCAGGGGTGACTCTAGAATTTGTTTGTACTATATGGGTATCAAATGAAAGGTGCTAATGAGTATTTTAAAAGGGCGTGGGCCTTAGTTCTATAGGTGGACGCCTTTTCGAAATATCGCCATAAATGTGGACCAGGGGTGACTCTAGAATTTGTTTGTACGATATGGGTATCAAATGAAAGGTGTTAATGAGTATTTTAAAAGGCGTGGGCCTTAGTTCTATAGGTGGAAGCCTTTTCGAAAAATCGCCATAAACGTGGGCCAGGGGTGACTCTAGAATTTTTTTGTACGATATGGGTATCAAATGAAAGGTGTTAGTGAGTATTTTAAAAAGGAGTGGGCCTTAGTTCTCTATGTGGACGTCTTTTCGAGATATCGCCATAAAGGTGGACCAGGGGTGACTCTAGAATGTGTTTGTACGATATGGGTATCAAATTAAAGGTATTAATTAGGGTTTTAAAAGGGAGTGTCCCTTAGTTGTATATGTGAAGGCGTTTTCGCGATATCGACCAAAATGTGCACCAGGGTGATCCAGAACATCATCTGTCGGGTACCGCTAATTTATTTATATATGTAATACCACGAACAGTATTCCTTCCAAGATTCCAAGGGCTTTTGATTTCGCCCTGCAAAACTTTTTCATTTTCTTCTACTTTATATGGTAGGTGTCACACCCATTTTACCAAGTTTTTTTCTAAAGTTATATTTTGCGCCAATAGACCAATACAATTACCATGTTTCATCCCTTTTTTCGTATTTGGTATATAATTATGGCATTTTTTTCATTTTTCGTAATTTTCGATATCGAAACAGTGGGCGTGGTCATAGTCGGATTTCGGCCATTTTTTACACCAATACAAAGTGAGTTCAGATAAGTACGTGAACTGAGTTTAGTAAAGATATATCGATTTTTGCTCAAGTTATCGTGTTAACGGCCGAGCGGAAGGACAGACGGTCGATTGTGTATAAAAACTGGGCATGGCTTCAACCGATTTCGCCCTTTTTCACAGAAAATAGTTATCGTTCTAGAATCTAAGCCTCTACCAAATTTCACAAGGATTGGTAAATTTTTGTTCGATTTATGGCATTAAAAGTATCCTAGACAAATTAAATGAAAAAGGGCGGAGCCACGCTCATTTTGAAATTTTCTTTTATTTTTGTATTTTGTTGCACCATATCATTACTTGGGTTGAATGTTGACATAATTTACTTATATACTGTAAAGATATTAACTTTTCTTTTAAAATTTGAATTTAAAAAAAATTTTTTTAAACAGTGGGCGTGGTCGTTCTCCGATTTTGCTAATTTTTATTAAGCAGACATATAGTATCAAGGGTAACGTTCCTGCCAAATTTCATAATGATATCTTCAACGAATGCCAAATTACAGCTTGCAAAACTTCTAAATTACCTTCTTTTAAAAGTGGGCGGTGCCACGCCCATTGTCCAAAATTTTACTAGTTTTCTATTCTGCGTCATAAGTTCAACTCACCTACCAAGTTTCATCGCTTAATCCATATTTGGTAATGAATTATCGCACTTTTTCGATTTTTCGAAATTTTCGATATCGAAAAAGTGGGCGTGGTTATTGTCCGATATCGTTTATTTTAAATAGCGATCTGAGATGAGCGCCCAGGAACCCACGTACCAAATTTCATCAAGATACCTCAAAATTTACTCAAGTTATCGTGTTAACGGACGGACGGATTGGTTTATTGACGCAAAATATAACTTTAGAAAAAAACTTTGTAAAATAGGTGTGACACCTACCATATTAAGTAAAAGAAAATGAAAAAGTTCTTTAGGGCGAAATCAAAAGCCCTTGGAATCATGGAAGGAATACTGTTCGTGGTATTACATATATAAATAAATTAGCGGTACCCGACAGATGATGTTCTGGGTCACCCTGGTCCACATTTTGGTCGATATCTCGAAAACGCCTTCACATATACAACTACCGCCACTCCCTTTTAAAATTCTTATTAATACCTTTAATTTGACACCCATATTGTACAAACACATTATAGAGCCACCCCTGGTCCACCTTTATGGCGATATATCGAAAAGGCGTCCACCTATAGAACTAAGGCCCACTCCCTTTTAAAATACTCATTATCACCTTTCGTTTGATACCCATAATGTACAAATTAATTCTAGAGTCAACCCTGGTCCACCTTTATAACGATAACCCGAAAAGGCGTCCACCTATAGAATTAAGGCCCACTCCCTTTTAAAATACTCGTTAACACCTTTCATTTGATACCCATATCGTAAAAAAATTCTAAAGTCACCCCTGGTCCACCTTTATGGCGATATCTCGAAAAGGCGTCCACCTATAGAACTTAGGCCCACTCCCTTTTAAAATACTTATTAAAACCTTTCATTTGATACCCATATCGTACAAACAAATTCTAGAGTCATCCCTGGTCCACCTTTATGGCGATATCTCGAAAAGGCGTCCACCCATAGAACTAAGGCCCACCCACTTTTAAAATACTCATTAACACCTTTCATTTGATACCCATATCGTACAAATTAATTCTAGAGTCACCCCTGGTCCACCTTTATGGCGATATCTCGAAAACGCGTCCACCCATAGAACTAAGGCGCACCCACTTTTAAAATACTCATTAACACCTTTCATTTGATACCCATATCGTACAAACAAATTCTAGAATCAGCCCTGGTCCACCTTTATGGCGATATCTCTAAAAGGTGTCCACCTATAAAACTTTGGCCCACTCCCTCTTAAAATACTCTGTAATACCTTTCATTTGATACGCATGTCATACAAACACATTCCAGGGTTACCCGAGGTTCATTTTCCTACATGGTGATTTTCCCTTATTTTGTCTCCATAGCTCTCTACTGAGTATGTAATGTTCGGTTACACGCGAACTTAGCCTTCCTTACTTGTTATTATAGTACTTAAGTAAATTGTTAAAGGTAAGGTAAAAGTATGCAACAGGGGTCGACTGCAAAATCGCGTCCGAAAATATCGGGAGGGGTGTGAAACTGCGCGTCTTGAACTCGTCAACAATAATCCGAAGGCGGAAAAGAAAAATTGTATCTCTGTCCGGAGATATTTGCAGTTGAAGTTGCGATTTTCATGTGGTTTTTGTTGTGTCGTACCCACAAAAAAAATTGTGCATCACCGTGGCCGAAGGCCGCCAACGCAGAAAGATGGTCTGCGCAAAAATACTATGGATTTCAACCCCGGTTTCGGAGGGACCCGTGGGTCTTTTTTCGGTTTTTCGTTAATATATTTTGAACGAGTTAAAATTTTTATTCTTCGCCTTCGGATTATTAATACTGATGTCAAGACGCGCCGTTTGATACCTCTCTCGATGTTTTTGGACGCGTATTAGCAGTGTCATGCTGTCGTAAAAAATTACCAATATTTGGTAGAGAAACCCTCCCAGATGACAAAATAAAATGCTTCACCTTCCGGATGCTTCTAGTTCTTGTAAAATGAAATTTTATTTATTTGGTAATGTCTAGAACAGCGGTTTACTCCTATCTCCTGACAGAGTTGAAGTTTTTCTTTTCCACCTTCGGATTGTTGTTAACGAGTTCAAGACGCGCAGTTTGACACCCCTCCCGATATTTTCGGACGCGATTTGGTATTCGACCGCTGTTGTATACTTTTACCTTACCTTTAACAATTTACTTAAGTACTATAATAACAAGTAAGGAAGGCTAAGTTCGGGTGTAACCGAACATTACATACTCAGTTGAGAGCTGTGGAGACAAAGTAAGGGAAAATCACCATGTTGTAAAAAGAACCTAGGGTAACCCTGGAATGTGTTTGTATGACATGTGTATCAAATGGAAGGTATTAAAGAGTATTTTAAGAGGCAGTGGGCCATAGTTCTATAGATGGACGCCATTTAGGGATATCGCGATAAAGGTGGACCAGGCCTGACTCTAGAATTTGTTTGTACGATATGGGTATCAAATGAAATGTGTTAATGATAATTTTAAAAGGGAGTGGGTCTAAGTTCTATAGGTGGACGCCTTTTCGAGATATCGCCATAAAGGTGGACCAGGTGTGACTCTAGAATTTATTTTGTACGATATGGGTATCAAATGAAAGGTATTAATGAGTATTTTAAAAGGGCGTGGGCCTAAGTTCTATAGATGGACGCCGTTTCGAGATATCGCCATAAAGATGGAACAGGGGTGACTCTAGAATTTGTTTGTACGATATGGGTATCAAATGAAAGGTGTTAATGAGTATTTTAAAAAGGAGTGGGCCTTAGTTCTATGTGTGGACGCCTTTTCGAGATATCGCCATAAAGGTGGACCAGGGGTGACTCTAGAATTTGTTTGTACGATATGGGTATCAAATGAAAGGTGTTAATGAGTATTTTAAAAGGGCGTGGGCCTTAGTTCTATAGGTGGACGCCTTTTCGGAATATCGTTATAAAAGTGGGCCGGGGGTGACTCTAGAATGCGTTTGCACAATATGGGTATCAAATGAAAGGTGTTAATGAGTATTTTAAAAGGGAGTGGGCCTTAGTTCTATAGATGGACGCCTTTTCGAGATATCGCCATAAAGGTGGACCAGGGGTGACTCTAGAATTTGTTTGTACGATATGGGTATCAAATGAAAGGTGTTAATGAGTATTTTAAAAGGGCGTGGGCTTTAGTTCTATAGGCGGACGCCTTTTCGAAATATCGCCATAAAGGTGGATCAGGGGTGACTCTAGAATTTGTTTGTATGATATGGGTATCAAATGAAAGGTGTTTATGAGTATTTTAAAAGGGCGTGGGCCTTAGTTCTATAGGTGGATGCATTTTCGAGATATCGCCATAAACGTGGACCAGGGGTGACTCTAGAATTTGTTTTTACGAGATGGGTATCAAATGAAAGGTGTTAATGAGTATTTTAAAAGGGCGTTGGCCTTAGTTCTATAGGTGGACGCCTTTTCGAAATATCGCCATAAAGGTGGACCAGGGGTGACTCTACAATTTGTTTGTACTATACGGGTATCACATGAAAGGTGTTAATGAGTATTTTAAAAGGGCGTGAGCCTTAGTTCTATAGGTGGATGCCTTTTCGAGATATCGCCATAAACGTGGACCATGGGTGACTCTAGAATTTGTTTGTACGTTATGGGTATCAAATGAAAGGTGTTAATGAGTATTTTAAAAGGGCGTTGGCCTTAGTTCTATAGGTGGAAGCCTTTTCGAAATATCGCCATAAAGGTGGACCAGGGGTGACTCTAGAATTTGTTTGTACTATATGGGTATCAAATGAAAGGTGCTAATGAGTATTTTAAAAGGGCGTGGGCCTTAGTTCTATAGGTGGACGCCTTTTCGAAATATCGCCATAAATGTGGACCAGGGGTGACTCTAGAATTTGTTTGTACGATATGGGTATCAAATGAAAGGTGTTAATGAGTATTTTAAAAGGCGTGGGCCTTAGTTCTATAGGTGGACGCCTTTTCGAAATATCGCCATAAACGTGGGCCAGGGGTGACTCTAGAATTTTTTTGTACGATATGGGTATCAAATGAAAGGTGTTAGTGAGTATTTTAAAAAGGAGTGGGCCTTAGTTCTCTATGTGGACGTCTTTTCGAGATATCGCCATAAAGGTGGACCAGGGGTGACTCTAGAATGTGTTTGTACGATATGGGTATCAAATTAAAGGTATTAATTAGGGTTTTAAAAGGGAGTGTCCCTTAGTTGTATATGTGAAGGCGTTTTCGCGATATCGACCAAAATGTGCACCAGGGTGATCCAGAACATCATCTGTCGGGTACCGCTAATTTATTTATATATGTAATACCACGAACAGTATTCCTTCCAAGATTCCAAGGGCTTTTGATTTTGCCCTGCAAAACTTTTTCATTTTCTTCTACTTTATATGGTAGGTGTCACACCCATTTTACCAAGTTTTTTTCTAAAGTTATATTTTGCGCCAATAGACCAATACAATTACCATGTTTCATCCCTTTTTTCGTATTTGGTATATAATTATGGCATTTTTTTCATTTTTCGTAATTTTCGATATCGAAACAGTGGGCGTGGTCATAGTCGGATTTCGGCCATTTTTTACACCAATACAAAGTGAGTTCAGATAAGTACGTGAACTGAGTTTAGTAAAGATATATCGATTTTTGCTCAAGTTATCGTGTTAACGGCCGAGCGGAAGGACAGACGGTCGATTGTGTATAAAAACTGGGCATGGCTCCAACCGATTTCGCCCTTTTTCACAGAAAGTAGTTATCGTTCTAGAGTCTAAGCCTCTACCAAATTTCACAAGGATTGGTAAATTTTTGTTCGATTTATGGCATTAAAAGTATCCTAGACAAATTAAATGAAAAAGGGCGGAGCCACGCTCATTTTGAAATTTTCTTTTATTTTTGTATTTTGTTGCACCATATCATTACTTGGGTTGAATGTTGACATAATTTACTTATATACTGTAAAGATATTAACTTTTCTTTTAAAATTTGAATTAAAAAAAAAATTTTTTAAACAGTGGGCGTGGTCGTTCTCCGATTTTGCTAATTTTTATTAAGCAGACATACAGTATCAAGGGTAACGTTCCTGCCAAATTTCATAATGATATCTTCAACGAATGCCAAATTACAGCTTGCAAAACTTCTAAATTACCTTCTTTTAAAAGTGGGCGGTGCCACGCCCATTGTCCAAAATTTTACTAGTTTTCTATTCTGCGTCATAAGTTCAACTCACCTACCAAGTTTCATCGCTTAATCCATATTTGGTAATGAATTATCGCACTTTTTCGATTTTTCGAAATTTTCGATATCGAAAAAGTGGGCGTGGTTATTGTCCGATATCGTTTATTTTAAATAGCGATCTGAGATGAGTGCCCAGGAACCCACGTACCAAATTTCATCAAGATACCTCAAAATTTACTCAAGTTATCGTGTTAACGGACGGACGGATTGGTTTATTGACGCAAAATATAACTTTAGAAAAAAACTTTGTAAAATAGGTGTGACACCTACCATATTAAGTAAAAGAAAATGAAAAAGTTCTTTAGGGCGAAATCAAAAGCCCTTGGAATCATGGAAGGAATACTGTTCGTGGTATTACATATATAAATAAATTAGCGGTACCCGACAGATGATGTTCTGGGTCACCCTGGTCCACATTTTGGTCGATATCTCGAAAACGCCTTCACATATACAACTACCACCACTCCCTTTTAAAATTCTTATTAATACCTTTAATTTGACACCCATATTGTACAAACACATTATAGAGCCACCCCTGGTCCACCTTTATGGCGATATATCGAAAAGGCGTCCACCTATAGAACTAAGGCCCACTCCCTTTTAAAATACTCATTATCACCTTTCGTTTGATACCCATAATGTACAAACGCATTCTAGAGTCAACCCTGGTCCACCTTTATAACGATAACCCGAAAAGGCGTCCACCTATAGAATTAAGGCCCACTCCCTTTTAAAATACTCGTTAACACCTTTCATTTGATACCCATATCGTAAAAAAATTCTAAAGTCACCCCTGGTCCACCTTTATGGCGATATCTCGAAAAGGCGTCCACCTATAGAACTTAGGCCCACTCCCTTTTAAAATACTTATTAACACCTTTCATTTGATACCCATATCGTACAAACAAATTCTAGAGTCATCCCTGGTCCACCTTTATGGCGATATCTCGAAAAGGCGTCCACCCATAGAACTAAGGCCCGCCCACTTTTAAAATACTCATTAACACCTTTCATTTGATACCCATATCGTACAAATTAATTCTAGAGTCACCCCTGGTCCACCTTTATGGCGATATCTCGAAAAGGCGTCCACCTATAGAACTAAGGCCCACTCCCTTTTAAAATATTCATTAATATCTTTCGTTTGATACCCATATTGTCCAAACGCATTCTATAGTCAGCCCTGGTCCACCTTTATGGCGATATCTCGAAAAGGCGTCCACCCATAGAACTAAGGCGCACCCACTTTTAAAATACTCATTAACACCTTTCATTTGATACCCATATCGTACAAATTAATTCTAGAGTCACCCCTGATCCACCTTTATGGCAATATCTCGAAAAGGCGTCCACCCATAGAAGTAAGGCCCACTCCCTTTTAAAATACTCATTAACACCTTTTATTTGGTACCCATATCGTACAAACTAATTCTAGAGTCACCCCTGGTCCACCTTTACAACGATATCCCGAAAAGGCGTTCACCTATAGAACCAAGGCCCACTCCCTTTTAAAATACTCATTAACACCTTTCATTTGATACCCATATCGTACAAACAAATTCTAGAGTCACCCCTGGTCCACCTTTATGGCAATATCTCGAAAAGGCGTCAACCCATAGAACTAAGGCCCACTCCCTTTTAAAATACTTATTAACACCTTTCATTTGATACCCATATCGTACAAATAAATTCCAGAGTCGCCCCTGGTCCACCTTATGGCGATATTTCGAAAAGGCGTCCACCTATAGAATTAAGCCCCACTCCCTTTTAAAATACTCATTAACACCTTTCATTTGATACCCATATCGTACAAACAAATTCTAGAATCAGCCCTGGTCCACCTTTATGGCGATATCTCGAAAAGGTGTCCACCTATAAAACTATGGCCCACTCCCTCTTAAAATACTCTTTAATACCTTTCATTTGATACGCATGTCATACAAACACATTCCAGGGTTACCCGAGGTTCATTTTCCTACATGGAGATTTTCCCTTATTTTGTCTCCATAGCTCTCATCTGAGTATGTAATGTTCGGTTACACCCGAACTTAGCCTTCCTTACTTGTTATAACATCGGACCCATTTTCGATGTAGATAATCAGCATTATATAGCCTAAAATAAGTACAAAATATAGTACCGCGCCGGACGCCGCGCCGACGCGCCGATATTTTTGACATTCGGCGGCGGCGTGCGAAAAACGACCAAAATCGGCGGCGGCGGCGGCGTTTATCGGCGGCGTATATCTCTACTATGGACCAACCGAGTACTCTAAAATTAACCACAATTCATACAAAAAATATGGTCCAATTAATATAGCGATGTCCTAGGACTGGACCATATACTCTAGCTCCGCATTACATCAGAGTAATCCATGGAGTACCCACAGTCCAATAAACATCGTGTAGTGTTTACAATCGTTAAAAACGAGCAATCATCGGCTTACAATATGTTCGTGTCGAAACATGAGTTGGTTCATTGCTGCATTACAGTGGAGTATAATGGTAAGTACTCCAGTGGACCACATGATCCAACGATTTTTGCAGGGAATGCTAAACATGAGTGAGTGAAATATTCACCTCGTTTCCTCAGGCAAGGAGAGTTACATGATGTATGTAATGTGCTATTGGGGTTTTCCAAAAGAGGTATGTGTGTAAATAAAGGCCACTGAAAACCACGGATGGAAGGGTTGCTAGCCACCAAACCAAATACCATCGTGGGTTTGGCTATGTTTGGTGAGGTTAAGAACATCAGTTTTGAGCCCCTTTTTGTTGTTATTATTGTAGAATACTGGCCCTGATTGTAGATTATAACGTTGGACTATATAACGTTATGGACTCTGGTATATTTTAGTTTTTTTTTCTTATTTTTTGTTTATTTGTTAACCATTTGTTTTAGAGGAACTCTATAATAAATTTCCTGTTGGTGTTAGTTTCGAGGATAGCCAAGAACCTCACCAGCCATTGAAGCCTAGCCAGTCAATGGGTCCCACTCGGCTATTCTCGTTGCTAGTAAACTCGAAGTTACATTTTCACAACTCTCCCTTCAGGTTATATTACAACCTATATGTGTGTTCATCACTGCTCTAAGAAAATACAGATTAGATACTCTGTTTTGTTCCACACTTTAAATTACTAGATTGGAAAGGTTTATAAATTATTACAGCTCAATTCTGCAATTCAGTCTCATCTCATATGCCTGTGCTTAAGATTTTCCATTAGACAATTTTTGTAACTTGAGTTGATTTCGGTATTCAGTAAGCGAAAGTCAGAAAAAAACTCACCAAATCAATCAAACTGACCAAAATAACACTTTACTCATACATTGAACAAACAATATAAAACTGCATTTTTGTATCTGGCTGAACCTGGTAAGGCGCCACTCTGATTTCTGTTTAGAAAACCCCAATGTGTGGAGTAGCGGCAGATTGAAATTCTTTTTAATTTTATTTTTTAATTTCTTCTTTGCTAATTTTAAATTTTAGGAATGAAATACTTATCTACAAACCGCTTCTTGCGAATAATTTTCATAACTTCCTGAGACGCGATACAGCTAACGGAATAGCAAATTGTTTCAAAACTGATTTTCACCCCAAAATGAGTCTAATAGTGACTCAAGACGGCTTACTGAGTTCAGCTGTTAGTTTGTAATCAAACTAATCGGAAACATCTTTAATTATTAATCTTTTTATTTTAGCTAATATATTATAAACTAGAAAGTGATAACTGTTTCAAGCACTTTAATTACATCCTTTTTTTTTTTAAGTGGAGTAAGTCACTGTGTGAACTGAACATCTCAAATAGAATTTACTTGATTAACTTGTGTATAATCTACGACTTTTTTATTTACAGATGTATAAAGATGAGAAAAACCAGATTCGCTTGAGAGCGCAGTCATTGATAAGCGATAACCATAATCCTCTGATTCGACGAGCGCGCAGCTACACCCCTTTACCAATCAGTCGGTAAGTACAAAGCCCGTATTACGTTTTACGATCAGTGACGGAAAACCATTTTCACTCAAACGATTAATTTGCAAATATTAAACTATTTCTAAAAATTATAATAAGTTATGGATCTACATATATCAGTAATCCGAACCACCTGTAATCATCTGGGGATTAACAGCTCCCGAGTCGCAGGGTTTTTATTGATATGCGGGAATAGAAATAAGAAAAGATTTTTGGCAGTAAAAAATCATTATTAAGCGTTTATTAATATAAAGTTGGCAATGCAAACAATTTGAATATGCAATAATTAAGATGAAAACCGCTAAGTTCAATACGCATACGTATATGGAGCATAATACCTAGAGGGGCTGCTGTTGATCCGCTGAAGTGCTGAAAGAAAAGTGAAAATTGAAGTTCTTCGCGAACGTCGCAAGATTCTCGAGCCGCAATCAGCATAGGTAACTGCTCAAAATGCGTAGAAAAAAGGGAATCCGTAATATATGTATATATGCACGAACGTATACGGATGAACATACATATTTGACTTTGCACGCAGCGTTGCCACTTGCTCAATTTTTTTAATTCAAAAGTGTATCATTCCTGAAAGAATGTATCCATTTTTTGAGTAATATCGTCTGATTTAAGTATATATAATGAAATAAAGTATAAAAAATTCTGAAATTAGTAATATTTGGTGCGAATTTTGGCTAAAGGGAACGCGCAACTGAGTTCTATAAAATTTTTATTAAACCTCATTGTTATAAAGGGGTTTTCGATTCAAGACATCGACAAAATTTTACTTATATTAACGTTCTATAACAAACAATACTTATTTTTTCAAAACCAATAACACCTCAAAATTATGACTTCAAGATTCTTAAAATAATTATGTAGAGAAGAAATATTGTTTATCTATAGATAAAATAAATATATAGGAAAAATCGCACTCTGGCCGGGGGAAAGGGGTACGTTTTAGAAAACGTTTCTGCAAATATATTGTACCTGACCCAACAGGAAAATAAATAAATACAAAAATTTCATCGTGTCACATTAAGATTTAATGTTCGGTCATTG
This sequence comes from Eurosta solidaginis, assembly GCF_040869045.1. NCBI lineage: Eukaryota > Metazoa > Arthropoda > Insecta > Diptera > Tephritidae > Eurosta > Eurosta solidaginis. The sequence goes on along the minus strand of NC_090319.1, from coordinate 187,715,443 downwards.
GTCATATACAGCTTTGATGCTGGGTTGCATATACTACATACATATAGATAAAAAAAATGTAAGGCGCGATAACCTCCGAAGGGATTTTAGGCCGAGCTTCTCTTCCAATTTGGGTCGTGCTCCTCTTTAATTTTTCCTACAAATTGGCGGGACGGGACCTACTTGTTTTATGCCGACTCCGAACGGCATCTGCAAGGCAAATGGGTTTTCGCTGAGAGCTTTTCATGGCAGAAATACACTCGGAGTGCTTGACAAACACTGCCGAGGGCGACCCCGCTTAGAAAAATTTTCTTCTATTTGAAAAACCTTGTTTCTAAAATTTTGATGTTCAATTTTTATTTACTCATATTTTAAATATCATAACTTTGTAGTTGTTTAACTTGTTAGCATTAAGTGGATTACTCTTATAAGCACCTGTGTGTATATAGAATATACATCTAGAAACATATCCTATATTTTTTTACATCTATAGACGTTTACGCTTAAACTTTACATGGCTATGCCTCAAACTTTATCTACTCTTCTGAAATTGCTGCGCATAAAATTATTACTACTAAATTTCAATACGCATTATACTCAGATTCAACTGAAATATGTGCCTATGTTTCACCTCTACACTAATTCTATGTATAACCTCTTAAAATGGTGCGTCTCTATTTTAATTCCAAGGTTTTCACCCCAACGTGGGGTCCGTGATTGTTTTTGAAATATAAATCATGTGAAGTTTCGGCCATTTTATTTTGCATCCAAATACGGACATCGGCTAAGTTTACAAAATCAAAATAATTAACTTGAAGCCCTCTCACCGCTGATGGAACGGTATAAAGTACATAACATTTGTGGTACATACTCCATCAGCGCCGCTATTTTCTATTTTTTCTATTGCCTCAAGTCATTGCCGTCGTTGGTACATACTATGCTACAGGAGCCCGGTTGTTAGCGTTGAGTTAGTATCGCACCATATTTCTAAATCATTACGATGACGGTGTTTAAAATCACGCCACCACATGCTAAGCTGCTTTATGTATGCTATGTATGTCTTTGCACAAACATTCGTACCTTCATATTTACTTCGTCGCTTCGAACATTTTGTCATTGCATCACTTATTTTTATACGCAGTTGAGCAGAGCTCACAGAGTATATTAACTTTGATTGGATAACGGTTTGTTGTACAGGTATAAAGGAATCGAGATAGATATAGACTTCCATATATCAAAGTCATCAGTATCGAAAAAAAATTCGATTGAGCCATGTCCGTCCGTCCGTCCGTCCGTTAACACGATAACTTGAGTAAATTTTGAGATATCTTGATGAAATTTGCAACAAAATCCTCAGGTCCCTCCCTAGCAGGACTTGGATCAGAATTTAGAAGAAGCACACTGCAAAAATCTGCAGGCCTGTCAAAACACCACGCTCAGAACTACCATGGTTGTCACAGTCTTATGCTGATAAATGCCCAGGGCACCTTCTTCTCAGTATGAAATACTCAAAACTAACTAGAGAAGAAGGCAGGATCAGAATTTAGAAGAAGCACACTGCAAAATGCTGCAGGCCTGTCAAAACACCACGCTCAGAACTACCATGGTTGCCACAATCTTATGCTGATAAATGCCCAGGACAACTTCTTCTCAGTATGAAATACCCGAAACTAACAAGAGAAGAAGGCAGATTTTCCAGAAAGACGCGCGTAATTCTGGCACAATATTGATCTGGATACCGTAATAGGTTTAACTCTTATTTTTATTTTACCAACTTCTGCCCCACTTTTATTACGTTTTTATTACGAATTTTTGGCTGCTGATAAATGTTTAGCCTTTCGTTGTTTTCATACATACATTTTTTTTAATTCAAGTATTACCGGCTCTGTCTAGAATGTCTTTGTTATTGAAATACTATCATTGCTCATGATTCAATCACAGAATCATTATCATTGCTTTTATATTTTGTATAGTTTGCAAATATACTACACCAGTTCGCAAATGCAATGATGCTAAACCATTTGCACAAAATCCTGAAATCCCTTATTAATTTTTTTGTTTGGTGTAAAAATCTTTATTTATTATTTATGTGAACGTCAATTCCCATTCAGTTCCACACACGGACCGAGCTATTAAAAGGATATCTGCTTGTTGCTGAAGCCCAACAGCGCCACAACAGCTATGCGATCGACTATTAGAAGCAGTCCTATGCAGCAGTACTCCGTTATTGCGGCGTTTTGTGCCAACTTGCTACCTCAGAAGCAAGGCTTTAACAACCTAGAACAATGGCGAGCAAAAGTAAGCTCTCGGCTGTCCTCGGTGTATTCTTTTTTCCACTTAAAATACAAAACCCCCGCTTCTGGTCTCTCACTCGATCTGCATTGTGAAGGTTGACCTGGCTAGCCCTTGAGGACCCCATATGGATTTAATGAGTTCATAGCGATCCCTGCTTAGTCCGTCATCATTGTTGTTGCATGTCTCTCCTGCGGAAATTGGGCTAGTAACAGAGCATATTAAAAATCATTTCAATCAAAGGTTTGCTCATATTTGTAACACCCCCTTCCGACAGTTAATTTTTTTGGTTGCAACAACATAAACATGCATATGACATTGACGTAAAATCAAATTTTTTTTTTACAAATTTCAAGATCAGCTGTCTAAATGCACATTAGGACCGTCTGTGAGGATGATAATTTAATTTGCATTATAGTATAAGGTAGTCTAAGAAGGAATTTGAAAAGCTTAATTTCAAACAAAGCACATAATCAAAATTCCGATACTGGTTTTTATATACCATACCATATGGTTTAAAACATGAAAATATGTTTATATACGCGTTATTAATAAATAAAACCATAGAAGAACCGTATGAAGTTTTGGAGAGGGTTTTTATTTTCAAATTGAAATACATAGTGAAATAAAAACAATTTTAATGACAGACTCAAAAAAGCTATAATTTCAGACCGGTTAAATTTGAATTAGCATTAGTAATCAATTAATGAGATGCCTTTTTTATGGCCAATGCTTATTTCAATTGTTTTCCGAAAAAAGCAATTACTAATTGATTACCATTAGAATAAAATCCAAAAAAAAATCATGATTTTTTCTGTTTATCATTCACTCATTCAGTCATTTTGATTACTTTTGATTATTTTAGATTTTTTTGATTTTTTTCAATAATCGGAAAAAATCATGATTATTTTTGATTTTTTCGATCACTTTTTTTTTAAAATTATTTTTGATTTTTTTAAATTTTTTTTGATTATTTTTCCGCTTTGGTGAAAGAAAAATTCTCCTTTGTTGCATGCACGGGATAATTTCTACATACAAGTACATTTTAAGATGCAATAGTAAATCGTAAGCGCTTATCGAGGCGAATATATACATGCATTCATCATATAGGGTGAATGGTATATGAGCGTTGATCTAAACATATTCTCCGGTAAGTATACACGCATGTGCATATTTTACTACGCTCATTATATAAAATAATGTGGGATCGAAAACGGCGGTTTTTCTAATTGCCCAGACAATATGTAAAAAAAAATGTTGGATTCATAAGTTGGCATCCAAAAGCTTTCATTTAGCAACGATTCTTAATGGTTTCAGCCTTAAGTCTAGCCAATTTTGTTATATCCAAAATAAATATATCTACTATTTTGGATAACGTTTAATCCAAAATAGCGGATATATTAATTTTAGATACACAACAAAATTAGCTTGACTTAAGGATGAAACCATTATTATTTTATATAATGAATGTAATAATGCGGATGTGTATACACTTATCTGAGAATATGTTTGAATCAACGCTCATATACTATCCGCCCTAATGTTGCATGTATATATTCGCCTCGATAAGCGCTTACGATTTATTATTGCATCCTAAAATGTACTTGTATGCATGCAACAAACGAAAAATTTCTTTCAAAAAAGCGGAAAAATAATCAAAAAAATCGAAAAATATCATAAATAATCATTACTTTAGATTATTTTAGATTTTTTTCTGATTTTTGTTCTTTTTTTTTTATTATTTCTGATTTTTTTGATGTTTTTCAATAATCGGAAAAAATCATGACTTTTTTTTTTTTTTGATTCTTTTTTTAATCAATTGAAAAGTAATCATTAAAAATAGAAAATAATGGCAAGTAATCATTAAATGGTGTTTCAAGAAAATAATCAATGGAACGGCTAATCATTACCATTAGTAATCATTATTTAACAGGTCTGTATAATTGAAACAACACAAAAATCTTATACCAACGAAAAATTGGAAAATGTAGATTTAAGTTATTTTTGAATTATTGTATCAAAAAAAGAACATTGTTGATTACATGGAAGCTATTTTTATACAGAAACAAGTAAAGGTGTCTAAGTTCGGGTGTAACTGTACATTATATACTCAGCGTGAGCTTCAATTGTACATTTCATTTCAGAAAAATTACTTCTCTACATAACACGTGGCACCGCCCGTTTAAAAGATAAATGTCTCCCCATTTCCTCTTACAGTAAAACTTGATAAGTAAATTACCATTGATTCAATTTATTTTTTGCTAAGTTATAGCTTATTATTCTAGTCTAAGACCCTTTTAAGCTCGTTTTATATCTGAGTTTTCGTGGTCTTTAACCGATCCCGTCCATTTTTACTTGAAATATTTTCTGCTATAAGGAAAATATGTGTACACAATTTTATTACGAACCGTTAATTTTTCTTCGAGTTATGGCTACCGAAACATAGAAAATTGCTCAGTCATAAAAGGGGCGGTGCCACGCCCATTCTTTTAATTTGAAGATTTTCCTATTTATTGTTATAAATCCACTTGGGAAATGAAATACCATTGATATAAAGCTTTTTTTTTGCAAGGTATAACTTATTTTATTCGTCCACGACCCTTTTAAAAATCTTTTATATAAAAGTGGGTGTGGTCCGATTTCGTTAGTTTTTCTTCAAATCATTCCCTATAGTATAGGCAACCTCTCTGCCGAATTTTGTTACGATAATATTTGCAAAATTTTGCAGCTTATGGAATCCCTTAAAGCTCTATAGATAGGTGCATTGCTAGCATAAGTACTTCTAATTTTTGTAAGGTAAAAAGATCGTTATTCCTAAGACAACGCTGCGGGACATGGAAAAATATACGTTCAAGTAAAAGAGGGAAATCTATTATACCATTTATAATATCGAACACTGTAGAGAGGGAGAGAATTGTTCTTCTGGAATTTAACGATTTCAGGTTGATTAATTTGCATCTGGCAATATATGGTGGAAGTGGGTCTATAAAATTTAATGAGCGTAGAGCATAGTGCAAAAAACCTTTTGAACACGTTCAAGTCGTTTGATGAGACCCCATATTCAAGTTTGGAGCGAACAAGTGACGTGTATAAGAGCTTCAGCGTATACGGATCACTAAAGTCCGAACTAAACCGACGAATGAAAGCAAGCATAGCATAAGATTTTGCTATAGTGCTATTGATATAGCTCAAGAATGAAAATAACACCCAGGTCGGATATTTCATTCAGGGTGGATAGATTAGAGTTGCCAATGGAATAGGAGGTGGGAATAGAGGAACGAGACTTCGCAAACGACACGTGGAAACATTTACTAACATTAAGAAGAAGTCGATTTTTTTCACACCACGAAACAACGTTGTTTAAATGATTCTGAATTCTAGATGAATCAGACAGAGAACGAACAGAGGAATAAATTTTAAGATCGTCAGCGTATAGCAGAAAATTGGAGAAGGTAAAACACTCACAAATATCATTAATAAAAATGATAAAGGGTAAGGGTCCTAGAATGTTACCTTGAGGCACACCAGAGGAGGCAATAAAGTTATAAGATGATAAATTGTCAACAACTACAATGCAGTGCCGAGAAAAAAGGTACGATTTTATCCAAGATAGAAAAGTAGAGTGAAAGCCCAGATTCGCCAACTTTTCAAGGAAAAGTGTGTGACTCACTTTGTCAAAGGCCTTGGAAAAGTCACTATAAATAGTGCCAATTTGCAGGTGATCATTAAAAGCAGATGTACAGCATTCAGAAAACACGGCAAGGTTGGTAACCATGGATCGACCAGACATGAAGCCATGTTGGTTGATAGAAATATATCTCTTGATGGAAAAAAACATCTTTTGCTTGACAATATATTCAAACAATTTAGATACGGTTGACAATTTTGAAATTGGTCTGTAGTTTGCAATATCATTTTTATTACCTTTTTTGAAAACAGGCGTGATAGAGGTAAATTTCTAGGCATCAATAAAAACACCCGAATGAAGTGATTTTTTAAAAATTATCATAAGAGGATAAGCAACAGCAGTGCAGTTTTTGAAAAGGTAAGATGAGGAACCATCAACATCCGAACTCGCAGACGACTTAATATGCAGAATACCATCGAGCACATCATCAAGCGATATGGAAAGTGATCCAAAATTAATTGGTGAATTGGTATCTGGGAAATAGTTGTCATCGAACGGCTCAGACGACGACTCGAAATTAGAGCTGAAAAAGTCAGCAAAAAGATTAGCAGCCTCTTGCGGGGAGGATGCACTGGATCCATTGTAGAACACATCCGATGGTATTCTGGAACACATTCTTTTGGATTTAATAAAACGCCAAAAAGACTTTGGGTTTTTTCTGATGTCAGATTCAAAATTATGAACATAATCTCGGTATAAGTCCTTATTTAGGGATTTAAACTCTTTGCGATAGCGGTGAAATTTTTCTTTATGAGAAACAGAGTTAGAAGACTTGTACTTTTTGTAAAATTTGTTTCTTAGATTCTTTAATCTCTTTAATTTCGATGTATACCATGGTATCCTATGGCATTTCTTCCCAAAAACTGGAACATGTTTTGAACAGAATGTTTGAATTTGTTAAATCACGAGCTGATTTATATTTTAAATTCAATGATATTCATTTATTCAAACAATTGGCCTTAGTCTAACATATAAACTTTAATTTACTTATAAACTTTAGGTCGTGTATCAATTCATTAGAAATTAGATTTACGAAAGATAAAATCAAATTACTAATTCTTCAAAGCAATTACAAATGAAGCTTTTATTTAATGAAAAGGGATAAAATGGGAATTATATGTGTGGATACTTATGTATGGTTGATTGTAGTTGTTGCTGATTAGGATCCCGTGTCGTTACGGGAGATGCTCCGTCTTGTGGATTGTTGATGAAAAAAGAGAGGCAAGTGGCAAAGCGCCCAGCGTTTATATAACCTTTTGGACATTGGAAGCCCGTTCCAATGAGTTGTCAAATAGTGACGAGTGCATGCAGGGATGCATTATGCACATATGTGTGACTGATGTGGGGAAAACTGCAGGAACGTGAGTCACCACAGTACTCGTAGACTCTTCACATGAGCGTGAGTCATAGAAGAGTGGTTTAAGTGGAGAAACTCACTTAAACATCGGGCCCCCTTTGCACCGGCGCAAAGCTGTCCCTTAATCGCTCCAAATCTCTGATCACCCGGTTTAATTGGGTATGCACGTCTACCGTTGTTGGCCGTGCTCTGCGTGGTAGCTGGGTTGGAGCCGGGTCTTCGCCGGCTTGCGGCCGGTGTAAGAGCGTATGGTGTGGCTCGTGACAAACTTTGCATGTTTCCGGCGACGAGCACTGGCGTACGTTGTCATGGTTGCGCGCCAAACAATTTGGGCAATACTTGTGTTGCCGTACACATACGATGCGCTCATTAGTGGACATATCCCGAAATTTGGGACAATAACGCAAGGCGTGATATCGCTGACAAAGCTGACACATGTGAAGTCGTGGGTTTCGTGGCGCCCGAATCGGTGACGGAAGTTGTGGGGATCGTCTGTAAGTAAAGATGATATTAGTCACAATTCAATAAAGCGATAAGTTGGAATATGTGTGTTGTGTGAGATTGTGAAGTTAGTGTAGATAAAATTAGGGAGTTGAGGGAGTTGGCGCATCGGAATAAATTGGTAGGGGACATAGTTTTACGATTGTTCTAGTGAAACGACCATGCTGTGTTCGAACATCCGCAACTCTGACAAGATTATCCGCTCCAAGGTAGACCTTCTCAATTCGGCCTAAGCGCCATTCTTGAGGGGGAAGTAAGTCATTTTTGACGACCACAAAGTCACCTACGGAGATATATTTCTGAGGGTGTTTCCATTTATAACGCCGCTGTAACTCCTTAAGATATTCGTCCTTCCATCTCTGGCTGAATTTTTGGTGAAGAATCTTTAGTTTTTCCCATCGATTCTGAAGTGAAAGATTATCTAATCGGGGTTCTGGGGGAGCCAGCAATGGCGCACCGCGCAGAAAATGTCCTGGTGTCAAGGCTAGTAATTCGTCGGGATTGTCCGACATAGGCGATAGTGGATGGGAATTGAGCACCGCTTCGATACGCGCGAGCAATGTAGCTAATTCTTCAAAGGTGAAGTGATGGCTTCCAGCGACACGTTTAAAATGCAATTTGAAGCTTTTGACAGCTGCCTCCCACAGGCCACCCATGTGAGGTGCATTCGGTGGTAAGAACTGCCATTCGAACCCATGTATGCCATGTCTTGCTTGAATATCGACGGACGTGGATTTGAGGAACCGGTCGAAATCCCTTTGAAAGGCTCGGTTTACCCGACAAAGTTTTTCCCATTGTCAGAATATACGCATTTTGGTAGCCCACGCCTTCCAATGAATCGCAGAAACGCTGCTTCGAAGGCTTTGCTGGAAAGGTCAGAACAAGGCTCTAAATGAGTTGCTTTTGTTGAAAAACATACCAAAACGCAGACATAACCCTTTATTATGGACGATTTTCGGAGAGCTGACGACCTGAGATCCAAGGGACCTGCGAAGTCCAACCCGGTAAATGTGAATGGTAAGGAGAAGTTGGAGCGTTCTGGTGGTAACGCTGCCATGATTTGGGATTGAGTATTCTTCTTAAAAATGGTGCACGTTTTGCAACTGCGAATACATAGTTTTATTTTCGACTTCAGTCGAGGAATGAAATATTCTTGCCTGACCGTCCGGATCATGAGTTGATGCTCAGCATGCATTAATACATTGTGTACAAATTGGAGAAAAAGATGGCAAAACCGTGAAGATTCAGGGATGATTATAGGGTGCTTTTCATTGTGTGGGAGATTGGAGTTGGCTAATCGACCATTTACTCGAAGAAGGCCGTTTTCATCTAGAGAAGGATTCAAAGGCAAAAGTTTACTTTTGTTGGAAATTGATAGTTGGTTCGAAAGTTTGGCATATTCATTATGGTAATATCTTTCCTGAGTGAGCCTAATCAGGCGTGCTTTGACCCAGTGAATTTCTGCTTGGGAGATAACTAGGTATTCATAATTTATTGATGGAGTGGACTGTATGGGCTTGGTTCGATGTATAAAACGAAACATGTAAGTTATCACCCGGAGAGCTCTCGGCCATGATGAGAAGCGATCAAGTATATCAGGTTCACTATCCAAAGTAAGTAGAGCTTGGAATTTCGTTCTTCTGGAGGGACTATCTTTTCTCTGGACGAAATGGGCCATTGATCGGAAGGTTTTAGCAGCCAGTCAGGGCCTTTCCACCAAAGTTGTAGTTGGATTAAATCTTGAGGCCTACACCCTCGGGTACCGAGATCAGCAGGGTTGTGGTTTGTGGATACATGGCGCCATTTGATGTTTCCAACATTTTGTTTGATCTGGGATGTGCGATTTGCCACGTAGACTTTCCATGTGCATGGCGGTTTTTCAAGCCATGACAACATGATCGATGAATCTGACAATAAAAAGAGTTCGATATTTCTTAAGGGAAGTTGATTGATGACATTTTTGATGCATTTGGACAGTAACACTGCTCCACACAGCTCCAGGCGCGGAAGGCTCACTCTTTGTAATGGCGCAACCTTAGTTTTAGAGAAAAGTAAATGAGACGAGACTTTGCTATTTGACTGTGAACGAAGGTAAACGGCCGCATAATACGCTTTCTCTGATGCATCACAAAATCCGTGTACTTGTATTTTATTATTAGGGGAAAATTCAGTCCATCTCGGTATTCGAATTTGCTCTATCATTGGGAAGTCTGCTAAAAACTGTAGCCATTTTTGGAGAGATAATGGTTTGACACATTCGTCCCAATCCATGCCTTCCAGCCATATTTGTTGCAACAATATTTTCTCCTGAATAAGAATTGGCGCTAGCCACCCTGCGGGCTCAAAAAGTTTCGACACCGACGATAAAATCTGCCTCTTGGTTGCACTAGTAGGGGGCTGGGTTGGCTCAATGGTATATGAAAAGTCATCGCTTAAAGCATTCCATCGGATGCCAAGAGTTTTAGTAGAACTGGAACAATCGAATTTCAGAAAATCTGAATCGAGCAAGTCTTCTGCTGAGATGTGACTAAGGAGATCTGGATGATTAGCAGTGATCTTTTTAAGGGGAAAACCTGCAGACATTAAACAACTAATTGTTTGGGATTGGGCCTGGATACAATATGGGATGTCATGTCCACCGGACAGTATGTCATTCACGTAGGTTTCCTCTGTTAAAATTCGCTTTGCTAAGGGATAAGTGACTCTCGAATCATTCGCCAACTGATGTAAGGTGCGTATGACTAAGTACGGCGCGCAGTTTACTCCAAACGTGACAGTCTTGAGGGCAAAATCGGTAAGCTTTGTTTCGTTGCTCATGCGGAAAAGAATCCTTTGAAATTGTTGATCCTCCTCGTGAAATAGTATTTGGCGGTACATCTTCTGGATATATCCGTTGAATACGAATTTGTAAAGACCCCAATTTAAAATTACTAACATTAGATCAGACTGCAGAGTGGGACCAATGTGGAGAATATCATTCAGAGATTTGCCAGATGAGGTTGATTTGGAAGCATTGAAAACTACTCGAACCTTAGTAGATTTACTATCTGGCTTAACTACTGAATGGTGGGGAAGGTAATACGAGAAATAATTACCGTTTTCCTGAATTTCCTTGGGATGGATGGGTTTCATGTGATTCAGCATGAGATATTCTTCTAAGACACGCTCGTACTCGTCCTTGAGATCTGGATTCTTAGTGAGCATGTGCTCCATTTGAATGGCTTGCTTCATGGCTTGCGCCCGAGAGGGACCAAGGGCGAGATTAGAGGGAAATTCCGATTTAAATGGTAGACGTACCACGTACCGTCCATCAGGGTGTCTGTAGGTCGTTTCCTTGTAAAACGATTCGCAGATTACGTCGTCATCTGATGGTTGATGTGATTCTTGCACTTCTTCTATCTCCCAGAAGCGTTTCAGTTGCATGTTGAGATTTTCATCGGAAATCCCAGTAGCGTGTGTATGAAAAGTGGAACAATAAGTGGAAGATAGAGGTCCTCTAAGGTACCAACCAAATATGGTATTTTGCGCGAGTAAGCTGCCAAGAACCTGATGTTTGATGCCTTGGAGCAGAACTTGAGGAATGAGGTCACTGCCTATAACAAGATCTATTTGACCGGGAGTGTAAAAATAGGGATCAGCGAGATCTAAATCTTTAATTTGGGAAACGTCTGGTTTAGGGATTTGGAAAGATGGGAGAAAACTCGTTAGATTTTTCAAAACGATCGCATTGGTGTTAATGCGTGTGTTGTAGCGCTGGGAAACTAGCGTAAGTTGACAAACTCGGTTTGCATTTTCGACAATTTTTCCACCCATTCCTGTGACTGAAAAATTATCTTTAGATGTAGGGAGTTGTAAACGAGTCTGAGCCTTTTGGGATATAAAGGTTTTTGCGAACCTTGGTCAATTAAGGCTCTTAAGGTATAAAGCGAACCCAGGTGTTCAATTTGAACTTGGGCGGTGGGAAGAAGCGTTTTCTCATTATTGGTGGAGAAATTCGCTTGGACCTTTGACTCACTACCTGGACTAGTCTTGAACGATGAAGGGGATTCCTGCCAATTGACCTTGGTTAGGTCAAATATCGGATGCCTGAACTTCTGGTATGACTCAGTGTGAAGTAAGGCTGGATTTTGAGAGGATGTAGTAGAGGAAGTTTTACCGTTTGATTTTGGGTTAGGCTTATTAGTGACTTGGGGGTGCAGCATTGTATGGTGTATTTCTTACAATGTGCACATCGGAATGTACTGGAACATTTAGAAAGTGCATGATTGTAGGCGAAACAGTTACTACAATACTGGTTTCGCTCTACGAACTGCGTGCGTTCGGCGACAGTTAGCTTACGAAATTCAGGACACGATTTCAGTGGATGATGATTAGTGCATAACTTGCATTTCAGAGTTAAATTTCCATGCGAATAATATGTTTGGATTTTGGGAGGAGATTTAGTGGTAACTGAGTTCCGGGATTTGGTACTTTTGTACCCATGTAGGCGTTCAACTACCTCATATCTACTAGTTAAGAACTGGTTCATTTGGGACCAGCTCTTTTCGGGATTCTAAGGATTGCTCCCATAAAGAAAGGGTTTCTTCGGGAAGCTTGGTGGAACACACATAAATCAGAATAGGATCCCAATCGGACACAGACACCCCTTGGGATTTGAGAATAATTAAACAGTCGTTAATGGTATTTTGTACTTTTTGGATTCCTTCGCTATTTTCCAACGTGACTGGAGTAATATTAAAAAGCGTCTTAAGTTGCATATCAATGAGAATCCGTTTATTCTCGAATCGTGTTCTTAGTGCTTCCCAGGCCAATTGAAAATTCCCATCAACCAATAGATACTGCTTCACGATTGCTCCTGCTTTTCCTTTGGTTTTGTTTCGTAGGTGGTACAATTTCTGGGCAAGGGTTAATTTGGGGGTGATTGATATACACCGCCGTGAACATGTCACGGAATGACGGCCAATCTTCGTAGCTACCGTAAAATATTTCGGTATCGCAAGGGGGTACTTTGATACAAGGGACTGAAATGGGGTTGACATATGTGGAGAGAGATTGACGGGATTGGTGGTTTGTTTCGCCCGATGCGCCTTGGAGAAGCTTAAGCTGATCCAAAATTTGGGACTTACAGATATAAAAACTATCATTACAAAGATCAAATTTCTTAGCTGCTTCCTCTTTGAAGTCCGTTGAAATACATTGGACATATCCAAGACGTACAGTGCGATACGAGGCCTGCAAGGTTTCCCAGCGTGTGGTGAGGTCTTGGAGTTTCACTTCTAACAAAGTGTCGGTATTAACCCCGGGATCTTCCTTTTCAAAATGTGAACAAAAACTGATCAAATTGTTAGAGTCGAAAATGAAAGTGGACATTGCTGCTGCGCCCGTTGCCATGGTTTAATTTTAAACGTAATATGAGATTTCGAGCTTGATTTTAAGGAAAATTTAAAATGGAGAGAAAGTGTATGTGGAGGTGATATTTGGGGATTTGTATGTATACAGTGGAATTTTTTAGCGAATTTACAATTTTGTAAACGTGTCTGTGTTCAACCGTTTCTTTTTTATTGCACGCTACTGTAGTTAGATATTTTCCGCTATCGACTCAATTTGGTCTAATTCCCCAAATGTTTTAACTTTTACGTCTACGTATATATCTTCTATGGTCACTTCTTCCAAGCTACGTTATGTTGTCGCTAATCGCAGCTTAAATTATGCATGTGTACAAAAAATGTATGCTTGACGCCGGCAGCGAGTCGGTAAATAACCCAAGTAACACCAAAATTCACAAGTATTCCAATTACAATTAGGTTTTGCGAAATCAATTAACAAATAGAATAACTGCTACGTTCCAAACCTCTTGGATTATTAATGTGTAGTTTGATGGTATTTGAAAAAGGTAGAAGGGACTAAGAATAGTTATATATTTTCTTACGGGACTTGCAAATTGATAGGATTTCAAAAGAACGCAATAATGGCTGTGATATCACAATTTGGAGTGATTTTAGGGATTAATTTCTTGAAAGTGGGACTTTGATTGAAAATTATTATTTGAAACTCTCAAGTCGATACGATGCGCAACTGTTTGCTGGCATATGATGTCTTTTTGTATGTACAAATGCTCGAACGAAAGATTTACAACAACAAAGACTCGACCATATATTTTATACCCATGTATTTTTAATGAAAATTAAGAATTTTAACGCCAAATGAAAGAGAATTTGCTTTAAAAATTATGTACATATGCACGTTTGTGGGAGTTTACATGGGAATAATTTATCTATTATGAGAATGAGGGTATTTAGCACTGGTTGCAAATCTAACCTCAAATGTATGTATATATATCTGTCACCTTGGGGATTTTCGATATTTCTTGAACGAGTACTTTTACTTGGCGATGTACATATATATACATATGAACCGTTTGCCGGTAACAGTAAATGTGCCGTTTGAATAAAAATTGGACCAAATATTGGGACTCACCTGGACATACTTGTATTTATATATTTTATCAATGCGCTTTCTGGGATAGTTTTCGGAACTATTGTTGTGATGTGGTGCTCCCTCGTTGAGCCAGCAATATGCTTTCGGCGACACAAATTCGGCAACGGATGTTAACAAAATATTAAGTAAATCCCACGGTGGGCAGCGGCACTTGTTTTATTAAACCACTTTTTTATTTCCACCACGTTTGTATTTACTTTAAACTATTTGATTTTAATTATATTTACTTTATTTTTTTTGCTGTTTGCGCGGATGATACTGCCAATTATGCCGGTTGACGAAAATGGTGTGTGTTGGTTTGTTCAGCGAGTGATCGCTGTCAAAGCTAAGGCCAATGTTGTTTCTTTGCGTAAGGAATTAGAGGGAAATTTTTGCGTTGCCAATTTGCTGATTCAAATTTGGCTCGCAAGGACCAATGTTAAATCACGAGCTGATTTATATTTTAAATTCAATGATATTCATTTATTCAAACCATTGGCCTTAGTCTAACATATAAACTTTAATTTACTTATAAACTTTAAGTCGTGTATCAATTCATTAGAAATTAGATTTACAAAAGATAAAATCAAATTACTAATTCTTCAAAGCAATTACAAATGAAGATTTTATTTAATGAAAAGGGATAAAATGGGAATTATATGTGTGGATACTTATGTATGGTTGATTGTAGTTGTTGCTGATTAGGATCCCGTGTCTTTACGGGAGAAGCTCCGTCTTGTGGATTGTTGATGAAAAAAGAGAGGCAAGTGGCAAAGCGCCCAGCGCTTATATAACCTTTTGGACATTGGAAGCCCGTTCCAATGAGTGGTCAAATAGTGACGAGTGCATGCAGGGATACATTATGCACATATGTGTGACTGATGTGGGGAAAACTGCGGGAACGTGAGTCACCACAGTACTCGTAGACTGTTCACATGAGCGTGAGTCATAGAAGAGTGGTTTAAGTGGAGAAACTCACTTAAACAGAATTCTATTTCTAAATACTTCAAATCATTCCTCAGCATTGATATTAGCAAGTAAGGAGTCCCAATCTAAGGCAGCTATAACCAAATTAACATTATGTAAGCTTCCACGTTTGAAATTGAAACTTGAACAAACACTTTTAAGCGAAACTTCTCTAAAATTATAGAACTCAATAAGTATAATAAGAGGAATATGATGAATGGTTGTCTTAGAAATAGGATCCAAACATTCGGTTATAGAAAAATTTATATTATCATTAACGAAAATAAGATCAAGTTATCTAGAAAGACTATTGGAAAAATGGTTAACCTGAGAAAGATATAAGCTTGCCATATTGTCGACTACGTAAGACTCTGGAAAACTAATAACAGTGTTTGGAAAGAATGTAAAGTTGTTATCACAGGAAATCCACTCTAAATTACTTAAATTAAAATCACCCAGAATGCAGAAATTACAATTAGAATTCTTAGAAACTAAGCCTACTATGTTGTCCACGTGCATTTTATAGATGGCGCCAGCGCTTGCCGGCGGTATGTAGGAAGCACAGATTATGAGATCAGACGCACCACGTACACTGATACAAAGCTGCTCAAGAAGAGAATCCCCATTATCCAATGGAACAACGGAGGCGCGATACCTCCTACTGACAGCAATCAAAATGCCGCCACCTCTTAACAGACCAGTTTTTTTAGGGTCTCGATCCTTGCGGAAGACATTATAAAGATTGGAATCAAAGTATTCATTATCGTAAAAGTCGGAGTTCAGGAAATCATACTCCAAGTGAGCACTCAAATTAAAAATGTCTTTAGATTTTGTCCTGATGCCAGAGGCATTCTGGAAGTAGATTTGGATATTCTTCGCAACCAACTTATTGTCAGCATTTAAGTATGAACTGACTGAGGCGCGGCGATATTTACAAAAGGGCGAATCTTAACATTCACTGGCCAGATACATGGATTTAAAGCTTTATCGTATAAACCCTCAGATACACCTAATTTAAAGTTGATTTTCCGCAGATCTGAGACTTGGGTATCCTTTTTTACCAAACAGAAGCAAGCCAGGTATTTTATATCAATACTAGCTTGTGTGGACACGTACGATAAGATGTCGGCAGTAGAAACATTAGAAGAAAACGATGATAAGTGTAGCCATTTCATTCTAGAAACTACACTTAGCTCACTACTGGTATTAGAGCCGATGAATAGGGGTGGGCTAAGTTTCTTACGTGAAGTTTTAGAAGCAGCATTCAAATCAGGCATGCCACCTTTATTTGATGATTCCAAATCAGATCGCACAGGTGAAACAGCAAGCTGTAGGGTATGCTGAGTGGCAGTAGTACTGGCATAACTTTTTTTGGTTTGTTTATTATTATTTACACTGCCAGCAAGTGCAGCAATAGGAGAGCAAGTATCTCTACTTAACGATATTTTGGCATGTTTGTTGTTAGCAGAGCCAGCATTCGCAGTAGCGGGAGGTGTTGAAACGGCAGCTGATAATGACTTCGAACTAGTCGCATTGGCATTGAGATCATTTGCATTAAAACAATTATACGTACCACTAGACGTAGCATTGGCCGTAGCAGCATCCAAACAAGAAGGAGAAGGCAGAAAAGAGATTAAACTGTCAGCATCATTGTTGGCAGCCGAAAATTGGTGACGAGCGTTCGTGATATCACAACAGCATAGCTTATTAACATCTGAAGTAAGCTTAGATAGTGCATTGTTTTTATCAGAAAGTAGAGCGCGCATGGCACAAAGCTCAATATCATGGCGCAACGATACAAGGTGGCAGCATGGAAAAGCTGGTTATAAACTTTTTTATTTGATTTGATACATCAACTTCCGGTGCAGTACGATTTTGACATTTGTCCATCGAATTTACAAAAACAAAGTCCATGGAATTTTTACTTATGTTTGTAGGTATGTCACCATGCAGCTGGAACGCCTCTTCCTCAACCTTTTGAGCCAACGATTTTGTCTCCTCAGTGACGTGAATTGACAAAGTGTCGTCAGAATCGTCGTCTACGTTGTGGCAGCGAGACTGCAGCGTTGTCGTCGGTCGATCGTTTGCCACGGCCTCGATATGCAGGGTGGTGTGGTGTTTCTCACCACAATAATGACAACGTGCCATGCTCGAGCACGTTTCCATGCGATGGAATGGCGACAAACAGTTGGGGCAGTACTTGTGGAGGAGTACCATCCTCAACCTCTCCTCTGGTGACTTAGCACGATTTTGCGGGCATAGCCGTATACCATGGTGGCTGTTGCATAGACGGCATGGAATCGGGAAGGAATGCGAACCTTGTTCCGACCTGTTGCGTGCTGTGACAAAGCGAGACGTTCTGCAATGAAAAGGAGTCGTTTTAATTGATAAAAAAAATTAATTTGAAAGTAGAGGCGACGGGTGGGTGATGAGCATGGAGGCGAATTATTTTGTGAACTAATCTTCGGATTCGTTCGATGGTAGTCGGACCATTTTCACTATTGTCCTGGTGACTAGTCCTTTCTCGGTCCGAACTTTCACTACTCGGACGCGATTGTCCGAACGGCGATGTATATCGACGACTCGGCCAAGTCGCCATTCGTTTGGAGGCACGTTATCTACAGGGATCACGACGAGATCATCCGCTTTTATGTCCGGCTGCTGTCGCTTCCACTAAGTCCTCTTCTGCAGATCCGTAAGGTATTCGTTCTTCCATCGTTCACAGAATGAATGATGCAGTGCTTTCATCTTTTGCCATCGGTCGATAACTGATGCTGGATTCTCGCTAACCTCAATCTCCGGGGGAGATAACATAGGAGCGCCTATAAGAAAGTGTCCAGGAGTCAACGCTTCTAAGCTCGATGGGTCGTTTGAAGCGGGACTGAGGGGTCTTGAGTTAAGACAAGCCTCAATTCTACATAAAAGTGTCAAAAACTTCTCAAACGTATATTTGGGTCCAGATGCTACTTTTCGAAAATGGGTTTTAAAGCTCTTCACGCCAGCCTCCCATAAGCCCCCCATGTGAGGAGCCGGTGCGTGTATGGAATGCCAGGAAAGTTCTTGATAAAAGTACTTTGAAAGAAGTGCAGTACGAGAATCAGATACAAAAGCCTTAAATTCAAGCTTTAGGGATCTCGAATCTCCAACGAAATTAGTTCCGTTGTCTGAATATATATTTTTAGGACATCCCCTATGCGAAATAAATCTAGAAAAGGCTGCTAGAAAGGTGGCAGTGCTAAGGTCATTTGTAGGTTCTAGATGAATGGCCTTCGTTGCGAAACAGACGAAAAGACAAACGTACCCCTTTGTAATAACACAAACTCTACCTCTATAGTTTTTATATCGAAATGTCCTGCGAAATCAACGCCGGTGTTTGTAAAGGCCCTAGAGAAAGTCGTGCGTTCTGAAGGTAGGGACGCCATGATTTGAGATTGCGTTTGCTTTTTGTATATAGTGCATACCTTGCAATTGTGAATGACTGACTTGATCATAACATTGATTCGAGGGATCTTCGTCGGTTTGGAAGACCGACTCTTGTTTTGACCATTCTGACTTGCCTTCTTGCAGCCAAGAAGGGCCCTGCCAACACAAAGAATTGTCAATTAAATCCAGAGCTGTTACTCCACGGCTGGCTAAATCGGCTGGATTCGAGGATGAGTCCACGTGATACCAGTGATGCTGCCCCACCTTGTCGATGATTTTGGTAACCCTGTGGGACACGAAAGCTTACCAGGAGCATGGTGGTTTTCTCAGCCAGGCGAGCACGATTTTGGAGTCAGTCCAGAGATAATCCTGCAGGGATCGAAGATCGAGGTTACTGACGACTGATTCCATCATTTCAGCCAAGAGTACTGCTCGACACAATTCCAAGCGCGGAAGAGATATCGTTTTCACTGGAGCTACTCGAGTCTTGGCTAACAGCAGATTTATGTGGACCTCCTCGCCTTCTTTAACGCGCATATAAATGGCTGCCGCGTAGGCCTTTTCAGAGGCGTCACAAAACCCATGGAGCTCCATTTTGTAGGCTGGAGAAAACTTAACCCATCGTGGGATACGGATGTTGCCAATTGCAGAATAATCCGTGGAGAATTTACGCCAACACTCTAATGTGTTTGAAGACACTTGCTCATCCCAACCTGTTCCTTCTAACCAGACATTTTGCATCAACATTTTCGCTACAATAATTATTGGAGCTAGCCAACCGAGAGGATCGAATAGTTTCGCGATGGCCGACAGAATCTTACGTTTTGTCACTTCTGGCCCTTGATCGACGTCTGTAGCGGTGAAGTAGAACTGGTCTGAACAGGCATTCCACCGGATGCCAAGGGCTTTAACGCTGCTTGCATTTTCGAAGTCCAAAAAATCTTGGTTAAGCAAGTGGGCAACAGGAATGTCGCTAAAAACTTGCTTGCAATTGGCAGTCCACTTTCTAATTGGGAAACCTGCCGAACTTAAAGCCCCGGAAATTTCATTACGCGCTTTGATGGTGGATTCTAAATCGTGCCCACTTGCAAGTACGTCGTCGACGTACATATGTCGCGTTAAAATGGTGGAGGCGACCGGATGTGAGTCTTGAACATCATCTGCCAATTGAAGCAATGTTCTTATTGCTAGGTAGGGAGCACAGTTTACGCCGAAAGTGATCGTATTTAATTGGAATTGACGTATGGGTTCATCTGTGGACTCACGAAAAAGAATCCTTTGAAATTTCCTCTGTTGAGGATGGACAAATATTTGGCGATACATCTTCTCGATGTCGCTACTAAAGACGAATTTAAACAGTCAAGATCAAGATCGTGAGATCGCTTTGAAGGATGGGACGGGAAGCAGAGTGTCGTTCAAACTCACACCATTGTCCGAGGGACACGAAGCATTAAACACAACTCTCACCTGCGTAGAAGTGCTTTCTGGCTTGCTTACCGCATGATGGGGTAGGTAGTAGGACTCGGACGGATTTTCGGAGAGGCTTGGTCGGATTTCAGACATATGACCTAACTGATCATATTCTTTAAGTTAACGCCACATACTCTGAATTTGGGTTCCAAAACCGCCCACATATAAATATGTAACTATCCATACGAAAACAGTATGCAATGCTGTGTAAGCATGCGACCTAAAAGTAGGTCACACGCGCAATTACTCAATAGCTGACCGTGCATTACTATTCATTGGAAATGAGGAAGTAAATAAAGCGACAACAACAACAAGAGGAATCACCTGCCAACCAACATGACTTCATACGATAAGTAGAAGTAAGAAACATATTGTTAAGTTAGTAATTAAGTTGCTATGATCAAATAAAGAACAACGACTTCGAGTCGTCATAAAATTATATTTTTTTAGTTTCTCACTAGAGAGCCTAATAACTGGCTTCCAACGGCCCAGTCGCGTAAGTTTCCGCACGTAGTAAAAAGGCCCTCAAGTAGTGCCCCGCGATTCGTGTGACAAAAAAAAAAGTGGCTCTAAAGAAGCGCCCAACACAACGAACATCTTAGCTGGAAACTAAGTGGCCCTAAAGAAGCGCCCCAACACACTGGACAGGAAACCCGGTGGTAAAGCTCGGAAGAACACAGCCACCAACCCGCAGAAGAAGCCAGCGAGACTGCCAATAGTAGCGAGATGCAAAGAGGACTACCAGCCTTGTTCTCCGCGGGATTATTAATGTAAGAACAAATTAGAAAATAAGTGAAACTTAGTGAAACTTTAAGTGCAAATTTATCACACAAAAAAAAAAATTATAAATAATAATTAAAGTATCTAAGTAAAATTTTTTTAATTTTTAAGAAAATTTTAATAAGTGCAAAAAAACAACAAAAAACACTCAAAACAAAAAAATAATACTTAAAGTATTTAAGAAAAATTTTTTAACTTTAAGATAAAAGATACAATCCTTTTAATAAGTGCAAATTTGAAAGTGAAAATATAATAAAAGTTTAACCCTTCCTTTTTCTCAAAATTCCTTCAATAATTTTTTCTCAAAATTTTACCAAAAACTTTTTTTACCTTTTAGTGAATTTTTTTTTCCTTGATATTTATTACTTCTCATGAACAACAGGCTCGTACAGCCTATAAAATAAAAATAACCTTTAGGATAATAATAAAACAACTCTGCGATTCACCACAAAAGGGACCCTCCAGAGATTGTTAAACTAAATCCAAAAAACATCACATAGCTAGCGAAAAGTATAAATTAAAAAATAATTAAAATGGCTCATAATAATTTGATGAGACCGCCTGTGCTAGGGAATATTAATGCACCCCCTGCAGGACCACCATCGCCACCACAACCCCCTGGCGACCCTATCCAACAAGTGGCTAACCGCACTCCTGAACTCAAAAACCTTATAAAGGACTTAATGAGAGAGATTTTAAGTACGGACGAAAGTAGAATGATTAGGGATGGTCTGCACCCAACTCAGCAACCTATGACCGATCCAATGATCGAAGATCGATTTAGGAATAACCTGGCCGACATGGACAAGGTACCTGACGTGGTTAGATCCTTGCGAGAGGTTGGTGGAAACCCAGCTGAGTTCAGCAGCTGGAAGAAAAGTGTTGAACGAATATTAAGGATTTATGAGCCATGCGCAGGCTCACCGAAATATTTCGACATCCTTAGTGTAATTCGTAATAAAATCGTAGGCAGTGCTGACGCAGCAATAGAGTCCTACAATACCCCCCTTAACTGGAACGCTATTTCCCGATGCCTTACCATGCATTACGCGGACAAAAGAGACCTTAGCACACTCGAATATCAAATGACCTGCTTAGTACAAGGTCGGAAATCTGTGCAAGAATTTCACGGTGAGGTTTATTCACACCTCTCACTAATATTAAATAAAATATCCTGCATGGAAATCAGCGAAGAGTGCATGCGTGTCCTCACACACACATACCGTGACAAGGCGCTAGACACCTTTGTCAGAGGACTATCAGGCGATCTATCGAGACTTCTCGGCATGAAAGAGCCGGCTGATCTGCCTGAAGCATTGCATTTGTGCATCAAGTTAGAGAATCAAAATTTCAGGGCAGCACATGCCAACAGCCAACAATACGGCTTGCCTAAACGCCCCACATTACCATCACCGATTTTCGAGATACCATATCAGCAACGGCCCGCACTTCCACCAAGATAGAACCCTAATCAGCCATTATACCCGCACCTTGCCCATCTACCTCAAGCAATTCCTACCTTTACCCAAGCTTCCCAACAATTTCCCCAATACCAACAATTTCCTCAATACCAACAATTCCCCCAATACCAACAATACCCAAAGAATCCGAACATTCAAACTCCCAATTACGCTCTGCAACAACCCCCTAGACCCAACCAGTTCAACAATCCTCCACCAAGACCCACCCAACCAAAACCCCCAGTCCCAATGGACATAGAAGAATCTCTCAGGACAAAGAACGTGAACTACATGAATAGACCGACCAATAACTTCCTTGCCGGAAAACGGCCCACACCTCCTTCCAATCAAATGCGGCAACCTTTCAAACAAAATAGGGTAAATAACATAGAAACAACAGAAACGGACTTAGGACAGCAACCTGATGAACCAGATGAACAGACATTCCAGGATTACTACAACCAATACACTGCACACGATAACAACACCATTGACAGCCTCACTCAAGAAAACTCATACGAATTCTCTGACATTCATTTTTTTGGCTAACGAATTCCACGCTACCATATTTCCAATGCAAGGACAGTAGCGGGAAAGTTCTAAATTTCTTAATTGACACGGGCTCGAATAAAAACTACATTCAACCAAATCTCGCGAAAAAACGTATTCCCAACGAGGACATTTTTTATGCAACCTCAGTAGGAGGAAACGTTAAGATAACCCACCATACCTTTATTAACCTTTTCGGTTTAAAAGACGAGAACCTTAATTTTTTTATATTACCCACACTTAAATCATTTCACGGTATTCTCGGTAACGACAGCATAAAACAATTAGAAGCCGTAATTTTTACTTCAAAAAATCACATGCTAATGAAACACAATAGGAAAATAGCCATTAAACAACAAAAATCAAAATCAGTAAACAATATCGAAATAAGAACAGACCATTTTACGGATGAACAAACAGCAAAACTCCGAAATTTATGCTACTCATACCCACAACTTTTTTCTGACCCGGATGAAAAATTAACGTACACCACCGCGGTAAAAGCCGAAATAAGAACTACAAACCAAGATCCGGTATATTCCAGATACTACCCATACCCAATGTCCCTTAATGACGAGGTAGAAAAGCAAATATCAAAATTACATGACGACGGAATAATTAGACCCTCTCGATCCCCATACAATTCTCCCATCTGGATAGTGCCAAAGAAAGCTGACGCATCTGGCATAAAAAAATACAGAATGGTAATAGACTACCGCAAATTAAATTCAATCACAATACCCGATCGCTACCCAATCCCAGACACCAATGAAGTTCTTTCACAACTCGGAAAGAACACATTCTTTACAGTTCTCGACTTGAAAAGTGGCTTTCATCAGATCCCTTTAGTTGAATCCGATATCGCAAAAACAGCTTTTTCAGTCAATAATGGTAAATACGAATTTACCAAACTACCTTTCGGCCTTAAAAATGCGCCTTCCATATTCCAACGAGCATTAGATGATATTCTTAGAGACTACATCGGAAAAATATGCTTTGTCTACATAGACGATATCATAATTTTCGGAAAAGACGAAGACTCTCATTTGAAAAACGTGGAAACAATTTTCAGGACCCTACAAGATGCTAATATGAAAATCCAACTTGATAAATGTGAATTTCTCAAAGAAGAGGTTGAGTTTTTGGGATTTGTTGTCTCCAAAAATGGCATAAAAACAAACCCAGCAAAAGTGAAAGCAATTCTAGACTTTCCACCGCACAGTGTTTCGTGTAGAACAAGCTAGCTGGACAAAATTATTTTATGAGATTTTCCGTTTCATATGTAGTCATTTATTACAACTACGTCATTTTTTTCAGCCATATGTTCTTTTTTTTATTTTTTTCCAAAATTTTACTTCACATGCATACATTTGCTTATTTCATATACAGTAACTCATGTGAATAAGTGACATAGATCCAAAAAAATTTAAAGGACTTAAGAATATTACTTTATTGTACTTAAATTGAATGGAATACAAATCTCAATACTCTAAAAAATTCTAAAAATTCGGAAAAAAATTCAAATTTTTTATGAAAATTCGTCGAATTTTTTAAATATAATTTAGTTTTTCTTATAGATCGTGACAAATTTTCTTATGTGAAATTAGTTAAAATAAATTTGCGAAAGCGAAAATTGTAAGAATTATCCAAAAAGGGGTGTCTACTTATTTATATGAGTTACTGTACATGTGTACATACATATTTTGTATTTATTTGAGTATTTATCTTGGCACTACAATTTTTACAGAATTATTTTATAGTACCAGTCAGGAATGTAAAAGTGAATTACAATAATAATAATAACAATGTAAATAATTAAATTAATTATGTGAAAATTACTTATTACAAAAACTTAAAAGTAAAGTATCATACAAAGTAGAAAAGACAATAGATTTAAATTGAATAAAACCTGATCCAACAAAAAGTTATAGGGTAGGTTATCTTTTATAATTATGTTATTATTCGCTATCATCACTTTCATTCGATGAGTCAGTTGTGGGATAGTCATGAGCATCAGCAACACTACTGTGAAAGCTTGAAACAACTGGGGTATTTATTGACTCCTCAACATTATCGGGGGACAGTAAATTTAAGACTTCTGAAGTCAGACTTTAAAATTTTTTCTTAGGTATCTCCCTAAAACTGTTAACTAAAGGATCCGATATTATAAGCAACATATTCATAAGATCTCTATTCGTGGCTTCACGCGACTGCTTTTGTGTGTTATCATCCCTGAATCGTCTCAAATCTTTGTTACGGGCTTCCTGTGCTTCCTCAGAAAGTTGACCAATAGGTAAAATTGCTGATTTTATAATATCAGTACTATGCACTAAGAATTTATGAACTGTAACAGGCATATTAAACAGTGGATAGAGATCTATGTATAGTTTTTTAGTCTCAAATTTTTGGATATTTACATTGTACCCAGATGCTAATGCGCGAAGTAGAGTGTCGAATCTTTTGATGAGCGTTACATCCAATCCCGTAATCTCAGCACTAGCCTCAGAATTTTCGAAAAACCTACGAGCAGTGTTGCCGTCATTGGTATTGGCGAAACCTGGTTTTGGTTTATCTTCATCAATCCATTGTATGTACCTGTTTTTATGCCTTGGTGACTGGTGCGGTAGGTTTTGGCAGGTTGAAGTCAATGATCTTCGCCTTTTTGCTTTTGGTGTGATCTTGTTGACCTTGCGCGTTTATTTTTGTATGTTTTATGGCTACGTGTTTGTTCCCTGTACCAGGGAATTGGTTTTACCGTTTGTAGATCAGCTTTAAAGGTTCAAATATCTCGTCGGAGCTGGTACGTACATACATCCTATTTGATATGTAGAGATAACTAAATCTACAAAAAAAAAAAATTAAAAATAGATGTGCAAAGAATTCGCAATGGTTTTTTCTTTCGACTATTAGAGAATACTTGCGACTATAAATGTAAAATTAAGCCCGGATGTCCGCGGATGTATGTAACTTTTTTGTCCCTAAAGTTAAAAATATAGGGAAAAAATACCTTTTCTTCTTAATAACGGAATGTTAAATATATTGAAAATACTCTAATTGTGAAAGAATTACTATTAAAAAATTTTACTTACCTTCGAGCTTAGAATCCATCAAAAAAATTATGTAAAAGTTCACTTAAAAGAAATATGAATCTAAGAATTTTGCAAATTAATCAATGCATTTTACGGCCACTCTTGCCTTCTTACTTCAATTACTCAATGTATATGAGCAAAAATATCAAAAAAAAGCAAAAATCCCGTTATTTTGTTCGTTTTCTTTCATTTCTCATTACACTTTTCTTGGAATAAGAACTTTGTTTTTGTCCAGTTAGCTTGTTCTACACGAAACACTGTGCACCGCCTCAAACTATAAAAGAACTTCGATCCTTTCTAGGACTTTCCGGTTATTACCGACGTTTCATTAAAGACTACGCAAAACTCGCCAAGCCCCTAACGGTACTTTTGAGAGGCGAGGAGGAACGTATGTCCAAATAAAAATTTCTCTCGACAATAACGCAATGGAATAAATTAAAAAATTCACTAGCATCCTCTGACGTTATGTTACAATACCCCGACTTCGAAATGAATTTCACTTGACAACCGACGCATCAAACCACGCCATAGGAGCAGTCCTAGAGCAAGGTGGTAAACCCATAATGTTCATCTCCAGAACATTGACGAGGACCGAGGAAAATTACGCAACTAACGAAAAGGAACTTTTAGCCATAATATGGGCTTTAAAAACCTTTACAAATTATTTGTATGGTTCAACCACAATAAAAATTTTTACAGACCATCAACCTTTGACATACCCACTCAGTAACAGAAATACTAACAGTAAACTAAAAAGATGGATATCAATATAGGAAGAATACAACTATGAGATAAAATACAAACCTGGCAGTACCAATATTGTCGCAGACGCACTTTCTCGACCACCACAACAAATAAATTCTTTGTCTGCAACCCAACACAGTGACGAAAGTTCAGCCCAAAATTTAATACCGTATACAGACGCACCTATCAATGCATTTAAAAATCAAATTTTTATTTCTACTCGCGAAACCTCTTCATACCAATTTAAATTACCTTTTCCCACTTACCATAGACATATTATTATTGAAAGAGACTGAGGTGAAATACTTGGGAGTCACGTTTGACTCCAAGCTCTTATGGAAGAAACACGTAGACAACACCATATCAAAGGCCACAAGAGCAATAATGGTGTGCAGACGTATTGCAGGAAGATCCTGGGGATGCAGCCCAAAGATCTTAAGATGGATGATAGGTCTCACTATCATAGTGTACGGAGCAGTTGCGTGGGCATCAAGAACAACCATGGTGACCGTACAAAAATCGCTCACGAAGCTTCAATGCTTAGCGTGTGTCTGCATCACGGGAGCCATGCGAACATGCCCGACGGCAGCAATAGAAGTGCTGCTTGAGTTAACGCCTCTACATATAATAATTGAGCAGGCAGCCAGGAGTACTTTAGTAAACATAGCTAAAGAGGGATGTGGAAGAGGCAAAGTGATACAGTCACGGAGCATTGCGAAACTGCAGGAGCAGATTCCACTTATTCAAATTCCCAGAGATGATACGAGGAAGATAATTAAGTTTGAGAAGCGCTTCAAAATAGAGCTGGGGAACAAATGTACGTGGGACACCTCCAGGATTAAAAGCGCTTCACCAGGAACACACTATAATATGGTACACCGATGGCTCGAAGACACCGGAGGGCATAGGAGCGGGGATCTTCGGCCCCCGAACCAAAATATCCCTACCACTCGGAAAATATCCGAGCATCTTCCAAGCCGAAGTTGTCGCCATAAGCCGGTGTGCAGAGATAAACTTACAGCGGGGATATACCAACGAGAAAATCGCTATACTCAGCGACAGTCAAGCTGCACTCAAGGCATTATCTTCAGTTGAAATTAAATCATCAACGGTCCTTGAATGCGTGGAGAGGTTAAACAATCTAGGAGTCAATAACACCATCCTTCTGGCATGGGTACCTGGACACAGAGGAGTAGATGGTAACGAGCGAGCGGACGAGCTCGCCAGGTTGGCAGCGGCCGGAAAGCCAATAGGACCCGAGCCTATGGTGCCAATAGGGTCACATACAATAAGGGAAGACTTTAGAAAAAAGGAGGCGTGCCTTAGAGAACAACACTGGCACGAAAGTCTAGGACTTCGGCAGGCAAAGGCACTAATAGGAGGGTACAACTCGAAGCGACATAAGGCTATGATTAACCTCCCAAAAAGTAGCCTTAGGATTATAACAGGTATACTCACAGGTCACTGTAGGCTAAAGAGCCATATGCATAAATTGGGCATATCAGCTAGTAGCCTCTGTCGACTCTGTGATGTCGAAGATGAGTCTGCAAAACACATCCTGAAGGAATGTGATGCAGTCGTGATACGAAGACTTAGGATCTTAGGATCATCCAAACTAGAAAATAGTCACATACACTCTCTGAAGCCGAGAACCATTCTGGATTTTCTCAGAGAACTCGGCTTGGATGAAGTGTTGTAAAGAGAATGAGGGCACAATAGACCAATAGGTCGCAGTGTTTAACCTCACAACATCTATCTATCTATCTATCATTGAAAGAGACCCTACAGAGGAAACTCTTACCACATTGTTGAAAAGATATCTCAACCCTACAGTAACAAATTGCATAAAAACCGAAGACAACATTTTAGGGCAAATACAAACAATTTACCAAATTCATTTTAGCAAGTACAAAGTACGTTATACCCGAAAATTCATTAGAGATGTTACAAATGAATCAGAACAGGAAACGGAAATCATCAACGAGCATAATAGAGCTCATCGCAATCCCACCGAAAATAAAGCCCAACCCTTAGAAAGATGTTACTTCCCACAAATGAACGCCAAAATAAAAAGAATTGCAAAACAGTGCAAAATTTGCTTAGAAAATAAGTATGAGAGACATCCAGTAAATCCTATCCTGAAACTAACTCCCATTCCTAATTACCCAGGTCATATAGTTCATATAGACCTATACCATACTAACAACATGGATAATTTTTCTAAATACGCACAAGCAAAAATCGTGCGCTCCAGAGCAACGGAAGACATAAAGGCCCCCTTAAGAAGTCTCTTGACAACATTCGGAATCCCAGAAAATATCGTTATGGACAACGAAAAATCCCTAAACGCAGCCCCTATAACTTTTATGCTAGAAAACGAATACGGCAAATAGAACGATTCCATTCCACACTTACCGAAGTGATGCGTTGCACTAAAGCAGAAAACACCCACACCGACTTTAAGGACCTCCTTAATAGAGCCATATTCAAGTATAACTATTCCATTCATTCCACTACCAAACGTAAACCAGTAGAAGTATTTTTCGGAAGAACAGTAGGACCAAACCCAATGACATTGGACAGAGAAGAAAATATCCAAAATCTTAGAAATAAACAGGAAAAAGAATTGCGACTTCATAATAAAGATAGGACCAGTTCAGGACATACAGCAATAACGACGTTATTTATGTAAAAATAAACAAAAGACTAGGAAACAAACTAACACCCCGATATAAAAAGGAAACAGTACTAGAAGACCAAAGCAACACAATTTTGACACAATCTGGCCGCACCGTTCACAAAAGCCATATCAAAAAGTAAATTACACTCTTCTTTTGCAGGCTCCTATTTGCCACCTTCAATGCGGAAACCCAAATTTTGGACTATACGACCAGTCCCATGTAACGATAGACACAGGAACCGCGAAAGTTCAAATTGGAACATTTCGACTAATACACACTATTGACCTCGACCAGTACGACTCCCTACACGCCACAATAGAACATGACATAACTAGGAAAAGCCGAAGTCACCCATTCCTTTCCCAAGAGGAGAAATCCATCCGACCCCTCCTATACCAACTGAAGCCCAAGAAAACCAAAATAGCCATTGAACCACTTGGCACAGCCTGGAAATGGCTTGCTGGATCCCCTGAGCACGAAGATTTTAGAATACTAACTGATAAAGTAACTAATAAAGCGAGTAATAATAACCAACAAGTAGTAATAAATAAATCTATTTTAGAAAGAATAAATAATTTAACTCATATTTCAAATACAATTCTAAGCGAAATGAAATCGGGCGATGCTCTTAAATTAGAAATAGAAAAAAATATTGAAAGGAAATTGCAATTCATTAAAGAAGAATTAATAAACATAGATTATTCAATACAATGGGCAAAAGCAGGAATTATAAACTCATTCATATTATCTAACGAAGAATTAATTGTAATTTAAGAAGCACTAGAAAAAAAAAAACATGCCCTATTTAAATTTAATCGAAGCAATTGAATTTAGCGATGTTAAAATTGCATCAAACTTATCTTCCATTATTTATATTGTAAAATTCCCTTTAACAAGCAAAGAATCTTGTAAATTAATAAAAGCCAATTGTCCTCTTGATACAGCATTTTCTTTCGTTAAGAGAGAGAATTCGGGGTTCGGTGGCGATTTGGAAGTTGCCGTCGGCTCTGATTTAGTTTGCCTGCCAACAAGTCACCAGCTGTTCCTGCGTTTGTCAAAATTTTAAATCGTTTGGATAATCAAAATACACAAAACGTAAGTTCCTAAATTCCTTTCATTGTGATAATATACATATATAAAAGAAATAAAGACTGATTTTTAATTATTATACATATTCCTATGCATAAATACTAATTATCTTGTTTTTATTTCTTTTCGCAAAACACAATTGGTTTCATTCCCGCCGATTGTGTTCATGGTCCTTCGAGCCGGATCTCGACACTGGCGACGGTAGTTGAAGGGTATGCGAAAATAAGTCCACGAACAAATCTGGACCCAAAGATTGCTACGCCATGCACCACAGTGCTATTTCGGTAACAACTTTGAAATTTCTAGCGGCAAAAAGTTTACGATACTTGTAGGCTACTTAAGTTTTACACCAATTTTAATAATTTTGGATTTTAAAAACACTTTAGCACTACGTGCGTTTTTCGGATTTCGTCCAAGTTTTTAATAATCCAAAGTAAATTTTTTCATCCAACAAACTAATAAAAAATGGCAAGTTTCAACCAATTAGTTGAGTCTTTGATAGACCTCGAGGCGGACTTTCGTGAATTCGAAAACCCCAATCAATCAGTCATCGAAACCCAAAGGGAGGAGGCTAATGAGCTGTGGGGCAAAATAAAACGCAGCTATAGTGAGTTTCAGGGGCCAGATGCTGCAACATCTTCCAAAGATGCTAGTGCAGCGAAGAAAAAGTATAAGTTAGCGTACACGACTTATATGAAGTGCATAGAGTTGATAGGTGCCCTAGCTAAAAAGCAAAAAGATAAAGCCTCTGAAAAATCAAGCGACGACTCGGTTAGGGAACGCAATATTAGGCTTCCGCCTTGTGATACCGAAGTTTTTAAGGGAGATTATTTGTCATGGCCAACATTCCGTGACTTGTTCACGGCCATTTACATAAAAAATCAGGGGCTCGCCTCAGTAGAAAAATTATGCCATTTAATAAAAAAAACTGAGGGCGAAGCAAGAGAAATAGTAAGCAAATGTCCCCTTACAAATGAAGGTTTCGAAACCGCGTGGAAAAACCTGACCGATCGTTATGAGAATAAACGAATTCTAGTTAATAGCCAATTGAAGATCCTCTTCAACCTCCCCCCGTAGGAACTGAATCTGGAAGTGCAATCAAACAACTGCAGCGGGGAATAAATAATTGCATTTCGGCACTCCAGATTCATAAAGTTGACATATCGAATTGGGATGCGATCATTACGTACCTCTGCTCCACGAAACTTCCGGAAGCTACGCTTTCCTTGTGGGAGCAATAGGTTCAAGATAAAATCGAAATCCCAAAATGGAGTGATATGGACAAGTTTCTAACAAGTCGGTTCCAGACTTTGGAAACTGTTTTCGATTTGCGAAGCTCACAGCCGACCAAATCTCAACCCCCCAAATCACATAACAAAGGGAACATCAAAAAATTTAATAATTTTCAGGCAAGCGTATGAAATGCGAAATGCAAACTCTGCAGTCGTGACGCTCACCACATTCGATCCTGCTCACGCTTCCTAAAGATGACTCCGTCTGATCGCAGTAAGCATGTGAGAAGGAACAATTTGTGTCTAAACTGTTTGTCTTCCGGACATGGTGTGGCGAAATGCAACAGCGCCTACAACTGTTCAACTTGCCACGCACGACATCACACTCTCCTGCATTTGAATCCAGTTCAGGCAACCTTTTCGTCCAAACAGGACTCTTCGAGTTCAACGTCGAGTGGTACCGGAACTACTTCCAAACGAACCTCTTCTGAACATAGTCACAATCAGGCCAACAGTGACTCTCCGAGTCAAGTCCAATCGTGTTTTTCGAACACACATAAAGGGATCCTACTGCGAACTGCTCAAATCCATCGGCGATTTAGTGATACCGTATACTCGGCCCGAGCCTTAATAGATTCGGGCTCCGAGTGTTCATTTAT
Organism: Eurosta solidaginis; assembly: GCF_040869045.1. Lineage (NCBI taxonomy): Eukaryota > Metazoa > Arthropoda > Insecta > Diptera > Tephritidae > Eurosta > Eurosta solidaginis. The sequence goes on along the minus strand of NC_090319.1, from coordinate 187,683,007 downwards.
TACGGAAAGGCTTCGCCGACGTATCGGGCTTCCAGCCAAAAAAGTGAACGCTACCGTGTCAGGTATCAACAATACGGTGTCTGCTCATTCCACCCTAGCTTGCCCTATCCATTTAGGCTCACCCCTTAACACGACGGTATCCATCAGCACTACGGCTTTAGTGTTACCTCAATTGACAGGCAATCTGCCAACCGTCGATAGTGACCCGGCTACCCAACGAAACTTCCCGGGAATTAAACTAGCAGATAGCAGATTCTTTGCGAACAAACAAGTTGATCTTGTGCTTGGAGGAGATGTTTATCCGCAAATCATGTTGGAGGGGATTCGGAAGGACTCTACGAGTAATCTTCTCGCCCAGGAAACGGTATTTGGATGGATACTTACGGGACGGACCAACGCAAACAAAGAGGCGACATCCTGTGTTGGAAGATATCCCAAGGAACGCGATCCGTACGGCCGATGAGGAATACTGCGAGGAGATTTACAAAGCAACTACGACGCGAACGGACACGGAGATATACGGTCTCTTTACCCTTCCGAAAGAATTTCCCAGTAGATATTTCTTTAGGGTGCTCACGTAAAACTGCGTTCTTGCAATATTTTCGTAGTGAAGGTAGGCTAGCAAAAAACCCCTCTTTACGAGAGGAGTATACGCTTCCCAAAGTAGTCGGTTCTATGTACCGGAGCGACTCGGGATTTCTCCCGACCAAGGACTGTCATTTCAGTGTGACCCCATCTAATTTGTTTCGTCCCTCCCACAAATTGTCATCCTCCCAGCAGCTCCTTGCAGCAGGACTGCTCCATATTCTCTTACTCCGGGAAGGCATCGAATCCAATCCGGGTCCGTCTCCTGACCCCGGTCCTGAGAAATGGTTTTGCTGCATCTGCCGGAAAAGAATCTTTTTAGGATGGACATACTCTGTTCAGTGTGTCTCGTGCAAGGGATGGTTGCATCGGACAGGCTGTTCTGGGCTTGATTCCAAAACCCGACGTCCACGTAACTTTTATAAATCTTTTGTGGCTCCTTACTGTTCACGCCCAAGGGCGTCCCGTAGTCTACGTCTAAGGGTACCCCAATGCTTGCCCAAGGACGCCCAGTCCTAGGGCCACAACCCCAACTCAGGCGTAGTCACCCGTCACTTACCCCCAGAGTGGCGACGTCTCCCCTTATGCACTTCAGATTTCTGCAGTTAAACTGTAATGGACTAACTGGGAAGATTACGGAGATAGTCGATTTCATGAAGCGGCACAACATCCGCATTGCTGCGATTCAAGAGACTAAACTCACAGCAAGATCTGCATTGCAGACCTGCTCTGGGTATAACGTCAACAGGAAAGACCGCGGGAGCGGAAATGGAGGCGGTCTCGCGTTTATCATACACCACTCTGTGCAATATTGTATATTTGATCTTGGCATCGACCGCAGGGACAATGTCTTAGAACGTCAAGGCCTATCTGTCCGGTCAGGCGATGCAAACCTAGAAATCATCAACAACTACATCCCTCCTGCCACCTGTTGCCCCAGTGGATACCGCCCTAATGTCAGGGCCTTACTCACTGGCAACAATCGCATTATCTTAGGCGATTTCAATGCCCATCATGATCTATGGCATTCAAACTTGCGGGCGGACAGTAGGGGTGAGATGTTGGCGGATCAAATAGAAGAAACGACGTTCTGCACAATAAACGGAGACGCCCCCACACGTATGGTAGGAAGCTGTCACAGCTCGCCAGATATCTCAATCGTGAGCGCAGAACTCGTAAACTGCGTCAACTGGCAGCCGATGGTAACATTGGCATCCGACCACCTGCCCATACTTATTTCGCTTGAGCGTAACGCCGACTTCATCGTCACTGAAAAACGCACTTTCATAAACTTCAAAAAAGGAAAGTGGGAAGAATATAAATCCTTTACAGACAGCCGCCTAGCTGCCCTCCCTATCCCGACTGATGCCCGCCAAGGGGAGCGTTCCCTCCGTAAGGTCATTAAATCCGCCTCGGCACATTTCATTCCCGCCGGGAGAATTCCCGAAATCCGGCCCCACTTCCCGGCGGAGGCCGCAAACTTAGCGAGAGAACGTGACCTTTTAAGACAGCTTGACTCAGGCGACCCCCAAATAAGGGATATAAACCAACGCATCAGATTGCTTGTAGATGAACACAAGCGGGAGCACCTAAGAGGTTGTAACCTCTCTACCGGTGTGGGTAAACTTTGGTCCACCGTAAAGTCCCTATCGAATCCGACTAAACAGAAAGACAAAGTTTCCATCGCCTTTGGCGACAAAGTGCTATCGGACGCGCAAAAATGCGCGAGCGCTTTCTGCCGACAATATATAATACATCCCACAGTCGACAAAGATAGACGGAGAGCCAATAGACGCGCACATAAACACAAATTCAGCGCGTCACCAATCACCATCACCGCTAAAGAGGTTGAGGACGCCATTGGTCGTGCTAAACCATCCAAAGCAGTGGGCCCAGACGGCATAGCCATGCCGATGTTTAAAAACCTAGGGAAAGAGGGGTTCAAATATTTAGCGCATGTCTTCAATCTGTCTCTTTCCACCTTTGTCATACCTGAGAAATGGAAAATGGCCAAGGTGGTCCCGCTACTAAAGCCTGGGAAACAACTAACATAGGTTAGTCGTATCGTCCGATATCTCTCCTATCGCCAGTGGCAACGACGCTTGAAGCCATTTTGCTCCCTTATTTCCAAGCAAATTTGCAGCTAGCCCCTCATCAGCATGGCTTCAGAAAACTCCATAGCACTACCACCGCGCTAAAAGCCATTAGCACCCAGATAAATTGCGGTTTAAATCAATGCCCCCACCATAGAACAGTACTCGTGGCGCTAGACCTATCAAAAGCTTTTGATACGGTCAACCATGGCTCGTTACTGCAGGACCTGGAAGGGTCTACCCTTCCCCCATGTCTTAAAAGGTGGACCGCAAATTATCTGGGTGGTCGGCAGGCATCGGTGCAATTTAGAAACGAAACATCAAAACCAAGGAGAATTAAACAGGGGGTGCCACAGGGTGGTGTCCTATCCCCACTTTTGTTTAATTTCTACATATCTAAGCTACCTTCACCACCGGAAGGAGTCACAATCGTTTCCTACGCCGATGACTGCACAATAATGGCCACAGGCCCAGGCCCAAAGATCGATGCGCTATGCAATAAAATAAACGGCTACCTCCTTGATATCTCCAGTTTTTTCGCCTCGCGAAACCTGGCATTATCACCGACTAAATTTTCCGCGACCTTATTTACAACATGGACGCCCCAAATGTCGACCATTTTGAACATCCACGTCGCTGGCACTACGCTACCGACTGTCCGACACCCCAAAATCTTGGGTGTGACGTTTGATCAGGATCTACATTTTGGTGAGCACGCAGCCGCAATTGTTCCGAGAATTCAGAGCCGTAACAAAATCCTCAAATTCCTCGCTGGCAGTACTTGGGGAAAAGATAAAGAAACGCTCATGACTACATACAAAGCAATTAGCCAGCCGATTACGTGCTACGCGTCACCCATACGGTCGCCAAGCCTAAAAATCACCCACTGGAAGAAACTACAGGCCTGCCAAAATACTGCTCTCAGAATCGCCACGGGCTGTCTTCTTATGTCCCCAGGACACCATCTGCATAATGAGGCGAGAATACTCCCCATCAGGGAGAGAAATGAGATGCTGACCAAACAGTTCCTGTTGAATACCCAGAAACCTGGGCATCCCAACAGACATCTGATTGATGAACCAGCACCGCCTAGGGGCTTAAGGAGTCATCTCCGTAAGCATTTTGAGGAGATACGGCATCTGAGAACCTAGCCGTATGAAGTGAAAAAACACAAGCAGGTCCTTGGTAAACTCCATAAACAGGCGTCGGACCTTTATGCCGGGAATTGCCCGGTGAATCCAGTACTTAACGAAAATTATCCAAAACTTGCGGAAGAGGAACGCATACTCCCCAGGGAAACGAGTGTCACTCTTGCTCAACTTCGTTCTGGATACTGTAACAGGTTAAACTCTTACATATCCAGAATCAACCCCCACATACAAAATGTATGCCCCGCTTGCAATGTGTCCCCACATGACACCAACCATCTCTTCAATTGTAATGTGGAACCAACGCCTCTAACACCCCTTTCCTTATGTGGTCCACCCCTGTTGAAACGGCAAGTTTCCTCGGACTCCCGTTAGAGGATATGGATGACAAATTGTGATCGGTCGCGGCTATTAGGTGGGGCGAGCATTGCTACAACAACAACAGAGGAGTATACAAGAGTCCTTAAAGAATATGATCAGTTAGGTCATATGTCTGAAATCCGACCAAGCCTGTCCGAAAATCCGTCCGAATCCTATTACTTACCCCATCATGCGGTGAGTAAGCCAGAAAGCACTTCTACGAAGGTGAGAGTGGTGTTTAATGCTTCGTGTCCATCAGATAACGGCGTGAGTTTAAACGATGCTCTGCTTCCTGGTCCCATCCTACAAAGCGATCTTACGATCTTAATTCTTAGATGGAGGCTGTTCAAATTCGTTTTTAGCAGCGACATCGAGAAGATGTATCGCCAAATATTTGTCCATCCTCAGCAGAGGAAATTTCAACGAATTCTCTTCCGTGAGTCTACAGACGAACCCATCCGTCAATTTCAATTGAATACGGTAACTTTCGGGGTAAACTGTGCTCCGTACCTAGCAATAAGAACATTGCTTCAATTGGCATACGACGTACAAGATTCACATCCAGTCGCCGCCACCATTTTAACGCGACATATGTACGTCGACGACGTACTTGCAGGTGGGCACGACTTGGAATCCACAATCCAAGCGCGTGATGAAATTTCTGGCGCCTTATATTCAGCAGGCTTTCCTCTTAGAAAGTGGGCCGCCAACTGTAGGCAAGTTTTGAGCGATAATCCTGCAGCTCATCTGCTTAGCCAAGACTTCTTAGACTTCGAGGACGCTAGCAGCGTTAAAGCCCTCGGCATTTGATGGAATGCATGTTCGGATCATTTCTACTTCACTGCAAAAGAATTCGATCAAGGTCAAGAAGTAACTAAACGTAAGATTTTGTCAGCAATCGCGAAACTTTTTGATCCTCTCGGGTGGCTTGCTCCAATAGTCATAGTAGCGAAAATTATGATGCAAAATGTTTGGTTAGAGGGAACAGGTTGGGATGAGGAAGTGTCTTCAAGCACATTAGACGGGTGGAAAAAATTTTCTGTGGAGTATCCAGCTATTAATAACATTCGGATTCCACGATGGGTTAGGTTTTCTCCACAGTGCAAAATGGAACTCCACGGATTTTGCGACAATTTTCCGAAAAGGCATAAGCAGCAGCCATCTATATGCGCGTAGAAGAAGGCAGTGCCGCCCATGTAAATCTTCTGTTAGCAAAAACAAGAGTAGCGCCGGTGAAAACGATCTCCCTTCCTCGTCTCGAATTGTGTGGAGCAGTAGTGCTAGCTGAAATGATGGACGCTGTAGTCATGAACCTGGATCTTCGATCACTACAGGTTTATCTGTGGACTGACTCCACTATAGTGCTAGCGTGGCTTAGAAAGCCACCATGCTCTTGGTCAACCTTCGTGTCCCACAGGGTTACCAAAATCATCGACAAGGTTGGACAACACCCTTGGTATCACGTCGATTCAGCGTCGAATCCTGCGCCGATTTAGCTAGCCGTGGAGTGACAGCGCAGGACTTAATTGAAACCCCTTGTGGTGGCAGGGTTCCTCTTGGCTGAAAGAAGGCAAGTCAGAATGGGCAAAACAAGAGTCGGGCTTCCAAACTGACGAAGAGGGAAAGCTCGTGCTCTCCCACGCAACGAAAGTCGTTGAAGTGTCGGATATACTCCAACGCTTCTATTCGCTTCCAAGGGCTTTACGAGTTCTATCGTATGTCTTTCGTTTCATCCAAAGGGCCCACCCCACTCAGAAATCAATGATTCAAGCAGCTTCTGTATCAATCCCTGCGGAGGAAATAAAAGGTACAACCCAGCGTATAATTGCCCTCTGCCAGCAACAACATTTTTCAGCGGAGGTTTCGAATTTAAAATCCGGACTTGCGATAAGCGCTAAAAGTGAAATTCTAGCCTTAAATCCATTTATCGACCCAAGCGGAGTTTTAAGAATCGAAGGCCGTATCGGAGCATCAAAAGACATCAGCTATAGAGAAAAGCATCCCATACTTCTGCCTTACAATTGCCATTAGTCTCGCTTGGTGGTTAAGTTTATACATGAAATATAGCTTCATGGAGAAAACCAGTTAATGTTGCGAATAGTTCGAGCACAGTACTGGATTCCCCGGATCAAAGTTATGATAAAGTCTGTCATTCACAATTGCAAGGTATGTGCTATATACAAAAAGCAAACGCAATCTCAAATCATGGCTTCCCTACCTTCAAAACGCACGACCTTTTCTAGGGCATCTAGCACGGCACGTTGCCATTATTGTGGTGAGAAACACCACACCACCCTACATATCGAGGCCGTGGCAAACGATCGACCGACAACAACGCTGCAGTCTCGCTGCCGCAACGTAGACGACGATTCTGACGACACTTTGTCAATTCACGTCACTGAGGAGACAAAATCGTGGGCTCAACAGGTTGAGGAAGAGGAGTTGGAGCAAAGTGAGGTAGTTGGCGTTCTTCCAATAGACGGCAATGGCGCGGCATTAAATACTTTCCGCCCGCTGCTCCAACACGAAAGGCGGTCGCGCGACTTGACATTAAATACTTGCCAATCGCCGATACCACGAAGCCTTACAGGTAGAGACTTTCGTACACCAGTTCATCAACGTTTGGGAAACTCAGCATCTCGTCCTGCTCCGCAGAAAAATTGGCGACAGGGCGGCTCGGCATCAAATCCTTTCCGACCGTCCAAACGTCGCAATGATCACAGAGCTCCTAATGCAAGTAAACCGTATACGCGGAAAGAGCCTAATCGAGCCAACGAGATCAAATCGCGCACCCTCCAACGCTCAACACCGAAAGGATTTCGAGCAGGGAGAGTAGCCTCAATGGCATCTGCACCAATTTTGACCACCCTCGAGCCGATAGCACCGACCGCCATAGGTAAAATTTAGTCCGGTGGCCGACATCACCTTGTGCGGGCACTCATTGACCCGTGTTCTCCGAATACGACTATCGACAAAGAGCTAGCACGAGAAATTCAACTGGATCGTGCAGGGGATGGCCACAGTAAAAGTCGTCACATAATCTTTCGTGGAAAACATGGCGTAACCGAGCGGATCTCGACACTGGCGACGGTAGTTGAAGGGTATGCGAAAATAAGTCCACGAACAAATCTGGACCCAAAGATTGCTACGCCATTGCAATTCATGCGATTAGCCGATCCAAAATTTTATGTTTCGTCTCCTATTCGGCTCGTAATCGGCGCAGACGTGTACGCCAAAATCATGGTGAGCGGTACACCAACTTCATCGATAGGAAGCCTGCTATTGCAACCGACCATATTCGGTTTGGTCATTTCCGGCTCCACGGCAGGCTAGCAGCAGCAACAACTTTCATTTTTTATTCATTTTAAATTTGTTATTTAAATTTCAAATACTTAAATATGTACAAATTTTAGTTGACTAGTTTCGTAAGTCAAGTTTGCTGTTTTCAAATCTTCAAATTTTCAAATTGTTAAATTTTAATTTATGCAAATGTTCATTTCATAATTTCGTATGGTAGATTTTTCCTTTTTTCAATTTAATGTTCATTTCATAATTTCAAGTCAAACGTTGAACCGGCTTGTGTTGGCATTTCGAATATTACCCATGGCAAGGGGCCGGCATGTTTAGGCCAGTGGCCTAAATAATTTCCTACCGGGTAGCCGCCCTCGACTTAACTATTTTTTCGTTTGTCAGCAAGCAACGGCTAACTTCCAATTTTCCTCTTGATCCAGCATTTTCTTTCGTTAAGAGAGAGAATTCGGGGTTCGGTGGCGATTTGGAAGTTGCCGTCGGCTCTGATTTAGTTTGCCTGCCAACAAGTCACCAGCTGCTCCTGCGTTTGTCAAAATTTTAAATCGTTTGGATAATCAAAATACACAAAACGTAAGTTCCTAAATTCCTGTCATTGTGATAATATACATATATAAAAGAAATAAAGACTGATTTTTAATTATTATACATATTCATATGCATAAATACTAATTATCTTGTTTTTATTTCTTTTCGCAGCACACAATTGTTTCATTCCCGCCGATTGTGTTCACCAAAGCTGTTAAACAAGGCTATAAAGCAATTAAGCTTCAATATGAAAATTTAATAATTTGTAACAAGGAAATATTTGGTGTAAGAGATAGCTGTAAGAGTATAAACAATTTAATTTTATGTAAGCAAGATAACATAAAAGAAGTCACGTTAACCACCTGCATACCAAACTTTTTAAAAGGATACTCATCCAACTGCACCCTAATAAATAGTCACCATTTGCCCACGATAGAAGAAATAATGCCCGGATTATTATTTATCAATAGTTACAATGAACCCCTAAAAATATACAACAAAGAAATCAATCTGAATGACACATTTTTGATCAAATACGATATATCAAGCCTATCAATTGAAGGCAAACATTTTGTTAATAAAAATCAACTGTTTGCGAAGCCCTGACCAGCAATCCTCAAATCGACAAATGCTACAGCGAATCTAGAGGAAGTTCTCTCCTTACAATATTTGAAAGAGCTCAATGTAGCGAACATCCAAAAAATAGACGATGTCAACTTGAAATACAAAATAAACATTTTCACATGCTCTTCGATAATCACGTTATCGCTGATTCTATTGGCCACCATGATTGCCAAAAAATTAAATTCTAAGATAAAATGAGAATAAACATTCAAGTCAATACTAGCAGTTCAAAGGAAACCCCCACTGTACCTACAAATGAAATGCCATCCAACGAGGACGCTGCATACTTTAAAGGGGGAGGAGTTAACGCCACATACTCTGAAATTGGGCTCCAAAACTGCCCACATATAAATATTTAACTATCCATACGAAAACAGTATGCAATGCTGCGTAAGCATATGTAACTCTCCATACGATAGCGGTATGCAATGCTGCGTAAGCATGCGAACTAAAAGTAGGTCACACACGCAATTACTCAATAGCTGACCGTTCATTACTATTCATTGGAAATGAGGAAGTAAATAAAGCGACAACAACAACAAGAGGAATCACCTGCCAACCAACGTGACTTCATACGATAAGTAGAAGTAAGAAACATATTGTAAAGTTAGTAATTAAGTTGCTGTGATCAAATAAAGAACAACGACTTCGAGTCGTCATAAAATTATATTTTTTTAGTTTCTCACTAGAGAACCTAATAACTTATACTCCTCTCGTAAAGAGGGGTTTTTGGCTAGCCTACCTTCACAACTAAAATATTGCGACAACGCAGTTTTACGTGAACACCCTACAGAAATATCTGCTGGGAAATTCATTCGAAAGGGTAGAGAGACCGTATATCTCCCCGTATCCGTTCGCGTCGTAGTTGCTTTGTAAATTTCCTCGCAGTATTCCTCATCGGCCATACGGATCGCATTCCTTGGGATATCTTCCAATTTCCAAAATGCTGCCAGTTGTTGGTCCAAAGAGATTTCATTGTAAAAAGAGACACAGGATGTCGCCTCTTTGTTTGCGTTGGTCCGTCCCGTAAGTATCCATCCGAATACCATTTCCTGGGCGAGAAGATTTCTCGTAAAGTCCTTCCGAATCCCCTCCAACATGATTTGCGGATAGACATCTCCTCCAAGCACAAGATCAACTTGTTCGTTCGCAAAGAATCTGCTGGCTGCTAGTTTAATTCCCGGGAAGTTTCGTTGGATAGCCGGGTCAATATCGACGGTTGGCAGATTGCCTGTCAATTGAGGTAACACTAAAGCCGTAGTGCTGAATAATACCGTTGTGTCAAGGGGTGAGCCTATATGGATGAGCAGACACCGTATTGCGTTCATTTTTTTGGCTGGAAGCCCGATACGTCGGCGAAGCCGTTCCGTAATAAATGAACACTCGGAGCCGGAATCTATTACGACTCGGGCCGAGTATACGGTATCACTATATCGCAGGTGGATTTGAGCAGTTCCCAGTAAGATCCTTTTATGTGTGTCTGAAAAACATGATTGGACTTGACTCGGAAAGTCACTGTTCGCCTGATTGCGACTATGTTCAGAAGTGGTTCGTTTGGAAGTAGTTCCGGTACCACTCGACGTTGAACTCGAAGAGTCCTGTTTGGACGAAAAGGTTGCCTGAACTGGATTCAAATGGAGGAGAGTGTGATGTCGGCGGTGGCAAGTTGAACAGTTGTAGGCGCTGTTGCGTTTCGCCAAACCATGTTCGGAAGACAAACAGTTCAGACACAAACTGTTCCTTCTCACCTGCTTACTGCGATCAGACGGAGTCATCTTTGGGAAGCGTGAGCAGGATCGAATGTGGTGAGCGTCACTACTGCAGAGTTTGCATTTCGCATTTGATACGCTTGCCTGAGAAGTATTCAATTTTTTACTGTTCCCCTCGTTATGTCATTTGGGGTGTTGAGATTTGGTCGGCTGTGAGCTTCGCAAATCAAAAACAGTTTCCAAAGTCTGGAACCGACTTGTCAGAAACTTGTCCATGTCACTCCACTTTGGGATCTCGGTTGAACCGATTGCTCCCATAATGAAAGCGTAACTTCAGGGAGCTGTGTGGAGCAAAGGTACGTGATGATCGGATCCCAATTTGAAATATCAATTTTATGAATCTGGAGTGCCGAAATGCAATGATTTATTCCCCGCTGAAGTTGTTTGATTGCACTTCCAGATTCAGTTCCTACGGGGGGAGGTTGAAGAGGATCTTCAATTGGCTATTAACCAGAATTCGTTTATTTTCGTAACGATCGGTCAGGTTTTTCCACGCGGTTTCAAAATCTTCATTTGTAAGGGGACATTTGCTTACTATCTCTCTTGCTTCGCCCTCAGTTTTTTTTATTGGTTCGTTATGTAAATGGCCGTGAATAAGTCGCGGAATGTTGGCCATGACAAATAATCTCCCTTAAAAACTTCGGAATCACAAGGCGGAAGCCTAATATTGTGATCCTTACCCGAGGCATCACTGGACTTTTCAGGAACTTTAACCTTTTTAGCATACAGGTCACCTATTAACTCGATGCATTTCATATAGGTTGTATATGCTAGCTTATATCTTTTCTTGGTTGCATTACTGTCTTTGCTCGATGACGCAGCTTCTGATCCCCGAAACTCATTGTATTTTTGTTTGATTTTTCCCCAAAGCTCTTTAACTTCCTTGTTTTGGGAGTCGAGCATGGATTGATTCGGGTTTTCGAATTCACGAAAGTCCGACTCGAGATCTATCAAAGCCTCAACCAATTGAATGAAACTTGCCATTTTTTATAAGTTTGTTGGATGAAAAAAAATTTTCTTTGGATTATTAAAAACTCGGACGACAAATGCACGTAGTGCTGAAGTACTTTTATGATCAAAATTTACTAAAACTGGCGTAAAACTTAAGTAGTCTACAGGTATCGTAAACTTTTTGAAGCTAAAAATTTCAAACTTGTTAACGAAATAGCACTGTGGTGCTCGAAACTCCCTTTTTCTTTTTGTAAATGAGGTGAATTTGAAAGAACCTATGAATTTCAGTAAGAACACCAACCAAAATCCCGAAATTTATTTATTTTAGTTATTTATTTATTTACAGTCTTGTAGACTTAATTTCTTAAATTTCTAAAATTACATCTATGAGATCTCTTTATGTTATTGCAATTGATTTTTGTGTTTACATCATTAAATTATCTAAAAGGCATTGTTTTGCAGTAGTTGAACAATAATTTCTTAAATTGATTGCTATTTCGACATTGTTTTATATCATTTGGTAGCTCGTTGTATTCTCTTATTCCATCGTAATATATATTTTTTTGTCGAATTCCGATCTTACAGCTGGCAAATTGTTTCTATTTCTCGTTTGATAAGCATGGACCTCATTATTATATAACACGCGGTCGTTCAAATATGTCGGCAGGTTACCTAGTTTGATATTATGTATAAATTTTAAAGTGTAGTAAACAGTGAGTTGTTTTACACTCAGCCAATTTAGGCTATTAAGCATTTCGTGTATTGGGGTGTCATATCGTTTTTTGAGGATGAACCGCATAGCTTTATTTTGCTTCACCTGTAGTTTTGTAATGCTCGAGTCAGCTAACGTAAATAAAATTGTAGGGCAATATATGAAGTGTGGTTCTACAATAGATCTGAGGACCATTGTTTTGTAATATTTGCTCACGTGCTTGCACGTTCGGAACATAAATCCAATTTTTTTTGATATTTTTGTCTCTATATATTTCAGATGCCCATCGAACTTGAGTTTCACATCAATTATTACTCCTAGGTATTTCATTTCATCACCCCTTTATATAGTACTATTTGCCATTTTTAGGGTAATATTGCCTTCTGTTATTTTTCTCCTCATGATCATCCATTTTGTTTTTTTCAATATTTAGTTTTAACTTATTTTGGCACAACCACTTATATATAGCATCCAAATCCGTTTGAATTTTGGACACAGCTTCTATCTCCGTTGGACAGCTTATTGTCATTAATGCATCATCAGCGAAAAGTCGTATGTTGCAATGGCTAAGACAGTTTTTAATATCGTTTACGTAAATAATGAACAAAATTGCTGCAAGTACAGATCCCTGCGGTAGACTTATTTCAACATCTATTTTGGGCGACTGTGCATTTCTGATTACTGTTTTTTGTTTTCTTCCAGTAAGGTAGCTTTTAAACCAATCAAGAGCCGTATTTCGTACTCCTATTCCTTTTAGCTTTCTCAACAGGATAACCCTGTCAATTATTTCGAAAGCTCTTTTTAGGTCTATGAAGACCGAAACTGTTATTTGTTTTTTTGACATGACTTCTTTCCATTCCGTTATTACCAAGTTTAGGGCAGTTTCACAAGAGTGTTTAGACCTGAAGCCCAATTGCTCATGTATTATAATTTTCTGATTGTTCAGGTACCCTAGAAGCTGGTTCTTCACGATTTTCTCTATAATTTTTTCATCGCTGGGCAACGTATAAATGGGCCGTATTTCCTGCGGTTTTTCCGTCCCTTTGACTTTTTCAACTGGTACAACTGTTGAGATTTTCCAACTTGTCGGAAAGATACCTTTTTTAAAGCTTTCATTGATAATACACGTATATGCGTATCCTAATTATTCCATACTGTCTTTAAATACACCTTCAGATACCAGCTTTTTTCCTCCGTACTTATTTTTTAAAGTCGCACTTGTTCTCATGAGCTGTCCCACGTTTATTTATTTAAATTTAAATACACTTCCAATACTATCCTCTGGGGTTTTATCTGGTGTAGTTGATCAATATTATTGCAAATTGTTCTTATTCTCTCGACGAAGTAAAGGTTTAGTTGGCTTGCAGATTCATAGTCTTGTTCAATGATCATATTATTTATAACGATGCGTTTTATTTGCGATGCGTCACTGTTCAAATTTATGGCATCTTTTAGACATTTCCACATTAGTCTTTGATTATTGTAATTTGCCGCTATTTTATTTTCCATAAATTGTTTCTTTTTTATTTTAATTAATTTCTTATAGTGCCGTTTTGTATGATTATAATTGTCCCATTCATTCGTATTTTTCGCAAGCTTTAAAAGCTCATATTTTAATTTGTTAAGTTCAGTTAGTTCGCGGTGATAACACTTATTTACTCATTTTATTTGTACTCGTTTCTCGTAGGTAATCATTCCCATTATATCACACAAGATAGAATTTATTGTTTGAGCTTTAAGTCCATATCACAATCATTAGCTTCCATGAAGTTGTAATTTCTAAGTAGAGCTATTAGATTTTCTTTTGTATAGTTATTCCAACATACGCGAATTTCGTATATTCTCATTTTATGCCTTTTTCGAACAGGCAGATTGAAGCAGATGGTTTCGTGGTCAGATATTCTTTGGTTTTCCATATTTTTTATTTCTATTTCATCACTATTACTATAAAGTAGGTCTATTCTAGTTTGCGACGTTTCAGTTACTCTTGTATTGAAATTAATTAGTTGATGCATTGACGTTGTCGCGAATTTATGGGATAGCTGGTTTGTGTATGTTGACTGAAGATTTACATTTATGTTAAAGTCGCCAATTACGACATTATTTTCATTTTCACTAAAATATTCTTCCAGTATCTCCCCGATATATTTTATAAACTCAGCATCACTTGAATTTGGAGAGTGGTAAACTAAACCAATTTGCCATTTAATCGTGTTATTGAGCGTTTTTATCACAATACACCATAAGTTGTTATTTAAACTGTTATTGTAAACTACTTTATATTCGATCACTTTATGAGTATATATTAGGACACCACCTGTATGTCGGCTATATGAATCACATCTAATATGATTATAGCCAACTATATTTATTTCTGATTCACTTATATTCAATGTGGTATGGGTATCGGCACATAAAATAATATTAGCCATTTCTTCTTCAATCATTCGTTGTACTTCATTTTTGTTGGCCGTATTTATATACTCTTTACGTTTTATTCTTATTTTGTTGCTTATTTTTTACTTTTAAATTAATATCTTCATTATCTTTTAATTGCTAATACCAGAGTCTTTGTTTTTTTATTTGTAACTTATTTACACAAGATGGACACTCTCTGTCAAATGTATCATGATTAATGTCTATTTGTAAATTCAACTTTTCTTTTGCCTTTATGCAATTTAAGCACTTTTTTACCGGATTTTCATTACATGTTTTCGAGCTATTTTCCCATGGCATTTATTGCACGCTTCATCGTTTTTGCACTCTCAGGCTCTACGATTGATTCATTTGCATTTATAGCACATCAGTACGCTTATCGCATCATACACTCTCAATCTTTCCCATCCAATGTGTATATGCTCAGCAGCAAGGACCTTAGTAAAGCCTTCTTTATCAATTTCTATAATTATATCTTGAACCGTTGTGTTACTTCGTTTTCTTTCAATTTTTTTAACAATTTTTAGGGAACTATTGCTTATATTTGTATTTTGTTTTTTTTTATTGTGTCAATTAGCATATCATTATCATACTTGCAATTTAAGCCCGTGGCTACAAAACTGGGACGAATCGACTCAGGCACTTTTATTTCACATTCCCTACCAATATTATTTTCGATAGCTACTTTTATTTTTTCACGTTCATCAATATTTTCACTATGGATTACCATCACTCCATTACTTTTTGTTGCGATATTCGATATCTTTAGATATTTTAGATCCGCCTTATTATTTAAATCTTGCTTTGTTTTTTCAATTGTTTGTTTTGCTTTGGGTTTCACTATTATTGCAACGTCTTGTTTCAACTGTGGTACTTCGATCTTAGCATTTTTATTTTTTATAGCCTCTGCATAGCATACGACACTCGCTTTTCATTATTGTTGATTATTATTTTTATTTCACTATGCACTTTTTCAATACCTTTACCAATCATCTCTGCCTGTTTTTTTACTTCTTCAACTATATTTTGCACTTTTTCACTGTCTTTGCCAATTAGATCAGTTTTGTTTTTTACCTCCTCAACCATACTATATAAATTCTTCATTTCCCCAATCTTCTTTTCAAATTGTTTTTGTGATCATCGCAGCGCGTTGAGTGTATCGACTCTCTACTGCTTCTAATAATGCTTTTATTTAATTTTGACTTTTTTTCATCACATTTTCAAATTCAAGCTTATACTCATTCAGTATTGAGTTATTTTTTTTCACATTCATCTGTATATCTTGCAGTACTAAGTCGACGTTTTGTATATATGACGACGTTTTGTATATAACTCACCAAAATCTAGAAATATTAGTAAAATACAACTAAATAAGTGAAGAGAAAAATGAAAAAACTCGAAATTTAGATACAAAAATATTTATTTATTATTTGAAAAATTATCACAAATTATTTGAAAAATAATTGCACACTTTATTTAAAATAAGTACCGGTAAAAATTTATGTTTAAACTTCCTTTTTGAGGTTTCGGGATTTGCAGTACTAATTCTGGATTTGCACTACTATATCGAAGTTGCTCATCACACACCACTATAATGCGTGTAGATACGTGAATTCGCCTTGATTTGTTTTCTTCTTTTATTTCGTTTTTCTTGAACTTGTTTTTAATAATGCGATCGCAAATCGCTATTATTATTACTTTTGTAAATTAAAACGATTATAATTATTGAAATAAACGCGGCGTGATTGATTTTGTATTCACACAAATGATGTGATAATTAATTATTTAAATTGAATTTATAGTGCAGTGCTGTGTTGTGATTAATTTAAAGGAAAAAAACAGTGTCCAAAGGCAATTTTGGCCGTATATTTTTGCCACCGATGAACAAAAATAAGAGCAATTTGAAGCAGGACGGTAGGTTGAACTGGCCGGTCCATGAGGACCTCACATACACTGATTGAGTCCGTAGTGTTACAGTCAGTCTATGCCGGACGGTAAAAATGCAAGGAAATTCCCAATTTGGACACTTGCTCACGTATTTAAAAAGGTTACTTTCTAACAAAAAAATTTTAAGAACTCACTGTACAATAATTAATTTATCAATTTTGGTTTTGTTTATGTCCGTTCGGACGTACAATACAAAGATGGAGCGAGCCGAAGAGTTTTCCAAGTATTGGAAAAGCAAAAAACAAATGCAAAATTACTCGCGCAAAAATTATTATTATAATTATATTTCAAAAAATACTGATTTATCGACCTTTTCTCCTTAACTTTCCAGTTTGCTGGCTCGAGGTCTATGTTTTTCTTGCAAAAACTAATAAAACACAAGTTTTTGGTTCTGCCAATATATTTCGAATTACCGTCGGTAATCGTCTTCAGGACAGACTAATAACAACATAAAGCATTTATATAATAAATAATTATCCCCACTACAAATTTATTCATATATGTACATACATTTATTTACACGTTTGTACTGCTTAACATTGTGAATGGTGACTAAGTGTGATATCTTCTGCATAAACGTCAAAATTCCAAAGTGATTTGATCACCTGGTTTGTAAATGACTATCGCTGTCTCATTCTGTATCTCTTTCTATCACCCGCTGAAGATAGGCGCCGCCATATTACAAATATTTTTAAAAATGTAACAGAAAATTCTAGTTATAATGTCAAAAATACACTGGAATTTAAAGAAAGAATAAATAATACTCATATTAATTATGATGAAAAACTAATTTCGTTCGATGTTGTCTCGCTGTTTCCGAGCGTCCCAATACAACTAGCTTTGAGGTTATTCAAGAAAAATGGACAATAATAAAAATGTACACTAAAATACCGAAAAAACTATTCATGGAAATATTGAAATTTTGTATTGAGGAAAACCGTTATTTTAAATACGAATATCAAATATACACACAAATAAGAGGATTACCAATGGGATCGCCAACGTCACCAGTTATCGCAGATATTGTTATGGATAAGTTGCTTCAAAGTTCGATGGAAAAAGTTAAACAAAAGCCGAGACTACTTACAAAGTATGTCGATGACATATTTCCAATTATAAACGAAAACGAGGTACAGAACACTCTTGACGCATTAAATTCTTTCAATAGATATTTTAAATTTACTACCGAGCTCGAAAACGAAAGAAAATTACCGTACCTGGACTCAATCGTAATAAGACATGGTAACGAAATAAAGCTAAAGTGGTATAAGAAACCTATGGCATCAGGACGAATCATCAATTATAATTCTAAACATCCAAAAACGATGATAATTAATACAGCGAGAGGCTGCATTCGACGAATGTTACAAATATTTGACGACACTTACCACAGAGAAATTAAAACTGAAATTAGAATTATATTAAAAAATAATGACTTTCCGGATAGTATTATAAATTCTTTAATAAAAAGAACGGTATCAGAAACCCAAAATCAAATAGTAGACGAGCCAAAGATATTCAAGTCAGTAGTATATGTACCACAATTATCAGAGCGGCTTACGAAATCAGATTGCTACAACAAAAACGAAATAAAAATAGCCCATAAACCAGTAAACACACTAAAACACATTTTTAATAGAACAAAGTCAAAAATACCAACCGCGGAAAAAAGCAATATTATAAATAAAATACCTTGCAAAGGTAATGCCAACGAATCCTGTAACAATTTTTATGTAGGAACTACAAAATCAAAATTAAACAAGTAAGGAAGCCTAAGTTCGGGTGTAACCGAACATTACATACTCAGTTGAGAGCTGTGGAGACAAAGTAAGGGAAAATCACCATGTTGTAAAAAGAACCTAGGGTAACCCTGGCATGTGTTTGTATGACATGTGTATCAAATGGAAGGTATTAAAGAGTATTTTAAAGGAAGTGGGCCATAGTTCTATAGATGGACGCCTTTTCGAGATATGGCCATAAAGATGGACCAGGGGTGACTCTAGAATTTGTTTGTACGATATGGGTATCAAATGAAAGGTGCTAATAAGTATTTTAAGAGGGCGTGGGCCTTAGTTCTATATGTGGACGCCTTTTCGAGATATCGCCATAAAGGTGGACCAGGGCTGACTATAGAATTTGTTTGTACTATATGGGTATCAAATGAAAGGTTTTAATGAGTATTTTAAAAGGGAGTGGGCCTTGGTTGTATGGGTGGACGCCTTTTCGGGATATCGCCATAAACGTGGACCAGGGGTGACTCTAGAATTTGTTTGTACGATATGGGTATCAAATGAAAGGTGTTAATGAGTATTTTAAAAAGGATTGGCCTTAGTTCTATATGTGGACGCATTTTCGAGATATCGCCATAAACGTGGACCAGGGGTGACTCTAGAATGTGTTTGTACAATATGGGTATCAAATGAAAGGTGTTAATGAGTATTTTAAAAGGGAGTGGGCCTTAGTTGTATGGGTGGACGCCTTTTCGGGATATCGCCATAAACGTGGACCAGGGGTGACTCTAGAATTTGTTTGTACGATATGGGTATCAAATGAAAGGTGTTAATGAGTATTTTAAAAAGGAGTGGGCCTTAGTTCTATATGTGGACGCATTTTCGAGATATCGCCATAAACGTGGACCAGGGGTGACTCTAGAATGCGTTTGTACAATATGGGTATCAAACGATAGGTGTTAATAAGTGTTTTAAAAGGGAGTGGGCCTTAGTTGTATGGGTGGACGCCTTTTCGGGATATCGCCATAAACGTGGACCAGGGGTGACTCTAGAATTTGTTTGTACGATATTTGTATCAAATGAAAGGTGTTAATGGGTATTTTAAAAAGGAGTGGTTCTTAGTTCTATATGTGGACGCATTTTCGAGATATCGCCATAAACGTGGACCAGGGGTGACTCTAGAATGTGTTTGTACAATATGCGTATCAAGCGATAGGTGTTAATAAGTGTTTTAAAAGGGAGTGTGCCTTAGTTGTATGGGTGGACGCCTTTTCGGGATATCGCCATAAACGTGGACCAGGGGTGACTCTAGAATTTGTTTGTACGATATGGGTATCAAATGAAAGGTGTTAATGAGTATTTTAAAAAGGAGTGGGCCTTAGTTCTATATGTGGACGCATTTTCGAGATATCGCCATAAACGTGGACCAAGGGTGACTCTAGAATGCGTTTGTACAATATGGGTATCAAACGATAGGTGTTAATAAGTGTTTTAAAAGGGAGTGGGCCTTAGTTGTATGGGTGGACGCCTTTTCGGGATATCGCCATAAACGTGGACCAGGGGTGACTCTAGAATTTGTTTGTACGATATGGGTATCAAATGAAAGGTGTTAATGAGTATTTTAAAAAGGAGTGGGCCTTAGTTCTATATGTGGACGCATTTTCGAGATATCGCCATAAACGTGGACCAGGGGTGACTCTAGAATGTGTTTGTACAATATGGGTATCAAACGAAAGGTGTTAATGAGTATTTTAAAAGGGCATGGGCCTTAGTTCTATAGGTGGACGCCTTTTCGAGATATGGCCATAAAGATGGACCAGGGGTGACTCTAGAATTTGTTTGTACGATATGGGTATCAAATGAAAGGTGTTCATGAGTATTTTAAGAGGGCGTGGGCCTTAGTTCTGTATGTGGACGCCTTTTCGAGATATCGCCATAAACGTGGACCAGGGGTGACTCTAGAATGTGTTTGTACAATATGGGTATCAAATGAAAGGTGCTAATGAGTATTTTAAAAGGGTATGGGCCTAAGTTCTATAGATGGACGCCTTTTCGAGATATGGCCATAAAGATGGACCAGGGGTGACTCTAGAATTTGTTTGTACGATATGAGTATCAAATGAAAGGTGTTAATGAGTATTTTAAGAGGGCGTGGCCCTTAGTTCTATATTTGGACGCCTTTTCGAGATATCGCCATAAAGGTGGACCAGGGGTGACTATAGAATTTGTTTGTACTATATGGATATCAAATGAAAGGTGTTAATGAGTATTTTAAAAGGGAGTGGGCCTTAGTTCTATAGGAGGACGCCTTTTCGGAATATCGTTATAAAAGTGGACCAGGGTTGACTCTAGAATGCGTTTGTACAACATGGGTATCAAACGAAAGGTGTTAATAAGTGTTTTAAAAGGGAGTGGGCCTTAGTTGTATGGGTGGACGCCTTTTCGGGATATCGCCATAAACGTGGACCAGGGGTGACTCTAGAATTTGTTTGTACGATATGGGTACCAAATGAAAGGTGTTAATGAGTATTTTAAAAAGGAGTGAGCCTTAGTTCTATATGTGGACGCCTTTTCGAGATATCGCCATAAAGGTGGACCAGGGGTGACTCTAGAATGTGTTTGTACGATATGGGTATCAAATTAAAGGTATTAATGAGGGTTTTAAAAGGGAGTGGCCCTTAATTGTATATGTGAAGGCGTTTTCGAGATATCGACCAAAATGTGGACCAGGGTGATCCAGAACATCTTCTGTCGGGTACCGCTAGTTTATTTATATATGTAACTAGAAGACCCGGCAGACGTTGTCCTGCCCTAAATTTGGCCAATCTGCATACATTTTAATAAGCTTTTTCCGTCTGACCACATTTTGGCCTATATCCCGAGACCATAGTCACCCAGGGGTATGAAAATTACCCTCTAATAAAGCACTCATCAACAGCTTACATTTGATATCCACATTTTATAAACACATTTTAGGGGTACCCGGGTCCTCGTTTTCGCCTATATCTCCAGACCCTAGTCACCCAGGGGTATGAAAATTACCCTCTACTAAAGCTCTCATCAACAGCTTTCATTCGATATCAATATTCTATAAACACATTCTAGGTGTACCCGGGTCCACTTTTTGGCATATAGCTCGAGACCTTAGTCACCCAAGGGTATGAAAATTACCCTCTACTAAAGCACTCATAAACAGCTTTAATCTGATACCAATATTCTATAAACAGATTCTAGGGGTACCGGGTCCACTTTTTGGCCTATATCTCGAGACCCTAGTCACCCAGGGATATGCAAATTACCCTCTAATAAAGCACTCATCAACAGCTTTCATTTGATATCCACATTCTATAAACACATTCTAGGGGTACCGGGGTCCACGTTTTGGCCCATATATCGAGACCCTTGTTACCCAGGGGTATGAGAATTACCCTCTACTAAAGCACTCATCAACAGCTTTAATCTGATATCAATATTCTATAAACAGATTCTAGGGGTACCCGGGTCCACTTTTTGGCCTATAGCTCGAGACCCTAGTCACCCAGGGGTATGAAAATTACCCCCTACTAAAGCACTCGTCAACAGCTTTCATCTGATAGCCATATTCTATACACACATTCTAGGGGTACCCAGGTCCACGTTTTGGCCTATATCTCGTGACCCGAGTCACCCAGGGGTATGAAAATTACCCTCTACTAAAGCACTCATCAAGAGCTTTCATTTGATATGCATATTCTAGGGGTACCCGGGTCCACGTTTTGGCCTATATCTCGGGACCCTAGTCACCCAGGGGTATGAAAATTACCCTCTACTAAAGCACTCACCAACAGCTTTTATTTGATATCCATATTCTATAAACACACCCTATTGGTACCCGGGTCCACGTTTTGCCTATATCTCGAGACCCTAGTCGCCCAGGGGTATGAAAATTACCCTCTACTAAAGCACTCATCAACAGCTTTTATTTGATATCCATATTCTATAAACACACCCTAGGGGTACCCGTGACCACGTTTTGGCCTATATCTCGAGACCCTAGTCACCCAGGGGTATGAAAATTACCCTCTACTAAAGCACTCATCAACAGCTTTCATATGATATCCATATTCTATAAACACACTCTAGGGGTACCCGGTTCCACGTTTTGGCCTATATCTCGAGGAAATATGCTGTTTTGAGTATTTTCCCGGCAAGTATTCGAATTTTTCTCAATTTTTAAACCTTCCCTAGACCTCCACGAATAATTCAAGACCAAGATAAGATAAATCCGTTCAGCCGTTCTCGAGTTTTAGCGAGACTAACGAACAGCAATTCATTTTTATATATATAGATACCACGAACAGTATTCCTTCCAAGATTCCAAGGGCTTTTGATTTCGCCCTGCAAAACTTTTTCATTTTCTTCTACTTAATATGTTAGATGTCACACCCATTTTACCAAGTTTTTTCTCAAGTTATATTTTGCGTCAATAGACCAATACAATTATCATGTTTCATCCCTTTTTTCGTATTTGGTATATAATTATGGCATTTTTTTTATTTTTCGTAATTTTCGATATCGAAAAAGTGGGCGTGTTCATAGTCGGATTTCGGCCATTTGTTACACCAATACAAAATGAGTTCAGATAAGTACGTGAACTGAGTTTAGTAGATATATCGATTTTTGCTCAAGTTGTCGTGTTAACGGTCGAGCGGAAGGACAGGCGGTCGACTGTGCATAAAAACTGGGCGTGGCTTCAACCGATTTCGCCCTTTTTCACAGAAAACAGTTATCGTCCTAGAATCTAAGCCTCTACCAAATTTCACAAGGAGTGGTTTATGGCATTAAAATTATCCTAGACAAATTAAATGAAAAAGGGCGGAGCCACGCCTTTTATTTTTGTATTTTGTTGCAACATATCATTACTGGAGTTGAATGTTGACATAATTTACTTATATACTGAAAGATATTAACTTTTCTTTTAAAATTTGAATTACAAAAAAAAAAAATCGCGGGTTCGAATCGAGCTCAAGGCCTAACAATAATTTTTTATCATTATTATTGTTATGATAAATTTTTTCTTAATTGAAAAATGGATCTATACAACGAGCTTTGGCAGTTGTCTAAATTTTTTCTTTCTTCTATTCTAATTTAAAAAAAATTTTTCAATTAAGAAAAAATGTATCATAACAATAATAATGATAAAAAATTATTGTTAGGCCTTGAGCTCGATTCGAACCCGCGATCTTAAAATCAGTAGGCCGATATAACAACAAAAATTGTTAATACATCCCAGAGCACGGGGAAAAAGTGTCAATAAAAATATGACACTATGGCAGCATTGCCAACAAACAAGTCCAATTTTCACAGCCATTCTGCAACAGATGTCGCAGTGTTGTGAATACCAATTGGCACGAACCAGAATAGAAGTAGGATTAATGAAGACAAACAAAAAACCGCTGTGGTGGCTGAATGGTTATAGCAGCGGCGCCTAAACGTTGCCGATGAAGGAATTTAGCAGTTCCCGAAATGGATCTACACAACGAGCTTTGGCAGTTGTCTAAATTTTTTCTTTCTTCTATTCTAATTTAAAAAAATTTTTTCAATTAAGAAAAAATTTATCATAACAATAATAATGATAAAAAATTATTGTTAGGCCTTGAGCTCGATTCGAACCCGCGATCTTAAAATCAGTAGGCCGATATAACAACAAAAATTGTTAAAAAAAAAAAATTTTTTAAAAGTGGGCGTGGTCGTTCTCCTATTTTGCTAATTTTTATTAAGCAGACATATAGTAATAAGAGTAACGTTCCTGCCAAATTTCATCATGATATCTTACACGACTGCCCAATTACAGCATGCAAAAGTTCTAAATTACCTTCTTTTAAAAGTGGGCGGTGCCACGCCCATTGTCCAAAATTTTACTAGTTTTCTATTCTGCGTCATAAGTTCAACTCACATACCAAGTTTCATCGCTTAATCCATATTTCGTAATGAATTACCGCACTTTTTCGATTTTTCGAAATTTTCGATATCGAAAAAGTGGGCGTGGTTATTGTCCGATATCGTTCATTTTAAATAGCGATCTGAAATGAGTGCCCAGGAACCTATATACCAAATTTCATCAAGATACCTCGAAATTTACTCAAGTTATCGTGTTAACGGACAGACGGACGGACGGACGGACATGGCTCAATCGAATTTTTTTTCGATACTGATGATTTTAATATATGGAAGTTTATATCTATCTCGATTCCTTTATACCTGTACAACCAACCGTTATCCAATCAAAGTTAATATACTCTGTGAGCTCTGCTCAACTGAGTATAAAAACAGATTAGCACAACATAAATCTGATTTTAAATATTGTAAAGAAACACAGAACCATAAAACGGCCCTAGTGGCCCACTGTGCAAGCAATGAACACTCACCAAACTTTGATGAAGTTTCTGTGCTCCAACAAGAAAAACAATACAGGAAGTGATTCACATTAGAAATGCTGCACATAATCAACACACCGACAGACAAGGGAATAAATTACAAATCTAATGTAGAGAACGTAGCACAGGCGTACAGATTTTTGTTATCAAAAAAGAGTTAGTATTATACTCCACTTTAAGCAGTACAAACGTGTAAATAAATGTATGTACATATATGAATAAATTTGTAGTAGGGATTATTATTTAATTATATTAATGCTTTATGTTTTTATTAGTTTGTCCTAAAGACGATTACCGTCGGTAATTCGAAATATATTGGCAGAACGAAAAACTTGTGTTTTATTAGTTTTTGCAAGAAAAACATAGACCTCGAGCCAGCAAACTGGAAAGATAATTATATTTCTTTTTTTGTTAAACTCCGCGAAAATCACTTGTTGGTTATTTTTGTTTTATTGTATAATTGAATATTCCACAATAAAAGGAAAAAACACCCGTATTTTAAGTTTTTGGTGTATTTAAAGGATGAATATGTAGGTAATGGTATGTATGTATATATGTTAATGTTCGGCACCTGTTGGCTTAAATTTTCCTTGATATCAAAGCTCTCCTTTTTCTTTCCTTTATTTGTATGGTAAACTGCTTGTTCGTAGAACGGCTACGAAGGACCATGGACACAATTGGCGCCCAAATGCAAGTTGGTCGACCAATTGTTTTTTGCACGACCAATTGTAAAACACGATAATTAGTATTTACATAGGAATATGTATTACAATTATATTTAATGTTTTATTTCGTCTATTTGTATATAAGTATATTTAAATATCACTATATGGAATGTAGGAACTTACGTTTTTAATGTTGGGCGATAGGACGTAAGGGTGTGTTGGGTTTATGGATTTTTTGCAATTCTTAAAGCCTGGGCGCAGTAGCTGCTGAACATGATAACCTATGCTTTTCTTTAGGGTTAATGTGTTTCTGTTTGTAAAGATCATCTACTATTTAATTATATTTATTTTGCAGTGTGTGAGTTGGGTCAGCCTGGCTTTTTTGTATGTGTTTTTGTCGTCTAATAGAATGTTCTTTTTATTTATATACTCGCTCTTGTACAGTACCACTGTTTACCAGAGAATTCCTATGGGTGAGCAAAGCACATGCATGTACGTATTTTTATAAAAATTTTCATTGCAATTGAAATAACCCTGAAAAAGATAGGATGTATAATGTTACATTATATAGTTACGGGATGGCTCGCAATTTGTATTCGACCAGCGAACTTATTGGATGTGTATACTCTTAGCATAGGTTCCGCTATCTTAAGCAGATATATGCCATCCCGATAATATCTGTTAATATGTCAGAATAGGATTATGTGGCTCATACATAAATAAATACAAGGCACGATATACCTTCAATCTGTACAAGAAGACGGGTTCACACTCTAACTACATGAAGTACTCTATATTGCGTCATAAATATTTTGAATTAAATCAAAAGTGTTACAATACCTATCTCTGTACGATGAAAAAGAAAATAACTTGCAATCCGAAAGCTGTCTCTGATTTCGTAAACACTAAAATTTGAGCTAAAGGGTTTCCTTCTGGTATGGAATACCGTGATAATTTCTCCAGCAACAATCAAGATATTGCTTACTTCTTTGCAAAATTTTTCAAATCTAACTATTCCTCTGAATTAATTTCTTTGTCTAATGAATACCAGTTTCAAATTAACTCACCCAACGCAATTAATATTCCAGCAATATATCCAGAAGAGGTTTTTACATATTTAACGTCTTTGAAGGAATCTTACAAATACGGTCCTGACCTAATTCCCACATGTTTTCTTTAAAAATGCGCTGACAACTTTTATCAGCCCATATCTGATTTATTCAACATGTCACTAAAACATGGCGTTTTTCCTGTTGCTTGGAAGGAATATTTTCTCATACCCCTTCACAAAAACGGCAGTAGGTCATGTGTAGAAAGTTATCGAGGAATTGCAAAATTGTTTGCCATCCCAAAGGTATTTGAAGCCATTGTTACCAATCAGCTAACATTTTCCATCTCTACGTTGATTGCAGATTCCTAACACGAATTCTGTAAAGGCAAATCAATTACCAACCTACTTGAATTCACAACTCATGTTTCTAGTGGATTTAGAGTAAAGCATTTGATAATGTTTTCCACTCCATTCTTATCCACAAGTTGGATTGACTTGGCTTCCAACTTGGTCTCACCCAGTGGATATCTTCGTTTCTCTGCGGTAGAACGCAACAAGTAATTTTTAAAAATAATTTTTCAAATGTCATTAATGTTCCCTCTAGCGTCCCACAGGGCAGTCATCTTGGTGAAGTTCTGTTCTTGCCAGTTTTTACTGATATCTGTACCACAATAAAATATTCAAAAATTTTAATGTATGTGATGATGTAAAACTGCTTATGTCCTATGCGTCTATTGAAGAACGTCCCTTGCTTAGAGCGGATTTAAACTGCTAATTCAATGCCGCTGAACCTCATTAAATGTAAATGCATGTGCCTCTCTCGGAGATCTTTGACAGCAGCCTCTTACGTAATTAATAATTTTTGTCTTGTATCAGTAAATTATTTGGTTGACTAGGGAGTCCACATGGATGCTAAACTTAGTTTCAACCTTCATATTATGACTACTGTCAATAAGGCTAGAGGTGTTCTATCATTCGTGAAACGATGGGACTCTGCGTATAATAAATCCACCTTATACTATTCGATTAAAGCTTATCGATCTTCCAACTCTCGCAAGTCGTAGAGAAATGCTAAGCGTATTATTTATGGCTAAACTACTGAATGGACTGATTTCTAGCCCCTTCCTTTTGAACGAAGTAAACGTCAATGTCCCGTCACGAGCGTCAAGACATTACACATTCATTTGATATAACGGATTCACTTTTTACTATAAATGTTGTATATTTGTATGAATTAAGCGTGGATATCCTTTATTGCTCTTAATTGTATGAAAACGTTTAGTTGAATAGCTTTTAAATTTATTTAATAATTTGGGACAAATTTAAACAGACACGGCGGCAGTTTTTCGATTAAAAAAAATAATAATAAATATATGGCGCGATAACCTCCGAAGAGATCTAAGGCCGCGGTCCTCTTCCAATTTGCGTCGTGCTGGTATTTTTTTCCTACAAATTGGCGGCATGGGACCTACTTGTTTAATGCCGACCCCGAGCGGCATCTGCAAGGCAGATGAGTTTTCAGTGAGAGCTTTTCATGGCAGAAAAACACTCGCCGAGGGGCGACCCCGCTTAGAAAAAATTTCTTCTAATTGAAAAAACTTGCTTCTAAAGTTTTTGATGTTGCTTTTTCCAGGGCGTGAACCCAAGATCTTCGGTGTGGTAGGCGGAGCACGCTACCATCACACCACGGCGACCGCCAAGCTTTTCGATTATACCTTGTAAATTTCTTCTAAAGCTTTTCTCCCGGCATTGGGACTCGAACCCGCACTCCTACGATCATGCCTTAGTAGTTGTGAACTTATCCCAATTGCCTTCTTTGCATATTTAATTAACATTAATTATATAATTCTCTTAAGTATGTAGTTTAAGTTGTTTACTTCCTTTATATTAGTGTCGTTTGAAGTTTTTCCGCCAATTTCATTACAAAATTGGAGACTCTTGCAATACATTTTTGAGTAACTTCCCGGAGATCTAGAGTCTTGAATCTTGGAACACATATTGGAACCCGATGTCAATTTAACGTGACAAAAAAAAATTCTCTAGGTGTTCCAGAGAACGTGCAAATTCTAAAAAACTATCGAAATTGCGAATTTTGCTTCCGAGTTTTAAGGAACTCCTTTATAGCTCAGAGGTCTTAAACTTTAAACGATGATTTGGGCACTATTCCGTTGTAATATTTAGGATAAAAAAAGGCTTCTCGATGGGACACGGATCGAGTTAATTGGAGATATTTAGAAAGTGCACTTACAAAATGTGGAACCTCGCGACCGAAAATTTTTTCAATAACAAAAAGTTTGTCATAAAATTAGTAATGATAAAAAAATTATTGTTAGCTGTGTACATCCATTTCGGGAACTGCTAAAACTTCTTGACCCATTGTTATTACCATCCAGCTATCACAGCGGTGGTTTGCCTTTTTAATTATTTCTACTTCACTTAAGAAAAAATTTATCATAACAATAATAATGATAAAAAATTACTTTGGGCCTTGAGCTTGATTCCAGCCCGCGATCTTACACGCTTTACACGGTTTTTGTATAGGAAAACGAAGATTTCACTTTACACGGTTTTGTCTGGAACCGATCTTCCGTGTAAATCGGAGGATAGGTGTATACCCAAAA
This sequence comes from Eurosta solidaginis, assembly GCF_040869045.1. NCBI lineage: Eukaryota > Metazoa > Arthropoda > Insecta > Diptera > Tephritidae > Eurosta > Eurosta solidaginis. Next base: position 187,654,062 of record NC_090319.1, on the reverse strand, counting down.
GCGAATTCCGCGACATCTAAATTTTTTGTTTACTAGACAACAACTACTTTATATACAACAACGAAGCTTATGCGCAGAGATTTGATATGCCAATGGGAAACCCTTTTCTCCTACAATTGCGGATATAATCTCAGATAATATTATTGAAAGTACTCTTATAAATCTAAAGAAAAAATCAAATATAAACCTAAAATTTCTAGTAAAATACGTAGATGATATCTTGCGAGTTGTTAAACGTAAAGATATCGAAATTGTCCAAAATGCACTGAGTAATTACCACATAAAATACAATTCACATATGAACTAGAAAACGATTGCAATATTGTCTACCTTGACGCCAAAATACAGAGATAAAAATGATGGAAGTTTCTCATTCGACTGGTACACGAAGTCCTTATCCTCCGGCCGCTTAATAAATTTTGATTCGTCGCAACCCTTAAAATACAAAATAAACACGACAAAAAATTCTGGAATGCGAATCTTCAGAAAATAAATAAAATACTGAAAAACAACAATTACCCAGGCACTCTAATAAAAAGCTTAACTGAAAACAAAATACTTGAAATCAATAACAAACTAAACACAACAACAAAAACACATAGAGAAAACGAAACAAAGCAATAGCGACCTATATCCCAATCCTCTCCCAAAACCTCAGCAAAGTAATCACCACCAACAATCCAACTATAATCATTAGCATACAGATCTAATTGCACACTAGCCACCATATTCACACAAACAAAAAGCCCATAGAAAAACTGCAACAAAACAATGTCATATATGAAATCACATGCAAAGGGAAAGAAATCAAAAAGTATGAAAAACTATACATAGGGACGACTAAGAGAGCGCTGGGAGTCCGACTTAAAGAGCATGAAGCCGACATAGGAAGAGTTGAAAACCACCACCACCTTATCACAGCACACTACTGCAACTGGACACTCAGCTGATCTAATAAACACAAAACTAATAGACAAAAACAAAAAATGGCAGAACACGATAAACATTGGAGGTTTGCGAATAATGGAGAAAAGAGAAAACACAGTAAACAAGAAAGAAGATACTGACTTTATTGCAGCTACTTACCTTTTATGTATATAATCAAAACTTAGTATGACAATGTTACCAGTGAAGAGTGGTACTGATGTATACCCGTTAGTGTAAAATAGCATTAAGTTAAATTTTGTAAATATTGTTATATGTTTGTACGTATATACCATGACTGTTCGTTTTTGATGTATAAAGTATATTTGTTGTTGCAAATAAGTAGATCACCCCTGAGGAAGCTAGGAAGCTTAGCGAAACGTAGGGTCGAACAAGTGGAGTTTTTGTAACTTGCAACTAAAAAAAAAATTGGTCAGAAAGCCTAATTTTAATCAAATTCATATTTTCTCTGCAACAGATGTCGCAGGGCTGTGAAAATAAATTTTTGGGAAAGAGAATAAAAGTAGAAATAATGAAGACAAACAAACAACTGCTGTGAAAACTGAATGGCTGTAACAGCTGTGCTTAAACGCTGCCGATGAAGGAATTTAGCCGTTACCGAAATGGATATATACAACGAACTTTGTCAGTTGTCTAAAATTGTTCCTTTATTCTTTTGTAATTAAAAAAAAAATCAATGAGGAAAAATTTTATCGATCGCGATCTTACAAATGAATAGGCAACTAATTGTTAATACATCCCAAAGCAGGGGGAAAAAAGTGTCAATACTTATGACACTATGTCATAATTGCCATAAAACAAGTCCTATGTTCATATTGTTCCTGCAACAGCTGTCGCAGCCTTCTGAATATCATTTGGCAAGAAACAGAGTAAAAGTAGAAATTATGAAGACAAACAAACAACCGATGTGAACTGTAAAACGCTTTGGGAGTCATCAAAAATTTGTTCAATTAAGAAAAAAATTAGCATAACAGTAATAATAATAAAAATATTATCGTTACGCCTTACTTATCTATAGGCCCATAAAACAGCAACAAAATACTTCTTAATGATATTTGTTTAAAAGTTCGCGTAGGTCGATAGACGTTTTTTTTTAAAGCAAAAAATGTTCTTCTGCCAATATAACTATAGACCGCGACTGGTCAAACACTTTGTGGCAACGCTGCCATGCAAGCAAATGAGAATATGAACAATGTAACAAGAGAGCGAGAAGCGAATCACCTGATATAGCAAAGTGACTTGTGGTTTTGGTTGTGAAAAAGTTCTGTAACAAAGTTTATATTATTAAAATAAATTGTATTTAATGAACTAAATAATAACCTGAGTTAATATAAATAATACGCGTTGTTACATTGGCTACGACTGGGAACACAAAACGAACTGTGAAAAAGCAAATTGCAAAGTGGAAATTCGGAAACAACAAAGTAAGGCAATTACAAGATTTACAAGGCTGAACATGAATGTAACATTAAGCAAATAAATTTACCATGGATACTAATGTGTCAAAACAAAACAAAACGCGAAATACCTGTCGTCGGGAACAGCATAGTTTGCCAAAGATATTAACGTAGCATCATTGCTATACAAAATTGACTTTGGGATACAAATGTATCACTATTGGTAGACAAAAATTTATGGGATACAAATTTATCACTACTGGCATATAAAATGACTTGGAATGCGAATGTATCAGAATAGCACAATACGGAGCGCAATTAAGTAGTTGATTCTAATTACTAACAACTTCATTTTACATATTTTATAGGTACTGGTAAAGTACCTACTGTGCACATATCAGAAATAAAACCATTTCTTTGTGATTCGATGGACAAATCCATGCTCAGACACGAATGGGAGAAGTGGTTAAGATCTTTTTCGTTGTACCTAGAAGCGGACGAAATAACACCGATGGTTAAGAAGAAAACTAGGCTCCATCATTTGGGTGGCTCAAAGCTGCAAGAAAGCATTTACAACATTCCGGGGGAATTAATTGAACATGATGCAACAGGGAAAAGCGATGTGTACGGGATTTAGTTGGCAAGCTTGATGAATATTTTGCTCCAGAAAGAAACTCAGTATTTGAAAGACATATTTTTCTTAGCTTCTCACCAACAGACACATTTAGTTCGGCTTAGGCCAACAACTTGCTAAATGTATTGAAATATGCAGTGTTGATAAAATAATTGATTCGTGGGCTATGCCAGATCTGAAAAAGAGGTTCCCGGGAAAGAGAAAACGTTGAACGAAATAATTAATTCCTGCAAGATATCGGAACAAATAACTAAGCATTCGCAGGGCATGTGGGTACCGAGATTTCTGTGGGTGTTAACAAGATTTTCGTTAGAATGACTCAAATAAAGTGTGTGTTAAATGTGGGTATGATGATCACAATTCTGATGGCAATAAATGTCCAGCTCGTAATAAACATTGCAAACGTTGTAATCTACTGGGATACTTTGCTAAACAATGCAAAACTAGAAATCCAAAAAGACCACAACCAATAAGTTCAATCAAAAAAAAGACTGAAATTTTCCATTAAACACTAATCGGAAAACGAAGATGACTGTAGAGATCTAGAGTATTTTAAAATTAATTGCAAATACGAAACAGATGATGATTTAATCTGTGACATCGCACGCATACAGGTTGAAATGATGATTGACTCTGGTTCGCCAGCAAATATGTTATGCGAAAACCACTGGAATTTACTTAACTACAACGATGCGGTTATGTGGAACGTATGGTCTCAATCGACGGAGAGGTTTAGGGCATACGCGGCGGATAAGCCACTGAAAGTTTTGAGGCCGCTAATTATGTGAGTAAAAATCGAAAAGTAATGTATACTTTTTATGTTGTCGAAAATGGTAGTCAGTCACTTTTGGCTAACAAAACAGCAATTCAACTCAGCGTTCTAAAACTAGGATTAGAAGCGTGTCGAGTTGAGACAGTACACCCAAAAAACTAAAAATAGACAAATTAAACTATTTATCGATTTAAAAGTAAAACCGGTCTTTGATCCAACGTCTGAAAATTGCTAACTTGAATAAAACCAATCATATTGACGTACAATGTAACGCCTCATGGAACTACGAGGCTCACACCATCAGAGCTGATGTTCAATAGGACGATGCGGGACAATCTTCTGGACATACGATATCTGACGGAGGAATTTGTTGATTCGCCAGCGAAAGTTAATGATCTTGTGAATAAGCAGAAGGGGAATATGGCACCCGATAAGAGAAAGGGCGCTAAGGAGCTCACCATAGAGGTGGGAGATAAAGTACCGTGAAAAATGTCGTATTTCCATCTAAGCTGACATAAAATTTTGACTTAACTGAATATGTTGGAAGAAATGGCTATGAAGTGGAGCTACTGGGTGAGGGAAGAAAGATAAAACGGAACGTAAGTCACTGCAATAAGGTGTTATCAGTTCAACCACCAATGGATGGTCGAACAAGAATGTCGACCAAGGGAATCCATCTACCAGGATGCAGCTGAAACTGAAAAGAAGGGAGAGGCGTGGCAACCCTGCCATGCAAGCAAATGAGAATGTGACAAGAGAGCGAGAAGCGAGTCTGCTGATGGAGCGAAGTGACTTGTGGTTTTGGTTGTGAAATAGTTCTATATCAAAGTTTATATTATTAAAGTAAATTGTATTTAATGAACTAAATAATAACCCGAGTTAATATATGTTAATAATACACATTGTTACACACTGAAAATAGTTAATTTAGGTCGTCTGCCATCCAGAGCATTTGTAAAGGTTGTAACGGCTCCTGTTCTTGGAAATACATAAACCTCCCTTATTACTCTTCCTTTTGACACTAAACATATGTATGAAGTATTTCAGATTTCTTGTGCATTGCCTTTTTTGTTGTGAGAGTTTTTTTCATTAAATTGAACGGAAAACCCGTAAGTAGAGCTTATGTTGTTACTTTAGACGTGTGCGTACTTTCCTTTTACACTGACTGTATTTAGAAACTAAATTTTTTTCTGCATAAAAATAACTTCTTTATAAAAGTAAATAACAATTTCCTTTTTTGGTGTTAAAATTCAAAAACAGCTTAAATCTACATTTTCCAATTTTAACAAAGTTGAAACAAGTAAAGTAGAATTATAAACCTTACAATACTCCCCCTTTGAGGAAAACTTATATTAAATAGATTAAATGCAAAGCGTTCTTCTTTTTTGTAATGTCGTTTGTGCTTCTGTTAGCATTAGATATTTATGTTGTTTCAGCTAAAGCTGGTTCGAGTCTATTAAGTTTGTTTTTATTTTACTATCCATTTCTATGAAAAAATATGTTTTCTCCCTCTCCACAACTTTATGCGGTCCTTCAAATGCTTTCTGTAAATTGTTTTTATTAATAACACTTATATTTTAATTTTTTTAAATCACTTGGTATATAAAGACCAGTACCTATCAGCATTTTGATCATGTGTTATGTTTTAAATTAAGCTTTTAAAGTTCCCTCGTAAACTATCTAATACTTTAGACAAACAGATATTTTATGTTGCTTTAACATGATAAAATGGAAATTATACTTTCACCCTCACAGCCGACTCTAATGTGTATTTAGACAACTGATTTTGAAGATTTTCAATATTAATTTATATTTCGTCAATAACAAATGTATGTCTATGTTGTTGCAACCAAAAGAAGGAATTCTCGAAAGGGTGTTACAAATATGAGCAGCCCTTTGATGGAAATGATTTCAGCATCCTCTGTTATTAGCCCGATTGCTGCATCCATGCCTGGACGTTGGCAGAGTTGGTTGATGTACCAGACGGAACTCCGTAGGCCGATCAGCGGGCACCAGTGAGCTGCAATTCGGCATCTTTTAAGGTTATTAGTGGACTAACCAAAAAAGGAGTATTAGTGCGTATGCAAACAAAGAATATCAAGCACTTATACGCACTAACACACATTTACATAGTAATGCTTCGTAAAATGAATAACCTAACCGCTCATAAGCCATGAAGCAGTTCAGTACTCAACTGTCTTATTGAGCAAGAAACTCAACTGTGTTATACGGAAACACTAACAGTGCAATGAAATGACTAAAGCCATATCAGTTTTCTGACTCAAAGTATTGAATCTAGCTTCTTTTGATTTATTTAGGAATGTAGCAGTAAAAACTTATATTGAATATATGAGCGTGTGTACGTCATGATAACATGGTTTTAAGAGATTTATTAAAAGTAATTCATATTTTATTTTAAAATAAATTAAATAAAAAAATACACAATATGTAGTACATCAAATAAATTAAATAAAATATTAACTGAAATGTTATATTTAATTTTACTGAAAATATACATTCATACATATTAGTCACAAAACTCAAAGATCAGAAGAAAAAAATCAAAAATAATTGCGAATTTCAGGAGACTTCAAACTTGCAATTTATCAGACTAAAAAGAATTGGAGTACAAAACTAAATAGTCATAACGTTTGCCAAAATTCTTAATAAAAATTTGGAAAATTTATTGAAAATTTTTAAAAACTTCTCCCAAATTTTCCGAACACATTTCTCCGAAAACATTTTCGTCAATGGTATACATAGTATTCGTTAAATAGTTCATTTCATAGTTTTTTTTTTTTTTTAATATAAAATGACACCGTATGTGCACATTTTCGGATTTAGTTTTTGCATTTAACCGTTTTTTTTTCATATTTATATGCTTTTGTTTTTAATCGAATTCAAAAAAATAATATAATCGACTGTCCTTGGAGCAATTCTGTTCCGCTTTTCTGTTATTATATTTCCGGCTAATGAAAACACCCTCTCTGAGGCTGCACTGCTCGCAGGTATAGCCTTTTGTGCTAGAATGCACAACCTAAGAAACCGCTAGCTGTTATTTTTCCACCATTTCATAGCGCCAAAGTCTGAGTTAAACGGTACATTTTCAGCAGAATAGCGATGCACTTCATCTGCAATACTTTCAGCTCCAAACACATTTGTATTTACACGTTGTACAAGACTTGGAAAAAAGAAACTTTTTTCAATGTTGTATGAAGCCAATGATAAAGATATGTCGTGTTCATCGAGTTTGAATAATTCCTGTATGCGATAAATTGAGGGGATGACATCAACATTTTGAAGGCGTGGAGCATCCTTGAAGTTTTTTGAAGACTTTTAGAAAAAAACTTCGCACATTTTAACTAAACTTTGAATAGTTGATATATTTAAATTTGAAAGTCTGCTGATATCAGCACTATTTGCCAAAATTTCATTAATTTTCAACCAATTATCTTCAATTGACTTCAGCATATGAAAATGTGAAATCCATTGGGTTGGACAATGCGATTTTAACCATGGAAGCACCATATGCTGCAAGATAGCTTTTTTAAAATATTTCACAAGCTTCTTGCATGAAGCAATCAGGTCTTTGAGTTCAAGTGTAGCCTCAACACTAGCTTCTAAGACGTTGGAGAAAATATGACTTGAAAAATTTAGTCGTTCGTTGTTTTGTAATGCCTGTTTAACATTACTTCCCCTATCTGTTACAAAAATTATGTCGTCTAAACTAATTATTCCGAACTCGTTGAACATTGTTTCTTTCTCTCTATATTGAAACCAGTTGCTTGTGTGTAGCTCATGGATTTTACGCCAATAAGAAAGTCACGTATCTCAAAGTCTTTAAAGTGTAAAGTCGCACATAAAAAATCTCTCTTAACAAAATCATCTTTCCACATATCGATGGTAGCAGAAGGACGCGACTGTAATAGTCCTTTTACTTTAAATGATATCTGTTTTTTTTTTTTTTGCTTGTGCTTTTCTCTCTAGATTCCGCAAAATGGTCGTTGAGTCTGGAATTAAATGATCTATATCTATATTTTTTCCATATCTTGCACCAGTATCCAACAAGAAACGTACTAGTTTCCTAAATCCAGAACCTTTCACAGCGGCAGTTCCTCAGGTCCTTCGTTTATATTTCTATTGTAGCATGTGTGTCTGTTGAGATTGGAACTGTTCATTCCACGCAATAAATATACCTTTTTTCAACTACGACAACAAACAAATCGACTAAAATGCTACCATCGCCTTTAAGAATTTCCGAAAAAATTTCCCAAATCGCACTTCTGCCCTTTCGTTTATTGCTCAATGTATAAACACCTGTGACAATTTTTTCTTCCACTTCTTTATTAGACTCCATAGTAGTTGCAAAGATTTACAAAGTATTTAACTAATAAGTATAAATAAATTAATTGAAACAAACGGCATAGGGAAAACTAACAATATCACCAAAGCTTCATAAAATTCACGCTAGCTACACAACAATGTGCACGAAACTAAAATAAATACAGCACTAAAGTAAAACCGACAAGAAACGAAGTATACAGTGTATACACACGAAATCAACGTGCTACTGAGTTAAAGCGCCTAATAGCGTTTTCTTTTCTGCCTATAGTGTTACGCTTTTTGTACGCCACGCAAGGGTTGTTTGTTGTTCTATTCTAAAAAACAGGCAACGCCTTTACGGGGTATTTCGTTCTTTTGTGAAAATTGTTGCCTGCTCGCAACGCAAAAGCGTTACACTTTTACCCTGTATAAAATGGCGGTGTGTCAGTGCAACTCTGTGGAACTCTCAATTCGCTCTTGAGTTCCACATATACTCTGTTAATATGAGTGCAGATCACCTACCAGATTGCGCATTCACGAGTTCAAAATTGCTTCGTTCTGCGCTGCTACGTCACACTTGACTGTTTGAGCGAATGAAAGAAAGAGAGAAAAAACAAGAGCTAAAGGAAGATGACTTAAGAATTGCCCATAAAAAAGAGATGATCTAATGTTTACATGCGCAATGCGCAATCTTCTCGTGTGATTTGTGATACGAGTGAATATGGTGAGATGAAATTTTTTTTGTATGCACTATAAATGTAACATTATTAAGGCTTTACCATTTACTTAGGCAACAATTTTTTTCAGAAAAGAAAACGCTATAAGATATCAATTCATACTCAACAATGTCATATATGTGTGGGACATGTGTGTTGCGGGGCACTCGTATGTATTTTCTATTTTATGTGCTAATCACTCATAGTATTGGTCTGTACTTGAGTAAGTACACATTTACACACAATTTTTTGCCTCATGACTAAGTGCACTAATTTTATTAGTACTCAAAACAGATCTCTGGTCGGCACCCCTTTTCACCACGGAAGTAGGATTGGGTCGCTCGCTGGACATCACCCATCACATTTTCGCACACTAGAGTAAGGTGCCGGGGAGCGTTGCATCTGCTCTGCACTTTCCTGTTCGCAAGCTGCGAGGTGGGATTGGGTCCGAAGTCACAAACCTTTCGCATCTGTAGAACCGGCTCGGCTGGAGCCATGGCTGAGAGAAAGGGGTAGGGTAGCAATAAGACGGCAAGCCTCCTCACTTAGCTTGGACATGTCAGAGATAACCTTAGAGGAACGAAGATTTGTACGTGAGATGACTTTATGACTAAAAACAGAAATTAAAAAATTTTAGAAAATGAGTTTGGTTTTATATTTGGAAAAAGAAAATTTCAATGTTTTTCAAGCCGTGAATCGTTGAAGATAAAGATTTAAAGTTAGCATGAAATGATTAAAAAATGCTTCAAATAAATGTTTTCATACATTTAAAAGCAATTAGGGCAATCCCCGCCTAACTCATACAAATAGTCAAACATTGGTTAATTCGCTGTAGTTCTATAAAATAGAACAAAACCAACAACAATACCAGTTTCTTTGAAAAATCGCCTTACCAACGCATAAATAAAACACATGATTACATACGACGTATGTACTGTGTATAAAGAAAATATGCAAAAGAGGGCAATTGGGAGAAGGTTTACAACAACCAATGCATGACGTGGCTGAATGCGTTTGTAACACTTCAACCATCGTAGGAGTGCGAGTTCAAATCCCACTCCCGGGAGAAAAGGCCTTGAAGAGATTTAAAAGTTATAATCGAAAAAGCTGTCGCCTTGTTCGTCCTGATATCAAGTTGTTTAAATTTTTCGCAAATTATTAAATAAAGTATGAACGTTGTCCTATGAAAATTTACAAAAGTGGAAAACTTGTAAGCGATAATGCATTACCAAAGACCGATAAAGTGATGAAAGATGTAGATTAGGAATTTGTTGGGAATTAGAAAATTGATAGAATTTTGGAAGCTTTTTCCAAGAAGAAAATTTTAAAGTTTTAAAGACGTAATTAAAAATTCGTTGAAGAGATCATATCGAAGTTAAGAGGCCGTTCATGCTATTATATGTATATATATATTGTGTGAAAATAAACGAAGTCGCTTTGACACAACGCCCGCTTTAATAAAAATCAATATCGAAATTTCGAAATATTGGAAAAATGCGACAGCACTTTACCAAATACAAATAAAGCTATAAAACTTGACACGTGAGGAAAAAAAGAAATTCGGTAAAATTTTGGAAAGTGTTCGTGACACCGTCCACATTTAGAAGAAGTTGGCATTGCTAGTATATACATTGATATTATATACATTGTGGCAAATATTAGCATTTCCATACATTGCTATGCTGCCACTAAATAAATACACAAAAACACTAAAGTAAGCAGCCTCACATATGTACATGAAACATCAAAGCAAGCAGCCACACATGCATGTAAACAGCGAACTAACAGCAAAAATAATATTTCACATACTTACATGTAGGCAGCAGATAAGAGCAGAAGTTCTTACTCACACATACGGACACATATATGTAACTAGAAAACTAACGTGAATATCAGGTACATATAGGATAAATTGGTAAGCAGCTGTTCGAGAAAAGTTTAGACCTTACGAGAAATGTGCGGGCGAGAGAACAGACAGTACAGAAGCAGCGCAAGCTGAGGAATAATGAATTAGTTCGATTTTATCACGCTACAAGTGAAGTACGCGAATAATTAAGTTGTGAATACTACTTCAGTAGAGTTGTAAATAAAGAGCATTTGGTAATACTGAATATTTCAGTTATTTATTCCACAGTTCAGGGATTCGAACGTTAACAGTAGCTGCAAGTAATCAGGAATCCCCAAAAATTCGTTACAATATATTTTTTGGAAATTAACAAATCCTTTGGCGACCACGTCCACTTAAAAAAAATGGATATCATATAAATTAACAAATATTGAAAAGATGCTATAATTCAATACGGTAGATCGATAAAGTGATGAAATTTGATACGATTGTTAATTTTAAAACGAGAAATAGAAAATTGGAAACATTTTGGAAAATTAGCATGTAATCGATAATATTATGAAAAATAAAATTTTCAAGTTTTGTAAGACGTAAATCAAAAGTGTTGAAGACATAATCCAATTTTCGGAACAAGTCCGCCACCCTCCGTCTGGTAACACCCGGCCAGTGCGGCCAAGCGTAAGTGCAGCTCAGCTGTGCTTGCCGACTATGACCGCGCCCACAGCCAGTTTTAGTTTAGCTAAAACTGCCCGCCCATGCGCATCGTCACCGATAAGCGAAGCTTTATTTCCCGCCCGCCGTCGCGTATTTTGAATTTTTTATTTATTTACTTGGTTGCCTTTTGTATATGTTACAAATGTGAAATAAAATAAAGTAATTTTCAAAAAGCCAATGAAAATAACATATTGAAATTTGGCTAGAGGTTGTCCTTGTCACTGTAAATACGCTTTATGAAAATTAACAAAATCTGTTTGCGAACACGCCGACTCTTAAAAAAGTTTTTTTTTTCAAAGTAAAGACAATGATAAGAAATAATTTAACACCTTTGCGATATATAACCTAAGTAGCCTTTACCCGCGGCCCTTCCGCAAGCAGAAAATAAAATATATATGTATTTCCATGCATTTTGGGACGCCAAATCCGAATTATGTATCACAATTGGCCTAATTGCTCTATGAGCCCTAACCTCCAAAAACAGAAACAAACCACTGGCGATAGGGTCGTGTTTGTTTTTTCATTAACAGGCAAAAAAAAGTATTCTGGTAATAGGGATATATGTATTTGCATGCATTTTTGATTATTGAATCCCAATCCGGTATCACGATTGCCGTTAAGGATTCAGGTACGGCCCTAACCTCAAAAAGTAGAAAAAAATCACTGGCCTTAGGTAAACCACATCCCCATTTTGTTTTTGTGCGGGTTTTCGTTTTAAATGCACCAATATACTCCCTATATGATTCTTAAAACAATCCCGATTCAGTCTCGAAATAATTGCAAAATTATCCCAAAAAAAGTTTGGAGACTGTCCCTAAATTATACCAAAAAAATAGTCCAGATTTGGTCTTGAAATGAGGCGAAAGGATCCCGAAATTGGCAAAAATGGATCCCGAAAGCAGTTCCAAAATGATCCGATAATAATACCGAAACCATTCCGTAATAGTTTCGAAATAATTCTTAAAACAATGCTGAAGACAATCCCCCAATGATCTGAAAATATTCCCGAAATTATCCCAAATATGTCCCGATACTGTTTCAAAAATAGTCCCCAAATGATCTTGAGATCGTCCCGAAATGGTCCCGAAATAGTCCAGAAATAACCCCGAAAGCAATCCAAAAATGATCTGAAGGTAGTCCCGAATGATTCCCGTTCGGTTAAACAACATTTATTCAACTATACCAATATTACAATATACATAGAACTTATACATAAGGAGAAGAATATAATAAAGAATGCAATTTGGGTTGAGAATAATGGTACAATAAAGTAGGAACAGAAGGTTACCATGTGTCTACACCCGAAATAATTTTGAAATTATCTGCAGATAGACCCGATATGGACCTGAAAATACCCCGAAATGATCTGGAGATAGTCGCGAAATTATCCCGAAATTGTTCTGAAATGATCCCGAAATATTCTGAATATCGTTTTGATATGATCCCGTTATAATCTCGAAACTAATCCCCAAATGATCTGGAAATAGTCCCGAAATGATAAAGAAATAATCCCAGTTTTCCAAAATTATGCAGTCCCGATCCATTTGAACCATATATCAAATATGTATCATTGGTCTATGTCAAATAGATTCAGAGTTATATTGATTGATAAATAACAGTATAAAAAGCTAAAAAACACGCTAACCGAACTAAAAAATAGAGAATAATTTTTGAAAACAAAGACTTAATATTACATTAGTGGAGGATCGAACCATCAAACATAATTAATCATCTCAAAATAAAATTATAATAAAATCTAAGTTGTTTACAGAAAATTTCAATTCAGATTTAAAATAGTAATACAACTATATCCTTAGTCCCGAGTGATACGGAAAGCATCCCGAAAAGCATTCAGAAATGATTCCGGAAGCGTCCCCATATAATCCTGGAATAGACCTGAAAACGTTCCGAAATGACCCTTATGGTATCCCAGACGGATACCAATAACCATGTAGAAATGATCTTGGAAGGGTTCCCAAATGATCCCAGAATAGTCTCCAAAAAGTCCAGAAATGACCCCGAATGGACCGCGGTCTAACCCCGAAAACCGTCCAGACATTATCCCGGAAGGGTTCCCGAAATGACCACGACGTGATCTTGGATGGATCCAGAAAAACAAATAGAAATGATCCCTGAAGGGTTCCTGAAAAATCCTGAAACAGTTCCGAAATGACCCATACGGGATCGCGAAAACTATCCACAAGTTATCCCGGAAGGGTCCTTAAATGATCCCTACATAATACAGAAAAAGTCCCGAAATTACTCCAACGGGATCCCGGACGGATCCCGAAAACCATCGATAAATGATCCCTGAAGTATCCCTAAATGATCCCGAAATACTCCCAAAAAGTTCCGAAATCATCCTTAAATAGTCCAGAAAAAGCCGACGGGATCCCGGACAGATCCCGAAAACGATCCCTGAATGGTCCCCAAACGATCTTGAAATAATCCAGAAGAAGTCATGAGACGACCCCGGCGGGATTCGTCCCAAAATGATCCTGACATAGTCCAGAAAAAATAACGAAATTACCCCGATGGGATCTCGGGCGGATCCCGAAAATCATCCTGAAATTGTATCGGAATCATCCCAAATGATCCTGAAACAGTCCAGAAGAAGTCAGGAAATGACCCCGATGGGATCTCGGAGGGATCCCAAAAAACCATCCAGTAATGATTCCTGAGAGGCCCCCAAATGATCCCGAAATAACCCTGACGGGATCCTGGATGGATCCCGAAAACCAGTCAGACATGATCCCGGAAAGTTCCCATAATGATCCCGCAATCACCCCGACGGGATCCCGGACGGATCCAGAAATGGTCTCGGAAGAGTCCCCAAATGATCCTTAAATAGTCTAGAAAAAGTCACGAAATAATGACCCCGATGGATCCGGCACGTATCCCGAAAACCATCCATAAATGATCCCTGAAGTATCCCCAAAATGATCCCGAAATACTCCCAAAAAATTTCCGAAATGACTATCCAGAATTTATCCCGGAAGGGTCCCCAAATTATCATTAAATAGTCCAGAAAAAGTCACGCAATGACCCCGACGGGATCCCAAATGATCCCGAAAACGTGAATGACCGTGATAGTATCCCAGACGGATGCCGAAAATCAACCAGAAATTATATCGGAAGCGTCCCCAAATGATCCTGGAATAGTCCCGAAATTACCTTGATGGTATCCCTGATGGATCGCGATAACTATCCAGAAATGATCTCTGAATGGTCCCCAAATAAGATCGTCCAGAAAAAGTCATGAAATGACCCCGACGGGATTCCGCACGGATCCGAAAATCATCCATAAATTTTATCGGAAGCGTCCCAAAATGATCCTGAAACATTCCAGAAAAAGTAACGAAATTACCCCGATCGGATCTCGGGCGGATCCCGAAATTATATCGGAATCGTCCCCAAATGATCCTGAAATAGTTCAGAAGAAATCACGAAATAACCCTGATGAGATATCGGAAGGATCCCGACGGGTCATCAAATGATCTTGAATAGTCCAGAAAAAAACACGAAGTATCCCCAAATTATTCCGAAAAAATCCCAAAATTACCCCGACGGGATCCCGAGCGGATCGCGAAAATCATCCAGAAATGATCTCGGTAGGGTCCCCAAATAATCCTGAAATAGTCCAGAAAAAGCCACGAAATGATCCTGACGGGATTTCGCACGGATCTGGTAAATCATCCAGAAATTAAATCGGAAGGGTCCCAAAATGATCCCGAAATTGTCCCGAAAAGGTCCCGAAATGATTCCGACGTGATCCAAGACGGATCCCGAAAACCATTAAGTAATGATCTCGGTCCCCAAATGATCCTAAAATAGTTCAGAAAAAGTCACGAAATGAGTTATAACAATTTATAGATTTTGCACCATAGGTGGAGAGGGAGGAGGAGGGGTGTCACTGCTCACTTTGTAAGCCCTCGACTTATTTGACCCATTGAGTTTGTAATATTGGTGAAGGTCAGTATACTTAAAGTTATAATGTGTAAAAATTAATAAAAAGTATTTGTTCGACTAGGTCCGTGGGCCCTCCTCATTTCCATTATCGAAACATTTTATAAATCATATGTGTAGCCGTTCGGCGTGATTTAATCACAAAATCAAAAAATAAAATAAATTATAACTTTTCCTGGGAGGCGTGGACCTCATCCCTTTTTAAAAACATATATGTAGCTAGTAGGTCCTTTTAGACTATTGGCTATATGTGTGACAAATTTCATCCAAATCCGTCCAGCCGTTCTTGCGTGATTGGGTCACAAAAACTAACGTCTGTACATCCACACTTTCGCATTTATAATATTAACTAGCCTTTACCTGCTGCCACGTCCGCAAGGAGAAAATAAAATATATGGGCTATTCACGTTAGCCTCAAAAATCCCTGGCTATTTGGTAGTGTTTGTTTTACATTTCACATCCGCAATAAAATAAAAATTTTCCCAATATGGTAATGCGATAGATGTATTGGCATGCATTTTGCACCGAAAGAAATGAAGATAGTGAAGTCACCGAATCAGGTGTGTTGTTCTTAAATTAACAGTAACTCCGTAAAATTGATGGCATTGTGGTTGATTCAACAGAGTTTTTTGTCAAGAGGACAAACTTGTATAGTCATTTAAAGAGAATGAAAACTGCTGGTCTAAAATTAAATATGTTTTGTAAAAATTACAGATTCTCAATCAATCTAACTGATTTTTCTATTAAAATAACAGATTTCATTGGTCATTTAATAGCAAACTGCTGTTAATATTGTGCAAATGCATCATTTAATTTAAAAGAGAAATACACGCTCACGGCATTCACTACTTTGCCGTTATGACTATCGTACCACTGAAGTCTCGGTAATACTATTTTAACAGTTTTCATTGGTGTTTTCAAAATAAAAAATGGATATTTGGCGCGATTTACCGAAGAGATTTAGGCCGAACTTCTCCTCCGATTTGCGTCGTGCTCCTTCTTATTTCTCTTCAAATTGGCGGGATGGGACCTACATGTTTAAACCGACTCCGAACGGCATCTGCAAGGCAGATGTTTTTTGACTGAGAAGCTTTTCATGCCAGAAATACACTTGGAGTGTTTGCCAAATCACCCCGCTTAGAAAAACTTTATTCTAGTTGAAAAAACTTGTTTTTAAATTTTTTGATGTTACTTTGCTCGGTAGTTGAACCCAAGTGCTTTGGTATTGTAGGCGGAGCACGCTACCATCACAACACGGCAGTCGCTGTATTTTTAAGGTGACATAAATAATTATAGCTAGGCGGCCACCGTGGTATGATGGTAGTGCTACGCCTATTACACCGAAAAGCCTGTAAAAGCATCTCAAAAACCTTTGGAAAAAGTTTTTTATTTGTATCAATTTTTTTAACAGAGCTATGTTTACATTTGATGAACTTTTTTTGTTGATGTGACTGCTAAAACAAAATCAATTCAGAATCAATTATTTGAGCTAAGTTGAATCAACAGCTATTTTGGATGGATAAAAATTTACAGAAATATCGGTTGAATTGACCCCTAACCCGGTTGATTTTACCAGTTTTTTTTTCTTTCAGTGTGGGACGCAAAATCCGAGTTATATACCAGAATTGTCTTAACGGCCCTAACCTCCAAATACCGAAACAAATCACTGGCGATCGGTTCGTGTTTGTTTTGCATTACCCGGCCACTAAAAAAGGTATCCCGAACTGGTAATGGGATATATGTATGTGGGATATTTGTATCCACTATTGGTTTTTTTCCTGTTAATTCAATAAATTTAAACAGTTTATTGAATATTGAAAAATTTATTTAAAGATGAATATATTTTTAATAATTTTCCAAAGAAAGATTTCAAATATAAAATAAAGTTTGCTCAGTTCAAAACTACGTTTACTTGGCTGCCCGTCTATAAATAAACTCTCTCTCCTTCATAGTTTACGATCGAACCTTCATTTCATAGTTATTTAATTCAGTAATAATACAGTGTTAATTTGTAGAGTGGTTTTCCTCAACCCCACAATTCGGCCATTCTGCTGTGCATTCGACCTCGAATGCTTCGTCATCGTCTTTACCATAATTTACCCATGACTTCATGAATTCGGCGCAAGTGGAAGTTCGATTTGGACCTTCGCACTTTCCAGCTTTAACAACGTCGTAAGAATCGTTCCGCTTTATCTTTACAATACGATAAGGACCGAAATATTTTGCTCTTAGTTTGAGTCCTCCACCAAACTGCGTCCGCTTTACAGCAACTAATTCGTCAAGCGCATATTTGTAAGCTTCTTTGCGTCTA
Source organism: Eurosta solidaginis (assembly GCF_040869045.1). Taxonomy (NCBI): domain Eukaryota; kingdom Metazoa; phylum Arthropoda; class Insecta; order Diptera; family Tephritidae; genus Eurosta; species Eurosta solidaginis. Next base: position 187,636,438 of record NC_090319.1, on the reverse strand, counting down.
AGGTTGTAAGTTTTTCTGTTTTCATCTTGTATCTTCAAAATTTGCTTTTTTGCATGTTGCCTTAACTCATCTCTTTGTTCTTGGTATTTTAGTCGTATTTCTTCTTCTATAAGGTTTTTAATATTAAAGTCGTCGATTGTTCGCATCTTCACGCCTATTAACAGCTCAAACGGTGTCATGTCAATACTTCGATTGAATGTAGAGTTAATGACTTGCTGTGCCCTGTCTACAAACTTATACCACTTTGTAGAGTCGTTTTGGCTCAGCTTCGCTAAAACGCTGGTGATAACACCCAGCGAGGTAGACCAGTTGTTATTGTCGAATGCTGAATATTTTCTGCTTTACAGTAGCTCCGAAAATCATCGGATGTAAATGTGGAGCCTCGGTCCGAGATAATCCGAACAGGACTACCAAACGTTGTACTTTGTAATCTCAAACGACTAATTGCTTCTTGTGCTGATGTGGTTTTTGTTGGATACAACCACACAAATTTCGTAAAAGAATCGATTACGGCGAATATGTACTTATAAGATTTATTTGTAGACTCCAAAGGACCAAGAAAATCGATGTGGTATGCTTGAAGAGGTAATGGTTCTTTTTGAATGGGGTGCAATTTTCCTTCTTGCTTACCTATTTTCCGATTCGAAACAATACATGAAACACAATTGGTAATGTGTGCCCGAATCTTTTCTTCATGTTTTCGTGAGCACGTCGGATTACATCTCGTTGCATGCATTTCGGTACCACAACTAACTCGATATCGCCAACAAGCTTATGAATAATACCTCCTTTCTCAAAGTAATCATTGTATGTTTGTTTTTCTTTTATAATTTCAGAACTAGTTCTTAGGTCCTCATGTTGCTGTTGCGCTCTACGTATAGAAACTAAGAAATTAGAATCTGTTACCATCATGATTGGATAACGACTTGAGGCATCTACGTGCCTCATTTGAAGACCACTTCGATAATCTACTTGATAATCATATTCTTCAAGAAATAATATCCAACGAGCTACTCTAGTACTCAAATCCTTTTTCTGTAACGTTTTTGTGAAAGCGTTACAGTCAGTAACTAATTTAAAATGCAAACCCAGCAAGTATACTCGAAATATTTTCAGCGCTTCTATAACAGCTAAAATTTCTAATTCGTAACTTGAATATTTTCGTTCTGCATCGAAGTCTTTTTGCTCATATAGTAAATAGGGTGTAACTGGTTGTCATCAGAAAATTTTTAAAAAAGTACTGCACCATGACCGTCAATAAAGGCATCAGTATGAACTTCAGTTTTATTTTGCTGATTGAAAATACCCAACACTGGTTTTTCGCTTAGTATATTCTTAATTGTATCAAATGCTAAATTTTGTTCGGCGCCTATTTCAAACTTCTTACCTTGCTTAGTCAAATCAGTCAATGGTTTCGCGATTAAAGAAAATGAAGGTACAAATTTTCTAAAATACCCCGCGAGACACAAGAAACTTTGCAAATGCTTTAAATTTTTCGGCAATGCAAACTTAATCAAAGCTTCAAGTTTGGATGGAGACGGAGAAATCTTTTGACTTTCAAAAACATGGCCAAGAAAATCTACTCGCTTTTTCAAGAAATGACATTTTTTCAAATTTAACACAAGTCCATAATCTTGACATAGCTTCAACACTAATTTTAATTTGCACAAAGCTTCGTGTTCATTTTCGGCTGGTATAATTATATCGTCAATAGACGGCAGAGCAATTCCACGTCGAGTAAGATCACGAAAAACTGCGTTAACGTGTCTTTGGAAAACACCCGGAGAGTTAGATAATCCAAATGGTACTTTACTGCATTGATATTGACCACCATGCGTCACAAAAGATGTATATTTTCGACTAGATTTAGACACAGGGACATGGAAGAACTCATTTTTTAGGTCAATAGTGCTGAATATTTTCGCCTTTTGCAAACAGTCTAACTGGTCCTCAATCAAAGGCAACGGAAAACGATCTTTGATGATAACTTTATTAATCTGCCTATAGTCTATGCACAACCGATGACCGCCGTCTCGTTTTCCAACGAGAACTACAGGACTACAAAACTCAGACTCCGAACTTTCGATTACACCATCTTTAAACCACTGTTCTATTTGATCATCTACTACTGATCTTTGTGTTAATGGAAGTTGCCGCGGTCTAAACGATATGGGTGTTTCATCCCGTAGTACAATTTTCATGTCAACGTTAGTTGACTTACATTTCTCCGGTTTGTAATTATACACTAAATCACGTACTTCTTCTTTCACTAACATACTGACACTCCCATCAATGCCGATCTCATCAGTTGTTAGCTCTACATTCATCATAGGAAATACCAATTCGCTTCCAACGGTGTTTTTATACTCAGTTGAGCAGAGCTCACAGAGTATATTAACTTTGATGGGATAACGGTTGGTTGTACAGGTATAAAGGAATCGAGATAGATATAGACTTCCATATATCAAAATCATCAGTATCGAAAAAAAATTTGATTAAGCCATGTCCGTCCGTCTGTCCGTCTGTCCGTTAACACGATAACTTCAGTAAATTTTGAGATATCTTGACGAAATTTGGTATGTAGATTCCTGGGCGCTCATCTCAGATCGCTATTAAAAATGAACGATATCGGACTATAACCATGCCCACTTTTTCGATATCGAAAATTTCGAAAAATCGAAAAATTGCGATATGTCATTACCAAAGAGGGATAAAGCGATGAAACTTGGTAGGTACGTTGAACTTATGACGCAGAATAGAAAATAGGTAAAATTTTGGACAATGGGCGTGGCACCGCCCACTTTTAGAAGAAGGTAATTTAGAAGTTTTGCAAGCTGTAATTTGGCAGTCGTTGAAGATATCGTGATGAAATTTGGCAGGAACGTTACTCCTATTACTATATGTATCCTTAACAAAAATTAGCAAAATCGGAGAACGACCACGCCCACTTTTAAAAATTTTTTTTTTTTAAGTGAAATTTTTACAAAAAATTTAATATCTTTACAGTATATAAATAAATTATGTCAACATTCAACTCCAGTAATGATATGGTGCAACAAAATACAAAAATAAAAGAAAATTTCAAAATGGGCGTGGCTCCGCCCTTTTTCATTTGATTTGTCTAGGATACATTTAATGCCATAAGTCGAACAAAAATTTACCAATCCTTGTGAAATTTGGTAGCGGCTTAGATTCTAGGACGATAACTGTTTTCTGTGAATAAGGGCGAAATCGGTTGAAGCCACGCCCAGTTTTTATACACAGTCGGCCGTCTGTCCTTCCGCTCGGCCATTAACACAATAACTTGAGCAAAAATCGATATATCTTTACTAAACTCAGTTCACATAATTACCTGAACTCACTTTCTATTGGCATAAAAAATGGCCGAAATCTTACTATGACCACGCCCACTTTTTCGATATCGAAAATTACGAAAAATGGAAAAAGTGCCATAATTCTATACGAAATACGAAAAAAGGGTTGAAACATGGTAATTGGATTGGGTTATTGACGCAAAATATAACTTTAGAAAAAAACTTTGTAAAATAGATGTGACACCTACCATAGTAAAAGAAAATGAAAAAGTTCTGCAGGGCGAAATGAAAAGCTCTTGGAATCATGGCAGGAATACTGTTCGTGGTATTACATATATAAATAAATTAGCGGTACCCGACAGATGATGTTCTGGGTCACCCTGGTCCACATTTTGGTCGATATCTCGAAAACGCCTTCACATATACAACTACCACCACTCCCTTTTAAAATTCTTATTAATACCTTTAATTTGACACCCATATTGTACAAACACATTATTGAGCCACCCCTGGTCCACCTTTATGGCGATATATCGAAAAGGCGTCCACCTATAGAATTAAGGCCAACTCCCTTTTAAAATACTCATTAAGACCTTTCATTTGATACCCATATCGTACAAACAAATTCTAGACTCATCCCTGGTCCCCCTTTATGGCGATATCTCGAAAAGGCGTCCACCCATAGAACTAAGGCCCACCCACTTTTAAAATAATCATTAACGCCTTTCATTTGATACCCGTATCGTACAAATTAATTCTAGAGTCACCCCTGGTCCACCTTTATGGCGATATCTCGAAAAGGTGTCCACCTATAAAACTATGGCCCACTCCCTCTTAAAATACTCTTTAATACCTTTCATTTGATACCCATATCGTACAAACAAATTCTAGACTCATCCCTGGTCCCCCTTTATGGCGATATCTCGAAAAGGCGTCCACCCATAGAACTAAGGCCCACCCACTTTTAAAATAATCATTAACGCCTTTCATTTGATACCCGTATCGTACAAATTAATTCTAGAGTCACCCCTGGTCCACCTTTATGGCGATATCTCGAAAAGGTGTCCACCTATAAAACTATGGCCCACTCCCTCTTAAAATACTCTTTAATACCTTTCATTTGATACGCATGTCATACAAACACATTCCAGGGTTACCCGAGGTTCATTTTCCTACATGGTGATTTTCCCTTATTTTGTCTCCATAGCTCTCAACTGAGTATGTAATGTTCGGTTACACCCGAACTTAGCCTTCCTTACTTGTTATTTATAAAAAGTCCACCACTATTTATATGTATTTCTGCTTGAGAACAAAATTCTTCTTCAATTACTACCTCGACGTCCATACATCTGTTAGATACTACCAAAAAATTTACACAAAATATTTCGTTATCAATTTCAATATCAATTCTCATTTTCCCTAAAGGTTTAATTTTGTTTTCATATTTTCGTTCGCCAAAACCTACCAAACAAATGTGTGTTTTTATTCTAACATTGGTTTAGCAAATTATAAACACGATCGGTTATTATGTTAAACTTACTGCCTGTTTCAAACAGAGCAACATATTTCTGATTTCCAATATTCACAAACTTGTTTATAATATTATTTTTAGTACACAGGTATCGCGCATTGCTTTTGATATTTTGTACTTCAGAAACTGGACAATTTCTTGAAATGTGTCCAAATTTTTTGCAATGGAAACATTTTGTACCTTTATTTTTGTCTTTGCAGTCAACACTCTTGTGCCCTTTCACACCGCAATTATAGCAAGCAAATCTATCTTTTTCATTTTTAAAGACTTTCCTTTCATCTGTTTTGAACTCATTGTTTTTCTTACTATTCTTTCGTATTGACTCGTAGATTCTGATTTTTTCTTTGAACTCTTTTAGGTTGTGTGCACCATATAAAACAGTTTTGTTTATACTTACATCGCGAATACCTTCAAAAACATACTGCATTAAGGCATTTTCTTCAATATTCCCACGCAGTGCGAGCTCTTTCGTACACAAAAAATACTCTTGTACACTCTCTTCAGATTTCATGCTCCTTTCGGTCAGTTGTTTGTGTATATTTGCACTGTTTACCACAGTTTTAAATACATCTGCTAACGCCACTTTCAGTTTTTGCCATGACGTTAATCCTCGTTCGCTTTGGATAAATAGTTTAGCCAGTCCTCGTAATGACTTCTTTGCAAATATGAACTTTTTCAACTCATCCCAACCCATCAAAATTGCCATTTCTTTGAAATTATTTAACCATACCTCTACTTCCGCTTCCATCAAAATGTCGAACAGAGTCTTCCACGTCTCTAAAGTTGATTGAAAATCACGACATTTGTGTCGGTTCTAAACATGAGGTTGTTCTTGTAACCACTCTTGCATTCAATACGTCGTTTTCTTCGAAATATTCAATATTCCTCCTTCCCATTTGCATATTCTCGCTGCTTCGTGCATTCGGTCTATTTTCAAAATTGATATTATTTGGTTCATCAAAACTACGCATATCGTCATTATCATTTTCGCTATTTTCGTCGTCGTTATTCTGGTTATCCTCTGCTGCTGTAGATAGCAATGTTGCGGTCTGCAAATTTCCAAAAATATGCAGTTTCACATCAACTACATTGCTATTTAAGCCCAATATGTTACAAAGTGAAACTAAATCATCCTCGGTCAAATTGTTCTCAATATACACCAGCTTTTGCTTGTAGCGCTCGTCATGCTTGTCGAATTGAAATCCTTTGAATTCACGCAAACGTTGTCTATTTGATCTATCGCCTTCTGATTCAAATACAAATTTATGAAGAACGGAAATACTATGCTTGTACGCAACTTCTCTTGCACAAATTCAAATGTTTGCAAACTAGCCATTGCATTGTGGGATATTTGCATCCACTATTGGTTTTTTCCCGTTAATTCAATAAATTTAAAGAGTTTATTGAATATTGAAACATTTATTTAAAGAAGAATATATTTTTTGTAAATTGTCGAGCTCGAGGCCATACAATATTAAATAACAAACAAAGAAAACTTTTATTTGTATATTTATATATTGTCGATCTGGTACATCCAACGATTCCTGAAGATGACTTCTAATTGAAGTCGAAATATCGATAAATAAAAAAACGACAATATATAAATATACAAATAAAAAGTTTTCTTTGTTTGTTATTTAATATTGTATGTACAAACTAAAGGCCAAAAACCAACAAAAGATATTGAATATATTTTTTAATAATTTTCCAAAGAAAGATTTCAAATATAAAACAAATTTTGCTCACTTCAAAACTACGTTTACTTGGCTGCCCGTCTATAAATCAACTCTCTCTCCTTCATAGTTTACGATCGAACCTTCATTTCATAACTATTTAATTCAGTAATAATACAGTGTTAATTTGTATAGTGGTTTTGCTCAACCCCACATGTATTCGCATGAATTTTGGCTTATTGAATTCCAATCCAGTATCACGATTATCGTTAAGGATTCAGGTACGACCATAACCTCAAAAAGTAGATAAAAATCACTGGCGTTAGGTAAATTTTGATAGCATTACCACACCCGCATTCTGTTTTTGTGGGGGTTTCTATTTTAAATGCACTCCCTATATGATTCCTAAAACAATCCTGAATCAGTCTCGAAATAATTCTAAAATTATCCGGAAAACAGTTTGGAGACTGTCCCTAAATGAGCCGAAAGGATCTCGAAATAGGCGAAAATTGATCCTGAAAACAATTCCAAATTATATTATGCGATAGTAACCCCGAAACGTAAGTGTTCTTTGCCCAGTCCACAAGAAAGGAGATACTGCACACTGCGCCAACTATCATGGAATCAGCCTTCATAATATCGTATAACTTAATATTTTTAGAAAAACTCGAGCTAGACCTTCGGTTTCAATGTCAATCTTTATTCTGCCTTTTAACAAAAGTGCTTCGCTCAATCAAACCCAAGCTCGATCCAATTTCACCAACTTTTACCGCTAGGCCATGCAACTCATAATTCATTAGTTCTCTTCCAAAACAGGTTTTTAGTTAAGTGTGAGAGCGATGATGTTACTGCGCATGTCCCATCATAAAGTCGCTCTATCTTGGTCACGTAGGCAAAAGTAGTGTTGTGTAGCGTAAGCTTAGCTTAAACAAAAATGTAGCATCAGCTAAGTGTACGAAGTTGGCGAATTTGTGCGGATAGCCTTAACTACTCTCCTTGTCGAGTTCGAAACGTCCCCGTTTCAGCTACTAAAAAGCTGTGGCTCAGAGGTCCGAATAGTTAGGTTCAAAATATGACTTTTGGCCTATGTAGACCGGATCGTTATTCACAGCACGTTAAGATAGCAAATGGGTGGTTAAAGGCGTTATTAATGTTGAAGGTGATAAGCTTGATTGAGCGTGAATTCCATATTTTTATACTCAGTTGAGCAGAGCTCACAGAGTATATTAAGTTTGATTGGATAACGGTTGGTTGTACATATATAAAGGAATCGAGATAGATATAGACTTCCATATATCAAAATAATCAGGATCGAAAAAAAATTTGATTGAGCCATGTCCGTCCGTCCGTCCGTCCGTTAACACGATAACTTGAGTAAATTTTGAGGTATCTTGATGAAATTTGGTATGTAGATTCCTGGGCACTCATCTCAGATCGCTATTTAAAATGAACGATATCGGACTATAATCACGCCCACTTTTTCGATATCGAAAATTTCGAAAAACCGAAAAAATGCGATAATTCATTTCCAAAGGCGGTTAAAGCGATAAAACTTGGCAAATGGGTTGAAGTTATGACGCAGAATAGAAAATTAGTAAGATTTTGGACAATGGGCGTGGCACCGCCCACTTTTACAAGAAGGTAATTTAAAAGTTTTGCAAGCTGTAATTTGGCAGTCGTTGAAGATATCATGATGAAATTTGGCAGAAACGCTACTACTATTACTATATATGTGCTAAATAAAAATTAGCAAAATTGGATGAAGAACACGCCCACTTTTTAAAAAAAATTTTTTTTTAATTCAAATTTTAACAAAAAATTTAATATCTTTACTGTATATAAGTAAATTAAGTCAAAATTCAACTCCTGTAATGATATGATGCAACAAAATACAAAAATAAAAGAAAATTTCAAAATGGGCGTGGCTCCGCCCATTTTCATTTAGTTTGCCTAGAATACTTTTAATGCCATAAGTCGAACAAAAATTTACCAATCCTTCTCAAATTTGGTAGGGACATAGATTCTATGAAGGTAACAGTTCTCTGTGAAAATGGGCGAAATCGGTGGAAGCCGCGCCCAGTTTTTATACACAGTCCACCGTCTGTGCTTCCGCTCGGCCGTTAACACAATAACTTGAGCAAAAACCGATATATCTTTACTAAACTTAGCCCACCTACTTATCTGAACTCACTTTATCTTGGTATAAAAAATGGCCGAAATCCGACCATAACCACGCCCACTTTATCGATATCGAAAATTACGAAAAATGAAAAAAATGCCATAATTCTATACCAAATACGAAAAAAGGGATGAAACATGGTAACTGGATTGGTTTATTGACGCAAAATATAACTTTGGAAAAAACTTTGTAAAATGGGTGTGACACCTACCATATTAAGTAGAAGAAAATGAAAAAGTTCTACAAGGCGAAATCAACAGCCCTTGGAATCTTGGCAGGAATACTGTTAGTGATATTGCATATATAAATAAATTAGCAGTACCCGACAGATGATTTTCTGGATCACCTGGTCCACATTTTGGTCGATATCTCGAGAACACCTTCACATATACATCTAAGGGCCACTCGCTTTTAAAAGCCTCATTAATACCTTTAATTTGATATCCATATCGTACAAACACATTCTAGAGTCACCCCTGGGCCACCCTAATGGCGATATCTCGAAAAGGCGTCCACCTATAGACCTAATGCCCACTCCCTCTTAAAATGCTCAGTAACAACTTTCGTTTGATACCCATATCGTACAAACATTCTAGAGTCACCTCTGGCCCACCCTAATGGCGATATCTCGAAAAGGCGTCCACCTATAGACCTAATGTCCACTCCCTCTTAAAATGCTCAGTAACACCTTTCGTTTGATACCCATATCGTACAAACATTCTAGAGTCACCCCTGGCCCACCCTATTGGCGATGTCTCGAAAAGGCCTCCACCTATAGACCTAATGCCCACTCCCTCTTAAAATGCTCAGTAACACATTTCGTTTGATACCCATATCGTACAAACATTCTAGAGTCATCCCTGGCCCACCCTAATGGCGATATCTCGAAAAGGCGTCCACCTATAGACCTAATGCCCACTCCCTCTTAAAATGCTCAGTAACACCTTTCGTTTGATACCCATATCGTACAAACATTCTAGAGTCACCCCTGGGCCACCCTAATGGCGATATCTCGAAAAGGCGTCCACCTATAGACCTAATGCCCACTCCCTCTTAAAATGCTCAGTAACAACTTTCGTTTGATACCCATATCGTACAAACATTCTAGAGTCACCTCTGGCCCACTCTAATGGCGATATCTCGAAAAGGCGTCCACCTATAGACCTAATGTCCACTCCCTCTTAAAATGCTCAGTAACACCTTTCGTTTGATACCCATATCGTACAAACATTCTAGAGTCACCCCTGGCCCACCCTATTGGCGATGTCTCGAAAAGGCCTCCACCTATAGACCTAATGCCCACTCCCTCTTAAAATGCTCAGTAACACCTTTCGTTTGATACCCATATCGTACAAACACATTCTAGCGTCACCCTGGCCCACCCTAATGGCGATATCTCGAAAAGGCGTCCACCTATAGAACTAAGGATTACTCCCTTACTCACCCATATCGTACAAACATTCTAGAGTCACCCTTGGTCCACCTTTATGGCGATATCTCGAAAAGGCGTCCACCTATAGAACTAAGGATTACTCCCTTTTAAAATACTCATTACCACCTTTCTTTTGATACCCATATCGTACAAACACATTCTAGAGTCACCCCTGGCCCACCCTAATGGCGATATCTCGAAAAGGCGTCCACCTATAGACCTAATGCCCACTCCCTCTTAAAATGCTCAGTAACACCTTTCGTTTGATACACATATCGTACAAACACATTCTAGCGTCACCCTGGCCCACCCTAATGGCGATATCTCGAAAAGGCGTTCACCTATAGAACTAAGGATTACTCCCTTTTAAAATACTCATTACCACCTTTCATTTGATACCCATATCGTACAAACACATTCTAGAGTCACCCCTGGCCCACCCTAATGGCGATATCTCGAAAAGGCGTCCACCTATAGACCTAATGCCCACTCCCTCTTAAAATGCTCAGTAACACCTTTCGTTTGATACCCATATCGTACAAACATTATAGAGTCACCCCTGGCCCACACTAATGGCGATATCTCGAAAAGACGTCCACCTATAGACCTAATGCCCACTCCCTCTTAAAATGCTCAGTAATACCTTTCGTTTGATACCCATATCGTACAAAAACATTCTAGAGTCACCCCTGGCCCACCCTAATGACGATATCTCGAAAAGGCGTCCACTTATAGACCTAATGCCCACTCCCTCTTAAAATGATCAATAACACCTTTCGTTTGATACCCACATCGTACAAACATTCTAGAGTCACCCCTGGCCCACCCTAATGGCAATATCTCGAAAAGGCGTCCACCTATAGACCTAATGCCCACTGCCTCTTAAAATGCTCAGTAACACCTTTCATTTGATTCCCATATCGTACAAACACATTCTAGAGACACCCCTGGTCTACCTTTATGGCGATATCTCGAAACGGCGTCCACCTATGGAACTAAGGATCACTCCTTTTCAAAATACTCATTAACAGCTTTCATTTGATACCCATATCGTACAAACACATTCTAGAGTCACCCCTGGTCCACCTTAATGGCGATATCTCGAAAAGGCGTCCACCGATAGACCTAAGGCCCACTCCCTCTTAAAATGCTCAGTAACACCTTTCATTTGATACCCATATCGTACAAACAAATTCTAGAGTCAGCCCTGGTCCACCTTTATGGCGATATCCCTAAATGGCGTCCATCCATAGAACTATGGCCTACTCTCTCTTAAAATACTCTTTAATACCTTCCATTTGATACACATGTTATACAACCACATTCCAGGGTTACCCTAGGTTCATTTTCCTACATGGTGATTTTCCTTATTTTGTCTCCATAGCTCTCAACTGAGTATGTAATGTTCGGTTACACCCGAACTTAGCCTTCCTTACTTGTTTAACAATAAATTTCTTCGATCCTTATACTATTATTACAAGTTACCATTTCTTAAAATTTTTGTTGTTATATCGGCCTACTGATTTTAAGATCGCGGGTTCGAATCGAGCTCAAGGCCTAACAATAATTTTTTATCATTATTATTGTTATGATAAATTTTTTCTTAATTGAAAAAATTTTTAAATTAGAATAGAAGAAAGAAAAAATTTAGACAACTGCCAAAGCTCGTTGTATAGATCCATTTCGGGAACTGCTAAATTCCTTCATCGGCAACGTTTAGGCGCCGCTGCTATAACCATTCAGCCATCACAGCGGTTTTTTGTTTGTCTTCATTAATCCTACTTCTATTCTGGTTCGTGCCAATTGATATTCACAACTCTGCGACATCTGTTGCAGAATGGATGTGAAAATTGGACTTGTTTGATGGCAATGCCGCCATAGTGTCATATTTTATTGACACTTTTTCCCCGTGCTCTGGGATGTATTAACAATTTTTGTTGTTATATCGGCCTACTGATTTTAAGATCGCGGGTTCGAATCGAGCTCAAGGCCTAACAATAATTTTTTATCATTATTATTGTTATGATAAATTTTTTCTTAATTGAAAAAATTTTTAAATTAGAATAGAAGAAAGAAAAAATTTAGACAACTGCCAAAGCTCGTTGTATAGATCCATTTCGGGAACTGCTAAATTCCTTCATCGGCAACGTTTAGGCGCCGCTGCTATAACCATTCAGCCATCACAGCGGTTTTTTGTTTGTCTTCATTAATCCTACTTCTATTCTGGTTCGTGCCAATTGATATTCACAACTCTGCGACATCTGTTGCAGAATGGATGTGAAAATTGGACTTGTTTGATGGCAATGCCGCCATAGTGTCATATTTTATTGACACTTTTTCCCCGTGCTCTGGGATGTATTAACAATTTTTGTTGTTATATCGGCCTACTGATTTTAAGATCGCGGGTTCGAATCGAGCTCAAGGCCTAACAATAATTTTTTATCATTATTATTGTTATGATAAATTTTTTCTTAATTGAAAAAATTTTTAAATTAGAATAGAAGAAAGAAAAAATTTAGACAACTGCCAAAGCTCGTTGTATAGTTCCTTTTGGGGAACTGCTAAATTCCTTCATCGGCAACGTTTAGGCGCCGCTGCTATAACCATTCAGCCATCACAGAGGTTTTTTGTTTGTCTTCATTAATCCTACTTCTATTCTGGTTCGTGCCAATTGATATTCACAACTCTGAGACATCTGTTGCAGAATGGATGTGAAAAATGGACTTGTTTGATGGCAATGCCGCCATAGTGTCATATTTTATTGACACTTTTTCCCCGTGCTCTGGGATGTATTAACAATTTTTGTTGTTATATCGGCCTACTGATTTTAAGATCGCGGGTTCGAATCGAGCTCAAGGCCTAACAATAATTTTTTATCATTATTATTGTTATGATAAATTTTTTCTTAATTGAAAAAATTTTTAAATTAGAATAGAAGAAAGAAAAAATTTTTTAGACAACTGCCAAAGCTCGTTGTATAGATCCATTTCGGGAACTGCTAAATTCCTTCATCGGCAATGTTTAGGCGCCGCTGCTATAACCATTCAGCCATCACAGCGGTTTTTTGTTTGTCTTCATTAATCCTACTTCTATTCTGGTTCGTGCCAATTGATATTCACAACTCTGCGACATCTGTTGCAGAATGGATGTGAAAATTGGACTTGTTTGATGGCAATGCCGCCATAGTGTCATATTTTATTGACACTTTTTCCCCGTGCTCTGGGATGTATTAACAATTTTTGTTGTTATATCGGTCTACTGATTTTAAGATCGCGGGTTCGAATCTAGCTCAAGGCCTAACAATAATTTTTTATCATTATTATTGTTATGATAAATTTTTTCTTAATTGAAAAAATTTTTAAATTAGAATAGAAGAAAGAAAAAATTTAGACAACTGCCAAAGCTCGTTGTATAGATCTATTTCGGGAACTGCTAAATTCCTTCATCGGCAACGTTTAGGCGCCGCTGCTATAACCATTCAGCCATCACAGCGGTTTTTTGTTTGTCTTCATTAATCCTACTTCTATTCTGGTTCGTGCCAATTGATATTCACAACTCTGCGACATCTGTTGCAGAATGGATGTGAAAATTGGACTTGTTTGATGGCAATGCCGCCATAGTGTCATATTTTATTGACACTTTTTCCCCGTGCTCTGGGATGTATTAACAATTTTTGTTGTTATATCGGCCTACTGATTTTAAGATCGCGGGTTCGAATCGAGCTCAAGGCCTAACAATAATTTTTTATCATTATTATTGTTATGATAAATTTTTTCTTAATTGAAGGAATTTAGCAGTTCCCGAAATGGATCTATACAACGAGCTTTGGCAGTTGTCTAAATTTTTTCTTTCTTCTATTCTAATTTAAAAATTTTTTCAATTAAGAAAAAATTTATCATAACAATAATAATGATAAAAAATTATTGTTAGGCCTTGAGCTCGATTCGAACCCGCGATCTTAAAATCAGTAGGCCGATATAACAACAAAAATTGTTAATACATCCCAGAGCACGGGGAAAAAGTGTCAATAAAATATGACACTATGGCTACATTGCCATCAAACAAGTCCAATTTTCACATCCATTCTGCAACAGATGTCGCAGAGTTGTGAATATCAATTGGCACGAACCAGAATAGAAGTAGGATTAATGAAGACAAACAAAAAACCGCTGTGATGGCTGAATGGTTATAGCAGCGGCGCCTAAACGTTGCCGATGAAGGAATTTAGCAGTTCCCGAAATGGATCTATACAACGAGCTTTGGCAGTTGTCTAAATTTTTTCTTTCTTCTATTCTAATTTAAAAATTTTTTCAATTAAGAAAAAATTTATCATAACAATAATAATGATAAAAAATTATTGTTAGGCCTTGAGCTCGATTCGAACCCGCGATCTTAAAATCAGTAGGCCGATATAACAACAAAAATTGTTAATACATCCCAGAGCACGGGGAAAAAGTGTCAATAAAATATGACACTATGGCGGCATTGCCATCAAACAAGTCCAATTTTCACATCCATTCTGCAACAGATGTCGCAGAGTTGTGAATATCAATTGGCACGAACCAGAATAGAAGTAGGATTAATGAAGACAAACAAAAAACCGCTGTGATGGCTGAATGGTTATAGCAGGGCGCCTAAACGTTGCCGATGAAGGAATTTAGCAGTTCCCGAAATGGATCTATACAACGAGCTTTGGCAGTTGTCTAAATTTTTTCTTTCTTCTATTCTAATTTAAAAATTTTTTCAATTAAGAAAAAATTTATCATAACAATAATAATGATAAAAAATTATTGTTAGGCCTTGAGCTCGATTCGAACCCGCGATCTTAAAATCAGTAGGCCGATATAACAACAAAAATTGTTAATACATCCCAGAGCACGGGGAAAAAGTGTCAATAAAATATGACACTATGGCGGCATTGCCATCAAACAAGTCCAATTTTCACATCCATTCTGCAACAGATGTCGCAGAGTTGTGAATATCAATTGGCACGAACCAGAATAGAAGTAGGATTAATGAAGACAAACAAAAAACCGCTGTGATGGCTGAATGGTTATAGCAGCGGCGCCTAAACGTTGCCGATGAAGGAATTTAGCAGTTCCCGAAATGGATCTATACAACGAGCTTTGGCAGTTGTCTAAATTTTTTCTTTCTTCTATTCTAATTTAAAAATTTTTTCAATTAAGAAAAAATTTATCATAACAATAATAATGATAAAAAATTATTGTTAGGCCTTGAGCTCGATTCGAACCCGCGATCTTAAAATCAGTAGGCCGATATAACAACAAAAATTGTTAATACATCCCAGAGCACGGGGAAAAAGTGTCAATAAAATATGACACTATGGCGGCATTGCCATCAAACAAGTCCAATTTTCACATCCATTCTGCAACAGATGTCGCAGAGTTGTGAATATCAATTGGCACGAACCAGAATAGAAGTAGGATTAATGAAGACAAACCAAAAACCGCTGTGATGGCTGAATGGTTATAGCAGCGGCGCCTAAACGTTGCCGATGAAGGAATTTAGCAGTTCCCGAAATGGATCTATACAACGAGCTTTGGCAGTTGTCTAAATTTTTTCTTTCTTCTATTCTAATTTAAAAATTTTTTCAATTAAGAAAAAATTTATCATAACAATAACAATGATAAAAAATTATTGTTAGGCCTTGAGCTCGATTCGAACCCGCGATCTTAAAATCAGTAGGCCGATATAACAACAAAAATTGTTAATACATCCCAGAGCACGGGGAAAAAGTGTCAATAAAATATGACACTATGGCGGCATTGCCATCAAACAAGTACAATTTTCACATCCATTCTGCAACAGATGTCGCAGAGTTGTGAATATCAATTGGCACGAACCAGAATAGAAGTAGGATTAATGAAGACAAACAAAAAACCGCTGTGATGGCTGAATGGTTATAGCAGCGGCGCCTAAACGTTGCCGATGAAGGAATTTAGCAGTTCCCGAAATGGATCTATACAACGAGCTTTGGCAGTTGTCTAAATTTTTTCTTTCTTCTATTCTAATTTAAAAATTTTTTCAATTAAGAAAACATTTATCATAACAATAATAATGATAAAAAATTATTGTTAGGCCTTGAGCTCGATTCGAACCCGCGATCTTAAAATCAGTAGGCCGATATAACAACAAAAATTGTTAATACATCCCAGAGCACGGGGAAAAAGTGTCAATAAAATATGATACTATGGCGGCATTGCCATCAAACAAGTCCAATTTTCACATCCATTCTGCAACAGATGTCGCAGAGTTGTGAATATCAATTGGCACGAACCAGAATAGAAGTAGGATTAATGAAGACAAACAAAAAACCGCTGTGATGGCTGAATGGTTATAGCAGCGGCGCCTAAACGTTGCCGATGAAGGAATTAAGCAGTTCCCGAAATGGATCTATACAACGAGCTTTGGCAGTTGTCTAAATTTTTTCTTTCTTCTATTCTAATTTAAAAATTTTTTCAATTAAGAAAAAATTTATCATAACAATAATAATGATAAAAAATTATTGTTAGGCCTTGAGCTCGATTCGAACCCGCGATCTTAAAATCAGTAGGCCGATATAACAACAAAAATTGTTAATACATCCCAGAGCACGGGGAAAAAGTGTCAATAAAATATGACACTATGGGGGCATTGCCATCAAACAAGTCCAATTTTCACATCCATTCTGCAACAGATGTCGCAGAGTTGTGAATATCAATTGGCACGAACCAGAATAGAAGTAGGATTAATGAAGACAAACAAAAAACCGCTGTGATGGCTGAATGGTTATAGCAGCGGCGCCTAAACGTTGCCGATGAAGGAATTTAGCAGTTCCCGAAATGGATCTATACAACGAGCTTTGGCAGTTGTCTAAATTTTTTCTTTCTTCTATTCTAATTTAAAAATTTTTTCAATTAAGAAAAAATTTATCATAACAATAATAATGATAAAAAATTATTGTTAGGCCTTGAGCTCGATTCGAACCCGCGATCTTAAAATCAGTAGGCCGATATAACAACAAAAATTGTTAATACATCCCAGAGCACGGGGAAAAAGTGTCAATAAAATATGACACTATGGGGGCATTGCCATCAAACAAGTCCAATTTTCACATCC
The DNA here is from genome assembly GCF_040869045.1 of Eurosta solidaginis. Taxonomy (NCBI): domain Eukaryota; kingdom Metazoa; phylum Arthropoda; class Insecta; order Diptera; family Tephritidae; genus Eurosta; species Eurosta solidaginis. The sequence continues at coordinate 187,619,190 of NC_090319.1, read as the reverse complement.
ATTCTGCAACAGATGTCGCAGAGTTGTGAATATCAATTGGCACGAACCAGAATAGAAGTAGGATTAATGAAGACAAACAAAAAACCGCTGTGATGGCTGAATGGTTATAGCAGCGGCGCCTAAACGTTGCCGATGAAGGAATTTAGCAGTTCCCGAAATGCATCTATACAACGAGCTTTGGCAGTTGTCTAAATTTTTTCTTTCTTCTATTCTAATTTAAAAATTTTTTCAATTAAGAAAAAATTTATCATAACAATAATAATGATAAAAAATTATTGTTAGGCCTTGAGCTCGATTTCTTAAAATTAAAAAAATAAATGTAACTATTCAATGAATGGTGAAAATTTAACTTAGTTTAAAGAGTCTATTTACAATTCTGATTTTATCAGGAAGTTGTAAATAATCAAAACTGATAATATATTTCATTTTCTGATAAATTTTTCTGAACGCTTACGAATTTTTCGCATCATTGTAGCAATATAACTTCCACGAATTAAACTCTCATAAGAAACAAAAAGGCTCAACAACACTTATCGCAAGTTGCTTTTATGAATGATTTTTCAATCGATCAAGACCGTACTGCCTAGATCCTTTTCCACAACTTTTTCAATAAATATCTTGTTAAATTTATTTCCTAGACGTCTATTTCTCCTCAAAAATACTTTCTTGCCAGGCTCATAGGTTTTTATTTTATTATTTTTATTCCGTCTACCTAAACCTTTCTGCTGCTCTTGACACAATCTTTCGCGTATCATTTCCAAATCTTCATTTGAACAATTATGAATAATGTCGATAGGTTTAGCGTTTGTTATAGAATGAATGGTGTTGTTGTACTTATGAGTAGCCAACAGCACCAGATCAATGGCCTCGCTCAGCTGTTGTTGTTCTCTTATGCAACGGGTTATTTCCATCAAGGTTGAATGGAATCTTTCAACCTGCCCATTACTTTGGCTAATTAACGTCGGAATACAAAATTGTTCGATCGAAAAGTTATCCCTAAGAAGAGTTTTAATTGTCATCGAATGAAAGGCTTTCTCATTGTCGGAAACAATAATTTTGGTGTTTTTAAATATTAGAAGTGTTTCTAGCAAGGCTTCCTTAATATCTAATGTAGAGCGCGATTGAATGGGTTTGACTACAGCGTATTTCGAAAACTTATCCATACAGGTTAGGAAATGTTGTTTGTCTGTAAAAAATATGTCCATGTGTAAGATCTCGCCAGGCATCTTTGGAATAGGTGTTTTGCCTATTTCGAGATTTACCGGTTTATGCTGATATTTATTTTCTAGACATATCTTACAGTTTGTAATGATAGTCTTTAACATTTTTTTGATATTTGGGAAATAATATTCTCGAGAAATTTGTTTAAAATTCTCTTGCAGACAGCGGTGTGCGCGGTTATGCTCCGCAACGACTGTTTCTAATTGATCCGTTGTTACCATGACTGGTAGTGCGGTACAGGTTCCCTTATGATGGAAGAATAAGGTCTAATGATTCGCTGGGTACGCTTGCATAGGCTCAGCTCGCCGGATGGGGTGGGGTTCACAAATCATCAACGATGTTGCCCAAAACCGCAGAAACAATAAGAAAAAATTTGTACCCGTGCGCTGTTGTTCTCGCTTCCCCTCTTGCATGTCCTCGCATAAACTCAAGGCCGGCCCTTCTGCTTCATTACCCACCCTACCGATGTCAACCAAGGTTATTGAAAGCATTTAGCTCGATACAAATCTATATACTACGAATCCATATACATCTACATTTGATATAGCAAAAAAACTCCGCATAATTTTATATATAAAAACATCCATACGCTCATGTGCATATCGCTACAACGGCTGTCTATGTTTACTTCCTAAACCATTTCTCATGACTGCATTTTTAAACACATATCCCCATATATCGCATCAATGAACATGAGCAAATGTCTACAATTGACAATAATATTACGATATTATAAAATTGTATTCCTGATTTAACTCAAAGCACTTCAAGACAGAATCGTTTCACCGCGGCCAATCTTAAACCAACTCGAATCCAATAACCACGTATAACTACCCGCCATGCGATGGCTCTGTCTTGCAAACTTTGAGCTACATTCAATACATAACATGACGGCCGTTTTGGCAATGAGCAATTCAATTCTATAAATGTATCGGTGTGTACGTGAACCGAACCCGCTCATAATGAACAACTTTCATTCGCATTAAGTTATGCCCTTGGCACGCGACGGAATGGTGACAATTATTTGTGGCTACTCAACTTCCACCATCCTCAACTAAACTGACCACTCTACCAGCCCACTACCTAAGGCGCCCTGGGAAAGTAAAACCTGTATTTGCGCACAGCACCAATCGTACTGGTCAATTATCATAACTACCTCAGATTCACCACGCTGTCGTTGCCTCACGCTGACAAACGATTGTACATGGAAGCATAAATATCATTACTACAAACATATACTTAAGAATTATGCCTACATATACGCTCAATTGCGATATCCAGTGCTTCTCTCTACCGCGCTCTGATGGTAGCGTGGACGCTCAAGCGTGGATACCTCATGCCTACCGAATTTACCATGATTTCTCTTCCGCGCCAGGAACGACTGAATATGCACCCCCACACACTGTCATTAAATATCGTTCGGCTGTACTTGTACGTAACTGCCTTTATCCAACACAACAAAATGTGAACAATTCACGTTCACTCAAAACCTGTTCTATTGTGCCTGCGGACAGTGCCGCTGGCAACGTTGTATGTACTCGGACACTCTTCTCCTGCTTTCGTTCATTGATTGCCTCCCCCCTCATGTACGAGTGGGTTTCAATCGCTCAGCGGGTGACTTCCACGCAACTATGCGTACTCAAGACTCTTAGGCTTCTGCCCGTACAGACACAGTATTTGAGCTCTTATAGATACAATAACAATACCGTGTATGACTTAACATTATGGTGTAGTACTTATCGCTTTGGTTTTCCGGCCGCTAATGCTGAGGCGCCTTCGTGCGCGCTGCGCCTGAAGGAAATGGTTCGATGTAGTGGTGGATTTGGCGCACTCGCTTATTGTTGAATGCTTGTGTGCTCTTCGCGCATATGGTGGCGCATGTTATCAATTATAATCAACTTACTGAGCCGTTTAGCGACGAGATATCTTGTTCTAATTGGAAATCATATACTTTAAAAATTTCTTTTTGGTAAAAACCCTACGTTTACTGAATGCTCTTACCTAGTTGTCCTTAGATAAATTTTCTGCTATTTTCTCCTTGTTATGATGATGAAAAGGCTGGAAGCAGAAAAATACTAACTTGGCTGCGTTGGCCACTTACCCTGGTTTGACAAATTAGGAACGGTTGCCTGATTTGTCAACCACGCATGGTTGCATTCACTCTTACAAATTTCTTTGGCTCGCTTTGCTAAAGCCCAGGTCACATCTTCCGTAAAATGGCGAGTTAATCGAGGAGATGATGGGGAGTCGATGAGCTCGAAAGACGGGAAGATGCGTTTCACTCCGCTTGCGAGTGACGGGCGCGTACCCACGACCCTATTTTAGATCTTGATGTCCTTCGCATGGAAGACTCCAATGGGAGTGCCTCTTAGATTTCCTAGCTGATACAGGCATTGACCGACTTTACTTAGAACCACCGCCCTTGTGAACTTTGGCGCCAGCTTCGCATTGAATCCTCGTGCCGCGTCGCTCTGGCGAAAACTCCGCCGGTATACTATCTGCCCTTCCACATTTGCTTTCGGTTTCGCCCGTGTGTTGTAAGCTCGCCGACCTTTTCATACGCCGAGTTCAAGTGGGCTATCACCTTTTCTCTCAGCAGTCTGAGTCTCACGTCCCTCGGCATTATTTCTGTATCTGAATCCGCGGCTTCGCCTAAGGTTCGCAATATGGGGTAGGTTTCCCCATGTTGGACCATTGTCTGACCAAAGGCAACCCTGTATGGCTCCGCTCCTATGGCTTCGTGGACGGCACTGCGCAACGCGAATGCAGGTTTTGACACCTGTTTGTCCCAGGATTTCTGGTCACCTTCATCGAGATACGATCGAATTATTGCCAGCAGTGACTTATTGACTCTCTCGGAGGCATTCGCTTGGGGCGAATACACCGCCGTTTTCATATGTCGGACGCCATAGCTTCGAAGGAAGTTTGTGAACACCTCGGATACGAACTGACGCCCGTTATCGGAATGGATGACCTCTGGCACCCAAAATATGTGAAAAACATCCGTTTCCAGATACCAAACCACTTCCTTTGCCGTGGCATTTCTCATGGGCTTCAAGAATATGAACTTGGTGAAGTGATCCAGCACCACAAACACGTAGCTGTTTCCTTCTCGAGATCGCGGATATGGTCCGCAGAAGTCCACGTATAACCGCTGGAACGCTCTCTCCGTCACCGTTTGCCCGCCCATGAGTGGCCTGCTCGTGGCGTTCGAGGCCTTGCAGCGTTTACAGATGTCGCAGCTCCCCACAAACCTTTTGACCGCGGTCACCATTCCGTGCCAGTAGTATTTGGCTCGCAATCGATGGATTGTCTTGGTCATTCCCCCATGGCCGGCAGAGGGTCCATTGTGTGTTCGCTCCAGGAGCGTCTGCCGAAGGCCCTCCGGCACCCATAATTTCCAAGTGAATTCGTCATCGTCCTCGTTTCTTCGGAAGCGGTCTCGCTTGTAGATAATGCCCTGTATCACCTTGACGTCTGGTAGTCGTTCCGCATTTGATTCCGTGACCTTGATGATATCTTGGTAACTGTCCGATTGAAATTCCTTGTCACTTAGCGATATATCCATCGACAGGTTCCCGGCTTGAATCTCGTCCATATGGATTCGGCTCAATACATCCGGCACTACATTCTTGGCCCCCTTCCGGTGTACGATCTCGAAATCAAAGCCCTGCAGCTTGAGGCTCCAGCGCGCTAGCCGGCCGGAGAGGTCCTTCTGCCCCATAAGCCATTTTTGACACATGTGGTCCGTGATGATTGTGAACGGCGTTCCATCGATGTATGGTCGAAACTTCTTCACACTGGTGGCTGCTGCCAAGCACTCCAGTTCTGTTATTGTATAATTCCTTTGGGCCGCGTTCAATTTCTGCGAAATGTAAGATATAGGTCTTTCATTCCCCTGGTCATCCAACTGAAACAGCACCGCCCCTACCCCGGTAGTAGACGCGTCGCATTGTACAAAAAACCTCTTTCCGAAGTCCGGATTGACAAGCACTTTTGGTGAGGCTAGCTCCGATTTGAGCTTTTCAAAGGCCGCTGTGGCCTCCGGTGTCATCGCAAAATCCTTCTTCCCTTTCAGGCAGTCTGTGAGCGGCGCAGTGAGGGTGGCAAAGTTAGAAATGAATCTCTATGCCAACCGGTGAGGCCTAGAAATCTTCGCAGTTGCTTTATGGTCCTCGGGACCGGAAAGTCCAACATAGCTTGCATCTTCTCCGGGTCCGTTCTCAGCTCTCCTTGACCTTGACCCCAAATACTTTATTTCTCTCTGACAAAATTTTGATTTTAGCAAATTAATGGTGAGTCCTGCCTTCGAAAGACGCTCCGCTACTTCGGCGAGATGTGATAAATGTGTATCGAAATCCGGCGAGCATATCAACAGGTCATCAATATATACGAAGACGTTCTCCCTCAGCCTGGAGGGAATGGCTTTATCCATTAGTCGGCAGAGTCGCTGACTGGCATTACACCTTAAAGTGATAGAGTGGCCTGCCGGGGACTGTGAATGCAGTCTTCTCGCACGCCTCCTTCGCTAACGGGATCTGCCAAAAGGCGTCCTTCAGGTCGACTCCCGTTATGAAGTACGTGTCCCGTAGCCGACTAAGGATGCCCTCGACATGCTGCGTCGGATATGCGTCCTTCTTTGTGCACTCGTTCAGTTTGCGCATGTCTACGCAGAGCCTGTTTTTTCCTGGTTTCTGCACGAGTACGATCGGGGAGCTCCACGCGCAGTTACTTTCCTCTATCACCCCGAGCTTCAGCATTCGGTCTATCTCCTCCTACGCGAGTTTCTGCTTCGCCGGTGACATGGGATAGTATCGCTGCTTAACCGGCGTGGTCTCATCATATACCTCGATGGTGTGCTCCATCAGGTGGGTTCGCCCCAGACCTCGCTCAGTGGATGATGGGAACAACGATTTGACATGCTCCAGTTCTGTCCTCTGTCCTGGGGTCAACTCCACCATCCCTGAGCTATCGAGGCTGATCTCCGATATTACTGACGACCATAACCCGAAGGCTTCCCAGAAATCCACTCCCAGATACAATTGCTGTTTCAGGCTGGGCACCAGGTAGAGAACCATGTTCTGTGTCCTTCCCCGCCATTTCACGTCCATCATCATTTTTCCTATTACCGACTGTCCTTTTCCGTCCGCCGTACTCAGCTGCTCATCGATCGACACAACGTCCTTTACGCTGAACTTGCTAATCGCCGGTCCCCCAAAGCAGCTGACCGATGCGCTACTATCCAGCAGTCCGCGCATCATTTTCCCTCCTATCTGAACTTCGGCGTACGGCCTTCGGTCCCCCTCGTCTCTTATGATGGTTGCTGTCACCGCTCTTCTCATTGCCCTTCGTTCCTTGTCCTGGTGTCGCAGTTTTTTGATCTTGTTATACTGCCTTCCACCTGCGTCCGCGCACCATATATTCTCGCCTCGTGGCTTGCCTCCGAATATTCTTTGCCTCGCTTCTTGGTATCGCTTTTCCCTCTCTTGCAAGGTCTCGATTGGCATTGTCCTTGTTTGGTGCTCCGATATCGGTTTAGGTTAGTCGGCTCCGAGTATGGCCTTGACTACTAATGGGTCTCCGGGATCCTCTTCTCCTGGCCTGATGTCCCGGTGCCTCCGCCAGGAGGATGGTTTCCCTGCCCACACTTTTCGCACATGACCAGTCTGGCACCTGCCTTGTCACATTTTTAACATCTTAAATCATGGAATTGAGAATCGCATCCCTGTTCGTTATGTCTTGGTCTCGTAAAATCAGAGGGCTTCCTGGGGTTGTCGTTTCTGCTGCCTACGCGCTCTCTTCTCTCGAAGGCTTCTACGGCAACAGAGCCGTCGGTGTCCTCGTGAATTTCCCCTTGTCGCAGCTCTAACTCATTAACATCCCTCGCTTGGCAAACTCGGAATCGTACTCCTCGAAGTGCTTTTCCGCCCGTCTGCACTCTGTCTTCAACTCCGCGAGTGTTGCAATTTGACAGCCAAATACAAGGTTCTTCACCTTCGGCTTCAGATTCCTGCGCATGAGATTCACCAAGCTTCGTTCCGGCAATGGAGTTTTCAGGGTTAGCGCCATTCCCCTCACGCATGCGTAAAAATCGTCGAAAGACTCGCGAAGATCCTGTTTCCTGTCATTCATCGTTTGCAGTACTTCTTCATCGCTGTCCGCCTTGCGGAAGTGGCTCAGGAGAGCCTCCCTCAAATAAAGAAACCCCTCTTTCTCCTCACCGGCCTGCTCTTCCATGTACAGCCAGAACCAATCCTGTGCGGCTCCGCTCAAAAGCAAATGGAAATTCGAGTAAAGGTCCTCCGACGAAATATCATGCCGCCTCTGCAGGGTTTCCACCCTAAATAAAAACCGTTCGATGGGGATGGACTTGCCCGTCCCATCGTATTTCAACCCCCAGTCCCTGATGACTTTAAATTTATTTTTGTTCCCATCCGTGTGTGTGTTTCTACTTTGTGGTGATGGAGTGAAGAGCCTCCTTCCGGTATATCCTGGTTGGTCCGATACCGCTTGGTCTTCCTCCTTGCGAGTGTACTCTGGCTCAGATACTGCCGAAGGACCGCTAAAATCCCGTGGAGGACCTCCCGCGTCCGCTCGTGCACCTTCGCGAGCCTCCTCAACCGTGGTGATACGCGCCCCCAGGGCCCTGACCTCCTTTCGCATACCGCTCATGGCATCGCGTATCGCTTCCGCCGTTGTGCGGTTCACGTCCAGTTGATACTGGAAAAACATTGCCTCGAATTTCTGCAACAACTCGCCCCGCACTTTGTCTAGCAAGGTCGCTTCTGGCGAAGGAGCACCAACTACCGGGGCTAACCTCTGTCTGGCCTGCGCGACCGACGTGTTTGGCTCGACTTGCCTTGAGGATGATTGCTCCTCCTCCTCCTCGCTGTCATTTGCGTTCATCCTGGATTTCCTCTTGCCCTTTCTGGTCATTATTCCAGGTGATTATAAATAAAATTGATGTTGTTGTTTCGTGGTACACGCTGTCGCGTGGTAGATTAAAAGAAATTTTCAACAGCTATCTGAACTCTCTGGCTTTTAGGGTGACCTGTCCAACATTTTCGTTATTTCTGTCCCGTGACGTCCCCCCCTGTCTTGTATAAACTGTCTCCTATCCTAGATGTCCACTGCCAAGAGGACTTGACCCTCGTCCTAGTGGGCTGGACCCGCAATCTTCCCAGAGTGAGTTACCGGGAAACTACCTCATACGAACGTGGAGTTATATCCCGTGAGTAGTAGCCGCCTCGCCGATGAGACACCCACTCCGGTACGTGATCTACCTCATGAGAACCCGACTCGTGTCTGATAATCAGTAGCCGACCCCGCTATCGAAGGATTACATTTAAAAATAATATTACAATCGGTGACACATTTGTGAGCCGCATGCGAAGCCTCACAAGCTGCCAAACCGTGACCCCCCTTATCTGTCTGTAGCTGTCCTCGCGATCGACACGCTGTGAATAAAGACAGCTATCCTATAAAGTGAATTTAGTGGTTTTAAACACGTGTATGTTACGTTATTTGGCAACTAAGTTTCACAAATGCAGTGAAATCTTTTTATCGCCTGATATAGCGATTTTTAATTTTCTAAATTTGTGGTTTTTAAAGATGGAAATACAAATTGATGAAAAAATAAATTTTTGTTGTTTTTTTTTTTACGCAAATATATTGAACCTTTTTCAGTTTTGAACACGTGTATGTTACGCAATTGTGAAGAAATTTCGCCTCAATACGACACGAAAAGGGAGTATTAACACTTAAGTCTCCCGATTTGTTAAATAAAAATTTATATTATATTTCTCACATGAAATGATTATCAGTTTTAATTATTACTCACATATGTCATTACGAAAACTGGTTGAAAAAATTTAAAGTTAATATAAATGCTTCTTATATGGAATTCCACAATATCCACAATTGTCCAAGTAAGTGTAGGCAAAAAATTGCTGATTCACTGCTCCAAATATCTCATGCGGTTGAATTGTGATCCTGGTTCTTTTGTGACCTGTCGCTTTGGTCGTCCTTCCTTATAGGAATTATTCTTGTAGAATTGGTCAGTGCGATTGACCATTTGAAACAAGTTGCGAAATATTTATTGGACAGGCCCCACACTTGGGCGCCACTTAATATTTTTAGAAAAACTCGAGCTAGACCTTCGGTTTCAATGTCAATCTTTATTCTGCCTTTTAACAAAAGTGCTTCGCTCAATCAAACCCAAGCTCGATCAAATTTCACCAACTTTTACCGCTAGGCCATGCAACTCATAATTCATTAGTTCTCTTCCAAAACAGGTTTTTAGTTAAGTGTGAGAGCGATGATGTTACTGCGCATGTCCCATCATAAAGTCGCTCTATCTTGGTCACGTAGGCAAAAGTAGTGTTGTGTAGCGTAAGCTTAGCTTAAACAAAAATGTAGCATCAGCTAAGTGTACGAAGTTAGCGAATTTGTGCGGATAGCCTTAACTTATATAATGTGCTGTCAAGGGTATTGTGCGAAAGACTGAAGCCCACCGTGAATCGGTGAATGGCGTTGAGTAACACCATCAGCTCAGTCAGAATTAGGAAGGCCCTCTGCGAGCCGTTGGAAACTAAACGAGGTTTCAGACACTGATGAGCTGCAGGAAGAAAGGGTTGAGCACGTTCGGTGTTCGTGTTCTGCGCTCGCCAGATCAAGGCTCCTGAATTAAAACATAGTTCAGGCATGTTTCTTTTGTGAATTAACCTAACGATATGTATGTATATAGAAAAATAATTTAAATAATTTTTTTTTATTTTATAGATACGCATACCATCCATCTTCCCACCTCGGTCTCGATGTATACGTTGAAAGAATTACCAACCCTGTGCGACACATTGAAAAGGATTTTCACTGTGGGATCGACCTTCCTCAGCCTGTCCGAAAATATATTGGTATGTTAAATATTATTTTGTGAACCAATATGTATCGTAAATAACTTACTAAAGCAGTAGAAAAGGGCGAAAATTTAATTAATAAATACAAATTAATTTTTTCATGTGAAATCTGCTTACTTCAGCAATTTAAAAAACATTTTCATTGGGTATGGAGATTTGTATAATGTACATATTTCATTACAGTCAGATTCATGATGTATATGTTAATACAAATACAAACACTTCGAATTCTATCTTCCTCACATTTGTCAAATTGAACCCCTCCGAAAACAAAAAATATTTTTATGCAATTGCCTTAGCCGTCCATCTGAAAAGATGAAATTCTCCAAGTGCCCGAAAAGCAAATTGTGGTACCGTATCACAAAGGAAACCCATAACTAACTGGGGCAATTCTGTATAACCCTCGCGCTGTTGATTAACGTTAAGATTATGTCACGCGAACTCTATTATTTCACATGCATTTTTTCTATTATTTCTTTCATATACTGGTATTCAAATCCACAATTAATTTATGCAAGCTCTGCTTAAATCTGTGAAATATTTGAACACCAGGGCCAGAAGACACTTGCATTTTTTGTTCAAACATGCTCCTTAAAATTATTTCCAGAATGTGATGCCGACAAGGTAAATTTAAGAGGTTTCTTCCTAGTTTCTGCTCCAAAATTACGCATGCTCCTTGGAAACGTCCCAGATTTGACGCTAACTAAATATATTCATAACAATTAATAGCAAATTTGGCCCAAAATAATTTTGCATTTACAGATTTTATGCTCATTTTAGATAAAGTACGTCTTATACCGAAAAAAAAATTTATTTCTTAAAATTTTTTTATATTGTCTTTTATGCTACTTTATTTTATGATTTCTTATTTTATTTTATTATATATTCTTTTATTTCAACTTAGTTTATTATTATTTAAATGCAACTCACTGAATCGGAAATTTCACCTTGTTGGTATATTAAACGAAAAAAAAACTTCCAAAAATGTTTTGGTTGTAGGTCAAAACAGCAACCGGCATCATAGCGACTTTTTGCTATTTCAAAACTATAAACGCTTGCAGCTGCCACTTGCCTGAATATTTTTCTAGCAAAAAAAAAATAATAATAAAGCAAATATACCAAAATATTCGGGGACATTTACTACTTCCTAAAATATAAAGTCATACATATTTTTCATATTTGAAATTATATTGAACTTTATATTTTATGACACACATTTTTTTTTTAAATTAATTTTATTTCTGCTACTATATGTATTTTGGCAAATCAATTTTATATTTTTTGATTTATTTTCATTTAATTTTGTATTTTGATTTAAATTCAATATGCTTGATAAGTTTTTATATAATAAATACATCTCCCGTTTCGAAGAAGATTTAAAGCAAAATCCCAAGGCCTTTTGGAACTTTGTCCGTACAAAAAAAGGTTGCTCCAATATTCCAACCTCTGTCAATTTTAATGGCATTAGTTCAAACAGTTTAGTGGAAACAGTGAACCTTTTTGCTGATTTTTTCAAATCTAATTTTGTTGTTGACTCTAATATTTCTGATGTTAGGGTTGGTTCTGATACAGCTAATTCCTTGGACTTTGGCTCATTATTGGTATCGGAATCAGATATTATTATTGGCATCTCGTCCCTACAATCTTCTTTAAAAAAAGATATTGATGGGCTGTCTTCTTTTTTGGTTAAAAAATGTAGTAGTTCGCTATGCGTGCCGTTGTGCCATATCTTTAATGTGTCATTGTCCACTGGCGTTTTCATTGATCGATGGAAATTGGCTTCTATTACTCCAATCTTCAAGTCTGGAAATAAGAGCGAGGTAGCAAACTACAGGCCAATCTCTAAACTATCAACCTGTTCAAAACTGTTTGAGAAAGTAGTAAAGGAGAATTTGGCTTTTGCTATTAAAGGAATAATAGATCCATGTCAGCATGGGTTTGTTGCGTGTCGTTCAACAGTGACAAACTTAGCTGTTTTTTCGTAATACTGTGTTTCTGCTTTTAAGGATGGGTATCAAGTTGATACTATATATACAGATTTCTCTAAGGCGTTTGATACAGTGTCCCACAAGATACTTCTTCAGAAACTTGAGTACATTGGTTTCCATTCAGCTTTTCTGTCATGGTTAAAGTCATACCTGACAAACCGAATTTTATTTGTTGAAATCGAGAATATGAGGTCGTATGAGTTCTTGGCAACCTCTGGGGTGCCACAAGGTAGTATTCTCGGTCCAATCTTATTTGTTATCTTCATTAATGACGTCGGCTTATATTCAATGCATTCAAATTATTTACTTTGTGCTGATGATTTAAAACTGTTTAGGCGTATCACCACTGTATCTGATGCATTGCTCCTACAGAGAGATTTAGATACTCTTAATGTGTGGGCTTTTAATAATCATCTGAGACTTAACAGTAGCAAATGTTGGCATATAACGTTTTCTAGATCTACAAGTGCGCTTACGTCAACATACTATATCGCTAATACATATCTTGCCTCGGTCAAAGAATTTCGTGATCTTGGTGTCATTTTCGACTCTTCGTTCACTTTCGTTAACCATGTTAACTATCTTATACCAAAAGCGTATGCTAATTTAGCTTTTTTACGGCGTTATGCGAAGGATTTTAAGGACCAATACACTAGGAGTATATTGTATAATTCATTAGTGCGATCTAAATTAGAGTACGCCTCTATCATATGGAATCCCATTTACAGCACATACTCTGCTAGAATTGAAAGGGTTCAACGTAAATTCATTCGATTCGCCCTCCTACCCCTTCATTTTGTTAATCCCCTACCACCTTATATAAACAGGTGCATGCTTATAAATGTTATGCCACTGCATGTCAGACGCTCAGTACAACATTTAATGTTTATTTACGATATTATCTCTGGTACTATTGATTGCTCAGCTCTGTTGGAGCAGTTAAATTTTCTAGTTCCTAGTAGATCTCTACGCTCTCATAATATATTCTACGGTGAAGTTCTGAGAACCAATTACCTTAGCTTTGCCCCTCTCACAAGAGGTCTCGAAGAGTTTAATAAAATTCCCAGAATGCTAAATCTTGACTTTGCAATGCCCAGGCCTTTGTTTAAGTTACGGATTGAGTCTTACTATCGAGAAAATTTATCTCATCCTTGAATTAATTAATTTTAGTTGCTTAGTTTTAAGTTAATTTGCAAACTTGTAAATCTAGTCAGTAAGGTTTCTGCCATTGACTCAATAAATATGAATGTGAATATGAATAAGAATATGAATAAATTTATTTAATTTCATGAATTTGTTTTTTTTATTTGATTTTATTTTTACTTAATTTTGTATTTTCTTACATATTTTTATTTCCTTACTGCTTAGGTTGTATATTACCCCACTATCTATATATTAATACGCTATCAAATTTCCCATACAATCAATGCCAGGCTGTTTTGCATACTTACCCTGCCAACCAAAACTGTGTAAAAAGCCGTATAATGCACACGTAAAAAAGTGGCTAAAAAAATGGATAATTTTGTATAGACAGTGTGCGGATTTTATCCACTTTCCCCTTGAACGAGTCGTATAAGTGTGATCGCGCATCGTTCTCACACTTATACCAAAGTGCCATACAGAAAAATGCAGAGTTGCTCCTCTCTAACTGAAAATTTCCCATAACACATGGTTGCCTATTTGTAGGGATGCCATATCGGAAAAATTTCATGTCTAGAAAATACCCAAAATATTTACCAAAATACCCAAAAGTCCTTCTAAAATACCTAAAAAAAACTCCAAAATACCCAAAAAATCTCCAAACTTTTCTTTTTTCATTTTTAATGAAAGCGTTTATTTAATAATATAAAAATTCATTTAAAATTGTTCTAAAGGCCATTTTATCATAAAATGTTATGAATACATCTGTCAAAAGGACTTTTACATTAAATTTGTCTTTATCGCACAGATAAATTTTAAGATAAAGCTGTCTTAAAGTTATTAAATAGCATAAATAATAATTATTTGTAATCAAATTTTTTTAAGTATTTACTAAACTATAATATTTTTTATATAAATTAAAAAAGAAATACAAATAACATTGAAATAAAATAATTTTGAGTAACAGCGTAATATTCGGATTTTTGACATTAAAATGACATTTGTTTATTTATCAAAGTAATTAAATCGATAATTGATAAAATATCAAAGCTGATTAGGTCGAGCTTCTCAAAGGGCAATTCCATTAAAAACCAATTAATCGATAAGCTGAATTTTTCAAATCAATTAAAACTAAGGATTATTGTGATAAGTATCTTGTTAATTATATTATTTAATAAAGGAACTATTAGCTTTTTAATCACTCGATTCATTAAACTTTGATATTTATCAAAGAGCCAGTCAGTTCTTTTTAACAAAAGGCCACAATGAATGAAAAAAACTTGTATAACTTTGCAAACATTTTCTTGCTACAGAGAAGTTCTTCTAAATTATAAAAAATGTTTGTTTTTTTCGATCGACAGTACTACCAAAAGTACAATAATTTAATTATCTTTCTTTTGTTATATGCTTAAACTTGAAACTCGTTTGCAAGGAGTGAAAAACATACACTTTTCTTACAACTTTACAAAATTTCACCAAGTTTTCTCTAGCTATATACATGTATCTCTTATTTTCCAAAAATTTAAAAAAATCGGATATAGGTTTAAACGATAGTAGTCCGGAAAGAAAAGTAATCATTTTACCTTTCTTTTGATATATACTAGCATTTATTACTCGTTTACAATGAGTGAAAAATGTTCACTTTCGTTACAACTTTACACAATTTCTCAACATTTTCTCTAGTTACATATATGTAAATTTGAAAAAATTTTCAGAAATAGTTTATTAATTTTCACGATATTAGTATCGAAAGAAAAGCAATCAAATTACCTTTTTGATATATACTAGCATTTATTACTCGTTTACAGTGAGTGAAAAATATTTACTTTCGTTACAACTGTATGAAATTTCTCAACATTTTCTCTAGCTACATATATGTGTCTATACATTTGAAAAAAACTTCAGAAATAGTTTATCAATTTTTGATTATGAAAAACACTTGTATAACTTTGCAAAAAATTTTCTTACTACAGAGAATTTTTTCTAAAATATAAAAAATTTTGGTTTTTTTTATTCTATCGGCAGTACTACCAAAAGTACAATAATTTAATTATCTTTCTTTTGTTGTATGCTTAACCCTCCGATGAGTGACAATTCTGAACTTCACTGCCGTGTGAAAAGGTCCCTACGGACCTTTTTTTGTAAATCATGTTTTTTTCATATAAAAATTTTTTTTTGATTTTTTTTTTGTTTTTATTGTTTATAATTAAATTCTACATACAAAAATAATTTTTTCAATTTTTAAAATTTTTTATTTTTTTGTTTGATTTTTCTTAAGACTATTATAAAAAAGTTTAAAAATTATTTTTTTTGAGCGTGTACTTCTTGTCCCCCGCCCTGTGCGCGAGTGTTGCAGCAATGTAAAAGTGTGCTATGTTCTCCGCAAACAGCGTTGCCGCAGCCGAAGCAGTATGTCCGCGTTTTACGCTGCCGCCCGTACTCAGAACGGCAAAGGCGACATGACACGGTAATACCTGAAATGAAAGAAAAAAATAAAAAACAAATAAATATATATTCTATTCTTGAATTTGAAGATCGAAAGAAAACAATCAAATTATATTTTTGATATATGCTAGCATTTATTACTCGTTTACAGTGAGTGAAAAATATTTACTTTCGTTACAACTGTATGAAATTTTTCAAAATTTTCTCTAGCTACATATACGTGTCTATAAATTTGAAAAAAATTTCAGAAATAGTTTATCAATTTTAACAATAGTAGTATCGAAAGAAAAGTTATCAAATTACCTTTCTTTTGCTATATACTAGCATTTATTACTCATTTACAAT
Source organism: Eurosta solidaginis (assembly GCF_040869045.1). Classification (NCBI taxonomy): domain Eukaryota; kingdom Metazoa; phylum Arthropoda; class Insecta; order Diptera; family Tephritidae; genus Eurosta; species Eurosta solidaginis. The sequence continues at coordinate 187,603,136 of NC_090319.1, read as the reverse complement.
GTGTGAAAAATATTCACTTTCTTTACAACTTTGCAAAGTTTCTTAACATTATTTGTAGCTATATAAGTTGAACTAATATGCAAAAAAAAAAAAAGATTTTCTCCGTTGCCAGCAGATCAATATCAGCGGAAGTGGTTGTCATGATGTCCTTATGGTCCGAAAGATATGTTTGATATTGGAAAAATGGAAAAAATAAAAGTCAAAATTAGTTATAGATTCAATATAACTTTCAGACACAGGCTTTATTTACCTTTTCTAAAGTTCTGCTTCCTGAAGCTATGGTTACAGGAAGAAAGGTTTAAGTGAAGAAAGGTTTAAGTATTTGATTGCTAAAAAGAAAAAAAGAAAAATAAAAGTTAAAATTAGAAATCAACTCAACAAAATTATCTAAGTCTGAATCTTCCTTTTTTAGAGCGTTAACGAAAGACACTAGTGCTGAGTAGAATATTTGCATTGTTGAAATAAGATTAAAACCCAAAAGTATTTATTGATTCAACACAATTTTTAAAAACTTGATCTTCCCTTTTTTTAGAGCTTTGGTTAAATAATAGCTTTTTGAATTTTGCCAGTCAATTGCTGAGAAAAAAGAAAAAGAAAATTCAAAGTTTGTAAAAAATTCAAAATAATTTTGTACGACTTCATCTTCCCTTTTTAGAGTTTAATCAAAATAGCTAAGTGTTAATTTGCTTATTCTACACATTAGAAGCGTAAACCCAGGTTTAAAAGTTATAAAAATTAAGTATTAAAATATATTTAACGTTTCTTTTCTCAAAGTTCTAAACTTTTTCTGCCCGCTTAAAAAAAAATTTCAATTGAAAAGCAAAAACAAATTAAACAATTAATTTAGAAAATGTTAGTTCTAAAGTAGAATATACATATGTGTAAATAATTTTAAAAATACATTAGAACTTTTTACATAACTATTATATTTTGTTAATTCATATAATATTTTATTAAAAATATATTAAAACTAATTATATGCAAAGAAATAAATAATAAAGCAATGCGGGTTAATTATGTACGAAATAAAAAGGAAACGGAGACTTAAATATTAAAAGGAAATGGTGAAATATATCTACAAACTACTTTTTACAACGGCAGTCTTAACTATATATAACCTATGCAAATTTATAAAATAAATTATATAATAACGGAATTAAAATAAATCTAGGACCTACAGGTATAGAATAATACTTAAGGACTAAATCTTCTTTGTTTATAATATGTATGTCCTCATCTATAAGTTGAGCTACAAAAATACCTAATCCACATGAGGACACAAGGGGCTCTATAAAAACGTTTCCAACTTTTTTTAAAACACGAACTACGACTCTATTTTCGTTTTGTTGGTCAACAATCTCTATAGAACCCAATGTACTACTTAAGAAGAAACTGTCCTTATCTTTCTTAAAATTTTTAAAAACTTTACTACTATCACAAATTGAACCAAACCTCTATCTGGATTTATCTGGCTCAAATGGTTGTTGTTCCATTTACATGCAAAATTATTTATCTGGCTCAGGATCTTTGCGACGGGATAATGGCTATTGCCTATCTGTTTCCCAAATTTCATCAAAAGCCGCGTAACCGTTCCTGCGTGACTGAGTCACAAAGACAAACGTCTGGACATCCAAACACCATAAAATCTTCCTGAACTTTGCCAGGTGCCTGGCACTGAGCTCGTTATGGTGTATACCATTAGGCATATATGTATGTCCAAGCGCATGCAATTATATATTTTATGATGACTCCATAAAATCTTCCTGAACTTTGTCAGGGGCCTGGCACTGAACTCGTTTCGATATACACTATTATGCATATATGTCCAAGCCGTACACATATCTATATATTTTATGATGACTGTTGAAGCAGATTAATTCAATTTGTATTTCTTTGATCAACGGCTGTACCACTGTGCCAGTGTTTTAGGCATACATATCTACATACATAAAGCACATCATGCGACGGCCGCCTGGGTGCTTACCTTACTTATGTATATGCATATTTACATACATATTTACAATAATAATTACTAAGTGATTTGTAAGTTATACTATTTTCACACAGAAACTTAATGATCTCATTTCACCTGCTAATGAAATCGTAAATTTTTTGCTTTCACACAGAAGTAACTGCTCGATTAGTATGAAGGATGAGACAGACAATCATGGCGGAACGATACAAGGTGGGAGCATGTTGACATACCTACAAACAAAAAAAATTCCATGTACTTGTAAATTCGATGCACAAATGTCAAAATCGTACTGCGCCGGTAGTTGATGTATCAAATCAAATAAAAAAGGTTATAATCAGCTGTTCGATGCGGCCACCTTGTATCGTTCCGCCATGTAGACAATGACATTTGCTTTGAAAACTAAGACACGGAAACGGAAGCGGAACGCTGCCAACAGAGTTGCATTGTGCTTTTGATTTCATTAGGCATTCGATTAGCTACTAATGAAATAATAATAGATTCGAATTTTGTAGGGAAGATTGAGCTCAATAAGCGTCTTAATGTAGAAAATTGCCTTTATTATTCAATAAGCCGTCTGTGTGAAATTAGTATTAGGCTTTTGTCCATGGATATACAAAGGTACACATAAGAACATTTCTCAACCTGAAAATAACTGCATTCTAATGTAAATTGTTATTACTATTTTTTCACTCAACATCATTCGATGTCAATTAACTGGACTTTTCCAATATATTTTAGGCTTATAAATTTCTTTCGCAATATGTGACATTCAGTAGTAATAAATTTGTGAAACAAACCATTTGGGGTTTTATTATACCAGGCTCATTAAATTGAGTTCATACATTTGGCGACCGTGACAGGACATATACCTGGCAAAAGGTTAAGTCCTGAGTTCGTTTATTCGGTTGAATTAAATTTCGTATTATTTTGAACAAGTGTTTAAAGTACAATTATAGCGCTTTTTAAAATACCATTCGAGGTAATTAAATCGAAAGCGTCACCGCTGATTCTATTATCGTTGGAACAGCATTAATAACTACACAGTATCGTTTGGATTCGTCAACCATTTCATAATTAGCTACATCTGTGTACTAGTAAAATGAGCAAGGGAAAATTGGACAAGCCAGAAGAGCAGTTACCGGCACTGCTTCAACAACGCGCCACTATGGAAAGAAATTTAAAGAGCATTGCCGCCAAAATCAATCAGGAGAAGCAGGGTGATCTTGCAGTCGTTGAATGCCAAGCAGATATTTTGGAGGCATATTTTCAACAAATTTGCAAGCAACAATCGCAAATAGAGAAATATGATCCAGAAGACGAGACTCGCTCGGAAATTGAAGATTTTTTTCATCGCTGCAAAGGCAACTGTAATAAAACGTATAGGTAAGAGTACGAAGGAGAAAGTTGTTGACTCCACTGTAGCCAAGGTTTCAAATTGCTCTAATATATTGCACCAAAATCGTTTACCCCCATTAAAATTACCGAAGTTTGATGGAAAATACGGTGAATATAAACGATAGATTACTTAATTTAACAATCTAGTTCATGATGATAAATCTATACCAACAATTGACAAGTTTAACTACTTATTGAGTTCTTTGTCAGGCAACGCATTGAATGTAGTCGCACCTTTCCAAGTATCGGAGGATAACTATGAAACTGTGCTCAAAGCCCTTGCGAAGCGATACGACAAAAGAGTATTAATATTTTTAGAGCACATATCTAGTTTGTTCAATATTCCAACCATTCCTAAGTCGGATCCATCAGCTCTTCGCACATTGTTAGACACAGTTTCTGCTCTCCGAGGTTCATTGTTATCTTTGGGCTCCGAAGAAAATGTGATGAATGCTATTATCATTCACCTAGTTCTATCAAAGGTATACCTTCAGTAAAAATTGAGTTATGACAGGAAGCAAGACTACGAAAAGTTACCTTCCTGGGAGTTCTGTTACGACACATTAAGTCGACATTGCCAATTTCTTGAAAGTAACATCAATCCGCAACAAGAAAAGAGCAAAGGTGCAAATAATAAGCAATCATCAAACTCTTTCGTCACTACACAGAGCAAATCAGCATCATTTTGTTGCAAATGTCAGTCAGCAGATCATTATTTAGCCATTTGTCCACAGTTCTTGTCGCTATATGTAAGTGATAGGTATAAATTTGCCAAGCAACTAAATCTTTGTCTCAACTGCCTTCGTAAAGGCCACATGATCTCAAAATGCCCTTCAAAATCAAAATGCCGTGTATGCTAAAATTCTCATCATACCATTTGCATCGTGTTACTTCGGGGGATAACAATAGACAGCGAAATGCTGACACAAACTCTATGCAACCACCACTTTTGTCGTTAGTTTCACATAGTTCGCGACGTGCCTTTATTCCTACAGCTCTAGTGTTAATCACGGATAAATATGGGGCATTCAAACAGCACGAGCTCTTCTTAATTCATGCTCCGAAATTAATTTCATAACTGAGGAGCTGGCTAAAAGACTTCAACTTGGGTTCCAGCGAAGTAATGAAGAAATTTGTGGCATTGCGGATGTTCGTACCAATTTGAGGTTTTCAGTGAAAGCCGTGATAAAATCTAGATTCTCTAGTTATGAATTCACTTCAGACCTTGCCGTCACAAAAAGAATTTCGCTTCACCAACCAGATCATTGCTTGGACACAACCAACTGGAACTTAACAAAAGGGATTAAACTGGCTGATCCGCTCTTTTTTAGACCACAAAAAATCGATTTGTTGTTAGGCGCGCAAATATTCTTTGACATTATCTCTGAAAACAGCTTAAGTCTCAGTGAAAACTCCCCGCGTCTGATCAATACCACATTGTGCTGGATTGTTGGTGGAAAACTCGATAACAACGTTAAATCAAGTCCATACAATTGCAATGTCGTGAGGAGTTGTGGTCTCGATACAATTTTGAAGAAATTCTGGGAGCTCGAAGATTTCGCATATGGCCAGGTTACACCTCACACATATACACCCGAGGAACAAGAATGTGAAAATCATTTCAAAGAGAACTTAAAGGTACTAGAAAATGGTCGCATTCAAGTTTCATTGCCATTTAAACAGTCTCCAAATTTACTTGGAGAATCTATCGAGTTTGCTAAGCGCCGTTTTCTCCAACTCGAACGTCGTCTCGAACGCGATTCTACATTAAAAAAAATGTACACATCTTTCATGCAAGAATACTTGGATCTTGGACACATGAGCCCAATCCACAATTTGGATGTGACTTTATCACATTACGTAATCCCACACCACTGCGTAGTTCGGCCAGAGAGTTCAACAACGAAGTTACGTGTGGTATTCGATGCGTCCGCTAAAACTACAGCTCGTTGCTCCCTCAACGATTTAGTTATGGTTGGGCGCACAGTTCAGCAAAATCTTATATTAACATTATTAGCATTTCGATTGCATCGTTACGGCCTTACCGCAGATATTTGTAAAATGTATCGTCAGTTTTTTATACAATCAAAAGATCGCAATTATCAATTAATTTACTGGAGAACATCTGTAAATGAGCCTCTAAGTCTTTTTCAGCTGAATACAGTGACATATGGCATGGCATGCGCACCATTTTTGGCCATCAGGTGCCTATATTTCATTGGTGATCTTTACAAAGAACAATTTCCTCTTGGATCCGCAACTATTCAGGAAGATATGTATATAGACGATCTTTTGACGGGCGCAGATAACATCAGGGATCTACAGATAAAGGCTATAGAAACAACTAAGTTGTTAGCAAAATCAGGTTTGCAGTTGGCCAAATGGAAATCTAATCATCGCGAGTGGCAATCCGACTGTGAAGAGTTCCAAATAAGACTCGAAGAGCTGGACGTGACTAAGGCTCTGGGCATGTCATGAAAACCACCGGATGATGTTTTCTGTTTTAAATATAACTTTCCAGTCATAGAGTATCCAACGAAACGGTCTGTAATTTCTACAGTTGCCCGTTTGTATGACATATTAGGTTTGGTAAGTCCAGTGACAGTTCGCTGTAAAATCTTCGTTCCAGATCTTTGGATACGTCGCATTGGCTGGGACGAGCCACTACCCAATGAGCTTATCACTTAATGGAAGCTAATCGAGGAAGACTTGCAACATTTGAACCACATTGAAGTACAATCCGCTTTGACTTATAAATGTGATGTAAATGGGTTTGCAGATGCATCTCAGCGTGCGTATAGCTGTTGTATTTATCTTCGCACAAATATAAACGGCCAACTTACCACAACGTTGTTGATATCAAAATCAAAGGTGGCTCCACTAAAGGCAGTCTCACTTCCCCGCTTAGAGTTCTGCGCAGTTGTTTTACTGTGTTCAACATGGAAAAAAATTAAATTTAAACTATCTCAATATATTAAAGGTATCCACTTTTGGACCGATTCAACCATAGTTTTACAATGGATCAAGATGCATTCATCCACTCTTAACTGCTTCGTTGCCAATCGAGTTGCGGAGCTGCAGGACAATTCAGTAGGCATCAATTGGAAATATGTACCAACCAAACAAAAAAGACATTGTATCACGTGGTTGTATGGCACGTGACCTATTGAATACAATATGGTTTAAGGGACCGAAATTTCTCTCTTGCGACTCAGAATAATGGCCCAAAGAGCCAACAAAGATATCTCTCAGTAACCTCGAATTAGAACAGAGGAAACATCTTACTCTCAATTGCAGCATAGGTTTCAGTAATGATAACATCATTGAAGGTGTCATTGCAAGATATTCATCGTACCGGCGCATATTGAGGGTGATGACATTCATGCTGAGGCCGTTCAACAAAATTCCGCCTAGCAAAAATTCATCACAAAATTATGCATTCATATCACCATATAAACTACAGCAGACGTTTTTATACATAGTTTCATCTATTCAGCACTCACACTATGCCCATGAAATAAAGTTGATCAAGGAAGGCAAGACACTAAAGCCTGAACTACAGAAGCTGTCCCCGTTTTTGGTCGAGACGCCGTTGCAAGTTTCAACTAAGTTAGTTCTACGGGTTGGAGGAAGACTCAATCAAGCACCAATCGAATACAATGCAAAGTTTCCTGCCGGAGAAGCAGGGTGATCTTGCAGTCGTTGAATGCCAAGCAGATATTTTGGAGGCATATTTTCAACAAATTTGCAAGCTACAATCGCAGATAGAGAAATATGATCCAGAAGACGAGACTCGCTCGGAAATTGAAGATTTTTTTCATCGCTGCAAAGGCAACTGTAATAAAACGTATAGGTAAGAGTACGAAGGAGAAAGTTGTTGACTCCACTGTAGCCAATGTTTCAAATTGCTCTAATATATTGCACCAAAATCGTTTACCCCCATTAAAATTACCGAAGTTTGATGGAAAATACGGTGAATATAAACGATAGATTACTTAATTTAACAATCTAGTTCATGATGATAAATCTATACCAACAATTGACAAGTTTAACTACTTATTGAGTTCTTTGTCAGGCAACGCATTGAATGTAGTCGCACCTTTCCAAGTATCGGAGGATAACTATGAAACTGTGCTCAAAGCCCTTGCGGAGCGATACGACAAAAGAGTATTAATATTTTTAGAGCACATATCTAGTTTGTTCAATATTCCAACCATTCCTAAGTCGGATCCATCAGCTCTTCGCACATTGTTAGACACAGTTTCTGCTCTCCGAGGTTCATTGTTATCTTTGGGCTCCGAAGAAAATGTGATGAATGCTATTATCATTCACCTAGTTCTATCAAAGGTATACCTTCAGTGAAAATTGAGCTATGACAGTAAGCAAGACTACGAAAAGTTACCTTCCTGGGAGTTCTGTTACGACACATTAAGCCGACATTGCCAATTTCTTGAAAGTAACATCAAACCGCAACAAGAAAAGAGCAAACGTGCAAATAATAAGCAATCATCAAACTCTTTCGTCACTACACAGAGCAAATCAGCATCATTTTGTTGCAAATGTCAGTCAGCAGATCATTATTTAGCCATTTGTCCACAGTTCTTGTCGCTATCTGTAAGTGATAGGTATAAATTTGCCAAGCAACTAAATCTTTGTCTCAACTGCCTTCGTAAAGGCCACATGATCTCAAAATGCCCTTCAAAATCAAAATGCCGTGTATGCGAAAATTCTCATCATACCATTTGCATCGTGTTACTTCGGGGGATAACAATAGACAGCGAAATGCTGACACAAACTCTATGCAACCACCACTTTTGTCGTTAGTTTCACATAGTTCGCGACGTGCCTTTATTCCTACAGCTCTAGTGTTAATCACGGATAAATATGGGGGCATTCAAACAGCACGAGCTCTTCTTAATTCATGCTCCGAAATTAATTTCATAACTGAGGAGCTGGCTAAAAGGCTTCAACTTGGGTTCCAGCGAAGTAATGAAGAAATTTGTGGCATTGCGGATGTTCGTACCAATTTGAGGTTTTCAGTGAAAGCCGTGATAAAATCTAGATTCTCTAGTTATGAATTCACTTCAGACCTTGCCGTCACAAATAGAATTTGCTTCACCAACCAGATCATTGCTTGGACACAACCAACTGGAACTTACCAAAAGGCATTAAACTGGCTGATCCGCTCTTTTTTAGACCACAAAAAATCGATTTGTTCTTAGGCGCGCAAATATTCTTTGACATTATCTCTGAAAACAGCTTAAGTCTCGGTGAAAACACCCCGCGTCTGATCAATACCACATTGTGCTGGATTGTTGGTGGAAAACTCGATAACAACGTTAAATCAAGTCCATACAATTGCAATGTCGTGAGGAGTTGTGGTCTCGATACAATTTTGAAGAAATTCTGGGAGCTCGAAGATTTCGCATATGGCCAGGTTACACCTCACACATATACACCCGAGGAAAAAGAATGTGAAAATCATTTCAAAGAGAACTTAAAGGTACTAGAAAATGGTCGCATACAAGTTTCATTGCCATGTAAACAGTCTCCAAATTTACTTGGAGAATCTATCGAGTTTGCTAAGCGCCGTTTTCTCCAACTCGAACGTCGTCTCGAACGCGATTCTACATTAAAAAAAATGTACACATCTTTCATGCAAGAATACTTGGATCTTGGACACATGAGCCCAATCCACAATTTGGATGTGACTTTATCATATTACGTAATCCCACACCACTGCGTAGTTCGGCCAGAGAGTTCAACAACGAAGTTACGTGTGGTATTCGATGCGTCCGCTAAAACTACAGCTCGTTGCTCCCTCAACGATTTAGTTATGGTTGGGCCCACAGTTCAGCAAAATCTTATATTAACATTATTAGCATTTCGATTGCATCGTTACGGCCTTACCGCAGATATTTGTAAAATGTATCGTCAGTTTTTTATACAATCAAAAGATCGTAATTATCAATTAATTTACTGGAGAACATCTGTAAATGAGCCTCTAAGTCTTTTTCAGCTGAATACAGTGACATATGGCATGGCATGCGCACCATTTTTGGCCATTAGGTGCCTATATTTCATTGGTGATCTTTACAAAGAACAATTTCCTCTTAGTTCCGCAACTATTCAGGAAGATATGTATATAGACGATCTTTTGACGGGCGCAGATAACATCAGGGATCTACAGATAAAGGCTATAGAAACAACTAAGTTGTTAGCAGAATCAGGTTTGCAGTTGGCCAAATGGAAATCTAATCATCGCGAGTGGCAATCAGACTGTGAAGAGTTCCAAATAAGACTCGAAGAGCTGGACGTGACTAAGGCTCTGGGCATGTCATGAAAACCACCGGATGATGTTTTCTGTTTTAAATATAACTTTCCAGTCATAGAGTATCCAACGAAACGGTCTGTAATTTCTACAGTTGCCCGTTTGTATGACATATTATGTTTGGTAAGTCCAGTGACAGTTCGCTGTAAAATCTTCGTTCCAGATCTTTGGATACGTCGCATTGGCTGGGACGAGCCACTACCCAATGAGCTTATCACTTAATGGAAGCTAATCGAGGAAGACTTGCAACATTTGAACCACATTGAAGTACAATCCGCTTTGACTTATAAATGTGATGTAAATGGGTTTGCAGATGCATCTCAGCGTGCGTATAGCTGTTGTATTTATCTTCGCACAAATATAAACGGCCAACTTGCCACAACGTTGTTGATATCAAAATCAAAGGTGGCTCCACTAAAGGCAGTCTCACTTCCCCGCTTAGAGTTGTGCGTAGTTGTTTTACTGTGTTCAACATGGAAAAAAATTAAATTTAAACTATCTCAATATATTAAAGGTATCCACTTTTGGACCGATTCAACCATAGTTTTACAATGGATCAAGATGCATTCATCCACTCTTAACTGCTTCGTTGCCAATCGAGTTGCGGAGCTGCAGGACAATTCAGTAGGCATCAATTGGAAATATGTACCAACCAAACAAAATCCGGCAGACATTGTATCACGTGGTTGTATGGCACGTGACCTATTGAATACAATATGGTTTAAGGGACCGAAATTTCTCTCTTGCGACTCAGAATAATGGCCCAAAGAGCCAACAAAGATATCTCTCAGTAACCTCGAATTAGAACAGAGGAAACATCTTACTCTCAATTGCAGCATAGGTTTCAGTAATGATAACATCATTGAAGGTGTCATTGCAAGATATTCATCGTACCGGCGCATATTGAGGGTGATGACATTCATACTGAGGCCGTTCAACAAAATTCCGCCTAGCAAAAATTCATCACAAAATTATGCATTCATATCACCATATAAACTACAGCAGACGTTTTTATACATAGTTTCATCTATTCAGCACTCACACTATGCCCATGAAATAAAGTTGATCAAGGAAGGCAAGACACTAAAGCCTGAACTACAGAAGCTGTCCCCGTTTTTGGTCGAGACGCCGTTGAAAGTTTCAACTAAGTTAGTTCTACGGGTTGGAGGAAGACTCAATCAAGCACCAATCGAATACAATGCAAAGTTTCCTGCCTTATTGCCAAAACATCATAAATTTACGCGCAAATTTGCAGAGTACTTGCATCTAATGAACAAGCATGCAGGGCCCAAGGTGTTAATGGGAATTATGCGTTCCCAAATTTGGGTAATAAATGCACGCGAATTGGTCCGAAGGGTGGGTGGGGCCGTGTGTAGAAGTCCACGAAAGTCGGGAAAGCTTCTGACCGCCATTCACCTGGGAATGGCCACAGCGATTCTTTTGCATGCGGTCAAGCAGCTCACTACTGCCGGTCGCTTGCGGCCAAGTATCCTCTGGGTAGCCGCTAAACATCCGTTTATCGGTGAGCTAATGTGAGAAGGCGACAACCTGACATAATCGAATTAAGGGCTAGCCGGGGAAGTTCTCATCGGCAGCGTCTGTACACCTCTAGGTGCGGCTGCAAGCGCGCGTCTGTCTTGGAGCAAGCGGCTCGATATATAAACGTGCCAAGTAATATTTTCACCCCCGCTAGCGGGTTGTGCGCTGGGCTTGGGACCCGCCACGTAAACCCATACTCCAATGAAATATAACAACAAGTCTCGGATAAATATACTCTCTATTGATGACGACCATGGCAAACGTTTGAAGCACAATGAATTGATGGCATGCACCTGGAACGTCCGCTCCCTGAATGGGATTGGTGCAGATGCCCGGCTGGTTGATGTCCTCATCAAAGCAAAATCTGACATCACCGCCATCCAAGAAATGCGTTGGACGAAGCAAGGAAGAAAGAAGATCAAAAAGTGTGACATATATTGGAGTGGCCATACGAATAAGCGCAGTTTCGGCGTCGGATTCGTGGTGGGAGAGATACTTTGTCGCCAAGTGCTGGCGTTCACGCCTGTGGACGAGCGTCTCGCCGCTATCCGAATAAAAGCAAAATTTTTTAATATATCACTCATCTGCTCCCATGCGCCGACAGAGGAGAAAGACGATGAGGTGAAAGACACTTTTTATGAACAATTAGAACGCACATACGAGCGCTACCCCCGTAATTATATAAAAGTCGTGCTTGGCGACTTTAACGTCAGGGTGGGCAAAGAAGGTGCTTTTGGCCCTACAGTCGGAAAGTTCTGCCTACACAATGAAACTTCTCCTAACGGACTGAGGCTGATTGACATCAAGCTACATGGCTGTCTCTTGATCGAAATACTCGAAATCAGATCGATCACGTTGTGATAGACGGACGGCATGCCTACAGTGTTTTAGATGTGCGCACGATCCGAGGACCTAACATCGACTCGGACCATTATCTCGTTGCAGCCAAAATACGCACCCGCGGCTAAAACCAAGGAACAAAAAGCACAAGGAAAGCTAGACGTCGAAAAGCTTCAATCACAACATACTGCCAATGATTTCGCAACTCGACTCTCACACCTGCTCTCTGAGAGCACAACTCATCCTGAAGGAATACAGGAGCAGTGGGAGCATATCTCCAAAGCACTTCGTACTGCCGCCGAGGAAAAAATTGGTTACCGGCGGCCACGGAATAACAACTGGTACGATGAAGAATGCCGCGTTGTAACCGAAAGAAAAGACGCTGCCTACAGGGCTACGTTAAAAGCGAGCGCGACAAGAGGAGTGTGTGAACGCTATCGTGAGTTGAAAAGGGAAGCGAGACGCCTCTTCAGGAAGAAAAAAGCAGAAACAGAGAGGCGTGAGTGCGAGGAGCTTGAGCTGCTAGCCACCAGGAATAACGCCCGAAAATTCTACCAAAAAATACGGCGACAGACGGAAGGTTTTAAGACCGGGGCAAACTCCTGTAGGAATGAAAACGGCGACCTTGTAACTGATGTCCAGAGAGTGCTTAGATTATGGAGGGAATACTTCTCTGCTCTCCTAAATGGAGGCAGCATTCACCGCGCAGAGATGAAGAACCCGATCCCGCAATCGATGATGATGGAATATATGTCCCCCCGCCCGATTATGACGAAGTTAAAATAGCAATAACAATCAGCCTTCTTAATATCGCATATAAGGTCCTTTCAAGTGTATTGTGCGAAAGATTGAAGCCCACCGTGAACCGGCTGATTTGACCTTATCAGTGCGGCTTCAGACCTGGTAAATCTACTATCGACCAGATTTTCACAATGCGCCAAATCTTGGAAAAGACCCGTGAAAAGAGAATCGACACACATCACCTCTTCGTCGACTTTAAAGCCGCCTTCGACAGCACGAAAAGGAGCTGCCTATATGCCGCTATGTCTGAATTTGGTTTCCCCGCAAAACTTCTACGGCTGTGCAAAATGACGTTGAGCAACACCATCAGCTCAGTCAGAATTGGGAAGGACCTCTCCGAGCCGTTCGAAACTAAACGAGGTTTCAGACAGGGTGACCCCCTTTCGTGCGATTTCTCTAATTTGATGCTGGAGAAAATTATACTAGCTGCAGAACTTAACCGCACTGAAACAATATACTATAAAAGCGTGCAATTACTGGCATATGCTGATGACATTGATATCATCGGCCTAAACACCCGCGCTGTTAGTTCTGCTTACTCCAAAATGGAAAAAGAAGCGGTAAAAATGGGTTTGATGGTGAATGAGGACAAAACGAAGTACCTGCTGTTATCGAGCAAAGAGTCAGCTCATATGCGCCTTGGAAACCACGCTACTGTTGGCAGCCATAATTTCGAAATAGTAAAAGACTTCGTTTATTTGGGAACCAGCATCAACACTAGCAACAACATCAGCACTGAAATCCAGCGAAGAATCAATCTTGCCAATAAATGCTACTTTGGACTAGGTAGGCAATTGAAAAGTAAAGTCCTCTCTCGCGAACGAAAATCATACTCTACAAGTCACTTATCGTACCCGTCCTGCTATATGGGGCAGAAGCATGGACCATGACAACAGCAGATGAAGCGGCTTTGGGAGTGTTCGAGAGAAAAGTTCTTCGAAAGATTTATGGACCTCTACGCGTTGGCGATGGCGAGTACCGAAGAAGATTTAATGATGAGCTATACGAGCTATACGCAGACATCAACATAGTCCAGCGAATTAAAACGCAGCGGCTGCGCTGGCTAGGCCATGTTATGCGAATGAAAGATGATGCTCCGGCCAAGAAAGTGTTTCTATCGGAACCCGCCTATGGAAGCAGAGGTAGAGGGCGGCCCCCACTCTGTTGGAGGGACCAGGTGGAAAACGATTTAAACTCCCTTGGCGTGACCAATTGGCGCCGGTTGGCGGAGCGAAGGAGCGACTGGCGCGCCTTGTTGGACGGCCATAACCGTTTAGACGGTTAAGCGCCAATTAAGTAAGTAAGTAAGTAAGTAAGAATTGGTCCGAAAAGTAGTCAACTCTTTCATGCATTGCTACCACTACAAGCCGAAGTTGGTGCAACAAATAATGGGCTCTCTTCCAGCTGATTGCTTACTTGCTCAACGTCCATTTCTGGTCGTAGGTGTAGACCTATGCGGTCCATTTTTTACATCGTATTGCATTCGCGGAAAAGCACCTTACGTCGAAAGCAGTTTATGCAGAATTGATTTCTGATTTATCTACTAATAACTTTGTTCTTTCTTTAAAGCGTTCATTGGCAGACGTGGTATACCGCAGCATATATACTGTGACAACGCTACAAATTTTGTGGGCGCACAGTCACAACTTGATGAATTCAAGCGTTAGTTCTATAACCAGCAACCATTATCTGACTTGGAACAGTTTAGCAGCGAGCACGGTTTTGAATTTCGATTTATTCCTCCACGAGCTCCGCACTTTGGTTGTTTGTGGGAAGCTGCTGTCAAATCAATGAAGACTCTGCTGATAAAAAACATTTCGCAGTCCAATTTAACATTTGAAGAGCTTCAAACCGTTGTGATTGAGGTGGAGGCCATATTGAACTCGCGGCCTCTAACTCCTTTGACTGACGACCCAAACGATGGAGAGGCGCTGACACCGGCACATTTGCTCATTGGTACTTCATTACACACAATACCGGAGCCACAACTCAATGACGTTAAAGAATCGCGTCTAACTAGTTGGCAGCGAATCACTTATCTAAAGCAGCGATTGTGGGACTTGTGGCGTCGCGATTATCTTCATACATTACAAGCGCGCTCCAAATGGCTTGAGATGCGGGAAAACCTTGTTCCTGGTCAGCTAGTATATATTCATGATGACAACTTGCCACCACAACAATGGGCACTTGGTCGTATTACAAATACATTCCCAGAAGCAGATGGAAGTGTACGTGTGGTCGATATTTTAACCAAGCGAGGTACCTTACGACGTCCAGTGCACAAGATAGACCCATTACCAGTTGAGTAAAATATTGAAAGGAACCTTTAAACGGGTGGAGTATGTTGAAACAGATTAATTCAATTTGTATTTCTTTGATCCACGGCTGTACCACTGTGCCAGTGTTTTAGGCATACATATCTACATACATAAAGCACACCATGCGACGGCCGCATGGGTGCATACCTTACTTATGTATATGCATATTTACATACATATTTACAATAATTACTCATTGATTTGTAATACAAATGGATATACAAATGTACACATAAGAACATTTCTCAACCTGAAAATAACTACATTCTAATGTAAATTGTTATTATTATTTTTTCACTCAACATCATTCGATGTCAATTAACTGGACTTTTCCAATATATTTTAGGCTTATAAATTTCTGTCGCAATATGTAACAGTCAGTCGTAATAAATTTGTGAAACAAACCATTTGGGGTTTTATTATACTAGGCTCATTAAATTGAGTTCATACAATGACATCATAAAATCTTCCTAAACTTTGTCAGGGGCCTGGCACTGAACTCGTTTTGATGTACGCTATTATGCATATATATGTACAAGCAGTTGTACATATATATTTTATGATGGCACCATAAAATCTTCCTGAACTTTGTCAGAGGTCTAGCACTGAACTCGTTTTTATATATGCTATTATGCATATATGTCCAAGCGCACGCACATATATATTTTATGATGACATCATAAAATCTTCCTGAGCTTTGTCCGGGGCCTGGCACTGAACTCGTTTTGATGTACGGTATTATACATATATTTACAAGCGGTTGTACATATGTATTTTATGATGGCACCATAAAATCTTCCTGAACTTTGTCAGGGGCCTGGCACTGAACTCGTTTCGATGTACACAATTATGCATATATGTATGCCCAAGCGCATGCACATACATATTTTATGATGACACCATAAAATCTTCCTGAAATTTGTCTGAGACATAACACTTTACTTATTTTGGTATTCATCATAATATATAGATGCATCAGTGCAGTTGCATCTCTATATTATGTTGCACACCATAATATATTAAGACACATTTTTTTGAGTACTTACAAAATGTATGGCGGCGATGAAAAAGATGAAGACGGCAGTTCTTATCATAAATGGCCATCAACAGTTTTCCTTTCACTTTGGTTTTTGTTTTCAAAAGCACTCTTTTATCACTTTTTTGTTTGTATTTTTCACAATTTTTTCACAAATTTTAGCAAAGTTTTAGAAATCACGCTTGAAGTTTTTTAAATTTTTAACGTCAATGGCCCGTAAAATATTTTTCTATTTTATTCTCTTTTTTGGAATTTTATAAGCAAGACATTCATGTTGTTTCATTCGCACTCTTTCTTTTTATGGGATTTATGAATTTTTTGACATGGAAATTTTTGATTGTGTTGGAATTTCTGGGGAAAGTGGTTAAATGTCGGTAGTCATGGTTGGCAGGGTAGCATACGTAAAATCATATAAAAGTTACATGAGTCAATTCGTATGAATCAGTCGCAGTGTTTTTTTTTTTAAATTCGAACAATCTCTCCAAACGTCGAAATTTACTTTCTTACCCAAAAGCACATCATTTTTAGGAGCGAAAAATTTGCATGGCGTCTTTCTGAAATTCAAATACACAAACCTATTATGTTATCCCGGTCTGATTCGAAATTCGAAAATCTGCATAGTCGTGTTTGTCAAATGTTTCACCTACATACATATGCGTACGCGCCAGACAGTGAGGTTTTAGGTCAAAATGGCAACATTAGGCTATATGCCATTTTTCCGGTTTCAAAAATTAAAACGCTAACGGTGGCCATTTGATAAGTTTTTTTGTGCCAAAGAAAAACGCAATGTACCGAATTATACGAAGTGATTTATATTTTATAAAATATACTGATATAAATATATTTTTCTAACACAATTTTCAATTTATTTGATTATATATAATTTTTTTATTTTAGTACTTTATTTAAATTTCTAATATTTATTTTGTTATTTTATCTTACTTCTATCTTATTTTAACTCATATTCTTTTAATTCAACTTTTTAGAGAAAAACTACAAAGTTTACAAACGGCATTGGTGACTAGGATATGTTTCTGAACTTCACTTCTTCATCAGCTAGCTTCTCTGGAACTGAGTATTGAACCAGGAATGTCCAACATTCATACTTTATACTAGTGTAAAGCCAGATGCCTCTTACCACTTAGCCATATGAATGCCCCGCTGCTCGCTTTGCTGTTTTTATTCACTATTTAGTTACATAATTATTCTTGTGTGGAATAATTATAGGCGCGCTGCAAGGGCTTATTAACATTGGGTTTATAGCATTGTTTTTATAAGCAATACTTCCGTTGTTCATTATTATAATAATAATATTAGTATTTTTATTTAATTAGCGAGACATGCTCATATTGTTTTATACAATTGTTTTTGTTATTGATATTAGAGATATTATTACATTTTATCGTATTTTTTATTTAAAAAAAATTTTTATACCCTAATGCAACTTTTGCGGGGGTGCGGTGCCCTGTACGATGATATCTGTAAAGCTAAGGTGTATAGAAATATCAATATTTTGATTGCATGTGAAACAGTGCCATTTAGCGAATTTTCCTTCTGATGTATGCCAGAATATTGCGGATTTCAGCAGAACCATGCCACCGTAGACCGTCAATGAAAACAGAAATCATCATCAAGTTCTTCTTTCGCGATAGCTGGCACCAATTAGGAGAACCATGGGAGGTCAAGTCTCCCTTTACCTGCCTCTCCTTACTCAGCGGAGGTCTCTCCCTGCCTCTGCTTCCAAACTGCGGTGTCTGAAATACTTCCGCATAACATCATCAGAATACGCCAGTAATTGTGCCATTAGGGTTTAGTTCTGCTGCAAGAATTATTTTCTTCAACATAAGGCAAAAGGAATCGCAAAAAAGGTAGTCGCCTTGTCGGAAGCCTCGTTTGGTTTCCAATGGCTCGAAGAGGTCACTCGCAGTCCTTACAGAAGTGGTGGTGTTGCCCGACATCATTTGACAGAGCCTTATTAACTTTGCAGGGATCCTTAATTCAGACATAGCAGCAGAGGGAAATCAATCGTCATTGCTTCGGGGCAATGTTTGTCTGGAAACCCTACATATGAGTTCCAGTAACAATGTGGCTTTCTTAGTGAAAATTTACACGAGCTAGTGATAGTGATAGTACTAAGACCAAACACCCAACTATCTTAAGGGGTAAATCCAAACTCACTGAAGGAGATTGTGAAGACCACATATTGACGACAAATTTGGCCCACACAACTTTGGCATGGCAACATATAGCCGAACAAAACCAGCAACACACAACATAACTCTGAGCGAAGCCAGCAACATACAACATTATCACCGCAACATGAGGCTGAACGAAGCCAGCAACACGATCACACAAGAAACATGTTATGCCTACAGCAATTCAAACACACGAATACACCAAGCAATAGACTAGGCCATACCAACTTCAACCGCAACATCTAACAACAATATACCCAAGTCATGCGACAACAACACCTACAGCTTCTACCGACATACGACCGATCGTAACAAAACGGTCGCAAAACATCGGCGAGCAAACCAAAATCATCAACACATTTATCACGTTTATTGAAGTCTATAATAGGACGACCATAGCAAGCAGTGAGTCAGTTAGCACGAAGCCGTGGGAGTGAACAAGTCAAGGCTGAAAGCTTGTAGCGCCACCGCCATTCGTGAACCGATATATTAACGCGAGTGAACACAGTAATAGCAAAAAGTCACGCCGACGTGGACACAGTCAGTCAACCGCGCCAGCGTCAGAGTCATCGCCGCCGACGCAACGAATTGCGCCAGTCAGATAACCCTCGACGCCGCTGCAGCCTACCGCTCCAACAAACGGTATAACCCGGCACTGTGACTACTGTTCGGATCTACGGACGGTAGTTGATAGCTCGTAGATAGGGTTTTACCAGTGCAAGATAACATCACCCGATGTAGACGCAGACTGAGCCGTACGTGAGCATGCGGTTTTTTTCCTCTCACTTAACACTTAAGGGTGCGCTCCGCCGACTCATCTCAGTCGACTGCGAGGCGACCCGTAAGGCGCTACACAGCCATCGACGCCAACAAACGAAGAATCAACGATCATCCCCAGTGGCCGCGTACTCACCATCAACGAGCATCCTCAGTGACTGAAAACCCTTTTATTTCAAGCGTCCTCAGTGACTAAATACTAACCGCGATGCCAGCGTCAACGCGTCGTCAACGAGCGTCCCCAGTAGCAGCATACCCATTATCATCGAGCGTCCTCAGTGGCCTCATACCCATTCTAACCAAGCGTCCATCAGCGACAACATACTAATCATGACCGTCAACGCAGTAGCAGCGTTAGCGACGACCGCGCGTCCTGAGCGACCGAATACCTAACCACCGCAGCAACGAACGTCAGCGTAGGCACGCCACTAAGGAATCCCATAACCGCGCGCTAACGGGACCGGGTGGACCATTAGCCAATACAAAAGGCATAATAATATCAACGTAAGCAAGCACGGCAGCAGGCCCGCCAACGGGACTCTGTTCGACCGTTACCAACCACACCATGCCGACACCGAATACCACTAACGTGAATAATCGAATTTAAATGAAATTTAAGGCATAATTTTGTTGTAAGTAGATAAGTAAGTTAAATAAAATAAATTGTGCGACTTGAAAAAAGCCCCAAAGTATAAATTTATTGTACGGAACCCTGGACACGGCGAGTATACCCCAGCAATTATTTAAGAAGTATCGGGGCACAGGGAAAGCTTCGTTACAAAATTCTGTCTGAGTAATTCTCAATCCCCTATTCGACTAGTGCTCTACCAAGCCGAACATTTTAGTGACCCGACGTGATCCTGCAAACAAGGATCACACAAGAAGACGCACCACCATCAACTAAGTTTTCACAGCCAAGTTCCTGCTGCATACTGGCAACGACATCATAGTGTTGAAAGAGCTATCATAATCAAGTTGCTGCTTCATGTTGGCACCGACATCATCGAGTTGAACAAGCTATCATAACCAAGTTGCTGCTTCATATTAGCACCAACATCATCAAGCGTTTTACAACTAAGTTGCTGCTTCACATTGGCACCAACATCAACATTTAACAAGTAAGGAAGTCTAAGTTCGGGTGAAACCGAACATTACATACCCAGCTTTACACTTGAAATGTTGTTGTTGTAGTGATTAAATTAGCATATATGCTGACTTACATACATAAATTGGTCCAAATGTTTCTTTTCTTTGCAGGTCATCTAATATACCAATTTTAATCATTATATATACATATGAACCTCTACTGCTTTCCGAAATAAAATGTTTTCTGTTCCTATTAATAAGGAAGGGACGGACTACTTGTGATTCGACTTTTTTCAATTTTAATATTGTGTAATATAATTTCATTGTTCAATACCAATAAAATTTTGGATTTTTAAATGAGTATAGTTTATAGTTTATAGAGTATAGTTTTTTTTTTTAACCGCCCCTCATGCTGGTCGCGTTGTCGCGGGCGAGGGGGCTTAAAGGACTGCCTGAGGAATCTCTCTATTAGAGAACCTCAGACGGTGGTGAGCTAACCGTGGGATTGTAAACAGATCTTAACAGGTTAATTTACGTCTCCTGCGACTGTAAGCTATGGCAGGATTGTCGCACCAAAACCACCCCAATTCAAGGTGTTCAGGTACCCGTGCCGATGGATGAATGGTCAGCGGGTGGGTTATTGGAATTGCTGTTCTCGAACGGTCCCCTCCGACGCCCGGGCAAATTGGGTTGTATAAGTGCCTTCTGTATGCATACCAGCTCTGCGGACGAGTTATCAACTTTTTCCGGCTAAGCAAAATTTTAATAAACAAACAAATAAAAAAACAAAAATTCGGGTGAAACAAAAATGGACATAAACGGCTCTCCAACAGACGTTTAGCTGACGGAGACCGAGACGGCGACGACGACAAGGACAACGACTACGGACATCAACACCCACAGGGCCCCGTTTCCACATGCGGTGGAATCTGAAGAGGAGACGCTTCTCGCCTCCAGCCAGTGCCACCATTATCAGTGCTAGTGGAAGTACCATCCACAGAAAACCAAAGGCTCAATCAGTCACCAGAGCAACAGTAAAAAAGGTCCAGATGGGTACCAACCACAGTACCTAGGGACTACCTTCTAACGCTAAAGATGCTTGTGGTACCAACCGACGTACACAGGCCTCCAAAGGAATGAAGAAGAAAAACAGCCAAGAGCAGATCAGGCGTAACAGGTACCATCGAGCGCTATATACAAAATGGCGAGATCGCAAGCGGTTCCATGGACGGTCGCGTTCCTCTCATCGGTGGTGGAAGAGAAACTCTTCCAAAGGGAGCATCCGACTCCTCAACAGCCCAGACAACCAAGCTCGGCTGGGGACGCTTCTCAAAAGAGAAACAGATCCGGCCAGGAAAATAGCAGTGAGGCTGTTTCGAAAAAGCCCAAACGGGCGGACACGCAACAGACATCCAGCAGGCACTTCATTGAAGTCGCCAGAGACCACCCGCAAGTGGCCATAGTGGATATTGACAGTCGATCGCCAGCAACAATTCAGCAGAACTGGGTGGAGATCGAGGTCGGGCTGTCGAAACTGGCCATGCGGCATGTGCGTGACAACTCGACTGAACCTCTCCCAGGCTTTGACTCCTCCGAGACCCTGAGAGGCTATAGGATCATCAGATGCGCGGACCAGATCTCGTTGGAATTTTTGACAAGGTGTGTAGCACAAATTATCGGAGAGGTAAACAACTACCATCCAAGGCTAAGATGTTCAAAAAAGACTTCGTGCGTGCATTTAAAAGCGGGAAGACGCACACACGAAAATGCCAATGACTACAGGCCAATAAGCCTCACATTCTTCATGCTCAAGGTCCTTGAGAGGCTTCTGGATATCTACATTAGATCAATAATAATAGGACCAAACCTGTCAAAGGCACAGTACGCCTACATGTAGAAAAGATCAACGGAAACCGCCCTACATCGGCTAACGGGAAAGATCACTACACTACATACAAGGCGCCTTCAACAACATCGAACCTGGCACAATTGTGAAAGCCCTGCGAAGGGCCGGAGTTGAATACCACATTTTTGGATGGACTCAATCAATCCTGGGAAACAGAACCATACAAGCGGATATGGGCTCAGTGACAATGACTCGCAAAGTGGGTAGAGGTACACCCCAGGGCGGGGTCCTCTCGCCACTACTCTGGGTCATTGCACTGAACGAGATACTTCTCGAACTCTAAAATAATGGTGTTAAGGCAGTAGCATACGCAAACGACGTGGTTATTTCAGTCTCGGGGGATTTTCCCTCAACGCTAAGCGACATACTTCAGGGTGCGCTAAGCAGGCTACACACCTGGGCGGCATCGTGCGGCCGCAACAGCAACCCAAGTAAAACAGAGCTGATACTGTTCAGTAACAGAACGAAAATACCAACATTTCGACTGCCCTCACTAGATGGAACGGAACTCTCGCTCTTAACTAGAGTTAAGCACCTAGGCGTCATAATAGACAACAAGTTAAATTGGAAAGCCAATATCGAAAAAAGAGTAGAGAAGGCGTATCTCGCATACTACTCGTGCAAGAGAATAGTCAGCAGTAGCTGGGGACTAAAGCCAAAACTTATGATGTGGCTCTACAGGGCGGTCATCAGGCACATGGTGGCGTACGGTGCCATAGCATGGTGGCCTGCCCTGAACAAGCAATACAACACTAAAAACTGGTCAAAATACAAAGGGCAGCATGCGCAGGGGTAAAAGGTGCACTTAGATCGTGCCCGACGGACGCACTACATGTTATATATACTTAACCTGCTGCCACGGGCCCTCCACATCAGATATACAGCGATCAGCACAGCCATCAGGCTAAGGGAGTCTAGATGCTCTACAGAAAACCGATACGGCCACGGTGACATCCTAACAAGGCTCGCAGATTACCTCTCAAAAATACTGATCTTCGACAGAGATTACAAGGTGCAGATACCCTCTAGAACGGATTGGTCGGCCGACAGAGTTGGCAGGGAAGGGGTCACCTCATTCTACACTGACGGATGCAAAATGTATTGCGGCGTTGGCGCAGGTGTCTTCTCCAAACAACTAAAAATCGCAATCCCTATGCGTCTTCCAAACACAGCTAGTATCTTCCAAGCAGAGCTGCAAGGAATAGAAAGGGCCTGCATCTTCCTGCTGTAGAACCGGATAGACGGTGAGGTAGTCACATACTCCGACAGTCAAGCAGCGCTCAAAGCGCAAAATCACCGTACACATCCTCTAAATCCCTCGATAATTGTAACAGGGTGCTAAGTGAAGCAGCTAACTAGGCAGCTATCACACTCAGCTGGGTACCCGGCCACAGAAACATTGACGGCAACGAAATAGCGGATGAAATAGCAAAGGCAGGAGCATCATTAGACATCACGGAAGCAGTCACGGTGCATCGACCACTCACATCAATTAAAAGAGACATTCTCTCCTATCTTAGGACAAGAGCAATCCGTGATTGGTACTCTACGGACACCTGTAGAATCACCAAACGAATCTGGCCAGAGTACAAACAGAAAAGAACAGATGATCTACTAAATAGGTCTAGGAAGGAAATATACAGAATCACGGCCAGTATTATATAGTATAATTTTTAGCCGACTCATTTCTAGCTCTCAAACTTTCTTTAGTCGGCAATTAAAGGTTTGTTATGAACTTATATCTATATTTCTTCTTTAAATAGCACCTGTAGCGTATTGAGTTGCACACCGTGCCATCTATGTATCAACTTCATATAAGATACGGATCAGCTGACATCTGGCATCACTTTTACTTTGACATTTTCTTTCATTTTTCTTTCATTGTTCTTATTATAATGAAACTATTATTATTATTATCACCATCGTCTCTTTGAACTAGCTGCATGCGCAGTCTTTATATTTGATTAAAAACTAGGATTTAAGTTTTATTACAAATAAAATGGTAGTCAACCAAGCATTAAATTGAGTTGTTTTATGCAAAGTACCGAAACAACTAAACACCCATATCAAATCTGTGAAAACGCAGTTTCGAAAAATGTGTTGTGAGTTAAGGTGACAATGTGGATATCAATCAAAAGGTATTGAAGAAGGTATCAATATGGGAGGGTTATTATTTCAAAAATCCACTTAGGTTTGGGGATATTCCACAAAATGTTTACCATAAAATGTGTTTATACAATATAGGCGTTTGACACTTATAGTATTGGCGGGGACATAAATATAGGATGCTCTTACTTTCAATAAATCATTTTGCTTGAGCAGGGGATTTAGGATGGAACAAATAATTACAAAAAAGGGCAGGGTTATTAACGAAATTTTAAAACTTTTACTAGAAATAGCTTATTACTTGCATCTACGCACTTTTACAAAACCCTTTTTATAAAAGAAGGCGATTTAACCGATTTAGTCCAATTTACCTGAAAATATTTCCTGTTAAAAGGCATACATGTGCACCAAATTTTCCGTCGAGTTATGGCTCCAGAAACGTTGGGAAATGCATTATAAGAAAGGGGCAGTGCCACGCCTGTTTTTCAAGATTTGAATTTTTTCCCATTTCTTGTTACAATGGCACAAAATACGATTGGTACAAAACTAGTTTTCGCTAAAATTTAACTTATTATTTTTGCCTACGACCATTTTTAAAGTCATTTATTTAAAAGTGGACGTGGTCCTTAACCAATCTTATCCATTTTTTGCTAGAAATATTTCCCAAATGTGTACCCAATTTTGTTACGATATGTAAATTTTTCTTCGAGTTATGGCTCCCTAAACATTGAAAATTGCTTAGACAAAAAAGGGCGGTGCCAAACCCATTTTCAAAAATTTTAGTATTTTCCAATTTAATGTTATAATTCAATTTAGAAGGTAAAATCCTATTGATACAAAGCTCTTTTCGCTAAGATATAGATTACTATTTCCGTCTATGACCCTTTTAAAAATCTTTTATATAAAAGTGGGCGTGGTCTTTAACCGATCCCGTCCATTTCATTTTCTAGAAATATTTCTTGCTATAGGGAAATTTGTGTACCCAATTTTATTACGATCCGTTAATTTTTCTTCGAGTTATGGCTCCCGAAACATAGAAAATTGCTTAGTCATAAAAGGGGCGGTGCCACGCCCATTTTTTTTAATATGAAGTTTTTCCTATTTATTGTTGTAAATCCAGTTGGTAAATGAAATACCATTGATATAAAGCTCTTTTTGCAAAGATATAGCTTATTTTATTCGTCCACGACCCTTTTAAAAATCGTTTATATAAAAGTGGGCATGGTCCTCAACCGATTTCGTTAATTTTTCTTCAGAGCATACCCTTTAGCGGCCACCGTGGTGTGATGGTAGCGTGCTCCGCCTACCACACTGAATGCCCTGGGTTCACACCCGGGCAAAGCAACATCAAAATTTTAGAAATAAGGTTTTTCAATTAGAGGAAAATTTTTCCAAGCGTGGTCGCCCCTCGGCAGTGTTTGGCAAGCAGTCCGAGTGTATTTATGCCATGAAAAGCTCTCAGTGAAAACTCATCTGCCTTGCAGATGAAGTTCGCAGTCGGCATAAAACAAGTAGGTCCCGTCCCGCCAATTTGTAGGAAAAATTAAAAACGAGCACGACGCAAATTTGGCGGCCTAAAATCTCTGCGGAGGTTATCGCGCCTCACATTTATTTTTTTTTTATTCCTTATAGTAAAGGCAACCTCTCTGCCGAATCTTGTTACGATAGGTTTACGATTTTTGATTTATGATTAATAGTATTTGTAAAATTGATTTTATCACAAGTGGGCGGTTCCACGCGCATTTTAAACAATTTTTTCAAATTTTTATCAAGAGTCTAAAGGTCAGTCCACACGTCAAATTTCAACATACTAGGTGTCCAAATAATCAAGTTTTTTGTGTTTTCCAAAATGTTATATATATAAAAAGTGGGAATTCGCTCATTTTCAATACAAATCTATTCTGGGTCCAGGTAAGGTCGTGTACTAAATTTGGTGAAGATATCTCAATATTTGCTCAAGTTATCGTGCTAACGGACAGACGGACATGGCTCATTCAAATTTTTTTTCGATACTATAACTTTGATATATGGAAGTCTATATCTATCTCGATTTCTTTATAGCTGTACAACCAACCGTTATCCAATCAAAGTTACCCTGTGTACAAGTACAGCTGGGTATAAAAAAGCTACTTGTAACAAAGCACAGGATCACATTGGAAAACAATCCCATAGAACGGCACAAATTCAAGATGGTGCAACTAAGGAAAAAGAACGGGAACCACGTGATGACACGCTAAATAAAGTTCTTCGAAGTCAAAAGGCCTTAATACATGCCTTAAGCCAACATATTGACAAAATAAAGGATGAGGCCAATCAACATCATCCTCAGTCATACTAAACAACAAAATTGGCGCTCATTACAAAATATATGCATGTTTTCTGCCAGCAACGGTGTATTATGGTAATCGACCACTAGTGAAGACGTCGGCGGCTATACACAGGACGTCTACAATGAAATAGAAGCCCGAGCGCACAACATCCTCTCTAAATTACAACAGCACACCATTACTAACATTACAAATATGTTATCCAACATCAAAGCAAATGAACACCACCTAGTACGGCTGCAAAAACCCAGATCCCAAAATTCAACGGAAGCTTTCTCCTTTGGGTAGCTTTCAGGTACCTTTATGTTCGGACGATACACAATACATCAATGAACCAGATCCAAGGAATGTTTTATCTAACATCTCACTTGTCGGACGAGACAAAAAATCTGATGACATTTGGTGATTTCCACTGAAAATTATGAAAACACATGGAACCTGTTAATAAACATATACGACAACAAACGACTCATTGTGACGACATTACCGAACAACTTACTATCTCATCCAAACAATAAGGAACGAAACAGTGCAACCCCTCAAACGCCTAAATGACCTCCATGGTTTAAGGGCACAGGGGCTTCCAGGTGATAAATGGGATGCCATAATAGTGCACTTATTATTAATAACACTGGACCATTCCACTGAAACGCTGTTTGAACAATCTCTTAACGATAACAACAGCCTCGTAAGCGCAAGTGAGCTGCTAAGATTCATAGAGCATCGCTTCCAAGCATTTGAAACTCGTGGAAGGACCTTCGAGATTGGCTTAGGAAAGGATAAGCCTAAAACAACGGCAATTACTTCGACCACTACTTGTAAGGTATGTAGGCGAGTCAACCTCGAACTTCAGTCAGTTACAGGCAGCTATTCCACCCGAAGTGAAGCTGTGATGCTTCCTAATATTGTGTCGCCATAGCCCACATCGTCATTCAGCACACTAAGTTGGGACATTCCG
This sequence comes from Eurosta solidaginis, assembly GCF_040869045.1. Classification (NCBI taxonomy): domain Eukaryota; kingdom Metazoa; phylum Arthropoda; class Insecta; order Diptera; family Tephritidae; genus Eurosta; species Eurosta solidaginis. The sequence goes on along the minus strand of NC_090319.1, from coordinate 187,575,546 downwards.
GAAACAATTCAGTTAGCTGATCCGTGTTTCAACGGTGTTTTACCACCGTTCATCATCAGATAAAACTGAGCATAGAATTGCTAATATTACAGAAGACGGAACTCGGTTGGATAGTTACGGGAAAACTCCAAGAACGTAGAATCAACATGGCTACTGGCGCAGTCCTAAGTCAGGAAGATCAAACAACGGACCAATTAATTGAAAAGTTTTGAAAACTTGATGATACAAATGATCCAGAAAGATCAATGTCGCTGATCGACAAAAGATGTGAAGGCCACTTTATTCAGAACATAAGAAGGAATGACGAAGGGCGATTCACCGTTCACCTACCATTTTCCGAGGGTCTTTGGGAGTTTAAAGTCAATAGCGTTCAATCGATCCATAGCACTAGAAAGGCGTTTGGATAGTAGAGCTTATCTTAGACAAGAGTGTAACCCATTTTCTACCGCTGTTGCGTTTTCGCAACGGCAACTTCGAGACTTTAAAACTCTTATGAAATAAAAAGTGTTTGTTAGTTTTTCGACTTTGCAATAAAATTTGGACTTTGATCTTTACAGATATGGCTTAAATTTGTATTACCTTGGTCTTGTATCGATTTACCACATGTTTGAAAAATGTCTTAAAAATAATGATTTTTTTATGTTGTTGGCTGAGTAAAAATAAAAAATAAAAATCTAGTTTTGTTTCAAGTTTTTATACAAGAAAACATGAAACTTATATGTTTGTCAAACTTCTGCCCATTCAGCCTTTGTTTTCTATTTAAAATCAGCTGTTAAAAGTAGGTGTTGCGAAAACGCAACGCTGGCTAAAACGATTCATTTGACATTTAGCGTTTTATGACATTTTATTTGGAGCGAAAATTGATTTTTATATCAGTTTGATATAACATTAGCCTATTGTGCAAAGGAAAATTTAAGCAAAAACACTTCGGAAACTTTTTCAAGGTTTTTGGTAAATATTGTTGGTATTTAGTTTTTTTGCTTGTATTTTGGTTAGCTTTTTAATATATTTATTAGAAAACAATGAATCGTCAGCGTTTTTTAACAGTTGGGAAAATTGAGTCCTATACTAATACATCAGTGTGGAGGAAGGTGAAGAAACATCGGTTTCTGCTAAACGAAGGAAAATTGATAAAGTTGTTCCAAAAAAAAATAACTTCTGTTGTTTACATTCCACCAGCAGATGTTGATACAGTGAGTGATGACGAACTTATTGATGATAATGAGTTGCTAACAGATGTACCAGCTATGACGTATGAATGTGGAAAGCTAGAAGTCGAGGTTGAATCAGATGTGGAAGATTTTCGGTCACCGCCACCATATTTATCTGAAACACCTGACGACGGGCCATCTTGATCTGGAAAAAACATCGCGCATACTGCAGAAAAAGATTTCGGTGCAAGATTTCGTCTTACAGGTGCTGCAAAAATGCTCAAAACTGGCAGAAACCTCAAGAAACATGAATTTGACTACTGTTCCAGAATAAATAACAAGCTTTTTATAGCTCGGTGGCAAGATAAAGCTGGAGTAACAGTAATGTCTAACTTCAGAAATGTTGATCCTGTAACAGAATCACGCCGTTGGTCTAAAACTGAGAAAAAAAGTTACTGTTAAAAAAACCTGGACTTATAATGACTATAATCAACATATACCATGTTGGCATTCGTGGAAAAAAATGGTGGTGCCCCCTATGGACCAATTCAGTGAACAGTACAACTGTCAATGCATGGAAAATTCATTGCTTTGTTAGTAAATCAGAAGGAACTCGTCCTATGTCCAACTTGCTTTTAAAACAGAAAAAGCATTATCTCTGCTTTTATATTGCTAAGAAGAAGTTTATCGAGACAGTAGTGCTCCATCACACATTGAAAAGCAGCGAGACCACTTCATCTTCCTCGAACTAACTTCCGTGATTATGTAGTATGGAAACCTTCAGGCAACTAAGTAAAATATGTGGAATGTGCCATTCGCAAACTGTTTATGAATATAAAAAATGCAATTTGAGAATACACCCAAATGTTGTGATGAATATCATACAAAATTGGACAGTAAGAAAAAGCTATGTTAATTAAAATCAGGTTAGTTATTACAAAATAAAAATATTTTTAACTTTATAAAATAAACTACTTCAACTAAAAGCATTTTCAAAATCATTATTGGCTAGGCTTCGGAATTTATTTTATTATTTAAGTGCATCTCATTTTACAGCGTTTCTCCCAACGTTGCGTTTTCGCAACGGTCTCTCCTGTCGCATCCAGGAGGCCCATCAGCCTGAAAACTTGTAATAGCGTTCAGTAGTCCTATAATAGCAACCACACAAAATTTCATGCGATTTCCTTCACGGAATCTAGTATCGGGAAAAAATGGGTTAACTAGTTTATGCAGGAGTATGTGTGCTTGGCCATAGGGAAGAAATTTGGGAAGAAGACATTCCAGAGTCCCACTACATATTCCATCGCCACGGTGTGTTAAAACCTGACAGCTCCCACAAAACTAAAACTAGTATTCGATGTATCGGCCAAAACATCTAGCGGCTCGTCACTTATGACATTCTTCACGCTGGGCCAATTGTTCAGAAAGAACTCTTTTCAATTCTGTTGCGTTTTCGAAAGCATAAGTAGGTCTTTACAGCGGATATTAAAAAGATGTATCGACAAATCCAAGTCGTGGATACGGATCAACTATTCCAGAAAGAAAAATATATAAGCAGGGCCGTGGAGAGAAAATCTGGGCCGGGACTAAACAATTTACGAGTCCCCTATAAAAATCCACTAATACATTTGATTCATTTGAATTAATGACGTCTCATTCATGAATCATCTTTGATGGATTACATCAAAAAAAATTTTGCCACATCAACTAAATGCCAATAAACTAAATGGACTAAGAGCTGAAAATAAAATGAACACAGAATATATAATATTTTATTGCAACGTAGAAATAAATTCTCTTTTAACAGCCACATATTGATTCAAATAATCTTTTCTAGTTATTTGGCAACATTTTATACATTTCTAATAAATTTAATGATGATTCTAAATTTTAATTTTTCCATATATAGAAAGTTCGCATATCAAAGAGTGGCTTTTCTTGCTTTTTTCGCTGAAAAATTTTTTATAATAATATCAAAATTTAACTATCTTGCCAAAACGGATTCAACACAAAGCGTGGCAAGTCCTGAAACTCGCTCTTGAGATGAACACGATCTATGAAAGTTTTTGATTCTTGAAAGGACGCTGAAGGAACGCTCTGCACTACCTACAGTGAAAGGTATAGATAGTGCAAAAGATACGTTAAACAACACAAATGTTGGGGAAAATTGTATACAGATTTTGAACATGAGAATTTATCTGGAGTATTGCAGAGCATATGTCGCACTGTTCAAATAAGCGCGCCAACAATACGTGCTGGTTTTTCGAATTCAAAAGAGCAAAAATGGAAACTCACCCATAATAATAAAGCTCAATTCGCCTACAGAACGCTCTTTGCTTTTAAGAGCAATTGCGAATTTTTGTAAAACAAGCAAAAGGCCAATGACACTCAATGATATTGGGCATAGTGGAAATGGCAAAATATTTGTCCATGAGTTCTTAACGAAGAATAATCGCGAGATATTGCAGTATGCACTGCAACTGAAAAAACAAAAGCGACTCACTGCTGTTTTCTCAATTCGTGGATGTGTGTATGTGCGCGCTAGTCAACAAAGCGAAGCGCAGAAAACTAATGACAGAGAGAGCGCTGATAAAATTGCAGCAGTCAGCACATGAAGAAAAGTACTCAGCTATAAACATAATTTACTCATTATTTATTTTTTGTTTATTCTCAATTTGTATTACTTCTTTTTTTATAGTATTAATTTTCCTAACTTTACTCTTTATGTTCTCTATATTTCTAATTGATTTCTGCAGCTTACTTAAAATCATCCAGCTTGTTTATTTTGATTATGGATAAATTGACCAATGATTGTGCTGACAGTGGGCATGTAAGATTCATACTGAGTCAAATTTCAAAAGAACATGCATTTAATTTATGTCACCAAAATACTCGTAGTCTTACGGTTGAAACAGTAGATTATCTTTCTTATGTATTTGCCGAGCAAAATATTGATTTAATTTGGATCACTGCATGGTTCAATTATGTACAGGTTGGCTCATCTCATCAGCTGATTTTATTTATGTCATTGCATGGTCGAAGGGATTGTCAAAAGGAGATGGCAAACTCAAAATGAAACCAACACATTGGCAACATTTTACTTACACATACAAAAACTGCTAAGTTTTATGTTTCCATTCCATACCATTCGCACCAACACCAATACACAGATTTTGACAATTTGAACAGACATATTTTGTTGCTTTACAGATGAGCCAACCTGTATATAGTTGAACCATGGCATCACTGAGACTTGGTTTAGATCCAGCGTTGATGATCGGTCATACGCAATTAATGACTATGTATTACTGCGAAATGACAGAAAAGGCAATATTCGTGGTGGTGGAGTTGCAATTTATTGCAGAGAGGTTTTAAAACCAAAGATAGTTTATTGTTCAGATAATGCAATTGTGGTTGAATATATTTTCATTGAAATAGGTGACTCACGATGAAACTGCTTCGTGGCGTGTGTTTATAACCCGAGTAGGACTAACGATTTGGCAGATTTATTTAAGAAAATTTCTGAATTTACATGTACATGTTGTCATCTGCGGAGATCTTAATGTTGATCTTCTTACTAACGATTCCCGTAGTAGAAGCGTTCTTGGTAATTTTCAGTCTTATGACTTGAACATTGTTAACCATTTCGCGACACGCTGTGCGCCAAATAGTAAACCTAGCCTGCTAGATCTTATATGCTTTAACAATACTAAGTTTGTAAACCATGTTGACCAAATTCCTATGGAGGGTATCTCTGACCATGAAATGATTTTCCTATCCTATGGTTTAAAATGTAATGAAATAGAGCACGACATAGAATTGACGTACAGAGATTTCAATGGCATAGTGATAGAAGCATTAAATGAAGAGGCCTCTCGTCTGGACTGGAATGGATGCTTTTACTTTTCTCAGTTAGATGAAAAATTGAAATATTTTAATAATCTTGTCCACTACCTTTTCAATAGGTGTGTACCTCTTAAAACCATTAGAGTTCGAAGTAGTAAAAAACCATGGTTTACAAGAGAAATTTTAAATCTAATAAAAAAAACGGGGTAGAGCATACAGTGAATGGAAGATATCTCAGAGTAAAAACCACTGGGAAGCTTACCGCCTTTTGCATAGCCAAGATACCCTGTGCATTCGGAATGCCAAGACAGCATACTTAAACACAAAATTTAATAATAATTTGCACCCTAAAACGCTTTGGAAAAATCTTCGCTCGTTTGGAATATCTAGTAACGATAAAATTCAATGTTATTTTGATCCAAATGAAATGTACCAACATTTTTTGGGCATTAGCTCTGATGGTAATACTAACTGATAGTATCGATAATATGTCTTTCAGTGTAGACAGTAGACCAAATATCAATGACTTCGATTTCTCAGTGGATACAGAGGCTGAAGTGTTAAACGCTGTATTTGCTATTAAGTCGAATGCTGTAGAAATCGAAGGAATTAACATACGATTTATCAAACTAATCCTTCCTTTTGTTATCCCTCCGCTTACTCACATTTTAAATTTTTCTGTAACTATCAGTAGTTTTCCTAGTCAATGGAAAATAGCCAATGTTGTCCCGGTCCCCAAAACTAAGTCTCCGTGTTCCTGCAATGAGTTTAGACCGATAAGTCTGTTGCCTTCTTTATCGAAGGTATATGAGAAATTATTGGCAACACAAATAACTGAATATAACTACGAATAATTTGCTATCGGGCGTCCAGTCGGGTTTCAGAAGAGGGCACAGCTATGCGTCATCCGTGTTAAAGATTCTTGAAGATATACGTCCAGCCTATGACAATGATGAACTCACTGTGTTAGTACTACTGGATTTCTCCAAAGCTTTTGTTACGGTTGATCTCAAAATACTTCTTTTCAAGCTCGAAGCCAGCTATAATTTCAGCCCTTTTGCAATCAATTTAATGCGAAGTTATCTCTGCGAGCGATTTCAACAGGTTCAATGTGATAACCAAGTCTCTAGTCTAAAACCAATCACATCTAGTGTTCCACAGGGATCGATCCTAGGCCCAACATTGTTTACACCCTTCATCAATGACATAGTTACTTGTTGTCACAATGCCTTCATACGTTTATATGCAGACGATATCCAATTATACATGTCTCGACCTACCGGTCTTTCCGAAGACTTATTTGCTAGACTGAATGAAGATTTAAGACGTATAGAAAACTGGGCTAACCTAAATAAACTATCTCTCAACGTAGCTAAATCTAAGGCGATTGCGTTAGAAACTACATCAAATGACGTTAACAACCTTCCTGATATTATTCTCAATGGAGATAAAATAATTTTTCATGATGTGGTAACTAATTTAGGTTATAAAATCAACTCTAAACTGACTTGTGTTAACCATATAAACCTTGTGGTGAGCAAGATATATAATACCTTGCGTAATTTATACAGAACTGCCTATTTGTTACCAGGAGACGCTAAGATGAAACAGGTCAAAGCTCTAATAATACCTCAAGTCTCCTTTGGTGAACTAATATACGGTACCCTGGACTCAATGTCACTCAAAAAATTGCAGCTGGCATTTAACAATATTGCCCAGTATGTTTTTCTAAAAGGAAATTTGATCACATATCTTCGAATGCAATGCAGATTCTCGGATGTGATATTTATAATTTCCTAAAAATGCGAAATCTCTGTTTTTTGCATAAGCTAATACAATCACAAAAACCGCCGTACTTATTTAAAAAACTAAGTTTCTGCCAATCTACACGGACTTTGAATCTATTAGTCCCGAATTTTAAGTACACAACGTCATCAAGAATGTTCTTTGTCAGTACAATACGGCTATGGAACTCACTCCCATACGAGAATAAAGCTATTAGGAAAGCAGGATGTTTTAAGCAGGCAGTATTATCTTTTCTCAACCCTTAAATTACCATTTAATTATATATTTTTATCTTTGTCACAAAAATTTTGAGCTGAGGATGTTTAATTGTTAAAGAATAAGTTTATTATCTTTTTAACTCTTGTATTTACATTATACTATATTAGATTATATTATATTACTCTTTTTATTTTTGATATTGTAATGCGATTGATGTACTGTCTAAAGGACTATGTCTTACTTGTACGAAAAAACTCAAATAAATGAAATGAAATACGTAGATGGCATTTAGCAATTCCAATGGTGACAGACCTTTATCAAAATTTGCTTCGTAAATGTGTTTCAAGTGAATTATTTCGCATTCTAAGCTTTGAGGAATGCCCGACTTGTATTTTTCGACAAGTTTTACTGCGCTCGCCCCAACCGTAGTTTCATCCGTGTCTTCAAATTACCACAAAAAGGAAAAGGTCTCGCTCAAATTTCATAGCTGCAAATCGTTCAGTGATGCCAGTGATTACCGAATCAACGATCACCAGGAATGTATTGTTTTCAAAATCAGACTCTGAGTCATCCGTAATCATCTCATTTTAAACTATCTTCAGAACGTCTTTTGGGTTTTCTTTTTCGAATGTCCGGAAACTCTGGCGAGATGTTCAATTGAATAGCAACTGTTTTGCATTCGTTTAAAATTGTTTCCCATTGGTTCCTGATCAACTTCAAATCAGCTAATAAAGCATCTAGATGTCGTACCTCAACATCTATGATGTAATGTAGTGTAACACACCTCGCTCATAGAACGTGGCCGGCTGTGCATGCTCGCGTTATCCGGGCCAAAGCTCGTCAGATTAGGTGGGTCCTTGTCGCCACTAAGCCGCCTATGAACTCGTTATACATATAAGGAAAATCATGCACTTCTTTAATAACAACTACAAAAAAAAAATGACTTCCCCAATAAAATCCCATAAACACTAAAAAAAAACGGAAAACTGCTAGGATGAAAGGTCCTCTAATTAATCCCAGGAATGCCATTACTAAACAGCCTCCTTCTCTTCCCTACCCATCCATAAAGAAATACACTTAATCCATCTCACAAAAATAAATTTGAATTTACGAACACATAATTACAATTCAAATACAAAAATCTTTATTTAACAATTTTATGATAACCGACTTCATAAGCTTTTATTTTAAAGTTTTTCAAATGTTTTCATGCAACTCAAAAAAAGTTATGAATTTAAAAAAAAACACCGTTTTTGTTTTCAAAATGCTATAAGTTTTTCAAAAATTGACCGTGTGGGATCTTTTTTTTTAAATTTGTTTTTAAATGTACTTTTCGGAAAAAATTCAAAAAAATTTTTAAAGTTTTTTTGTTTGTAATTTTTCAGTTTTTCGAGATTTTTCGAATTTCGCCCTTTTTTTTTTTTTTTTGTCTCATCAAAAACTTCAATCAATGCTGCAATCAGCCCCACTAATCCCGAGAATTTTTTTTTTATTTAATTGAAAAAAAAAACTAAAATTTTTTTTTGTATTTTTCCGAAAAGTACATTTAAAAACATTAAAAAAAACAAGTAAGGAAGGCTAAGTTCGGGTGTAACCGAACATAACATACTCAGTTGAGAGCTATGGAGACAAAATAAGGAAAATCAATCTGGGGTAACCCTGGAATGTGGTTGTATAACATGTGTATCAAATGAAAGGTATTAAAGAGTATTTTAAGAGAGAATAGGCCATAGTTCTATGGATGAACGCCATTTAGGGATATCGCCATAAAGGTAGACCAGGGCTGACTCTAGAATTTGTTTGTACGATATGGGTATCAAATGAAAGGTGTTACTGAGCATTTTAAGAGGGAGTGGGCCTTAGGTCTATCGGTGGACGCCTTTTCGAGATGTCCCCATTAAGGTGGACCAGGGGTGATTCTATAATGTGTTTGTACGATATGGGTATCAAATGAAAGCTGTTAATGAGTATTTTGAAAAGGAGTGATCCTTAGTTCCATAGGTGGACGCCGTTTCGAGATATCGTCATAAAGGTGGACCAGGGGTGTCTCTAGAATGTGTTTGTACGATATGGGAATCAAATGAAAGGTGTTACTGAGCATTTTAAGAGGGAGTGGGCATTAGGTCTATAGGTGGACGCCTTTTCGAGATATCGCCATTAGGGTGGGCCAGGGGTGACTCTAGAATGTTTGTACGGTATGGGTATCAAACGAAAGGTGTTACTGAGCATTTTAAGAGGGAGTGGGCATGAGGTCTATAGGTGGACGCCTTTTCGAGATATCGTCATTAGGGTGGGCCAGGGGTGACTCTAGAATGTGTTTGTACGATATGTGCATCAAACGAAAGGTGTTACTGAGCATTTTAAGAGGGAGTGGGCATTAGGTCTATAGGTGGACGCCCTTTCGAGATATCGCCATTAGGGTGGGCCAGGGGTGACTCTAGAATGTTTGTACGATATGGGTATCAAACGAAAGGTGTTACTGAGCATTTTAAGAGGGAGTGGGCATTAGGTCTATAGGTGGACGCCTTTTCGAGATATCGCCATTAGGGTGGGCCAGGGGTGACTCTAGAATGTGTTTGTACGATATGGGTATCAAATGAAAGGTGGTAAGGAGTATTTTAAAAGGGAGTAATCCTTAGTTCTATAGGTGGACGCCTTTTCGAGATATCGCCATAAAGGTGGACCAAGGGTGACTCTAGAATGTTTGTACGATATGGGTATCAAACGAAAGGTGTTACTGAGCATTTTAAGAGGGAGTGGGCATTAGGTCTATAGGTGGATGCCTTTTCGAGATATCGCCATTAGGGTGGGCCAGGGTGACTCTAGAATGTGTTTGTACGATATGGGTATCAAATGAAAGGTGGTAATGAGTATTTTAAAAGGGAGTAATCCTTAGTTCTATAGGTGGACGCCTTTTCGAGATATCGCCATAAAGCTGGACCAAGGGTGACTCTAGAATGTTTGTACGGTATGGGTATCAAACGAAAGGTGTTACTGAGCATTTTAAGAGGGAGTGGGCATTAGGTCTATAGGTGGACGCCTTTTCGAGATATCGCCATTAGGGTGGCCCAGGGTGACTCTAGAATGTGTTTGTACGATATGGGTATCAAATGAAAGGTGGTAATGAGTATTTTAAAAGGGAGTAATCCTTAGTTTTATAGGTGGACGCCTTTTCGAGATATCGCCATTAGGGTGGGCCAGGTGTGACTCTAGAATGTTTGTACGATATGGGTATCAAACGAAAGGTGTTACTGAGCATTTTAAGAGGGAGTGGGCATTAGGTCTATAGGTGGACGCCTTTTCGAGATATCGCCATTAGGGTGGGACAGGGGTGACTCTAGAATGTTTGTATGATATGGGTATCAAACGAAAGGTGTTACTGAGCATTTTAAGAGGGAGTGTACATTAGGTCTATAGGTGGACGCCTTTTCGAGATATCGCCATTAGGGTGGGCCAGGGGTGACTCTAGAATGTTTGTACGATATGGGTATCAAACGAAAGGTGTTACTGAGCATTTTAAGAGGGTGTGGACATTAGGTCTATAGGTGGACGCCTTTTCGAGATATCGCCATTAGGGTGGGCCAGGGTGACTCTAGAATGTGTTTGTACGATATGGGTATCAAATGAAAGGTGGTAATGAGTATTTTAAAAGGGAGTAATCCTTAGTTCTATAGGTGGACGCCTTTTCGAAATATCGCCATTAGGGTGGGCCAAGTGTGACTCTAGAATGTTTGTACGATATGGGTATCAAACGAAAGCTGTTACTGAGCATTTTAAGAGGGAGTGGGCATTAGGTCTATAGGTGGACGCCTTTTCGAGATATTGCCATTAGGGTGGGCCAGGGGTGACTCTAGAATGTTTGTACGATATGGGTATCAAACGAAAGGTGTTACTGAGCATTTTAAGAGGGAGTGGACACTAGGTCTATAGGTGGACGCCTTTTCGAGATATCGCCATTAGGGTGGGCCAGGGGTTACTCTAGAATGTTTGTACGATATGGGTATCAAACGAAAGGTGTTACTGAGCATTTTAAGAGAGAGGGGGCATTAGTTCTATAGGTGGACGCCTTTTCGAGATATCGCCATTAGGGTGGGACAGGGGTGACTCTGGTATGTTTTTGTACGATATGGATATCAAATTAAAGGTATTAATGAGGGTTTTAAAAGCGAGTGGCCCTTAGATGTATATGTGAAGGCGTTCTCGTGATATCCACCAAAATGTGGACCAGGTGATCCAGAAAATCATCTGTCGGGTACTGCTAATTTATTTATATATGCAATACCACTAACAGTATTCCTGCCAAGATTCCAAGGGCTGTTGATTTCGCCTTGTAGAACTTTTTCATTTTCTTCTACTTAATATGGTAGGTGTCACACCCAATTTACAAAGATTTTTCCAAAGTTATATTTTGCGTCAACAAACCAATCCAGTTACCATGTTTCATCCCTTTTTTCGTATTTGGTATAGAATTATGGCATTTTTTTCATTTTTCGTAATTTTCGATATCGATAAAGTGGGCGTGGTTATGGTCAGATTTCGCCCATTTTTTATACCAAGAAAAAGTGAGCTCAGGTAAGTACGTGGGCTAAGTTTAGTAAAGATATATCGGATTTTGCTCAAGTTATTGTGTTAATGGCCGAGCGGAAGGACAGACGGTGGACTGTGTATAAAAACTGGGCGTGGCTTCCATCGATTTCGCCCATTTTCACAGAGAACAGTTACCGTCATAGAATCTATGCTCCTACCAAATTTGAGAAGGATTGGTAAATTTTTATTCGACTTATGGCAATAAAAGTATTCTAGACAAACTAAATGAAAATGGGCGGAGCCACGCCCATTTTGAAATTTTCTTTTATTTTTGTATTTTGTTGCATCATATCATTACTGGAGTTGAATTTTGACTTAATTTACTTATATACAGTAAAGATATTAAATTTTTTGTTAAAATTTGAATTTAAAAAATTTTTTTTTTAAAAAGTGGGCGTGTTCTTAATCCAATTTTGCTAATTTTTATTTAGCACATATAGAGTAATAGTAGTAACGTTCCTGCCAAATTTCATCATGATATCTTCAACGACTGCCAAATTACAGCTTGCAAAACTTTTAAATTACCTTCTTGTAAAAGTGGGCGGGGCCACGCCCATTGTCCAAAATCTTACTAATTTTCTATTCTGCGTCATAACGTCAACCTATCTACCAAGTTTCGTCGCTTTATCTGTCTTTTGTAATGAGTTATCGCACTTTTTCGGTTTTTCGAAATTTTCGATATCGAAAAAGTGGGCGTGGTTATAGTCCGATATCGTTCATTTTAAATAGCGATCTGAGATGAGTGCTCAGGAACCTACATACCAAATTTCATCAAGATAACTCAAAATTTACTCAAGTTATCGTGTTAACGGACGGACGGACGGACGGACGGACGGACGGACGGACATGGCTCAATCAAATTTTTTTTCGATCCTGATTATTTTGATATATGGAAGTCTATATCTATCTCGATTCCTTTATATATGTACAACCAACCGTTATCCAATCAAACTTAATATACTCTGTGAGCTCTGCTCAACTGAGTATAAAAATGATCTCAAACGGTCAGTTTTTGAAAAAGTTATAGCATTTTGAAAAAAACACCGTTTTCATATCAAATGAAAGCTGTTGATGAGTGCTTCAGTACAGGGTAGTTTTCATACCTATTGGTGACTAGGGTTTCGAGATATAGGCCAAAACGTGGACCCGGGTACCCCTAGAATGTGTTTATACAATATGGATATCAAACGAAAGCTGTTGCTGAGAGCTTTTAAGTAATTTTCATTGCGATATTCGATTTAGTCGCATTAACCTGGCAAAACTGATAAATATGCATGCGAAGCCGAAATAAAGACATGAATTAATAATACCCACATACCTATTTACATACGTCCTATTCGATTTGCCTAAAATTTGGTATATAAATTTGCCAAAGTATTTACGATGCTTTTTCCGGGAAGTAGGCCAGAGACGGACTGGGACTGGGATTAGGACTGGGACTGAGACTGAGACTCGGAGTTGGACTGGAACAAAATACATACCACCCTCTGTGACTGGCAATAAGATATGAAGAAGAATGAGAAAAAGTTGAGAGAAGGAGAAGGAGACTGAGAAAGAGATAGAAGAGACGAAGATGGACATAGATGAAGCGAAAAATACGGAGGGAGGAGTGAATACAATACACCGGTCCCGAAGTTCCTCGGGGGCCGCGATTTAGAGGTACTAAGACAGGAGAGTCTTTAGTTGTTCCATGTGCAAATGAGGAGCCAAGAGGGCCCGCTATTTAGAAGTGCTAAGACATTTTTTTTAATTCAGGAGAGAGAGTCTTTAGTTGTTCCATGTTCGAATTTTAAGTCGAATTTCAAAAGCAACGAATATTGATAATTATTTTTTGCCTGGGCCTGAGGAGACAATAAAAACATCAAACAAAAATGTGTTTCTCAGAGGGCCCGCGATTTAGAGGTACTAAGACATTTTTTTTAATTCAGGAGAGTCTATAGTTGTTCCATTTGTAAATGAGGAGACAATAAAAACATCAAACAAAAATGTGTTTCTCAGAGGGCCCACGATTTAGAGCTACTAAGTCACTTTTTTTAATTCAGGAGAGTCTTTAGTTGTTCCATGTTCGAATTTTAAGTCGAATTTCAAAAGCAACGGATTTTGATAATTATTTTTTGCCTGGGCCTGAGGAGACAATAAAAACATCAAACAAAAATGTGTTTCCCAGCGGGCCCGCGATTTAGAGGTACTAAGATATTTTCGATATCGGTAACGTAAATAATGAATTTTTGCGATCTGAAGAAGTCAACGAAATAATTCGTCGAGGTCATCAAAAGTGTCCTGGTGTTTTTCCACGTGATTGTCTTGACGTGGCATTTCCTATCTCTTTGTTAAACATAATCTTGCCAAATGGAGAGGAAGTGGAGCGTCTGTTAAATCGACCTAAAATTTATTGTCCTGGCAATATTCGAAATTCCAGGTATGGAAGAAGCTTTAAGATAAACTGCCATCACACGAAAATACTCAAGATCACATTAAATGTTATATTCAATGGCGATCTTTACAAAATCTAATTCAAAAGGAGGCTACAATTGATACACTTATCAATGAACAGCTAATCACTGAAACTCAAAAGTGGAAAGAAATTTTATATAGAATTTTGGACACTATTTTATTTTTGGGTGAAAGAGGCCTAGCTTTCAAAGGCGAAAGTATATACATATCTTGGTGAACGAACCGATGGACATTTTTTGGGCATCTAAGATCGTGGCGGCCACCGTGGTCTGATGGTAGCGTGCTCCGCCTACCACACCGTATGCCCTGGGTTCACACCCCGGGCAAAGCAACATTAAAATTTTAGAAATAAGGTTTTTCAATTAGAATACAATTTTTCTAAGCGGGTCGACCCACAGTTGGCATAAAACATGTAGGGGCCTACCAATTTGTAGGGAAAATCAAGAGGAGCACAACGCAAATTGGAAGAGAAGCTCGGCCTAAGATCTCTTCGGAGGTTATCGCGTCTTACATTTTATTTTTATTTTTTTAAGATCTCATAAGCCAATATGATCCGACACTCAGAGATCATTTGGAGAAAGTTAGGATTTCACAACAGCAGCACAAACGTTTACAAGTTTACTATGTTTCCACAGACATTCAAAACGAGTTTATAGAAATTTGTGCAAATCACGTGAGGGAAGCTATATTAGATCAAAGCAAGAAGCCAAGTATTTTGCTATTATCGGCGATGCTATGCCTGATGCTAGTCACGTTGACTGCGTCCATTTTGCGCTAACTCCATTTCAATTCGAAAGCAACAACTTTAACAATTCAAGAACGGTTTTTGGCTTTCGTGAATTGTAACCAAAAAACTGGTCAGAAGATCGCTGATCTAATTTGCCATACTTGATTGAAGATTGTTGTGCACACGGGTACGATAACGGCGCGAATATGAAAGGAGCTTACAACGGAGCACTACATCACATTCTCGACAAAAACTCGAATGCTGATTACTCGCCATGTGCAACCCACAGTCTCAATTTATGTGGTATTGATGCTGCAGAATGTTGTACGGCTGCAATTACTTTCTTCGGAGTTGTACAAAAATCTTTTACTATTTTTAGAAGCACTCCACAACGATGGGACATCCTCAACAAATTAGATGGGGTTACACTGAAATGACCGTCCTTGGTCGAGAAAAATACCGAGTCGCACCGGTACATAAAACGAACTGCCAGGCATCGGACCTTTATGCCGGGAATTGCCCGTTGAATCCAGTACTCAAAGAACAGTACCCAAAACTTGCGGAAGAGGAACGCATACTCCCGAGGGAAACGCGAGTCACTCTAGCACAACTTCTTTCTGGATACTGTAACAGGTTAAACTCTTACCTATCCAGAATCAACCCCGACTTACAAAATGTATGCCCCGCTTGCAACGTGTCCCGACATGACACCAACCATCTCTTTAATTGTAATGTGGAACCAACGCCTCTAACACCCCTCTCATTATGATCTGCCCCTGTTGAAACAGCAAGTTTCCTTGGACTACCGTTAGAGGATATTGATGACAATTAGTGATCGGTCGCACCTATTGGGTGGGGCGAATCACTTCTACAATAAGAACAACAACATGGGACATTCTCAAAAAAATGTACCGAGCTCTCTTCATAGTCTTTCAGCCAAAAGCCAAATTTGACTGTGCAAGCATACGGAGATGTCACCGGCATTCTCAAGTACATCAACAAGTTCGAATGTATCTTGCTGTCCTCAATTTGGTTCAAAATACTGACTACCATTAATGAAAGAAACGTGGTCCTCCAAGCTAGAGACGCCACCATAGATGTTGAGGTCCGACATCTGCTACAACAACATCCGATATCTAGATGCCTTATTAGCTGATTTGAAGTTGATCAGAAACCAATGGGAAACAATTTTAAACGAATGCAAAACAGTTGCTATTCAATTGAACATCTCGCCAAAGTAGCCGGACATTCGAAAGAGAAAACCCAAAAGACGTTCTGAAGATAATTTAAATAAAATAATTACGGGTGATTCAGAGTCTGGTTTTAAAAGCAATACATTCCTGGTGATCGTTGATTCTGTAATCACTGGTCACAACTGAACGATTTGCAGGTATGAGAGATTTGAGCGGGACGTTTTCCTTTTTGTGGCAATTTGAAGCCATGCATGAAATTACGGTTCGGACGAGCGCAGCAAAATTTGTCGAAAAATAAAAGTCGGACATTTCACAAAGCTTATAATGCGAAATAATTCACTTGAAACATATTTACGATAAAGGTCTGTCACCATTAGAATTGCTAAATGCCATCTATTTTCAAAATCTGTATACAATTTTCCCCAACATTTGTGTTGCTTTACGTATATTTTGCATTATACCTGTCACTGTAGCTAGTGCAGAACTTTCCTTCAGCGTCCTTTCAAGAATCAAAAACTTTCATAGATCGTGTTCATCTAAAGAGCGAGTTTTAGGACTTGTCATGCTTTGTGTTGAATCCGTTTTGGCAAGACAGTTCAATTTTGATATTATTATAAAAAATTTTGCAGCGAAAAAAACAAGAAAAGCCACTCTTTGATATCCGAACCTTCTATATTGAATAATTAAAATTTGTAATCGTTATTAAATTTATCAGAAATGTATTAAAATGTTACCAAATAACTAGAAAAGATTATTTGAAACAAAATTTGGATGTTAAAAGAGAATTTTATTTGTACGTTACAATAAAATAGTATAAATATTAAATATTCTGTGTTAATTTTATTTTCAGCTCTTAGTCCAAAAATCATTCAGTTGATGTGGCACAAATTATCATTAATTAAAATTAATCAAATGTATTATTGGATTTTTTATTGGGGGCCCGTAATTTGTTTAGTCCCGGGCCCGAATTTTCTCTCTGCGGGCCTGTATATAAGTATGTGCATATATTATTAAAATATTTAGAGCATGAAAATCAATATAAAGGTAGAGCGCAAGAGTAGCATGAGACAAAATTTATAGCGACTTTACTTTAACAACATGTTGCAAGCCATAAAAAATGTGTTTCTCAGAGGGCCCACGATTTAGAGCTACTAAGTCACTTTTTTTAATTCAGGAGAGTCTTTAGTTGTTCCATGTTCGAATTTTAAGTCGAATTTCAAAAGCAACGGATTTTGATAATTATTTTTTGCCTGGGCCTGAGGAGACAATAAAAACATCAAACAAAAATGTGTTTCCCAGCGGGCCCGCGATTTAGAGGTACTAAGATATTTTCGATATCGGTAACGTAAATAATGAATTTTTGCGATCTGAAGAAGTCAACGAAATAATTCGTCGAGGTCATCAAAAGTGTCCTGGTGTTTTTCCACGTGATTGTCTTGACGTGGCATTTCCTATCTCTTTGTTAAACATAATCTTGCCAAATGGAGAGGAAGTGGAGCGTCTGTTAAATCGACCTAAAATTTATTGTCCTGGCAATATTCGAAATTCCAGGTATGGAAGAAGCTTTAAGATAAACTGCCATCACACGAAAATACTCAAGATCACATTAAATGTTATATTCAATGGCGATCTTTACAAAATCTAATTCAAAAGGAGGCTACAATTGATACACTTATCAATGAACAGCTAATCACTGAAACTCAAAAGTGGAAAGAAATTTTATATAGAATTTTGGACACTATTTTATTTTTGGGTGAAAGAGGCCTAGCTTTCAAAGGCGAAAGTATATACATATCTTGGTGAACGAACCGATGGACATTTTTTGGGCATCTAAGATCGTGGCGGCCACCGTGGTCTGATGGTAGCGTGCTCCGCCTACCACACCGTATGCCCTGGGTTCACACCCCGGGCAAAGCAACATTAAAATTTTAGAAATAAGGTTTTTCAATTAGAATACAATTTTTCTAAGCGGGTCGACCCACAGTTGGCATAAAACATGTAGGGGCCTACCAATTTGTAGGGAAAATCAAGAGGAGCACAACGCAAATTGGAAGAGAAGCTCGGCCTAAGATCTCTTCGGAGGTTATCGCGTCTTACATTTTATTTTTATTTTTTTAAGATCTCATAAGCCAATATGATCCGACACTCAGAGATCATTTGGAGAAAGTTAGGATTTCACAGCAGCACAAACGTTTACAAGTTTACTATGTTTCCACAGACATTCAAAACGAGTTTATAGAAATTTGTGCAAATCACGTGAGGGAAGCTATATTAGATCAAAGCAAGAAGCCAAGTATTTTGCTATTATCGGCGATGCTATGCCTGATGCTAGTCACGTTGACTGCGTCCATTTTGCGCTAACTCCATTTCAATTCGAAAGCAACAACTTTAACAATTCAAGAACGGTTTTTGGCTTTCGTGAATTGTAACCAAAAAACTGGTCAGAAGATCGCTGATCTAATTTGCCATACTTGATTGAAGATTGTTGTGCACACGGGTACGATAACGGCGCGAATATGAAAGGAGCTTACAACGGAGCACTACATCACATTCTCGACAAAAACTCGAATGCTGATTACTCGCCATGTGCAACCCACAGTCTCAATTTATGTGGTATTGATGCTGCAGAATGTTGTACGGCTGCAATTACTTTCTTCGGAGTTGTACAAAAATCTTTTACTATTTTTAGAAGCACTCCACAACGATGGGACATCCTCAGCAAATTAGATGGGGTTACACTGAAATGACCGTCCTTGGTCGAGAAAAATACCGAGTCGCACCGGTACATAAAACGAACTGCCAGGCATCGGACCTTTATGCCGGGAATTGCCCGTTGAATCCAGTACTCAAAGAACAGTACCCAAAACTTGCGGAAGAGGAACGCATACTCCCGAGGGAAACGCGAGTCACTCTAGCACAACTTCTTTCTGGATACTGTAACAGGTTAAACTCTTACCTATCCAGAATCAACCCCGACTTACAAAATGTATGCCCCGCTTGCAACGTGTCCCGACATGACACCAACCATCTCTTTAATTGTAATGTGGAACCAACGCCTCTAACACCCCTCTCATTATGATCTGCCCCTGTTGAAACAGCAAGTTTCCTTGGACTACCTTTAGAGGATATTGATGACAATTAGTGATCGGTCGCACCTATTGGGTGGGGCGAATCACTTCTACAATAAGAACAACAACATGGGACATTCTCAAAAAAATGTACCGAGCTCTCTTCATAGTCTTTCAGCCAAAAGCCAAATTTGACTGTGCAAGCATACGGAGATGTCACCGGCATTCTCAAGTACATCAACAAGTTCGAATGTATCTTGCTGTCCTCAATTTGGTTCAAAATACTGACTACCATTAATGAAAGAAACGTGGTCCTCCAAGCTAGAGACGCCACCATAGATGTTGAGGTCCGACATCTGCTACAACAACATCCGATATCTAGATGCCTTATTAGCTGATTTGAAGTTGATCAGAAACCAATGGGAAACAATTTTAAACGAATGCAAAACAGTTGCTATTCAATTGAACATCTCGCCAAAGTAGCCGGACATTCGAAAGAGAAAACCCAAAAGACGTTCTGAAGATAATTTAAATAAAATAATTACGGGTGATTCAGAGTCTGGTTTTAAAAGCAATACATTCCTGGTGATCGTTGATTCTGTAATCACTGGTCACAACTGAACGATTTGCAGGTATGAGAGATTTGAGCGGGACGTTTTCCTTTTTGTGGCAATTTGAAGCCATGCATGAAATTACGGTTCGGACGAGCGCAGCAAAATTTGTCGAAAAATAAAAGTCGGACATTTCACAAAGCTTATAATGCGAAATAATTCACTTGAAACATATTTACGATAAAGGTCTGTCACCATTAGAATTGCTAAATGCCATCTATTTTCAAAATCTGTATACAATTTTCCCCAACATTTGTGTTGCTTTACGTATATTTTGCATTATACCTGTCACTGTAGCTAGTGCAGAACTTTCCTTCAGCGTCCTTTCAAGAATCAAAAACTTTCATAGATCGTGTTCATCTAAAGAGCGAGTTTTAGGACTTGTCATGCTTTGTGTTGAATCCGTTTTGGCAAGACAGTTCAATTTTGATATTATTATAAAAAATTTTGCAGCGAAAAAAACAAGAAAAGCCACTCTTTGATATCCGAACCTTCTATATTGAATAATTAAAATTTGTAATCGTTATTAAATTTATCAGAAATGTATTAAAATGTTACCAAATAACTAGAAAAGATTATTTGAAACAAAATTTGGATGTTAAAAGAGAATTTTATTTGTACGTTACAATAAAATAGTATAAATATTAAATATTCTGTGTTAATTTTATTTTCAGCTCTTAGTCCAAAAATCATTCAGTTGATGTGGCACAAATTATCATTAATTAAAATTAATCAAATGTATTATTGGATTTTTTATTGGGGGCCCGTAATTTGTTTAGTCCCGGGCCCGAATTTTCTCTCTGCGGGCCTGTATATAAGTATGTGCATATATTATTAAAATATTTAGAGCATGAAAATCAATATAAAGGTAGAGCGCAAGAGTAGCATGAGACAAAATTTATAGCGACTTTACTTTAACAACATGTTGCAAGCCATAAAAAAAATGTGTCACATGGTGTATGATTATATTATGAAAACTATTATGATACTCTTTTGCTCAGATATCGTCGCAAGTGCGATAGATTATACGTATATATGCACGTAGGCATGTGCAGCGAGAGTATGTATGTATACTTGTAGCATTCACTCATTAAGTTATTTATTCATTTGTACAAACATATATTTCGACCCGTTTTTGAATGTCTTAAAATACATTGACTCTTACATACATATTAATACATTTGTACATACATATATTTTGGTTCGCTTTGGTACGGCCTGAGGATCAATTGACACATTCATTCATTTGTACAAACATATATTTTGAACACCGTGTACCGTGGTAACCTGAACCTTGGTATGCTACTGTTTGGAGTTTTCTCGCGACAAGCCTTTACCTGTAGACAAATTATTAAAATTATTCATTTGTGGTTGCGTTGCAGATTCCACAGCTAATTTTATTTATGCTTAGAATGCAGTTCCCAGGGAACTGAATTGAATGTATATGTGTGTTATACTTAATTTGTAAGTATTAGTGTAAGTAAGTATTTTAGCTCATAGAAATTTTGTATTAAAGAAACAACTTTTGAATAAAGAAATTAATTCAATCTGCTGCCGCTTCAATAGCAGTAAATTCTATCAGGTGCCTCTAAATGGGCACTGCAACCTAAATTACTTTATTCTCATTATCCCCAAATATTACATGGCGATCCTGCCAGTTCTGCTTAGGCAAACTGCTGTTTACAATGCAGTGTGCAAAACATCTTTAGCAAGACGCTCCAAATATTACATGGCGATCCTGCCATTATCCCAAATATTACATGGCGACCCTGCCAGTTCTGCTTAGGCAAACTGCTGTTTACAATGCAGTCTGCTAAACATCTTTAGCAGGACGCCCCAAATATTACATGGCGATCCTGCCATACTGCTGAAAATAAACAGGCAGTCTCCTTATCATCCTTAGAACTGCTGAATTAAATAGGCAGTTTCCCTCGTCTGCTGCTTGAAATATAGGCAGACTTCCTCTAAAAATCCTTACATTTTTTTTTTGAAAAGGATCCTGCAAAACTTGAAGCAGGACAAAATATAAAAATTAGTACGGCGATATAACTAAAGGGTGATGATCCCAACGAACACAATTTAAAATAAACCTTCAAACGTGCAATAGACTATTATTCGTGATAAGCAAATATATGAACACATGGAATTGAAGCGTAAGGCATAGAGAAGTGGAATAGACCTTGGGCTGCAGATACACATCAAGAAGACAAAAGAAGATAGCAGATTATGTATCTAATTATTTAAGTAGTTTATTTTAAAAGCATTTTGCAACCTAACGGCTGCCAGTTTACGGGCGAAAAGTAGATTTTTGCTAGTAAAATTAAGAATTTTTTTCTCTTCTATCTCTAACTTTTTCAATGAACGAAATCAGTGATCAGGAAGAATTTGACGCAGTATTTTTGCGTTGTAGTATATTAATAAAATAATTATAACTAATTTAAATAAAATTTTCTGAAAAATTCTTTTTAACTAATAGAACTTAGGCAGAACAATGAATATGAAGAAAAAGCCTAAAAGTGGCATAAAAATGAAATAAAAATGAAAATAGTAGAGAAATAAATTTTCAAATTCCAATATTCTGCAAAGAGAGTTAAGTAAAAAAACAAATAAATTATGATATTTTGAAAAAAAATTAATAATAATATTTAAAAAAAAAATTTTTACAAACAAGAAAGTTGTAAAATAAAATTTTAAGTAAGAATAAAGAACAAAATCAAGAATTTCATTAGGCCCAAATTAGTCCTTTTTCATATTCTTAGCCCTTTTTTTTTAAACAAAACCCTTATTACCTTACTATTAAAAACCCATTTCCAAACAATAACCCACAAAATGCTTCAATTAACAGAATATTTTTTTGCAACAAGCTTTATAAGAACTGTCTAATTTCGATAGCAAACCAAAAATTTTAGTAAACTTTTCGGATGCTCATGACATCTTTGCAAAGTTTTGATGGGCTATATTTAAAAAATGCATGTACTTAATATTCTTCTAATCACATACCCATTATAAAAATAACGAATTTGATATTTATATCACAATTAATTCTTCAAAGGGTACATAGCTGAATGTCTGTGTAAGCATGCAACAAACCAAAAAATACAACGAGAGACAAATTTACACCAGTAATAACAGTAGAAATGAAGAAAAAGTCACAAAGGAGAACCATATAGTATATAAAGCGCTTAATAAATTTGCAATTAGACATGTCGCGCTCATTTTCATCCAAAAGGATAGAAAATTTGTAGCATAATAAACACAAGCAACCAGATTGTTGAGGAAAAGATTGCTTAGGACAATACTTGACCAGGGTTAAAAATGCCTTGTAAAATAAAAACACAGTTGCCCTTAGGAACAAATTGATTGTTAATGAATAGTAATACTCGAGTAGGCAAATTTAAATAATATAAAAAGGTACCAAAGTTTTCAAAAGATCTAATAATAGCATCAACCCCAGAAGTTGTGCATATGACAAATGTCGACAGAAATTAAAGAAATTCTTCATAAATATCATGACGATCCCATTTGGGAAGGCCACCCAGAAAAACGCATGACACATAAGATCTAATAAAGAAAAGATACGAAAAATATTTGCATCCTCTGTACCCATTGTTATAACCACTTATCTACTTCTTGCTCTATCAATAACTGAATTTACCCAATCCACTGTATATCATACACTCAGAGATCCCGTTTTTTTTAAACAATATCAATTTTCAGCCAATGATGACTCTAACCATCATCTTATTCTATACGCTTTAATTTTAGTAACTATGCAAAAGCTTTGTTTAATAGAAATAGTCAAGGTAAGGAAAACTAAATCTCCTATATTTAGTCGATAGCATACATATAGGGTCCTGTGGAGTAGAAAGTAAGGAAGACTAAATCATTAATCTCCATTATTTTTTTAGAAATATAAATATAAGTTTGACCTGCTTCATCTAGGAAAACCTCGCCTTTTAGAGAGGTTATAAGGTGGATAGTAGACATACATATAGGGCCCTGCAGAATATAAACTACCGATAGGAAAAATAATCTTAGAATAGAAAAAATAATTTTATTATGACCGGTAGAACAGGAAAAATAATTTTATTAAAAACAAAAAGGAAGAAAAGATCGATAAAAATAATAATGTTTCTATAATTCCATTTAGAGTAGTAAAGCTCGAAAAAATCATTGAAGAAAATAGAAACATAGAAAACATAAATCAAAATAATAATAATAAGAAAATTGTAATACATAAAAATAGACTTAAACTCATAAAGTAAGAGCACTTTAATTTTTTAAGCACAAAGAATTTTTTATTGTATGCAAAAGAATAGTACAATAATAAAACAAAACAAAAGAGAACAAGTAAGGAAGGCTAAGTTCGGGTGTAACCGAACATTACATACTCAATTGAGAGCTATGGAGACAAAATAAAGAAAATCACCATGTAGGAAAATGAACCTAGGGTAACCCTGGAATGTGGTTGTATGACATGTGTATCAAATGGAAGGTATTAAAGAGTATTTTAAGAGAGAGTAGGCCATAGTTCTATGGATGGACGCCATTTAGAGATATCGCCATAAAGGTGGACCAGGGCTGACTCTAGAAATTGTTTGTACAATATGGGTATCAAACGAAAGTTGTTACTGAGCATTTTAAGAGGGAGCGGGCCTTAGGTCTATCGGTGGACGCCTTTTCGAGATATCGCCATTAAGGTGGGCCAGGGGTGACTCTAGAATGTGTTTGTACGATATGGGTATCAAATGAAAGGTGCTAATGAGTAATTTAAAAGGGAATGGGCTTTAGTTCTATAGGTGAACGCCTTTTCGAGAAATCGCCATAAAGGTGGACCAGGGGTGACTCTAGAATATGTTTGTACGATATGGGTATCAAATGAAAGGTGTTAATGAGTATTTTCATAGGGAGTGATCCTTAGTTCCATAGGTGGACGCCGTTTTGAGATATCGCCATAAAGGTGGACCAGGGGTGACTCCAGAATGTGTTTGTACGATATGGGAATCAAATGAAAGGTGTTACTGAGCATTTTAAGAGGGAGTGGGCATTAGGTCTATAGGTGGACGCCTTTTCGAGATTTCGCCATTAGGGTGGGCCAGGGGTGACTCTAGAATGTTTGTACGATATGGGTATCAAACGAAAGGTGTTACTGAACATTTTAAAAGGGAGTGGGCATTAGGTCTATAGGTGGACGCCTTTTCGAAATATCGCCATTAGGGTGGGCCAGGGGTGACTCTAGAATGTGTTTTTACGATATGGGTATCAAATGAAAGGTGGTAATGAGTATTTTAAAAGGGAGTAATCCTTAGTTCTATAGGTGGAAGCCTTTTCGAGATATCGCCAAAAAGGTGGACCAGGGGTGACTCTAGAATGTTTGTACGATATGGGTATCAAACGAAAGGTGTTACTGAGCATTTTAAGAGGGAGTGGGCATTAGGTCTATGGGTGGACGCCTTTTCGAGATATCGCCATTAGGGTGGGCCAGGGGTGACTCTAGAATGTGTTTGTACGATATGGGTATCAAACGAAAGGTGTTACTGAGCATTTTAAGAGGGAGTGGGCATTAGGTCTATAGGTGGACGCCTTTTCGAGATATCGCCATTAGGGTGGGCCAGGGGTGACTCTAGAATGTTTGTACGATATGGGTATCAAATGAAAGGTGTTTTATGAGCATTTTAAGAGGGAGTGGGCATTAGGTCTATAGGTGGACGCCTTTTCGAGATATCGCCATTAGGGTGGGCCAGGGGTGACTCTTGAATGTTTGTACGATATGGGTATCAAACGAAAGGTGTTACTGAGCATTTTAAGAGGGAGCAGGCATTAGGTCTATAGGTGGACACCTTTTCGAGGTATCGCCATTAGGGTGGGCCAGGGGTGACTCTAGAATGTTTGTACGATATGGGTATCAAACGAAAGGTGTTACTGAGCATTTTAGGAGGGAGTGGGCATTAGGTCTATAGGTGGACGCCTTTTCGAGATATCGCCATTAGGTTGGGCCAGGGGTGACTCTAGAATGTTTGTACGATATGGGTATCAAACGAAAGGTGTTACTGAGCACTTTAAGAGGGAGTGGGCATTAGGTCTATAGGTGGACGCCTTTTTGAGATATCGCCATTAGGGTGGGCCAGGGGTGACTCTAGAATGTGTGTACGATATGGGTAAATAACGAAAGGTGTTACTGAGCATTTTAAGAGGGAGTGGGCATTAGGTCTATAGGTGGACGCCTTTTCGAGATATCGCCATTAGGGTGGGCCAGGGGTGACTCTAGAATGTGTTTGTACGATATGGATATCAAATTAAAGGTATTAATGAGGGTTTTAAAAGCGAGTGGCCCTTAGATGTATATGTGAAGGCGTTTTCGCGATATCGACCAAAATGTGGACCAGGTGATCCAGAAAATTATCTGTCGGGTACTGCTAATTTATTTATATATGCAATACCACTAACAGTATTCCTGCCAAGATTCCAAACGCTGTTGATTTCGCCTTGTAGAACTTTTTCATTTTCTTCTACTTAATATGGTAGGTGTCACACCCATTTTACAAAGTTTTTTCCAAAGTTATGTTTTGCGTCAATAAACCAATCCAATTACCATGTTTCATCCCTTTTTTCGTATTTGGTATAGAATTATGGCATTTTTTTTTCATTTTTCGTAATTTTCGATATCGATAAAGTGGGCGTGGTTATGGTCGGATTTCGGCCATTTTTTATACCAAGATAAAGTGAGTTCAGATAAGTACGTGGACTAAGCTTAGTAAAGATATATCGGTTTTTGCTCAAGTTATTATGTTAACGACCGAGAGGAAGGCCAGACGGTGGACTGTGTATAAAAACTGGGCGTGGCTTCCACCGATTTCGCCCATTTTCACAGAAAACAGTTACCGTCATAGAATCTATGCCCCTACCAAATTTAAGAAGGATTGGTAAATTTTTGTTTGACTTATGGCATTAAAAGTATTCTAGACAAACTAAATGAAAATGGGCCGAGCCACGCCCATTTTGAAATTTTCTTTTATTTTTGTATTTTGCTGCATCATATCATTACTGTAGTTGAATTTTGACTTAATTTACCTATATACAGTAAAGATATTAAATTTTTTGTTAAAATTTGAATTTAAAAAAAAAAAATTTAAAGAGTGGGCGTGTTCTTCATCCAATTTTGCTAATTTTTATTTAGCACATATATAGTAATAGTAGTAACGCTCCTGCCAAATTTCATCATGATATCTTCAACGACTGCCAAATTACAGCTTGCAAAACTTTTAAATTACCTTCTTGTAAAAGTGGGCGGTGCCACGCCCATTGTCCAAAATCTTACTAATTTTCTATTCTGCGTCATAACGTCAACCCATCTACCAAGCTTCATCGCCTTTAACCGCCTTTGGCAATGAATTATCGCATTTTTTCGGTTTTTCGAAATTTTCGATATCGAAAAAGTGGGCGTGGTTATAGTCCGATATCGTTCATTTTAAATAGCGATCTGAGATGAGTGCCCAGGAATCTACATACCAAATTTCATCAAGATACCTCGAAATTTACTCTAGTTATCGTGTTAACGGACAGACGGACGGACGGACATGCCTCAATCAAATTTTTTTTCGATACTGATGATTTTGATATATGGAAGTCTATATCTATCTCGATTCCTTTATACCTGTACAACCAACCGTTATCCAATCAAAGTTAATATACTCTGTGAGCTCTGCTCAACTGAGTATAAAAACAAATGTAAATTATTCTTTGGAAATCAAGCTAAATATCATAAAATACTGACACACACACAAAAACAAAAACCCAGCAGGCAAAGTAAGCACAAATGGATTCAAAATCAATAGCCTAACTTGAGTAGCCATAGATAATTCGTGTACAAAATTATATATGTCTACTCTTTCAAAGGCGGATGGTGCAGCATTCATTCATTAAGTTATTCATTCATTTGTACAAACACATATTTCGACCCGTTTTGGAATGTCTTAAAATACATTGACTCTTCCATACATATTCATACATTTGTACATACATATATTTTGGTTCGCTTTGGTACGGCCTGAGATTCAATTGACATATTCATTCATTTGTACAAACATATATTTTGTACACCGTTCACCGTGGTAACCTGAACCTTGGCATGCTACTGTTTGGAGCTTGCTCGCGACAAGCCTTTACCTGTAGACAAATTATTAACATGATTCATTTGTGCTTGCGTTGCAGATTCCACAGCTAATTTTATTTATGCTTAGAATGCAGTTCCCAGGGAACAGAATTGAATGTATATGCGTGTTATACTTAGTTTGTAAGTATAAGTGTAACTAAGTATTTTAGCTCATAGAAATTTTGTATAAAAGAAACAACTTTTAAATAAAGAAATTAATTCAATCTGCTGCCGCTTTAATGGCAGTAAATTCTATCAGGTGCCGCTAAATGTGCACTGCAATCTTAATTACGTTATTCTCATTATCCCCAAATATTACATACTATAAAAAGAATGTTATGCAAAAACAATTAAAGAACTTACATGGTTTTGGTCTCGATCGATGTCATCAGGCGCCAGGTGGGATGGTCGTGGATGAAGAGATTGTTTATCTCTCTTAAGCTGTTGAAATTAAATACCACATTCTTTTTGTGTTTTGCTTTTCTCACTACAACAAGTGCTCTAACCCACTCTTACGATGTATATTTGTATATACTATTTGACGCTATTCCAATTAGATTTTACTCTGAATACCGGTTTGGGTTTACGCCGCCAGTGGCGTAGTGAAATTTATATATAAGAGGGAAGCATTGAATATTTGTTAAAACCAAAAATGTAACAATATCTCAAAAGCTTTTATGTTTTATGCTACATTTATAGCGAAATGGCGAATAAAATGTTTGTTCCTCCTTTTATATACTAATTGAATATATTTGATTTTTCATATGCCAGTTTTAATCGTTTGAAATTATTTGTTCTCATACACAAATTTTAGGTCGATTTAAAATATTGGTGCCTAACAGACGACATGGTAGGCAATAAAAAGCATTGCCAGTGGCACTCCAAACTAACCAGTCACGCTCCACTTTCTCTCCATTTGGCAATATTCTGTTTAACGACGAGGTAGGAAATGCCTCGTCGTGAAAATCACGTGGAAAATAACAGGACACTTTTGATGACCTCGACGAGTTATTTCGTTGACATCTTCAGATCGCAAAAACTCATTATTCACGGTACAGATATTGAAGTCGTTTAAATAATCTGGACTTTGGTACAGAGTTGGTGGTATTGTTGGAAGACTTTTTAAAGATGAAACTTCATCAGTGTCACCACGAAAATTTACGATTTCAGACTCATGTAAACATACATTTTTGGTTGATGTTTTTATTGTCTCCTCACTGTTCGAAGGCCCAGGCAAAAAACCGTTATCAATATTCGTTGCTTTTGAAATTAGGCTTAAAACTTGCACATAGAACAACTAAAGACTCTCCTGAATTAAAAAAAAATGTCTTAGTAACTCTAAATCGCGGGCCCCCTGAGAAACCGCGGGCCCAGGGGAAATCCCCCCCCCCTCTCGTCGGGCCTGTATATAAGATATTATCGGCTAAAACCCGTAACCTATGGAACTTCTTCAGCGTCGTACCTAGCAACAAAGTGCATTCAATATTTAGCCATGAAAAATTCTACAAAATATCCTCTAGGAGCTCCAATAATACGTGATGATTTTTTTGTGGACGACTGTCTTAGTGGCGCTGATACTCTCAATATTGCGCTGGAATCACAAGAACAAATCTAACTTCTGAAATTGTGCTGACGAACAGACGACAGAAGACACCGTCAGCTGGAAGAAGCATCACAAAAATGGTAGTAAGCTCAGAACTTGCGAAAATTTTCGACTCATTAGTGCTTTTTGGCCCAATACTCTACTACGATTAGAGCCACTCGCGGCAGTGTTAGGTGTAGAGCGGGATCTACGGCTCCGAGATACTGAAAACTTCTTTTGGACAGATTCCCAAATTATCTTAGCCTGGATTAACTCATCGGCAGCATCATTTCTGTAGGGCTAATTGAATATCCAAAATCCAAAGCAATGGAATCACGTGAATTCCAAGGAAAATCCAAGAGACGTAATATCCCAGGGAATCGCACCAGAAAACTTGTCACACCATTCCAAATGGTTTTATGGTCCACTATTTCTCTCAGAAATCAAGGAACTGAATTTGAGGAAAAATAATACGCCTGTCAGTAAATAAAGGTCTTTTTTGCTTCATTTAACCTATACTTAGATTATCATCAAATAATGCGAGTGTGTGGCGGACTGCAGCAATCTACGCAGCCATTACAAGCAAAACACCTTGCAATACTTGTACACAATCATGCCATAGTGAAATTACTATTGACCGTGTTTCATGAAGAAAATCGTCGCTGCGGCCCACAGGCACTGTTGGCGGAATCCTGGCATAATTCTGGATCACGAATGGGAATTCAGTAGCACGCAACATCGTACACAAATGCGTGCGGTGCATTTAATGGGAAATCTACTATCGTTCAGAGTAACGCCAACACATCTGGTTATAACAACAGGAGTAGACTTATTCTGATTCAGCACAAGGTTAGAGCCAAAACACCGGACAAGGCTTACATTTGCTTGTTTTGTTGCTTTTCCACAAAGGCCATTCATATGGAAGTTGTTTCCAACCTTTCAACAAAAGCATTTATAGGAGTATTACGGCATTTCATTAGTAGAAGAGGACATTGTCAAACATTGTACTCCGATAATGCCACTAATTTTGTTGGAGCAAGCAACAAACCGGTCAAGTTGAAAGACCTCTATATACACACAATCAGCTCAAGAAGAAATTATACGATAATGCAGTGATAAGTCAATTAACATTAAGTTTATTCGCTAATTCTCTAGATCCTCATTTCGGTGGACTTTGGAAAGCAGCAATCAAATACGCCAAACATCACTTGGTACGAAACATGTCAGCAGCATTGCTTACTTATAAAGAGCTAGAACCCGTTGTTGTAAAAATAAAAGCCATTTTAAATTCTCGGCCGTTAATCCCACTTTTGTCAAGCTACGATGATCTGAACACGCTTACGCCAGGTCAATTTCTGGTAGGAGAACCATTGATATCAGCCGTGGATGCTAACGCTACATCGACAAAAACGCCCTTGGGTGATAGGTGAAAATTAATTTCAGATATCAAAGATAAATTCTGGAAGGAATGGACCGAAACTTATCTACATGAGTTGCAGCAAAGGGCAAAGTGGAAAACGCCTTCGTCCAATGTGAATGAGAGTATGCTTGTTATCCTTAAGGAAGACAATATTTCTACGCTACAATGGCCGTGTGGTAAAATTACACGAACATACAAGGGAGACAATGGAATGATTGGAGTATGCAACATAAAAACCGCAAGGGCAACTCTAAAAACGCCTATTCACACACTGGCACCATTTCTCAACTAGAGCACTTCATCGGAAAACGACTGCAGAACGAGTTAACGAAAACGAAAACTTGTTTCATATAGCTCCCAAGGACTTTTAATTACAATTTTAATCTCTCTTCTATTGCTACATCTGATATTACCCTCGCCTGTAAATTTTACGGAATTTAAAAGAAATCCTGGGTTGTTTTTCGAAGGTATAGAATCAACAACATTGGTGACAGCTACCTGGAGGTTTATATGGTGGTTTACGAATTTTGTAATTAAAATTTAATTAACTTTCCGATAAGCTACAAACTTGAAACTTGGAATATAGTTCAGAACAATGCAGTACTTACTTACTTAATTGGCGCTTAACCGTCTCAGCGGTTATGACCGTCCAACAAGGTGCGCCAGTCGCCTTTTTTCTCCGCCAACCGGCGCCAACTGGTTACACCAAGGGACCGATAGAAACACTTTCTTGCCCGGAGCGTCGCATGTCCTAGCCAGTGCAGCCGCTGCGTTTTAATTCGCTGAATTATTTTGATGTCTGCGCAGAACTCGTACAGCTCATCGTTGAATCTTCTTCGGCACTTGCCATCGCCAACGTGTAGAGGTCCATAAATCTTTTGGGGAACTTTTCTCTCGAACACTCCCAGAGCTGCTTCATCTGATGCTGTCATGGTCCATGCTTCGGGACGGGTACGATAAGTGACTTGTAGAGTATGATTTCCGTTTGCGGAGATATGACTTTACATTTCAAGTGCCTACCTAGTCCAAAGTAGCATTTATTGGCAAGAGTGATTCTTCGCTGTATTTTAGAGCTGATGTTGTTGTTAGTGTTGATGCTGGTTCCCAAATAAACGAATTCTTTTACTATTTCGAAATTATGGCTGCAAACAGTAGCGTGGTTGCCAAGGCCCATACGCGCTGACTCTTTGCACGACGACAGCAGGTACTTCGTTTTGTCCTCATTCACCATTAAACCCATCTCTATCGCCTCTTTTTAACACGCTTTTATTAGCTTGGCCTGTATCTTTGTAACGGAATCTTTGAGCTTAATTTTCACCGGTTTCTAGAAGTCTGATTAATTTGAAACTTTGCGTACGTATAAAGGACCGACGACAATGCATTAATGTGATAGTGTGGTGACATAAGGTCAACGGCCATAAGGTCAATTGGCCTAATTACCACTTTGAATGGCCATAAGTTTGATTGAAACTTTTCACACGTATCAAGGCTCGATGAAAATGCATTAATGTTATGGTGTGGTGACATAAGGTCAACGGCCATAAGGTCAATTGGCCTTATTACCACTTTGAATGGCCATAAGTTTTATTGCATGCGGGTTTGATGGGGCTCGACCCCTCCTCTGGCCTCCGCTAGGCTGCGTTGGACTTGTCGCGGATATGGGTGGGTTCTATTTTCCACAGTCCACGCAGCAGCCGCAATAGAGAAAAATATTCATACCTTTAAGTGACACCGGAGTAATCACTCCACCCTCGTAGCATTTGACCAGCCACGGCCAATAGAATCATCAAGCCCCCCCCCCCCCCCTTCTAACTCTCAATACCCCTAACTGTCCTTGTCTGTCCCCTTCGTACCCCCCTTGTCCAAGTCTCGGATCGCCTCCTTTGCATGAGGCCGGCCAATCCACCCCTCCTCAACCTTTGCCAACCTAGGCCCTTGTGGCTGGCCCCTAAAACTCCCTGTACCCCCATATTCATGACTCACTCCCCACACTCATTCCCCCTTACCACTTCCCCATGTCATCCCGTCCACGTCCGTCATGACCCCGTCAAGAAAATCATTCACCACACACGAATTTTATGATTAACAATTTAACAAATTCATTCTTTATTCAACATTTTTACTTACTTAGTAAAACGACTTTATATTCCATTTCAGTGCAATTTTTGCGCAGGGAATCAATGGAGCCAGGGGTCATCTATTCATGTGGTATGTAACCACGATCCACTATTACTTATGAAAAATGTATGAAATTTATAAATGAATGCATATCTTTCTATACGTTTTATAAACTATCCGGGAGTGTAACGAAGCCACTGCACTCCCTCCGCATGTTAATCTCGGTCAGCTAAAATACATTTGGGCGCCGTATCACCTTTGGTGCGCTTGACGACGCCGCCTCCAGAGCGCTGACTCACGTATTGACGTACGCTGCTTTCCGTGTTGGCGGACGCCCTCAAAATTTGGTATTTTCCGGTGTATCGTATCAAATGCAAACTAACTACGTATACTCATGTACCTGACTATCACAAATCGCTATCTGTGGCTTGAGTCTCTCTTAATGTGGGACACTGGACTCCAGCTTCACCATGAAGTCACCAAACCTTGATTCTGCCTGCAACTGGAAGTCCCCGCTCCAGTAAAACGTCCAATAGGACTCTTATTTGCTCACCAATGCGCAGATTACGTTAAAATGAAAGTATGTGCGCATACAAATTTACTGCGATTTACTTCTACGGATAAATTTCTTCGGAAATTCACGTTGGACTTCTATTCTCCTTGCGGGCTATCTCCAAAAAAAAATTTTTTACCGCGTTCAAGTTGCTTGCTGTTAATTCAGAAATTTAGCGTCTGAAATACTGAGCTTTTGTTAGTCGCCTATGCGCATTTGGCCCCAGGACACGTATGCAACCATGGTCAAACAGGACGGACGAGATGCATTTTTAGGTCTCATTGGCTCCATGAGCCTGTGATGGACTGCAGTTGGTGGACCTAGCAATCTTTTGACGCTTTGATGCCACAGGGTTTGTTTTCAACGGTTGAAAGCAATCGCCTAGGCATCGACGCTCACCATGTCACTCCATGTCAATCTGCATGGTCGTGCCTGGTGCGTTTTATCAGAGGTAATGTTTGCATTATTCGCTGAGGGAACATCAATACAAGACAGTAGGTATTACTGGGTGATTGGATATTTTTTTCGAACATGATGCAAACTGTGGAAAGGTTGAACTTTATGACAACTTTTAGCTTTTTGTGGTTAGCAATTCGGCATGTTTGATTACTCGTCAAGGTGCGAACCGCTTCAACCTGCGAAGTTGAATCGGATACAAACCTCTTTATCGCGCATATGGTTGTTCACCACTAAACTGTCGTAACAGTTTGATTGAAACTTTGCACAAGTGTCAAGGCTCGATGACAATGTATTAATGTGGTGACATAAGGTCAACGACCATAAGGTCAATTGGCCTTATTACCACTTTGAATGGCCATAAGTTTGATTGAAACTTTGCACACGTATCAAGGGCTCGATGACAATGCAATAATGTGATGATGGGCTGACATAAGGTTAACGGACATAAGGTCAATTGAACTTATGACCACCCCAAATGGCCATAAATTTGAAACCTTGCACATAATGCGAAAAATGCATTCCTTTATTAATGATAGAAGTGGATGCATGGCACATCTACGAAAGAGCATACTGGAGCCCCTTTTAACACGCTTTTATTAGCTTGCCCTGTGTCCATCTATGTATCCATGTATGTATGTAACGGAATCTGGAGTGGAGCCGAGAGCCCCGGTAATGCAGAGCTCCGAACTCCGTTGCACCTTTTGAAGCATTTTAAGAAAGGTACTTTTAGTGCAGGCCACCAGACCAAGGCACCATAAAGAAGATTCGGGCGCACAATGGCTGTGTAAATCCAGTAGGTCACCTTAGGGGAGAAACTTTTAAAATTACTTGACCTGAAAAATTAAAAATAAATAATATTTTAAAAAAACTAAAAAAACACGCTTTTATAGCTTACCGAATTAAAAAATAGAAAATAATTTTCAATTAAAAAGAGTTTATATAACAGTAGTAGAAGGGCAAACAATCATTTATAGTTAATCACCTCAAAATGAAATTATAATAAAATTTAAATTATTAACAGAATAATTTAATTCACAGTAAAAAGCGTGGGGTGCTTGATATTGAATGTTACAATCGTTCTATTGGCAACTATCTGAGAGGAAAGATATGAAATGTAGTAAAATGCACCCCCAGCTTTTTAATCTGAATTAAATTATTCTATTAATAACTTACATTTTATTATACTTTTATTTTGAGGTGGTTAACTATAAATGATTATTTGACCTTCTACTACTGTTATATAAACTCTTTTTAATTGAAAATTATTGTAAATTTTTTAGTTCGGTGAGCTATAAAAGCGTGTTTTTTTAGTTTTATTAAACTATTATTTATTCCAGTTTGGAGTAAGCAGAACTAACGGCGCGATAATAAGAAAAAACCCCGATAGGTGGCGTAAGGATAGAAATATTTCAAAAAATCGTATTTGTGGTCCGATTTGGCTTATATTTGGAACACATAATACATACATGAATAGAAAGTGACCTATAAAAAATCTCCGGTAGGTGGCGCAGGTATCGAGAAAATCGTATTTGTGCTACGATTAGGCTCATATTTGGAACACATATTACATACATGAATAGAAAGCGACATATGAAAAAAATCGTACTTGTGGTCCAATTTGGCTCATATTTGGAACACATATTACATAAGAGAATAAAAATCGCTTTGAGAGAAAAAACTCCCACTAGGTGGCGCAAGGATCGAGATATTCAAAATACTCTTATTTGTGGTCCGATTTGGCTCATATTTGGAAAAAATATTAAATACAGTTCGCTAGAAGTGACATCAAAATACTTTGCAGTTCGAGGAGGGACAAGCGTACGTGGCGCCGAGTCGAGTAAAGTCTTTGGAAGGATTATGTATTGAGTACTGAGATTGTAACAAATTGTCGGGAAAGAGTCCTTGTAATAATGAGTCACTAAATGAACTAAATAGAATGAAAAATAATAGGCAATTAATTAAAGACTAAAAACATGAAAATAAAATAATAAAAAAAAATTTAAGTTAAACGGTTTTATTGAAAACAATACTTACATTAAGTAATAATAGTACTGAAAGCTAGAAAATAATTAGGGAGGTCCTAGGTACTAGTCATCACACTCCTCATTAATACGTCATGACTTGCAACGAATCGATACTGATCTAGTTGATTTCCTCACTCACACCAACCATGGAAATCTAAGTCCACTCATTCTCATACCAAGGCATTTAAGGCTAGAAATCACCAGAATTAAGGGACATCTTCCTACTGGGCGCATTTCTCCAGTTGACGATAATGACGTAATAGAGCTGTACAAGATCATGGAGATAACGAAAGGTGTCGACCGCGAATGGTTTGAGCTTTATAAAGCTATTATCATTCCCACACGGACAGGAAATACGACGATTGTAATAAAAACATACATTGAATATTTGGCTGTGAACGGCCACACATATGAATGTGTGGCTCTGAATCCATTCAGATTTAATAAGTACGTTGCAATCGTGACTGATTTATTTCTTTGCCCATCCATACAAGTCCGTTTCACCCGAGATTCTGGCAGCTACTGTAGCATTATGCGTCATACCCACCTATGTAATACACTTGCGGCATTACGCTTCATGAACTTCTATGCCAAATATATTTTAGTAATAATCATATTACAATATTATACAACATAAATTATTGAACTAACCCAGCGGTTAGCTAACATCAATGGAATGCCGAATATGAAACCCTTGTCCCTTCAGCTAATAAATTCTGCTTATTATTTACATACAACCAATAATGGAAATTAACCAAATACTCACATTGATCCAGGCATGCTTAACCAACGAAACGATATCATTTCGTTACGATAATCAACGTTAATAAACGAAACGAAGTCATTTCGTTTCGTTTATTAACGTTAAGATCGTCAAATTAACGAAATGATTTCGTTTCGTTTTCTGCCATATCAAAACGAAATCAAATCGTTTATGTTGATTATTAATTTCAAACTATGCTGGCAAAGCTGATTGATGGCGGAGTCATTTAAGGTGAAAGCATTATCCAAGCTGATTGCAACTTTTCTCATGAATTTTGACAGTACGAACATTTCTCAGAGTATTTTTAACATTACCACCAACGAATTACACAAACAAATTACATAGAGTTTGTGTGTGTATGTGCGCTCGTTGTTGCCACCTTACGGCTTCACCATGGTTATAGCATTGCCAGCACAATTCAAACATAAAGTATCACGTTTTCGTTAACGTTTTTAACGTTAACGAAAGCTTTTCGTTTCGGTTAAAAACGAGATACAATTTATCTTGATAATTTCTTTATCGATAATATTTCGAAGTGTTTCAACGGAAACGGTGGAAATTTTTTGATAAACGATTAGCTTAAAGTTAAGGTGCATCCCTGCATTGATCTGCTGACTTTGCAAGCATGCATACAAACCTACATGTATGCATAGCATTAACCAAATTACTCGCATTGATCTGCTGACGTTGCAAGCAGGCATACAAATCTACATGTATGCAAGCAGGCATACAAATCTACGTGTATGCAAGCAGGCATACAAATCTACATGCATGCAAGCAGGCATACAAATCTACATGTATACAAAGCATGTTTACAAACCTACATGTATGCATTCCCCATTACCAATGTAGATATTTTTAGTTTATTAGTATTAAGATAATTATGAATGTATAGGTTAAGTAAATAACTGTAAAAGGGAAAGAATTTATTTAATAAAAAAGAATTAATGTTTGACTACCAAACCTTTCACATCTTTTATTCCAAATCAAACATTTCATGGCGATCCTGCCAGCCTGATCTTTGATTAGCTGAAAAATTTCCTATTAAGCAAAATTAGCTAGATCTTGCTGGAGGAAGAATCCTGCCAGTTCAGATCAAAAATTGGCACAACTGCTGAAAAGGATCTGACTGCCCAGGATTCTGACCATTTGTAAAACAAGTAAAAAGTTTTTATTTAAAGAAAGGAAAAAGGAGAAAAAAGGACATTTAAACAAAGTAGCCTTTAATGTCATTATGGCAGCACCCAAAATTCTAATATTGGCACCGTTGCAGTACAATTAAACTCTTAAACTCTTGGATGTAAATAAAAGGTACTACTATATGGCATCAATTAAGATATTATCAAGGAAAGCCGTTTTTCGGCAAGGATTTGGCAAACTAAGTTGAAAAATATTTGGTGGTAACACAACGGGCTCGAAGGACACCTTTCAATTGGCACAAGTTAAAAACAAAACGAAACCAAAAACATTTCATGGCGAGATCGGAGGCATAACACTAGAGGCAATTAATATAAGTATATAAAAATTTTAGAAACAAATTGGTCGGCCTTTACGGACGCTAAACCATTAGCAAAAACGAGAGTTTTTGCTTAGGAACTTTTTTTTTAAAATAGGACTTGTAAAAAAAAATAAATAATGTAAAATTTAAACTAAAACAAAAGTATGTACGAACAATTTCTTTTGAACTTGAAACAAAAAATTGATCTAATTTGTTAAAATTTGAAGTAAAATTTTTATGGAAAAAAGAAGTAGGAGGAAAATTAAAAATTTCTTATTCAAAAAAAAAAAGAAGGCTAAAATGCTAAAAATCTTAAATTAAACTTAAAAAAAAAAAAATTCAAGTAAATTGGAATGTTTAGGACACTTCTGTAAAATAGTCAATCAACTTCAGACAGTTCACCTATCCACTAAAGAAAGCCCATAGAACATTTTAATAAGGTTTAAAAATTAACCATAACTACTAAAATGCAAAGAAACTCCTCAGATCTTCCTCTCTATTGGTGGAACGAAAATACCCGACACACTAGGGACTTACAAAAAGAGTTAGAAGGATTAAAGAAATTGTAATAGGTATGAAAAGGGAACCCACAATTGAGGATATTATAAACCCCACTACCAGGGAAGAGGAAATAATGCGTATGATTAGGAGATTGTTCCCCGAAAACAAGGCATACAAATCTACATGTATACAAAGCATGTATACAAACCTACATGTATGCATACCCCATTACAAATGTACATATTTTTAGTTTATTAGTATTAAGATAATTATGAATGTATAGGTTAAGTAAATAACTATAAAAGGGAAAGAATTTATTTAATAAAAAAGAATTAATGTTTGACTACCAAACCTTTCACATCTTTTATTCCAAATCAAACATTTCACTACTCCTTGTGAAGTTGTTCTTTTCAATAACAAAACATCCCCAAATTGCAATGTCCAAAGGAATATATCCGTTGTTGCACTGAACACTAACAACCGGCAGGACGACGCGACAACAGAACCCATAGAAATGAATTATTAATGTGCACATCAACGCTTCTGGCATCCTGTCTATAGCGCCAAGCTGTGTCATCAAAGGAAGATTTTTAACCATTCATGGTCAATAAACTAGTGTCACTTCCTCACATATGTACATCATATGCAACATTCGGTAACTTGACTACTATCGGGACCCACTGATATTAAGAAAAATTTTGATTTCGATAAAACATTAGAACAATTTACCAATATCCAAAAACGACTTCAAGACATCAAATTCACATACACATATTTAGAACTAGTTTAAGTAAAGGCAATAAATGTATGCATTTTGTAAGCGTAAGCAAAATACACCACGAGTAATAATAAGTAAACAATTTAACTTAATTTCGCAAACACATGCATAAAATAGCAAAATATGCAATGTAGGCACAACGAGTGATCAAATTAATTATTTGTAATCATCAACTTTATTTACTTATTGCCAATCATGTAATTTTCTATTTGTTAGCAGTTGAAGATATTCATGTTAGCGTAAGCATTTATTTTGCAAAAAAGCCTTATTACAATAAATAACAGTGCGTGATATTACTAAGGCCCAACACACAACACCATTTGGTGGCTCACTTAATGCGATTCTGTCTGAGTAATTCTCAAACCCCTATTCGACTGGTGCTCTACCAAGCCGAAAACCAGTATTAACGCGCGAATAGAAGTGGAGCAATGTGACTCACTGGGTCTGATAAGGCTGGGTTGCAAATTTTTTTCACCGATTTCCTGAAGTTCCTTTTTTTCACAAGAAAATCAGAATATTTCAGTATAGTTTTTAGTCAATACAAAAACTCTAGAATTCTTAAATGAACACATTAACACGAAAATTTAAACCCAATTCATTTTAACATACCGTTAGGTGAGTGAGCACTCATGTGCATATTTAAAAGCATTATTTAAGAGTAAAGGCTCTTTATTAAATAAATCAACGAACAACATTAGGAAAAAAATCAGGCAACTGAGCCTGTACGGGAAGTTGGTTGAAATCCCTCCTAAAAAAATCCATATTCGTGTCAAGATTTGAGAGGGAGTCTACTAAGGGGATCTGAAGTATTATATCTGCTCAAAAAGGAAAACCAATCACGTAACAGTTCGGAAATTTAATTTTAGCTATGAAAGAAATGTATCTTCCTTTAGATTGGATGTACTCATAGAGCATTTTGATACTATCTTGAATAACGATTTTTGGCCCCCTGGGGCAGTTGTGCGGGAATTTGAAAATAGGCGGAATTAGAGTGTTCCACACTTGGCAAAGATCCCTCTTAATAACACTGAGTCGAAAAAACGAACGCTGCTTTAGATATATTTTACCAAAATGTTAGAGGCTTAAAGACCAAATTAACTGAATTGTTTTTAAAACAATTTAACTTAAGTTACGATATAATTGCTTTTACTGAAACTTGGCTGAAACCCCATGGCTTTAATTCAGAGATCCTTTGTAATGACTACCAAATATATAGAAATAACCGCTTGAACAGAGTTTGAAGTTGAGTTCTGCTTGCTTTACACTCTTCAATACCATCTGAAGCGTACCCGCCATCGATAAAATAGAGTTCATGTGCATAAGCAATCAGTTAGCAAATAGCCACATTTATTTAGCCATCTTTGATATCCCGCTATCTTCTGAACTGTCGATTTATATGCATCACAGTTCCTTGGTAAAAACTGTTAATTCGATGCTAAAGCCTTCCGATTCCATTATTGTCTTGGGTGACTTCAACATGCCGCACACTTCATGGTGCATCTCTGACTTTAATATCGTACCAGTTTCGTCAATGTTTTACAACAATGAATTTCTAGACAGAATGGCCGAACATACTTTCAACAGATCAACATCCTTAGTCTTAGTGGATGATGACTCTAATTATTCCATTAGTCGATGCGAACCCAATATTGAACCTGAAGATGCTTACCACCCTTCCCTCAAAATAGTTTACGAAGTGGTAAGTAGTGCTTGTAATCACGGCAATAAACGATACAACTCCAGTTATCGCTTTGACTTTGCGAAGGTCAATTTCAAAAAATTAAATCGTGATTTGTCTCGAATAGTGTGCCAATTTATTTAATGCTGACGTTGAGCAAAGCGTTTCTCACTTTTACAATACCGCTGCTTTTGGAAAATACGTACCTAAGCGGATCTGTGTATATTCCTATACAAGCCAAGTACGGTTCACTTAAGAGCTGAACATTTAAAAAAATAAAAAGTCTAGGTCTTTCAAGTTGTTCAAAAAACGGGTTTACATAGCCATTACTTACTGTGATCGATTCTACGCCATAAGTATTTTCAATTGAACAAGAAGTGTTACAATGCTTATCTCTGCAAAGTAAAAATAAATATAATTTGCAATCCGAAGGCATATTACTCTAAACGCAGGGTGAAAGGTTTTCCATCATCCATGAATTTCCAAGATAATATTTCCAGCGATAATCAAGAGATTGCCGGAATCTTTGCGGAATTTTTCAAATCAAATTAACAATTTTTGTTGTTATATTGGCCTACTGATTTGTAAGATCGCGGGTTTGAATCGAGCCCAAAGCCTAACAATAATTGTTTTATCATTATTATTGTTATGATGCATTTTTTATTTTTTTTTTTTACATTTACAAAACAAACAAAAAATATATCATAACAATAACAATGATTCGAGCTCAAGGCTCAACAATAATTATTTTGTCATTATTATTGTTATGACACATTTTTTTACATTTACAAAAAAAAAAAAAAAATTTTATAACAATAATAATGATAAACGCTCGATTCAAACCCGCGATCTTACAAATCAAATTACTCTACTGAGACCAACGTTTCGCCTAATGAATACCCATACCATCTTGATTCATGTAATTCGATTAGAGCTCCATTTATATCTTCAGGAGATGTATTATCTTATATAAAAACTTTAAAAGTATCATACGACCATGACAGGATCCCGACACACTTTTTTAAAAAATGTGCTGCATACATCTATCATCCGCTAACAGATTTATTTAATTTATCATTAATATATGGTTTCCCAACAGTGTGGAAGGAATATTTTCTTATCCCGCTTCAAAGAATGGAAGAAGGTCTTCAATAGAAAACTACTGGGGCATAGAAAAGTTAGGCGATATCCCAAAGTTATTTGAAGCTATTGTTACCAAACACTTATCGTTCTCTATTTCCCCCATTGCAAGCTCGCAACATGGCTTCTGTAAGGGCAAATCAACTATCA
Organism: Eurosta solidaginis; assembly: GCF_040869045.1. Taxonomy (NCBI): domain Eukaryota; kingdom Metazoa; phylum Arthropoda; class Insecta; order Diptera; family Tephritidae; genus Eurosta; species Eurosta solidaginis. The sequence continues at coordinate 187,533,089 of NC_090319.1, read as the reverse complement.
CCAATTTACCACTCACGTTTCTAATGGATTTAGAAAAAGCATTCACACCGATTTCAGTAAAGCTTTCGACAAAGTATCACACCCATTACTAATTTATAAGATCGATCAACTTTGTTTTCAACCCCGTCTTATATGTTGGATTTCTTCGAATCTTGGTAATCGTACGCAAAATTTAATCTTTAAAAATACACTTTCTGGGGTCATCATCAGGGCAGCCATCTTAGTCTGATTCTGTTCTTGTTGTTCATAAACGATATATCCACTACAATAAAATACTCAAAAATCTCGATGTACGCTGACGATGTAAAACTTTTCAAATCATACGCGTCTCTTGAAGAACATTTCTTGATTCAAATGGATTAAATTACTTGGTTACCCGGTGTAATGTAAATTATATGCCGCTCAATCTTAAGAAATGGAAAGTTATGTGTTTTTCTCGGAGAATTTCGCCGCCACGATAGGTATCGACGAGGGTTTTAATGTAGAGTTGATTTCATTTCAACACCCAACTTAGTTTGCGAGATATCGACCAAAAGGTGGACCAGAATAACTCTATAATGTGTTCATACTATATGGGTATCAAACGATAGGCATTGACGAGGATATTAATGCAAAGTAGTTTTAATTTTGTTACCTTAGTTGGTTTGGGAGATATCGAAAATATGGACCAGGGTAACCTCAGAAGGTTTATATACATAAATTATGGGTATCAGAGAAAAGGTATTGACGGTTACATCTATACAAAACCGTTTTTTTGAATATTTCTTATTTTTGGGGATATTAATACAAATATGAGGGTTAAGGCGAGGGTGAGGGTGAGGGTGGAGTAGAATTAGAATGGGAGTTAGGGGAAGCAGCAGAGGGAAGAGGTATCAAAAGCGCCGGGAAAGCAGATGATAAATCGCACACCTGCATTTATTTACTTGTAATGAGGATTGCAATTTTTTTGGCTGTCTAATCGTTATGTCATTGACTAAGTATAATGTTACTTTATCAGCTGTTATTTAAAATATATGAATTTAGTTTTAGAAATTCGTTACGATTTTCTGTTTGTTTGAAACACGGGCGTAGGCGAGGAGCAAGTGCCCACCCCTATATTCATGAAGTCTTATAATTTTTTTATTTATACAATTATTATTTTTTTTTTTGCCATTTTTAATTTTAGTGGGATGAATTGTTTATTTTTTGCGTTTGGCAAACCCCCCTCTCTCCCACCTAAATCCGATAACAATTTACCGAAAAAAAGTAAAAAAAAAATGGCAAAAGTTTACAGATGTTTTTATCGGTTCAACTTTTTAGTTGGAGTACCAAATTTTGGGAAGTTGAATGCAATTGATCACCCTGTAGCATTTCAAGTCCAAATATGATTACTTGAGTAATAGTTTTTCTCAAGTCGTTATTACAATTAAATTCTATTCTTGAAATGGAAAGTGTATGATTATTACAATTATTGGATATGAATACAACATTCTTGGAATACATTTATACTTGGATTCGTTTACCTAAAATTACTTGGAATTGAATACAACATTCTTGGAATAGATTTGGTTTATGGAGACTTAGTTTCTCTGCCATTGATTTAAAGTTAAAAAAACAAGTAAGGAAGGCTAAGTTCGGGTGTAACCGAACATTACCTACTCAGCTGAGAGCTTTGGAAACTTATGAAACTGAAAATTTTGTTTTATTTTTGTATTTTGTTGCACCATATCATTACTGGAGTTGAATGTTGGCATAATTTACTTATATACTGTAAAAATTTAAAATTTTTTGTTAAAATTTGACTTAAAAAGATTTTTTTTAAAAGTGGGCGTGTTAGTCATCCCATTTTGGTAATTTCTATTTAGCACACATATAGTAATAGGAGTAACGTGCGTGCCAAATTTCATCATCATATCTTCAACGACTGGCAAATTACAGTTTGCAAAACTTTTAAATTACCTTCTTTTACAAGTGGGCGGTGCAATGCTCATTGTCCAAATATTAACTAATTTTCTATTTTGTGTCATAAGGTCAACGCACGCAAGTTTCATCGCTTTACCCGTCTTTGGTAATGAATTATCGCACTTTTTCGGTTTTTCGAAATTTCCATATCGAAAAAGTGGGCGTGGTTGTAGCCCGATTTCGTTCATTTTGAATAGCGACCTGAGATGAGCGCCCAGGAACTTACATACCAAATTTCATCAAGATACCTCAAAATTTACTCAAGTTATCGTGTCTACAGACGGACGGACAGACGGGTTGAGGGACGGACGGACGGACATTGCTAAATGAATTTCTTTTTTTCACCCAGATCATTTTGATATATAGAAGTCTATATCTATCTCGGTTAGTTTATGCCGTTACGGATTACCGTTATGCGAACAAAGTTAATATACTCTGTGAGCTCTGCTCAGCTGAGTATAAAAACAAAAAATAGTTGAATTGTTTTATAATAAATTACAAAAATGGACATACGCAAATTTTTTAAAGGTAAGATGTTTACTACTGATAACTTTAGCACTTTTAACCACAGTGGCTACCATTTAGTTAAATTTAGTCACATTTCTATAAAATTGCAGTCTGCAATTAAACTTGGTAATTCCAAAAAGAGGCGCCAACGCGTTATTCAGGCAGAGTTTTGCTGAAATTTTGGATGGTGAATCTATTCTATTTCATAAAATCGCAATGGCGCAAGGCAGAAAGTCCAGAAAAATGCAAATTACCAGCGGGCGCCAGAAAATACATCCACCAGAAATCATATATGCACAAACGCGTACAAATATATGTATTAGGGTGATACTACAAAATCTTTCTGAACTTTGTCAGGGACCTGGCACTTAGCCGGGTTTGACATCCACCATAATACATATGTGCACTAGCGCATACAAATATATATATCCGGGGTCATTTTGTGTTTTTTTTTTTTTGGTATCTTTTGACAAAGCAAAATTTTGGACTCCCGCCTTCGGATTAATAATACTGAAGTCAAAACGCGTCTTTCGACAACTTTCCAGATATTTTTGGAAATGTTTTTGAAGTTGATCCCTATTATATTACTATTATCTCTAGAATATTACCAAAATAAGTTTTATCAATTAAAATTTTTCAAGTAAAAGCCAGGCTGAAAGAGTAAAAGTATACAATGTATTGTAACGAATTTACTTGCAAATCCTCTTATTTTCCCTTTTGCTAAGTTCGTATCACTAAACTGTTGAATAAATAAGTCCAATATTGAATAATGGAAAAACGGCCTTTATTAAAGTACTTCACAATAACACTTATACGTTTCAACTAGCTGGCTTAATAACCAAACTGATAGCTTAAATGAAACTGACTTTCAAAATAATACTGCTATTGCTCGCTAGATATCGTCTTAATCGAAACTGCTTGACAACTCAAATCAAACTGAATTCCAGCGCCTCTACATCTGCGGCCTTTTATACTCTCTGGTTTCCTCGTTCGCATCTTCTAGAATCTATTAGCATTGTCCATGAGCTCTCAAACTTCTCAGCTATAACTAAAATTGCACGATTTTATAGCTTCTCTCATACCCCAGGCTTGTATGTGTGAGCGACACTTCCACAATTATAATTGCCTACATTTAGGAGCATCTCAAATAAGATGTCTGCATATGGTTGTGCTTTGCTTCTCAGCTGCGTGTACCTACATATGTGTAGCATAATGATTGATTCATTTATGTAGATACAAGTGACTGTCTGCTTTATTGTTGTTGTGACTTTATTTACTTAGCATCAAACTAGGGATGTGAGTATTACTTAGTGTGACTCATAGTCGTCACACTGCCCTCCACCTAAGTCTGATCGTCCCGATCAGACAAATCTCCCGACCTAAACGCTGCTAGCATCTCCAATTGAAACACTCTTCTACATCGAGTTTTCCCAATGGTTTGTATGCGGTAGATGGTATCACTGATCCTTTTTACAACTTTGTACGGGCCTTCCCAACTGCACCAAAATTTGGAAGGAACACCTTTCCGCCGGCGAGGGTTGTACAACAGTACCAAATCTCCCTCCAAGAAACCCTCCGAAATATTTTTGTTGTCGTACCTGTATTTCATCTTACTACTCATTATCCTGGGTCGTTCCCTCGCACTCTGTTGCTTGGCCAATGAAGAACTACTTCGCAGAGCTTGATCTTGACGGATTGACTTTGCATCATCAGTATGGTCTTGAAGTTTCACAACAATAGTACGCGCTGGCTTGAAACCACCCTTGCATTCTTTCTGGAAAATTCTTTCAGTCGTTTTAGTGCGTCCATTAGGGTTTGTTATTGCCAGTGTTTTTCTCGCAGGTACTTTTGATTTCGCATTATTTGGCCCATTCGATCCATCAACCTTTGCTCGATCTAATTCCCTCTGACGGTAAGACTGCTTGATTTCCTTCAAATTTGCGACACAGATATCACAGGACATTCAATAGCCGGGGCAAGTTTTCGTTCTTTACATCTGACATGCTCTTGCTTATTTCCTCCAGCTTTGCGTTTACGGCCACCCCCATTGTTGGAACTATTAGGACCAAGATCGCAATGACGTGCAATGTGACCTGGGTTGCCGCACTTGAAACATTTAATAACTCCGGCATTCTTCTCTTGAGATCCTTTCAGTGCTTCCAAAATTGTGTCTACCCACTCTGGCCTTTCTACTTCCACACGGCGTGCTTTTAAAATTGGCTTACACAGAAGCGACGCTGTTTCCTGAATCAGATCTTGTGACACCGTTTCTGCGAATGTTGGCTTTGGGTTTGCGTATGTAGCTCACTTTGTTTCGACGTCCCGTATGCCATTTATAAAGCTCTGAATATTTACCCTTTCAGTGTATTCCACGGGTGCGTCCGCATTCGCTAAATATGCTAGCCTTTCAATATCCGACGCAAACTCTTGCAATGTTTCACCAGGCCTCTGGAAGCGGTTAAGCAACTCCATTTGGTATATCTGTCTCCTTTGCTCAGTTCCGCATCGTCTCTCTAGAGCGCCCATCAATGCTTCATAACAGTTCCGTTCGCCCTCTGGAATGGTTTGTAAAATCTCAGCTGCAGGCCCTTTCTACGCCATGAACAGTGCAGCAATTTATCTTCAGCATTCCAGTTGTTCACTGTTGCGGCCTTCTCAAACTGTAGCTTAAAGACCTGGAAAGGAACAGAACCGTCAAAGGATGGTGTCTTTACCTTTGGATTACTCGCTGGAACTGTTGGCCGATTTAATTGCAACTCCTGTATACGACCTCTCAAAGCATCCACCTCGGCTTCGATTTTTTCCTCAAACTGCGTTATTTTCTCGTCCATACACGCTTCGAGTTTTGCTGATATACGCGCCTCTTGCGCTTCGAGTTGTACTGTTATGCGTGCCTCTTGTTCTTTTAGTTGTGTCTCCATCTTTGATGTAATCTGTGTCGACATTTCTGCCATACGCGTTTCTTGTGCTTCAATCTTCGAAGTAATCTGTGTCGACATTTCTGACATACGCGTCTCTTGTGCTTCAATCTTCGATGTTATGCGTGTCTCCTGCGATTCCAATTGTGATGACATATACGTTTTCTGTTCTTCCATCTTGGATGTTAAACGTGTCTCCTGCAATTCCAGCTGAGATGCCACTCTCGATGTTTGAGCAGTTATTGCAGCCAATATCATGTTCAAGTCTGTGCTCGTAACTGTCTGCGATGTTTCGGTTTTCTCTTCAATGTTTGTTGTTGTTTCGTCCCCAACAGGATAAAAGACAAACTCGTCCACACCAATTCCTTGCGACTCCATTACCTCTCGTAGCCGTGCTTGAAGTTCGATCTTATTGCCGGTTGTATTTAATCCACGGTTCTCCAACTCCTTTTTCAGTTGCTGGATCTTCAATTCACTGAACTTTGCCATGTCCAAGTTGTATTCCCAATCTTCGGAATTTACTTAACAATTCCTCTTCTGACACCAATTGTAAGGAATTTACTCGCAAATCCTCTTATTTGCCCTTTTGCTAAGTTCGTATCCCTAAACTGTTGAATAAATAACTCCAATATTGAATAATGGAAAAACGGCCTTTATTAAAGTACGTCACAATAAAACTTATACTTTTCAACTACCTGGCTTCATAACCAAACTGATAGCTTAAATGAAACTGACTTTCAAAATAATACTGCTATTGCTCGCTATATATCGTCTTAATCCAAACTGCTTGACAACTCAAATCAAACTGAATTCCAGCGCCTCTACATCTGCGGCCTTTTATACTCTCTGGTTTCCTCGTTCGCATCTTCTAGAATCTACTAGCTTTGTCCATGAGCTCCCAAACTTCTCAGCTATAACTAAAATTGCACGATTTTATAGCTTCTCTCATACCCCATGCTTGTATGTGTGAGCGACACTTCCACAATTATAAGTGCCTACATTTAGGAGCATCTCAAATAAGATGGCTGCATATGGTTGTGCTTTGCTTCTCAGCTTCGCGTGCCTACATATGTGTAGACATAATGATTGATTCGTTTATATAGATACAAGTGACTGTCTGCTTTATTGTTGTTGTGACTTTATTTACTTAGCATCAGGCTAGGGATGTGAGTATCACTTAGTGTCACTCATAGTTGTCACAGTATTTCCACACATAATCACAAAACTATTCAAATTGAAGGGATTCGCATTTGTGGTTTATCTTCCTCAAAAAGTTTTGTTCATGCTTCAACCCAAATTGTATACTTGTGTCTTCACAGCACCAAAACGAAAGATTGTGGAACCCGCCACGACTCAGGTTGAAGAAGTTGCTGCTTCCTGTTTGAGTCTGCAAGAGAAGCCTACATGTTCAAAAGGTTTGAATGAATGATATAAATTTTTTGTATTTTTACCAATCACATAATTTATTAGCATATATACGCAGGTAATGATCTAGGGCAGTGGCCGAGTGCTAAAAAAGTAGCCAAAAATCAGAAAGTGGTACCCAAAATCGCATTTTGACTACAGCATCTCGAATTCGAAACCATAAATCCGATATCTCTGTTAATTCTCGAGATATTTGCAAAACCAATTTGAAGTTTTCATGTGGTTGTTGTGTTTTTGTTGTTCACACAAAAAAATTTGTGGGTAAAAGTGTTCTGCGCAAAAATGCTGTGCAAAACGCGTTTTTGGGTACCACTTTCAGATTTGTAGCTATTTTTTTTAGCACTCGGCCGCTGTTCTAGAACATTACTTGCGTATACATGCTAATGAATATTGTGATTGGTAAAAATTATAGCTTCATGCTGATAACATTCATTGTGAGTTTCTCAATAACAAATAATTGCTCGTATTTGTAGAAAATTTAACAGATATTCCATCGAACGATCCCAAAGAATGCACTTCGAAATATGATGAAGGTCGAGGTTAGTCATCTACCTACAAATTCCTCCGATCGTGTTAAAACAATTTCTTTCACTTCAGTATCACCATGTTTAAATGAAACAAGTTTGGAAGAATATCAATAACACGATTTAGGCTTTTGTGTTGGACGCTCATCACAGATATCAACTTCTGACAAGATGGAATTTCTAAAGAGATGTTGGATACCGTCAGAAAATTACAATTTTAATGACGACGTCGAAGACTTACGCCGAAAATTTAAATTTGAATGGCTGACAATGTATTCTCCTTGGCTTCAGTATTCGAAAAAACTGAAGCGAACATTGTGTTTATATTGTGTTCTTTTTCCGCCGAAAAATGTTCAAAGTGTTCTAGGATCATTGATAAAAAACCTTTCCAACATTATAAAAACATGCATGAATATTGCAATAAGAACTCTACAAATCAATGGCACCTAGGAGCAGTAAGAGAAGCGAAGAACTTTTTGGAAATAACGCCCATCAACCTGCCATTACAAATTGGGCACGAAAAAATAGTGGAGGAGAATAGAAAATTCATATCGTCTATTATAGAAACTGTTATATTCTGTGGCGTCCATGAACTGCCACTGAGAGGAAAGAACAATAATGATATTACCTTCACATTTTGAATTTTATATATAAGGTAGAAGTATTTATTTTTAAACTAGCACCAGTTTAAAATCATATCTAAAATTTTGATTGTGACAATATACATAAGCACCCTTCTCGCAAACAAATAAAAATACAAGTATCATTTGAGACTTTTTGTTCTAAATTAAGCGCATTTTGATTATACTGTTCAGTAACGCATTTTGCAATGCATTTGTATTATGGAAATCAAGACTCATCCAGTGAAGCTTCTTAAATTACAGATTTATATAAAATTGTGTAACTTTATCAACTCAGCTAAATATCACTTTTCATTTTCAGTTGTGATAGAATAGAAGTGTTGTAAATAAGACAAATCTGAATATTACTGCTCAAAGTATATTAAACAAAGTAATAGTGAACTTGAATGTTCTCCCTTCTCTGTATGAATTGTTGTTTCAAATGAAAAAAATATTTAACCCGTTGACTTCCGAAAAATTTAATTTTTTTTTGTAAACACACAAAATTTTCAATTGGAATACTTTTGTTGAAAAAAAAAAAACAACAACGCGCATACGTGATAAGTGAAATCCTGGAATAAATCAGTGTGGGGGACATTCATAATTTGTGCTGTTTACGGAGTTACGCAGATTATCAGTTGTTCAATTCTTTAAGGCATCTAGTTCGGATGAAAAGCGACTCCAAGGGGCTCACGAAGGAAGTTTTCGCATATTTTCGACCGAACTGGTTATATTTTTTTGCGAAACTTGGTTGCCAAAGTGACGAAATATTTAGTTTCAAATCTACAATTTTCTGAAAACCTACTCGCATTAACGAATTTGCTAGCACTACTACTACTACATACTACTTTAAGTCCTTTTCTATTACAATTTCTGCTGAGAAAAGCTAAGTAAAAGCAACCCGTACTGATTTTTGATTTCGAGTGTTTTGTGTGAGCAAACCTGCAGTAGTTGAATCATGTGTAGGATCCAAAATACATGCTTAGGCCACAAAGGGTTAATGCACTTGTTTGCAATTTTTTGAAGTAACAATTCATGCAAAACTAAAATTTTTCAGTTGTCAATTCTACCTTGTTTAATTTGCCTTGTTACTGCTTATCGTTTCAAAACTTTCACTTCTATCCTCATATCTCATGATTTGGAGCAAACTTCGAAAACTATTTTATGCTTTAAGGTGTATTTTATGACCTACTCGGCCTCCAAATGAAAGCGGGTGATCAGCATCTTAAGCAGCATTTTGAAGAAAGGAAAACAGTGCTACTTGCACCTCGCCCCAAATCCAGAATGAAATCATCACTTTTTGCCGACAGGTTATTCAAGATGACATTATAACCGATGCAAAAAAGCTACAGCATTCAGTCTTATGGGGGACCAGAGCCGTGACATAGCAGGAAATGAACAATTATCAATTGGTATCAGACTCTACGATGAAGAAAGGCAAGTTATTCGAGAAGAATTTGTGGGTTTTGTTGAACTAGACGTTATGGATGCCAAAACAATTGCCACAGTGATAGATAATTTTATCAGCGAAAGAAGTCTTGATCCTATGGAATTTAAAGGACAACGGTATGACGGTTGTTCAACAATGTAAGGAAAAGAAAATGGTGTGCAACCTATTTTGAGAGAGAAATATCATCAAGCTTTATACTTTCATTGCGCAAGTCGCAAATTGGATTTAGTAGTAAATGGTTTGAATGAAGTCCCCGAAATTCGTAACACTATTGCAACAATAAAGGACGTCATCAATTTTTATCGTGGTTCTCTTGCCAGAAGGAAATATGCTGCACATATTCCTGCTTTTTTGCGAAACACGATGGTCAGAGAAATACAGGAGTATTTCGATCTTTCTACAGCACTTTGTCAGCATCGTTAATGATTAAAAGAACTGTCCATCGAAGGAGACACTTCAACAAAAACATCTACCTTTCAGCTGCACTCAGCTGTCACTCAATCAACTTTCATCATATGTCTTTCTTTGATTTCCAAATACTCGTCTTATCTTGAGCCAGTGGTTAATATTTTACAATCAAAGCAGTTGAGTCTTCTTTCATGCAGAAAACAAATCCAACGGATCATTCAATTAGCAAAATATCATCGAATGAATGCGGATTCTGGAATTTATGAACTTTTGACAGATCCTAAGTCGATTGCTAGGATTAGAACTACAAAAAACCAGGACCGTGGATCGTCAAAAAACATCGCTCTAATTTAATTCCATATTTAGATTCATTTGTCGCCTCACTGGAGCAAAGATTTCCTGAAGACAACTTGCCAGCGTATACATTGTTTCTCTTGCACCCAGCTAACATGTTGAAAATGAATTTTCAAGACTTCAAGAAAGCAACAGAAAATTTTATTCAGTTTTACGGTCTTACAAGTTTTGCTGCGGAGGCCGAATTGTGGTATTTGGAAGGACAAAACCTTAAAAGGTGAAGATCTTCATAAGTTACACCTGTGTGATATCGTTCAAGAAACGGAAATGTTTTATAGACGACGAAGCTTGCTTTGTATATTGCTATCGCATTACCTTGTACGACCAGGGCCGCCGAGAGAAAATGCGGGCCCGGTGGCAAAAATACGGGCCCCCATACTAAAATGAACAAATTCTCAAAATCAAAATTACCATCTTTTATATGTTTATATGCATTTGTAATACATGTATATTTAAGCGTATACATGCATACATGTATATTATATTCAATGAATATATAGTTACGAACTTTAATTTATCTACACATTCAGACAGATCTACACATGAGTAAATATGTTTACATAGATATATACATATCTTTCATAAAGTATTAATATGTTTGTAGAAAATAAATTATTATATTGATTGCGAGAAATATTACACTTTAAAAATCGGTGAATAGAGGTGTGAAAACTAATGACAAAATAATTACAGTTTATTACTTATAGAGTTTTATTTAAATATTGCATTAATTGTATGAAATAAATTTCTTTAAATTGCAATACAAATATTTTTGGTAGTAATTTGGTATATTAAAAGAGTTTAATGAACACAAGTGGGATTTCCTGGCCTAACTATTGGTGCTTAAATACAGAGCATGCCAAGTCCTGTAAGGCATTCTTGAGTTGAACATGATCGATGGTAGTTCTTTATCCTTGCAAGAACACTGAACGTTTAGCACTAGCTACTGTAACAGGTATGGTGCAAAAAATACGTAGAGCAACATAGATAAATGTTAGGAAAAATTTTTGAAAGATTTAGAGCACAGATAGCATTCAACAATTCAAATGGTGACAGATTTTCGTTCAAATTTGGTAAGTAAATGCGCTTCAAGTGGATCATTTCATCTCCTAAACTCTCGGAAACGTCTGAATTGTATTTGCTGACAAATCGAACCGCATTTTCTGGTATTGAAACCTAATCCATGTATCAAAATTCCCACAAAAAACAAAAGATGTTCTTCAAATTTTTCATGACAGGAAATCGTGAGGTAATATCTGCAATAACCGAATCAACTATCACCAAAAAGGCGTTGTTTTTGAAATCAGTCTCGTGATCGCCGTTGATCGTATCGATCTCTTCACATTCATAAAAATGTCTTTTGCGTTTCCTTTTTCGAATGTCAGGAAAGCAAGATTTTAGCTTCGGAAGCTTCGTTTGTTTTCGGCGTATAGCTCTTTACATATATGCATCATACCGAATTTTTCTTCTGCAACAGAAAACGAATTCAACTTTACGCTACAAAGCCGACGCCAAAAACCAACAACGCCTTATGCGGGGTGCAGACACGTTAAGAGATTTATAAAATTTATTGAAATATAAAATGATTGCTAGCTACTAAAGGTGATTAAAGGTGTGGTTTGTTTATTTTCCGTAAGCAAAAAGCTTGGATAGAATTTTGAGATTCCCGGGCCCCTCCAAAGCCCGGGCCCGGGGTAAATGACCCCTCAGGCCCCCCCTGTCGTCGGGCCTGTGTACGACAAGTTCCATAGAACGGACCTTTAGCACGTTGAGAAGAGTAAAGACTTGACTTCGCTCAACGATGGTCGAAAATCGTTTGAATTGTAAGAAGGGTGATGAAAATCCAAAAGTTATTCTCGGATTGTAATGATGAATATGATTCATTTTTTAGGATTATGCATGATGAGTGTATATAGGAAAATGGTCAAGGATGAAGGAAAGGATATGGTAATCAGAGTTTTAGAACAATTTGCACAAGATCCACGCCGTTTGGCACTTATATAATTCACTGCTTCTTGTTTCTTGACATTAAATTGGATGGAATTGCGCAACCTGACCCCGACAGATGTAGAGCTTAGTGCTCAACCTACCTCCCGAGGGAATACTTGATGGTGGTACAGGGGGTATATGATACTCAGACAGTAGGAGGTTTAGTGCGGTCAAAGTCCCACACTAACTTTGAGGCTTTCAAAGGACCGTCAAATAGGAAGAATGAATGTAGTTTGTGTAGATTGCGGTGCGAAAAAATGGAGTAGCGAGGCGCCAGGTCTTTGCTGTGCAGAAGGTAAAGTTATTATTTCTAATCTGCAGGAGCCACCGGATCCGCTAAAGTTCCCAATTCTTGGTAATCATCCTTTACCAAAGCATTTTCTAAATAATGTAAGAAATTACAACAGCTTATTTCATATGACGTCTTTTGGTACACATGAGATAAGAGAAGGCAATTTCATGCCGACATACAAAATTCATGGCTACCATCAAAAGTTCAACTGTAGAGTAACGAAGAAGCACTGCTGGGAACGTATGATCGCTGTGCGTGACTAGCAGTGATTTACGCATATCGTGCATCACTAAGAGAGCTGCTTCTTGTTGACATTCGTTTTTATGTATACACACACGGTGGCGAAACATCAAGAATATGAATTTAATAGTTATTTGTATTTTTTGAAGTGAATTTAATATTGAATTAAATAATGTACATATCATAGATAATAATAAAATACGTTATATGATATTGTACAAATGGCGACGAGGATGGGATATTGCCCATCGTATTAAATTTCATTTCAAACAACAAAATTATTGGAAGAGAAAACCTGTCGTTATTCCAATTTTCAAGGTGACCTTTTTGCATAATCCATAACATTCGAATAACCTTCAGCGAGATATATCGTGTCATGTCATAAGTGCACTTCCAATAACTCCTGCATACATTTTTCGGCAACAGCAGTCGTAACATTCGATTGTGAAGTTAATACGCATATTGACATACAAGGTCTATGCCACTTAAAAAAGAGTCGGAGTTGGGGGAAGCTTCGCCAAGTATTCTACGGGAATCAACCACCACTTCATCACAAACGCAATTTCCGTCAGCACCAAATCACGCAATGACCGCGTTAGGCACGTTAGAGCAATTCGACATCAATCATCCAGAGAACTGGAGAACATATTATGTGCGATTCGAGTTGTTTCTTCAAGCCAACGACGTACAGGTTGCAGAACGTCAGAAGGCAATTTTTCTGACATTGGCCGGCGCGACACTTTACGACCTCCTGTCGTCGTTGGCATCACCCAGAAAGGTGAGTGATCTTAATATTTCTGAAATTGAGACCATTCTAACAAAACATTTTTCCCCTCGACCGTCGGAAATTGCATCCTTGTAAAAATTTCCCAAACGTGACCAATTGCCGAGCGAATCTTTTGCGGAGTATGTAGCTGTTTTGCGAATACTTGCAATTGACTGCAATTTCGGTGATTCTCTGGATCGTATGCTTCGCGACCGTTTGGTATGCGGCCTGACAGATGAATCTCTTCAACGTAGCCTTCTGGCGGAAAGTGACCTGCACTTACAGAAGGTGATTGAAAAACTTCAACCGCAGAAGCTGCCTCTATTGGTAATTCGTCAACTGGAACATGTCAACCAAATCGCAAAACAAAATCCACAGCATGTAAAGAAAAATAAAAATCAACGTAGCACTACTGCTAATAAACTATGTAATGGCTGTGGAGCCGCACATCTCCGATCACAGTGCCCTCACAAAGAATCAACATGTTCTGCATGTGGTGTCAAGGGGCACCTACAGCGAGTATGCCGTAGAAGTACTACGACTGCCCACACAACTCATACATCGAACAAACAGCGGAACCAACAAACCAAATCAAAATTACAATCAATTAATCAAATTTCGAGTACAACGAGCCGTAAAAGGTCAACAACAATTTCTGTTAATGGGAAGCCATGTGTATTTGAAGTGGATTCGGGTTCTGACTATACGATCGTATCATCCACTACCTTCGATAAATTGTGGCCTGCGGATAAGCCAGTTCTATACAACAGCGGTGTCGAGTTGAGGGATTTTCAGCATAATGGCGTTCCTATCAAAGGTACTGTAGATGTCGAAGTAATTTATGATAAAAGGAAGGTTAAAAAATTGCCCCTTTTAGTGGTAAATGGCAGTCAAACAAACGTGTTAGGATATAACTGATTTGATTCTCTTGGTGTACGCGTACAGGGGGTTCTATTAATCGATGAGTGTCGTAGCATTAAGACGGTTTTAAAGGAATTTGATCATCTGTTTTTGTTTTTATCGGCCTATTGATAAATCATTCAAGGTTCGAATCGAGCTCAAGGCCAGTATTGACAATAAACAAAAATCCAACATTATCCAACATAGCACCAGATGGCGCAACACTGAATAAATATAGTTGGTAAAAAAGGAATAGAAGTAACAAATTTGCCAGTTAAACAAACCACCGCTCTATAGGTAAATGGTTAGCGCAGCATGCCTAAAGCGTACTGATGATGAAGGCTTAGCACCCTTCGAAATGGATCTATCTGCGCAGCTATGGCAGGTTGTCTGAAAAATTTTCTACTCACTATTCCAAAAACAAAATACAATTTTTCAAATTTAGAAAAATTAAAAAATAACAATAATTATCATTAGAAAAAAAATTATTGTTCTGGTCTTGAGCTCGATTCGAACCTTGAAGAATTTGATCATCTTTTCTCCACGGAACTAGGGAAATTCACAGGGAAACCAGTTTCTTTACGTGTCAAAGAATTGGTTGATCCAATAAGACTTCCGGTACGGCGAATTCCTATTGCTATACGGAATCTTGTTGAATTTGAACTTGACCGGTTGTGTTCACAAAAAATCCTAGAACCTGTTGAATATTCTGAATGGGCAACACCTATATTCCCGGTTCCCAAAAGCGATAGTTCGATCAGAATCTGTGGCGACTACAAGTCAACACTCAATAAGGCACTTCTGTCGCACAATTTTAAAATTCCTTCCATCAGCTCACTCCTATCTTCTATAGAGGGGGTAAAAATTTTTGTGGATAGCTGTGGATGAAAAATCGGCCATGATGCAAACTATTGTCACTCATAAGGGTGCATTTAAGGTGAATAGACTTCAATTTTGCATTTCGTCAACGCCAGGAATTTTTCAAAATTTTATTGAAACACTTCTTCGTAATATTCCTTGTGTCGTACCATATTTTGATGACGTACCCATAATGGGTGCAACTGAGGCAGAGTTAGCAGACCGTTTAGGGAAAGTATTAAAGCGTTTTGATGAATCGGGTTTATGCCTTCGGAGAGACAAATGCAAATTCGGTGTCCCCACTGTTAGTTTTTTGGGATACAAAATCGATAGCCTGGGAATTAGGCCATGCCCAGAAAAGGCACAATCTATACATAATGCACACGCACCGAAAGGCAAAAAACAGCTGCAGGCATTTCTTGGTCTGTTCAATTTCTATCACACTTTTCTTCCAAATAAAGGTACAATTGCAGAAC
Source organism: Eurosta solidaginis (assembly GCF_040869045.1). Classification (NCBI taxonomy): domain Eukaryota; kingdom Metazoa; phylum Arthropoda; class Insecta; order Diptera; family Tephritidae; genus Eurosta; species Eurosta solidaginis. The sequence goes on along the minus strand of NC_090319.1, from coordinate 187,517,421 downwards.
CCTTACATCGACTCCTGGAGAAAAATAGGAACTTTATTTGGAAGAATGAACATCAGGTAGCTTTCCATAAACTTAAGCAGCTTGTCACCTCTGATAGCGTTCTCATCCATTATGATGAAAAATTACCGCTGACACTCGTTTATGACGCCTCTCCGTATGGTATTGGTGCTGTTCTAAGTCACATACTGCCTGACGGGTCTGAAAGACCAATAGCATTTTATTCGAGAACCTTATCGAAGTCGGAGCGCAACTACGCTCAAATCGATCGCGAAGCAACTGCTCTGGTAGCAGCCGTAAAGAAGTTCCACGACTATTTGTATGGGCGGAAGTTCACTTTGGTTACTGACCACCGTCCACTCCTGGGAATATTCAGTACCACAAAGCAGACGCCCATCATTATATCACCCGTTATGCTCCGCCGCTGTACATTTCTGAACGCCTATACTTTCGAATTAGTTTATAGAGAAGGGAAGAAAATGGGAAATGCGGACTGTCTAAGTCGCCTGCCTGTTGAAGATAAACTCAGCGAATCCAACCATGGGGAGGTATTCCTGATAGAATTGGCAAGCTCACAAATTATACGCCAGAAAGACATAGCGACGGCTACCGCCAAAAATACATTGCTCACTAAAGTCACTAGCTGGGCGTTAAGGGGATGGCCGTCATCCATGCCCCGCGAGGATGAAGCTTATGCGTATTATGTGCGCCGCAATGAAATTACCACTCTTAAAGGATGTCTTCTCTGGGGAAACAGAACGATTGCTCCTCCGACTTGTCGAAGAGCCATTTTGCAGGCGTTGCATGGGGGACATTCCGGTATAGTTAAAATGAAGGCGTTGGCTAGAAGCTATTTTTGGTGGCCGAAGATGGATACGGAAATCGAAAGCATTGTAAAAACTTGTTCACCGTGCCAGAAAACCCGCAATTTAATAGTTATTTGTATTTTTTGAAGTGAATTTAATATTGAATTTAATAATGTACATATCATAGATAATAATAAAATACGTTATATGATATTGTACAGGCAGGTATACCACCTCATTGGAACATTTTGACAATGTAGTTGCTAAATACTTACAAAATTATTTTATTTCTGAAGCTGACCAAACATCTATTCGCTCAAACATGAATCCTTCGTTAAATGTGGAACTTATTGAATGCTTCCAAATTAATTGCACATGGATAATTCATTAATTTCAAGCTTTAAGTGCAACATAGAACGCATGTCCACGTCCGAGTCTGGGAATGATTTTCGGATAGTTATACACGCGGACAAATAACCGGCTAATGATCACAGAGGATGATATAATGCACCTTTAGTAAATGAAGTAGCCGTCCTTTTGATAGACGAAGGCAAGGGCCTAGAGATATTATATTGCACTGTCGCCCTGCGCGAGTCTCTGAGCTACATCGAGCGTATGATCCTCTTCAATGTCCGAAGTTTGTAAGAGGAGAAGACGGATACGGTTTGAACATGCCAAATTGTGATCAAACAAAATATATATCTTGCATACAGTTCTATGCTCACCGGTTCATGATCAGAGATAACTGTTTAAATCACCTTCATTATTTTAAAAATTTATTGAATTAATACTCCGTGGACATGATGGCAAAGATGATTTCCGAAAAATTGAATTTCATACACAGATATCAGCAAAAACCACGTGCTGAAGAATATATATAATTACGTGATGCTATCAATGAAGATTCTAATATTAATGTTTCTACTATAGGCCAACAAGTTATACTTCCATCGTCATTTAAGAGCTCAGCGCGTTATATGCAGGAAAAAACACAAGACGCGATGACAAATGTATGTTATTATGGATGCCCTGATTTATTTATAACATTCACATGTAACCCTGAATGGCCAGAAATCGCTTAGGAGCTTTTTGATTTACAGAAGTCATATGATCGACATGATATTGTAGCTAGAGTTTTCCATTTAAAAATGAGAAAGCTAATGTTTATTTTAACCAAAAAATTCATATTTGGAGCAGTTAGGTGCCATATGGTCTCAGTAGAATGGCAAAACCGTGGGTTACCGCATTGTCATATATTGCTTTGGACGTTGATGGCATTTTTGAACTATGCGCAACAAATTCTTTTCGAAAACACTTCTTTATCATGAAGTGCCGTCTTATTAAACGTGGAGCAATAATATATTTTCCAGAAGGAAGGGCGAAATATCTATTGAAGGTAACCCAGGGATTAAAAAGGATTCGGCGCTTGGTAGAATTTACAATGTACACCTGTTGAAATACAATTCTGTGTACAACGTACATATTCATGCAACCCTGAACTTTGTCTGTTCTTTTCTTTTATTTTTGTATCCATTTTTAATATTCGGATTCTCAATTTGAACTGCAAATAAATAAAACGCATATTTTGTAAGCATTAACTTGTTTGTGCTTGATTTTTCACTTGGACATACAAAAGTAAGATAATAAAATTCCAACAGGTTATGGGCCCAGGTGCAAATTCCTGCGGTTCAAGTGAAAAATATAATAGTTTAACTCTTTTACGCAAAATAGCGAAAATGAGTTCATCACTTTTTCACATTGAGAAGTTGCATGAGTCCAACTACGGCTCCTGGAGTATACAGCTAAAAAGTGTGTTGGTACACCAAGAGCTATGGTCAATAACGTCAGGTGAAGAAAAATGTCCAGATGGGGATTCAAAGTTGCAGCAAAGGGGAAAGTGGAAAACGCCTTCGTCCAATGTGAATGAGGGTATGCTTGTTATCCTTAAGGAAGACAATATTTATACGCTACAATGGCCGTGTGGTAAAATTACACGAACATACAAGGGAGACAATGGAATGATTGGAGTATGCAACATAAAAACCGCAAGGGCAACTCTAAAAACGCCACAATGGCACCATTTCTCAACTAGAGCACTTCATCGGAAAACGACCGCAGAACGAGTTAACGAAAACGAAAACTTGTTTCATATAGCTCCCAAGGACTTTTTATTACAATTTTAATCTCTCTTCTATTGCTACATCTGATATTACCCTCGCCTGTAAATTTTACGGAATTTAAAAGAAATCCTGGGTTGTATTTCGAAGGTATAGAATCAACAACGCTGGTGACAGCTGCCTGGAGGTTTATATGGTGGTTTACGAATTTTGTAATTAAAATTTAATTAACTTTCCGATAAGCTACAAGCTTGAAACCTGGAATATAGTTCGGAACAATGCAGTACTTACCTACTTAATTGGCGCTTAACCGTTTCAACGGTTATGGCCGTCCAACAAGGTGCGCCAGTCGCCTTTTTTCTCCGCCAACCGGCGCCAACTGGTTACACCAAGGGAGTTTAAATCGTTTTCCACCTGGTCCTTGCAGCGGAGTGGGGACCGCCCTCTACCTCTGCGGAGGGTTCCGATAGAAACATTTTCTTGCCCGGAGCGTCGCATGTCCTAGCCAGTGCAGCCGCTGCGTTTTAATTCGCTGGATTATGTTGATGTCTGCGCAGAACTCGTACAGCCCATCGTTAAATCTTCTCCGGCACTTGCCATCGCCAACGCGTAGAGGTCCATAAATCTTTTGGAGAACTTTTCTCTCGAACGGGTACGATAAGTGACTTGTAGAGTATGACTTCCGTTTGCGGAGAGATGAATTTACTTTTCAAGTGCCTACCTAGTCCAAAGTAGCATTTATTGGGAAGATTGATTCTTCGCTGGATTTAAGAGCTGATGTTGTTGTTAGTGTTGATTCTGGTTCCCAAATAAACGAATTCTTTTACTATTTCGAAATTATGGCTACAAACAGTAGCGTGGTTGCCAAAGCGCATATGCGCTGACTCTTTGCACGATGACAGCAGGTACTTCGTTTTGTCCTTATTCAACATTAAACCCATCTTTATCGCCTCTTTTTAACACGCTTTTATTAGCTTGGCCTGTATCTATGTAACGGAATCTTTGAGCTTAATTTTCACCGGTTTCTAGAAGTCTGATTAATTTGAAACTTTGCGTACGTGTCAAGGACCGATGACAATGCATTAATGTGATGGTGTGGTGACATAAGTTCAACGGCCATAAGGTCAATTGGCCTTATTACCACTTTGAATGGCCATAAGTTTGATTGACACTTTTCACACGTATCAAGGCTCGATGACAATGCATTAATGTTATGGTGTGGTGACATAAGGACAACGGCATAAGGTAAATTGGCCTTATTACCAACGCCAAATGGCCATAAGTTTGATTGAAACTTTGCACACGTGTCAAAGCTCGATGACAATGCATTAATGTGATGGTGTGGTGACATAAGGTCAACGATCATAAGGTCAATTGGCCTTATTACCACTTTGAATGGCCATAAGTTTGATTGAAACTTTATTAATGATAGAAGTGAATGCATGGCACATCTACGAAAGAGCATACTAGAGCCCTTTTTAACACGCTTTTATTAGCTTGCCCTGTATCCATCTATGTATCCATGTATGTATGTAACGGAATCTGGAGTGGAGCCGAGGGCCCCGGTAATGCAGAGTTCCGAACTCCGTTGCACCTTTTGAAGCATTTTAAGAAAGGTACTTTTAGTGCAGGCCACCAGACCAAGGCACCATAAAGAAGAATCGGGCGCACAATGGCTGTGTAAATCCAGTAGGTCGCCTTAGGGGAGAAACTTTTAAAATTACTTGAACTAAAAAATTAAAAATAAATAATAGTTTAAAAAAACTAAAAACACGCTTTTATAGCTAACCGAACTAAAAAATAGAAAATAATTTTCAATTAAAAATAGTTTATATAACAGTAGTAGAAGGTCAAACAATCATTTATAGTTAATCACCTCAAAATGAAATTATAATAAAATTTAAGTTATTAACAGAATTATTTAATTCACAGTAAAAAGCGTGGTGTGCTTGATATTGAATGTTACAATCGTTCTATTGGCAACTATCTGAGAGGAAAGATATGAAATGTAGTCAAATGCACCCCCAGCTTTTTAATCTGAATTAAATTATTCTGTTAATGACTTAAATTTTATTATAATTTTATTTTGAGGTGATTAACTATAAATGATTATTTGACCTTCTACTACTGTTATATAAACTCTTTTTAATTGAAAATTATTTTAAATTTTTTAGTTCGGTTAGCTATAAAAGCGTGTTTTTTTACTTTTATTAAACTATTATTTATTCCAGTTTGGAGTAAGCAGAACTAACGGCGCGACAATAAGAAAAAAACCCCGATTGGTGGCGTAAGGATAGAAATATTTCAAAAAATCGTATTTGTGGTCCGATTTGGCTCATATTTGGAACACATATTACATATATGAATAGAAAGCGACATATGAAAAAAATCGTACTTGTGGTCCAATTTGGCTCATATTTGGAACACATATTACATAAGAGAATAAAAATCGCTTTGAGAGAAAAAACTCCCACTAGGTGGCGCAAGGATCGAGATATTCAAAATAATCTTATTTGTGGTCCGATTTGGCTCATATTTGGAAAAAATATTAAATATAGTTCGCTAGAAGTGACATCAAAATACTTTGCAGTTCGAGGAGGGACAAGCGTACATAGCGCTGAGTCGAGTAAAGTCTTTGGAAGGATTATGTATTGAGGACTGAGATTGTAACAAATTGTCGGGAAAGAGTCCTTGTAATAATGAGTCACTAAATGAACTAAATAGAATGAAAAACAAGTAAGGAAGGCTAAGTTCGGGTGTAACCGAACATTACATACTCAGTTGAGAGCTGTGGAGACAAAGTAAGGGAAATCACCATGTTTTAAAAGGAACCTAGGGTAACCCTGGAATTTGTTTGTATGACATGTGTATCAAATGGAAGGTATTAAAGAGTATTTTAAGAGGAAGTGGGCCATAGATCTATAGATGGACGCCATTTAGGGATATCGCCATAAAGGTGGGCCAGGCCTGACTCGAGAATTTGTTTGTACGATATGGGTATCAAATGAAATGTGTTAATGAGTATTTTAAAAGGGCGTGGGTCTTAGTTCTATAGGTGGACGCCTTTTCGAGATATCGCCATAAACGTGGACCAGGGGTGACTCTAGAATTTTTTGTACTATATGGGTATCAAATGAAAGGTTTTAATGAGTATTTTAGAAGGGAGTGGGCCTTAGTTCTATAGGTGGACGCCTTTTCGGAATATCGTTATAAAAGTGGACCTGGGTTGACTCTAGAATGCGTTTGTACATATGGGTGTCAAACGAAAAGTGTAATAAGTGTTTTAAAAGGGAGTGGGCCTTTGTTCTATGGGTGGACGCCTTTTCGGGATATCGCCATAAACGTGGACCAGGGGTGACTCTAGAATGCGTTTGTACAATATGGGTATCAAATGAAAGGTGCTAATGAGTATTTTAAAAGGGAGTGGGCCTTAGTTCTATAGGTGGACGCCTTTTCGAGATATCGCCATAAAGGTGGACCAGGGGTGACTCTAGAATTTGTTTGTACGATATGGGTATCAAATGAAAGGTGTTAATAAGTATTTTAAAAGGGCGTGGGTCTTAGTTCTATAGGTGGACGCCTTTTCGAGATATCGCCATAAAGTGGACCAGGGGTGACTCTAGAATTTGTTTGTACGATATGGGTATCAAATGAAAGTCGTTAATGAGTATTTTAAAAGGGCGTGGGTCTTAGTTCTATAGGTGGACGCCTTTTCGAGATATCGCCATAAAGTGGACCAGGGGTGACTCTAGAATTTGTTTGTACGATATGGGTATCAAATGAAAGGTGTTAATGAGTATTTTAAAAGGGCGTGGGTCTTAGTTCTATAGGTGGACGCCTTTTCGAGATATCTCCATAAAGGTAGACCAGGGGTGACTCTAGAATTTGTTTGTACGATATGGGTATCAAATGAAAGGTGTTAATGAGTATTTTAAAAGGGAGTGGGCCTTAGTTCTATAGGTGGATGCCTTTTCGAAATATCGCCATAAAGGTGGGCCAGGGGACTCTAGAGTTTTTGTGTACGATATGGGTATCAAATGAAAGGTGTTAATGAGTATTTTAAAAGGGTGTGGGCCTTAGGTGGACGCCTTTTCGAGATATCGCCATAAAGGTGGACCAGGGGTGACTCTAGAATTTGTTTGTACGATATGGGTATCAAAATAAAGGTGTTAATGAGTATTTTAAAAGGGCGCGGGCCTTAGTTCTATAGGTGGACGCCCTTACGAGACATCGACATAAAGGTGGACCAGGGGTGACTCTAGAATTTGTTTATACGATATGGGTATCAAATGAAAGGTGTTAAAGAGTATTTTAAAAGGGAGTAGGCCTTAGTTCTATAGGTGGATGCCTTTTCGAGATATCGCCATAAAGGTGGGCCAGTGGTGACTCTAGAATTTTTTTGTTCGATATGGGTATCAAATGAAAGATGTTAATGAGTATTTTAAAAAGGCGTGGGCCTTAATTCTATAGGTGGAAGCCTTTTCGAGATATCGACATAAAGGTGGACCAGGGGCGACTCTAGAATTTATTTGTACTATATGGGTATCAAGTGAAAGGTGTTAATGAGTATTTTAAAAAGGAGTGGGCCTTAGTTCTATATGTGGACGCCTTTTCGAGATATCGCCATAAACGTGGACCAGGGGTGACTCTAGAATGTGTTTGTACGATACGGGTATCAAATTAAAGGTATTAATGAGGGTTTTAAAAGGGAGTGGCCCTTAGTTGTATATGTGAAGGCGTTTTCGAGATATCTACCAAAATGTGGAACAGGGTGATCCAGAACATCATCTGTCGGGTACCGCTAATTTATTTATATATGTAATACCACGTACAGTATTCCTTCCAAGATTCCAAGGGCTTTTGATTTCGCCCTGCAAAACTTTTTCATTTTCTTCTACTTAATATAGTAGGTGTCACACCCATTTTACAAAGTTTTTTTCTAAAGTTATATTGTGCGTCAATAGACCAATACAATTACCATGTTTCATCCCTTTTTTCGTATTTGGTATATAATTATGGCATTTTTTTTTCATTTTTCGTAATTTTCGATATCGAAAAAGTGGGCGTGGTCATAATCGGATTTCGGCCATTTTTTACAACAATACAAAGTGAGTTCAGATAAGTACCTGAACTGAGTTTAGTAAAGATATATCGATTTTTGCTCAAGTTATCGTGTTAACGGCCGAGCGGAAGGACAGACGGTCGACTATGTATAAAAACTGGGCGTGGCTTCAACCGATTTTGCCCTTTTTCACAAAAAACAGTTATCGTCCTAGAAGCTAAGCCTCTACCAAATTTCACAACGATTGGTTAATTTTTGTTCGACTTATGGCATTAAAAGCATCCTAGACAAATTAAATGAAAAAGGGCGGAGCCACGCCCATTTTGAAATTTTATTTTTGTATTTGGTTGCACCATATCATTACTGGAGTTGAATGGTGGCATAATTTACTTATATGATGTAAAGATATTAACTTTTCTTTTAAAATTTGAATTTAAAAAACATTTTTTTTAAAAAGTGGGCCTGGTCGTTTTCCGATTTTACTAATTTTTATTAAGCAGACATAAAGTAATAAGAGTAACGTTCCTGCCAAATTTCATCATGATATCTTCAACGACTGCCAAATTACAGCTTGAAAATTTTACTAGTTTTCTATTCTGCGTCATAAGCTCAACTCACCCACCAAGTTCCATCGCTTACTGCGTACTTGGTAATGAATTATCGCACTTTTTCGATTTTTCGAAATTTTCGATATCGAAAAAGTGGGCGTGGTTATTGTCCGATATCGTTCATTTTAAATAGCGAGCGAGCTAAGATGAGTGCCCAGGAACCTACGTACCAAATTTCATCAAGATACCTCAAAATTTACTCAAGTTATCGTGTTAACGGACAGGCGGACGGACGGACGGACGGACGGACATGGCTCAATCGAATTTTTTTTCGATACTGATGATTTTGAAATATGGAAGTCTATATCTATCTCGATTCCTTTATACCTGTACAACCAACCGTTATGCAATCAAAGTTAATATACTCTGTGAGCTCTGCTCAACTGAGTATAATAATAGGCAATTAATTAAAGACTAAAAACATTAAAATAAAATAATCAAAAAAATTTTATTTAAACGGTTTTATTGAAAACAATACTTACATTAAGTAATAATAGTACTGAAAGCTAGAAAATATTTAGGGAGGTCCTAGGTACTAGTCATCACACTCCCCATTAATACGTCATGACTTGCAACGAATCGATACTTATCTAGTTGATTTCCTCACTCAAACCAACCATGGAAATCTAAGTCCACTCATTCTCACACCAAGGCATTTAAGGCTAGAAATCACCAGAATTAAGGGACATCTTCCTACTGGGCGCATTTCACCAGTTGACGATAATGAGTTAATAGAGCTGTACAAGATCATGGAGATAACGAAAGGTGTCGACCGCGAATGGTTTGAGCTTTATAAAGCTATTATCATTCCCACACGGACAGGAAATACGACGATTGTAATAAAAACATACATTGAATATTTGGCTGTGAACGACCACACATATGAATGTGTGGCTCTGAATCCATTCAGATTTAATAAGTACGTTGCAATCGTGACTGATTTATTTCTTTGCCCATCCATACAAGTCCGTTTCACCCGAGATTCTGGCAGCTACTGTAGCATTATGCGTCATACCCACCTATGTAATACACTTGCGGTATTACGCTTCATGAACTTCTATGCCAAATACATTTTAGTAATAATCATATTACAATATTATACAACATAAATTATTGAACTAACCCAGCGGTTAGCTTACATCAATGGAATGCCGAATATGAAACCCTTGTCCCTTCAGCTAATAAATTCTGCTTATTATTTACATACAACCAATAATGGGAATTAACCAAATACTCACATTGATCTGCTGACTTTGCAAGCATGCATACAAACCTACATGTATGCATAGCATTAACCAAATTACTCGCATTGATCTGCTGACGTTGCAAGCAGGCATACAAATCTACTTGTATGCAAGCAGGCATACAAATCTACGTGTATGCAAGCAGGCATACAAATCTACATGCATGCAAGCAGGCATGCAAATCTACATGTATAAAAAGCATGTTTACAAACCTACATGTATGCATTCCCCATTACCAATGTAGATATTTTTAGTTTATTAGTATTAAGATAATTATGAATGTATAGGTTAAGTAAATAACTATAAAAGGGAAAGAATTTATTTAATAAAAAAGAATTAATGTTTGACTACCAAACCTTTCACATCTTTTATTCCAAATCAAACATTTCATGGCGATCCTGCCAGCCTGATCTTTGATAAGCTGAAAAATTTCCGATTAAGCAAAATTAGCTAGATCTTGCTGGAGGAAGAATCCTGCCAGTTCAGATCAAAAATTGGCACAACTGCTGAAAAGGATCTGACTGCCCAGGATTCTGACCATTTGTAAAACAAGTAAAAAGTTTTTATTTAAAGAAAGGAAAAAGGAGAAAAAAGGACATTTAAACAAAGAAGCCTTTAATGTCATTATGGCAGCACCCACAATTCTAATATTGGCACCGTTGAAGTACAATTAACCTCTTAAACTCTTGGATGTAAATAAAAGGTACTACTATATGGCATCAATTAAGATATTATCAAGGAAAGCCGTTTTTCGGCAAGGATTTGGCAAACTAAGTTGAAAAATATTTGGTGGTAACACAACGGGCTCGAAGGACACCTTTCAATTGGCACAAGTTAACAACAAAACGAAACCAAAAACATTTCATGGCGAGATCGGAGGCATAACACTCGAGGCAATTAATATAAGTATATAAAAATTTTAGAAACAAATTGGTCGGCCTTTACGGACGCTAAACCATTAGCAAAAAGGAGAGTTTTTGCTTAGGACTTTTTTTTTTAAAATAGGACTTTTAAAAAAAAATAAATAAATAATGTAAAATTTAAACTAAAACAAAGGTATGTACGAACAATTTCTTTTGAACTTGAAACAAAAAATTGATCTAATTTGTTAAAATTTGAAATTGAATTAAAAATTTATGGAAAAAAGAAGTAGGAGGAAAATTAAAAATTTCTTATTCAAAAAAAAAAAGAAGGCTAAAATGCTAAAAATCTTAAATTAAACTTAAAAAAAAAAAAAATTCAAGTAAATTGGAATGTTTAGGACACTTCTGTAAAATAGTCAATCAACTTCAGACAGTTCACCTATCCTCTAAAGAAAGCCCATAGAACATTTTAATAAGGTTTAAAAATTAACCATAACTACTAAAATACAAAGAAACTCCTCAGATCTTCCTCTCTATTGGTGGAACGAAAATACCCGACACACTAGGGACTTACAAAAAGAGTTAGAAGGATTAAAGAAATTGTAATAGGTATGAAAAGGGAACCCACAATTGAGGATATTATAAACCCCACTACCAGGGAAGAGGAAATAATGCGTATGATTAGGAGATTGTTCCCCGAAAATTCCAAATGTTAAGTGGCATCAAAAACCAAAAAAAAAAATATATTAAAAGCCCGTTTAATACGAATATATAAGAATATTTCCAAATATATTATTAACTACACTAAGAAAATTTTTTTTGGAATATTAAAATTTTTTTTTTTTAATATTTTTAATCAACAATATCCACAAAATAGAAAGTCATAAAACAAAATATCTAACTTCTTATTAAAATTAGAGAACTTTCAAGATGTCTTGGTGGACAAAAATAGCCCAAGGCATCATGGTAGCCATAGCTGGCTACGAGGTAGGTAAAGAAAGCTCTGAAAGAACAGGTAACAAGATAATCAAGTATGAGCCACCAACTAAGGTAAATACAGAAAATACTCCGAACATCCCAGATGTTTGGTTAGCAGTTATAGGTTGTGTATTTATGCTATTGATCATCACAATAGCTATGATGCTCAAAAACTATATGAAGCACAAATTTAAGCAGGTAAAACCCGCCACAACTCGTATCTTAGAAACACCAGTTTTTGCAACCCATTACCTAAACCAAACCCAAAGCTGAGGAAGAGCGATAAACAATTCAAATAAATCTCAAATAATAAACCTAAAAATTTCACAATCGACAGTAAAGGCAACCCTGCCTAAAGCGAACAGCAAATCAAAAATTCGCATAATTCCTTTGATGGCTCCTGACAAAAATAGTCATGAAGCAATATAAAATTCTAGGACAGTGGAAATAGGCAAAAACTAAGAACAAGAAAAATTTTAAAAACCAGCCCATAACAACAAAAAGAATAGAATGAAGAAAAGTCAAAAAGAGAACCTATAAAAATATAAGTGAAGCGCTATATAAATTTGCAGCAATAAGACATGTCGCGCTCCTAAAATGGTAGCGTAAGAAATACAAGCAACCTGATTATAGATGATAAAATTGACTTAGGACAATTACTCAGGCTGTACACACGTTGTACAAATTCCGCCAATCCAGGACTTGAAATTTTTAAGAAAAACACAGTTGTCCTGAGGGACAAATTGGTGAAAATTTTTTAAATATTTACTCGAGTAGGCAAATTTAAAATAATAAAAGTAGGTACCCAAATTCTCTAAGATCAAACAATTGCAAAAACCCAAAAAGGTTGTGAAAGTGACAAATCCCGGTATAAAAATAAAAATAAATTCTTCATAAAAGTCACGACGATTCTGTCTTGGTGGCCGCCGCAGAAATCACATGACAAATAAGATCAAAAATATTGCTGGAATATAGGGAAATTATTAAAAATTTAAAGATACGAAATTTTTTTTTGTACCCACTGTACCTTCCACTTATCCATTAATAAAACTACCCCGCTCTTCCATCAGCAACCTCCTCTATTATATATACAATTTATTACAGATTTACCAAATTATGAAAAAAAAATAAGGTCAAGTGAAAACGAAATTCTTTTTTCCTTGAATAAAAATTAAATAAATACGATCATTTATTACCTAGGTCTCATAAGGTCATATTTTTTACATATTAGGAAAGTATTCTATTTTAGCCCCAATAGATTAGAAAATGTTAATAGCAATTATTTTTTCTCTAACCAAAGGTAGATAAATAATAAAACTTATATACATAGAAAAAAATAATACTAAATAACAAGGAAAATAATTTGCATAAGTTACTAAATAATAGTAGGATAAAAATGGTAGGAACTATAAAAATAATTTAGAAACGAGTAATAGAAGCAATAAATAAGGAATTAGTAGTCCACCTAAGATATCTCTTGGAAATAATCTAAAAATAAATATTCCAATCCACTCAGTAATAATTAGTATCTAAGCAATTGAAAACAAATCTTTTTTTTTTTGCTTCATATTTCCATATAAATATTAGAAAATAATTTAAAAAAAAAGCGGATTTTAGATGGGTCGACACATTTAAAATCCGGCTATAAAATATATACAATAAATACAATAAGTAAAATAAGTAAAATAATCATTAAACTTAAAATTTTGAAAAAAAGGGATATGATTAAAATGTAAACAATTAAAATATCAAGGTCAGGAAATCAGAAGGAAAGCAAACAACATCTTTCACTACAATATCAAGTTACAGTAAAATATCAAAATCATTGAAAATACGACAAAGAGTCTTATACAATTGTTCACAAAACAATTATATAACCCTCTTTTTCTAAGGCGGATGGTGTAGCATTATGCGTCAAACTATGTAATACACTTATGTAATACACTTGCGGCATTACGCATCATGAACTTCTATGCCAAATACATTTTAGTAATAATCATATTACAATATTATACAACATAAATTATTGAAATAACCCAGCGGTTAGCTAACATCAATGGAATGCCGAATATGAAACCCTTGTCCGTTCACAGCTAATAAATTCTGCTTATTATTTACATACAACCAATAATGGGAATCAACCAAATACTCACATTGATCTGCTGACTTTGCAAGCATGCATACAAACCTACATGTATGCATAGCATTAACCAAATTACTCGCATTGATCTGCTGACGTTGCAAGCAGGCATACAAATCTACATGTATGCAAGCAGGTATACAAATCTACATGTATACAAAGCATGTATACAAACCTACATGTATGCATACCCCATTACCAATGAACATATTTTTAGTTTATTAGTATTAAGATAATTATGAATGTATAGGTTAAGTAAATAACTATAAAAGGGAAAGAATTTATTTAATAAAAAAGAATTAATGTTTGACTACCAAACCTTTCACATTTTTTATTCCAAATTAAACATTTCACTACTCCTTGTGAAGTTGTTCTTTTCAATAACAAAACATCCCCAAATTGCAATGTCCAAAGGAATATATCCGTTGTTGCACTGAACACTAACAACCGGGAGGACGACGCGACAACAGAACCCATAGAAATGACAGCATCCTGTGGCAATTATTAATGTGCACATCAACGCTTCTGGCATCCTGTCTATAGCGCCAAGCTGTGTCATCAAAGGAAGATGTTTAACCATTCATGGTCAATAAACTAGTGTCACTTCCTCACATATGTACATCATATGCAACATTCGGTAACTTGACTACTATCGGGACCCACTGATATTAAGAAAAATTTTGATTTCGATAAAACATTAGAACAATTTACCAATATCCAAAAACGACTTCAAGACATCAAATTCACATACACATATTTAGAACTAGTTTAAGTAAAGGCAATAAATGTATGCATTTTGTAAGCGTAAGCAAATTACACCACGAGTAATAATAAGTAAACAATTTAACTTAATTTCGCAAACACATGCATAAAATAGCAAAATATGCAATGTAGGCACAACGAGTGATCAAATTAATTATTTGTATTCATCAACTTTATTTATTTATTGCCAATCATGTAATTTTCTATTTGTTAGCAGTTGAAGATATTCATGTTAGCGTAAGCATTTATTTTGCAAAAAAGCCTTATTACAATAAATAACAGTGCGTGATATTACTAAGGCCCAACACACAACACCATTTGGTGGCTCACTTAATGCGATTCTGTCTGAGTAATTCTCAAACCCCTATTCGACTGGTGCTCTACCAAGCCGAAAACCAGTATTAACGCGCGAATAGAAGTGGAGCAATGTGACTCACTGGGTCTGATAAGGCTGGGTTGCAAATTTTTTTCACCAATTTCCTGAAGTTCCTTTTTTTTCACAAGAAAATAAGAATATTTCAGTATAGTTTTTAGTCAATACAAACACTCTAGAATTCTTAAATGAACACATTACCACGAAAATTTAAACCCAATTCATTTTAATATACCGTTAGGTGAGTGAGCACTTATGTGCATATTTAAGAGCATTATTTAAGAGTAAAGGCTTTTTATTAAATAAATCAACGAACAACATTAGGAAAAAAATCAGGCAACTGAGCCTGTACGGGAAGTTGGTTGAAATCCCTCCTAAAAAAATCCATATTCGTGTCAAGATTTGAGAGGGAGTCTACTAAGGGGATCTGAAGTATTATATCTGCTCAAAAAGGAAAACCAATCACGTAACAGTTCGGAAATTTAATTTTAGCTATGAAAGAAATGTATCTTCCTTTAGATTGGATGTACTCATAGAGCATTTTGATACTATCTTGAGTAACGATTTTTGGCCCCTGGGGCAGTTGTGCGGGAATTTGAAAATAGGCGGAATAAGAGTGTTCCACACTTGGCAAAGATCCCTCTTAATAACACTGAGTCGAAAAACTGAACGCTGCTTTAGATATATTTTACCAAAATGTTAGAGGCTTAAAGACCAAATTAACTGAATTGTTTTTAAAACAATTTAATTTAAGTTACGATATAATTGCTTTTACTGAAACTTGGCTGAAACCCTATGCCTTTAATTCAGAGATCCTTTGTAATGACTACCAAATATATAGAAATAACCGCTTGAACAGAGTTTGAAGTTGAGTTCTGCTTGCTTTACACTCTTCAATACCATCTGAAGCGTACCCGCCATCGATAAAATAGAGTTCATGTGCATAAGCAATCAGTTAGCAAATAGCCACATTTATTTAGCCATCTTTTATATCCCGCTATCTTCTGAACTGTCGATTTATATGCATCACAGTTCCTTGGTAAAAACTGTTAAATCGATGCTAAAGCCTTCCGATTCCATTATTGTCTTGGGTGATTTCAACATGCCGCACATTTCATGGTGCATCTCTGACTTTAATATCGTACCAGTTTCGTCAATGTTTTACAACAATGAATTTCTAGACGGAATGGCCGAACATACTTTCAACAGATCAACATCCTTAGTCTTAGTGGATGATGACTCTAATTATTCCATTAGTCGATGCGAACCCAATATTGAACCTGAAGATGCTTACCACCCTTCCCTCAAAATAGTTTACGAAGTTGTAAGTAGTGCTTGTAATCACGGCAATAAACGATACAACTCCAGTTATCGCTTTCACTTTGCGAAGGTCAATTTCAAAAAATTAAATCGTGATCTATCTCGAATAGTGTGCCAATTTATTTAATGCTGACGTTGAGCAAAGCGTTTCTCACTTTTACAATACCGCTGCTTTTGGAAAATACGTACCTAAGCGGATCTGTGTATATTCCTATACAAGCCAAGTACGGTTCACTTAAGAGCTGAACATTTAAAAAAATAAAAAGTCTAGGTCTTTCAAGTTGTTCAAAAAACGGGTTTACATAGCCATTACTTACTGTGATCGATTCTACGCCATAAGTATTTTCAATTGAACAAGAAGTGTTACAATGCTTATCTCTGCAAAGTAAAAATAAATATAATTTGAAATCCGAAGGCATATTACTCTAAACGCAGGGTGAAAGGTTTTCCATCATCCATGAATTTCCAAGATAATATTTCCAGCGATAATCAAGAGATTGCCGGAATCTTTGCGGAATTTTTCAAATCAAATTAACAATTTTTGTTGTTATATTGGCCTACTGATTTGTAAGATCGCGGGTTTGAATCGAGCCCAAAGCCTAACAATAGGTAGGTACGTAGGTTGAACTGGGCGGTCCATGAGGACCTCACATAGACTGATTGAGTCCGTAGTGTTACCAGAAGTTTGTTTTAACGACCAAACTGAAAAACCCTATCAAAAACCAGGACCTATGTTATAAAATAACTCCGTCCTCTTGGCAAATACTAGAAGCTTCCTAGGACTTAAGCCACTTGCTGCTTCTAGATCTGACAGCTGTATCACTCCTAATAGCTGGAGTCTTAGCCTGGCAAGTGCAGGGCACGAGCACAGAACGTGCTCGATCGGTTCCTCCTCCAACCCGCACTTCCTACACCTGCTATCACTGACCAAGCCTAATTTAAAGGCATGTGACGCCAGAAGGCAGTGTCCAGTCAGAATACCCGTCATGAGTCTACAGTCCTCTCTTTTTAATGATAGAAGCAACTGTGTTAGTCTAAGGTTGTAAGACCTACACATAATCTTCGACACTTTACAGCCCCGCGCTTGAACCCACGCCTTTTCTGCTTGGTCGATCATGTGCAACTCTCGCCTTCGCTTAATCTCGCCCAATCTAATTGGGACGTCTACGGAGCAAGCTTCAAGGGATGCGGCCTTTTTAGCTAATTCGTCCGCTTTTTCATTCCCATCTATTCCCATATGCCCTGGGACCCAATATAGATGTATGCTTCTCCCTGTCCCGATTCTCTCCAGAGACTGCTTACACTCTAACACGCATTTAGATGCTGTGCTATGCGAGATTATTGCTTTAATTGCTGCTTGACTGTCAATATAAAAGTTAACACGGTTGCAGCTTAAGCTATTCTCTTCCAGGGTTTCTACTGCTTTGGTTACGGCTAATATTTCCGCTTGGAAAACGCTACAGTAATCCGGCAGCCTGTAAGATCTGCTTAATTCCGGATCAGCGCAGTATACCGCAGACCCTACTCCTTCCACTATTTTGGAACCATCGGTGTACACATGTATCGCCTCGTCCGCCATTTGCGCACCCTTGCGCCAACCGTCCACCTCTATTGTGGCCTTAAGATCTCCCTCAAAGTGCAGGTAGGGAATCATGTAGTCTGTTCGTCTTGTGACTGAGGACGCTATACTACTATGGCCATATGGTCGGCGCTCAAGCTGCCCCGAAGCATCGAGCCTGGTTGCGGTCGTTAACGCTTTGTTCTTTGCTACCAGGTCTACAGGTGGAATGTGCAGAATGGCATACAGTGCAGCCGTAGGGGTTGCTTTCAGGGCTCCCGTAACGCAAAGCATCGATAGTCTGCATACCCCCTCTAATTTTTTGAGGTATGTTGTTTTTTGTGTGGCTTTCCACCAAACAAGAACTCCATAGTATAGAATAGGGCTTACAATCGCTGTAAAAACCCAATGAGAAAGAGAGGGCGATAGGCCCCACGCACACCCCAGCATTCTTTTACATGCATAGAGTGCCGTTGAGGCCTTCTTGACCCACTCCTCCACGTTGAGCTTCCATAACAGCTTACTGTCTAGGATGATTCCTAGATATTTTGTGCAAGGTTTCTCCTGTAAGGTCACCGCTCCTAACTTAGGCCTGGTCCAATTTGGGACCTTGTACCTCTTTGTAAACAAGACCATATCCGTCTTCTCCGAATTGACTTTCAGCCCGACATTAGATGCCCAGGTATGAATATCCCGAAGCGCCCGATCCATCAAAGAACTAATCGTTGGAAGGCATTTTCCACTTATGACAATTGCAACGTCATCTGCGTAAGCCGTAAGTTTTACGGGTCCCTCATCGAATTGCCTGAGCAGTTGGTTGATGACCAGTGTCCACAGCAAAGGTGATAGCACCCCTCCCTGCGGCGTGCCCCTGTCCACTGATTTCGTGGCCTCGTACAATCCCCATTGTGATGTAATCTTCCTGCAATTTAACATGCAGCCGATCCATCTGATTAAGGCAGGATGTACTTTAATGTAATTAAGACCATCCATAATCGCCCATTTTGCAACATTATTGAAAGCCCCAATGTCCAAGAAGACTCCTAGAGCATACTCCTTATATTCCAGGGATTTCTCTATGCTTATTACCACCCTATGCAATGCGGTGTCTACCGACTTGCCTTTGGTGTACGCATGCTGTGTTGTGGAGAGCAGCTTTTCATCCACGTTGGACTTTATGTACACATCTATCAGCCTCTCAAAGGTTTTGAGCAGAAATGATGTTAAGCTAATGGGTCTATAGTCTTTGGGATACACGTGACCGATCTTCCCCGCCTTTGGTAGAAAAGCTACACGAGCAGTTCTCCAAGAGTGCGGTACATGATTCAGTCTTATGCACCCATCGAATATTATTTGAAGCCATTCCACGACCGCCCTACTTGAGACTTGTAGCATGGCCGGGAATATACCATCTGGGCCCGGCGATTTAAACTTAGAAAACGTCTTCACTGCCCACTCGATCTTGGTATCGGTCACCAAGCCCGGCACCACTAGCTCCGTGATCGAAGTGTGAGTGATGTCTGCTGGTTCTTCTAAACCGTCTCCCGATGGGAAATGTGTATCGAGAAGCACCTCAAGGGATTCCTCACTATCACGTGACCATTCCCCGTTCTCTTTCTTTATTAGTCCCTGGACTATGTTTCCCTTTGCTAGGACTTTTTTCAACCGTGCTGTTTCACTGGAACACTCTATGTCCGTACAGAAACTTTTCCATGAGTTTCTCTTCGCCCTGGTAATTTCACGCTTGTAGATCCTCAGTAGATCCCTGTACTCGTCCCGACACGCTTCGCTTTCCGCGGTCTTTGCGAGTTTAAACATTTCTTTTACCTGTCTTCTTAGAAGACTCAGCTCATTGCTCCACCATGGCGGCTTTGCTTTTCCTCTGAATCTTCTTAGAGGGCAAGCTTTGTTATACGCAGTCATAAGCGTCCTTGTTAGGAATTCATTCGACTCCTCCAGTTCCTCTACATTAGCAACCTCTTTGGGTTGTCCCAGTTTCGTTTCTACATGTTTCTGGAATTTAGTCCAATTCGTTGCCCTAGGGTTTCTAAAGGTTCCTCCCTTCTCTACCCTCTTTAGTGGGATGCTGAAGCTTATATACGCATGGTCGGAGAAGGATGGTCTATCGAGAACCATCCAATCATACCTTGATATATCACGCTCGGAGCTCAATGTAATATCCAGAACATTGCTGGATGTTGGACCAATGTATGTAGGAACATTTCCCCTGTTAGCTATATATATATATACAATAAGTAAAATAAGTAAAATAATCATTAAACTTAAAATTTTGAAAAAAAGGGATATGCATAAAATGTAAACAATTAAAATATCAAGGTCAGGAAATCAGAAGGAAAGCAAACAACATCTTTCACTACAATATCAAGTTACAGTAAAATATCAAAATCATTGAAAATACGACAAAGAGTCTTATACAATTGTTCACAAAACAATTATATAACCCTCTTTTTCTAAGGCGGATGGTGTAGCATTATGCGTCAAACTATGTAATACACTTATGTAATACACTTGCGGCATTACGCATCATGAACTTCTATGCCAAATACATTTTAGTAATAATCATATTACAATATTATACAACATAAATTATTGAAATAACCCAGCGGTTAGCTAACATCAATGGAATGCCGAATATGAAACCCTTGTCCGTTCACAGCTAATAAATTCTGCTTATTATTTACATACAACCAATAATGGGAATCAACCAAATACTCACATTGATCTGCTGACTTTGCAAGCATGCATACAAACCTACATGTATGCATAGCATTAACCAAATTACTCGCATTGATCTGCTGACGTTGCAAGCAGGCATACAAATCTACATGTATGCAAGCAGGTATACAAATCTACATGTATACAAAGCATGTATACAAACCTACATGTATGCATACCCCATTACCAATGAACATATTTTTAGTTTATTAGTATTAAGATAATTATGAATGTATAGGTTAAGTAAATAACTATAAAAGGGAAAGAATTTATTTAATAAAAAAGAATTAATGTTTGACTACCAAACCTTTCACATCTTTTATTCCAAATTAAACATTTCACTACTCCTTGTGAAGTTGTTCTTTTCAATAACAAAACATCCCCAAATTGCAATGTCCAAAGGAATATATCCGTTGTTGCACTGAACACTAACAACCGGGAGGACGACGCGACAACAGAACCCATAGAAATGACAGCATCCTGTGGCAATTATTAATGTGCACATCAACGCTTCTGGCATCCTGTCTATAGCGCCAAGCTGTGTCATCAAAGGAAGATTTTTAACCATTCATGGTCAATAAACTAGTGTCACTTCCTCACATATGTACATCATATGCAACATTCGGTAACTTGACTACTATCGGGACCCACTGATATTAAGAAAAATTTTGATTTCGATAAAACATTAGAACAATTTACCAATATCCAAAAACGACTTCAAGACATCAAATTCACATACACATATTTAGAACTAGTTTAAGTAAAGGCAATAAATGTATGCATTTTGTAAGCGTAAGCAAATTACACCACGAGTAATAATAAGTAAACAATTTAACTTAATTTCGCAAACACATGCATAAAATAGCAAAATGTGCAATGTAGGCACAACGAGTGATCAAATTAATTATTTGTATTCATCAACTTTATTTATTTATTGCCAATCATGTAATTTTCTATTTGTTAGCAGTTGAAGATATTCATGTTAGCGTAAGCATTTATTTTGCAAAAAAGCCTTATTACAATAAATAACAGTGCGTGATATTACTAAGGCCCAACACACAACACCATTTGGTGGCTCACTTAATGCGATTCTGTCTGAGTAATTCTCAAACCCCTATTCGACTGGTGCTCTACCAAGCCGAAAACCAGTATTAACGCGCGAATAGAAGTGGAGCAATGTGACTCACTGGGTCTGATAAGGCTGGGTTGCAAATTTTTTTCACCAATTTCCTGAAGTTCCTTTTTTTTCACAAGAAAATCAGAATATTTCAGTATAGTTTTTAGTCAATACAAACACTCTAGAATTCTTAAATGAACACATTACCACGAAAATTTAAACCCAATTCATTTTAATATACCGTTAGGTGAGTGAGCACTTATGTGCATATTTAAGAGCATTATTTAAGAGTAAAGGCTTTTTATTAAATAAATCAACGAACAACATTAGGAAAAAAATCAGGCAACTGAGCCTGTACGGGAAGTTGGTTGAAATCCCTCCTAAAAAAATCCATATTCGTGTCAAGATTTGAGAGGGAGTCTACTAAGGGGATCTGAAGTATTATATCTGCTCAAAAAGGAAAACCAATCACGTAACAGTTCGGAAATTTAATTTTAGCTATGAAAGAAATGTATCTTCCTTTAGATTGGATGTACTCATAGAGCATTTTGATACTATCTTGAGTAACGATTTTTGGCCCCTGGGGCAGTTGTGCGGGAATTTGAAAATAGGCGGAATAAGAGTGTTCCACACTTGGCAAAGATCCCTCTTAATAACACTGAGTCGAAAAACTGAACGCTGCTTTAGATATATTTTACCAAAATGTTAGAGGCTTAAAGACCAAATTAACTGAATTGTTTTTAAAACAATTTAATTTAAGTTACGATATAATTGCTTTTACTGAAACTTGGCTGAAACCCCATGCCTTTAATTCAGAGATCCTTTGTAATGACTACCAAATATATAGAAATAACCGCTTGAACAGAGTTTGAAGTTGAGTTCTGCTTGCTTTACACTCTTCAATACCATCTGAAGCGTACCCGCCATCGATAAAATAGAGTTCATATGCATAAGCAATCAGTTAGCAAATAGCCACATTTATTTAGCCATCTTTTATATCCCGCTATCTTCTGAACTGTCGATTTATATGCATCACAGTTCCTTGGTAAAAACTGTTAAATCGATGCTAAAGCCTTCCGATTCCATTATTGTCTTGGGTGATTTCAACATGCCGCACATTTCATGGTGCATCTCTGACTTTAATATCGTACCAGTTTCGTCAATGTTTTACAACAATGAATTTCTAGACGGAATGGCCGAACATACTTTCAACAGATCAACATCCTTAGTCTTAGTGGATGATGACTCTAATTATTCCATTAGTCGATGCGAACCCAATATTGAACCTGAAGATGCTTACCACCCTTCCCTCAAAATAGTTTACGAAGTTGTAAGTAGTGCTTGTAATTACGGCAATAAACGATACAACTCCAGTTATCGCTTTGACTTTGCGAAGATCAATTTCAAAAAATTAAATCGTGATCTATCTCGAATAGTGTGCCAATTTATTTAATGCTGACGTTGAGCAAAGCGTTTCTCACTTTTACAATACCGCTGCTTTTGGAAAATACGTACCTAAGCGGATCTGTGTATATTCCTATACAAGCCAAGTACGGTTCACTTAAGAGCTGAACATTTAAAAAAATAAAAAGTCTAGGTCTTTCAAGTTGTTCAAAAAACGGGTTTACATAGCCATTACTTACTGTGATCGATTCTACGCCATAAGTATTTTCAATTGAACAAGAAGTGTTACAATGCTTATCTCTGCAAAGTAAAAATAAATATAATTTGAAATCCGAAGGCATATTACTCTAAACGCAGGGTGAAAGGTTTTCCATCATCCATGAATTTCCAAGATAATATTTCCAGCGATAATCAAGAGATTGCCGGAATCTTTGCGGAATTTTTCAAATCAAATTAACAATTTTTGTTGTTATATTGGCCTACTGATTTGTAAGATCGCGGGTTTGAATCGAGCCCAAAGCCTAACAATAGGTAGGTAGGTAGGTTGAACTGGCCGGTCCATGAGGACCTCACATAGACTGATTGAGTCCGTAGTGTTACCAGAAGTTTGTTTTAACGACCAAACTGAAAAACCCTATCAAAAACCAGGACCTATGTTATAAAATAACTCCGTCCTCTTGGCAAATACTAGAAGCTTCCTAGGACTTAAGCCACTTGCTGCTTCTAGATCTGACAGCTGTATCACTCCTAATAGCTGGAGTCTTAGCCTGGCAAGTGCAGGGCACGAGCACAGAACGTGCTCGATCGTTTCCTCCTCCAACCCGCACTTCCTACACCTGCTATCACTGACCAAGCCTAATTTAAAGGCATGTGACGCCAGAAGGCAGTGTCCAGTCAGAATACCCGTCATGAGTCTACAGTCCTCTCTTTTTAATGATAGAAGCAACTGTGTTAGTCTAAGGTTGTAAGACCTACACATAATCTTCGACACTTTACAGCCCCGCGCTTGAACCCACGCCTTTTCTGCTTGGTCGATCATGTGCACCTCTCGCCTTCGCTTAATCTCGCCCAATCTAATTGGGACGTCTACGGAGCAAGCTTCAAGGGATGCGGCCTTTTTAGCTAATTCGTCCGCTTTTTCATTCCCATCTATTCCCATATGCCCTGGGACCCAATATAGATGTATGCTTCTCCCTGTCCCGATTCTCTCCAGAGACTGCTTACACTCTAACACGCATTTAGATGCTGTGCTATGCGAGATTATTGCCTTAATTGCTGCTTGACTGTCAATATAAAAGTTAACACGGTTGCAGCTTAAGCTATTCTCTTCCAGGGTTTCTACTGCTTTGGTTACGGCTAATATTTCCGCTTGGAAAACGCTACAGTAATCCGGCAGCCTGTAAGATCTGCTTAATTCCGGATCAGCGCAGTATACCGCAGACCCTACTCCTTCCACTATTTTGGAACCATCGGTGTACACATGTATCGCCTCGTCCGCCATTTGCGCACCCTTGCGCCAACCGTCCACCTCTATTGTGGCCTTAAGATCTCCCTCAAAGTGCAGGTAGGGAATCATGTAGTCTGTTCGTCTTGTGACTGAGGACGCTATACTACTATGGCCATATGGTCGGCGCTCAAGCTGCCCCGAAGCATCGAGCCTGGTTGCGGTCGTTAACGCTTTGTTCTTTGCTACCAGGTCTACAGGTGGAATGTGCAGAATGGCATACAGTGCAGCCGTAGGGGTTGTTTTCAGGGCTCCCGTAATGCAAAGCATCGATAGTCTGCATACCCCCTCTAATTTTTTGAGGTATGTTGTTTTTTGTGTGGCTTTCCACCAAACAAGAACTCCATAGTATAGAATAGGGCTTACAATCGCTGTAAAAACCCAATGAGAAAGAGAGGGCGATAGGCCCCACGTACACCCCAGCATTCTTTTACATGCATAGAGTGCCGTTGAGGCCTTCTTGACCCTCTCCTCCACGTTGAGCTTCCATAACAGCTTACTGTCTAGGATGATTCCTAGATATTTTGTGCAAGGTTTCTCCTGTAAGGTCACCGCTCCTAACTTAGGCCTGGTCCAATTTGGGACCTTGTACCTCTTTGTAAACAAGACCATATCCGTCTTCTCCGCATTGACTTTCAGCCCGACATTAGATGCCCAGGTATGAATATCCCGAAGCGCCCGATCCATCAAAGAACTAATCGTTGGAAGGCATTTTCCACTTATGACAATTGCAACGTCATCTGCGTAAGCCGTAAGTTTTACGGGTCCCTCATCGAATTGCCTGAGCAGTTGGTTGATGACCAGTGTCCACAGCAAAGGTGATAGCACCCCTCCCTGCGGCGTGCCCCTGTCCACTGATTTCGTGGCCTCGTACAATCCCCATTGTGATGTAATCTTCCTGCAATTTAACATGCAGCCGATCCATCTGATTAAGGCAGGATGTACTTTAATGTAATTAAGACCATCCATAATCGCCCATTTTGCAACATTATTGAAAGCCCCGGCAATGTCCAAGAAGACTCCTAGAGCATACTCCTTATATTCCAGGGATTTCTCTATGCTTATTACCACCCTATGCAATGCGGTGTCTACCGACTTGCCTTTGGTGTACGCATGCTGTGTTGTGGAGAGCAGCTTTTCATCCACGTTGGACTTTATGTACACATCTATCAGCCTCTCAAAGGTTTTGAGCAGAAATGATGTTAAGCTAATGGGTCTATAGTCTTTGGGATACACGTGACCGATCTTCCCCGCCTTTGGTAGAAAAGCTACACGAGCAGTTCTCCAAGAGTGCGGTACATGATTCAGTCTTATGCACCCATCGAATATTATTTGAAGCCATTCCACGACCGCCCTACTTGAGACTTGTAGCATGGCAGGGAATATACCATCTGGGCCCGGCGATTTAAACTTAGAAAACGTCTTCACTGCCCACTCGATCTTGGTATCGGTCACCAAGCCCGGCACCACTAGCTCCGTGATCGAAGTGTGAGTGATGTCTGCTGGTTCTTCTAAACCGTCTCCCGATGGGAAATGTGTATCGAGAAGCACCTCAAGGGATTCCTCACTATCACGTGACCATTCCCCGTTCTCTTTCTTTATTAGTCCCTGGACTATGTTTCCCTTTGCTAGGACTTTTTTCAACCGTGCTGTTTCACTGGAGC
This sequence comes from Eurosta solidaginis, assembly GCF_040869045.1. NCBI lineage: Eukaryota > Metazoa > Arthropoda > Insecta > Diptera > Tephritidae > Eurosta > Eurosta solidaginis. The sequence continues at coordinate 187,491,168 of NC_090319.1, read as the reverse complement.
ACTCTATGTCCGTACAGAAACTTTTCCATGAGTTTCTCTTCGCCCTGGTAATTTCACGCTTGTAGATCCTCAGTAGATCCCTGTACTCGTCCCGACACGCTTCGCTTTCCGCGGTCTTTGCGAGTTTAAACATTTATTTTACCTGTCTTCTTAGAAGACTCAGCTCATTGCTCCACCATGGCGACTTTGCTTTTCCTCTGAATCTTCTTAGAGGGCAAGATTTGTTATACGCAGTCATAAGCGTCCTTGTTAGGAATTCATTCGACTCCTCCAGTTCCTCTACATTAGCAACCTCTTTGGGTTGTCCCAGTTTCGTTTCTACATGTTTCTGGAATTTAGTCCAATTCGTTGCCCTAGGGTTTCTAAAGGTTCCTCCCTTCTCTACCCTCTTTAGTGGGATGCTGAAGCTTATATACGCATGGTCGGAGAAGGATGGTCTATCGAGAACCATCCAATCATACCTTGATATATCACGCTCGGAGCTCAATGTAATATCCAGAACATTGCTGGATGTTGGACCAATGTATGTAGGAACATTTCCCCTGTTGGCTATCTGCAAATTGGTTTGCAGGATGTAACAAAATAGAGATTCGCCTCTCTCGTTCGTATCTGCTCCTCCCCACGCATTGTGGTGCGCATTTGCATCTGCGCCTATGACCAACCGCCCTTTGCGCCCTTCCTCCTGTACTAGCCTTTTGCACTCCATCGGTGGAACCTCCGCAGCATGGGCCATGTAGCAGGACGCCAGGATAAATGCCTGCTTATTCTTTTGCTCAACGGCCACCGCTACGAGATCCTCGGTGGTGTAATTAGGCAGCATATATGAATGCAGCTGTTTCCTTACCATTACTACAGCTCGCACCCGTCCTTCCGTTTGTGCGTAGTAAACGCCAAACCCGCGCGCGCTAAGTCCAGAAACCTTTCCTCCCGATGAGAGCCACGGCTCCTGGATCAGCGCCACGTCAAACGAACCCTCCTCAAGGGTTAGGAGGAGTTCGCTCGACGCCACTTTACTGTGTTGGAGGTTTATCTGTAGGACTCGCAGCACCATTTGGCTGTTTGTCCCCCTCCAGCACCTTCGTCTTGACGTCGTCGTCCTCCTCTTGCCCTTTTGGTTTAGAGTATTCGAGGCGCCCTTCAGCCCCTCGTGAATGTTGTGCCGTGTGTTCCTCTGTGCGAGTCACAGCACCATTTAGCGTTTGGTCCTCTTCTAGCACGTTCGTGGTGACGTCGGGGACCTCCACCTGTCTTTTTCCCCTTAGGCTTCTGAGGTCCTTTCCGACTTCGCCCACTTCCAGCGTGTTAGGATTTTTATCCTCGGGACTTCTTTTCCTGAGTCGCATGTAAATTTTGCCAGTGCCAAAGGACATTTTGCCAAGCTGCGTGTACAAAATATCCTCCGCCTGCTTGTTTATTTGGAAGATGTAGAACTGACCATCCTCGGTAGGCCGAGATACAGTAAGTACCTTCCAATCCTGTGTCAGTATGTTCGGATTCTGACTCTGCAGAAGTCGCAGTGTATCCTCCGACTTCATCACGCATGGTATCCATACCTTAACTTTTGGTACCGTGGGGATTTGCGCTTTATCCACCACCTCAAACCGCGCGTTCGTGCCTTGCCTTTGGAGGTTTGGAACGACTTCCTCCAGCCACCGCAAGCTCGCGATGTTGTCGCACGCTATCATCTTCACACCATTATACCATCCCCCCGAATCAAAGGTTGGAAGGGGCTTACTTGGTTGTTCCCGCATCATCTTAAGCATTAAGCTAATAAGCTCCCTTTCCACAGATCTCCACATTTCAGTAGTCATTTGTCCGAACGGACTGCTACGATCAACCAGCGCCACAGTCAGTGACTGCTTTGCCACATCACTCATCTTCTCGGGAAAAGCAGGAGTCTTAGTGTTATCTCCCTTTGGAACCTCCGAGAACACCGGAGTCTTCGCGTTAACTCCCTTTAGCGCCTCCGAGAAAGCCGGAGTCTTAGCGTTATCTCCCTTTGGCTTATCTCCTACTTCCATAGTTGGAACTTCCCTCTGACTGGCAGCTTTCGAGGTAGTTGCTACCTCGCTATTGGAACCCACCTGTCTTACAGCTTTGGGCCTACTTGTCTTGTCTATGCGACTGCCCTGCCTCGAGGCTCTAGGACTGGGTCCTTTCTGCCTCTTGAAAGCAGGTTTGTCGCCTTCTGCCGAACGTTGCCTCTTCATTCTGCCATTCGACGCTTCTTCCTCCTCGTACCGGTTGCAGAACCGAGGGTTTCTCGCAGCAAACCTTTTGAACTGCCTTCGACCTACTTCTACCGCTTCATGGGCCCATTCCAAGCGCTCGATCTCCACTTCTGTTGGGTCGACCACTGCTCCCAAGCGTTGTACAATTCTTAGTGCTGCACGGTACTGCGAGAGAGCTCTTTTACTTCCTCTGCTCCGTACCCTTCTCCACTCTTCTACTCCGTTTTCATTTGTGTGCTTCTCCAACACGGAGTTCATTGAATCAGCACTACTCTCGCTCCCCGAGTCCGACGCATCGCTTAATTCGTATTTGTCGTCCCTGGATTGCGACTCAGTCCTCCTCTTTACATCCTCCTTATTACGTTCAGGTAATGAGTTGTTCATCTTGGTCGTACGACCACCTGCCCGACAAGGCGGGCTCAGCGGTCCAGTATTATATACGGGGAAAGAACCGTCCGCCACAGCAGCGCCCCTTACTGCGGTAAGGCCATAAATACTTCCCGAGATGGCCCGGTATCGGGAAGGCTCCGTTCGAATACAGCCGAATTTATCCCCTGGCTGCAAATCGTCCAATAGGCACGGTCCGCATAACACCCTGGATTAGGGGTTGGCAGTTCTTGGTCACCGAAATCCCGCCGCCCTCCTGTGAGGCGAAACGGCGTAGATGTCAGTCCTAAACAGCTCCGCCTCATAGTCGGGCGCTATGGAGTTCGGCTAAGCCCTCACACCAACGACAAGGTGCCTACCCTAGTGAGGGAAGCCTAACAATAATTGTTTTATCATTATTATTGTTATGATGCATTTTTTTATTTTTTTTTTTTTTTTTACATTTACCAAACAAACAAAAAAAAAAAAAAAAAAATAAAAAAATATCATAACAAAAACAATGATTCGAGCTCAAGGCTCAACAATAATTATTTTGTCATTATTATTGTTATGACACATTTTTTTTACATTTACAAAAAAAAAAAAAAAAAAAAAAAAATTTTATAACAATAATAATGATAAACGCTCGATTCAAACCCGCGATCTTACAAATCAAATTACTCTACTGAGACCAACCTTTCGCCTAATGAATACCCATACCATCTTGATTCATGTAATTCGATTAGAGCTCCATTTATATCTTCAGAAGATGAATTATCTTATATAAAAACTTTAAAAGTATCATACGACCATGACAGGATCCCGACACACTTTTTTAAAAAATGTGCTGCATACATCTATCATCCGCTAACAGATTTATTTAATTTATCATTAATATATGGTTTCCCAACAGTGTGGAAGGAATATTTTCTTATCCCGCTTCAAAGAATGGAAGCAGGTCTTCAATAGAAAACTACCGGGGCATAGAAAAGTTAGGCGATATCCCAAAGTTATTTGAAGCTATTGTTACCAAACACTTATCGTTCTCTATTTCCCCCATTGCAAGCTCGCAACATGGCTTCTGTAAGGGCAAATCAACTATCACCAATTTACCACTCACGTTTCTAATGGATTTAGAAAAAGCATTCACACCGATTTCAGTAAAGCTTTCGACAAAGTATCACACCCATTGTTAATTTATAAGATCGATCAACTTTGTTTTCAACCCCGTCTTATATGTTGGATTTCTTCGAATCTTGGTAATCGTACGCAAAATTTAATCTTTAAAAATACACTTTCTGGGGTCATCATCAGGGCAGCCATCTTAGTCTGATTCTGTTCTTGTTGTTCATAAACGATATATCCACTACAATAAAATACTCAAAAATCTCGATGTACGCTGACGATGTAAAACTTTTCAAATCATACGCGTCTCTTGAAGAACATTTCTTCATTCAAATGGATTTAAATCACTTGGTTACTCGGTGTAATGTAAATTATATGCCGCTCAATCTTAATAAATGGAAAGTTATGTGTTTTTCTCGGAGAATTTCGCCGCCACGATAGGTATCGATGAGGGTTTTAATGTAGAGTTGATTTCATTTCAACACCCAACTTAGTTTGCGAGATATCGACCAGGTGGACCAGAATAACTCTATAATGTGTTCATACTATATGGGTATCAAACGATAGGCATTGACGAGGATATTAATGCAAAGTAGTTTTAATTTTGTTACCTTAGTTGGTTTGGGAGATATCGAAAATATGGACCAGGGTAACCTCAGAAGGTTTATATACATAAATTATGGGTATCAGAGAAAAGGTATTGACGGTTACATCTATACAAAACCGTTTTTTTTGAATATTTCTTATTTTTGGGGATATTAATACAAATATGAGGGTGAAGGCGAGGGTGGAGTAGAATTAGAAGGGAGTTAGGGGAAGCAGCAGAGGGAAGAGGAATCAAAAGCGCCGGGAAAGCAGATGATAAATCGCACACCTGCATTTATTTACTTGTAATGAGGATTGCAATTTTTTTGGCTGTCTAATCGTTATGTCATTGACTAAGTATAATGTTACTTTATCAGCTGTTATTTAAAATATATGAATTTAGTTTTAGAAATTCGTTACGATTTTCTGCTTGTTTGAAACAAGGGCGTAGGCGAGGGGCAAGTGCCCACCCCTATATACATGAAGTCTTATAATTTTTTATTTATACAATTATTATTTTTTTTTTGCCATTTTTAATTTTAGTGGGATGAATTGTTTATTTTTTGCGTTTGGCAAACCCCCCTCTCTCCCACCTAAATCCGATAACAATTTACCGAAAAAAAGTAAAAAAAAAATGGCAAAAGTTTACAGATGTTTTTATCGGTTCAACTTTTTAGTTGGAGTACCAAATTTTGGAAGTTGAATGCAATTGATCACCCTGTAGCATTTCAAGTCCAAATATGATTACTTGAGTAATAGTTTTTCTCAAGTCGTTATTACAATTAAATTCTATTCTTGAAGTGGAAAGTGTATGATTATTACAATTACTTGGATATGAATACAACATTCTTGGAATACATTTATACTTGGATTCGTTTACCTAAAATTACTTGGAATTGAATACAACATTCTTGGAATAGATTTGGTTTATGAAGACTTAGTTTCTCTGCCATTGATTTAAAGTTAAAAAAACAAGTAAGGAAGGCTAAGTTCGGGTGTAACCGAACATTACCTACTCAGCTGAGAGCTTTGGAAACTTATGGCATCAAAAGTATTCTAGAAAAATTAAATTAAAAAAGGCGTAGCAACGCCTATTTTGAAATTTTGTTTTATTTTTGTATTTTGTTGCACCATATCATTACTGGAGTTGAATGTTGGCATAATTTACTTATATACTGTAAAGATTTAAAATTTTTTGTTAAAATTTGACTTAACAAGTAAGGAAGGCTAAGTTCGGGTGTAACCGAACATTACATACTCAGTTGAGAGCTATGGAGACAAAATAAGGAAAATCACCATGTAGGAAAATGAACCTAGCGTAACCCTGGAATGTGGTTGTATGACATGTGTATCAAATGGAAGGTATTAAAGAGTATTTTAAGAGAGAGTAGGCCATAGTTCTATGGATGGACGCCATTTAGGGATATCGCCATAAAGGTGGACCAGGGCTGACTCTAGAATGTGTTTGTACGATATGGGTATCAAATGAAAGGTGATAATGAGTATTTTAAAAGGGAATGGGCTTTAGTTCTATAGGTGAACGCCTTTTCGAGAAATCCCCATAAAGGTGGACCAGGGTGACTCTAGAATATGTTTGTACGATATGGGTATCAAATGAAAGCTGTTAATGAGTATTTTGAAAAGGAGTGATCCTTAGTTCCCTAGGTGGACGCCGTTTCGAGATATCGCCATAAAGGTGGACCAGGGGTGTCTCTAGTTGTACGATATGGGAATCAAATGAAAGGTGTTACTAAGCGTTTTAAGAGGGAGTGGGCATTAGGTCTATAGGTGGACGCCTTTTCGAAATGTCGCCATTAGGGTGGGCCAGGGGTGACTCTAGAATGTGTTTGTACGATATGGGTATCAAACGAAAGGTGTTACTGAGCATTTTAAGAGGGAGTGGGCATTAGGTCCATAGGTGGACGCCTTTTCGAGATATCGCCATTAGGGTGGGCCAGGGGTGACTCTGGAATGTGTTTGTACGATATGGGCATCAAATGAAAGGTGGTAATGAGTATTTTAAAAGGGAGCAATCCTTAGTTCTATAGGTGGACGCCTTTTCGAGATATCGCCATAAAGGTGGACCAAGGGTGACTCTAGAATGTTTTTACGATATGGGTATCAAACGAAAGGTGTTACTGAGCATTTTAAGAGGGAGTGGGCACTAGGTCTATAGGTGGACGCCTTTTCGAGATATCGCCATTAGGGTGGGCCAGGGGTGACTCTAGAATGTTTGTACGATATGGGTATCAAACGAAAGGTGTTACTGAGCATTTTAAGAGAAAGTGGGCATTAGGTCTATAGGTGGGCGCCTTTTCGAGATATCGCCATTAGGGTGGGCCAGGGTGACTCTAGAATGTGTTTCTACGATATGGGTATCAAATGAAAGGTGGTAATGAGTATTTTAAAAGGGAGTAATCCTCAGTTCTATAGGTGGACGCCTTTTCGAGATATCGCCATAAAGGTTGACCAAGGGTGACTCTAGAATGTTTGTACGATATGGGTATCAAACGAAAGGTGTTACTGAGCATTTTAAGAGGGAGTGGGCATTAGGTCTATAGGTGGACGCCTTTTCGAGATATCGCCATTAGGGTGGGCCAGGGGTGACTCTAGAATGTTTGTACGATATGGGTATCAAACGAAAGGTGTTACTGAGCATTTTAAGAGGGAGTGGGCATTAGGTCTATAGGTGGACGCCTTTTCGAGATATCGCCATTAGGGTGGGCCAGGGGTGACTCTAGAATGTTTGTACGATATGGGTATCAAAGGAAAGGTGTTACTGAGCATTTTAAGAGGGAGTGGACATTAGGTCTATAGGTGGACGCCTTTTCGAGATATCGCCATTAGGGTGGGCCAGGGGTGACTCTGGAATGTTTTTACGATATGGGTATCAAACGAAAGGTGTTACTGAGCATTTTAAGAGGGAGTGGGCATTAGGTCTATAGGTGCACGCCTTTTCGAGATATCGCTATTAGGGTGGACCAGGGTTGACTCTAGAACAGGGATGCACCTTAACGTTAAGCTAATCGTTTATCAAAAAATTTCCACCGTTTCCGTTGAAACACTTCGAAATATTATCGATAAAGAAATTATCAAGATAAATTGTATCTCGTTTTTAACCGAAACGAAAAGCTTTCGTTAACGTTAAAAACGTTAACGAAAACGTGATACTTTATGTTTGAATTATGCTGGCAATGCTATAGCCATGGTGAAGCCGTAAGGTGGCAACAACGAGCGCACATACACACACAAACTCTATGTAATTTGTTTGTGTAATTCGTTGGTGGTAATGTCAAAAATACTCTGAGAAATGTTCGTACTGTCAAAATTCATGAAAAAAGTTGCAATCAGCTTGGATAATGCTTTCACCTTTAATGACTCCGCCATCAATCAGCTTTGCCAGCATAGTTTGAAATTAATAATCAACATAAACGATTTGATTTCGTTTTGATATGGCAGAAAACGAAACGAAATCATTTCGTTAATTTGACGATCTTAACGTTAATAAACGAAACGAAATGACTTCGTTTCGTTTATTAACGTTGATTATCGTAACGAAATGATATCGTTTCGTTGGTTAAGCATGCCTGCTCTAGAATGTGTTTGTACGATATGGATATCAAATTAAAGGTATTGATGAGGGTTTTAAAAGCGAGTGGCCCTTAGATGTATATGTGAAGGCGTTCTCGCGATATCGACCAAATGTGGATCAGGTGATCCAGAAAATCATCTGTCGGGTACTGCTAATTTATTTATATATTCAATAACACTAACAGTATTCCTGCCAAGATTCCAAGGGCTGTTGATTTCGCCTTGTAGAACTTTTTCATTTTCTTCTACTTAATATGGTAGGTGTCACACCCATTTTACAAAGTTTTTTCCAAAGTTATATTTTGCGTCAATAAATCAATCCAGTTACCATGCTTCATCCGTTTTTTCGTATTTGGTATAGAATTATGGCATTTTTTTAATTTTTCGTAATTTTCGATATCGATAAAGTGGGCGTGGTTATGGTCGGATTTCGGCCATTTTTTATACCAAGATAAAGTGAGTTCAGATAAGTACGTGGGCTAAGTTTAGTAAAGATATATCGGTTTTTGCTCAAGTTATTGTGTTAACGGCCGAGCGGAAGGACAGACGGAGGACTGTGTATAAAAACTGGGCGTGGCTTCCACCGATTTCGCCCATTTTCACAGAGAACAGTTAGCGTCATAGAGTCTATGCTCCTACCAAATTTCAAAAGGATTGGTAAATTTTTGTTCGACTTATGGCATTAAAAGTATTCTAGACACACTAAATCAAAATGGGCGGAGCCACGCCCATTTTGAAATTTTCTTTTATTTTTGTATTTTGTTGCATCATATCATTACTGGAGTTGAATTTTGACTTAATTTACTTATATACAGTAAAGATATTAAATTTTTTGTAAAAATTTGAATTAAAAAAAAATTTTTTTTAAAAAGTGGGCGTGTTCTTCATCCAATTTTGCTAATTTTTATTTGGCACATATAAAGTAATAGTAGTAACATTCCTGCCAAATTTCATCATGATATCTTCAACGACTGCCAAATTACAGCTTGCAAAACTTTTAAATTACCTTCTTGTAAAAGTGGGCGGTGCCACGCCCATTGTCCAAAATCTTACTAATTTTCTATTCTGCGTCATAACGTCAACCCATCTACCGAGTTTCATCGCTTTAACCGCCTTTGGCAATGAATTATCGCATTTTTTCGGTTTTTCGAAATTTTCGATATCGAAAAAGTGGGCGTGGTTATAGTCCGATATCGTTCATTTTAAATAGCGATCTGAGATGAGTGCTCAGAAACCTACATACCAAATTTCATCAAGATACCTCAAAATTTACTCAAGTTATCGTGTTAACGGACGGACGGACGGACGGACATGGCTCAATCAAATTTTTTCTGGATCCTGATTATTTTGATATATGGAAGTCTATATCTATCTCGATTCCTTTATATATGTACAACCAACCGTTATCCAATCAAACTTAATATACTCTGTGAGCTCTGCTCAACTGAGTATAAAAAGATTTTTTTTAAAAGTGGGCGTGTTAGTCATCCGATTTTGGTAATTTCTATTTAGCACACATATAGTAATAGGAGTAACGTGCGTGCCAAATTTCATCATCATATCTTCAACGACTGGCAAATTACAGTTTGAAAAACTTTTAAATTACCTTCTTTTACAAGTGGGCGGTGCAACGCCCATTGTCCAAATATTAACTAATTTTCTATTTTGTGTCATAAGGTCAACGCACGCAAGTTTCATCGGTTTATCCGTCTTTGGTAATGAATTATCGCACTTTTTCGGTTTTTCGAAATTTCCATATCGAAAAAGTGGGCGTGGTTGTAGCCCGATTTCGTTCATTTTGAATAGCGATCTGAGATGAGCGCCCAGGAACTTACATACCAAATTTCATCAAGATACCTCAAAATTTACTCAAGTTATCGTGTTTACAGACGGACGGACAGACGGGTGGAGGGACGGATGGACGGACATTGCTAAATGAATTTCTTTTTTTCACCCAGATCATTTTGATATATAGAAGTCTATATCTATCTCGGTTAGTTTATGCCGTTACGGATTACCGTTATGCGAACAAAGTTAATATACTCTGTGAGCTCTGCTCAGCTGAGTATAAAAACAAAAAATAGTTGAATTGTTTTATAATAAATTACAAAAATGGACATACGCAAATTTTTTAAAGGTAAGATGTTTACTACTGATAACCTTAGCACTTTTAACCACAGTGGCTACCATTTAGTTAAATTTAGTCACATTTCTATAAAATTGCAGTCTGCAATTAAACTTGGTAATTCCAAAAAGAGGCGCCAACGCGTTATTCGGGCAGAGTTTTGCTGAAATTTTGGATGGTGAATCTATTCTATTTCATAAAATCGCAATGGCGCAAGGCAGAAAGTCCAGAAAAATGCAAATTACCAGCGGGCGCCAGAAAATACATCCACCAGAAATCATATATGCACAAAAGCGTACAAATATATATATTAGGGTGATACTACAACATCTTTCTGAACTTTGTCAGGGACCTGGCACTTAGCCGGGTTTGACATCCACCATAATACATATGTGCACTAGCGCATACAAATATATATATCCGGGGTCATTTTGAGTTTTTTTTTTTTTGGTATCTTTTGACAAAGCAAAATTTTGGACTCCCGCCTTCGGATTAATAATACTGAAGTCAAAACGCTTCTTTCGACAACTTTCCAGATATTTTTGGAAATGTTTTTGAAGTTGATCCCTATTATATTACTATTATCTCTAGAATATTACCAAAATAAGTTTTATCAATTAAAATTTTTCAAGTAAAAGCCAGGCTGAAAGAGTAAAAGTATACAATGTATTGTAACGAATTTACTTGCAAATCCTCTTATTTTCCCTTTTGCTAAGTTCGTATCACTAAACTGTTGAATAAATAAGTCCAATATTGAATAATGGAAAAACGGCCTTTATTAAAGTACTTCACAATAACACTTATACGTTTCAACTAGCTGGCTTAATAACCAAACTGATAGCTTAAATGAAACTGACTTTCAAAATAATACTGCTATTGCTCGCTAGATATCGTCTTAATCGAAACTGCTTGACAACTCAAATCAAACTGAATTCCAGCGCCTCTACATCTGCGGCCTTTTATACTCTCTGGTTTCCTCGTTCGCATCTTCTAGAATCTATTAGCATTGTCCATGAGCTCTCAAACTTCTCAGCTATAACTAAAATTGCACGATTTTATAGCTTCTCTCATACCCCAGGCTTGTATGTGTGAGCGACACTTCCACAATTATAATTGCCTACATTTAGGAGCATCTCAAATAAGATGTCTGCATATGGTTGTGCTTTGCTTCTCAGCTGCGTGTACCTACATATGTGTAGCATAATGATTGATTCATTTATGTAGATACAAGTGACTGTCTGCTTTATTGTTGTTGTGACTTTATTTACTTAGCATCAAACTAGGGATGTGAGTATTACTTAGTGTGACTCATAGTCGTCACACTGCCCTCCACCTAAGTCTGATCGTCCCGATCAGACAAATCTCCCGACCTAAACGCTGCTAGCATCTCCAATTGAAACACTCTTCTACATCGAGGTTTCCCAATGGTTTGTATGCGGTAGATGGTATCACTGATCCTTTTTACAACTTTGTACGGGCCTTCCCAACTGCACCAAAATTTGGAAGGAACACCTTTCCGCCGCGAGGGTTGTACAACAGTACCAAATCTCCCTCCAAGAAACCCTCCGAAATATTTTTGTTGTCGTACCTGTATTTCATCTTACTACTCATTATCCTGGGTCGTTCCCTCGCACTCTGTTGCTTGGCCAATGAAGAACTACTTCGCAGAGATTGATCTTGACGGATTGACTTTGCATCATCAGTATGGTCTTGAAGTTTCACAACAATAGTACGCGCTGGCTTGAAACCACCCTTGCATTCTTTCTGGAAAATTCTTTCAGTCGTTTTAGTGCGTCCATTAGGGTTTGTCAATGCCAGTGTTTTTCTCGCAGATACTTTTGATTTCGCATTATTTGGCCCATTCGATCCATCAACCTTTGCTCGATCTAATTCCCTCTGACGGTAAGACTGCTTGATTTCCTTCAAATTTGCGACACAGATATCACAGGACATCCAATAGCCGGGGCAAGTTTTCGTTCTTTACATCTGACATGCTCTTGCTTATTTCCTCCAGCTTTGCGTTTACGGCCACCCCCATTGTTGGAACTATTAGGACCAAGATCGCAATGACGTGCAATGTGACCTGGGTTGCCGCACTTGAAACATTTAATAACTCCGGCATTCTTCTCCTGAGATCCTTTCAGTGCTTCCAAAATTGTGTCTACCCACTCTGGCCTTTCTACTTCCACACGGCGTTCTTTTAAAATTAGCTTACACAGAAGCGACGCTGTTTCCTGAATCAGATCTTGTGACACCGTTTCTGCGAATGTTGGCTTTGGGTTTGCGTATGTAGCTCGCTTTGTTTCGACGTCCCGTATGCCATTTATAAAGCTCTGAATATTTACCCTTTCAGTGTATTCCACGGGTGCGTCCGCATTCGCTAAATATGCTAGCCTTTCAATATCCGACGCAAACTCTTGCAATGTTTCACCAGGCCTCTGGAAGCGGTTCAGCAACTCCATTTGGTATATCTGTCTCCTTTGCTCAGTTCCGCATCGTCTCTCTAGAGCGCCCATCAATGCTTCATTACAGTTCCGTTCGCCCTCTGGAATGGTTTGTAAAATCTCAGCTGCAGGCCCTTTCAACGCCATGAACAGTGCAGCAACTTTATCTTCAGCATTCCAGTTGTTCACTGTTGCGGTCTTCTCAAACTGTAGCTTAAAGACCTGGAAAGGAACAGAACCGTCAAAGGATGGTGTCTTTACCTTTGGATTACTCGCTGAAACTGTTGGCCGATTTAATTGCAACTCCTGTATACGACCTCTCAAAGCATCCACCTCGGCTTCGATTTTTTCCTCAAACTGCGTTATTTTCTCGTCCATACACGCTTCGAGTTTTGCTGATATACGCGCCTCTTGCGCTTCGAGTTGTACTGTTATGCGTGCCTCTTGTTCTTTCAGTTGTGTCTCCATCTTTGATGTAATCTGTGTCGACATTTCTGCCATACGCGTTTCTTGTGCTTCAATCTTCGATGTAATCTGTGTCGAAATTTCTGACATATGCGTTTCTTGTGCTTCAATCTTCGATGTAATCTGTGTCGACATTTCTGACATACGCGTCTCTTGTGCTTCAATCTTCGATGTTATGCGTGTCTCCTGCGATTCCAATTGTGATGACATATACGTTTTCTGTTCTTCCATCTTGGATGTTAAACGTGTCTCCTGCAATTCCAGCTGAGATGCCACTCTCGATGTTTGAGCAGTTATTGCAGCCAATATCATGTTCAAGTCTGTGCTCGTAACTGTCTGCGATGTTTCGGTTTTCTCTTCAATGTTTGTTGTTGTTTCGTCCCCAACAGGATAAAAGACAAACTCGTCCACACCAATTCCTTGCGACTCCATTACCTCTCGTAGCCGTGCTTGAAGTTCGATCTTATTGCCGGTTGTATTTAATCCACGGTTCTCCAACTCCTTTTTCAGTTGCTGGATCTTCAATTCACTGAACTTTGCCATGTCCAAGTTGTATTCCCAATCTTCGGAATTTACTTAACAATTCCTCTTCTGACACCAATTGTAACGAATTTACTCGCAAATCCTCTTATTTGCCCTTTTGCTAAGTTCGTATCCCTAAACTGTTGAATAAATAACTCCAATATTGAATAATGGAAAAACGGCCTTTATTAAAGTACGTCACAATAAAACTTATACTTTTCAACTACCTGGCTTCATAACCAAACTGATAGCTTAAATGAAACTGACTTTCAAAATAATACTGCTATTGCTCGCTACATATCGTCTTAATCGAAACTGCTTGACAACTCAAATCAAACTGAATTCCAGCGCCTCTACATCTGCGGCCTTTTATACTCTCTGGTTTCCTCGTTCGCATCTTCTAGAATCTACTAGCTTTGTCCATGAGCTCCCAAACTTCTCAGCTATAACTAAAATTGCACGATTTTATAGCTTCTCTCATACCCCATGCTTGTATGTGTGAGCGACACTTCCACAATTATAAGTGCCTACATTTAGGAGCATCTCAAATAAGATGGCTGCATATGGTTGTGCTTTGCTTCTCAGCTGCGCGTGCCTACATATGCGTAGACATAATGATTGATTCGTTTATATAGATACAAGTGACTGTCTGCTTTATTGTTGTTGTGACTTTATTTACTTAGCATCAGGCTAGGGATGTGAGTATCACTTAGTGTCACTCATAGTCGTCACAGTATTTCCACACATAATCACAAAACTATTCAAATTGAAGGGATTCGCATTTGTGGTTTATCTTCCTCAAAAAGTTTTGTTCATGCTTCAACCCAAATTGTATACTTGTGTCTTCACAGCACCAAAACGAAAGATTGTGGAACCCGCCACGACTCGGGTTGAAGAAGTTGCTGCTTCCTGTTTGAGTCTGCAAGAGAAGCCTACATGTTCAAAAGGTTTGAATGAATGATATAAATTTTTTGTATTTTTACCAATCACAAAATTTGTTAGCATATATACGCAGGTAATGTTCTAGGGCAGTGGCCGAGTGCTAAAAAAGTAGCTAAAAATCAGAAAGTGGTACCCAAAATCGCGTTTTGACTACAGCATCTCGAATTCGAAACCATAAATCCGATATCTCTGTTAATTCTCGAGATATTTGCAAAACCAATTTGAAGTTTTCATGTGGTTGTTGTGTTTTTGTTGTTCACACAAAAAAATTTGTGGGTAAAAGTGTTCTGCGCAAAAATGCTGTGCAAAACGCGTTTTTGGGTACCACTTTCAGATTTGTAGCTATTTTGTTAGCACTCGGCCACTGTTCTAGAACATTACTTGCGTATACATGCTAATGAATATTGTGATTGGTAAAAATTATAGCTTCATGCTGATAACATTCATTGTAAGTTTCTCAATAACAAATAATTGCTCGTATTTGTAGAAAATTTAACAGATATTCCATCGAACGATCCCAAAGAATGCACTTCGAAATATGATGAAGGTCAAGGTTAGTCATCTACCTACAAATTCCTTCGTTCGTGTTAAAACAATTTCTTTCACTTCAGTATCACCATGTTTAAATGAAACAAGTTTGGAAGCATATCAATAACACGATTTAGGCTTTTGTGTTGGACGCTCATCACAGATATCAACTTCTGAGAAGATGGAATTTCTAAAGAGATGTTGGATACCGTCAGAAAATTACAATTTTAATGACGACGTCGAAGACTTAGGCCGAAAATTTAAATTTGAATGGCTGACAATGTATTCTCCTTGGCTTCAGTATTCGAAAAAACTGAAGCGAACATTGTGTTTATATTGTGTTCTTTTTCCGCCGAAAAATGTTCAAAGTGTTCTAGGATCATTGATAAAAAACCTTTCCAACATTATAAAAACATCATTTGAGACTTGGTTGTTCTAAATTAAGCGCATTTTGATTATACTGTTCAGTAACGCACTTTGCAATGCATTTGTATTATGGAAATCAAGACTCATCCAGTGAAGCTTCTTAAATTACAGATTTATATAAAATTGTGTAACTTTATCACTTCAGCTAAATATCACTTTTCATTTTCAGTTGTGATAGAATAGAAGTGTTGTAAATAAGACAAATCTGAATATTACTGCTCAAAGTATATTAAACAAAGTAATAGTGAACTTGAATGTTCTCCCTTCTCTGTATGAATTGTTGTTTCAAATGAAAAAAATATTTAACCCGTTGACTTCCGAAAAATTTAATTTTTTTTTGTAAACACACAAAATTTTCAATTGGAATACTTTTGTTGAAAAAAAAACAACAACGCGCATACGTGATAAGTGAAATCCTGAAATAAATCAGTGTGGGGGACATTCATAATTTGTGCTGTTTACGGAGTTACGCAGATTATCAGTTGTTCAGTTCTTTAAGGCATCTAGTTCGGATGAAAAGCGACTCCAAGGGGCTCACGAAGGAAGTTTTCGCATATTTTCGGCCGAACTGGTTATATTTTTTTGCGAAACTTGGTTGCCAAAGTGACGAAATATTTAGTTTCAAATCTACAATTTTCTGAAAACCTACTCGCATTAACGAATTTGCTAGCACTACTACTACTACATACTACTTTAAGTCCTTTTCTATTACAATTTCTGCTGAGAAAAGCTAAGTAAAAGCAATCCGTACTGATTTTTGATTTCGAGTGTTTCGTGTGAGCAAACCTGCAGTAGTTGAATCATGTGTAGGATCCAAAATACATGCTTAGGCCACAAAGGGTGAATGCACTTGTTTGCAATTTTTTGAAGTAACAATTCATGCAAAACTAAAATTTTTCAGTTGACAATTCTACCTTGTTTAATTTGCCTTGTTACTGCTTATCGTTTCAAAACTTTTACTTCTATCCTCATATCTCATGATTTGGAGCAAACTTCGAAAACTATTTTATGCTTTAAGGTGTATTTTATGACCTACTCGGCCTCCAAATGAAAGCGGGTGATCAGCATCTTAAGCAGCATTTTGAAGAAAACAAAACAATGCTACTTACACCTCGCCCCAAATCCAGAATGAAATCATCACTTTTTGCCGACAGGTTATTCAAGATGACATTATAACCGATGCAAAAAAGCTACAGCATTCAGTCTTATGGGGGACCAAAGCCGTGACATAGCAGGAAATGAACAATTATCAATTGGTATCAGACTCTACGATGAAGAAAGGCAAGTTATTCGAGAAGAATTTGTGGGTTTTGTTGAACTAGACGTTATGGATGCCAAAACAATTGCCACAGCGATAGATAATTTTATCAGCGAAAGAGTACTTGATCCAATGGAATTTAAAGGACAACGGTATGACGGTTGTTCAACAATGTAAGGAAAAGAAAATGGTGTGCAACCTATTTTGAGAGAGAAATATCCTCAAGCTTTATACTTTCATTGCGCAAGTCGCAAATTGGATTTAGTAGTAAATGGTTTGAATGAAGTCCCCGAAATTCGTAACACTATTGCAACAATAAAGGACGTCATCAATTTTTATCGCCAGAAGGAAATATGTTGCACATATTCCTGCTTTTTTGCGAAACACGATGGTCAGAGAAATACAGGAGTATTTCGATCTTTCTACAGCACTTTGTCAGCATCGTTAATGATTAAAAGAACTGTCCCTCGAAGGAGACACTTCAACAAAAACCACTACCTTTCAGCTGCACTCAGCTGTCACTCAATCAACTTTCATCATATGTCTTTCTTTGATTTCCAAATACTCGTATTATCTTGAGCCAGCGGTTAATATTTTACAATCAAAGCAGTTGAGTCTTCTTTCGTGCAGAAAACAAATCCAACGGATCATTCAATTAGCAAAATATCATCGAATGAATGCGGATTCTGGAATTTATGAACTTTTGACAGATCCTAAGTCGATTGCTAGGATTAGAACTACAAAAACCCAGGAACGTGGATCGTAAAAAAACATCGCTCTAATTTAATTCCATATTTAGATTCATTTGTCGCCTCACTGGAGCAAAGATTTCCTGAAGACAACTTGCCAGCGTATACATTGTTTCACTTGCACCGAGCTAACATGTTGAAAATGAATTTCCAAGACTTCAAGAAAGCAACAGAAAATTTTATTCAGTTTTACGGTCTTACAAGTTTTTCTGCGGAGGCCGAATTGTGGTATTTGGAAGGACAAAACCTTAAAAGGTGAAGATCTTCATAAGTTACACCTGTGTGATGTCGTTCAAGAAACGGAAATGTTTTATAGACGACGAAGCTTGTTTTGTATATTGCTATCGCGTTACCTTGTACGACCAGGGCCGCCGAGAGAAAATGCGGGCCCGGGGACAAAAAAATACGGGCCCCCATACTAAAATGAACAAATTCTCAAAATCAAAATTACCATCTTTTACATATTTATATGCATTTGTAATACATGTATATTTAAGCGTATACATGCATACATGTATATTATATTCAATGAATATATAGTTACGAACTTTAATTTATCTACATATTCAGACAGATCTACATATCAGTAAATATGTTTACATAAAAATATACATATCTTTCATAAAGTATTATATATTTGAAGAAAATAAATTATTATATTGATTGCGAGAAATATTACACTTTAAAAATTGGTGAATAGAGGTGTGAAAACTAATGACAAAATAATTACAGTTTATTACTTATAAAGTTTTATTTAAATATTGCATTAATTGTATGAAATAAATTTCTTTAAATTGCAATACAAATATTTTTGGTAGTAATTTGGTATATTAAAAGAGTTTAATGAACACAAGTGGGATTTCCTGGCCTAACTATTGGTGCTTCAATACAGAGCATGCCAAGTCCTGTAAGGCATTCTTGAGTTGAACATGATCGATGGTAGTTCTTTATCCTTGCAAGAACACTGAACGTTTAGCACTAGCTACTGTAACAGGTATGTTGCAAAAAATGCGTAGAGCAACATAAATGTTAGGTAAAATTTTTGCTAGATTTAGAGCACAGATAGCATTCAACAATTCAAATGGTGACAGATTTTCGTTCAAATTTGGTAAGTAAATGCGCTTCAAGTGGATCATTTCATCTCCTAAACTCTCGGATGCCGACAAATTGAACCGCATTTTCTGGTATTGGAACCTAATCCATGTATCAAAATTTGCTTCGTTTGTTTTCGGCGTATCGCTCCTTACATACATACATACATGTATATCGCTAAGAATTTGCATCATGCCAAATTTTTTTTCTGCAACAGAAAACGAATTCAACTTTATGCTACAAAGCCGACGCCAAAAACCAACAACACCTTATGCGGGGTGCAGACACGTTAAGAGATTTATAAAATTTGTTGAAATATAAAATGATTGCTATCTACTAAAGGTGATTAAAGGTGTGGTTTGTTTATTTTCCGTAAGCAAAAAACTTGGATAGCATTTTGAGATTTCCGGGCCCCTCCAAAGCCCGGGGTAAATGACCCCTTCAGGCCCCCCTCCCCCCTGTCGTCGGGCCTGTGTACGACAAGTTCCATAGAACGGACCTTTAGCACGTTGAAAAGAGTAAAGCCTTGACTTCGCTCAACGATGGTCGAAAATCGTTTGAATTGTAAGAAAGGTGATGAAAATCCAAAAGTTATTCTCGGATTGTAATGTTGAATATGATTAATTTTTTAGGATTATGCATGATGCGTGTATATAGGAAAATGGTCAAGGATGAAGGAAATGATATGGTAATCAGAGTTTTAGAACAATTTGCACAAGATCCACGCCGATTGGCACTTGTATAATTCATTGCTTCTTTTTTCTTGACATTAAATTGGATGGAATTGCGCAACCTGTCCCCGACAGACGTAGAGCTTAGTGCTCAACCTACCTCCCGACGGAATACTTGATGGTGGTACAGGGGGTATATGGTACTCAGACAGTAGGAGGTTTAGTGCGGTCAAAGTCCCACACTACCTTTGAGGCTTTCGATGCTTCCTCCTCGTTCCTCCTCGTAAAAAAAACATTAAATTGGATTGCCCTCCCCCTGATCGTTCCAAAATCAAATCCTGGCTACGCCCTTGGTTTGAAAGTTAATATTTGCATATAAGAATTTTTTACTTTTGTGAGAATTTATGTAGCGGATGTGTGTGGATTTGAAAAATAACTTAAAATAATTAAAATCGGTGAAAGTTAGTTTTTACGAATTGAAAAATGCCGAAAGTGCGAACGAGACTATCCCGGAAAACACCTCACAATACGTTAACGGCTGCTTCATATCGTGTAGAAGAACGGGTGCGGGCTTATTTGTTTTACAATGAAATGAAATGAAATAGATGCGCGTTTGATTACCATGCAAATATAGATTATCCTAGTTCAAGGGATCGTCAAATAGGAAGAATGAATGTAGTTTGTGTAGATTGCGGTGCGAAAAAATGGAGTAGCGAGGCGCCAGGTCTTTGCTGTGCGGGAGGTAAAGTTATTATTTCTAATCTTCAGGGGCCACCGGATCCGCTAAAATTCCCAATTCTTTGTAATCATCCTTTACCAAAGCATTTTCTAAATAATGCAAGAAATTACAACAGCTTACTTCATATGACGTCTCTTGGTACACATGAGATAAGAGAAGGCAATTTCATGCCGACATACAAAATTCAAGGGCAGGTATACCACCTCATTGGAACATTATTGTCAAACCCGGATGTAGTTGCTAAATACTTACAAATTTATTTTATTTCTGAAGCTGACCAAACATCTATTCGCTCAAACATGAATCCTTCGTTAAATGTGGAACTTATTGAATGCTCCTCTTGAGACAATCCTGAGGTGCCCATGTGACTTAAATTATTTAAATGACCACCTTCATGCTAATATATCGAAAATGATTTCGGATCAGTAGCTGACATATGATAAAGTCGTTGACAGCATTGAAAACAAAGAGGTCAAGCATTTTTCTTAGATGCTCCTGCTGGTTGTGAAAAAACCTTTTTACTTAATCTTCTTCTCGCATATGCCAGATGTAAAGGTCACGTGGCGCTGGTTGTAGCATCGTCGGGAATTACAGCGACTCTTTTATCTGGTGGTGGAATAGCCCACTCCACTTTTAAATTACCCTTAAACATGTCCCTCCAAGAGGAAATGGTTTATTCCATTCGAAAGAACGGGTCACTGGCTAAAAGAATACACGAGGCACTTCTTATAGTGTGGGATGAGTGTACAATGACTAACCGAGCACATATTGAAGCAGTAGATCGTACATTAGAAGACCTAAGATCAAACGACAAACCCTTTGGTGGGATAACAATCTTTTTTGTAGGGGATTTTCGTCAGACTTTGCCAGTAGTGGCGAAAGGAACTCGAGCTGATATTGTTAAATCGTGCTTCAAATCATCGTTATTATGGATTCAACGCGAAAAATTGTGTCTGCGAACAAAGATGAGATCGCATCTTAACAGAACTATAATTACATTTCCCCAGAATTTATTAGATATTGGAGATGGTAAAATTTTGACTGAGAACGGCTACTTTATAGTAGATTCAAAGCTTGGGAATGTGGTACATAACGTGAGCGAATTAATATCAGAAGTTTACCCAAATATTGAAGAGCTATCTGGCAAGCCATATTCTTGGCTATGCGAACGGGCTATCTTTTCATCAAGGAATAAGACTGTAGACGAAATAAAAACATAATTCTTGATAGAGTTCCTGGCGAAGTTAAAGAGTATATATCAAATGACACTGTTCTTAATCAGTAATGATAATCGTGGTACATTTGTACTTTTTTGGTACATTTCGCTTCCCGAAAGTACGCTGGTAGATACTACATTGACACATTTGGTACATTTTTGTAAAATAGAGCACTACAATTCAAGCCATTTGCAACGCAGCTCTCAATTAGAGTTTACGATTTATCGAACTTTTTCGAGAATCTCGAAATACTCGTAATACTTGAGAGCTTCTCGACTTTAAATTCTCGCGAGACTTTAAATTCTCGCGAGATTCTCGAGTCTCGAAATACTCGTAAGACTCGCGAGCTTCTCGGCATTCAATTCAATGGATTCATTGGCTCGATTTCTCGGGTCTCAAAAATCTCGCTTGTATTCGAGAAGAAATCGTAAGCTCTACTCTGAATGTACAAACAAATTTTTAATTTTTCGAAGAAAATACATAGTTAAGTTGTTTTGTTGCCGAGCACAATTTGCCATTTGCAATTATGGATCATTTAAATATGCTTATGAAAAATAACATAACTGATTCTAAAATTGTGAACACATTTTGCATCAATAGAATTAAAACACAGAAAATAATAACTCAAACAACAGGGCCAGAAAATAGTAAATCCATAATGGCATTTGTCAGAAGAATTATTACTCTCTAATAATAGATGGAACGACTGATATATGTATATCAAAAAATTTGGCAGTTTCGATTCGAATTTTTGATAAAAAGTGCATTGATAGATTTTTAGATTTGATACCTTTGACCGATAGTAGCACGCAGAGTATTTTAATGCCATTATTAAATCTTTTAAAGACCATTCAATACCACTTGAAAAAAATTATTGGTTTCACTGCCGACAATTGCTCGGTTATGATGGGAGCAAAAAGCGGAGTGCAAGCAAGGCTTAAGAGCTATGCTAAATATATTTATATACAATTTTGTAGTACTTTATTAAATAAAAAATAAATGTAACGCGCTATCCTCCGAAGAGATTTTAGGCCGAGCTTTTCTTCCAATTTGCGTCGTGTTCCTCTTGATTTTCCCTATAAATTGGCCGGACGGGACCTACATGTTTTAAGCCGACTCCGAACGGCATCTGCAAAGGCAGTTGTTGAGGTACTTAAAGATCTCAAAGAAGAAGAAATGTTAATGTAGTGATTGAAACATGAGTTATTAGTATAAATGTAGGCAACAATTTGTCAACTTTTATACCTGAATCTATCTCGTTTGTACCTAAAATGTTTTTATGAAATGGTTTTTGCATTGAATGCAGCTGTTATTTTTTTAAATATTAATTTTATGTTCCTTACTGGTATAAGGAAATATTTTTATGTATGTACATAATTGTACGCTTCAATGGATAAACTTGTTTTATTATTTTTACTGGAAAAGTATTTCTCCATAAATCATATTTCCCTGTTTGTGTTAGAAAGTTTCCTGACTAAAAACAGTTTTTGGATAAAGAAGCAGAATATAACTCTAGTTTGGTTCAAATTCGCATCCGAAGACTTTTCGTACATTTTTGGATGATTTGGTACATTTTTTTTCTCGTTTGGTACAAAATGAAAAAATCCATTTATCATCCCTTTTCTTAATAATGAAGATGGCGTATACTATCCAACTGAATTTTTAAATTCCCTTAATCCCTCTGGCATACCGCCCCATAATTAGGAGTTAAAAAACGATATTCCAATTATTTTGCTGCGTAATCTCAAGCCACCAACTCTATGCAATGGAACGAGATTACAAATAATTACAATATCCTCGAGGCAATAATCCTCACGGGTCCTGCGGCCGGAGAGATATCGTTCATACCCCGCATACCTATGATTCCAACGGATATGCCTTTCCAATATAAACGGTTACAATTTCCTGTGAAGGTTTCCTTTGCAGTCACAATCAACAAATTACAAGGCCAAACTTTCCACAATGTTGGTATTGACTTGCGTGCAGAATGGTTCATTCATGGGCAGTTGTATGTTGCAATATCGAGAACTGTGAGCCCTCAGAATCAAACTATATTGCTACCTTCAGATAATAAAACTAAAAATGTAGTGTATTCGGAAATACCTTAAGTTAAAGAATTAAATAAATACCACATATGTATATTTAGAGTAATTCTCTTTTCAATAACATATCTCACGTATAATTTGTTATTATTTTGTACAACAATAAACATCCATATATATTAGAGCGGGTCAAATTTTTTTCCCACAAGGAGTATAGCAAAAACCTAATCTACAGATGATTCTAAGAAAAATTGCTGAAGACGCCAAAGCTCTAAGTGCGATTTCGTGTCCCCCACTTTTGCAAAATAGATATTTCGCCATATGAATGTAGGGTTTGGCCAAAAAATCTTCATAGCTTCTGATAGAATTATAGGAAAAATATCATATTGGGCTTACTATCTATAGCTTAATATCTATAGTGTTTTTGAATTTTAGTAGAGATATCAGGCTTAAATTATGAGAAATTGGCCTTTTAACTACTATGTTATCATTTCTAACAAATTTCTTATGGAAAATCTTTTTTCTTTACAGCTTTTTGTATTTAAATTTAAAATGGATGAACCAAATCCTTCTGCATCATCTGAATACACTTAATCGCATATACTTGAACACTATATATTTACCGTCTAGTCGTGACATTTTAAGATTTTATTTATTTATAAGTGATCATGCTAAAATTCAAAGTAAAATGTTTTCGCATAAAAATTTAAATCCTCATGTAACTGATAAATTGGTTGAAATTTGGAATAAATTGAATTTTCAACTAATTGATAGACGTAGTATTCTAAGAAAACTAAATGAATTATTTTACATTGGAAAATGTAAATGCAAGTTAAAAACAACAGAATGCTCATGTGAGTTAATACCAAACCATTTAAAATTATTTATGATAGACCAACATAATGGTAGAAAGCTCACAATACCTGAATATATGGATGACATTGTAGAAGAAACACCTACAACAATACCAACAATGCCACCAGTTAGTGATGATCCAACATACGAACCACTTGGAACAGATATGGAAACAGGTGAAGCACAAATCGCAAATTAAGCAGTTGCAGAAGTATCTCTTACAATAAAACAAGGACATTATACTCAACGATACGATGCTATAAATTTTGCTATGATGTGTGACAGATTCGGTGTTTCAAATAGAGTTGATTCGTGTTCAGCAACAGCCCTTTTCGAAGGATAAATCTAAAGTTTCAAGACAAAAAAATTAAAGCTAGAGATGAAGTGCTTCGTAAACGATACATATATTCCAACATAACTGCATTTTCTTTCAATGGCAGAAAAAGTTATTCATTAACTAGAGAGAGAATTAATTAGAAATTTCATACAAATATGGTAAAAGAACCCCATTTAGTTGTTCTAAATGAGCCTAATGCTGAATTCCTTGGATATGTTAATTTGGGTGAAGAAGAAAATGCAAAACACAAATTAAAAAAATTAAATGAATTCTTCAATAGCAAAAAACTGTCAATAGATCAATTAATTGGCATATGCAGCGATGGAGAACCAGCTAATAGTGGAATAGAAAATGGTGTTGTACACTTTCATGTACAGTAGAATCGCGAAAAAGTTAACCAAAATGTGGGGTAGTTTACTTTTGAAAAAAATGCAGTAGTAAACATAGTTTTTGGGATATAACTCATTGAATTTATTTAAATGACTTAGTTTTAATCATTACAGATCATAAACTTAGATTTAATTTGTAATGGCTGATTTCAAGTTCGCAGAACATACATACTGTAACGAATATAGTGCAATTCCACTTATTTGCAACCTTCTACTAACGTTCGAATCACTAAACTGTTGAATAAATAACTCCACTATTCAATAATGCAAAATGGCCTTTATTAAAGTACTTCACAATAAATAACACTTATACTTCGCAACTGATAACTGAATCAAACTGATTGTGATGCCTCAACGGTTGCTGCTTTTTATACTGTTTGGATTCCTCGTTGAAATATTTATAGGAGCTTCTATTTCTAGAATTTACTAGTTAGTTATCAGTTATAAATTTCTCAGCTATAACTACAGATGCACGATTTTATAGCTTCTCTCCTAGCCCATGCGCGTGTGTATGTTATGATATTTGCACAAATGATTGCATACTTTTGGGAGTGTCTGAGATATATGCATGTGTTTGTGCGTTACTCTCCGCTGCTCGTATGGGTAGGCATAATGATTGATTGTTTGATGTGCATACGAGTCACTGCTTAGTATCGGCTTAGAGATGGTAATATCCCCTAGTGTTGAAAATATTCGTCACACTGCCCTTCACCTAAGTCTGATCGTCCCGATCAGACAAATTTCCCGATCTAAACGCCGCCCGCATCTCCAAATGAACCCCTCTTCTATTTCGTGGTTTCCCAATTGTTTGTATGCGGCAGATGACATAACTGATCCTCTTCACAACTCTGCACGGGCCTTCCGAACTGCACCAAAATTTTGATGGAACACCTTTCCGCCAGTCAGTGTTGTATAACAGTACCAAATCTCCCTCCAAGAAACCTTACGAATTATTGTTCTCATCGTACCTGCGTTGCGCGCTGGCCTGAAACTACCCTTGGATTCTTTCTGGAAAATTCTTTCAGTCGTTTTAGTGAGTCCATTATGGTGTGTCAATGCCAGTATTTTTCTCGCAGGTACCTTCGGTTTCGACTTGTTTGGCCCATTCGTTCCATCAACCCTTGCCCGATCTGCTGCCTTTGACTTTAGTGGCTTTTGTCAAATCTCTTTCACCAGCACTCGATTACTGCTGAACCCTTTTTCCAAACTGAAGTTAAGTAGCACTTCCTGATTCTCATAGCGCATAATCCTTCTCCGCATATCGATCCTGATGTCATGGTCAACTAAGAAGCCCACTCCCAATATGACTTCATCAACGATCTCCGCCACAACGAATTTGTATAGAACTGTGACCTTTCCAATTAAGACTTCACATATCACTTCTCCCTGGACTTGGTTATACTCCCTAGTGACCGTACGCAACCTTGCCCCAGGTAATGGCTTTACTCTCTTGTTAACCCAATCAGATCGGATCATGGAATGAGATGCGCCCGAATCTACAGTCAGTAAACGCTCCTTGCCATCCACATTTCCTCTGATGTTAAGACTGCTTGATTTCCTTCCGCGACACAGGTATCACAGGACACTCAACAGCTCTCGATCTCTACATCTGACTTGCTCTTGCTTATCTCCTCCAGCTTTACGTTTACGACAAGCCATGTTGGAACTACCAGGACCAAGATCGCAATGACGTGCAATGTAACCGCGCTTCCCACATTTGAAGCAGTTGATAACTCTTCCACTCCGCTTTTGCGATCCTTTCAGCGCCTCCTACCCACTCTGGCCTTTCTACTTACACACGGCATGCTTTGAAAACTGGCTTACACAGAAACGAAGCTGTTTCCAAAATCAGCGCATGTGATACCTTTTCTGTGAATGTAGGTTTTGGGTTTGCGTATGTCGCTGGCTTCGTTTCCACGTCCCGTATGCCATTTATAAAGCTCTGGATTCTTACCCTTTCGTAGTATTCCACGGGTACGTCCGCATTCGCTAAATGTGCCAACCTTTCAACATCGGACGCAAACTGTTTCCATGTTTCACCAGGCCCCTGGAAGCGGTTCAGTAACTCCATTTGGTATATTTGCCTCCTATGCTCAGTTCCGCATCGTCTCTCTAGAGCGCCCATCAATACTTCATAACAGTTCCGTTCGCCCTCTGAAAACGTTTCTAAAATCTCAGCTGCAGGCCCTTTCAATACCATGAACAGCGAGTGTAGGTTTAACGTGAGTACCTGACTTAGAAGACCTAACCTCACGTATGCACCAAGTACACGGGTCAAAGTAGGTTTGACCAGCCCCCAAGTCTCGCTTACCTTGGTACCAATATATAATGTGAGTGGACACATCATCACCTTGGTGGGGTTGGAGGTATATATAACATCTCTTACATTCTATGGGTCTTTGCACCCGGTTGCAATGCAACTCCACATTCGAGCTAGCCAACTCTTACCGCATTCGGATATCAACCACAACCACCACGATGCTCCCAAAGGGGCCTACCGCAACGAACAGAAACGGAGCGAGCTCCGCGGGCTATCTTTTCCACGTGGTACCACTTTAAAGTCTTGGTATGACTTTCGCAGCCGAATCCACTTATGTTTGAGTATCCACCTACTCCGGACCAGCCGCCTAGTGTGAGGTGGGGTTAGAACCCCCCACACATCCACGGACACACACACAAATCAACCACCACGATCACCACCACGTCTCCTCCTTCTAAACACCTCCAAAGCATACCTATTGAGCAAATCAATAGTCCGACTAGTGGCGGGCGCTCCACTTACATCAACCCTTCCCTCTTCAAAACTAATTCACGAAGTACCCATATCACTTATTTCCGAGTACTCCGGAAACTCACACAACACATGTACCCAGTCCTCCCGCAACGCACCACATACACACCCCTCCGTTTCGCTCAAGCTCCTCTTATGCAATAATGCATTAAGAGGACCATGACCCGTAAGCAGAAGGCCCAGACTCAGATTAAATCTGAAGTCTGGACTTTCCGCCACAAATGAAACGTCCCGGATGTACTCGTACGTTACCCTGCGGTTGAGACTATTGTCTCAATACTCCTGCCACTTCCCTCTAACCACCCCTTCTAACCGACGCCTATTTGCCAACGATCCACTCTCCACATTATCTTCGGCGGCCCATTCATCCTCCAGCAGCGGCAACTTGCCCTCCTTCTCAGCATGAAAGAAACAGCAAGCTGTATAACTATCAGGTCGGGAGGGGGTGAACCAACAAGCACCTGTATCGCAGCCGTGGAAACGGTACGACACAAGGGCAATCATGTGAGCATCATGCACCACTGCATGCTCAGCACGCGCCTGAGACCATTAGCAGCCATGAACGTTCGGTACCATATGGCGGCCACAAAAGTAGCACCAGCTACGATATATCCTACCGCGATATATCCTACGAATGGCACGGCGAATAATACGTCGTAACTGCCCCGAAACATTTTGCATCTTATCTCTGACAGCATCCAAGTGTGGTAGGAAGCTCACACGCTCACCCATTGTCAGCCCAAGGTATTTGACTTGAGTCGCATACCTGAAGCTGACCCCCACCCGATGCGGACAATCGGTGGGCGATTCCGTGACAATCTGCATTTCAGCAGCATTGTCACGGTTTTGTCCACCGAAATCTCTACTCCAACGCGGCCGCCCCAGCCAGCCACTATTTCACACAGGGACTCGCTTGTGCGCTCAACGCTGGCGAGATAATCCCCCTCTACTAATAAGAGGAGGTCGTCCTCATATGCGCAGAATTTACAAAGATGCTCGAGTTGCTTTAACAGGGAGTCCATCACCATGTTACATATATATGGACCACAGATGGATCCCTGCGGACAACTGCGAGCCACCTCCCTTCCCACACTTTCACAGGTACCAACAATAGAAGCTCGTCTGTCCGAAAAATAGCTCTGCCGCAAAGCGATTTCTTGGCAGCCGAGCTCCACTAACCGTTCGATAACCCTGTCCCAGCGCAGGAAGTCAAACGCTTCCACGAAGTCAATAAATATGGCTAAGACATATTTATTGGAGCTTCTCTCAACACAATCTTGGACATGCATCCAGGCGTCTTCAATGCTGCGCCCTTTCCGGAACCCAAACTGTCCATCCGACTGGTTACCCCCAAATAGCTCCTGAAGCCGCTCAACCATAACCCTCTCCAGCACTTTGCCAAGCACTGGAAGAAGGCTGATACTTCGATTAGATCGAGGATCAGACCTTATTTTGTCGGGCGACTTCAGGAGAACGACAACCCTAGCCGCTTTCCACTCACGTGGAAAGTAAGCCTCCCATATGCATTTCTCATAAGCGGCCTCCAAATATTCCCGGATAAACTTCCACAAACACTTGCATATTTCCCCGTTTATCCCATCTAAAGCCGGAGACCGTTTAGACCTAACCAGGCCAAATGCATACTCCAATTCTTCGATTTCTAGTGGAGGTATAGTTATTTCCTGTGCAAGGGGGGTACCTGGACCTCCGCCCTAGAAAGAACCCTTCTAAAAGCAGCTCAGAACATTCCCTCCATGTTGATAGCGTCCTCTCGCTGACATGGAGGGATTAACTTCTTTCTGGCGACGACCCCTACAGATCTTATAGACCTGACCCCAGGGGTCGTTCGAATTTTCACACACGAAGTTGCGCCATTCTTCTTCTTTAACTTCCACAATCATCCTCTTGTACTCACGTATTTCCACACTTAATTGACTCCTGAGCTGGGACGCACCATCGGAATCAATCAGCCGGGCGCGTTGAAACTGACGTCTCAGGCGCCTACAGATCTCCTCTTCTGGGTTGGTTCACGCGTCCACCATCTGACGCGATGAAATCGTTGTCTCTTCCACCTTTCCAACATGCTGTCATTGACCTGCCAGATACAAGCATTTAGGAGGGCAATCTGCTCGTCTACTGTGAGCTCTGCAAATACGTCGAGCGGTGTAGCAGTCACCTCCTGCTCGACGTATAACCCCTACAGAGTCCAGTTTGCCCCGGCAGTACGCCACCCCATTACAGAGGGCGTTCCAAGAACATGCGCGGTGGTGCGGGTAGCCATTATAATTTGAATCAAATTATGGTCGCTTATCGCCCTCTCACCACACCGTTGGTAGTGTAGGGTTCCTGGAGCAGGGCAATACTGCAACTCTCCTCGGCCATACACACCCCCAATTCACATAGGACGGAGTACGCTCCCTGACACTTGAGTCGAAGAACAAAACCCATTAATGTCTGGCGAACGCACGGGCAACAACAGCAGCATAGGTCGGGCCTTCCGCCGACATCATGATATGTGCGGCGGGTCTACCCTATAATGCACAATTGCGACTGGGCACCCCATTAGGACACCTCGCCTCTATGTGCCCCTCTTGCCCACACCTCCGGCAGACTGGAGTCTTCAAACCAAAGTCCCTCACCTGGTGATCGAAACTCAAACATCGGAAGCAGCTGTAGGTTAAGTTCTCTGGCCGAACCGGGAAGGAGAACCACTTGATGTAACAGCGGCCTGCATTCAAGAGGGGGGACATTAACTTGTGCGGTACTTCCAGGATGACGTTGACCGTTGCTCCTTCAGCGTCCGTTTTCCAGGGTCGACTGATCAGCCTAACCTCTGACTTCTGGCAATCGATGTCGACCTTCGTGAGTTTTAGGCGATAAACCTCCTCCATGAATTCATCAGGGGAGATTGATCATCCTAGTGCCTTGCTTCCTATTCTCACAGACTTCTAACTCCACCTCCGAGAACTTCTTATTGGCAAGGACTTTGTCCCTTTCTTCCTTGGAGGGTAGACGAATAACTCCACCCCCTCCCCCTGCCTTAACTGCTTTCAATTGGTGAACGCGTACACCAAGTGTCGGCCCAACCTCCTTATTGATTTTGTCGACTACCTCTTTCGAGGATACCCCGGGTTTGCCGTCCTTGACGACCGCCGACCAGGTGTGAAGCGGCTTTGGCACCGTAGGCATCGGAACGATCCGCGGTGGCATGACGCCTCATAGTGACATCGCCAGAATTTGTTCGCGAAGTCGAGCATTCTCGGTTATAGCCGACATTAGGAAGGCTTCATACTCTGAGGAAACTTCCATCAGCCTCTCAGCAGACTTGTGGTCTGCACCACTGTCTCCAAAGACCACCTTGCTAAAGCTAGCGGTGATCTTCTTGAGGGCGACAACCCAGGAGCCATCCGCTCCAGAGGTAGCCCTAGAAGCACCAGCGCTCTTGCCAGCTGCAGGGGCTCCTCCACTCGCAGTCTTACCTCCAGCGGACTGACCGCCGGGAGGCTCGGTGGCAGCGGGGGGACCACAGCTGTCAACAGCGCTAGCGCCCTTCTCCCCCGATTCCTCCACGATTTTTTCCCCAGATGTTTCCCCAATTTTCTCCCCCTCTAATATCTTGCCCGGCCCGTTTGCGTCCTTGCCCGCAGCTGTACTACCGTCGATTGCGTCCTCACCGTCAGCAGCAGTCTCTGGCACGCCATTGGTTGATTTACTGTCGGTTGAGGAGCCAGCGACAGTCGTCACCTTGGGCTCAGCAGCGAAACTGGCTACCCCCGCAACATCAGTTTTGTCCCAACTGAGGAGACATGCCTCGGATGCAGGCAGACTGGGTAAGTCCGCGTCATCATCGGATTTCGGGAGAATACTCTCCTCATCCTCCGATTTCGCAGACTTACTCGGCCTGCCCTTTTCCTCCTGCTCTCTCCTTTTCCAGGTGATCGCCATCGCCGACGCCACCGGTATCCCCGACTTACTCAGTCTTCCGCCTCTTCCACCTCTTACCGCCTTTTTCTTTCCTCCGGATGACACAGCCGTGGCCTTCCCAGTGTTCACCTTAAGGAACTGCTTCGCACTCACCTCTTTTCCTCACCCGAGGGCGACCCGTCAGCAGCGGCCGTCGACGAACGACCTCCGACGGAAGATGGCCCCGAGCGCTTCACTTCGCGACCCGCCATTCCCGTAAAAATGCCTGACGTCAGTGGCAAACTTGGTCACAGTTATACGACACGGCTGTGAAGTATACACCAGGAGAAAACCGATGTCCACCGGGAAAATGTAGGCTGCTGTAAGTTAGAGGGCTATAACCACTCAGAACAAGTGGTCAGTAGCAGTAGCAGCCCAACTCGTCAGCTATAGCAAAAGCGCGGTGACGTAGATCGTACGCTGTTTGTCAGTAAAATACTGACGTGGTCACTACCACCGCCCGACAGACGGAACACTGTTCCCCGTATTGGGGGCGAGTCGACCGGCCCGAAAGCTACGCCGAGCTTAACGGGCATATTATATATGCACAGCTGATACTGCCAATAATTCGAGTACGGGTTTATGCCCCCCACGCAGGCAGTGCACAATTGCTCACTGAGCAAGTAGTCAAACACTGTTCCCAAACGGAACAGTGTGTAGTCACACACAAGTTTTCTGCTGGTTACTTACTCACAGCCGATAGATGCGCGCACACAGAAGTTTACCTCCACCTGCAGGCACTTTGAGGTTAGGGCGAATATTGGTAGCAACCAAAATCGTGCGCACAAAATTAGGGCTCCGCCGGAGATTGACCTTCGACTGACCGCTAAATTAGGGCTCCAAATATCTAATCACTATACACTGTTTACACCAACAAAGTTTTTTTCCGCCCCTTTGTGTAGGCTACAAAACTCACTTAAAGCACTTCAATGAAATAATTACAACCACCGCGACTTAAAAACACGTCCGTCCGCAACGATACCCACACAGAACGAATGCCATGAACAGTGCAGCAACTTTATCTTCCGCATTCCAGTTGTTCACTGCTGACGTCTTATCAAATTGAAGCCTAAATACCTGGAGAGGAACAGAGCCGTCAAAAAGTTGGATTTTTACCTTCGTATTGCTTGCTGAAGCAGCTGGGCGATTTAATTGCAACTCCTCAAACTGCGTTATTTTCTCGTCCATACGTGCTTCGAGTTTTGATGATATACGCGCCTCTTGCGCTTCGAGTTGTACTGTTAAGCGTGCCTCTTCCTCTTTCAGTTGTGTTTCCATCTTTGATGTTATGCGTGTCTCCTGTGATTCTAGTTGAGATGTTATATCTGTCTTTTGCGATTCCCATTGGGATGACATTTGTCTTTCCTGGGCTTCAGTCTTAGATGTTATACGGTTCTCCTGGGATTCCAATTGTGATGACATTTATGACGATATTTGGTTCAACACTGCTAGTATCGAGTTAGTGTCAACACTTGCCAATGGATTCGGAGTAACTATCTTGTCCTTCATTTTAGTCGCTGGCTCTTTCACATCAGGATAAAAGACATGCTCATCTACATTAATTCCTTCCAACTCCAATACCTCTCATAGCCGTGCTTGAAGTTCGATCTTTTTCCCGGTTGTATTCAATCCACGGCTCTCCAAATCCTTCTTCAGTTGCTGGATCCTCAATTCACTCAACTTTGCCATGTCCAAGTTGTATTCGCACTCTACGGAATTTATTCAACAATTCCTCTTCTGACACCAATTGTAACGAATTTACTGAATTTCCTCTTATTTGCAACCTTCTACTAACGTTCGAATCACTAAATTGTTCAATAAATAACTCCACTATTCAGTAATGCAAAATGGCCTTTGTTGAAGTACTTCACAATAAATAACACTTATACTTCGCAACTGATAGCTTGCTTAAATCAAATTGATTGTCGTATCTCAACTGTTGCTGCTTTTTATTCTGTTTGGTTTCCTCGTTGACATATTTCTAGGCGCTTATATTTCTAGAATTTACTAGTTAGTTATCAGCTATAAATTTCTCAGCTATAACTACAGATGCACGATTTTATAGCTTCTCTCATAGCCCATGCGCGTGTATATGTGAGTGATAATTGCACAAATGATTGCATACTTTTGGGAGTATCTCAGATATATGCATGTGTTTGTGCGTTACTATCCGCTGCTCGTATGGGTAGACATAATGACTGATTTGTTGATGTGCATACGAGTAACTGCTTAGTATCGGCTTAGAGATGATAGTATCCCTTAGGTTTGCTAATATTGGTCACAACACATATTAATTTATTCACATTGTAAATATCGACGTGCCATATGAAAAGTAACACTTAAAAATTTTTATATAAAGAAATCCTATGAAAACAAGTAAAGTTGTCTAGGTTCGGGTGTTACCGAACTTTATACACTCAGATTGAGCTTCAATTGCACACTTAATTTCAGATAAATTACTTTTCTACATAACACGTGGCACAGCCCGTTTAAAAAAAATGTCTCCACATTTCCTCTTACAATAAAACTTGATAAGTGAAATATCATTGATTCAAACTATTCTTTGCTAAGCTATAGCTTATTATTCTAGTCTATGACCCTTTTAAATTTGTTTTATATCTAAGTTGCCGTGGTCTTTAACCGTTCCCGTCCACTTTTACCAGAAATATGTTCTACCATATGGAAATTTGTGTACCCAATTTTGTTACGATCCTTTAATTTTTCTTCGTGTTGTGGCTCCCGAAACGTAGAAAATGTCTTAGTCGTGAAAGGGGCGGTGCCACACCCATTTTTAAAAATTTTAGTGTTTTCCAATTTAATGTTATAATTCAATTTAGAAAGTAAAATTCTATTGATACAAAGCTCTTTTTCGTTAAGATATATCTTATTATTTTCGTCTACGACCCTTTTAAAAATCTTTCATATAAAAGTGGGCGTGGTCTTTAACCGATCTCGTCCATTTTTTCAAGAAATATTTCCTGCTATAGGGAAAATCTGTATACATAATTTTATTAAGATCCGTTAATTTTTCTTCGAGTTATGGCTCCCGAAACATAGAAAATTGCTTAGTCATAAAAAAGGCGGCGCCGCGCCCATTTTTTAAAATTTGAAGTTTTTCCTATTTATTGTTATAAATCCACTTGGCAAATGAAATACCATTGATATAAAGCTCTTTTTGGCAAAGACATAACTTATTTTATTCGTCTACGACCCTTTTAAAAATTTTTTATATAAAAGTGGGCGTGGTCCTTAACCGATTTCGTTAATTTTTTTCAAAGTATTCCTTATAGTAAAGGCAACCTCTGTGCCGAATTTTGTTACGATAAGTTTAAAGATCTTTGATTTATGATTAATAATATTTGATTTATGATTAATAATATTTGATTTTTTCACAAGTAGGCGGCGCCACGCCCATTTTAAAAAGATTTTTCAAATTTTTATCAAGCATCTCAATATCAGCCCACATGTCAAATTTCAACGTTCTAGGTGTATTATTTACTAAATAATCAGGTTTTTTGTATTTTCCAAAATGTTATATATATAAAAAGTGGGTGTGGCTATCATCCGATTTCGCTCATTTTCAATACCAATATATTATTCGGGGTCCAGATAAGCTCGTGTGCCAAATTAGGTGAAGATATCTCAATATTTACTCAAGTTCTCGTGTTAACGGGTAGACGGACGGACGGACAGTTGGACATGGCTCAATCAAATTCTTTTTCGACACTTGATGATTTTGATATATGGAAGTCTATATCTATCTCGATTCCTTTATACCTGTACAACCAAAAGTTATCCAATCAAAGTTAATATACTCTAAGTGCAAAGCACGCTGAGTATAAAAATTTTGTAAGGGTTACTTTTCGTATGGCACGTCGATGTGTACTTATTAATTTGTAAGAGCTGGTTTAATTAATAATAGTTTTGACAATTTTCGCCCGCATATTAGTAAGATCTAATATCTGATTTGTATCATTATTGTTCTCATACCACTTTATCAAGGTATTGATGCATCCAACTGATTCCGAAGAATTCATTTTCTGTTGTTGCATATCTTGCTCGATAGCTGATTCTTCGTTATCATTATCAGACTTTGCAATCTTCGTCATTTTCCACAGAAAAGGGGAATACCCGCACTTGTTTTTATTGCCAAACACACTGTTAAACCAATATTTAACTTTGTAGAGCGCTACGTGAACGCTCAAGATCGGTCAACTTAGCCGAGCGTTTAACTTTCTCGAGAGTTTACATTTTCGCGAATCTACTGTATCTAATATTGGCGGTCTGAACAAAGCATAATAATATTTAATATTACGCACCGAATGTAACACGAACTATGTATCCATTTTAATACATACATATATCGTCAGCGCTAATATCTTTAATTAATTAATCCAACCCGATCTCTTGAGTAGACCACGCGGTCACGATAAGGGTTTTACTAAATAAATAGTTTGGTGATATTAAACTCATCTTTTATTGTGTTAAACAATGCTACAAACTGGTGACCCCGACGGAGCGAAGGTATCGAGCACTGGATAGCCCGCTTTAGCAACAGTAACTAGCGTGTAAGTCGAATTCCCAATAGTTAACAAGGTATCTGTGAAGGTACCCCCATTTTGGCTGGAACAGCTGGAAATATGGTTCGCCCAGGTAGAGGCGCAATTTGGAGTTTCTGGTGTCTCAAGCGACAGTTCCCACTTCAACACAGTTGTGGCTGCGGTGGAATCGAATGTTTTAGAGCAAATTTCGGCCATCATTTTGAATCCACCTGATAGCGAAAAATACGCTAACCTAGAAAAATGTATAATCGAAAGGTATTGCGAAAGTGAACATAAAAAGGTTCAAAAGCTACTATCTGAAGTTAATTTAGGCGACAAACCACCAACATAAATGAATTAAGCGCTTTGACAAAAACAAAGTTACTCCATAATTTTTAAAGTCACTTTGGCTGCAGTGACTACCACCGCAGGCACGAGCAATACTGCAAGCATCAGACGCACAACTGCCGACAAAATTCTGGAGGTTGATGATTTTCAGCACATATCAGCAATATCTACACCAAAATCAGCTGTGAGTGAATTTGCAGACATCAGTCAATGAATTGAACGGATCGAAAAGCAAGTAAGTAATTTTATTCAAAACGGCGATTATAGACAACACAAATGATCGCAATCAAGTTCTGCAAGGCACCGTAAGCGTTCGCTGACTTGGAAACATGGCAACGGCGAGTACTGTTGGTATCACGAAAGGCACGGGGAAAATGCCCGAAATGTGGCAGTCCTTGCTGGCACCCAAAAAAGTTTTCAAAAAACTAAACGTATCTTCTGATCACGCGAGCAGGTTGGAAGAAAATGCTCCTTGTATAACTCGCCTTTTAGTCAGAGACAATATTTCGAAAATCAATTTTGTAGTAGACACAGGTGCTGACATACCGGTTCTTCTAGCGCGCTACGCAACATCAAATATATTCCATAACGCTCCGAAACTTTTCGCAGCTAACGCTTCCTTTATACGTACATACGTACGGCAAGAAAAGAATTAAAATTTCTTTGGGTATACGGCACGAATTGCCCTGGATGTTCTTGCTGGCCGACCTCAACTCACCTATACTGGGATCCGATTTTTTAAAACATTTTGACCTTCTAGTTTATTAGAAGGGGGTGTTTCTGGTTAGAAAAACGTGCTTCAATCTAAAGGCGTTACGACTCAAGCATATATTGAACAAATTTTCACTTACAATGTGCACGATAAATTCAGTAAACTACTACAGGAATACAAAGACCTGCTAACCACAAACGCAAATAAAGGACCAACTGACTATAAAGTCACGCATCATATTACGACAACTTCCCGTTTTCGCACACCCCCGAAGGCTGTCAGGGGAGAAGTTGCAAGCAGCAAAGAGAAGTTCGACTACCTCATACAGGAGACGCATTTGCAGACCGTCTAAAAGTAATTGGGCCCTGCGGTGACTACCGGGCTTTAAACGCGATAACGGTGCCAGATATGTACCTGATACCCTATATGCATGATGTGACTAGCATTTTGCATGGTAAAGCAATTTTCTGCGCCATCGATCTTCAAGGAGCGTACCACCAAACTCCGATAGAACCAAACGACATAGCCAAAACAGCTATTTCAACGCCATTCGTTCTTTTTGAGTTCGCATTTATGACATTTGGCTTAAGAAACACTGCTCAAACCTTTCAGCGCCACATCCATAGCGTGCCTCCATTTTACTTTTTCGTACATCGGCGATATCCTGGTTGATTCCAGCTCAGACGAGGTGCATGAAATGCACTTGCGAGCCATCTTCAAACGCCTTCGTAAAAACAATTTAACGACTATATGGGATAAATTCCAGTTTGGCAGAAAGGAGTTGACTTTCTTGGGGCATGCAATCAGTGCACCAGGTATTAAGCCACCTCCCGAAAAGGTGGAAATTATACGCAAATTCCAGCTACCAGCTATAGCGAAAGACCTAAAGAAGTTCTTAGTCATGGTCAACTTTTATAGATCGTTTATTCCTAAGGCGACAAAAAATTAACAAGCTTTCAGTAATTAATACAGCGTAATCGGAAAAATGACAAAACGTCTATAAATTGGCCCGCCGAATCAACAGCTGCTTTCAACGCTTGTAAAGAAAAGCTAGCCAACGCTAACTTATTGAAATATCTAAATGGCACCAGTTGCGCAGTTGACGCTGAGCGTCAACGCCTCCGCCGAAGCTGTAGGTGCCGTATTACATCAAATCATCGACGGGCATGTACAACCCTTGGGTGTTTATTCGAAAAACCGCACAACAGCACAAATAAATTATAGCGCCTACGATAGAGAGCTAACCGCCATATATCAGGGAGTACAACATTTAAAATAAATTTTGGAAGGCAAAGAGTTTGTGATATTTATTTACTACAAACCCTTAGTATTCGCTTTTTAGCAGAAGAGCGAGAAAGCTTTTCCAAGGAGAGCACGACAGCTGGATTTCATCAGTCAATTTACAACTGATATACGACATGTGCACGGCCGCGATAACAACAGTGCTGACATGCTGTCACGCATCAAAGAAATACAAACAAACATCATCGATTTCGAAGAGCTGGCCACAGAACAAGAGAATAAAATTACATAATATTTCACACCCCGGTATCAGAGCAACGCGTAAGTAAATTGGAGAGCGCTACGTATGGCCTGGCATGCACACAGATGTTGCAAATTTCGTTCGTGGATGCATGGCATGCCAAAAAGCGAAAACACAGAGACACGCAAAAGCACCGCTGGGTAATTACGCCAAGTGTGACGGGCGGTTTCAACATATCAATGTAGATATTGTGGGGCCATTACCGACATCCAATGATTTCCGCTATTGCCTGACGTGCATAGACAGATTTTAACGATGGCCTGCGGTCATACCACTCACCGTCATAACGGCAGAAAGAGTAGCGAACGGTTTTATTGGTGGATGGATGGCATTGTATGGTGTGCCACAGAAAATCGCCACAGATTTAGGGCGCCAATTTGAGCCCGGCGTGTTTCGAGAGTTGACACGTTTATTGGGCATTCAACATTTACTTACAACGCCCTTTCATCCACAGGCCAACGGTGTATTCGAGCGTTGGAACCGTACTTTAAAAGCTGCTACTAAGTGTTGTGGTAAGAAGAATTAGAGCTACGTTTTACTGCTCATTCTCCTCGGGATTAGAACTACAGCGAAAGGAGATATTGGGGCAAATCCAGCCGAAATGATGTATGGTTGCACCTTGCAGATACCAGGAGAGTTTATACAACCTAAAAACCTACAAAGCAGTGAAACTGACGTAAAGCAATGGGAGAGCTTCCTATGACTAAAGCACCACGCCATTTCAAAGATCGTTCGTACGTGCAACTAGCATTACATGATTGCAAATTTGTATTCATCCGCGTTGATAGAGTACGATCTCCGCTAGAACCCGCATATGAGGGCCCGTACGAAGTCATTGCCAAAAACGACAAATATTTCGCGGTGAAAATTCAACAACGTAGTTCAAAAACCTCCATCGGTCGGATAAAGGCTGCATACTTTTCCGATGATTGTTCAACCACCCGAAGCAGATCAAAAACTTCCACGAGCAATAACGAAACGCAAAGGGGTATAACGGGAAGGAACAAACAGCGCGAACTACGTCCTCCGGCCGACGAGTAAGGCTGCCGGTTCGTTATCGTTAACTTCGTAACTAGCAGGGGAGTATTGTGGCGAACATCGTACACTTTCATGCATGTAATATTGACGGTCTGAACAAAGCATAATAATATTTAGTATTACGCAGCGAATGTAACACGAACAATGTATCGATTTTAAGATATACATACATATATCGTCAGCGCTAATATTTGTAATTAATTAATCCAACCCTATCTCTTGAGTAGACCACACGGTCACGATAAAGTTTTTATTAAATAAATAGTTTAGTGATATTAAACTCTTATTTTATTGTGGTAAACAATACTACAATGTTATAAGACTTTTTGAAAAGCATTTAAATAGACCACTGCACTGGTTTATATGTTTGCTTCATTTCAATGAATTACCATTTGGTCATTTATTCAGAACATTCGAAAAAACAGTAACGAGTGGACCAAGAGCAGAGGGTGAAAAATATACAAAAACATTCAAGACTGTGAAAAATTTCAGGTATGCATTTGCTAAAATTATTTTATAATATTTTTTCAATCAAATTAAAATAGGAATATTGTACTAATTTTAAGTGATCTATAAAATTTATTTTTCAGGTTGTAAGTGATTTTGAAACAATTGCATTGGAAAGTATGCCTTGTATGATCAGTGATAAACAAGAACGAGAATTACCTACAGATGTTAAATATTTATATCAAATGGCCAAAACAATTTCAAATGGTTCTGTTTCAGTTGATTAGCTAACATAAAACCAGGACCAGTTGTACAATCTCGATGGCTAACCAAAGCAATCAGGGTATTACGTCTATATACAACAAATAATCCTCCATCGGAAAATTTGAAAACTCAACACAGTAAAAAGCGGAGTCTTACTTTGAACTTAAACATTTTTCGTATTAAATTTGTGTTTTAATTCTAAAAAGTTTTATTTTAAGACCAAGAAATATTATTGAAATAAATTTTAATCCAAAATGGCTTTGAAACAAAACTTTAATCAATGGTGATTGTCGCGTTTTAAAAATATTAATACTTTGCAGTTTTAATCTAAGACCAAAAAAATATTAAAGTTCGCTCTCTAATATTTTAAGTATCATTGGTTTAAAAACAAAGCCAAAAAAGTATTAAGAAATTCTCTCAATCTCAATTATATTAATGTTACTTGGCGCATTAGTCCTACTGGCTTAAAAGTAAAACCAGTAAAGTACTAAGACGTGCTCTCACTCCTAAACCTTAATACTTTTTAGTTTTAATTTGAGATCAGAAAGGCATTAAGACGCTCTCTCCAATATTTTAAGTATTTTTGGTTTTAAAACGAAACCAAAAAAAGTATTAAGAATTTCTCTTACTCCCACTTATATTCATTGTACTCTGCACATTAGTACTATTGGGTTAAAAGTAAAACCAGTATCACTTGCCCGACTATTGGGAAAGCGTATTGTGCACGATGTTTCTGAAAATTAAAACGAACAAGTGCGTTTCATTAAAATCACAAATCCTGAAAGTCGTGAGTTCTCGACGAACGAAGCAGCAATTGTATCAAGTAAGTAATGTAAATAATTAATGAAATTTCGATAAAATAATTGTATTTCTTGCCAGTTGTTGCACAATTAAACATTAATATCGATTGTGCAATAACATTGGGAGACCGCGATGGAGCTGAAATTTTTGTGGACGATTTCCATGAAATTATTTGCCAATATAAAAGCTGTAGCTGGTTTTTATTGGAAATAAATGAAAATTTGCCAAAGAAGGGATCATCAGTAGCTAAGAGTTTAAATCACGAGGTAAGTATAAGAATAAATGCCAAAGTTTATTTTAATGGTAGAGTATTCACCAGGAGTTGCAAAACTACCTCCGATGTGGA
This sequence comes from Eurosta solidaginis, assembly GCF_040869045.1. Lineage (NCBI taxonomy): Eukaryota > Metazoa > Arthropoda > Insecta > Diptera > Tephritidae > Eurosta > Eurosta solidaginis. Next base: position 187,449,675 of record NC_090319.1, on the reverse strand, counting down.
GATTTCTCGTGCATTCTTGAGGAATACAAAAAACTAACAATTTAAGTGATAGCTCCCGACGTTCCATAGTGCGCGAGTGTGCCAACTTTTTACGAAAGCATTGTGGATATTACCCTAAGCGTGAGGAAAAATTGCACTAGCTGAATCAGTGATACGTCTTTTTCCACTTTATAAGGCTACTAACAGCAAGTTTGGAGGAATTTTAAGTACACAATAAAACTCTCAATACTGCGCTAAAACGTTCTTATGAACCTTAAAAAAATAATATTTAGAAGTAGTTGGTTTATATAGCCTGGAAAATGTAAGACCATATGAAGTCCACAATATACATTCGAAAATGTTTTTGTTAATGCCCTGTGAAATAATAGAATAAAATCTAGTATTATTAAACTTATATAATTTATATAAATAAAACATGCATTTCTATTTAAATAATTAAATTGGGTTTTCATTTTCAGAACTCTTCATTTTAATATATATCAAATTTCAAAGATTTCAGTGGAATTTCTTCTAAATTTTACTTGAAGAGGACTATGCACGGGCTTATAATTTTGTTGACCACTATACGTTAAAAAAAAACTCCCGGTTGGTTTTAATACCAAAAATTTACTAAATAAAATTAAATTTTTGATTTGGATACAATGCCTTTTTAGCATTAAAATATCATTTATGGGCTTATTTTAATACGAATATAGTATTAAATCCAGTACAATTTTGCCTTGAATTCAGTGCCTCTCTGGCATTAAAATATCAATTATGGGTTTATTTTAATACCAATAATGTACTAAGTACAACCAATTCTTTTTTGGCTTAACTTTAATTCCAGTTATTATTAAATCTATTTCGGTACACGGATAGATCCAAAACCAAATTAGTTTTATTTTAAAACCATGAAATGTATAGAAATTAGTCCCATGGTTTGCTTTTCAGAGAGAATCTTTGAATGAATATCCCTCTCTTTAATAAAACCAGCATGGTTTTAATATAATACTTTATGGCATTGTTATATATAAATGCCAAATTGGTATTAAAAGTAAACTAAAATTTTTACAGTGAAGCAGTTTATATTATTAGAATTTATGCGCCAATGTATTTCAATGTAAAATATTATAATTCTGTTTTATACGGCAGTACAATTTTATCAAAGTTTATTCAGTGGACACGATACATACCACGTAATTAACTTAGGGCCATTTTCTCATCCACCCAATAAAGCTCAATTAACATACCGGGCAGATAAACTATTCTTCACTTTAAAGTAAACTTTAACGATTTTCATTTTCTCCTCTGCCCTGTAAATTAAACCATGCATTTGATGAAGATATGGCAACGTCACATGAAAAATCTACTACTTTCGCATTTTTGTCTAGAATGACAATATGTGTGACAGCTGTTTATGTCAAATAAATTATTTTATTAAATTGTGGGCAATCAGAAAGTAGAAGATACAGTTTTTAATTTATATATAAATATAAAGAGGATGAATTAAGAGTCCAAACGAAAAAGAGGAAAGAATTTTTCAAATAATGAAGAGTTGCTGTTAGTGGAGCTGGTAGAAAACCAGCGTCATATGTTAGAAAATAAAAGGTCAGACGCTGTAGCATGGAAGCAAAAGGAGAATGCCTTGAAAATGTTGTCTGAGGAGTTTTGCGCCAAGTCAGGACTATTCCGAGAATGGAAATATTTAAGTGGTAAATACGATTCCCTTAAACGGAAGTCCCGATGTGAGTTGGCGAACGAAAAAAAAGAGGTATATCGTACGGGCGGAGGGCAGTCAGCAAAAACGAGCATCAGCGCAACCACGGACGAGTTGCAGCGCTAATGGGAGATTTTCCTTCTCGAATGTAAAACAGGTTTGATGCGGATGTTTGTAAGTATATATTGAAATAAGCAGGTAAATCCAATTTAGGGCAAGACATTGACCGCCACGACTCCTAGTATAATAGTTAAGACTGAACCCAGCACATGTTATCCCCTGCCCGATAATTTTCTTAACCAAAGTAAAATTATATAGTTCTTTCCAGGGAATATATATATTTGGCATATGGCAGGCTTGGTTATAAATCTCCTCGTTGCTCTCCTATACCCCTTTGATTCTACCTCTTCATATTCTTAACCTTATCACTGGTCCTGTTTCAGGTCCTCATACTCATTTTAGCCTATAATCATGTCGGCCAGATAGAGCGCTTGGGAACATTTCCAAGACAGCGCACTACCTAGTTTTTATTAAAGGCAAAACTAGAAATTCTGCTTTTTTTCAAAATATATTTGCAAAAAAATACCAATTTTTCATATGTTACATTTTTCACGCGCTTGTTGTGCACCTGTGCACAATAGGTGTTCTACTCAGATGTACTATATATCCCGCCCAGTTTAGGTCGGTTCGGATATCTTATGATAATTTTTGATAAACATTACCTTTTAGGAAAACGTTTCCGAATTTCCTATCTGGCAGACATGATCATAGGTTAAAATGAGTATGAGTAACTGGAACAGGACGAGTGATAGGGTTAAGGATATGGGGTGCTAGAAAAGGGAGGGAGTAGGAGAGCGACGAGGAGTTTTTAAACTAAAGCTGTCAAATGCCAAATGTATCTTGTCCCTGAAAAAATTATAAAACTTTACTTTAATTAAGAAAATGATCGAGCAGGACTGCATCTGTCGGGTGTAGTCGCCCGAAATCAGGTTGACCTGCTTATTTTAAAATGATAAATTATTTTGTTTTAACCTACCCTCTCCCTCTCCTTCTCTTTCTTCGCCCCCTTTTTCTCATTCTCCTCATCCGTATGCTGTTGTTGTAGCGATAATTCGACCCGCTCATGCGAGAACACTAACACGCATAGGTTGCTATCGAGATCAAATAACGGCATCCCAAGGAAACAGCTGTTTCGACAGGGTTGGACCATAGAGAGTATTCCGTTGGACACACATCGCAATTAAAAAGTACCGTCTGTCCAATTGCTTTATATAGTCAGCAATGTTCCTTTGCCTTTACCCCAGGTGCTGTCAGCAAGGGACTTGAGGATTTCGTTGCGACTTTTTACTTTACAGCCGATTGCAGTAGCGTGTTCGTGGAAACTGCGGCCCCCATCGAATGTCACACCTATTAAGGGGCAGTTACCCACGATCGTACGTAGAAAAAACGTGTGAGCTGACACGACCTATCTTATGAATGTGAAATGTAAACGAAAATTCACCGACGTACAACGCCAGTACGTACGTAGCCCGGAACGTAGAAATCAAAACAATTTTCATATTTTAATAATTTTTGGGCCAATTGTTGAAATTTAAATATTTTGATTTTCAGAGCTTTAGGGCCGTTAATTAAAGACGAAAACAAAGTTTTTCCTTGTTCTCCTTCGCGTTTAGATGTTTTTACATCTTCTTCAGGGAGCCTGGTTTATTTAACATAAAACATAAAACAAAAATGAAAATTATTAATATTTTCACGACAACCAACATTCATCAATATTTCACTTACATTAATTTGTATAATTACACACATTAAAATATAATTTAATTGTGACTACAACAATAACAATAATAATAAATAACACAACATTCTGCACATTTAAAAAGAGCCACTGTGTCCGTTGCCTCGTACACTGTAATTGATTGCAGTCGCGTAGGCGCAGTTTATGTTATCCACATCTTCTTTGAAATTCATCGTTTTGTTTACTTTTTGTTGTATGCGCAGCCCTTCTATTTTGATTTTTTCCGTAAGAACGTGTCAACTGATCGCTCTCTCACTAGACAGAGTTGTCTAGTAAAGTTTTGTGCGCTAATTTTTGACCGTTTGCAGTTTTATGCAAAACCACCTAATTAAGTTTGAAAAATTGTGAAAATAATTCGAAATAACTATGTAAAAGTGCAGATTATAAATATGTAATCTATTTATATTTATTTAATATTAATTCCAGCCTTTTACAACATCAAAAATTAAAATGGAAAAAGTTGATGTTTCCATAAGCATGCATGCAAACTGGTCAATGGCAACAGTGCCTTGCTCTAAACAATACACACACAAATGGGGTAAAGTATATCAACCGTTCCACTTAAAAAGCTTCATCGCTTCGATTTGAATGAAATTTGGTGAAATTGCTGTGCTATATAGTAGTGTTAATTTCACTTAAGCTCGCTCCTAAATTTTGAATGGTTACGGAGATATAAGCGTCTAAATTCTAAATTTTTTTTTTTGGAAAACTTTTTTCTATAAATCGTAAGTCGTGTAATTGGCTTTCTAAGAAGAAAGAAATAAAACGGTTTCTAAAGTATTTTTTCCATTATTTTCGAATTTAATATAGAAAAAAATTTTTAGAAAAATTTTAGTATAAATTTTATTAAAAACTTTTTTTTTTTAATTTTTTGCAAAGAGGGGCATTTTTCATATTTTTATTTTTAAATAAAAGCTTAATATTTTTCCTGTAAAATTATACCTATTTTATTTTGGCACGCGAAAAATTTTGGCACATTTTAAAAATTATTGTATTAAAGAAATTTTCGCGTGCCAAAATAAAATAGGTATCATTTTAAAGGAAAAATATCAAGCTTTTATTTAAAAATAAAAATATGAAAAATCCCCTCTTTGAAAAAAATTAGAAAAAAATGTTTAATATAATTTTTACTAAAATTTATCTTATTGATTTTGTTTAAGTGACTTGCGTTCACTTAAATAGGCAACGGTTCCGTGACTTGCGTTCACCTAACCACCCATCCGTGACTTGCGATCACGTCTCCAAGTGACTTGCGTTCACTTCACTTCATACAACCATGGCGGTAGAGTAGACTGGAGTTGCCATCCAGTGCTTCCAGTCAACAGTGTTGGAATTGCTTTCCATCACTAACCCATGTTATAAATACCAGTGCAATGCATTAACTTGTTCTCTTGTTTCGTGGAACACCGAATATCTACCAGCCACCAACATTATCTACCTTTTGGGAAAAATTTGCATCGGATCATCAACTCCGGAGCGAGTACAACCATCATCACCTACGCCACCTCCAAATCCATGAGAAAAGCAAAGGAAGTATCATCCCAAGAATCGTAAGTTATATCTTTCTATATAAAAGCAACCGAGATAGCACTTGCGCTGCGGTATTCCCCTAAACTAACCTAACCCTTGCGCGGTCATCCCCACCCTTGCGTGAGATTGGTTCTCGAACCACACCTAGCCCTTGCGCGGCCGCAAGACGAATCAAGATCCCGAATCATACCCTTCAAATTCACCATTCAAATTCATTTCCTACAAATGTTCGTTCCGTTGTGGACTTAGTTATCTTTCCATTTTATATATTTGCGGTGTGAAGTATAAGCATTTAAATTCCATTTGTTAGCTTTAAGAGTTTAAATTTAATAAATGAATTAATATTGAAATACGCATTTGCGTCAATGCGTTAAACATTTGGTCCTTGCGAGCCAAATTTGAATCAGTGGCAACGCAAAAAGTACAACACTGGATATATCGCTATCGCCCCATCGCTAACTTTTTCACTCGATCTTTTAACTTGCGCGTGTGTACACAAATTTTAAAAGTCAAAGGAAATTTCATATTTCATTTTTTGTCAAGTTTAAAGAATTACCTGGCAGTGAAATCAAACGTTCCAGCCGTTACAGGAAACCTAACCCTTGCGCGGTCATCCCCACCCTTGCGTGAGATTGGTTCTCGAACCACACCTAGCCCTTGCGCGGCCGCAAGACGAATCAAGATCCCGAATCATACCCTTCAAATTCACCATTCAAATTCATTTCCTACAAATGTTCGTTCCGTTGTGGACTTAGTTATCTTTCCATTTTATATATTTGCGGTGTGAAGTATAAGCATTTAAATTCCATTTGTTAGCTTTAAGAGTTTAAATACATTTAATAAATGAATTAATATTGAAATACGCATTTGCGTCAATGCGTTAAACATTTGGTCCTTGCGAGCCAAATTTGAATCAGTGGCAACGCAAAAAGTACAACACTGGATATATCGCTATCGCCCCATCGCTAACTTTTTCACTCGATCTTTTAACTTGCGCGTGTGTACACAAATTTTAAAAGTCAAAGGAAATTTCATATTTCATTTTTTGTCAAGTTTAAAGAATTACCTGGCAGTGAAATCAAACGTTCCAGCCGTTACAGGAAAGCTCAAAAAAAGTGAATCGAAAGTTGGTCAAAGTTAATTAACCAACGCAAATCGCTGGTAGCATTTTCCCGAAGATACCCCAGCGGACATATTTAAAAGCGAAAAGCCGGTCACAAGCATCTTGTTGGCGAAGTTATTTGGGAAAATTATTCAAGCGACATGAGAACCGTCAGGATTCGAACGTAAGTCCATCAATTGACATTTTTTCAAGAACATACATATATTGGCATATAAACCCGGTATAGTTAACGCGAACCGTTATATGCGCATATACACACGTATATATATATGTTCTTCCAGTACGCTATCTTGCGAATAGCGGGATTCCTTTTCCACAGTTACACTCCATACATAGTTTTTTCGCTCGTAGCAACCTCTCTTTCGGCTTTTACATATGCATACGTACATATGTATATTTATTTAGTTACAAATTGCACGTAATTTACGGTATTTGCACTAGCAGGCCAAACAATCTCCTTTCCCTTTAAATTAACTTGCGTTTAAAAAAGTTAACGAAAATCAAAATTTTAAACGAAAATTTTCTCAAATTTAATAAATTGCATATTTGAGTTTTCCCAATTACGTATATACATACAACACCACGAGTTGCTGAGGTGCATATACATACATATTTATATAGAAACGCCGGTTTGTATGCATGTGTTTTTCACATTCCAAGCACAAACAATCTTAAAAGCTGCGCACTCTAGCACGTAAATAAATGCGTTATTACGTTGCTTGCGTCCAACTCTAACATCTTTTGAGAAAACCGCTTATCTTGGGTTTCTCAAATATTGAAGATCCCACGTTATTTTGCATATAACGTGTTTGCTACCATTCTTATCTACATATCTCCATCATTATCCATCAACTCTACACATACCACGTTTATTTACACATCACAGAAACATTCAACATCATACGTATATTTCAGTGAATTCGGGGGAAATTCCCTAGTCAACCGTGCTAAGTTCCTTTTGGTGAAAACTTTTGATATCAGTGGGGCATTCCATAATTAACATTGATTAGTTTCTTTTGGTGAATCTTTTCGTGAACAGTGCAAAACCGATTAAGTGCCCATTCGTTTTCGAAAAATCGTTATACCTCTGAGCGACAGACGGAAAGTCCACTCTCCAAATAAGTGTTTCTCGGCTTGCATCTGTAGTGTTGAAGTTTCCAAACCCGAATCTTCGCGCACAATACCAATTGTGAACTAAAATAATTTCCACCCAGCTTGTCTTCCTGGTAATTTTTTTTATCAAATCAGAACCTTGATACCGTCTCCAATCATGCCTTCTTCAACAGAAATCATGTCCAAATTTATCTTCGACTCCTACAATGTGGTGAAATTTTGCACCAATTTTCAAAAGGAATATCCTGATGACCAAAAGGACTCTTTATTGGGAGTGAAGTTAGAGGACCTCAACGGTCGCTGGGCTTCGTTAAAAAACGCCTATGAAAATGTCTGCAGAGTGTTGGAATTGCTTTCCATCACTAACCCATGTTATAAATACCAGTGCAATGCATTAACTTGTTCTCTTGTTTCGTGGAACACCGAATATCTACCAGCCACCAACATTATCTACCTTTTGGGAAAAATTTGCATCGGATCATCAACTCCGGAGCGAGTACAACCATCATCACCTACGCCACCTCCAAATCCATGAGAAAAGCAAAGGAAGTATCATCCCAAAAATCGTAAGTTATATCTTTCTATATAAAAGCAACCGAGATAGCACTTGCGCTGCGGTATTCCCCTAAACTAACCTAACCCTTGCGCGGTCATCCCCACCCTTGCGTGAGATTGGTTCTCGAACCACACCTAGCCCTTGCGCGGCCGCAAGACGAATCAAGATCCCGAATCATACCCTTCAAATTCACCATTCAAATTCATTTCCTACAAATGTTCGTTCCGTTGTGGACTTAGTTATCTTTCCATTTTATATATTTGCGGTGTGAAGTATAAGCATTTAAATTCCATTTGTTAGCTTTAAGAGTTTAAATTTAATAAATGAATTAATATTGAAATACGCATTTGCGTCAATGCGTTAAACATTTGGTCCTTGCGAGCCAAATTTGAATCAGTGGCAACGCAAAAAGTACAACACTGGATATATCGCTATCGCCCCATCGCTAACTTTTTCACTCGATCTTTTAACTTGCGCGTGTGTACACAAATTTTAAAAGTCAAAGGAAATTTCATATTTCATTTTTTGTCAAGTTTAAAGAATTACCTGGCAGTGAAATCAAACGTTCCAGCCGTTACAGGAAACCTAACCCTTGCGCGGTCATCCCCACCCTTGCGTGAGATTGGTTCTCGAACCACACCTAGCCCTTGCGCGGCCGCAAGACGAATCAAGATCCCGAATCATACCCTTCAAATTCACCATTCAAATTCATTTCCTACAAATGTTCGTTCCGTTGTGGACTTAGTTATCTTTCCATTTTATATATTTGCGGTGTGAAGTATAAGCATTTAAATTCCATTTGTTAGCTTTAAGAGTTTAAATACATTTAATAAATGAATTAATATTGAAATACGCATTTGCGTCAATGCGTTAAACATTTGGTCCTTGCGAGCCAAATTTGAATCAGTGGCAACGCAAAAAGTACAACACTGGATATATCGCTATCGCCCCATCGCTAACTTTTTCACTCGATCTTTTAACTTGCGCGTGTGTACACAAATTTTAAAAGTCAAAGGAAATTTCATATTTCATTTTTTGTCAAGTTTAAAGAATTACCTGGCAGTGAAATCAAACGTTCCAGCCGTTACAGGAAAGCTCAAAAAAAGTGAATCGAAAGTTGGTCAAAGTTAATTAACCAACGCAAATCGCTGGTAGCATTTTCCCGAAGATACCCCAGCGGACATATTTAAAAGCGAAAAGCCGGTCACAAGCATCTTGTTGGCGAAGTTATTTGGGAAAATTATTCAAGCGACATGAGAACCGTCAGGATTCGAACGTAAGTCCATCAATTGACATTTTTTCAAGAACATACATATATTGGCATATAAACCCGGTATAGTTAACGCGAACCGTTATATGCGCATATACACACGTATATATATATGTTCTTCCAGTACGCTATCTTGCGAATAGCGGGATTCCTTTTCCACAGTTACACTCCATACATAGTGTTTTCGCTCGTAGCAACCTCTCTTTCGGCTTTTACATATGCATACGTACATATGTATATTTATTTAGTTACAAATTGCACGTAATTCACGGTATTTGCACTAGCAGGCCAAACAATCTCCTTTCCCTTTAAATTAACTTGCGTTTAAAAAAGTTAACGAAAATCAAAATTTTAAACGAAAATTTTCTCAAATTTAATAAATTGCATATTTGAGTTTTCCCAATTACGTATATACATACAACACCACGAGTTGCTGAGGTGCATATACATACATATTTATATAGAAACGCCGGTTTGTATGCATGTGTTTTTCACATTCCAAGCACAAACAATCTTAAAAGCTGCGCACTCTAGCACGTAAATAAATGCGTTATTACGTTGCTTGCGTCCAACTCTAACATCTTTTGAGAAAACCGCTTATCTTGGGTTTCTCAAATATTGAAGATCCCACGTTATTTTGCATATAACGTGTTTGCTACCATTCTTATCTACATATCTCCATCATTATCCATCAACTCTACACATACCACGTTTATTTACACATCACAGAAACATTCAACATCATACGTATATTTCAGTGAATTCGGGGGAAATTCCCTAGTCAACCGTGCTAAGTTCCTTTTGGTGAAAACTTTTGATATCAGTGGGGCATTCCATAATTAACATTGATTAGTTTCTTTTGGTGAATCTTTTCGTGAACAGTGCAAAACCGATTAAGTGCCCATTCGTTTTCGAAAAATCGTTATACCTCTGAGCGACAGACGGAAAGTCCACTCTCCAAATAAGTGTTTCTCGGCTTGCATCTGTAGTGTTGAAGTTTCCAAACCCGAATCTTCGCGCACAATACCAATTGTGAACTAAAATAATTTCCACCCAGCTTGTCTTCCTGGTAATTTTTTTTATCAAATCAGAACCTTGATACCGTCTCCAATCATGCCTTCTTCAACAGAAATCATGTCCAAATTTATCTTCGACTCCTACAATGTGGTGAAATTTTGCACCAATTTTCAAAAGGAATATCCTGATGACCAAAAGGACTCTTTATTGGGAGTGAAGTTAGAGGACCTCAACGGTCGCTGGGCTTCGTTAAAAAACGCCTATGAAAATGTCTGCAGAGCTGAGGACAGCGCAGTTTCTGGAGAGCTTAAAGAGGAAACCCACAACAAATTTCAGCTTTGTGCTGACGCTTTCTACATCTGCAAATCACATATATTGGACCAATTAAAAATCCTCCGTAGGAATTCATCAGAGTCTGGCAATACCTCCCATGGGAATCTAACAGGGCCAGGCAATACCTCCCGTCAGTCTCTGCCTTTCGATCCAAGCTCGTCTTCATGTCTCAAGCTGGCACCGTGTGATACAGAAACCTTTTACGGTAGTTATGAGGAGTGGCCATCCTTTCGTGATATGTTCACGGCCGTTTACCTCAACCATTCCAAACTGACTCCCGTTCAGAAACTCTATCACTTGCGAAATAAGACTCGAGGAAAGGCAGGCGCAATCGTAAAGCAGTACCCTTTGTCCGATGATAATTTTTCATTAGTATGGGAAGCGCTAAAAGCCCGATTCGAAAACAAACGAATCTTAATAGATAAACTATTGAAATTGCTTTTCAACATTCCTCAAGCTACCTCGGAGAGTAGCGAAGGAATTCAAAAGATACAGAACACCATCAATGATTGTCTTGTGATCCTAAAGACGCAAGGAATTTCCGTTTCCGAGTGGGACCCCATTTTAATCTATTTATGTTCCTCAAAGCTACCAGAGGAGACACTGTCTCTGTGGGAGCAGTCCCTCGAATCTAGGAAGGAGCTTCCTAACTGGTCCCAGATGAACCAGTTTCTGACCAAACGTTACGAAGTGGTTGAACGGCTACATGAATATAAAGGCACTAAATCACGCACTTCGTTCCCATCGAAATCCTCGCCTAAAATCCAATCCTATCACTCTCAAGAAAAACTTGCGTTTACTTGTAGATTATGCAACGAAAGTCATCCCTTGAAATCTTGCCCCGATTTCCGACAACTCAACGTACCAGAGCGTACCAAATTTGTGAAGGATATCCGGTTTTGCACGAATTGCTTCGCTTACAACCATTCATCTACCAACCGTCCCAGTGCCTTTCGATGTCTGCACTGTAAGAAAAACCATCACACCATGTTACACCCTCCCACAACCAACCAGCCAGAGTCAAAGGATACGCCTAGCACATCCGCAAAAAAGGCAACCAATCTATTACACAACCTCACCGAGGGCAATTGGGAAGAGTCTCCTTCTCCCACCAAACCTGACTTCGAAGTTCAGGCTAATTTCTCCACCAACAACGAGAAAACACTCCTTCCCACCGCCCTAGTGAGTATCGAACACCAGGGTTATATCTTCACGTTACGAGCACTCATCGATCAAGGCTCACAAAAAACCTTTGTGCCCGAAAAAATACAACACCGTTTACCACTGCCTACCTATAAAAAAAACTTCTCAGTCACGGGGATGGGCGGAAGAGTAGTAGAAAATGCCAACCGTGTCTATCAACTCACGTTGGTACAGAAATTCAATCACACCCGTATCCATACCAACGCCATCGTCTTAAAACAGCTGACCAGTTTTCTTCCCTCCTTTAAACTATCGAAACCAAATCTTTCGGAAATTCAGGATTTAGATCTTGGGGATCCATACTTTTATACACCCGGTCCCATTGATCTCGTCATTGGCAGTGACCTGATACCCCAGATCCTCCTACAGGGAATGAGACACGGAGTTTTTGGGAGTTTGCTTGCGCAAAATACCGTTTACGGGTGCTATCTGAGCGGACCACTGACCTCCACCCAATGCTCTACATTTCATACCCATGCCACAACGGTTTCAAACGAGGATCTGAGCTTCCAGCTGAAACGTTTCTGGGAATTAGAGGAAGTCGCTGAATCACATCTCCCATCCGAGGACGACCGTTCGTGCGAGTCGTTCTATCAAGAAACCACATACCGACAAGCCAATGGACGTTACGTCGTACGCCTCCCCTTCAAAGCAGGGTTCCCATCTCAGATTTCTCTCGGTTCATCTCGGTCGCAGGCGATGAAACAAGCGATTCGTATGGAACACATGCTCAAAAAAATTCCGCTCCTTGAATCGGAATATAATCATGTGCTAGAAGAATATCTAGCCCTGGAACATATGAAACCGACTTCTCCTGAAGAAATCCATAAAAACGAAAAGTATTTTTCGTATTATCTTCCTCACCATTCGGTAGTGAAACCGGACAGTGCATCCACCAAAGTCAGAGTGGTTTTTAACGCCTCCAAGCCGACGTCTTCAGGCACGTCATTGAACGATATCCTCCACATAGGCTCTGTTTTGCAAACCGATCTTATGTTCATCATTCTCAACTGGCGTCTTTATAGATATGTATTCAATGGCGACATTCAAAAAATGTACCGTCAGATCGTCCTACATGAGGACGACCAGCACTATCAGAGAGTTATTTTTCGTCGACGCCACGACACAAAACCTACCGATTTCGCCTTAAAAACCGTAACATTTGGAGTGAACTGTGCGCCATACCTGGCTATCCGAACATTACACCAGTTGGCCAAGGACTTGAGGGAACCCTACCCTATAGCTGAGCGAATTCTCACCAAAGAAACTTACGTTGACGACATCTTGTCTGGAGGACATGACCTTCGCTCCTGCATGCAAGCCCAATTCCAAACCATTCGTTGTTTAAACTCCGCAGGATTCCCCCTCAAGAAAATCACAGCCAACCATCCAGAGCTTCTTGTCCATATTGCAACAGAAGACTTGCTTGACTCCGACTTCTTGAAATTTGATTGCTCAAGTTCAACGAAAACCCTCGGCATTAGATGGAATGCATTAAACGATTCCTTTTCGTATACCATAGAACCCACTCAAGTACCTTCTCAGGCAACTAAAAGGCAAATCTTATCTTTGGTTTCGAAACTTTTCGATCCCGCAGGGTGGCTCGCGCCTATTCTGATTCAGGCAAAGATATTGCTACAGCAGATATGGTTAGAAGGTACTGAATGGGACGAATGTGTCCAACCACCCTCCCTCCAAAAGTGGATTCAATTCGTATCCGACCTACCGGTTATCGGAAAACTTCGAATACCCAGATGGACTGAGTTTTCTCCAAACCAAAACATCCAAATTCACGGCTTTTGCGATGCTTCCGAGAAAGCATATTGCACAACTGTGTATATACGTTGTCAATCGGATGAAAAAGTCTCATGTCATCTTCTCTTTTCTAAAACAAAAGTAGAACTTTTGCAAACAGTGAGCCTGCCGCGCTTAGAACTGTGCGGTGCAGTCCTATTATCCAAATGCATAAAAAATCTAATCAATCAACTACCTTTAAGAGATATTGAAATCTTCTTATGGTCGGATTCATCAATCGTCCTTGCGTGGCTCGAAAAGCCACCATGCAATTGGAAAATATATGTAGCGAATCGTACATCTCAGATTATCAACAACGTAGGTAACATTAAATGGCGCCACGTATCCACTAACCATAACCCAGCAGACCTCGGCACCCGAGGATGTAGACCACAGGATTTAATTTACCAATCACTATGGTGGATCGGACCAGACTGGCTCTAAAACCACCGGGCCATTGAACGTTGTTTCTCACGAAGAACGAAAGGTTGAGGCGTTTCACATTTCGGAGAATGAACCCGACATCCTAGACCGATTCTCATCTTGGCCGAGGGTATTACGAGTGATAACCTACATTTTTCGTTTCCTCCATCGAATCAAGCCCATACAGTCTACTCAGTCGATCAGTTACGAGTCTTTAGTTATCACTCAGGCTGAAATTAACTGGGTAAAAACACGTCTCATAAAACTTGCGCAGACCAGATACTATCCCGTGGAATATGCCCATCTTTCCAATGGACAAACTATCTCAAAAAGGAGTTCACTTCTGCCCCTGAATCCCCTTCTCGACGCAATTGGCCTTCTCCGGGTAGATGGCCGACTAATCAACTCTGATATCCCGTATAAAGAAAAATATCCAGTCATCGTCCCTGAATCCTCACGTTTCTGCTACTTATTTCTCCAATATCTACATAATTTATTAATGCATGCTGAACACCAACTCATGGTGAGAACTGCTAGACAGGAATATTTCATTCCGCGATTGAAATCAAAAATTAAGTTTTGCATACGTAATTGCAAAACATGTACCATCTTCAAAAAAGCCTCGAGATCACAAATCATGGCTGCCTTACCACCAGAACGTTCTAACTATTCCTTACCATTCACCTATACCGGACTGGAATTTGCAGGTCCCTTTGACCTTAAATTGTCAAGTATGCGTAAAGCACCAATAATTAAAGGCTACATCTGCGTCTTTGTGTGTTTCTGCACCAAAGCAATACACTTAGAACCCTGCTCGGACCTTTCAACCAAAACCTTTCAAGCCGCCTTTTCACGATTCGTCGGAAGACGCGGTGTTCCCTCACAACTCTTCTCCGACAATGGGAAAAACTTTGTCGGCGCCAATAGGGCAGACGAGACTTCAAACAATTCCTGAAAGAAGCTTCCGATGATATCAAGGAAAAATACTCTCTTCAATCTCTCGAATGGCACTTTTTACCACCCAATTCCCCCCCCCCCCCCCCCCCCACATGGGTGGCCTCTGGGAAGCCGTGGTTAAGAGCTTCAAATTGCATTTTAAACGCATTGCTAGCGGTCACCACTTTACATTCGAGGAGCTGGCCACATTGCTTGCGCGCATTGAAGCCATACTCAACTCCCGACCACTCTCCTCTATGTCCGACAATCCACAGGAATTACTCGCGTTCCAGGACATTTCCTACGCGGTGCGCCATTGCTGGCTGCGCCGGAGCCCAACTCGATAATCTATCTCTCCATAACAAATGGGAAAAGCTTAAAAGGTTACATCGCCAATTTAGTCAAAGGTGGAAAGATGAATACCTCAAAGAGCTTCATAAAAGGTATAAATGGAAGACCGCTCAAAAGGACCTTTCTGAAGGAGATTTCGTCGTTCTTAAAAATGAATTTCTACCCCCAAACGAATGGCGCCTAGGCCGAGTAGAAAAGGTGTACCATGGAGTTGACAATCGTATACGTGTCGCCGACATTAGAACTCAACTGGGAATTTTCACCCGACCAATAGTCAAACTATGTCTTCTTCCCATCCAAGCTGAGGTGCCCAGCCCTTAACCCGAATTCAGACACACTTTCACTGTCCAATTACCACCGCCAAACTTGTTTAATACTTTTACTAAATCGCATCTCTCTTACAGAAGCCGTGACACCCATCGATCGTCATCTTCGGACGTCTCCGTAGGCAATCGGTCCCGTGTACCCCGTGACCCCAACGTGCACCAGTGCTTGGTATGCTTCCGCTACCACGCCCTGCGTTTTTGCCGGGAGTTCAATTTGATGGATGTAGAGGAGCCTCGCGTCAAGGTAAGCTTCCTCGAATACTGCCCTAAATGCCTCGCCCGAACACACAACCATGTCCGAGACTGTCGATCCGAACAGAAGTGTAAGATATGTTGTCAGTGGCACCACACCCTACTGCATCGTCCATCCACGGACGAGGTGGAGGTGGAACACACAACCACCGAAACGGCACGTCAACGACCAACGATCAACAACCCCAGCGGCCCGACCAACCTCACAGCCCACCGCCGCCACCTCTCGATCGGCTTCAAGACCCGCCACTTCACCTGCTCGACGTAGACCTCAGCCGTTGGATGCTCGCTGGTGCCTCGAGCTCGACAATGCCATCGCTGCCTTACAACGCCTCCGCAGAGCAGTTGCACCTGTGCAACGGGGGCGCCATGTTTAAGTGACTTGCGTTCACTTAAATAGGCAACGGTTCCGTGACTTGCGTTCACCTAACCACCCATCCGTGACTTGCGTTCACTTCACTAGTTATGACTTGCGTTCATACAACCCTGATGGTAGAGTAGACTGGAGTTGCCATCCAGTGCTTCCAGTCAACATGTTGGAATTGCTTTCCATCACTAACCCATGTTATAAATACCAGTGCAATGCATTAACTTGTTCTCTTGTTTCGTGGAACACCGAATATCTACCAGCCACCAACATCATCTACCTTTTGGGAAAAATTTGCATCGGATCATCAACTCCGAAGCGAGTACAACCATCATCACCTACGCCACCTCCAAATCCATGAGAAAAGCAAAGGAAGTATCATCCCAAAAATCGTAAGTTATATCTTTCTATATAAAAGCAACCGAGATAGCACTTGCGCTGCGCTATTCCCCTAAACTAACCTAACCCTTGCGCGGTCATCCCCACCCTTGTGTGAGCTTGGTTCTCGAACCACACCTAGCCCTTGCGCGGCCGCAAGACGAATCAAAATCCCGAATAATACCCTTCAAATTCACCATTCAAATTCATTTCCTACAAATGTTCGTTCCGTTGTGGACTTAGTTATCTTTCCATTTTATATATTTGCGGTGTGAAGTATATGCATTTAAATTCCATTTGTTAGCTTTAAGAGTTTAAATTTAATAAATGAATTAATATTGAAATACGCATTTGCGTCAATGCGTTAAACATATTTGGTCGACTACCTCTTTCGAGGATACCCCGGGTTTGCCGCCCTTGACGACCGCCGACCAGGTGTGAAGCGACTTTGGCACAGTAGGTAGAGGTGCGATGGCAACCGGAACCGTCATGCCCGGGGCGGCATCGCCGAACGATCCGCGGTGGCAGATCCACCGCCGCGTGGGGATGCACCCCCAGCATGACGCCCCGTAGTGGCATCGCCTCAATTTGTCCGCGAAGTCGAGCATTCTCGGCTACAGCCGTCATTAGGAGGGCCTCATACTTTGAGGAAACCTACATCAACCTCTCAGCAGACTTGAGGGCTACACCACTGTCGCCAAAGACCACTTTGCTAAAGCTAGCGGTGATCTTCTTGAGGGCAACAACCCAGGAGCCTTAGAAGCACCAGCGCTCTTGCCAGCTGCAAGGGATCCTCCACTCGCAGTCTTACCTCCAGCGGACTGAACGCTGGGAGGCTCGGTGCCAGCGGGGGACCACAGCTGTCAAAAGCGCTAGCGCCCTTCTGACACGAGTCCTCCACGATTTTTCCCCAAATGTTTCCTCAATTTTCTCCGCCTCTAATATCTTGCCCGGCTCGTTTGCATCCTTGACCGCAGCTGTACTACCGTCGATTGCGTCCTCACCGTCAGCAGCAGTCTCTAACCTGCTATCGGCTATTTAACCGTCGGTTGAGGAGCCAGAGACAGTAGTCACCTTGGGCTCAACAGCGAAACCGGCACCCCCCGCAACATCAGTTTTGTCCCAACTGAGGAGATATGCCTCGGATGCAGGCAGACTGGGTAAGTCCGCGTCATCATCGGATTTCGGGAGAATACTCTCCTCATCCTCCGATTTCGCGGACTTACTCGGCCCGCCCTTTCCCTCCTGTTCTACCGTTTTCGAGGTGGTCGCCATCCCCGACTTACTCAGTCTTCCGCCTCTTCCACCTCTTACCGCCTTTTTCTTTCCTCCGGATGACACAGCCGTGTCCCTCCCAGTATTCACCTTAAGGAATTGCTTCGCGCTCACCTCTTTTCCTCACCCGAGGGCGACCCATCAGCAGCGGCCGTCGACGAACGACCTCCGCCGGAAGATGGCCCTGGTGGCTTCACTCCGCGGCCCGCCATTCCCGCAAAAATGCCTGACGTCAGCGGAAAACTTGGTCACACTTATACGACACGGCTGTGGAAGTAGGAGAAAACTGATGCCAAAGGGCAAATGTAGGCTGCTGTAAGTTAGAGGGCTATACCACTCAGAAGAAGTGGTCAGCTGCAGTAGCAGCCCAACTCGTCAGCTATAGTAAAAACGCGGTGACGTAGCTCGTACGCTGTTTGTCAGTAAAATACTGAAGTGGTCATTACCACCGCCCGACGGACGGAACACTGTTCCCCGTATTGGGGGCGAGTCGACCGGCACGAAAGCTACGCCGAGCTGAACGGGCAGACTATAAACGCTGCAGCTGATACTGCCACTAATTCGAGTATGGGTTTATGCCCCCACCCTATGACCCTTTTAAATTTGTTTTATATCTAAGTTGCCGTGGTCTTTAACCCATCCCGTCCATTTTTACCAGAAATATTTTCTACCATATGGAAATTTGTGTACCCAATTTTATTACGATCTTTTAATTTTTCTTCGTGTTTTGGCTCCCGAAACGTAGAAAATGTCTTAGTCGTGAAAGGGGCGGTGCCACACCCATTTTTAAAAATGTTAGTGTTTTCCAATTTAATGTTATAATTCAATTTAGAAAGTAAAATTCTATTGATACAAAGCTCTTTTTCGTTAAGATATATCTTATTATTTTCGTCTACGACCCTTTTAAAAATCTTTTATATAAAAGTGGGCGTGGTCTTTAACCGATCTCGTCCATTTTTTCAAGAAACATTTCCTGCTATAGGGAAAATCTGTATACCCAATTTTATTAAGATCCGTTAATTTTTCTTCGAGTTATGGCTCCCGAAACATAGAAAATTGCTTAGTCATAAAAAAGGCGGTGCCGCGCCCATTTTTTAAAATTTGAAGTTTTTCCTATTTATTGTTATAAATCCACTTGGGAAATGAAATACCATTGATATAAAGCTCTTTTTGGCAAAGACATAACTTATTTTATTTGTCTACGACCCTTTTAAAAATTTTTTATATAAAAGTGGGCGTAGTCCTTAACCGATTTCGTTAATTTTTTTCAAAGTATTCCTTATAGTAAAGGCAACCTCTGTGCCGAATTTTGTTACGATAAGTTTAAAGATCTTTGATTTATGATTAATAATATTTGATTTATGATTAATAATATTTGATTTTATCACAAGTAGGCGGCGCCACGCCGATTTTAAAAAGATTTTTCAAATTTTTATCAAGCATCTCAATATCAGCCCACATGTCAAATTTCAACGTTCTAGGTGTATTATTTACTAAATAATCAGGTTTTTTGTATTTTCCAAAATGTTATATATATAAAAAGTGGGTGTGGCTATCATCCGATTTCGCTCATTTTCAATACCAATATATTCGGGGTCCAGATAAGCTCGTGTGCCAAATTAGGTGAAGATATCTCAATATTTACTCAAGTTCTCGTGTTAACGGGTAGACGGACGGACGGACAGTTGGTCATGGCTCAATCAAAATCTTTTTCGACACTTGATGATTTTGATATATGGAAGTCTATATCTATCTCGATTCCTTTATACCTGTAGAACCAAAAGTTATCCAATCAAAGTTACTATACTCTAAGTGCAAAGCACGCCGAGTATAAAAATTTTGTAAGGGTTACTTTTCGTATGGCACGTCGATGTGTACTTATTAATTTGTAAGAGCTGGTTTAAATAATAATAGTTTTGACAGTTTTCGCCCGCATATTAGTAAGATCTAATATCTGATTTGTATCATTATTGTTCTCATACCACTTTATCACGGTATTGATGCATCCAACTGCTTCCGAAGAATTCATTTTCTGTTGTTGCATATCTTGCTCGATAGCTGATTCTTCGTTATCATTATCAGACTTTGCAATCTTCGTCATCTTCCGTAATTTGAACGTCGTTCCAATTTTCAATGTCTTCAATGCTGACGTCAACACCACCCACCTTTGACAATAACACAGAAAAGGGGAATACCCGCACTTGTTTTTATTGCCAAACACACTGTTAAACCAATATTTAATTTTGTAGAGCGCTACGTGGACGCTCAAGATCGGTCAACTTAGCCGAGCGTTTAACTTTCTCGAGAGCTTACATTTTCGCGAATCTACTGTATCTAATATAGGCGGTCTGAACAAAGCATAATAATATTTAATATTACGCACCGAATGTAACACGAACTATGTATCGATTTTAATATATACATATATCGTCAGCGCTAATATTTTTAATTAATTGATCAAACCCGATCTCTTGAGTAGACCACGCGGTCACGATAAGGGTTTTACTAAATAAATAGTTTGGTGATATTAAATTCGTCTTTTATTGTGGTAAACAATGCTACAAACCGGTGATCCCGACGGAGCGAAGGCATCGAGCACTGGATAGGTCGCTTTAGCAACAGTAACTAGCGCGCAAGTCGAATTCCCAATAGTTAACAAGGTATCTGTGAAGGTACCCCCATTTTGGCCAGAACAGCTGGAAATATGGTTCGCCCAGGTAGTGGCGCAATTTGGAGCTTCTGGTGTCTCCAGCGACAGTTCCCGCTTCAACACAGTTGTGGCCGCGGTGGAATCGAATGTTTTAGCGCAAATTTCGGACACCATTTTGAATCCACATGATAGCGGAAAATACGCTAACCTAAAAAAATGTATAATCGAAAGATATTGCGCAAGTGAGCAGAAAAAGGCTCAAAGGCTACCATCTGAAGTTAATTTAGGCGACAAACGACCAACATAAATGAGTTAAGCGCTTTGGCAAAAACAAAGTTACTCCAGAATTTTTAAAGTCACTTTGGCTGCAGCGACTACCACCGCAGGCACGAGCAATACTGCAAGCATCAGACGCACAACTGCCGGAGTTAGTTAAGCTGGCCGACAAAATTCTTGAGGTTGATGATTTTCAGCACATATCAGCAATCTCTACTCCAAAATCAGCTGTGAGTGAATTTGCACACATCAGCCAACGAATTGAACGGATCGAAAAGCAAGTAAGTAAATTTATTCAAAACGGCGATTATAGACAACACAAATGATCGCAATCAAGTTTTGCAAGGCACCGTAGACGATCGCTGACTTGGAAACGTGGCAACGGCGAGTACTGTTGGTATCACGAAAGGCACGGGGAAAATGCCCGAAATGTGGCAGTCCTTGCTGGCACCCAAAAAAGTTTTCAAAAATCTAAACGCATCTTCTGATCACGCGAGCAGGTTGGAAGAAAATACTCGCCTTTTAGTCAGAGAAAATATTTCGAAAATCAATTTTTTAGTAGACACAGGTGCTGACTTACCGGTTCTTCCAGCGCGCTACGCAACATCTAATATATTCCATAACGCTCCGAAGCTTTTCGCAGCTAACGCTTCCTTTATACGTACATACGTACGGCGAGAAAAGAATTAAAATTTCTTTTGGTATACGGCACGAATTCCCCTCGATGTTCTTGCTGGCCAACGTCAACTCACCTATACTCGGATCCGATTTTTTTAAACATTTTGACCTTCTGGTTGACATTAGAAAGGGAGTGTTGCTGGATAGAAGAACCCTGCTTCAATCTAAAGGCATTACGACTCAAGCATATATTGAACAAATTTTCACTTACAATGTGCACGATAATTTCAGTAAACTACTACAGGAATACAAAGACCTGCTAACCACAAATACAAATAAAGGATCAACTGACTGTAGTCACGCATCATATTACGACAACCTCCCGTTTTCACACGCCTCCGAAGGCTGTCAGGGGAGAAGTTGCAAGCAGCAAAGAGGGTTCGACTACCTCATAGAGAAAGGCATTTGCAGGCTGTCCAAAAGTAACTAGGCCAGCCCACTGCCTCTTGTAAAAAACTCGAATGGCGAGTGGAAGCGCTGTGGTGACTACCGCGCTTTAAACGCGATAACGGTGCCAGATAGGTACCCGATACCCTATATGCATGATGTGACTAGCATTTTGCACGGTAAAGCAATTTTCTCCGCCATCGATCTTCAAGGAGCGTACCACCAAGCTCCAATAGAACCGAATGACATAGCCAAAACAGCTATTTCAACGCCATTCGGTCTTTTTGAGTTCGCATTTATGACATTTGGCTTAAGAAACACTGCTCAAACCTTTCAGCGCCACATCCATAGCGTGCATCGAATTTTACTTTTTCGTACATCGGCGATATTCTGGTAGCTTCCAGCTCAGACGAGGAGCATGAAATGCACTTGCGAGCCATCTTCGAACGCCTTCGTAAAAACAACTTAACGATTAATTGGGCTAAATTCCAGTTTGGCAGAAAGAAGTTGACTTTCTTGGGACATGCAATGAGTGCACTAGGTATTAAGCCACCTCCCGAAAAAGTGGAAATTATAGACAAATTCCAGCTATCAGCTATAGCGAAAGACCTAAAAAAGTTCTTAGGCATGGTCAACTTTTATAGAGCGTTTATTCCTAAGGCGACAAAAAATTAACAAACTTTGCAGTAATTAATACAGGGTAATCAGAAAAATTACAAAACGTCTATAAATTGGTCCACCGAATCAACAGCTGCTTTCAACGCTTGTAAAGAAGAGATAGCCAACGCTACCTTATTGAATTATATATATGGCACCAGCTGCGCAGATGACGCTGAGCATCGACGCCTCCGCCGAAGCTGTAGGTGCCGTATTACATCAAATCATCGACGGGCCATTGGGTTTTTATTCGAAAATCCTCACAACAGCACAAATAAAGTATAGCGCCTACGATAGAGAGCTGACCGCCATATATCAGGGAGTACAACATTTAAAATACATTTTGGAAGGCAGAGAGTTTGTGATATATATTCACCACAAACCCTTAATATTCGCTTTTCAGCAGAAGAGCGAGAAAGCTTCGCCAAAGAGAGCACGACAGCTGGATGTCATCAGTCAATTTTCAACTGATATACAACATGTGCACAGCCACGATAAAAACAGTGCTGACATGGTGTCACGCATCAACGAAATACAAACAAACATCATCGATTTCGAACAGCTAGCCACAGAACAAGAGAACAAAGAGAATAAAATTACATAATATTTCACACCCCGATATCAGAGCAACGCGTAAGTTAATTGCAGAGCGCTACGTATGGCCTGGCATGCACACAGATGTTGCAAATTTCGTTCGTGGATGTATGGCATTGCAAAAAGCGAAAACACAGAGACACGCAAAAGCACCGCTGGGTAATTACGCCAAGTGTGACGGGCGGTTTCAACATATCAATATAGATATTGTGGGGCCATTACCGACATCCAATGGTTTCCGCTATTGCTTGACGTGCATAGACCGATTTTAACGATGGCCTGCGGTCATACCACTCACCGTCATAACGACAGAAAGCGTAGCGAACGGTATTATTGGTGGATGGATAGCATTGTATGGTGTGCCACAGAAAATCACCACAAATTTAGGGCGCCAATTTGAGCCCGGTGTGTTTCGAGAGTTGACACGTTTATTGGGCATTCAAGCTTTACGTACAACGCCCTTTCATTCACAGGCCAACGGTATAAGCGAGCGTTGGAACCGTACTTTAAAAGCTGCTACTAAGTGTTGTGATAAGAAGAATTGGAGCTTCGTTTTGCCGCTCATTCTCCTCGGGATGAGAACTACAGCTACGTGCAACTAGCATTACATGATTGCAAATTTGTATTCATCCGCGTTGATAGAGTACGATATCCGCTAGAACCCGCATATGAGGGCCCGTACGAAGTCATTGCCAAAAACGACAAATATTTCACGGTGAAAATTCAACAACGTAGTTCAAAAATCTCCATCGATCGGATAAAGGCTGCATACTTTTCCGATGATTCTTCAACCAGCCGAAGCAGATCAAAAACTTCCACGAGCAATAACGAAACGCAAAAGGAGTATAACGGGAAGGAACAAACAGCGCGAACTACGTCCTCCGGCCGACGAGTAAGGCTGCCGTTCGTTATCGTTAACTTCGTAACTAGCAGGGGAGTATTGTGGCGAACATCGTACACTTTCATGTATGTAATATTGACGGTCTGAACAAAGCATAATAATATTTAGTATTACGCAGCGAATGTAACACGAACAATGTATCGATTTTAAGATATACATATATCGTCAGCGCTAATATTTGTAATTAATTAATCCAACCCTATCTCTTGAGTAGACCACACGGTCACGATAAAGTTTTTATTAAATAAATAGTTTAGTGATACTAAACTCGTATTTTATTGTGGTAAACAATGCTACAGTGTTATAAGACTTTTTGAAAAAGCATTTAAATAGACCACTGCACTGGTTTATATGTTTGCTTCATTTCAATGAATTACCATTTGGTCATTTATTCAGAACATTCGAAAAAACAGTAACGAGTGGACCAAGAGCAGAAGGTGAAAAATATACAAAAACATTCAAGACTGTGAAACATTTCAGGTATGCATTTGCTAAAATTATTTTATACTATTTTTTCAATCAAATTAAAATAGGAATATTGTACTAATTTTAAGTGATCTAAAAAATTTATTTTTCAGGTTGTAAGTGGTTTTGAAACAATAGCATTGGAAAGTATGCCTTGTATGATCAGTGATAAACAAGAACGAGAATTACCTACAGATGTTAAATATTTATATCAAATGGCCAAAGCAATTTCAAATGGTTCTGTTTCAGTTGATTAGCTAACATAAAACCAGGACCAGTTGTACAATCTCGATGGCTAACCAAAGTAATCAGGGTATTACGTCTATATACAACAAATAATACTCCATCGGAAAATTTGAAAACTCAAGCAGTTTATATTATTAGAATTTATGCGCCAATGTATTTCAATGTAAAATATTATAATTCTGTTTTATACGGCAGTACAATTTTATCAAAGTTTATTCAGTGGACACGGTACATACCACGTAATTAACTTAGGGCCATTTTCTCATCCACCCAATAAAGCTCAATTGACATACCGGGCAGATAAACTATTCCTCACTTTAAAGTGAACTTCACCGATTTTCATTTTCTCCTCTGCCCTGTAAATTAAATCTTGCATTTGATGAAGATGCGGCAACGTCACATGAAAAATCTACTACTTTCGCATTTTTTTTCTAGAATGGCAATTTGTGTGACAGCTGTTTATGTCAAATAAATTATTTTATTTGTGAATTATATTGTGGGCAATCAGAAAGTAGAAGATACAGTTTTTAATTTATATATAAATATAAAGAGGATGAATTAAGAGTCCAAACGAAAAAGAGGAAAGAATTTTTCAAATAATGAAGAGTTGCTGTTAGTGGAGCTGGTAGAAAACCAGCGCCATATGTTAGAAAATAAAAGGTCAGACGCTGTAGCATGGAAGCAAAAGGAGAATGCCTTGAAAATGTTGTCTGAGGAGTTTTGCGCCAAGTCAGGACTATTCCGAGAATGGAAATATTTAAGTGGTAAATACGATTCCCTTAAACGGAAGTCCCGATGTGAGTTGGCGATCGAAAGAGGTTTATCGTACGGGCGGAGGGCAGACAGCAAAAACGAGCATCAGCGCAACCACGGACGAGTTGCAGCGCTAATGGGAGATTTTCCTTCTCGAATGTAAAAGAGTTTTGATGCGGATGTTTGTAAGTATATATTGAAATAAGCAGGTAAACCCAATTTAGGGCAAGACAATGACCGCCACGACTCCTAGTATAATAGTTAAGACTGAACCCGGCACATGTTATTCTGCCCGATAATTTTTTTAACCAAAGAAAAATTATATAGTTCTTTCCAGGGAATATATACATTTGGCATATGGCAGGCTTAGTTATAAATCTCCTCGTTGCTCTCCCATACCCCTCTAATTATACCTCTTCATATTCTTAACCTTATCACTCCTCCTGTTTCAGGTCCTCATACACATTTTAGCCTATAATCATGTCGGCCAGATAGAGAGCTTGGTAACATTTTCCAAGACAGCGCACTACCTAGTTTTTATTAAAAAGAAAACGAGAAATTCTGCTTTTTTCAAAATATATTTGAAAAAAATTCCAATTTTTCATGTGTTATATTTTTCACGATTTTGTTGTACTAAGATATACTATGTATCTCGCCCCAGTTTGGGTCGGTTCGGGAAATTTTGTGGATGTCTTATGATAATTTTCAAAAAACATTACCTAGTGCACCTTTTTGTGAAACGTTTCCGAATTTCCTATCTGGCAGACATGATCATAGGTTAAAATGAGTATGAGAAACTGGAACAGGACGAGTGATAGGGTTAAGGATATGTGTTGCTAGAAAAGGGAGGGAGTAGGAGAGCGACGAGGAGTTATTAACCTAAAGCTGTCAAATGCCAAATGTATCTTGTCCCTGAAAAAAATTTTAAAACTTTACTATAATTAAGAAAATGATCGGGCAGGACTGCATTTGTCGGATGTAGTCGCCCGAAATCAGGTTTACCTGCTTATTTTAAAATGATAAATTATTTTGTTTTAACCTACCCGCTCCCTGTCCTTTTCTTTCTTCGCCCCCTTTTCCCCATTCTACTCATCCGTATGTTGTTGTTGTAGCGGTAATTCGACCCGTTCAAGCGAAACCACTAACACCCATAAGTTGCCATCGAGATCAACTAACGGCATCCCAAGGAAAACAGCTGTTTCGACAGGGTTGGACCATAGAGAGTATTCCGTTCCGTTTTTTCTACAAATCATAAGTCGTGTAATTGGCTTTCTAAGAAGAAATTAATAAAACGGTTTCTAAAGTATTTTTTCCTTTCTTTTCGAATATAAATATAAAAAATTTTTTTTGAAAAATTTTAGTAAAAATTTTATAAAATTTTTTTTTTTTAATTTTTTTTTAATTTTTTTCAAAGAGGGGCATTTTTCATATTTTTATTTTTAAATAAAAGCTTGATATTTTTCCTCTAAAATTATGCCTATTTTATTTTGGCACGCGAAAATTTCTTTAATACAATAATTTTTAAAATGTCTTTAAAATTAGTTCTTGAAGATTTTTCTATATCTTTATCCTCAAGAACGGATTTTAAAGACATTTTAAAAATTATTGTATTAAAGAATTTTTCGCGTGCCAAAATAAAATAGGTATCATTTTAAAGGAAACATTTTATTTAAAAATAAAAAGAAAAATATGAAAAATGCCCCTCTGAAAAAAATTAAAAAAAAAATTTTAATATAATTTTTACTAAAATTTGTCTAAAAAATTTGTTTATATTTATATTCGAAAAGAATGGAAAAAATACTTTGGAAACCGTTGTATTCATTTCTTCTTAGAAAGCCAATTACACGACTTATGATTTATAGAAAAAAGGGTTCCACAAAAGAAATTGAGAATTCAGACGTTTATATCTCCGTAACCATCCAAAATTCGGAGCGAACCAGGCATGCTTAACCAACGAACCGATATCATATCGTTACGATAATTAACGTTAATAAACGAAACAAAGTCATTTCGTTTCGTTTATTAACGTTAAGAACGTCAAATTAACGGTAAAGTATATCATCCGTTCCACTTAAATTAAATTAACGTTAATTTGACGTTCTTAACGTTAATAAACGAAACGAAATGACTTTTTTTTCGTTT
The DNA here is from genome assembly GCF_040869045.1 of Eurosta solidaginis. Lineage (NCBI taxonomy): Eukaryota > Metazoa > Arthropoda > Insecta > Diptera > Tephritidae > Eurosta > Eurosta solidaginis. Next base: position 187,422,185 of record NC_090319.1, on the reverse strand, counting down.
ATTAACGTTGATTATCGTAACGAAATGATATCGGTTCGTTGGTTAAGCATGCCTGGAGTGAACTTAAGTGAAATTAACACTACTATATAGCACAGCAATTTCACCAAATTTGATTTAAATCGAAGCGAATAATCTTTTTAAGTGGAAAGGTTGATATACTTTGCCCCAAATATGTTATGTACATGTACACAGACGCACACGGTCAAACGTGTTTCGTACGTCCGTAGTTACGGCACACTTCGGTGGGTAACTGCCGCTTTAACAGCGCACTGATGTCGGGTTGGTACCCGCTGTGTGTTTGTATCTGACCCCGTTTAAGCCACTCCTCCCCCGTCTCTTCTCCTTTTCCTTTCCTTCTCCATCTCCTTTTCCTTCTTCTATTTCTCCTTCTCCCCATAACATGTTATTTGAAATAATCAAACCAAACAATTTACGTATATAACTCTAAATAAAAAATTTGTTTATTTACACACACGTGGGTCGGGCAAGAACACCGAGCTGTAATCCTAATCAAACCACGACATCTGAATGCGACAATTTAAGATTAGTAAACACGGATCAACAACAAAAGCAGGTAAAATCGATTGCCATTAAAGTTAAAGTTTAGCAATAACATTTTATTTTATTTATAGAAATACTAGACATCGGAAAAAGGAAAAGAGCAGGAGGGTTTCTCCTCCTGTACTCCAAGCAGCCTTCAGAAACCAAAGTCCAAAAAACTTATGGTGGACAGACCAAATAACAAAAAGCAAAATTTGGACGATGAACGACTAACGCTAACATTGCTCCAACAAACTTTCTACAGAGAAGAAAATAGACGAACTGAAAAAAAGCATCAGCAGGAGCTGATAGACACAAACCTGAAAAATGAGCTACTACAACTTCAAGTTCAAGAGAAAAAATGGAGTTAAATTTAAGCAAACTTACAAATTAACCTCCGAATATAAGCTTACACTAGCAATCAAACGTGCCTGCATAGTTTTTATTTTGCAGTGTGTATTGTGTTTTTCGAGATAACTTTTTTTGTTAATTTATTTAATTTGGTTTATTTTTATTGAAAAAAAAAATCTTTTAAACTGTATGAGTACCTTTCGGGTAAATGTTGTATAATTTGCAAAAAAAAAAAAAAACGTGGAAAAAACTAGCCACAAAAAACTGGCACTTTATTTCGTTGAAATTGAATGGACAAAACTGCGTACTTAAAATTTTTCTCAAGAACTTAATAAAAAAATTCACAGTATAAGTCGAAGTTTGCAGATTTTTCCTGAATTTTGTGCAAAGGCTACAACATTTGTCTTAGAGGTAATCAAGGTTCGATTCGAGCTCAAGGCTAGAAATAATAATTTTTTTCTAATGATAATTATTGTTTTTTTTTTAATTTTTCTATAATTGAAAAATTGTATTTAAGTTTTGAAATATTAAGTAAAAAATTTTTCAGACAATTACTTACTATTCCAAACACTAAATACAATTTTTCAATTACAGAAAAATTAAAAAAAAAACAATAATTATCATTAGAAAAAAAAATTATTGTTTCTGGCCTTGAGCTCGAATCTAACCTTGAATCATTTATCAATAGGCCGATAAAAACGAAAACAAAAAAAGTTATCTTGAAAAACACAATACACACTGCAAAATTAAAACAATGCATGCACTTTTGATTGTTGGTGGATTTTTTTCAGTGTGTTTTTAAACTGCATTTTAAGTTGAGCAGAATTTTGTTAGTTAACATTAACATTATTCCCGAGTATAATTCATACCATAGTTGAGCACAATGCATTTGATTTAAAGTTCCATTATAGAAAAATTAAAAAAAAAAAAAATACAATAATTATCAATAGAAAAAATTATTATTTCTGGCCTTGAGCTCGAATCGAACCTTGATAACCTCTAAGACAAATGTTGTAACTGATGATTCATATATATATGAGTTATGTATTAAAAACACGAAATCTACCAATCACAGATACAATTCTGAGATGGGACATTTTTCTGCTAAACTAAATATTAACGAATGTAATAAAGTCGGCCGCCCTGGCATGGAGGAGGCGTGCTTGCTTTGCCATGACAACGAATTGGGTTTAAGACCCGGTAGAAGTGACATCAAATTTTTTAATACTTTTTGAATCTTCGTAATTTTCTAAATCAATTTTAAAATTGGTTTGAATATATTTATTTACACAATCTTTTGTTGTTTTTTTAAATTAAATAAATAAGGGCAGAAATTATAGTCCGGTCAAAGTAGACATTTTAAATAACAAAAATTTCGAATTCAAAAGCTTAGGTTCGCCATTATAAATAATGTGTCAAGAGTATGGATTTATCTAGAAAACTATAAGGTTGCGAAAAACGTTTAAACCTAAGATGTCGATCTTTAAATTATTAATTTTATGCCTACCTGGGATCAATGGGGCCTTTTGACACATTATTTATAATGGTGAACCCATGCTGCTCGGCCTGGGTGCGTCTGAAACCGGCAGTGGGTAGGCGCACATGGGTCGATCTCGAAATGGATGGTTCACTCAAAAAGAAATGAATAAAAACACAGGAGGATTTTCCTCGTTATAATCTGATTTAATGATGAAAGCCAAGAAATGTACAGTGCAAAGTTTAATAGGTGATTTTACCTGTATACATATCAAATGACGCTGGTGATCCTGGGCGACGTGAACTGCTTGGCGGTCAATCGAGAAAGAGACCGGTTGTCCCGTTGATGACAACCGAATGAGGTTAGGAACATGCATCTAGGTCCTGCGGGATAGTCAGATCGGCTGGGTTCCCGAGAGCACCCACCCGAATATTGTGCTCTGCGCGAGCAGGGGTCCGAACGAGGACGGCAAACCGCCTGGTGTTATCACCTCGGCATATATGTCGGCGCCAAGAACCAGCCGGATCGGTGTGGAGGTATAAAACTGCGGGTTTGCCAGGCGGATAAGCTCGTAGGGAGTCGCCGTGCTGGATTCGATACTGTGCGATGGACTGACGCGCTGAAAATCGCGGATGCACACCGCGTGGGTCGTCACCGTCTTGCTGTTGCCGTATTTCCCGCGGAATCGGATAAAACAGCCGAGCTCTCCGGCGGAGTGGGTGGTCGGCAGTGCTAAGTCCTGCGCCAGGCTGCGGTCGATCGTTTTGCGGGGGGAGCATGCATCAATAAGTGCACGAATAAGATGTAATCGCCCCCCGGCTTCCACCTTCACGATCGCAGTCGGCGTAAGCCTAGCCATCGGTCGCAAAGTGGGAACCGACGTAGTGTTGCTGATGGGATTACCGTTACGGAATGTCGTACGGAGAGGTAGCTGGCGCGGCCGTGGGCCAGTCTACGCTCTTGGTTGCTGTCGTTGTAAGTGGAATTACTCGTGCGATGTCGCTGGCGTGGCCGAATGGCCAGTCGACGTTCGTGGCTGAGTGGATGACTTCGCGTGTGTCGTTTATTGAGTGGGCGGGAAGGCCGTGGTTCCGCGCCACTCTGGCTCCGTCTTTCATGGGCTAACAGGGGTCGGAACGGCCGTGGGTCCGATCCCCCCATTTACGGTTGTGGCGACTTTGTGGTTGCTTCCGCCTGGTGATTTTCCTGTGCGTCGCGATAAAAAGCTGACTCTGAAGCGTGAATGGATAGCACTTCATCCGTCTCTTCTCCTGCGTGGTGGGACCTACTCTCTCTTGATGCCCGTATCATTTCGCGCTCTTCCTCTTCCTCCTCTTCCACTTGCTGTGCCCAACTCTTATAGGGCTGTGGTTGTCGTAGAAGATCTTCCATAGGTAAATGTAGTCTGGTGTGGTGTGGTCGACCACATCGTCGACACCTGCCGTCGCTGGAACAATTTTTAGCGCGATGTTCCATCGATAAAGAATTTTGGCAATAGTTAAGGCGGATGATCTCGCGCAGCCGCTGCAGAGGGGTCTGCGCTCGGTAGACGGTGCACGAGCGAATGGGATGTTGGGCGTCACATAGAGGGCACGGCTTGGGGTAGCGACCGGCCTGGCGTTCGGTTCTTTTGCGCAACGATGCGTAGCGAGTCATTCTATGCAGAGAGTGTGAAAGAAAACAAAAGGAAACTCGTTTACTTATTATGACTGTGGTACGCGTTCGGTGGCGAATGGTCATTGTGATAGGGTGATGGATATTTTCTCTGTTGCCGCCTTTTTCAGAGTGACGGCGTTATTTTGTAAGGTGAATGAGTTTATTGGCCCCCTTGCTTTCGTAAAGTAGGCCTTACATGTGGAAATATCGTTTAAAGATCACAATAAAACTCCTAATCGGCTGAAGATTTCCGCTCTGACGTGTCAGATTGGCGAGGCTTGCTACACGACGGTTTTGTATCTGCATGTACCATTATACTAAAAGGTATGTGCCATCCTGTCGCATGTTTCTTTTTTTCAGATGATAGAGCTGATCTGATAAATTTGTAGCCGTAGAATTTATATGTATATACTTTTGTCGGAGAATTTGTATGTACATACTTTTGTCATTGGCACACGCTAGGGCCGTAGCAAGAGCTGACTTTTTTCTCCATTTCGGGACCTTTTCCTTTCGGGACTGTTTAACTTCGGCACTCGGATTTTTTTTTGGACCGAGGCCTTAATCATGACTGTTTTTTAATGTTTGTTGTCGGAAACAACAAGTTATGGCAGTTTCTCATTATGCAGAATTTCTTGCTATAGCGTGATGTAATCCAAGTAGCCTATCAGTCAACTCTTTTTTTTCTAAATCATTCGATACACTACGCTTTAGCGGAAGTAGCTAATTGGATTGAATTTGGATTGGAGGTATGGCTGCTGCCAATTTTCAAAGATTTTTATTACATTTGGCTAACTGGCGTGGTGCTTTGTATAGTGGGTGAGATAATGCGAAAAGTAACGATGATTACAGCGCGAAATAGTTTCACGCATTTGGTGCAATATGAAGTCTGATCATCATAAACTGATAACACATGCCCTTTATGCTTATATGCGGCACCCATCTTATGTAGGATGGTTTTGGTGGTAGGTTGGCACACAAATAATTTTACTTAATCGTTTAGTGAATGATACATATATGGTCGGGAGGTCGCTCAGTCAAAATTTATCTCCGCTCAACAGTATTGACCTCACCGAGCTTGGCGCTTGTTAGCACAGGCATTGTACCATGCGTTGCTGGTATGGCCATAGTATGCGGTCGCTATGTACGCAACATTGCACGGAACCTACTGAACAAATTCACTGATATATCGAAGTCAGTTGAGGAACGTTAAGGCAATGTAAAAATTGTCGAAAGGATTTTGCAAGGAACATGAAGAGAGCAAAGCTTATGACGCACTACTTACAGATGCGTTGAATCTTGGCTATAAAGAAGTCCAAGCGCGTTCAATATTCTTTGGTTTGACTGGGTTTTCTGGTAATGTGAGAATAATTTCTGTAATCGATTGTGGAGGCACGTTTGTCATATACGATGAGCTCAGTGTGGGTGCATTGACTTCTTTCATATTAGACGCTGGTTATTCAGCGATATCCATAAATAATTGATCCAACTTTTATACTGAACTCAATAAGGGCGTGGGAGCAGCGCAACGTGGTTGGGGAATACTCGACCGGTAATGTGCATTTCCACTACACATTGGTATATTGTCAAAAAAAAAAAACAACGCCACCGTGTGGCAAGATGACCTTTGAAAACGTACGATTTAGTTTTCCGGCGTGTGCATTTCACGCTTCAACCGGGTGAGTCCACAGCGGTGGTCGGACGAAGTGGTTCGGGAACAAAAACAATTTCTAAATTAGGACTACATTTATACGATCCACTGTAAGGTTGGATGATATCGATCCGCGAGAGTTAAGTCCAGTTTGATTACGTAGTTTTATATGGGCTGTAAACCAGGAACCAACCCTGTTTTCGGGCAATCCTGACGAATGGAAATTGGTTGTGGAGCTTTAATTTTGAAAGGTAATTAAAAACGAGCGGTGCTCGAATTTGCATTTGTATTTCGAAAAATGTAAGTTTCGGTGCAGCTGCTCAACTTCCATGAATATTGTATCTGAATGGTGTGCAAGATTTATAACAGGCGTAACCCTTTAGGCAAGACACGCATACGTCAAATGAAAACCAAACATTGAGAAGGAATGAAACAGGTCGGCCGCCCTCGGCTGGCGCGGGGACATGATCTCTCTGGTGAAAGGGACCGTACATGAAGGACGTTGGACCGAAGATGGACCTGATGATAACAAATGAAGGGTAAGTTGCACTAATGGGGTAACTAAAATTGTATGGATTTCGTACGGGCTAGGTTTTCTTCTCCATTTCATCTACTGAACCCCACAATTAGCAATACCCTGTTCTATGATAATTTAATAAATATAGCTGTGTAAGCTGTGCGTACAAGTATATTCAAAAAAAGTATTATTTAAAGAATCATGGTTTCTTGCTACATAGAAGTACAACTCTACGTAATAAAAGCTCGAAAGTAATTGAATTGCAAATCGACATGATACAGGTCTAAACGAATCTTGGATTAATTTAATTATGAATTGGCCAAATTTTCATCGTTTAGACCTCTACGATATCAGCCTTAGACCTTTTCGATGTTCGTTCATTTCAGAGATTCGGCTCTTTCGTTATTTTTTTCTGATGGACGAAAAAGTTCAGACCGAAGCGACCCTATTCTACCTCCTACCCACTTTCTGTTCGTTTGTGGTGCGGGTTGGAGCCAATGCACTCTATGCACTTAGGATGGGTATATCTTTACGTAGTGGGGGTTTAATGATAGTAGTGCTAGTCAATGTCTTTGCCCTACACAACGTATATATAAAGATCCCGATAAAATTTGGAATGCTGTTTTGTTGGTTTACTACCCTTGGTATTAGAATGGGTATCGGGATTTCGTTTGGTATACACCCCACAGCAGGGGTCAATGATGTTAGTAACTTTGTAGATTATGAAGAGGAATATCTTCATATTTCAAGCGTTGAAAAATATGCAAAGGAGTTTACTGATGTCTAATTATGTTGTATATTTATTCTGTTTTATCGATTTGATAAAATCGGAAAGATGAATAGACCCTATTTACCATGGTTTCTTAATCCGATTCACCATTTAAGAGCTAATGCCCACTCAGCAATTTTGAACTTCTCTACCTATGAACACAAATGGATTACTCTTCCTGTATACATAGCCTGGCAAATTTCAAATGATTTCATAAGAGAGAATGGCTGCTTTAAACCATTTTTTTTTCTTTGGATTCTCCAACAACCAACTAAAATTGCGGCCATTCTCCAGTTAGTCTATGCCTTTATTTCAATCTTAGTGAGTAGATTTACATATATATTATGTATTCGATATAATATTACGAGAATAAAGGTTATCATTTATAAAGAGTTCTGTGGCAGACCGTGGGTCCGCATTCGGGTGCTGGTGTCCTCGCTCGGGGTGAGCGAGTGAATTTCGGGTTTGATTTTTTTTTTTGAAATTTAAAAATATAAATAGATTGTATGGCAGATCGGTTCGCCCTTCTGTCCTCGTGTCCCCGTTCTGGGATAACGAGTGAGTTGGAAGAAGGATCAGTTTGACCAAAGGTCGTCTGACTTGACCCTTCTTGGTTAAGAGGTCGACTACACGAACTCGGTTGTCTTCGCCGGGATGTACGTTGACGACTCGGCCTAACCTCCATTCGTTGGGAGATAAGTTGTCCTCCTTGATGACAACTAGATCATCCACTTTCAGATTTTGTTTTTTGTGTTTCCACTTCACCCGTTTTTGAAGCTCGGAAAGATATTCGGTTTTCCATCGCTGGCAGAAGGTTTGATGGAGGGCCTTCAGCTTCTGCCATCTGTTTATTATGGAGGCCGGGCTTTCGTTCACATCCGGTTATGGCGGCGCCAGAAAATGACTGCCCGTTAGGAAATGTCCTGGGGTTAGTGGTTCCAGGTCCGTTGGGTTATTCGACCCTGGACTGAGAGGGCGCGAGTTGAGGCACGCCTCAATCCTGCACATAAGTGTTTGGAACTCCTCCATAGTATATTTGTGGGGAGAAGCCTTCTGTTTGAAGTGGCTTTTGAAGCTCTTCACTCCCGCTTCCCACAGGCCGCTCATATGTGGAGCGGCGGCGGGAATAAAATGCCAGCTTAAGGCTTGATGGCTATACTTTGAGACTGTTTTGTCTCGGTTTTCGGCCAGAAAGGCTTTAAATTCGGATCGTAAAGATCTTGATGCTCCGACAAAGTTTGTACCATTGTCGGAGTAGAAGTTTTTCGGACATCCTCTTCTCGCGTTTTATCGCGAGAAAGCATGGGGTGCTGAGCTCACTAGTGCCCTCTAAGTGAATGGCCTTAGTGGCGAAACAGACAAAAAGGCACACGTAGCCTTTGGATAGCCGACACCCCCTGCCACGGTAGATTTTGATTTCGAAAGGCCCTGCGAAGTCCACCCCGGTATTGGTGAACGCGCGGGTAAAGGTAGTACGTTCGCAGGGAAGGATGCCCATAAGTTGGGACTGCGCCTGCTTCCGGTGAATAATGCAGGTTTTGAAATTGTGGATGATTGCTCTGATCATGGTCTTGACATTCTGAATCCAATATTGGGTTCGGATAAGACGGAGCATGAGCTGGTGCTCGCCATGAAGGGTTGTCATGATGAGCCGTCATAACTGTAAGGCGAGACAGCCTACAATTGTAAGGCAAGACGATCGGATGACGCTCGTTGTATGACATGTCTTTTCAAGCCCCTAGACGCCCCACTGTTCTAATAATACCATCTTTGTCGATGTATGGGTTGAGTGACAGTATTTCACTCTTTCGATCAATATGTTCCCTATTTTTCAATTTTAAATATTCTGTACCGTAGAATTGTTTCTGGCAGACTCGTGTTAATGCTTGAGTCGTTGCCTTAATCTCATCGGCTGCGATTATACACGACCTTTCGTGGAACATTGCTTTAGTTTTAGGATGCGTTCTTTTATAGAATCTCCTAACATAGGATAGAACTTTCAAAGCCTTAGGCAGATTTGAAAATCGGTCGAGAATGTCTATTTGATATACCCTTGTCGTGGCATATGTTTGTTCCCTCTTCTCCTCAACGGACGTTTTGTATTCGGCCTCTTGTGCTGGCCAGTGGAAATGGTCTTCTTGCAGCCAAGAAGGTCCCTGCCACCACAACGAATTGTTGACCAACTCTGATGCAAGTAGTCCTCTGCTTCCTAGATCCGCTGGATTAGATTCCGAGTCCACGTGAAGCCAGTCCTTGCTACCGACCATATCGATGATCTTAGTGATTCGGTGTGCGACGAAGGTTGACCAGGAACAGGGCGGCTTTCTTATCCATGCGAGTACGATGGTTGAATCCATCCAGAAGTGAACTTTTTATGGTCCCAAATTAGTGTTCCGGAATATTGGTTCCATGATTTCTGCAAGCAGCACGGCGCCGCAGAGTCCTAAACGTGGTAGCGAGATGGTTTTCACTGGAGCTACTCTGGTTTTTGCTAACAGTAAGTGTATGAAAACCTGATCGTCTCTTTTCATGCGCATGTATACCGCTGCCGCATATGCTTTCTCGGACGCGTCACAGAAGCCGTGGATTTCTATGTCGTCTTCCGGTGAAAAATTTACCCACCGCGGTATCCTAATGTTATCTTTTTCGCTATAGTGTTGGGTGAAATTTTCCCACCGTTCTAAAGTAGTTGGGGAGACAGGTTCGTCCCACCCGGTGCCCTCTAACCAGATGTTCTGCATTAGTATTTTTGCTACTATGACCATTGGTGCAAGCCAGCTTAACGGGTCGAAAAGTTTGGCTATAGCGGATAGGATTGCGCGTTTGGTGATGTTCTCGCCATTCTCTAAAGCTCCTGCTGTAAAGTAAAACATGTCTGAGTGCGCGTTCCATCGCATTCCGAGTGCCTTCACGGAGCTAGCCTCTGCAAACGCTGGGAAGTCCTCGCTGAGCAGATCCGTTTTGGGGATGTCCTGAAGGAATTCCTCACAATTTGATGTCCACTTGCGCAATAGAAAGCCAGCTGAGTGTAATGCTTCGCGAATCTCGTTTCGTGCTCTGATAGTTGACGCTATTGTATGTCCACCAGATAAAACGTCGTCGACATACATACTTTCTCGTAATATACCCGATGCTATTGGGTGGGTATTTTCTACATCATCAGCCAATTGTAGAAGTGACCGTATCCCGAGGTAGGGGGCGCAGTTTACATCAAATGTGACAGTCTTTAGTTCGTAAAGACTGATGGGTTCGTTGGGGGATGTTTGATGGACAATCTTTGAAATTTGGCGTGATTATCGGTCACCAAAATCTGCCTATACATCTTTTCTATGTCACTATTAAAGACAAAGCGGTACAGTCTCCAACGTAGAATTAAAATAGGCAAGTCTGCTTGGAGTACTGGACCTGGGTGGAGTATATCGTTTAGACTAATGCCATTTGCCGTCGGACTTGACGCGTTGAAGACGACGCGCACCTTGGTAGTGGTACTTTCCGCCTTTACAACGGCGTGGTGGGGCAGGAAATAATTATCCGAATCGTCGGATGGTACGTTATTCTTGATTTTTCTCATATGTCCAATCGTTTCGTATTCTGACAATACTCGAACATAGTCTTTCCCTAACTCTTGATTTTTCAGTAATCGCCCCTCATTTCTGAAGAATTGTGAACATGCGCGATTTAGGGACGGTCCTAATTTAATATTCTCAGAGTAATCCTGCCTGAATGGTAGCAAAACTGTATACCTCCCATTTTCATCACGTTTTGTCGTTTCTTTAAATAACTGTTCACAATACCTTTCTTCTTCATTAAGCATTTTATTTTTGGGAACATTTTCTATCTCCCAGAAAGCTTTTATTTGGTTGTCCAATGCAACCTCGTTTTAATATGACACGATGCTCTTCGTTGGACTCGGTGCTTCAATTCGCCCGTTTAGTATCCAACCGAACACTGTCTCTTGGGCCAGAAGTGTATTAAGTACATTCTTTTACAGACCGCTCATTATAATTTGGGGATATATATCTCCACCAAGTATGAGGTCTACATCTTCGTTGACGTAAAACCTCTTGTCTGACAGCACCAAGTCTAGGAATGCCTGCATAGTCATGGTGTTATATGGCAGGATGGTAGATTCCCAGTAAGTTTGGCTAGAATCAGAACTGGAGTAGTCAAGCTGAAGCATGGATCCACTGGTGAACGTAATTCGATGGTGGATGCCTCTCTAACTTGAGCAGATACTGCATTGGTGATGCCTGACACTTGGGCATGCATTTTCCTCGCCGGAAAATTGATTCTGCGTTTCAGTCTTTCTGTGATGAAAGAACATTCAGACCCTGAATCAATTAATGCCCGCGCGGAGAAGTCGGTACCATTATGGTAAATGTGTACGCGAGCAGTTCCTAATAGCACACCTGTGCTGGAATCCGTATGATAGGATGTCACATTCTTGTTCCCGTTTGAACCTGGCTTTTCTGATTCCTGTCTCGCTAATGCCTGTCTAGAAGTAGAGGGCCTATTATTGTAGACATTTTGGGACGGGTTGTAAGTGGCGCCTTTTTGTAATGTATCCGCATGCAGGAGCGTATGGTGACGAGAGTGGCACGTATTGCAGTTGTAAGAGCTGGTGCATCTGGTCACTGTGTGTCCTGGGGATAGACAATTTAGGCAACCATTTATGGATTTTATGAATTTAATCCTTTCTGGAGGGGTTAACTCGCAAAAGCGTGAACAGTTCCGTAATCTGTGCTCTGCGGACTTGCACATTTTACATATTGCCTTTGACGTTGGTCTTGATACCTTTGTTTGAAAGGCACCAAGTCTTTTCGTAGGGGTTTCTGTTGATTGTCGCGACGCGTTTGGGTTTTGCACTTTCGAAGTGGCATGCCCTGTAAAACCAGACACTGTTTCAAGTGTCTGAAACCGATTAGACAGGAATTTGTCCATATCCTCCCACTTGGATATGTCCATTTTATGATCTATACTTTGCTCCCAAAGAGCCAACGTGCTTTCTGGTAACTTGGTGGAGCAGAGATAAGTCAGGATTGCATCCCAGTTGGATGTGTCAATTTTGTGGCATTTGAGGGACGAAATAAAATTTTTTATATAATTTTGTAGCTTTTTTATTGAACTGCCACACTCACTTTCTACCTTTTTTAAGTTAAATAAAATTTGTAGTTGTGTGTTAACTAAGATACGTTTGTTCTCGTATCTTTCACACAAGTTTTTCCAGGCCATCTCGAAACCTTCATTTGTGAGAGGGCATTTTTTAACGATATCTTTTGCTTCGCCCTGCGTTTTGTTGTTGAGATGGAATAACTTTTCAACCCCTTTCAAGCTAGAATTGTTTATATAAATTGCCGTGAACAGGTCGCGAAAAGTTGGCCACGACAGATAATCCCCTTTAAAAACTTCCGTGTCGCAAGCAGGGAGGCGAATTTTATGCCCATGAGATTCTTGCTCAGGGTTGACGTTCTTGTCCTCTTTCTTGTATTTTTCTGCCTCAGCAGATATAGACGCTAAGCATCGCATGTAGAATGCGTATGCTGCCTTTTGCTTGTTTCTTATCGCCATAACGTCATCCCCTGACACCTCATCAGATCCCAATAGCGAATCAAACGCAGACACTACCTTCTTCCACAAGGACCGCAACTCTTCCTGCTGAATTGCAAGGGTGTGTTTGCTATGGTCGCTTTCCGGAATAAGGCTGTAATCTTTATCAAACTCTGCGATTAATTCTGCTAAACGGATGTAGGTTTCCATTGTTTAATTTACGTTTATTAACGAGAAAATTGCCGATTAGAAATAATGAGAATCTCCTGAATTAAGATACCTGGCCTAGCAGTGAATTAAAAACTTTTGAAAGACTTTGTCAGTGTAGTGACAACGGAAAAGGGTTTATTTTCTGGACTTTTTGTCACAGCAGCGAAAAACAGCAAAAAAGTTTGATTTACAGACTTTTTGTCTCAGCGGCAACAACAGAAAAAGGGGACCACTCGCCACCTCCACAAATAATGGGTGTATTTTTGAAAAAAATTAAAAAATGCGTGCGATATTCGAAACTAAGTGTAAAAAGTGTTTAAAAAGTGAAGTAAGCACCGGATTAAATTGAACTTAATTTCGTGTTTGTGCTGTGCAAAAAAAACAACAACAAAAACCTATTTAGTATGGTGCAGAAAGTGAGGTTAGCTTACCCTCTTCCTTGTGTTGTGTCTGGAAAACCTTGCTACTGGTGGGGGGATAGACCAGATAATCACAAGGATCGAAATAAAATTAATGAACCAAGTGATTTAATTTTTGAAATTGGAAAGAAAAATGGTGCTCACTAAGTAACTTCACATTTTCACTTCTTTTTTGATTTTAATTTTTCGCGCACTACACGGGTTTTTCTCTTTATTTTGCAAAAAAACAACACTCAAAAAAAGTGGCAAGAAATATAACACTTACTTCTTATTTTTGCTGGAGGAATTGATGTGATGGCTGTGGCTCCGGTGGCTGCTAATGTCGTGTATAATATAAACTTCCAACTCTTTGGTGGTTCTGCTGGGATATGCTGTGGCAAATAAATTCTTGTGGCAAACCTTTGGCAAATTGTGCTGTGTTTCCGGTGGCTGCTATTATCGTGTATTATATGCTCGCAATGAAAGTCGGTGATATTTTTTGGCTGCTGGGTCAAATCCTTTGTGGCAATTCTTTGCAAAATTTGGTAGTAGGCAAATGTGCTGTGTTGTGGACTGTATATATAAAGGTGCTTTCAGTTCTTCGTGAGGAGGACCAATGTTCGGCCTGGGTGCGTCTGAAACCGGCAGTGGGTAGGCGCACACGGGTCGATCTCGAAATAGATGGTTCACTCAAAAAGAAATGAATAAAAACACAGGAGGATTTTCCTCGTTATAATCTGATTTAATGATGAAAGGCAAGAAATGTACAGTGCAAATTTAATAGGTGATTTTACCTGTATATATATCAAATGACGCTGGTGATCCTGGGCGACGTGAACTGCTTGGCGGTCAATGGAAAAAGAGGCCGGTTGTCCCGTTGATGACAACCGCTAAGCCGCGAAAAAGTTCCCTGATATTAAGGACCTGCACACCCACACATGCATGTGTATGAAACGCATGCATGCACACAAGTGCGGCGTGAGTGTGGGTGGCTGGAAATATTATTAAAACATTAGGGAGGGGCGCCGTCAATCAAGTGAAAGTTAGGCATTGGGCCTAAACACAAGCTATTCACGAAGATTTGGCTTTTCCGGAATTTTTGTTAGTTGACCAATGTTTTGATGTTAAAACTATCAAAATATTTCAATGTATATAACAAAAACTGAAAATAAATATGTGCTTATGTATGTGCATTTTCCACCAAAATTTTATTATCTTGTCTACTGGATTCATTTCATCGATTTTTTTTAGTTCGCAAAGTTGTCTTAAAGTAAGCATGTATATGTTTTTGAAAAAAGTATCGAAATTCTATGGCTTTGTCTGAACAATTTACATTTGAAGTTTTCGTTATAATATTTTTAAAAAGCGCTTTTCAACACTATTTTCATATATACTAGTTAGATTCGGATGACCAATGACACTAGATAGTTGGCTTCATAAATTTGTAATTGAAATTAAGTATTTGAGTGTGATTGATTTGAGTGATATGACAGCCATCATTGTGTTTATTGATAGTCTAAGTCCTAGTGAGAGTACAGGGAAACGCCGTTTCCAAATTCCAAAGCAACGCTCGATTGTATTTCGTGTACGAATTTGTGATTCGTTATACAATCTTGGAGTGGAGCCGTGTGTAGAAGTCCACGAAAGTGGGGAAAGCTTCTGACCGGCATTCACCTGGGAATGGCCACAGCGAATCTTTTGAAAGCGGTTCAAGCAGCTCACTACTGCCGGTAGCTTGCGGACAAGTATCCTCTGGGTAGCCGATAAACATCCGTTTAGCGGTGAGCTAATGTGAGAAGGCGACAACCTGGCTAGGCCACTCTGACATAATCGGTTTAAGGGCTAGCCGGGGAGATCTCATCGGCAGCGTATGTACACCTCTAGGTGCGGCTGCAAGCGGGCGTCTGTTTTAGAGCAAGCGGCTCGCTATATAAACGTGCAAGTAATATTTTCACCCCCGCTGAGCGGGTTGTGCGCTAGGCTTGGGACCCGCCACATAAAACCATACTCCAATCAAATATACCAACAAGCCTCCGATAAATACACTCTCTATTGATGACAACCATGGCAAAGGTTTGAAGGACAATGAATTGAGGGCATGCACCTGGAACGTCCGCTCCCTGAATGGGATTGGTTCAGATGCCCGGCTGGTTGATGTCCTCGTCAAAGCAAAATCTGACATCACCGCCATCCAAGAAATGCGTTTAACGAAGCAAGGAAGAAAGAAGATCAAATATTGTGACATCTATTGGAGTGGCCATACGAATAAACGCAGTTTCGCGTCGGATTCGTGGTGGGAGAGAGACTTTGTCGCCAGGTTCTCGCGTTCACGCCTGTGGACGAGCGTCTCGCCGCTATCCGAATAAAAGCAAAAATTGTTAATATATCATTTATCTGCGCCCATGCACCGACAAAGGAGAAAGACGATGAGGTGAAAGACACTTGTTATGAACAATTAGAACGCACATACGAGCGCTGCCCCCGCCATGATATAAAAGTCGTGCTTGGCGACTTTAACGCCAAGGTGGGCAAAGAAGGTGTTTTTGGCCCTACAGTCGGAAAGTTCAGACTACACAATGAAACTTCTCCAAACGGACTGAGGTTGATTGATTTGCCGGTGCTCGAAACATAGTCATATCCAGCACGAAGTTCATGCATAAAAAGATACATCAAGCTGCATGGCTGTCTCCTGATCGATATACTCGCAATTAGATCGATCACGTTGTGATAGACGGACGGCATGCCTCCAGTGTTTTAGATGTGCGCACGAACCGAGGACCTAATATCGACTGGGACAATTATCTCGTTGCAGCCAAAATACGCACCCGCCTCAGGGCTGCTAAAACCAATCACAACAGACTGCCCATGCCTCGGCTCTCATACCTGCTCTCTGAGAGCACAACTCATCCTGAAGGAATACACGAGCAGTGGGAGCACATTTCCAAAGCACTTCGTACTGCCGCCGAGGAAAAAATTGGTTACCGGCGGCCACGAAAAAACAACTGGTACGATGATGTATGCCGCGTTGCAACCGAAAGAAAAGACGATGCCTACAGGGCTACGTTAAAAACGAGTGCAATAAGAGGAGTGTGTGAACGCTATCGTGAATTGAAAAAGGAAGCGAGACGCCTTTTCAGAAAGAAAAAAGCAGAAGCAGAAAGCGTGAGTGCAAGGAGCTTGAGTTGCTAGCCACCAGGAATAACGCCCGAAAATTTTACCAAAAAATACGGCGACAGCCGGAAGTTCTAAGACCAGGGCAAACTCCTGTAGGAACGAAAACGGCGACCTTGTAACTGATGTCCAGAGACTGCTTAGTTTATGGAGGGAACACTTCTCTGCTCTCCTAAATGGAGGCAGCGATTCACCGCGCAGAGATGACGAACCCGATCCCACAATCTATGACGAATGAATATATATCCCCCCCGCCCGATTATGACGAAGTTAGAATAGAAATAACCAGATTGAAAAACAACAAGGCCGGGGGTGCTGATGGATTGCCTGCGGAGCTATTCAAGTACGGAGGCGAGGAGTTGGTAAGGCGGATGCAGCAGCTTCTTAGCAAAATATGGACGGACGAGTACATGCCCGACGATTGGAATCTAAGTGTTCTTTGCCCAGTCCACAAGAAGGGAGATACTGCAAAATGCACCAACCATCGTGGAATCAGCCTTCTTAAGATCGCATATAAGGTCCTTTCAAGTTTATTGTGCGAAAGATTGGAGCCCACCGTGAACCCGCTGATTGGACCTTATCACTGCGGCTTCAGACCTAGTAAATCTACCAACGACCAGATTTTCACAATGCACCAAATCTTGGAAAAACCCGTGAAAAGAAAATCGATACACATCACCTCTTCGTCGATTTTAAAGCCGCCTTCGACAGCACGAAAGGGAGCTGCCTATATGCCGCTATGTCTGAATTTGGTTCCCCGCAAAACTTATACGGCTGTGCAAAATGACGTTGACCAACACCATGAGCTCAGTCAGAATTGGGAAGGACCTCTCCGAGCCGTTCGAAACTAAACGAGGTCTCAGATAGGGTGACCTCCTATCGTGCGATTTCTTTAATTTGATGCTGGAGAAAATTATACTACCTGCAGAACTTAACCGCACTGGAACAATATTTTATAAAATCGTGCAATTACTGGCATATGCTGATGATATTGATATCATCGGCCTAAACACCCGCGCTGTTAGTTCTGCTTACTCCAAACTGGAAAAAGAAGCGGTAAAAATGGGTTTGATCGTGAATGAGGACAAAGCGAAGTACCTGCTGTCATCGAGCAAAGAGTCAGCGCATACGCGTCTTGGAAACCACGCTACTGTTGGCAGCCATAATTTCGAAATAGTAAAAGACTTCGTTTATTGGGGAACCAGCGAAGAATCAATCTTGCCGATAAATGCTACTTTGGACTAGGTACGTAATTGAAAAGTAAAGCCCTCTCTCGTCGAACGAAAATCATACTCTACAAGTCACTTATCGTACACGTCCTGCTATATGGGGCAGAGGCAGGACCTTGACAACAGCAGATGAAGGGGCTTTGGAAGTGTTCGAGAGAAAAGTTCTTCGACAGAAATATAGACCTCTACGCTTTGGCGATGGCGAGTACCGAAGAAGATTTAATGATGAACTGTACGAGCTCTACGCAGACATCCACATCTTCCAGCGAATCAAAATGCAGCGGCTGCGCTGGCTAGGCCATGTTATGCGAATGAAAGATGATGCTCCAGCCAAGCAAGTATTTCTATCGGAACCCGCCTATGGAAGCAGATGTAGAGGGCGGCCCCCACTCCGTTGACAGGACCAGGTGGAAAACGATTTAAACTCCCTTGGTGTGACCAATTGGCGCCGGTTGGCGAAGCGAAGGAGCGACTGGTGTGGACGGCCATAACCGTTTAGACCGTTAAGCGCCAATTAAGTAAGTAAGTAAGTAAGTATACAATCTTTCTGCTGGACTTGCGGGATTTAATAATGGAGTCATCATATAATTGGTTTGTTTGTAACCGCTATCGCCAAGAATGAAATTACTTTTTAAAAGTCCTCCTTCCATGTTGCTTTTCAAACGGCTATTTCGAAAAATGTTGCTATCATGTGCGGATCCAGGCCACCTTGCAGCCAAGTCTTGGAACATTAATTTCGCATTGCACATTGCCTGAACATTGAGAGAAAATAGCCTTTCCGATTTCGGAAAATTTCTGCGCTATTACCGCCTGGTTATTGAATCCTAATTTGGGTGCAATAAATGGCGCCAATTACTTTGGGAAACTTTGCAATTTTATAAAAGTCGGCTATCGTATGTTCATGGGGTGTGGTGCAATAACACCATACGCAGTAAGGCCATATGGCGTTGTTTCCAATTAGTTTGAGAAATAATAGCATGTGGCGGTATTTCCAATGCAGATTGGAAATAGTCGTATAGACTGGAAATAAAGCCATATAAAAATGCTATCAAATGAGTAATAAAGTCATAATTTAAAATCATACGCTCTCAAAATCAAAACAGATGGTTGCGCATCCGGTCCAAACCGAATTCCTATCTTTAGCGAAGGATAGAAAGAGACGGGGATGAATGCAATTTAATTAGGTAGAAAATTAGTTAATCACAGCTGTTCATAAGTTTGACGTTTAAGCCTAAGATATCACACTTTTCATATCCACAATGCACGTGTTTTCTGTTAATTGTCAAGTATAATCATTGACCTCGATTGAACAAAAATGTTGTGCAAATGGAAAATAATTTAAATTATTATATATAGCAGCAGAAAACCAAATTTGCAAATACAAGTACTCTCGGGAATTAGATTACGGCCAACTTGTTACTAATAAATTAAAAAAAATTAAGTTATTATTTCCCGATTTTTTGTATAAACTAAAAAAATATTTTATATATATACATATATATGAGCGCGGCCGGCGCAGTTCCTTGCCGTACCCCGGCTAGGGCTCTTGAAAAAAGTCGACTTATTCGACTAGTCGATTAACCGACTAACCGGTTGTAACCGTTTGCACGGTTTTTAACCGAATATAGATATTCGGTTAACCGTCTAGCAGTGATTAACCGACTACTCGATTTGCTGCGACTAGTCGACTTTTGGCACATAATCGGTTACCATAAACCGAATATTTCATTTGAAATTTTTTCACAATCACTTTCTAGAAATTTTTCGCTCCTGATACATATTCTGCATGGTAACAATATGCAGCATACTGTATTTTCCATATTGGCATGGTTGATGATGGTCAACCATATTTTTGTCACGATATTTACCTGTTTATATTAAATCTTCTTTTATAGGTATCAGGAGCACAAAATTTCTTGTAAGTGGATATAAAAAACTTTTAAATAAATATTATGTAGGCAACATTTGGATTTTGCTTCAACCAAAATTAATTTTTTCAAAAATATAGTTACCAGAAAGAAAGTTTTAACATATGTAAATACTTTTTTGATAGATTTTTTCCACTAGATATATATAATTAAAGCAAGCAAAACAAGCCATGTGTCAGCATTTGCAAAAGGCAAGAAATATGTAACAACAAGCCTGTATGAGCGTGTGTCAATCAGTGGCAAAGTACGTTGAAAAGGAAATTTTTGAAAGACATGAGGTGTATATAATTTCGTGTTCTTGCCGTTAACTATTGGGAAAAATGCTTACCATAGTAAAAAGACTTATCACCATAAAAAATTGCTACCCATTCACATACTCTCTATGTATGAGATTTGAGCCTTTTAAGAATATACTTTTATTTTACCAAATCCTTCCATACACCCCTTTGCGAACGTGAACATATTTTCTTTTGTCTAATATCTTTGTTATTACTTCGCTTTTCGCAGCAATTTAAATGATACCTTAAATAGTAATTTAAAACAGCTTATATATGTACATGAGTGGATAGTGCGTAAGCTTGAACAGCAAACTGAGCGGTTGACTGCAGTAGTGTCAAAAGTGGAGGAGAGAATTATGCAGAAGATAAGTGAGATGGTAGCTGAAACAGCAGATCTTAAAATGACCATTGCTGCAGTAGAGAAAAGAGTTGTTGTTCTCGAAAATGCTGTTGGTGATGTTCTCTCTATGCACAGAGAACTGACGTCTGCTAAGGCAAAGATCTGCGCTCTCGAAAGCAACGCAGTTGCTGCCGATGTTATAATAAATGGCATTCCACAAGAACCTGGTGAGTGTTTGAGTGAAATTTTTGGGAGAATTTGTAAAGCAGCTGAGCACAAACATCCACCGCTCCGCGACGCTTTTCGGCTGCGAAACGTGAAAAGCAAAGGCCAAAAATATGCTAATATTTGTCCTATCGTTGTGAAGCTGTTCACAGCAAATGAGCGCAATCAACTGTTGAAATCAATAGCTCTATGCTGCAAAAACAAAAAGAAATCGTTGTCACTCTCTGATGTGGATATGCCGGGATATAACTCTATTCATGTACATGAGAGTTTACCCAAAATGCAGCGTGAAATTATGGCGAATGCATCAGAGCTTAGGCGGAAAAAACAATTAGCGGCAGCATTTTCTATTCGTGGCAAAGTCTTTGTGAGGTTAAAAAGCGGGGATGAGATGAAGCATGATATGTATAAACAAGTGTATAATTATTTAAGCTTAGTAATTAAGTCACTTATATGTTGTTTCGTTTCTCCTCTCTTCCCCTTGCTGTCTTTACACTATTTGTTTACATTCCCATTTTTATGTTCTCTGCTAATTTTCTTGCTTCTTTCATCTGCTCTTCTGTTTTCTTTTTACTCTAAACTTGTATATGCCTTTCTAAGCCGCGATCATATTTTATCTCTGTTGTGTTATATTGTTTTTGTGTTACATGAATTTTGTGGTTGCTCTTTTAAGCATTCGGTGTGATGGACTTAAACCCCTATAGGACATCGACTGGCAACATTAATGGAAGTCATAAAGCTTTAATAGAAATTTTATGCCGCCAGTCCAATGGATTTAATGTTATACATTTTAATGCAAGAAGTCTCAACAGTGAAAATTTGGACTATGTTAGGGATATTTTTGGAAACTCTAGAGTTGATGTCATTTGTGTGTCGGAAACGTGGTTTAACCCTGCTATTTCTGACTTCCATTACAGTATTCCCCACTTTAATTTAATACGGCATGACCGCTCACACAGAAGAGGCGGAGGTGTGGCAATTTATTGCAGGTCTAACCGGTCAATTAAAACCTTGGCAGTTTCAAATCCCAATGAAACGGAATTTATTATTGCAGAAATTTCTAACAACGGAACTAAAGCATTAGTATCATGTGTGTATAACCCTCATAAGTGTTGCATGTTAGATTCGGTTTTTGTTGTTTTATCTACGTATATAATTGATTATGAGCGTTATGTTATATGTGGTGATTTTAATGTAAACCTTCTTTTAAGTGACTCTTACACAGCTAAACTACCTGACCATGTATCTACTGCAGGTCTCACTGTAGTAAACAGATTCATTCCAACGAGATATGCCAACAACTCTAGTCCTTTGCCTCGAAATTTTTTAATGCACCGCTTTTACGTACAGGTGTATATGGGGGTGATACTGTATATATATATATATATAAATGTATTTTTGGCGGGAAATTGTAATTCTGGCGGGAGAAATTTGGATTTGGCGGGAGCCACCAAATTTTAGTCGGGGGATATACGTAATGTATGTACGTGTTTTTTATATTATTGAAAAACGCTGGTTCCGTCAATGGCGACGAAGGACCATTAGATACTTAAGGGGGTGTTACTCACCGGCATGTAGGTAGGGTTGCGGACGGTATAGACTTCTGAAGATGTGCCCGACAGTAATGACTCCTTGACGGCGATGGCGGTGATTCTGTGGTTGTTCTTTCCTAGTCCTTCAATAATGCTATTCACCAACTTGTTCCGTGGTTCCACAAAGGACGTCGGTTTATGTTGATCGTAAACAGGCCGGTTTCAATCGCTCGTTTGGGGAGCTTTAGATAGTTTAAAAATATTTTGAACGCTCTTTAAATTCAGCGCAAAGTTTACTTGTTTGTGATTTAGAACCAATGCAACACGTATAAAAGAGAAGCACAGCGTATTAGGACATTCAATTAATGTCACTTGTATTTCTTCCTAATTAAATATTTCCGAGTTCAGAAGTAGCAAAATAACTCCTACAAATCTGCAAGCTTTAATTGCACAGATTATGCTATATTGTGCCTGAAATGATTCCTAGAAGTAGCTTTATCAACACAGTTTCACTACGATTTCGATGGATCTTTTCACTAAATATTCTTGAGGTTTTACCAATTCACCATTAACTTTGTAATACTAGGAATTATAAATATATTTTTATTAATTAAGCGACACAAAACTTCCACGAATATTCTGGACTTTATTGCCAATTCATTTATTTTCAAATTGTTTTGTCGAAAGCAAAAGATGTTGGATTTTTCCTTTTAGATGACAGCGACAATAAAAAAATCTATATGACCAAAAGGTGGTTGTTTTCTGACAGATGGCGATCATGCCAGATCGCCATCCTGCATTTGCGGCGAATTAAATTTGGTGGATTTTCGCGGTGGAGGCTGCCACACGTCCATTAGTGTTCCCAATAGGGAATTTAAAGGGTAAATACAATTCATGGATTATGCGGGTAATTCACTATAATACAATTCCATAATAAAATACAGTACAAGATACGGAATAGATATAAATTCATGGATATACGTATGTACAAAAGGGAGATGGGACGGTTGGCAGCCTACGCCGCGTAAACATAGCCTATTAGATCTTGTTATTACATCCAGTTCTGACCATGTTTTAAAATTTTACCAGATGTTTTTTATATCGGACCATGACTTGCTTTTTTGTTCACTTGATGTGTCATTTAATTGTCCTAATTGTAGTACTTTCGTGTATCGTGACTTGAAGTCGGTGAACGTCAGTGATTTGCACGCTAGTCTGTCTTACGTTAATTGGTCTGAACGTTGGTTATATGGGACTGTAGACGAAAAACTTGATTTTTTAAATACAAATTTAACCCAATTATTTAATAAGCATGTACCCCTTAGAAATATTAAAGCTTTAAATACATCTTGCCCCTGGTACAACAATGTAGTTAGGTCAGCAATAAAAACTAAAAATAGATTATATGCCAGATGGAGAAGAACTAGAACAACATATGATTGGGCACAGTATAAGATTGGCCGTAACAAAGCAAACGTAATTATAAAAAATGCAAAGAGAGTGTATTGCGATGCCAAACTTAGTCCGTCGTTACCGACAAGGGAACTCTGGAGCAATTTGAAAAGGCTTAATGTTCATGGTGAAGCACAGGAGGAATGTAAAATAGACCCCAATGTACTGAACAATTACTTCGCAAGTGCCACTAGAGATATGCCCATTTCCCCTCCACAGATATTTGTAGATAACCTTAGCACAAATGAGCATTTTCAATTTGAAGGAGTAACCGAGTCTGAGGTGTTAAAATCCCTCACTATGGTTAAATCGACTGCTATAGGAAATGATGGGATATCTCTTAAGTTTGTGAAGCTAGCATTGCCGATTATTATAGGAACTCTGACTCATATAATAAATCACACTTTCACAACTGCGATTTTCCCAACGGAATAGAAAAAAGCTGTCATAATACATATTCAAAAAAAGAGGAATGCCACGAGCCCAAGTGATTATAGACCGATAAGCATACTGCCAACTTTTTCGAAAGTGTGTGAATCCTTAATGGCAATACAAATTTCTGCTTTTGTAAAACGGAATAAACTACTTTCCCCATTGCAATCTGGATTTCGGCCTTAACACAGCTGTTCTACAGCTATGATAAAAATAATGGACGACATAAGGATGGAGTCCGACAAAGGACATCTTACACTCCTTTGCCTTTTAGACTTTTCGAAAGCATTTGATTTAGTGAATCATGATATTCTTTGCAAAAAGCTTAAGTATTTTTTCGGGTTTTCTGATAGTGCTCTAAACCTTATGGTTAGCTACCTTGCTGGAAGAACTCAGAAAGTGACCTGCAGCTCTACGTCCTCTTTGTCTAGTATCGTTACCTCTGGTGTACCGCAAGGATCTGTTCTTGGTCCCCTTTTATTTAGTCTCTTTGTCAATGATGTATTCTCCGTATGTCAGCATGTACAGGTTCATGCCTATGCTGACGATATACAACTGTATTTGTCCAGTCGTGTCGGTCTTGTTGAAGATATGTGCTATAAAATTAATTGTGATCTGTCATCTATTTCACAATGGGCTACTGTTAATTGTCTTTGTTTGAATGCTGTTAAGTCATATGTGTTGCCTATAGGTAGCAGTGTAGTGCATGTAGAAGATATCCCAAAGTTGTATATTGGTAACGCTGATTTAGTAATTACTGGAAAGGTTAAAAATTTGGGATTTGTTGTAAACTCTACGATGACTTGCTCAGACCATATAAACAAAGTTGTAAGCAAAGTGTATATTGCTCTACGTAGATTACGAATGTCCGCTTCATTTACGCCTCTTGAGACGAGAAAGAAATTGGCACTTCAACTAATTCTACCCCACATCACCTATTCTGAGCTTGTATATAACAAGCTAGATTCTGCTTCGTCGCGCAAAATTGATGTTGCGTTTAACAATGTTACGCGTTACGTTTACGGACTCAAAAGATATGATCACATCACTGCATGGAAGACCCAAATTCTGGGGTGTACTATTTCCAACTATCTCGCTGCTAGAAATTGTACGTTCATGTATAAGCTTTTAGAATATAAAGCTCCGGAATACCTTTACGTTAAATTAATGCTAACAAGATCCAGAAGGCATCAAACTCTGATAATCCCTAAATATAAATACCTGTCCTCTTCACGGCTTTTCTTCGTTAATGCTGCTAGGCTCTGGAATTCAATTCCAGAAGATGTCAAAGCTGTTATGGGTAGATGTAACTACAGAAGCATAATTCACAATTATTTTATTTCTACAGTGTGAAAGTGATTTCGATCTGACTTGATCTATGCATATTTCATTCCTCTATTTTTCCTTTTACTAAATTTTTCAAATTCTAACTTTAAAATTACAAACATAATATTAATATTAAATCAGTTTTTAATTTAAAATAATACGTTTATGTTGTAAATTACTTGAGAATTGTAATAGACCTAAGATTTAAAATTTGTTTTTTTTTATTTGAATTTCCAATTTCGTATTGTACTTTAAAAGACTCAGTCTTACATGTACACCCATACATTCTAAATAAAAAAAATAAATAAATAAATATGTACATACATATGTATTTCACAAGCTATTCGTACTTTTTTGTTTGAAATGGACTCAATTGACAGCAGTGCGTGCATGTTTTGAAGAATTCATAATAAGTAATTTGCCCTTGCGAATATTTCAGAACTCAGCACTCGTTCATGTTCATAAAAGGTGTGTGGGGTACTTATTGCGTTAAAACGTTTTTACAGAGCAATGCATCGGGTACGTTTTGGTACCAAACCCGAACATCTCGCGAACGATTTGTTATGACCACATGTGACCTTCCTGGTCATCCCGCCCTCCCACCCCCTAGAGCCATGAGGAGTGCGGGGTCTCCAGAGCCTTAGCTGTTTATGAAACAGGATTCGCCACGGACAGGTGAGGTTGACAATTGGGCTTGGAGAAGGTATATATTGCGCTGGCAACCTGAAAGGGCTGCGCTACACAACCCCTTGAATCTGGTATTTTAGTCGCCCCTTACGACAAGCATACCTACCGCGGGAATATTCCGACCCCCTTACCCGCCTAGTCTCTGTTATCGGAATATTATGAAACCGAAAATCGTTATCAGTTCATAACAATGCGCAAGTGAGAATAAAATGAAAATGTGAACTAAATTTTATGTTAGAAATTATTAATATTGTTTAGAAATTTTTGCACATTGACATGGATTTATTTTTTTTTGTCATTTTGTTTAAACAAATATTTAGCAAATACGTGTAATTTTGCGTGTTAACAAGATGATAACACCTGGTAGCGTTATTATCCGCAATCCGAATACGAGAAGTTGCTGGTCATTTGCGTAACCGATTAAAAGAATGTTGCTATCAGATTATATTAGTGGTGTTATACTCTAGTAACCTTCGGAATAAGGCCCTAAATGCAGCTTAATCATAAATTGTTTTCTCCCAGAAATTTGTACACCTCATTTTTGCAATGAGTAAAATGTTATTTATTGGCAAATTGCAAATATATGTTAAAGTATTATTCGTAGATAAGGAATTATTTGTCAATAAGTTTTTAGAAGATATATTATTTTTTATGGTGGCGTTGTTCGCTTAACACACCAAAATCCTGGGTTCAACGCCTGAATTGTTATAAAATGTCGATCCCGAAATACTACAATTCATTTTTTACTATGTGTAATATGGCAACATGAAAATTCTATACCTTTAATAATACAAGCATGGCGTAGTCAGCCAAATAATATTGTACCTAATTTAGTGAAATTCCTCCTATTAGCAACCTTCTCCTAACGTTCGTATCGCTAAACTGTTGAATAAAACACTCCAATATTCCGTATTGCACAATTGTCTTTATTAGACTACTTTGAGAGTAGTTAACAATTATACTGCACTTCGCAACTGATAGCGTGTTTAAAACAAACTGATTGATTCTTACACAGCTTTCGCTCCTTTTGTACCCTCTGCTGTCTCCTTCGCATACTTATAGGCGTTTCTTCTTCTAGAATTTACTACTTAGTTACCAGATATACGCGTCGCGTGTGTATCTGTAGTTTATAGCCTTTCGCATCGCCATATGCGCGTGTATATGTGAGTACTGATGATTGCATACTTTTGTGAGTATCTCAGATATATGCATGTGAATTTGTTTGTGTACATACAGGTGACTGCTTAGCATCGGCTTAGAGTTGATAGTATCCCTTAGTCATGCTAATATTCGTCACAATATTAATTGCGGTATCATACAATATCAGCTTAGGTAGAGATAAAAAAATTTTAGTTCTCGATATCGGTAATGAAAAAAAATACACCAAGCCGCATGTCTTAGATGATGTGACATGAGTCCAAGGAAATAGTATTTTTTATATTTTATTTAAATACTGGCCTAGAAAGCACTAGCCAACAAAGTACTGTGCTTCGACTTTTGTCAGAACTGGAATACTTTCATTGATAATTTCATTTAAAAAATAAAATTGTGCTTGTAAAAAAGAAAATTTCGACATGAGCGGTCGAAAACGAAGTTGGGTGTGGCAGTTTTTCGAAAAGTCGGTGGACGGAAAAAAAGTGAATTGCGCTATTTGCAATGGGAATTATGTTTTAATTCATCCACATCTGCGCTAAATAACCACCTTAAGATGGTACATCACAAAAATCGCGAGATCGAAAAGTAAGTATTACCACAAGTTTTATTTATAATTTAGAAATAAAATAAACGTATACTCTTAGTTCAACTATAACACAGCCAAATGAAGTAATTTTGGAAAATAACGGTCTGTTACTGAAAAGGCGGAACATTGTAACATCGATGTGCAACAGCGAACGTCAGGAAACGATAGCACGAGCAACGGCACGTTTGATCGCTACAAATATGTTGCCAATATCCCTGGCATCATCAGAAGGTTTCAGGGATTTCATGAAGGTGTTAGAACCGGGATTCAAAGTACCTTGCGAAAGCAGTATTCATTCACGTTTGCGACTTCTTTATAAAGCAGTACGTGACGATATATCGAGGGACTTGGAAGAAACAGCAAGCATTTCTATTTCCATTGACGAATGGTCTTCACGTACCCAAGATTTTTATATTTCGGTTGAGGCGCAGTACTTCAATTTAAACAATGACTTATGCACTGTTACACTTTGTAACCAACAGTTGCAAGGTACGCATATTTAATATTCTTTGGATATAAATTATAATTTGAATACACTATATTTATCTTATAAAATTTTTATTGGCAACTTATGAAGCTTTCAAACCATAAAATTGAAACAACAGGCCATAAGGCGGATTAACAAACTAATTTTGGTCGTTTCAAAGCGAAGAAAGCGCCAAGGTGTTTCTATGTTATCTTAAACGTTTATGTTAATCCACCTTAGTAACAGTGGAATGCTTTGTCGCTTTCTTCGCTTTGATACCAAAGGGTTTATGTAAATCCTTTTTTCAGCATTGAATCGAGGAAGTGCTATATTTTTCGATATTTATCCTTTAATGTATTCCTAATATTTATATGATACTATAAAGCTAGGTATATAATGTTCGGCTTCGCACGAACTTAGCCATCCTTACTTGTTTAATCTGAGTTTCTATTCAGGAAGGCCAAATGCTGAAAATATTGCTGCAGCTGTCGAGACCTGCTTAGAGGACTGGAATATATCTGGAAAAATACAAGCGATAACTCATGATAGTGCAAGCGTGATGAATGCGACTGCGAAAAAACTTTTAAATATACCAGACAGTGTTAAGTGTAGTGCTCATATTTTGCAGCTTGTCGTCAAAGATGCACTTGGATCTGTTTCGGATTATACCAACTTATGCACAAAAGGAAAAAATATAGCATCATTCTTCCATCGATCAAATGTAGCCAAGACTGCGCTTTCAACACGCCAAGTACAACTTGGCATTAAGGAAAATTGCTTAGTTCAGTCATGTGAAATTCGTTGGAATTCTAAGCTTCATATGTGTGAAAGTTTACTTTTGAACCGAAATGCTATATGTTTAGTTTTAACGGACAGAACCATCACAAAACCGTGCGACGCGCTTAAGTTAGAGTTAAGCGAAACCGAATGGAGTGGAATGGCAACACTAGTGAAGCTCTTACTGCCTTTCGAAAAGGCCACAACTGTATTGTGCAGTGCAAAGTCGGTAACATTGCCTTTGGTCCGTCCATTAATAAATCGCCTAATTGTAAATCGTATGTGTCCTGCACTTAATGAACAGACAAACGAAAATGTATTTAAAGAAAGTGCTAAGAAATCTCTTTTGAAGCGATTTGATATGGACAATGGTAGCAGTAACATTTCAGTTGCAATTGTATCCGTTTTTTTAGATCCAAGATACAAAAGTTTTCAATATGAAAACACAGAAACAAAAATGAAAGTCCATGATTTTGTTAGAAGTAATTTAAAAGATGGAACTTCTGTGGATGACGCGGTGGCCACAGAAAAAAGTAGGGATCTTGACTTCCTATTTGAGTCCGAAATAAACCGAATAGACCTTAAATCGCAAATGGATTTATACATTGCAGAACCACAAGTTGGTCACAATATCGATCCCATATTGTGGTGGAAATCCCATAGCGAAATTTATCCCGATATTTTCAACACCTGTGTATACCAGCCACTTCGGCTGACTCCGAGCGAACGTTTTCCATTGCTGGGAACATTGTCTTACAACGTAGAAGTTGTTTGTTACCAAGAAATATAAATCTTCTTACTTTCTAGTATCAAAACAGAGGTTATATGAAGGGGAATGAACTTATATAAATGTATATATCGTTTTTAAATATAGCATTAGGGACTATATGTTTTGGCATGATTCGTATTTTATGGAAATAAAAATCTTAGATATGCACGTATTATTTTATGTGTTTTATTAATTGAATTAGATTTTATATATAAGGAAATTTATGCATAGATTAATAAAATTTAAATGAGTCGCAAGTTTTTAAGATATATCTATCGTCGCACTATTCAGAAAGGGCCACCAGCTGACACAATCCCCCCCCCCCCCCCCCCTTCATAAAACGCCCCTACATATATATGCACATACAAACCAATATTTGTCAGACATTTGAACTTTGATTTCATATTTTTATATACAGAATTACCTACATTTTATTTCTGTGCTCCTAATACATTTTCCTGAATACAAAGCTTTTTTTCATGTCATTTGAATTCTACAGCATTGTGTGAAAAAACAATATATGCTTTGACCCTATGTACGTTCAACTTGCTTCTGTTTTTGTATGTTGATTACTTTACTGCGGTTTAGTTTTATATCTCCTTGCTCCTGCTGTCGCGAAGCAATCCTTAGGGTCTAGAGTAAGAAAAACTGCGTTTCTAATTATATGTGAGCTCGTTTACAATATTCCTAGCTCTTCAAATTATAATTGAAACGTGTATGACGATAATACAGGGAGAGGAATGCTGCTTTGACCGAAAATGAAATTAAGAAGGTAGGATATACATACATGCATATGTATATTTTGTCTATTCCCTAAACTGGAATATAATCATGTGCTAGAAGAATATCTAGCCCTGGAACATATGAAACCGACTTCTCCTGAAGAAATCCATAAAAACGAAAAGTATTTTTCGTATTATCTTCCTCACCATTCGGTAGTGAAACCGGACAGTGCATCCACCAAAGTCAGAGTGGTTTTTAACGCCTCCAAGCCGACGTCTTCAGGCACGTCATTGAACGATATCCTCCACATAGGCTCTGTTTTGCAAACCGATCTTATGTTCATCATTCTCAACTGGCGTCTTTATAGATATGTATTCAATGGCGACATTCAAAAAATGTACCGTCAGATCGTCCTACATGAGGACGACCAGCACTATCAGAGAGTTATTTTTCGTCGACGCCACGACACAAAACCTACCGATTTCGCCTTAAAAACCGTAACATTTGGAGTGAACTGTGCGCCATACCTGGCTATCCGAACATTACACCAGTTGGCCAAGGACTTGAGGGAACCCTACCCTATAGCTGAGCGAATTCTCACCAAAGAAACTTACGTTGACGACATCTTGTCTGGAGGACATGACCTTCGCTCCTGCATGCAAGCCCAATTCCAAACCATTCGTTGTTTAAACTCCGCAGGATTCCCCCTCAAGAAAATCACAGCCAACCATCCAGAGCTTCTTGTCCATATTGCAACAGAAGACTTGCTTGACTCCGACTTCTTGAAATTTGATTGCTCAAGTTCAACGAAAACCCTCGGCATTAGATGGAATGCATTAAACGATTCCTTTTCGTATACCATAGAACCCACTCAAGTACCTTCTCAGGCAACTAAAAGGCAAATCTTATCTTTGGTTTCGAAACTTTTCGATCCCGCAGGGTGGCTCGCGCCTATTCTGATTCAGGCAAAGATATTGCTACAGCAGATATGGTTAGAAGGTACTGAATGGGACGAATGTGTCCAACCACCCTCCCTCCAAAAGTGGATTCAATTCGTATCCGACCTACCGGTTATCGGAAAACTTCGAATACCCAGATGGACTGAGTTTTCTCCAAACCAAAACATCCAAATTCACGGCTTTTGCGATGCTTCCGAGAAAGCATATTGCACAACTGTGTATATACGTTGTCAATCGGATGAAAAAGTCTCATGTCATCTTCTCTTTTCTAAAACAAAAGTAGAACTTTTGCAAACAGTGAGCCTGCCGCGCTTAGAACTGTGCGGTGCAGTCCTATTATCCAAATGCATAAAAAATCTAATCAATCAACTACCTTTAAGAGATATTGAAATCTTCTTATGGTCGGATTCATCAATCGTCCTTGCGTGGCTCGAAAAGCCACCATGCAATTGGAAAATATATGTAGCGAATCGTACATCTCAGATTATCAACAACGTAGGTAACATTAAATGGCGCCACGTATCCACTAACCATAACCCAGCAGACCTCGGCACCCGAGGATGTAGACCACAGGATTTAATTTACCAATCACTATGGTGGATCGGACCAGACTGGCTCTAAAACCACCGGGCCATTGAACGTTGTTTCTCACGAAGAACGAAAGGTTGAGGCGTTTCACATTTCGGAGAATGAACCCGACATCCTAGACCGATTCTCATCTTGGCCGAGGGTATTACGAGTGATAACCTACATTTTTCGTTTCCTCCATCGAATCAAGCCCATACAGTCTACTCAGTCGATCAGTTACGAGTCTTTAGTTATCACTCAGGCTGAAATTAACTGGGTAAAAACACGTCTCATAAAACTTGCGCAGACCAGATACTATCCCGTGGAATATGCCCATCTTTCCAATGGACAAACTATCTCAAAAAGGAGTTCACTTCTGCCCCTGAATCCCCTTCTCGACGCAATTGGCCTTCTCCGGGTAGATGGCCGACTAATCAACTCTGATATCCCGTATAAAGAAAAATATCCAGTCATCGTCCCTGAATCCTCACGTTTCTGCTACTTATTTCTCCAATATCTACATAATTTATTAATGCATGCTGAACACCAACTCATGGTGAGAACTGCTAGACAGGAATATTTCATTCCGCGATTGAAATCAAAAATTAAGTTTTGCATACGTAATTGCAAAACATGTACCATCTTCAAAAAAGCCTCGAGATCACAAATCATGGCTGCCTTACCACCAGAACGTTCTAACTATTCCTTACCATTCACCTATACCGGACTGGAATTTGCAGGTCCCTTTGACCTTAAATTGTCAAGTATGCGTAAAGCACCAATAATTAAAGGCTACATCTGCGTCTTTGTGTGTTTCTGCACCAAAGCAATACACTTAGAACCCTGCTCGGACCTTTCAACCAAAACCTTTCAAGCCGCCTTTTCACGATTCGTCGGAAGACGCGGTGTTCCCTCACAACTCTTCTCCGACAATGGGAAAAACTTTGTCGGCGCCAATAGGGCAGACGAGACTTCAAACAATTCCTGAAAGAAGCTTCCGATGATATCAAGGAAAAATACTCTCTTCAATCTCTCGAATGGCACTTTTTACCACCCAATTCCCCCCCCCCCCCCCCCCCCCCCCACATGGGTGGCCTCTGGGAAGCCGTGGTTAAGAGCTTCAAATTGCATTTTAAACGCATTGCTAGCGGTCACCACTTTACATTCGAGGAGCTGGCCACATTGCTTGCGCGCATTGAAGCCATACTCAACTCCCGACCACTCTCTTCTATGTCCGACAATCCACAGGAATTACTCGCGTTCCAGGACATTTCCTACGCGGTGCGCCATTGCTGGCTGCGCCGGAGCCCAACTCGATAATCTATCTCTCCATAACAAATGGGAAAAGCTTAAAAGGTTACATCGCCAATTTAGTCAAAGGTGGAAAGATGAATACCTCAAAGAGCTTCATAAAAGGTATAAATGGAAGACCGCTCAAAAGGACCTTTCTGAAGGAGATTTCGTCGTTCTTAAAAATGAATTTCTACCCCCAAACGAATGGCGCCTAGGCCGAGTAGAAAAGGTGTACCATGGAGTTGACAATCGTATACGTGTCGCCGACATTAGAACTCAACTGGGAATTTTCACCCGACCAATAGTCAAACTATGTCTTCTTCCCATCCAAGCTGAGGTGCCCAGCCCTTAACCCGAATTCAGACACACTTTCACTGTCCAATTACCACCGCCAAACTTGTTTAATACTTTTACTAAATCGCATCTCTCTTACAGAAGCCGTGACACCCATCGATCGTCATCTTCGGACGTCTCCGTAGGCAATCGGTCCCGTGTACCCCGTGACCCCAACGTGCACCAGTGCTTGGTATGCTTCCGCTACCACGCCCTGCGTTTTTGCCGGGAGTTCAATTTGATGGATGTAGAGGAGCCTCGCGTCAAGGTAAGCTTCCTCGAATACTGCCCTAAATGCCTCGCCCGAACACACAACCATGTCCGAGACTGTCGATCCGAACAGAAGTGTAAGATATGTTGTCAGTGGCACCACACCCTACTGCATCGTCCATCCACGGACGAGGTGGAGGTGGAACACACAACCACCGAAACGGCACGTCAACGACCAACGATCAACAACCCCAGCGGCCCGACCAACCTCACAGCCCACCGCCGCCACCTCTCGATCGGCTTCAAGACCCGCCACTTCACCTGCTCGACGTAGACCTCAGCCGTTGGATGCTCGCTGGTGCCTCGAGCTCGACAATGCCATCGCTGCCTTACAACGCCTCCGCAGAGCAGTTGCACCTGTGCAACGGGGGCGCCATGTTTAAGTGACTTGCGTTCACTTAAATAGGCAACGGTTCCGTGACTTGCGTTCACCTAACCACCCATCCGTGACTTGCGTTCACTTCACTAGTTATGACTTGCGTTCATACAACCCTGATGGTAGAGTAGACTGGAGTTGCCATCCAGTGCTTCCAGTCAACATGTTGGAATTGCTTTCCATCACTAACCCATGTTATAAATACCAGTGCAATGCATTAACTTGTTCTCTTGTTTCGTGGAACACCGAATATCTACCAGCCACCAACATCATCTACCTTTTGGGAAAAATTTGCATCGGATCATCAACTCCGAAGCGAGTACAACCATCATCACCTACGCCACCTCCAAATCCATGAGAAAAGCAAAGGAAGTATCATCCCAAAAATCGTAAGTTATATCTTTCTATATAAAAGCAACCGAGATAGCACTTGCGCTGCGCTATTCCCCTAAACTAACCTAACCCTTGCGCGGTCATCCCCACCCTTGTGTGAGCTTGGTTCTCGAACCACACCTAGCCCTTGCGCGGCCGCAAGACGAATCAAAATCCCGAATAATACCCTTCAAATTCACCATTCAAATTCATTTCCTACAAATGTTCGTTCCGTTGTGGACTTAGTTATCTTTCCATTTTATATATTTGCGGTGTGAAGTATATGCATTTAAATTCCATTTGTTAGCTTTAAGAGTTTAAATTTAATAAATGAATTAATATTGAAATACGCATTTGCGTCAATGCGTTAAACATATTTGGTCGACTACCTCTTTCGAGGATACCCCGGGTTTGCCGCCCTTGACGACCGCCGACCAGGTGTGAAGCGACTTTGGCACAGTAGGTAGAGGTGCGATGGCAACCGGAACCGTCATGCCCGGGGCGGCATCGCCGAACGATCCGCGGTGGCAGATCCACCGCCGCGTGGGGATGCACCCCCAGCATGACGCCCCGTAGTGGCATCGCCTCAATTTGTCCGCGAAGTCGAGCATTCTCGGCTACAGCCGTCATTAGGAGGGCCTCATACTTTGAGGAAACCTACATCAGCCTCTCAGCAGACTTGAGGGCTACACCACTGTCGCCAAAGACCACTTTGCTAAAGCTAGCGGTGATCTTCTTGAGGGCAACAACCCAGGAGCCTTAGAAGCACCAGCGCTCTTGCCAGCTGCAAGGGATCCTCCACTCGCAGTCTTACCTCCAGCGGACTGAACGCTGGGAGGCTCGGTGCCAGCGGGGGACCACAGCTGTCAAAAGCGCTAGCGCCCTTCTGACACGAGTCCTCCACGATTTTTCCCCAAATGTTTCCTCAATTTTCTCCGCCTCTAATATCTTGCCCGGCTCGTTTGCATCCTTGACCGCAGCTGTACTACCGTCGATTGCGTCCTCACCGTCAGCAGCAGTCTCTAACCTGCTATCGGCTATTTAACCGTCGGTTGAGGAGCCAGAGACAGTAGTCACCTTGGGCTCAACAGCGAAACCGGCACCCCCCGCAACATCAGTTTTGTCCCAACTGAGGAGATATGCCTCGGATGCAGGCAGACTGGGTAAGTCCGCGTCATCATCGGATTTCGGGAGAATACTCTCCTCATCCTCCGATTTCGCGGACTTACTCGGCCCGCCCTTTCCCTCCTGTTCTACCGTTTTCGAGGTGGTCGCCATCCCCGACTTACTCAGTCTTCCGCCTCTTCCACCTCTTACCGCCTTTTTCTTTCCTCCGGATGACACAGCCGTGTCCCTCCCAGTATTCACCTTAAGGAATTGCTTCGCGCTCACCTCTTTTCCTCACCCGAGGGCGACCCATCAGCAGCGGCCGTCGACGAACGACCTCCGCCGGAAGATGGCCCTGGTGGCTTCACTCCGCGGCCCGCCATTCCCGCAAAAATGCCTGACGTCAGCGGAAAACTTGGTCACACTTATACGACACGGCTGTGGAAGTAGGAGAAAACTGATGCCAAAGGGCAAATGTAGGCTGCTGTAAGTTAGAGGGCTATACCACTCAGAAGAAGTGGTCAGCTGCAGTAGCAGCCCAACTCGTCAGCTATAGTAAAAACGCGGTGACGTAGCTCGTACGCTGTTTGTCAGTAAAATACTGAAGTGGTCATTACCACCGCCCGACGGACGGAACACTGTTCCCCGTATTGGGGGCGAGTCGACCGGCACGAAAGCTACGCCGAGCTGAACGGGCAGACTATAAACGCTGCAGCTGATACTGCCACTAATTCGAGTATGGGTTTATGCCCCCACCCTATGACCCTTTTAAATTTGTTTTATATCTAAGTTGCCGTGGTCTTTAACCCATCCCGTCCATTTTTACCAGAAATATTTTCTACCATATGGAAATTTGTGTACCCAATTTTATTACGATCTTTTAATTTTTCTTCGTGTTTTGGCTCCCGAAACGTAGAAAATGTCTTAGTCGTGAAAGGGGCGGTGCCACACCCATTTTTAAAAATGTTAGTGTTTTCCAATTTAATGTTATAATTCAATTTAGAAAGTAAAATTCTATTGATACAAAGCTCTTTTTCGTTAAGATATATCTTATTATTTTCGTCTACGACCCTTTTAAAAATCTTTTATATAAAAGTGGGCGTGGTCTTTAACCGATCTCGTCCATTTTTTCAAGAAACATTTCCTGCTATAGGGAAAATCTGTATACCCAATTTTATTAAGATCCGTTAATTTTTCTTCGAGTTATGGCTCCCGAAACATAGAAAATTGCTTAGTCATAAAAAAGGCGGTGCCGCGCCCATTTTTTAAAATTTGAAGTTTTTCCTATTTATTGTTATAAATCCACTTGGGAAATGAAATACCATTAATATAAAGCTCTTTTTGGCAAAGACATAACTTATTTTATTTGTCTACGACCCTTTTAAAAATTTTTTATATAAAAGTGGGCGTAGTCCTTAACCGATTTCGTTAATTTTTTTCAAAGTATTCCTTATAGTAAAGGCAACCTCTGTGCCGAATTTTGTTACGATAAGTTTAAAGATCTTTGATTTATGATTAATAATATTTGATTTATGATTAATAATATTTGATTTTATCACAAGTAGGCGGCGCCACGCCGATTTTAAAAAGATTTTTCAAATTTTTATCAAGCATCTCAATATCAGCCCACATGTCAAATTTCAACGTTCTAGGTGTATTATTTACTAAATAATCAGGTTTTTTGTATTTTCCAAAATGTTATATATATAAAAAGTGGGTGTGGCTATCATCCGATTTCGCTCATTTTCAATACCAATATATTCGGGGTCCAGATAAGCTCGTGTGCCAAATTAGGTGAAGATATCTCAATATTTACTCAAGTTCTCGTGTTAACGGGTAGACGGACGGACGGACAGTTGGTCATGGCTCAATCAAAATCTTTTTCGACACTTGATGATTTTGATATATGGAAGTCTATATCTATCTCGATTCCTTTATACCTGTAGAACCAAAAGTTATCCAATCAAAGTTACTATACTCTAAGTGCAAAGCACGCCGAGTATAAAAATTTTGTAAGGGTTACTTTTCGTATGGCACGTCGATGTGTACTTATTAATTTGTAAGAGCTGGTTTAAATAATAATAGTTTTGACAGTTTTCGCCCGCATATTAGTAAGATCTAATATCTGATTTGTATCATTATTGTTCTCATACCACTTTATCACGGTATTGATGCATCCAACTGCTTCCGAAGAATTCATTTTCTGTTGTTGCATATCTTGCTCGATAGCTGATTCTTCGTTATCATTATCAGACTTTGCAATCTTCGTCATCTTCCGTAATTTGAACGTCGTTCCAATTTTCAATGTCTTCAATGCTGACGTCAACACCACCCACCTTTGACAATAACACAGAAAAGGGGAATACCCGCACTTGTTTTTATTGCCAAACACACTGTTAAACCAATATTTAATTTTGTAGAGCGCTACGTGGACGCTCAAGATCGGTCAACTTAGCCGAGCGTTTAACTTTCTCGAGAGCTTACATTTTCGCGAATCTACTGTATCTAATATAGGCGGTCTGAACAAAGCATAATAATATTTAATATTACGCACCGAATGTAACACGAACTATGTATCGATTTTAATATATACATATATCGTCAGCGCTAATATTTTTAATTAATTGATCAAACCCGATCTCTTGAGTAGACCACGCGGTCACGATAAGGGTTTTACTAAATAAATAGTTTGGTGATATTAAATTCGTCTTTTATTGTGGTAAACAATGCTACAAACCGGTGATCCCGACGGAGCGAAGGCATCGAGCACTGGATAGGTCGCTTTAGCAACAGTAACTAGCGCGCAAGTCGAATTCCCAATAGTTAACAAGGTATCTGTGAAGGTACCCCCATTTTGGCCAGAACAGCTGGAAATATGGTTCGCCCAGGTAGTGGCGCAATTTGGAGCTTCTGGTGTCTCCAGCGACAGTTCCCGCTTCAACACAGTTGTGGCCGCGGTGGAATCGAATGTTTTAGCGCAAATTTCGGACACCATTTTGAATCCACATGATAGCGGAAAATACGCTAACCTAAAAAAATGTATAATCGAAAGATATTGCGCAAGTGAGCAGAAAAAGGCTCAAAGGCTACCATCTGAAGTTAATTTAGGCGACAAACGACCAACATAAATGAGTTAAGCGCTTTGGCAAAAACAAAGTTACTCCAGAATTTTTAAAGTCACTTTGGCTGCAGCGACTACCACCGCAGGCACGAGCAATACTGCAAGCATCAGACGCACAACTGCCGGAGTTAGTTAAGCTGGCCGACAAAATTCTTGAGGTTGATGATTTTCAGCACATATCAGCAATCTCTACTCCAAAATCAGCTGTGAGTGAATTTGCACACATCAGCCAACGAATTGAACGGATCGAAAAGCAAGTAAGTAAATTTATTCAAAACGGCGATTATAGACAACACAAATGATCGCAATCAAGTTTTGCAAGGCACCGTAGACGATCGCTGACTTGGAAACGTGGCAACGGCGAGTACTGTTGGTATCACGAAAGGCACGGGGAAAATGCCCGAAATGTGGCAGTCCTTGCTGGCACCCAAAAAAGTTTTCAAAAATCTAAACGCATCTTCTGATCACGCGAGCAGGTTGGAAGAAAATACTCGCCTTTTAGTCACAGAAAATATTTCGAAAATCAATTTTTTAGTAGACACAGGTGCTGACTTACCGGTTCTTCCAGCGCGCTACGCAACATCTAATATATTCCATAACGCTCCGAAGCTTTTCGCAGCTAACGCTTCCTTTATACGTACATACGTACGGCGAGAAAAGAATTAAAATTTCTTTTGGTATACGGCACGAATTCCCCTCGATGTTCTTGCTGGCCAACGTCAACTCACCTATACTCGGATCCGATTTTTTTAAACATTTTGACCTTCTGGTTGACATTAGAAAGGGAGTGTTGCTGGATAGAAGAACCCTGCTTCAATCTAAAGGCATTACGACTCAAGCATATATTGAACAAATTTTCACTTACAATGTGCACGATAATTTCAGTAAACTACTACAGGAATACAAAGACCTGCTAACCACAAATACAAATAAAGGATCAACTGACTGTAGTCACGCATCATATTACGACAACCTCCCGTTTTCACACGCCTCCGAAGGCTGTCAGGGGAGAAGTTGCAAGCAGCAAAGAGGGTTCGACTACCTCATAGAGAAAGGCATTTGCAGGCTGTCCAAAAGTAACTAGGCCAGCCCACTGCCTCTTGTAAAAAACTCGAATGGCGAGTGGAAGCGCTGTGGTGACTACCGCGCTTTAAACGCGATAACGGTGCCAGATAGGTACCCGATACCCTATATGCATGATGTGACTAGCATTTTGCACGGTAAAGCAATTTTCTCCGCCATCGATCTTCAAGGAGCGTACCACCAAGCTCCAATAGAACCGAATGACATAGCCAAAACAGCTATTTCAACGCCATTCGGTCTTTTTGAGTTCGCATTTATGACATTTGGCTTAAGAAACACTGCTCAAACCTTTCAGCGCCACATCCATAGCGTGCATCGAATTTTACTTTTTCGTACATCGGCGATATTCTGGTAGCTTCCAGCTCAGACGAGGAGCATGAAATGCACTTGCGAGCCATCTTCGAACGCCTTCGTAAAAACAACTTAACGATTAATTGGGCTAAATTCCAGTTTGGCAGAAAGAAGTTGACTTTCTTGGGACATGCAATGAGTGCACTAGGTATTAAGCCACCTCCCGAAAAAGTGGAAATTATAGACAAATTCCAGCTATCAGCTATAGCGAAAGACCTAAAAAAGTTCTTAGGCATGGTCAACTTTTATAGAGCGTTTATTCCTAAGGCGACAAAAAATTAACAAACTTTGCAGTAATTAATACAGGGTAATCAGAAAAATTACAAAACGTCTATAAATTGGTCCACCGAATCAACAGCTGCTTTCAACGCTTGTAAAGAAGAGATAGCCAACGCTACCTTATTGAATTATATATATGGCACCAGCTGCGCAGATGACGCTGAGCATCGACGCCTCCGCCGAAGCTGTAGGTGCCGTATTACATCAAATCATCGACGGGCCATTGGGTTTTTATTCGAAAATCCTCACAACAGCACAAGTAAAGTATAGCGCCTACGATAGAGAGCTCACCGCCATATATCAGGGAGTACAACATTTAAAATACATTTTGGAAGGCAGAGAGTTTGTGATATATATTCACCACAAACCCTTAATATTCGCTTTTCAGCAGAAGAGCGAGAAAGCTTCGCCAAAGAGAGCACGACAGCTGGATGTCATCAGTCAATTTTCAACTGATATACAACATGTGCACAGCCACGATAAAAACAGTGCTGACATGGTGTCACGCATCAACGAAATACAAACAAACATCATCGATTTCGAACAGCTAGCCACAGAACAAGAGAACAAAGAGAATAAAATTACATAATATTTCACACCCCGATATCAGAGCAACGCGTAAGTTAATTGCAGAGCGCTACGTATGGCCTGGCATGCACACAGATGTTGCAAATTTCGTTCGTGGATGTATGGCATTGCAAAAAGCGAAAACACAGAGACACGCAAAAGCACCGCTGGGTAATTACGCCAAGTGTGACGGGCGGTTTCAACATATCAATATAGATATTGTGGGGCCATTACCGACATCCAATGGTTTCCGCTATTGCTTGACGTGCATAGACCGATTTTAACGATGGCCTGCGGTCATACCACTCACCGTCATAACGACAGAAAGCGTAGCGAACGGTATTATTGGTGGATGGATAGCATTGTATGGTGTGCCACAGAAAATCACCACAAATTTAGGGCGCCAATTTGAGCCCGGTGTGTTTCGAGAGTTGACACGTTTATTGGGCATTCAAGCTTTACGTACAACGCCCTTTCATTCACAGGCCAACGGTATAAGCGAGCGTTGGAACCGTACTTTAAAAGCTGCTACTAAGTGTTGTGATAAGAAGAATTGGAGCTTCGTTTTGCCGCTCATTCTCCTCGGGATGAGAACTACAGCTACGTGCAACTAGCATTACATGATTGCAAATTTGTATTCATCCGCGTTGATAGAGTACGATATCCGCTAGAACCCGCATATGAGGGCCCGTACGAAGTCATTGCCAAAAACGACAAATATTTCACGGTGAAAATTCAACAACGTAGTTCAAAAATCTCCATCGATCGGATAAAGGCTGCATACTTTTCCGATGATTCTTCAACCAGCCGAAGCAGATCAAAAACTTCCACGAGCAATAACGAAACGCAAAAGGAGTATAACGGGAAGGAACAAACAGCGCGAACTACGTCCTCCGGCCGACGAGTAAGGCTGCCGTTCGTTATCGTTAACTTCGTTACTAGCAGGGGAGTATTGTGGCGAACATCGTACACTTTCATGTATGTAATATTGACGGTCTGAACAAAGCATAATAATATTTAGTATTACGCAGCGAATGTAACACGAACAATGTATCGATTTTAAGATATACATATATCGTCAGCGCTAATATTTGTAATTAATTAATCCAACCCTATCTCTTGAGTAGACCACACGGTCACGATAAAGTTTTTATTAAATAAATAGTTTAGTGATACTAAACTCGTATTTTATTGTGGTAAACAATGCTACAGTGTTATAAGACTTTTTGAAAAAGCATTTAAATAGACCACTGCACTGGTTTATATGTTTGCTTCATTTCAATGAATTACCATTTGGTCATTTATTCAGAACATTCGAAAAAACAGTAACGAGTGGACCAAGAGCAGAAGGTGAAAAATATACAAAAACATTCAAGACTGTGAAACATTTCAGGTATGCATTTGCTAAAATTATTTTATACTATTTTTTCAATCAAATTAAAATAGGAATATTGTACTAATTTTAAGTGATCTAAAAAATTTATTTTTCAGGTTGTAAGTGGTTTTGAAACAATAGCATTGGAAAGTATGCCTTGTATGATCAGTGATAAACAAGAACGAGAATTACCTACAGATGTTAAATATTTATATCAAATGGCCAAAGCAATTTCAAATGGTTCTGTTTCAGTTGATTAGCTAACATAAAACCAGGACCAGTTGTACAATCTCGATGGCTAACCAAAGTAATCAGGGTATTACGTCTATATACAACAAATAATACTCCATCGGAAAATTTGAAAACTCAAGCAGTTTATATTATTAGAATTTATGCGCCAATGTATTTCAATGTAAAATATTATAATTCTGTTTTATACGGCAGTACAATTTTATCAAAGTTTATTCAGTGGACACGGTACATACCACGTAATTAACTTAGGGCCATTTTCTCATCCACCCAATAAAGCTCAATTGACATACCGGGCAGATAAACTATTCCTCACTTTAAAGTGAACTTCACCGATTTTCATTTTCTCCTCTGCCCTGTAAATTAAATCTTGCATTTGATGAAGATGCGGCAACGTCACATGAAAAATCTACTACTTTCGCATTTTTTTTCTAGAATGGCAATTTGTGTGACAGCTGTTTATGTCAAATAAATTATTTTATTTGTGAATTATATTGTGGGCAATCAGAAAGTAGAAGATACAGTTTTTAATTTATATATAAATATAAAGAGGATGAATTAAGAGTCCAAACGAAAAAGAGGAAAGAATTTTTCAAATAATGAAGAGTTGCTGTTAGTGGAGCTGGTAGAAAACCAGCGCCATATGTTAGAAAATAAAAGGTCAGACGCTGTAGCATGGAAGCAAAAGGAGAATGCCTTGAAAATGTTGTCTGAGGAGTTTTGCGCCAAGTCAGGACTATTCCGAGAATGGAAATATTTAAGTGGTAAATACGATTCCCTTAAACGGAAGTCCCGATGTGAGTTGGCGATCGAAAGAGGTTTATCGTACGGGCGGAGGGCAGACAGCAAAAACGAGCATCAGCGCAACCACGGACGAGTTGCAGCGCTAATGGGAGATTTTCCTTCTCGAATGTAAAAGAGTTTTGATGCGGATGTTTGTAAGTATATATTGAAATAAGCAGGTAAACCCAATTTAGGGCAAGACAATGACCGCCACGACTCCTAGTATAATAGTTAAGACTGAACCCGGCACATGTTATTCTGCCCGATAATTTTTTTAACCAAAGAAAAATTATATAGTTCTTTCCAGGGAATATATACATTTGGCATATGGCAGGCTTAGTTATAAATCTCCTCGTTGCTCTCCCATACCCCTCTAATTATACCTCTTCATATTCTTAACCTTATCACTCCTCCTGTTTCAGGTCCTCATACACATTTTAGCCTATAATCATGTCGGCCAGATAGAGAGCTTGGTAACATTTTCCAAGACAGCGCACTACCTAGTTTTTATTAAAAAGAAAACGAGAAATTCTGCTTTTTTCAAAATATATTTGAAAAAAATTCCAATTTTTCATGTGTTATATTTTTCACGATTTTGTTGTACTAAGATATACTATGTATTCGCCCCAGTTTGGGTCGGTTCGGGAAATTTTGTGGATGTCTTATGATAATTTTCAAAAAACATTACCTAGTGCACCTTTTTGTGAAACGTTTCCGAATTTCCTATCTGGCAGACATGATCATAGGTTAAAATGAGTATGAGAAACTGGAACAGGACGAGTGATAGGGTTAAGGATATGTGTTGCTAGAAAAGGGAGGGAGTAGGAGAGCGACGAGGAGTTATTAACCTAAAGCTGTCAAATGCCAAATGTATCTTGTCCC
This sequence comes from Eurosta solidaginis, assembly GCF_040869045.1. NCBI lineage: Eukaryota > Metazoa > Arthropoda > Insecta > Diptera > Tephritidae > Eurosta > Eurosta solidaginis. The sequence continues at coordinate 187,378,029 of NC_090319.1, read as the reverse complement.
TGAAAAAAATTTTAAAACTTTACTATAATTAAGAAAATGATCGGGCAGGACTGCATTTGTCGGATGTAGTCGCCCGAAATCAGGTTTACCTGCTTATTTTAAAATGATAAATTATTTTGTTTTAACCTACCCGCTCCCTGTCCTTTTCTTTCTTCGCCCCCTTTTCCCCATTCTACTCATCCGTATGTTGTTGTTGTAGCGGTAATTCGACCCGTTCAAGCGAAACCACTAACACCCATAAGTTGCCATCGAGATCAACTAACGGCATCCCAAGGAAAACAGCTGTTTCGACAGGGTTGGACCATAGAGAGTATTCCGTTCCGTTTTTTCTACAAATCATAAGTCGTGTAATTGGCTTTCTAAGAAGAAATTAATAAAACGGTTTCTAAAGTATTTTTTCCTTTCTTTTCGAATATAAATATAAAAAATTTTTTTTGAAAAATTTTAGTAAAAATTTTATAAAATTTTTTTTTTTAAATTTTTTTTTAATTTTTTTCAAAGAGGGGCATTTTTCATATTTTTATTTTTAAATAAAAGCTTGATATTTTTCCTCTAAAATTATGCCTATTTTATTTTGGCACGCGAAAATTTCTTTAATACAATAATTTTTAAAATGTCTTTAAAATTAGTTCTTGAAGATTTTTCTATATCTTTATCCTCAAGAACGGATTTTAAAGACATTTTAAAAATTATTGTATTAAAGAATTTTTCGCGTGCCAAAATAAAATAGGTATCATTTTAAAGGAAACATTTTATTTAAAAATAAAAAGAAAAATATGAAAAATGCCCCTCTGAAAAAAATTAAAAAAAAAAATTTTAATATAATTTTTACTAAAATTTGTCTAAAAAATTTGTTTATATTTATATTCGAAAAGAATGGAAAAAATACTTTGGAAACCGTTGTATTCATTTCTTCTTAGAAAGCCAATTACACGACTTATGATTTATAGAAAAAAGGGTTCCACAAAAGAAATTGAGAATTCAGACGTTTATATCTCCGTAACCATCCAAAATTCGGAGCGAACCAGGCATGCTTAACCAACGAACCGATATCATATCGTTACGATAATTAACGTTAATAAACGAAACAAAGTCATTTCGTTTCGTTTATTAACGTTAAGAACGTCAAATTAACGGTAAAGTATATCATCCGTTCCACTTAAATTAAATTAACGTTAATTTGACGTTCTTAACGTTAATAAACGAAACGAAATGACTTTTTTTTCGTTTATTAACGTTGATTATCGTAACGAAATGATATCGGTTCGTTGGTTAAGCATGCCTGGAGTGAACTTAAGTGAAATTAACACTACTATATAGCACAGCAATTTCACCAAATTTGATTTAAATCGAAGCGAATAATCTTTTTAAGTGGAAAGGTTGATATACTTTGCCCCAAATATGTTATGTACATGTACACAGACGCACACGGTCAAACGTGTTTCGTACGTCCGTAGTTACGGCACACTTCGGTGGGTAACTGCCGCTTTAACAGCGCACTGATGTCGGGTTGGTACCCGCTGTGTGTTTGTATCTGACCCCGTTTAAGCCACTCCTCCCCCGTCTCTTCTCCTTTTCCTTTCCTTCTCCATCTCCTTTTCCTTCTTCTATTTCTCCTTCTCCCCATAACATGTTATTTGAAATAATCAAACCAAACAATTTACGTATATAACTCTAAATAAAAAATTTGTTTATTTACACACACGTGGGTCGGGCAAGAACACCGAGCTGTAATCCTAATCAAACCACGACATCTGAATGCGACAATTTAAGATTAGTAAACACGGATCAACAACAAAAGCAGGTAAAATCGATTGCCATTAAAGTTAAAGTTTAGCAATAACATTTTATTTTATTTATAGAAATACTAGACATCGGAAAAAGGAAAAGAGCAGGAGGGTTTCTCCTCCTGTACTCCAAGCAGCCTTCAGAAACCAAAGTCCAAAAAACTTATGGTGGACAGACCAAATAACAAAAAGCAAAATTTGGACGATGAACGACTAACGCTAACATTGCTCCAACAAACTTTCTACAGAGAAGAAAATAGACGAACTGAAAAAAAGCATCAGCAGGAGCTGATAGACACAAACCTGAAAAATGAGCTACTACAACTTCAAGTTCAAGAGAAAAAATGGAGTTAAATTTAAGCAAACTTACAAATTAACCTCCGAATATAAGCTTACACTAGCAATCAAACGTGCCTGCATAGTTTTTATTTTGCAGTGTGTATTGTGTTTTTCGAGATAACTTTTTTTGTTAATTTATTTAATTTGGTTTATTTTTATTGAAAAAAAAAATCTTTTAAACTGTATGAGTACCTTTCGGGTAAATGTTGTATAATTTGCAAAAAAAAAAAAAAAACGTGGAAAAAACTAGCCACAAAAAACTGGCACTTTATTTCGTTGAAATTGAATGGACAAAACTGCGTACTTAAAATTTTTCTCAAGAACTTAATAAAAAAATTCACAGTATAAGTCGAAGTTTGCAGATTTTTCCTGAATTTTGTGCAAAGGCTACAACATTTGTCTTAGAGGTAATCAAGGTTCGATTCGAGCTCAAGGCTAGAAATAATAATTTTTTTCTAATGATAATTATTGTTTTTTTTTTAATTTTTCTATAATTGAAAAATTGTATTTAAGTTTTGAAATATTAAGTAAAAAATTTTTCAGACAATTACTTACTATTCCAAACACTAAATACAATTTTTCAATTACAGAAAAATTAAAAAAAAAAACAATAATTATCATTAGAAAAAAAAATTATTGTTTCTGGCCTTGAGCTCGAATCTAACCTTGAATCATTTATCAATAGGCCGATAAAAACGAAAACAAAAAAAGTTATCTTGAAAAACACAATACACACTGCAAAATTAAAACAATGCATGCACTTTTGATTGTTGGTGGATTTTTTTCAGTGTGTTTTTAAACTGCATTTTAAGTTGAGCAGAATTTTGTTAGTTAACATTAACATTATTCCCGAGTATAATTCATACCATAGTTGAGCACAATGCATTTGATTTAAAGTTCCATTATAGAAAAATTAAAAAAAAAAAAAATACAATAATTATCAATTAATCAATCAATTAATGAAGACAAACAAAAAACCGCTGTGATAGCTGAATGGTTATAGCAGCGGCGCCTAAACGTTGCCGATGAAGGAATTTAGCAGTTCCCGAAATGGATCTATACAACGAGCTTTGGCAGTTGTCAAAAATTTTTTCTTTCTTCTATTCTAATTTAAAAATTTTTTCAATTAAGAAAAAAATTTATCATAACAATAATAATGATAAAAAAAATTATTGTTAGGCCTTGAGCTCGATTCGAACCCGCGATCTTAAAATCAGTAGGCCGATATAACAACAAAAATTGTTAATACATCCCAGAGCACGGGGAAAAAAAGTGTCAATAAATTATGACACTATGGCGGCATTGCCAACAAACAAGTCCAATTTTCACAGCCATTCTGCAACAGATGTCGCAGTGTTGTGAATATCAATTGGCACGAAACAGAATAGAAGTAGGATTAATGAAGACAAACAAAAAACCGCTGTGATAGCTGAATGGTTATAGCAGCGGCGCCTAAACGTTGCCGATGAAGGAATTTAGCAGTTCCCGAAATGGATCTATACAACGAGCTTTGGCAGTTGTCAAAAATTTTTTCTTTCTTCTATTCTAATTTAAAAATTTTTTCAATTAAGAAAAAATTTATCATAACAATAATAATGATAAAAAATTATTGTTAGGCCTTGAGCTCGATTCGAACCCGCGATCTTAAAATCAGTAGGCCGATATAACAACAAAAATTGTTAATAATTATCAATAGAAAAAATTATTATTTCTGGCCTTGAGCTCGAATCGAACCTTGATAACCTCTAAGACAAATGTTGTAACTGATGATTCATATATATATGAGTTATGTATTAAAAACACGAAATCTACCAATCACAGATACAATTCTGAGATGGGACATTTTTCTGCTAAACTAAATATTAACGAATGTAATAAAGTCGGCCGCCCTGGCATGGAGGAGGCGTGCTTGCTTTGCCATGACAACGAATTGGGTTTAAGACCCGGTAGAAGTGACATCAAATTTTTTAATACTTTTTGAATCTTCGTAATTTTCTAAATCAATTTTAAAATTGGTTTGAATATATTTATTTACACAATCTTTTGTTGTTTTTTTAAATTAAATAAATAAGGGCAGAAATTATAGTCCGGTCAAAGTAGACATTTTAAATAACAAAAATTTCGAATTCAAAAGCTTAGGTTCGCCATTATAAATAATGTGTCAAGAGTATGGATTTATCTAGAAAACTATAAGGTTGCGAAAAACGTTTAAACCTAAGATGTCGATCTTTAAATTATTAATTTTATGCCTACCTGGGATCAATGGGGCCTTTTGACACATTATTTATAATGGTGAACCCATGCTGCTCGGCCTGGGTGCGTCTGAAACCGGCAGTGGGTAGGCGCACATGGGTCGATCTCGAAATGGATGGTTCACTCAAAAAGAAATGAATAAAAACACAGGAGGATTTTCCTCGTTATAATCTGATTTAATGATGAAAGCCAAGAAATGTACAGTGCAAAGTTTAATAGGTGATTTTACCTGTATACATATCAAATGACGCTGGTGATCCTGGGCGACGTGAACTGCTTGGCGGTCAATCGAGAAAGAGACCGGTTGTCCCGTTGATGACAACCGAATGAGGTTAGGAACATGCATCTAGGTCCTGCGGGATAGTCAGATCGGCTGGGTTCCCGAGAGCACCCACCCGAATATTGTGCTCTGCGCGAGCAGGGGTCCGAACGAGGACGGCAAACCGCCTGGTGTTATCACCTCGGCATATATGTCGGCGCCAAGAACCAGCCGGATCGGTGTGGAGGTATAAAACTGCGGGTTTGCCAGGCGGATAAGCTCGTAGGGAGTCGCCGTGCTGGATTCGATACTGTGCGATGGACTGACGCGCTGAAAATCGCGGATGCACACCGCGTGGGTCGTCACCGTCTTGCTGTTGCCGTATTTCCCGCGGAATCGGATAAAACAGCCGAGCTCTCCGGCGGAGTGGGTGGTCGGCAGTGCTAAGTCCTGCGCCAGGCTGCGGTCGATCGTTTTGCGGGGGGAGCATGCATCAATAAGTGCACGAATAAGATGTAATCGCCCCCCGGCTTCCACCTTCACGATCGCAGTCGGCGTAAGCCTAGCCATCGGTCGCAAAGTGGGAACCGACGTAGTGTTGCTGATGGGATTACCGTTACGGAATGTCGTACGGAGAGGTAGCTGGCGCGGCCGTGGGCCAGTCTACGCTCTTGGTTGCTGTCGTTGTAAGTGGAATTACTCGTGCGATGTCGCTGGCGTGGCCGAATGGCCAGTCGACGTTCGTGGCTGAGTGGATGACTTCGCGTGTGTCGTTTATTGAGTGGGCGGGAAGGCCGTGGTTCCGCGCCACTCTGGCTCCGTCTTTCATGGGCTAACAGGGGTCGGAACGGCCGTGGGTCCGATCCCCCCATTTACGGTTGTGGCGACTTTGTGGTTGCTTCCGCCTGGTGATTTTCCTGTGCGTCGCGATAAAAAGCTGACTCTGAAGCGTGAATGGATAGCACTTCATCCGTCTCTTCTCCTGCGTGGTGGGACCTACTCTCTCTTGATGCCCGTATCATTTCGCGCTCTTCCTCTTCCTCCTCTTCCACTTGCTGTGCCCAACTCTTATAGGGCTGTGGTTGTCGTAGAAGATCTTCCATAGGTAAATGTAGTCTGGTGTGGTGTGGTCGACCACATCGTCGACACCTGCCGTCGCTGGAACAATTTTTAGCGCGATGTTCCATCGATAAAGAATTTTGGCAATAGTTAAGGCGGATGATCTCGCGCAGCCGCTGCAGAGGGGTCTGCGCTCGGTAGACGGTGCACGAGCGAATGGGATGTTGGGCGTCACATAGAGGGCACGGCTTGGGGTAGCGACCGGCCTGGCGTTCGGTTCTTTTGCGCAACGATGCGTAGCGAGTCATTCTATGCAGAGAGTGTGAAAGAAAACAAAAGGAAACTCGTTTACTTATTATGACTGTGGTACGCGTTCGGTGGCGAATGGTCATTGTGATAGGGTGATGGATATTTTCTCTGTTGCCGCCTTTTTCAGAGTGACGGCGTTATTTTGTAAGGTGAATGAGTTTATTGGCCCCCTTGCTTTCGTAAAGTAGGCCTTACATGTGGAAATATCGTTTAAAGATCACAATAAAACTCCTAATCGGCTGAAGATTTCCGCTCTGACGTGTCAGATTGGCGAGGCTTGCTACACGACGGTTTTGTATCTGCATGTACCATTATACTAAAAGGTATGTGCCATCCTGTCGCATGTTTCTTTTTTTCAGCTGATAGAGCTGATCTGATAAATTTGTAGCCGTAGAATTTATATGTATATACTTTTGTCGGAGAATTTGTATGTACATACTTTTGTCATTGGCACACGCTAGGGCCGTAGCAAGAGCTGACTTTTTTCTCCATTTCGGGACCTTTTCCTTTCGGGACTGTTTAACTTCGGCACTCGGATTTTTTTTTGGACCGAGGCCTTAATCATGACTGTTTTTTAATGTTTGTTGTCGGAAACAACAAGTTATGGCAGTTTCTCATTATGCAGAATTTCTTGCTATAGCGTGATGTAATCCAAGTAGCCTATCAGTCAACTCTTTTTTTTCTAAATCATTCGATACACTACGCTTTAGCGGAAGTAGCTAATTGGATTGAATTTGGATTGGAGGTATGGCTGCTGCCAATTTTCAAAGATTTTTATTACATTTGGCTAACTGGCGTGGTGCTTTGTATAGTGGGTGAGATAATGCGAAAAGTAACGATGATTACAGCGCGAAATAGTTTCACGCATTTGGTGCAATATGAAGTCTGATCATCATAAACTGATAACACATGCCCTTTATGCTTATATGCGGCACCCATCTTATGTAGGATGGTTTTGGTGGTAGGTTGGCACACAAATAATTTTACTTAATCGTTTAGTGAATGATACATATATGGTCGGGAGGTCGCTCAGTCAAAATTTATCTCCGCTCAACAGTATTGACCTCACCGAGCTTGGCGCTTGTTAGCACAGGCATTGTACCATGCGTTGCTGGTATGGCCATAGTATGCGGTCGCTATGTACGCAACATTGCACGGAACCTACTGAACAAATTCACTGATATATCGAAGTCAGCTGAGGAACGTTAAGGCAATGTAAAAATTGTCGAAAGGATTTTGCAAGGAACATGAAGAGAGCAAAGCTTATGACGCACTACTTACAGATGCGTTGAATCTTGGCTATAAAGAAGTCCAAGCGCGTTCAATATTCTTTGGTTTGACTGGGTTTTCTGGTAATGTGAGAATAATTTCTGTAATCGATTGTGGAGGCACGTTTGTCATATACGATGAGCTCAGTGTGGGTGCATTGACTTCTTTCATATTAGACGCTGGTTATTCAGCGATATCCATAAATAATTGATCCAACTTTTATACTGAACTCAATAAGGGCGTGGGAGCAGCGCAACGTGGTTGGGGAATACTCGACCGGTAATGTGCATTTCCACTACACATTGGTATATTGTCAAAAAAAAAAAACAACGCCACCGTGTGGCAAGATGACCTTTGAAAACGTACGATTTAGTTTTCCGGCGTGTGCATTTCACGCTTCAACCGGGTGAGTCCACAGCGGTGGTCGGACGAAGTGGTTCGGGAACAAAAACAATTTCTACATTAGGACTACATTTATACGATCCACTGTAAGGTTGGATGATATCGATCCGCGAGAGTTAAGTCCAGTTTGATTACGTAGTTTTATATGGGCTGTAAACCAGGAACCAACCCTGTTTTCGGGCAATCCTGACGAATGGAAATTGGTTGTGGAGCTTTAATTTTGAAAGGTAATTAAAAACGAGCGGTGCTCGAATTTGCATTTGTATTTCGAAAAATGTAAGTTTCGGTGCAGCTGCTCAACTTCCATGAATATTGTATCTGAATGGTGTGCAAGATTTATAACAGGCGTAACCCTTTAGGCAAGACACGCATACGTCAAATGAAAACCAAACATTGAGAAGGAATGAAACAGGTCGGCCGCCCTCGGCTGGCGCGGGGACATGATCTCTCTGGTGAAAGGGACCGTACATGAAGGACGTTGGACCGAAGATGGACCTGATGATAACAAATGAAGGGTAAGTTGCACTAATGGGGTAACTAAAATTGTATGGATTTCGTACGGGCTAGGTTTTCTTCTCCATTTCATCTACTGAACCCCACAATTAGCAATACCCTGTTCTATGATAATTTAATAAATATAGCTGTGTAAGCTGTGCGTACAAGTATATTCAAAAAAAGTATTATTTAAAGAATCATGGTTTCTTGCTACATAGAAGTACAACTCTACGTAATAAAAGCTCGAAAGTAATTGAATTGCAAATCGACATGATACAGGTCTAAACGAATCTTGGATTAATTTAATTATGAATTGGCCAAATTTTCATCGTTTAGACCTCTACGATATCAGCCTTAGACCTTTTCGATGTTCGTTCATTTCAGAGATTCGGCTCTTTCGTTATTTTTTTCTGATGGACGAAAAAGTTCAGACCGAAGCGACCCTATTCTACCTCCTACCCACTTTCTGTTCGTTTGTGGTGCGGGTTGGAGCCAATGCACTCTATGCACTTAGGATGGGTATATCTTTACGTAGTGGGGGTTTAATGATAGTAGTGCTAGTCAATGTCTTTGCCCTACACAACGTATATATAAAGATCCCGATAAAATTTGGAATGCTGTTTTGTTGGTTTACTACCCTTGGTATTAGAATGGGTATCGGGATTTCGTTTGGTATACACCCCACAGCAGGGGTCAATGATGTTAGTAACTTTGTAGATTATGAAGAGGAATATCTTCATATTTCAAGCGTTGAAAAATATGCAAAGGAGTTTACTGATGTCTAATTATGTTGTATATTTATTCTGTTTTATCGATTTGATAAAATCGGAAAGATGAATAGACCCTATTTACCATGGTTTCTTAATCCGATTCACCATTTAAGAGCTAATGCCCACTCAGCAATTTTGAACTTCTCTACCTATGAACACAAATGGATTACTCTTCCTGTATACATAGCCTGGCAAATTTCAAATGATTTCATAAGAGAGAATGGCTGCTTTAAACCATTTTTTTTTCTTTGGATTCTCCAACAACCAACTAAAATTGCGGCCATTCTCCAGTTAGTCTATGCCTTTATTTCAATCTTAGTGAGTAGATTTACATATATATTATGTATTCGATATAATATTACGAGAATAAAGGTTATCATTTATAAAGAGTTCTGTGGCAGACCGTGGGTCCGCATTCGGGTGCTGGTGTCCTCGCTCGGGGTGAGCGAGTGAATTTCGGGTTTGATTTTTTTTTTTGAAATTTAAAAATATAAATAGATTGTATGGCAGATCGGTTCGCCCTTCTGTCCTCGTGTCCCCGTTCTGGGATAACGAGTGAGTTGGAAGAAGGATCAGTTTGACCAAAGGTCGTCTGACTTGACCCTTCTTGGTTAAGAGGTCGACTACACGAACTCGGTTGTCTTCGCCGGGATGTACGTTGACGACTCGGCCTAACCTCCATTCGTTGGGAGATAAGTTGTCCTCCTTGATGACAACTAGATCATCCACTTTCAGATTTTGTTTTTTGTGTTTCCACTTCACCCGTTTTTGAAGCTCGGAAAGATATTCGGTTTTCCATCGCTGGCAGAAGGTTTGATGGAGGGCCTTCAGCTTCTGCCATCTGTTTATTATGGAGGCCGGGCTTTCGTTCACATCCGGTTATGGCGGCGCCAGAAAATGACTGCCCGTTAGGAAATGTCCTGGGGTTAGTGGTTCCAGGTCCGTTGGGTTATTCGACCCTGGACTGAGAGGGCGCGAGTTGAGGCACGCCTCAATCCTGCACATAAGTGTTTGGAACTCCTCCATAGTATATTTGTGGGGAGAAGCCTTCTGTTTGAAGTGGCTTTTGAAGCTCTTCACTCCCGCTTCCCACAGGCCGCTCATATGTGGAGCGGCGGCGGGAATAAAATGCCAGCTTAAGGCTTGATGGCTATACTTTGAGACTGTTTTGTCTCGGTTTTCGGCCAGAAAGGCTTTAAATTCGGATCGTAAAGATCTTGATGCTCCGACAAAGTTTGTACCATTGTCGGAGTAGAAGTTTTTCGGACATCCTCTTCTCGCGTTTTATCGCGAGAAAGCATGGGGTGCTGAGCTCACTAGTGCCCTCTAAGTGAATGGCCTTAGTGGCGAAACAGACAAAAAGGCACACGTAGCCTTTGGATAGCCGACACCCCCTGCCACGGTAGATTTTGATTTCGAAAGGCCCTGCGAAGTCCACCCCGGTATTGGTGAACGCGCGGGTAAAGGTAGTACGTTCGCAGGGAAGGATGCCCATAAGTTGGGACTGCGCCTGCTTCCGGTGAATAATGCAGGTTTTGAAATTGTGGATGATTGCTCTGATCATGGTCTTGACATTCTGAATCCAATATTGGGTTCGGATAAGACGGAGCATGAGCTGGTGCTCGCCATGAAGGGTTGTCATGATGAGCCGTCATAACTGTAAGGCGAGACAGCCTACAATTGTAAGGCAAGACGATCGGATGACGCTCGTTGTATGACATGTCTTTTCAAGCCCCTAGACGCCCCACTGTTCTAATAATACCATCTTTGTCGATGTATGGGTTGAGTGACAGTATTTCACTCTTTCGATCAATATGTTCCCTATTTTTCAATTTTAAATATTCTGTACCGTAGAATTGTTTCTGGCAGACTCGTGTTAATGCTTGAGTCGTTGCCTTAATCTCATCGGCTGCGATTATACACGACCTTTCGTGGAACATTGCTTTAGTTTTAGGATGCGTTCTTTTATAGAATCTCCTAACATAGGATAGAACTTTCAAAGCCTTAGGCAGATTTGAAAATCGGTCGAGAATGTCTATTTGATATACCCTTGTCGTGGCATATGTTTGTTCCCTCTTCTCCTCAACGGACGTTTTGTATTCGGCCTCTTGTGCTGGCCAGTGGAAATGGTCTTCTTGCAGCCAAGAAGGTCCCTGCCACCACAACGAATTGTTGACCAACTCTGATGCAAGTAGTCCTCTGCTTCCTAGATCCGCTGGATTAGATTCCGAGTCCACGTGAAGCCAGTCCTTGCTGCCGACCATATCGATGATCTTAGTGATTCGGTGTGCGACGAAGGTTGACCAGGAACAGGGCGGCTTTCTTATCCATGCGAGTACGATGGTTGAATCCATCCAGAAGTGAACTTTTTATGGTCCCAAATTAGTGTTCCGGAATATTGGTTCCATGATTTCTGCAAGCAGCACGGCGCCGCAGAGTCCTAAACGTGGTAGCGAGATGGTTTTCACTGGAGCTACTCTGGTTTTTGCTAACAGTAAGTGTATGAAAACCTGATCGTCTCTTTTCATGCGCATGTATACCGCTGCCGCATATGCTTTCTCGGACGCGTCACAGAAGCCGTGGATTTCTATGTCGTCTTCCGGTGAAAAATTTACCCACCGCGGTATCCTAATGTTATCTTTTTCGCTATAGTGTTGGGTGAAATTTTCCCACCGTTCTAAAGTAGTTGGGGAGACAGGTTCGTCCCACCCGGTGCCCTCTAACCAGATGTTCTGCATTAGTATTTTTGCTACTATGACCATTGGTGCAAGCCAGCTTAACGGGTCGAAAAGTTTGGCTATAGCGGATAGGATTGCGCGTTTGGTGATGTTCTCGCCATTCTCTAAAGCTCCTGCTGTAAAGTAAAACATGTCTGAGTGCGCGTTCCATCGCATTCCGAGTGCCTTCACGGAGCTAGCCTCTGCAAACGCTGGGAAGTCCTCGCTGAGCAGATCCGTTTTGGGGATGTCCTGAAGGAATTCCTCACAATTTGATGTCCACTTGCGCAATAGAAAGCCAGCTGAGTGTAATGCTTCGCGAATCTCGTTTCGTGCTCTGATAGTTGACGCTATTGTATGTCCACCAGATAAAACGTCGTCGACATACATACTTTCTCGTAATATACCCGATGCTATTGGGTGGGTATTTTCTACATCATCAGCCAATTGTAGAAGTGACCGTATCCCGAGGTAGGGGGCGCAGTTTACATCAAATGTGACAGTCTTTAGTTCGTAAAGACTGATGGGTTCGTTGGGGGATGTTTGATGGACAATCTTTGAAATTTGGCGTGATTATCGGTCACCAAAATCTGCCTATACATCTTTTCTATGTCACTATTAAAGACAAAGCGGTACAGTCTCCAACGTAGAATTAAAATAGGCAAGTCTGCTTGGAGTACTGGACCTGGGTGGAGTATATCGTTTAGACTAATGCCATTTGCCGTCGGACTTGACGCGTTGAAGACGACGCGCACCTTGGTAGTGGTACTTTCCGCCTTTACAACGGCGTGGTGGGGCAGGAAATAATTATCCGAATCGTCGGATGGTACGTTATTCTTGATTTTTCTCATATGTCCAATCGTTTCGTATTCTGACAATACTCGAACATAGTCTTTCCCTAACTCTTGATTTTTCAGTAATCGCCCCTCATTTCTGAAGAATTGTGAACATGCGCGATTTAGGGACGGTCCTAATTTAATATTCTCAGAGTAATCCTGCCTGAATGGTAGCAAAACTGTATACCTCCCATTTTCATCACGTTTTGTCGTTTCTTTAAATAACTGTTCACAATACCTTTCTTCTTCATTAAGCATTTTATTTTTGGGAACATTTTCTATCTCCCAGAAAGCTTTTATTTGGTTGTCCAATGCAACCTCGTTTTAATATGACACGATGCTCTTCGTTGGACTCGGTGCTTCAATTCGCCCGTTTAGTATCCAACCGAACACTGTCTCTTGGGCCAGAAGTGTATTAAGTACATTCTTTTACAGACCGCTCATTATAATTTGGGGATATATATCTCCACCAAGTATGAGGTCTACATCTTCGTTGACGTAAAACCTCTTGTCTGACAGCACCAAGTCTAGGAATGCCTGCATAGTCATGGTGTTATATGGCAGGATGGTAGATTCCCAGTAAGTTTGGCTAGAATCAGAACTGGAGTAGTCAAGCTGAAGCATGGATCCACTGGTGAACGTAATTCGATGGTGGATGCCTCTCTAACTTGAGCAGATACTGCATTGGTGATGCCTGACACTTGGGCATGCATTTTCCTCGCCGGAAAATTGATTCTGCGTTTCAGTCTTTCTGTGATGAAAGAACATTCAGACCCTGAATCAATTAATGCCCGCGCGGAGAAGTCGGTACCATTATGGTAAATGTGTACGCGAGCAGTTCCTAATAGCACACCTGTGCTGGAATCCGTATGATAGGATGTCACATTCTTGTTCCCGTTTGAACCTGGCTTTTCTGATTCCTGTCTCGCTAATGCCTGTCTAGAAGTAGAGGGCCTATTATTGTAGACATTTTGGGACGGGTTGTAAGTGGCGCCTTTTTGTAATGTATCCGCATGCAGGAGCGTATGGTGACGAGAGTGGCACGTATTGCAGTTGTAAGAGCTGGTGCATCTGGTCACTGTGTGTCCTGGGGATAGACAATTTAGGCAACCATTTATGGATTTTATGAATTTAATCCTTTCTGGAGGGGTTAACTCGCAAAAGCGTGAACAGTTCCGTAATCTGTGCTCTGCGGACTTGCACATTTTACATATTGCCTTTGACGTTGGTCTTGATACCTTTGTTTGAAAGGCACCAAGTCTTTTCGTAGGGGTTTCTGTTGATTGTCGCGACGCGTTTGGGTTTTGCACTTTCGAAGTGGCATGCCCTGTAAAACCAGACACTGTTTCAAGTGTCTGAAACCGATTAGACAGGAATTTGTCCATATCCTCCCACTTGGATATGTCCATTTTATGATCTATACTTTGCTCCCAAAGAGCCAACGTGCTTTCTGGTAACTTGGTGGAGCAGAGATAAGTCAGGATTGCATCCCAGTTGGATGTGTCAATTTTGTGGCATTTGAGGGACGAAATAAAATTTTTTATATAATTTTGTAGCTTTTTTATTGAACTGCCACACTCACTTTCTACCTTTTTTAAGTTAAATAAAATTTGTAGTTGTGTGTTAACTAAGATACGTTTGTTCTCGTATCTTTCACACAAGTTTTTCCAGGCCATCTCGAAACCTTCATTTGTGAGAGGGCATTTTTTAACGATATCTTTTGCTTCGCCCTGCGTTTTGTTGTTGAGATGGAATAACTTTTCAACCCCTTTCAAGCTAGAATTGTTTATATAAATTGCCGTGAACAGGTCGCGAAAAGTTGGCCACGACAGATAATCCCCTTTAAAAACTTCCGTGTCGCAAGCAGGGAGGCGAATTTTATGCCCATGAGATTCTTGCTCAGGGTTGACGTTCTTGTCCTCTTTCTTGTATTTTTCTGCCTCAGCAGATATAGACGCTAAGCATCGCATGTAGAATGCGTATGCTGCCTTTTGCTTGTTTCTTATCGCCATAACGTCATCCCCTGACACCTCATCAGATCCCAATAGCGAATCAAACGCAGACACTACCTTCTTCCACAAGGACCGCAACTCTTCCTGCTGAATTGCAAGGGTGTGTTTGCTATGGTCGCTTTCCGGAATAAGGCTGTAATCTTTATCAAACTCTGCGATTAATTCTGCTAAACGGATGTAGGTTTCCATTGTTTAATTTACGTTTATTAACGAGAAAATTGCCGATTAGAAATAATGAGAATCTCCTGAATTAAGATACCTGGCCTAGCAGTGAATTAAAAACTTTTGAAAGACTTTGTCAGTGTAGTGACAACGGAAAAGGGTTTATTTTCTGGACTTTTTGTCACAGCAGCGAAAAACAGCAAAAAAGTTTGATTTACAGACTTTTTGTCTCAGCGGCAACAACAGAAAAAGGGGACCACTCGCCACCTCCACAAATAATGGGTGTATTTTTGAAAAAAATTAAAAAATGCGTGCGATATTCGAAACTAAGTGTAAAAAGTGTTTAAAAAGTGAAGTAAGCACCGGATTAAATTGAACTTAATTTCGTGTTTGTGCTGTGCAAAAAAAACAACAACAAAAACCTATTTAGTATGGTGCAGAAAGTGAGGTTAGCTTACCCTCTTCCTTGTGTTGTGTCTGGAAAACCTTGCTACTGGTGGGGGGATAGACCAGATAATCACAAGGATCGAAATAAAATTAATGAACCAAGTGATTTAATTTTTGAAATTGGAAAGAAAAATGGTGCTCACTAAGTAACTTCACATTTTCACTTCTTTTTTGATTTTAATTTTTCGCGCACTACACGGGTTTTTCTCTTTATTTTGCAAAAAAACAACACTCAAAAAAAGTGGCAAGAAATATAACACTTACTTCTTATTTTTGCTGGAGGAATTGATGTGATGGCTGTGGCTCCGGTGGCTGCTAATGTCGTGTATAATATAAACTTCCAACTCTTTGGTGGTTCTGCTGGGATATGCTGTGGCAAATAAATTCTTGTGGCAAACCTTTGGCAAATTGTGCTGTGTTTCCGGTGGCTGCTATTATCGTGTATTATATGCTCGCAATGAAAGTCGGTGATATTTTTTGGCTGCTGGGTCAAATCCTTTGTGGCAATTCTTTGCAAAATTTGGTAGTAGGCAAATGTGCTGTGTTGTGGACTGTATATATAAAGGTGCTTTCAGTTCTTCGTGAGGAGGACCAATGTTCGGCCTGGGTGCGTCTGAAACCGGCAGTGGGTAGGCGCACACGGGTCGATCTCGAAATAGATGGTTCACTCAAAAAGAAATGAATAAAAACACAGGAGGATTTTCCTCGTTATAATCTGATTTAATGATGAAAGGCAAGAAATGTACAGTGCAAATTTAATAGGTGATTTTACCTGTATATATATCAAATGACGCTGGTGATCCTGGGCGACGTGAACTGCTTGGCGGTCAATGGAAAAAGAGGCCGGTTGTCCCGTTGATGACAACCGCTAAGCCGCGAAAAAGTTCCCTGATATTAAGGACCTGCACACCCACACATGCATGTGTATGAAACGCATGCATGCACACAAGTGCGGCGTGAGTGTGGGTGGCTGGAAATATTATTAAAACATTAGGGAGGGGCGCCGTCAATCAAGTGAAAGTTAGGCATTGGGCCTAAACACAAGCTATTCACGAAGATTTGGCTTTTCCGGAATTTTTGTTAGTTGACCAATGTTTTGATGTTAAAACTATCAAAATATTTCAATGTATATAACAAAAACTGAAAATAAATATGTGCTTATGTATGTGCATTTTCCACCAAAATTTTATTATCTTGTCTACTGGATTCATTTCATCGATTTTTTTTAGTTCGCAAAGTTGTCTTAAAGTAAGCATGTATATGTTTTTGAAAAAAGTATCGAAATTCTATGGCTTTGTCTGAACAATTTACATTTGAAGTTTTCGTTATAATATTTTTAAAAAGCGCTTTTCAACACTATTTTCATATATACTAGTTAGATTCGGATGACCAATGACACTAGATAGTTGGCTTCATAAATTTGTAATTGAAATTAAGTATTTGAGTGTGATTGATTTGAGTGATATGACAGCCATCATTGTGTTTATTGATAGTCTAAGTCCTAGTGAGAGTACAGGGAAACGCCGTTTCCAAATTCCAAAGCAACGCTCGATTGTATTTCGTGTACGAATTTGTGATTCGTTATACAATCTTGGAGTGGAGCCGTGTGTAGAAGTCCACGAAAGTGGGGAAAGCTTCTGACCGGCATTCACCTGGGAATGGCCACAGCGAATCTTTTGAAAGCGGTTCAAGCAGCTCACTACTGCCGGTAGCTTGCGGACAAGTATCCTCTGGGTAGCCGATAAACATCCGTTTAGCGGTGAGCTAATGTGAGAAGGCGACAACCTGGCTAGGCCACTCTGACATAATCGGTTTAAGGGCTAGCCGGGGAGATCTCATCGGCAGCGTATGTACACCTCTAGGTGCGGCTGCAAGCGGGCGTCTGTTTTAGAGCAAGCGGCTCGCTATATAAACGTGCAAGTAATATTTTCACCCCCGCTGAGCGGGTTGTGCGCTAGGCTTGGGACCCGCCACATAAAACCATACTCCAATCAAATATACCAACAAGCCTCCGATAAATACACTCTCTATTGATGACAACCATGGCAAAGGTTTGAAGGACAATGAATTGAGGGCATGCACCTGGAACGTCCGCTCCCTGAATGGGATTGGTTCAGATGCCCGGCTGGTTGATGTCCTCGTCAAAGCAAAATCTGACATCACCGCCATCCAAGAAATGCGTTTAACGAAGCAAGGAAGAAAGAAGATCAAATATTGTGACATCTATTGGAGTGGCCATACGAATAAACGCAGTTTCGCGTCGGATTCGTGGTGGGAGAGAGACTTTGTCGCCAGGTTCTCGCGTTCACGCCTGTGGACGAGCGTCTCGCCGCTATCCGAATAAAAGCAAAAATTGTTAATATATCATTTATCTGCGCCCATGCACCGACAAAGGAGAAAGACGATGAGGTGAAAGACACTTGTTATGAACAATTAGAACGCACATACGAGCGCTGCCCCCGCCATGATATAAAAGTCGTGCTTGGCGACTTTAACGCCAAGGTGGGCAAAGAAGGTGTTTTTGGCCCTACAGTCGGAAAGTTCAGACTACACAATGAAACTTCTCCAAACGGACTGAGGTTGATTGATTTGCCGGTGCTCGAAACATAGTCATATCCAGCACGAAGTTCATGCATAAAAAGATACATCAAGCTGCATGGCTGTCTCCTGATCGATATACTCGCAATTAGATCGATCACGTTGTGATAGACGGACGGCATGCCTCCAGTGTTTTAGATGTGCGCACGAACCGAGGACCTAATATCGACTGGGACAATTATCTCGTTGCAGCCAAAATACGCACCCGCCTCAGGGCTGCTAAAACCAATCACAACAGACTGCCCATGCCTCGGCTCTCATACCTGCTCTCTGAGAGCACAACTCATCCTGAAGGAATACACGAGCAGTGGGAGCACATTTCCAAAGCACTTCGTACTGCCGCCGAGGAAAAAATTGGTTACCGGCGGCCACGAAAAAACAACTGGTACGATGATGTATGCCGCGTTGCAACCGAAAGAAAAGACGATGCCTACAGGGCTACGTTAAAAACGAGTGCAATAAGAGGAGTGTGTGAACGCTATCGTGAATTGAAAAAGGAAGCGAGACGCCTTTTCAGAAAGAAAAAAGCAGAAGCAGAAAGCGTGAGTGCAAGGAGCTTGAGTTGCTAGCCACCAGGAATAACGCCCGAAAATTTTACCAAAAAATACGGCGACAGCCGGAAGTTCTAAGACCAGGGCAAACTCCTGTAGGAACGAAAACGGCGACCTTGTAACTGATGTCCAGAGACTGCTTAGTTTATGGAGGGAACACTTCTCTGCTCTCCTAAATGGAGGCAGCGATTCACCGCGCAGAGATGACGAACCCGATCCCACAATCTATGACGAATGAATATATATCCCCCCCGCCCGATTATGACGAAGTTAGAATAGAAATAACCAGATTGAAAAACAACAAGGCCGGGGGTGCTGATGGATTGCCTGCGGAGCTATTCAAGTACGGAGGCGAGGAGTTGGTAAGGCGGATGCAGCAGCTTCTTAGCAAAATATGGACGGACGAGTACATGCCCGACGATTGGAATCTAAGTGTTCTTTGCCCAGTCCACAAGAAGGGAGATACTGCAAAATGCACCAACCATCGTGGAATCAGCCTTCTTAAGATCGCATATAAGGTCCTTTCAAGTTTATTGTGCGAAAGATTGGAGCCCACCGTGAACCCGCTGATTGGACCTTATCACTGCGGCTTCAGACCTAGTAAATCTACCAACGACCAGATTTTCACAATGCACCAAATCTTGGAAAAACCCGTGAAAAGAAAATCGATACACATCACCTCTTCGTCGATTTTAAAGCCGCCTTCGACAGCACGAAAGGGAGCTGCCTATATGCCGCTATGTCTGAATTTGGTTCCCCGCAAAACTTATACGGCTGTGCAAAATGACGTTGACCAACACCATGAGCTCAGTCAGAATTGGGAAGGACCTCTCCGAGCCGTTCGAAACTAAACGAGGTCTCAGATAGGGTGACCTCCTATCGTGCGATTTCTTTAATTTGATGCTGGAGAAAATTATACTACCTGCAGAACTTAACCGCACTGGAACAATATTTTATAAAATCGTGCAATTACTGGCATATGCTGATGATATTGATATCATCGGCCTAAACACCCGCGCTGTTAGTTCTGCTTACTCCAAACTGGAAAAAGAAGCGGTAAAAATGGGTTTGATCGTGAATGAGGACAAAGCGAAGTACCTGCTGTCATCGAGCAAAGAGTCAGCGCATACGCGTCTTGGAAACCACGCTACTGTTGGCAGCCATAATTTCGAAATAGTAAAAGACTTCGTTTATTGGGGAACCAGCGAAGAATCAATCTTGCCGATAAATGCTACTTTGGACTAGGTACGTAATTGAAAAGTAAAGCCCTCTCTCGTCGAACGAAAATCATACTCTACAAGTCACTTATCGTACACGTCCTGCTATATGGGGCAGAGGCAGGACCTTGACAACAGCAGATGAAGGGGCTTTGGAAGTGTTCGAGAGAAAAGTTCTTCGACAGAAATATAGACCTCTACGCTTTGGCGATGGCGAGTACCGAAGAAGATTTAATGATGAACTGTACGAGCTCTACGCAGACATCCACATCTTCCAGCGAATCAAAATGCAGCGGCTGCGCTGGCTAGGCCATGTTATGCGAATGAAAGATGATGCTCCAGCCAAGCAAGTATTTCTATCGGAACCCGCCTATGGAAGCAGATGTAGAGGGCGGCCCCCACTCCGTTGACAGGACCAGGTGGAAAACGATTTAAACTCCCTTGGTGTGACCAATTGGCGCCGGTTGGCGAAGCGAAGGAGCGACTGGTGTGGACGGCCATAACCGTTTAGACCGTTAAGCGCCAATTAAGTAAGTAAGTAAGTAAGTATACAATCTTTCTGCTGGACTTGCGGGATTTAATAATGGAGTCATCATATAATTGGTTTGTTTGTAACCGCTATCGCCAAGAATGAAATTACTTTTTAAAAGTCCTCCTTCCATGTTGCTTTTCAAACGGCTATTTCGAAAAATGTTGCTATCATGTGCGGATCCAGGCCACCTTGCAGCCAAGTCTTGGAACATTAATTTCGCATTGCACATTGCCTGAACATTGAGAGAAAATAGCCTTTCCGATTTCGGAAAATTTCTGCGCTATTACCGCCTGGTTATTGAATCCTAATTTGGGTGCAATAAATGGCGCCAATTACTTTGGGAAACTTTGCAATTTTATAAAAGTCGGCTATCGTATGTTCATGGGGTGTGGTGCAATAACACCATACGCAGTAAGGCCATATGGCGTTGTTTCCAATTAGTTTGAGAAATAATAGCATGTGGCGGTATTTCCAATGCAGATTGGAAATAGTCGTATAGACTGGAAATAAAGCCATATAAAAATGCTATCAAATGAGTAATAAAGTCATAATTTAAAATCATACGCTCTCAAAATCAAAACAGATGGTTGCGCATCCGGTCCAAACCGAATTCCTATCTTTAGCGAAGGATAGAAAGAGACGGGGATGAATGCAATTTAATTAGGTAGAAAATTAGTTAATCACAGCTGTTCATAAGTTTGACGTTTAAGCCTAAGATATCACACTTTTCATATCCACAATGCACGTGTTTTCTGTTAATTGTCAAGTATAATCATTGACCTCGATTGAACAAAAATGTTGTGCAAATGGAAAATAATTTAAATTATTATATATAGCAGCAGAAAACCAAATTTGCAAATACAAGTACTCTCGGGAATTAGATTACGGCCAACTTGTTACTAATAAATTAAAAAAAATTAAGTTATTATTTCCCGATTTTTTGTATAAACTAAAAAAATATTTTATATATATACATATATATGAGCGCGGCCGGCGCAGTTCCTTGCCGTACCCCGGCTAGGGCTCTTGAAAAAAGTCGACTTATTCGACTAGTCGATTAACCGACTAACCGGTTGTAACCGTTTGCACGGTTTTTAACCGAATATAGATATTCGGTTAACCGTCTAGCAGTGATTAACCGACTACTCGATTTGCTGCGACTAGTCGACTTTTGGCACATAATCGGTTACCATAAACCGAATATTTCATTTGAAATTTTTTCACAATCACTTTCTAGAAATTTTTCGCTCCTGATACATATTCTGCATGGTAACAATATGCAGCATACTGTATTTTCCATATTGGCATGGTTGATGATGGTCAACCATATTTTTGTCACGATATTTACCTGTTTATATTAAATCTTCTTTTATAGGTATCAGGAGCACAAAATTTCTTGTAAGTGGATATAAAAAACTTTTAAATAAATATTATGTAGGCAACATTTGGATTTTGCTTCAACCAAAATTAATTTTTTCAAAAATATAGTTACCAGAAAGAAAGTTTTAACATATGTAAATACTTTTTTGATAGATTTTTTCCACTAGATATATATAATTAAAGCAAGCAAAACAAGCCATGTGTCAGCATTTGCAAAAGGCAAGAAATATGTAACAACAAGCCTGTATGAGCGTGTGTCAATCAGTGGCAAAGTACGTTGAAAAGGAAATTTTTGAAAGACATGAGGTGTATATAATTTCGTGTTCTTGCCGTTAACTATTGGGAAAAATGCTTACCATAGTAAAAAGACTTATCACCATAAAAAATTGCTACCCATTCACATACTCTCTATGTATGAGATTTGAGCCTTTTAAGAATATACTTTTATTTTACCAAATCCTTCCATACACCCCTTTGCGAACGTGAACATATTTTCTTTTGTCTAATATCTTTGTTATTACTTCGCTTTTCGCAGCAATTTAAATGATACCTTAAATAGTAATTTAAAACAGCTTATATATGTACATGAGTGGATAGTGCGTAAGCTTGAACAGCAAACTGAGCGGTTGACTGCAGTAGTGTCAAAAGTGGAGGAGAGAATTATGCAGAAGATAAGTGAGATGGTAGCTGAAACAGCAGATCTTAAAATGACCATTGCTGCAGTAGAGAAAAGAGTTGTTGTTCTCGAAAATGCTGTTGGTGATGTTCTCTCTATGCACAGAGAACTGACGTCTGCTAAGGCAAAGATCTGCGCTCTCGAAAGCAACGCAGTTGCTGCCGATGTTATAATAAATGGCATTCCACAAGAACCTGGTGAGTGTTTGAGTGAAATTTTTGGGAGAATTTGTAAAGCAGCTGAGCACAAACATCCACCGCTCCGCGACGCTTTTCGGCTGCGAAACGTGAAAAGCAAAGGCCAAAAATATGCTAATATTTGTCCTATCGTTGTGAAGCTGTTCACAGCAAATGAGCGCAATCAACTGTTGAAATCAATAGCTCTATGCTGCAAAAACAAAAAGAAATCGTTGTCACTCTCTGATGTGGATATGCCGGGATATAACTCTATTCATGTACATGAGAGTTTACCCAAAATGCAGCGTGAAATTATGGCGAATGCATCAGAGCTTAGGCGGAAAAAACAATTAGCGGCAGCATTTTCTATTCGTGGCAAAGTCTTTGTGAGGTTAAAAAGCGGGGATGAGATGAAGCATGATATGTATAAACAAGTGTATAATTATTTAAGCTTAGTAATTAAGTCACTTATATGTTGTTTCGTTTCTCCTCTCTTCCCCTTGCTGTCTTTACACTATTTGTTTACATTCCCATTTTTATGTTCTCTGCTAATTTTCTTGCTTCTTTCATCTGCTCTTCTGTTTTCTTTTTACTCTAAACTTGTATATGCCTTTCTAAGCCGCGATCATATTTTATCTCTGTTGTGTTATATTGTTTTTGTGTTACATGAATTTTGTGGTTGCTCTTTTAAGCATTCGGTGTGATGGACTTAAACCCCTATAGGACATCGACTGGCAACATTAATGGAAGTCATAAAGCTTTAATAGAAATTTTATGCCGCCAGTCCAATGGATTTAATGTTATACATTTTAATGCAAGAAGTCTCAACAGTGAAAATTTGGACTATGTTAGGGATATTTTTGGAAACTCTAGAGTTGATGTCATTTGTGTGTCGGAAACGTGGTTTAACCCTGCTATTTCTGACTTCCATTACAGTATTCCCCACTTTAATTTAATACGGCATGACCGCTCACACAGAAGAGGCGGAGGTGTGGCAATTTATTGCAGGTCTAACCGGTCAATTAAAACCTTGGCAGTTTCAAATCCCAATGAAACGGAATTTATTATTGCAGAAATTTCTAACAACGGAACTAAAGCATTAGTATCATGTGTGTATAACCCTCATAGGTGTTGCATGTTAGATTCGGTTTTTGTTGTTTTATCTACGTATATAATTGATTATGAGCGTTATGTTATATGTGGTGATTTTAATGTAAACCTTCTTTTAAGTGACTCTTACACAGCTAAACTACCTGACCATGTATCTACTGCAGGTCTCACTGTAGTAAACAGATTCATTCCAACGAGATATGCCAACAACTCTAGTCCTTTGCCTCGAAATTTTTTAATGCACCGCTTTTACGTACAGGTGTATATGGGGGTGATACTGTATATATATATATATATAAATGTATTTTTGGCGGGAAATTGTAATTCTGGCGGGAGAAATTTGGATTTGGCGGGAGCCACCAAATTTTAGTCGGGGGATATACGTAATGTATGTACGTGTTTTTTATATTATTGAAAAACGCTGGTTCCGTCAATGGCGACGAAGGACCATTAGATACTTAAGGGGGTGTTACTCACCGGCATGTAGGTAGGGTTGCGGACGGTATAGACTTCTGAAGATGTGCCCGACAGTAATGACTCCTTGACGGCGATGGCGGTGATTCTGTGGTTGTTCTTTCCTAGTCCTTCAATAATGCTATTCACCAACTTGTTCCGTGGTTCCACAAAGGACGTCGGTTTATGTTGATCGTAAACAGGCCGGTTTCAATCGCTCGTTTGGGGAGCTTTAGATAGTTTAAAAATATTTTGAACGCTCTTTAAATTCAGCGCAAAGTTTACTTGTTTGTGATTTAGAACCAATGCAACACGTATAAAAGAGAAGCACAGCGTATTAGGACATTCAATTAATGTCACTTGTATTTCTTCCTAATTAAATATTTCCGAGTTCAGAAGTAGCAAAATAACTCCTACAAATCTGCAAGCTTTAATTGCACAGATTATGCTATATTGTGCCTGAAATGATTCCTAGAAGTAGCTTTATCAACACAGTTTCACTACGATTTCGATGGATCTTTTCACTAAATATTCTTGAGGTTTTACCAATTCACCATTAACTTTGTAATACTAGGAATTATAAATATATTTTTATTAATTAAGCGACACAAAACTTCCACGAATATTCTGGACTTTATTGCCAATTCATTTATTTTCAAATTGTTTTGTCGAAAGCAAAAGATGTTGGATTTTTCCTTTTAGATGACAGCGACAATAAAAAAATCTATATGACCAAAAGGTGGTTGTTTTCTGACAGATGGCGATCATGCCAGATCGCCATCCTGCATTTGCGGCGAATTAAATTTGGTGGATTTTCGCGGTGGAGGCTGCCACACGTCCATTAGTGTTCCCAATAGGGAATTTAAAGGGTAAATACAATTCATGGATTATGCGGGTAATTCACTATAATACAATTCCATAATAAAATACAGTACAAGATACGGAATAGATATAAATTCATGGATATACGTATGTACAAAAGGGAGATGGGACGGTTGGCAGCCTACGCCGCGTAAACATAGCCTATTAGATCTTGTTATTACATCCAGTTCTGACCATGTTTTAAAATTTTACCAGATGTTTTTTATATCGGACCAT
Source organism: Eurosta solidaginis (assembly GCF_040869045.1). Classification (NCBI taxonomy): domain Eukaryota; kingdom Metazoa; phylum Arthropoda; class Insecta; order Diptera; family Tephritidae; genus Eurosta; species Eurosta solidaginis. Next base: position 187,353,122 of record NC_090319.1, on the reverse strand, counting down.
GACTTGCTTTTTTGTTCACTTGATGTGTCATTTAATTGTCCTAATTGTAGTACTTTCGTGTATCGTGACTTGAAGTCGGTGAACGTCAGTGATTTGCACGCTAGTCTGTCTTACGTTAATTGGTCTGAACGTTGGTTATATGGGACTGTAGACGAAAAACTTGATTTTTTAAATACAAATTTAACCCAATTATTTAATAAGCATGTACCCCTTAGAAATATTAAAGCTTTAAATACATCTTGCCCCTGGTACAACAATGTAGTTAGGTCAGCAATAAAAACTAAAAATAGATTATATGCCAGATGGAGAAGAACTAGAACAACATATGATTGGGCACAGTATAAGATTGGCCGTAACAAAGCAAACGTAATTATAAAAAATGCAAAGAGAGTGTATTGCGATGCCAAACTTAGTCCGTCGTTACCGACAAGGGAACTCTGGAGCAATTTGAAAAGGCTTAATGTTCATGGTGAAGCACAGGAGGAATGTAAAATAGACCCCAATGTACTGAACAATTACTTCGCAAGTGCCACTAGAGATATGCCCATTTCCCCTCCACAGATATTTGTAGATAACCTTAGCACAAATGAGCATTTTCAATTTGAAGGAGTAACCGAGTCTGAGGTGTTAAAATCCCTCACTATGGTTAAATCGACTGCTATAGGAAATGATGGGATATCTCTTAAGTTTGTGAAGCTAGCATTGCCGATTATTATAGGAACTCTGACTCATATAATAAATCACACTTTCACAACTGCGATTTTCCCAACGGAATAGAAAAAAGCTGTCATAATACATATTCAAAAAAAGAGGAATGCCACGAGCCCAAGTGATTATAGACCGATAAGCATACTGCCAACTTTTTCGAAAGTGTGTGAATCCTTAATGGCAATACAAATTTCTGCTTTTGTAAAACGGAATAAACTACTTTCCCCATTGCAATCTGGATTTCGGCCTTAACACAGCTGTTCTACAGCTATGATAAAAATAATGGACGACATAAGGATGGAGTCCGACAAAGGACATCTTACACTCCTTTGCCTTTTAGACTTTTCGAAAGCATTTGATTTAGTGAATCATGATATTCTTTGCAAAAAGCTTAAGTATTTTTTCGGGTTTTCTGATAGTGCTCTAAACCTTATGGTTAGCTACCTTGCTGGAAGAACTCAGAAAGTGACCTGCAGCTCTACGTCCTCTTTGTCTAGTATCGTTACCTCTGGTGTACCGCAAGGATCTGTTCTTGGTCCCCTTTTATTTAGTCTCTTTGTCAATGATGTATTCTCCGTATGTCAGCATGTACAGGTTCATGCCTATGCTGACGATATACAACTGTATTTGTCCAGTCGTGTCGGTCTTGTTGAAGATATGTGCTATAAAATTAATTGTGATCTGTCATCTATTTCACAATGGGCTACTGTTAATTGTCTTTGTTTGAATGCTGTTAAGTCATATGTGTTGCCTATAGGTAGCAGTGTAGTGCATGTAGAAGATATCCCAAAGTTGTATATTGGTAACGCTGATTTAGTAATTACTGGAAAGGTTAAAAAATTTGGGATTTGTTGTAAACTCTACGATGACTTGCTCAGACCATATAAACAAAGTTGTAAGCAAAGTGTATATTGCTCTACGTAGATTACGAATGTCCGCTTCATTTACGCCTCTTGAGACGAGAAAGAAACTGGCACTTCAACTAATTCTACCCCACATCACCTATTCTGAGCTTGTATATAACAAGCTAGATTCTGCTTCGTCGCGCAAAATTGATGTTGCGTTTAACAATGTTACGCGTTACGTTTACGGACTCAAAAGATATGATCACATCACTGCATGGAAGACCCAAATTCTGGGGTGTACTATTTCCAACTATCTCGCTGCTAGAAATTGTACGTTCATGTATAAGCTTTTAGAATATAAAGCTCCGGAATACCTTTACGTTAAATTAATGCTAACAAGATCCAGAAGGCATCAAACTCTGATAATCCCTAAATATAAATACCTGTCCTCTTCACGGCTTTTCTTCGTTAATGCTGCTAGGCTCTGGAATTCAATTCCAGAAGATGTCAAAGCTGTTATGGGTAGATGTAACTACAGAAGCATAATTCACAATTATTTTATTTCTACAGTGTGAAAGTGATTTCGATCTGACTTGATCTATGCATATTTCATTCCTCTATTTTTCCTTTTACTAAATTTTTCAAATTCTAACTTTAAAATTACAAACATAATATTAATATTAAATCAGTTTTTAATTTAAAATAATACGTTTATGTTGTAAATTACTTGAGAATTGTAATAGACCTAAGATTTAAAATTTGTTTTTTTTTATTTGAATTTCCAATTTCGTATTGTACTTTAAAAGACTCAGTCTTACATGTACACCCATACATTCTAAATAAAAAAAATAAATAAATAAATATGTACATACATATGTATTTCACAAGCTATTCGTACTTTTTTGTTTGAAATGGACTCAATTGACAGCAGTGCGTGCATGTTTTGAAGAATTCATAATAAGTAATTTGCCCTTGCGAATATTTCAGAACTCAGCACTCGTTCATGTTCATAAAAGGTGTGTGGGGTACTTATTGCGTTAAAACGTTTTTACAGAGCAATGCATCGGGTACGTTTTGGTACCAAACCCGAACATCTCGCGAACGATTTGTTATGACCACATGTGACCTTCCTGGTCATCCCGCCCTCCCACCCCCTAGAGCCATGAGGAGTGCGGGGTCTCCAGAGCCTTAGCTGTTTATGAAACAGGATTCGCCACGGACAGGTGAGGTTGACAATTGGGCTTGGAGAAGGTATATATTGCGCTGGCAACCTGAAAGGGCTGCGCTACACAACCCCTTGAATCTGGTATTTTAGTCGCCCCTTACGACAAGCATACCTACCGCGGGAATATTCCGACCCCCTTACCCGCCTAGTCTCTGTTATCGGAATATTATGAAACCGAAAATCGTTATCAGTTCATAACAATGCGCAAGTGAGAATAAAATGAAAATGTGAACTAAATTTTATGTTAGAAATTATTAATATTGTTTAGAAATTTTTGCACATTGACATGGATTTATTTTTTTTTGTCATTTTGTTTAAACAAATATTTAGCAAATACGTGTAATTTTGCGTGTTAACAAGATGATAACACCTGGTAGCGTTATTATCCGCAATCCGAATACGAGAAGTTGCTGGTCATTTGCGTAACCGATTAAAAGAATGTTGCTATCAGATTATATTAGTGGTGTTATACTCTAGTAACCTTCGGAATAAGGCCCTAAATGCAGCTTAATCATAAATTGTTTTCTCCCAGAAATTTGTACACCTCATTTTTGCAATGAGTAAAATGTTATTTATTGGCAAATTGCAAATATATGTTAAAGTATTATTCGTAGATAAGGAATTATTTGTCAATAAGTTTTTAGAAGATATATTATTTTTTATGGTGGCGTTGTTCGCTTAACACACCAAAATCCTGGGTTCAACGCCTGAATTGTTATAAAATGTCGATCCCGAAATACTACAATTCATTTTTTACTATGTGTAATATGGCAACATGAAAATTCTATACCTTTAATAATACAAGCATGGCGTAGTCAGCCAAATAATATTGTACCTAATTTAGTGAAATTCCTCCTATTAGCAACCTTCTCCTAACGTTCGTATCGCTAAACTGTTGAATAAAACACTCCAATATTCCGTATTGCACAATTGTCTTTATTAGACTACTTTGAGAGTAGTTAACAATTATACTGCACTTCGCAACTGATAGCGTGTTTAAAACAAACTGATTGATTCTTACACAGCTTTCGCTCCTTTTGTACCCTCTGCTGTCTCCTTCGCATACTTATAGGCGTTTCTTCTTCTAGAATTTACTACTTAGTTACCAGATATACGCGTCGCGTGTGTATCTGTAGTTTATAGCCTTTCGCATCGCCATATGCGCGTGTATATGTGAGTACTGATGATTGCATACTTTTGTGAGTATCTCAGATATATGCATGTGAATTTGTTTGTGTACATACAGGTGACTGCTTAGCATCGGCTTAGAGTTGATAGTATCCCTTAGTCATGCTAATATTCGTCACAATATTAATTGCGGTATCATACAATATCAGCTTAGGTAGAGATAAAAAAATTTTAGTTCTCGATATCGGTAATGAAAAAAAATACACCAAGCCGCATGTCTTAGATGATGTGACATGAGTCCAAGGAAATAGTATTTTTTATATTTTATTTAAATACTGGCCTAGAAAGCACTAGCCAACAAAGTACTGTGCTTCGACTTTTGTCAGAACTGGAATACTTTCATTGATAATTTCATTTAAAAAATAAAATTGTGCTTGTAAAAAAGAAAATTTCGACATGAGCGGTCGAAAACGAAGTTGGGTGTGGCAGTTTTTCGAAAAGTCGGTGGACGGAAAAAAAGTGAATTGCGCTATTTGCAATGGGAATTATGTTTTAATTCATCCACATCTGCGCTAAATAACCACCTTAAGATGGTACATCACAAAAATCGCGAGATCGAAAAGTAAGTATTACCACAAGTTTTATTTATAATTTAGAAATAAAATAAACGTATACTCTTAGTTCAACTATAACACAGCCAAATGAAGTAATTTTGGAAAATAACGGTCTGTTACTGAAAAGGCGGAACATTGTAACATCGATGTGCAACAGCGAACGTCAGGAAACGATAGCACGAGCAACGGCACGTTTGATCGCTACAAATATGTTGCCAATATCCCTGGCATCATCAGAAGGTTTCAGGGATTTCATGAAGGTGTTAGAACCGGGATTCAAAGTACCTTGCGAAAGCAGTATTCATTCACGTTTGCGACTTCTTTATAAAGCAGTACGTGACGATATATCGAGGGACTTGGAAGAAACAGCAAGCATTTCTATTTCCATTGACGAATGGTCTTCACGTACCCAAGATTTTTATATTTCGGTTGAGGCGCAGTACTTCAATTTAAACAATGACTTATGCACTGTTACACTTTGTAACCAACAGTTGCAAGGTACGCATATTTAATATTCTTTGGATATAAATTATAATTTGAATACACTATATTTATCTTATAAAATTTTTATTGGCAACTTATTTAGCTCTAAAGCCAAATTTGTAGCTTCACTACTTGTAAGTTTTGATTAATATTGTAATTGTATAATCGTGTAATATTTATATTGATCACTTAACATTTATTACTTATACTAAGCACAAAAAAAAAAACAAAAAAAAATCTAAAGTTTTGTAATTAGTCTGTAAGTGCACTCTCGTCATGTATGACTACAAATAAATAAATAAAAACTTATGAAGCTTTCAAACCATAAAATTGAAACAACAGGCCATAAGGCGGATTAACAAACTAATTTTGGTCGTTTCAAAGCGAAGAAAGCGCCAAGGTGTTTCTATGTTATCTTAAACGTTTATGTTAATCCACCTTAGTAACAGTGGAATGCTTTGTCGCTTTCTTCGCTTTGATACCAAAGGGTTTATGTAAATCCTTTTTTCAGCATTGAATCGAGGAAGTGCTATATTTTTCGATATTTATCCTTTAATGTATTCCTAATATTTATATGATACTATAAAGCTAGGTATATAATGTTCGGCTTCGCACGAACTTAGCCATCCTTACTTGTTTAATCTGAGTTTCTATTCAGGAAGGCCAAATGCTGAAAATATTGCTGCAGCTGTCGAGACCTGCTTAGAGGACTGGAATATATCTGGAAAAATACAAGCGATAACTCATGATAGTGCAAGCGTGATGAATGCGACTGCGAAAAAACTTTTAAATATACCAGACAGTGTTAAGTGTAGTGCTCATATTTTGCAGCTTGTCGTCAAAGATGCACTTGGATCTGTTTCGGATTATACCAACTTATGCACAAAAGGAAAAAATATAGCATCATTCTTCCATCGATCAAATGTAGCCAAGACTGCGCTTTCAACACGCCAAGTACAACTTGGCATTAAGGAAAATTGCTTAGTTCAGTCATGTGAAATTCGTTGGAATTCTAAGCTTCATATGTGTGAAAGTTTACTTTTGAACCGAAATGCTATATGTTTAGTTTTAACGGACAGAACCATCACAAAACCGTGCGACGCGCTTAAGTTAGAGTTAAGCGAAACCGAATGGAGTGGAATGGCAACACTAGTGAAGCTCTTACTGCCTTTCGAAAAGGCCACAACTGTATTGTGCAGTGCAAAGTCGGTAACATTGCCTTTGGTCCGTCCATTAATAAATCGCCTAATTGTAAATCGTATGTGTCCTGCACTTAATGAACAGACAAACGAAAATGTATTTAAAGAAAGTGCTAAGAAATCTCTTTTGAAGCGATTTGATATGGACAATGGTAGCAGTAACATTTCAGTTGCAATTGTATCCGTTTTTTTAGATCCAAGATACAAAAGTTTTCAATATGAAAACACAGAAACAAAAATGAAAGTCCATGATTTTGTTAGAAGTAATTTAAAAGATGGAACTTCTGTGGATGACGCGGTGGCCACAGAAAAAAGTAGGGATCTTGACTTCCTATTTGAGTCCGAAATAAACCGAATAGACCTTAAATCGCAAATGGATTTATACATTGCAGAACCACAAGTTGGTCACAATATCGATCCCATATTGTGGTGGAAATCCCATAGCGAAATTTATCCCGATATTTTCAACACCTGTGTATACCAGCCACTTCGGCTGACTCCGAGCGAACGTTTTCCATTGCTGGGAACATTGTCTTACAACGTAGAAGTTGTTTGTTACCAAGAAATATAAATCTTCTTACTTTCTAGTATCAAAACAGAGGTTATATGAAGGGGAATGAACTTATATAAATGTATATATCGTTTTTAAATATAGCATTAGGGACTATATGTTTTGGCATGATTCGTATTTTATGGAAATAAAAATCTTAGATATGCACGTATTATTTTATGTGTTTTATTAATTGAATTAGATTTTATATATAAGGAAATTTATGCATAGATTAATAAAATTTAAATGAGTCGCAAGTTTTTAAGATATATCTATCGTCGCACTATTCAGAAAGGGCCACCAGCTGACACAATCCCCCCCCCCCCCCCCGCCCCCCCCCCCCTTCATAAAACGCCCCTACATATATATGCACATACAAACCAATATTTGTCAGACATTTGAACTTTGATTTCATATTTTTATATACAGAATTACCTACATTTTATTTCTGTGCTCCTAATACATTTTCCTGAATACAAAGCTTTTTTTCATGTCATTTGAATTCTACAGCATTGTGTGAAAAAACAATATATGCTTTGACCCTATGTACGTTCAACTTGCTTCTGTTTTTGTATGTTGATTACTTTACTGCGGTTTAGTTTTATATCTCCTTGCTCCTGCTGTCGCGAAGCAATCCTTAGGGTCTAGAGTAAGAAAAACTGCGTTTCTAATTATATGTGAGCTCGTTTACAATATTCCTAGCTCTTCAAATTATAATTGAAACGTGTATGACGATAATACAGGGAGAGGAATGCTGCTTTGACCGAAAATGAAATTAAGAAGGTAGGATATACATACATGCATATGTATATTTTGTCTATTCCCTAAACTGGAAAAGGAAGTAGGATAGATATTCAAACAAATTAGAAAAAGTACGAGAAATGAAAAGAGAAATTTTTGCAAAAGTTTTGACGAAAACAACCTTTGACTTGAAGATTTCCCTTTTGAAGCATTGTTACAGGTCAATGATATATTATCCATTTTATTTTCATACTTGTTTTTAAACTATCACCATACAGGTAAATAAAATTATTTCTAAAGTTTCTTTTGCAAGAGTCATTCGATTTTGACGTTCAACCAAAATTATAAGACAATTGGTGGCTAAACGTCAGATACTAGACCAGAGAAATCGGCTCGTGTTTAACTGCTCAATAACATAAGGAATTGCTATAAATCGAATTTTGATCAAATGGGCGAAATTTAATAAGTTTTAATTTGGGTCTTACTTTATTGAACAAAACTGTAAAGAAAATTTTCACTGAATTTCGTTCATAATTACTTACACGAAAATTCTGAGCTCCTGATATATTTTATTGAATATTTAAAAGAAACCAATCAAATTAATTGGCAAATATCACAGATACTACTTATACGTGATGCCTTGGTAACCGAAATATACATTAACCGACTAACCCCTAGTGAGCGGTTAATCGACTAACCGTAAATGGGCGGTTAACCGAATAGTCTAAATGTTTTGACTACTCGAATACTGGTAGTCGACATTTAGTAGTCGACTAATGACATATTCGAATAATTCGGTTAACCGACTAACCGAATACCAAGAGCCCTAACCCCGGCGCCCCGCCGCGCTGACCATCCGTACCAAACTATGTTATTTAGATATAAATTTATTTCCCTTGACAGTTGGAATAAGGCCATATCAAAATTGTGGCTTTATTTCCAATTGCAACGGGAAATAAACCCACTATGGCCTTATTGCGTATGGCGTTATTGCACCCCACCGTTCCATGGTAGTCGTTTCAGTAAGCAGTTTAATAAACTCTTTATACAATCTGGTCAGTGCTCCAGATATTTGTTTCACAAACGACTTACAGTGGAAGTGCTCACCCCACAAAAATCTGCAACAGTAATTAAAAAGTTCCCGCGGGCATAAAATCTAAGGTCAATTAGCAGCTTGGTTTCTGGGGATATCGATGTATACCTAACAAAGCCCATATGTAAGTTACAATTGAACATGTTAATTTTTTTTAGTAGAAACTTACCTTTTTGGTGGTAGATTTCAACTTATTGCTAATTTTATAAAATACAAGTCGGAAAGATGCTTTAGGAATTCGAAATCTTTTTATAAATTCTTGATCAGATAATTCTTTTAAATAATCGGGTCTCACTCGATATACCCTTGCAGATGTACTTCTTATCTCCGCACTTTCAAACTCTAATTGTAGTCTATTAATGTATAGAACACGGGACTCATCCATCATGATTTACTTTTGAAGTTTTGTTACTGAATTAAACTAAAATTAAAATTTTACTATTTTTATTTAGACCAATTTGAAACTATATGATTTGCTGGGTAGAGCTTTTGTGGTCGCTTTAATAAGTGTCCTTTGTTGTTTTTGTATTCTTTGACGCGTTTCGACGCTTACTGCGTCATCCTCAGAAAGCTGTTTTATTTGAAAATATATCAAATATATAAAAATTAACTACTTTTTCCAACAATAAACATGAAAATTCAATCTTGACAATTGTTACTTACATTGATTGTTTAACTAATTGTAATATCACAGTTTAAAAACACACACACATATTTACATATTAACAAGTAGCACTGATTTGCGATTGTCTATTCGCTCTTTGCACAACTGCGGTATAAATGTTGCTTATATTGTTAGCGCCCTCTTTGAAATTCACAACCTGGTGTATTTTTTGTTGTATTCTTAAGCTCTCCAAAGTCAGTCGTGTTTTTTCTCTTTTTTCTAAGGTGCTGTGCGAGAGAGTAACAAAGAGTAACCATATAGCGGATTTTGACCATGCGCAAATATTAGACATAGAAAAAAGAGAAAAAACACGACTAACTTTGGAGAGCTTAAGAATACAACAAAAAATACACCAGGTTATGAATTTCAAAGAGGATGCTAACAATATAAGCAACATTTATACCGCAGTTGTGCAAAGAGCGAAGAGACAATCGCAAATCAGTGCTACTTGTTAATATGTAAATATGTGTGTGTGTTTTTAAACTGTGATATTACAATTAGTTAAACAATCAATGTAAGTAACAATTGTCAAGATTGAATTTTCATGTTTATTGTTGGAAAAAGTAGTTAATTTTTATATATTTGATATATTTTCAAATAAAACAGCTTTCTGAGGATGACGCAGTAAGCGTCGAAACGCGTCAAAGAATACAAAAACAACAAAGGACACTTATTAAAACGACCACAAAAGCTCTACCCAGCAAACCATAAAATTAAAATTGTTGTGCTAGGAAAAATACTCAAATAAAATGCAATGTTTACAAAAATATAATATCAGTTTTAATGCTTCCGATTATACCGATATGATTGATCTGAATGACGATAATTTATACTATCTGAACCGGCATTCACAAGAAATATTCCATACGATCACTTGGTATTTTAAAAAATAATAATATAACATTACTGTTATTCTGAAAAATACTTTAAAGTGGTCAATTCTAAGTAAAAAAATATGTTTTTTAAATAAATTACATTAAAATCTGGGACGGGAAATAATTATTATTGTTTTTTTCGAAGTCTAAAAAGACCTGGTCAAAAAATGTCCTAGGTGAAAATGTTTGAGTTCCCAGGTATCCATATAGCAATATCATGTCGAATCATGCATCCTTTTTATTTTTCGAACTTTTTTCATAAAAGTAAAATCTGTATTTTTATTTCTTGAGTCCGATAGAACTAGTTAAACTCGGACTTTTAAAAATAAAAGTCCGGAAATAAAGGTTACACCCGGACTTTTATTTTTTAAGGCCAAAATAAAAGTCTGGCTTGATAACAAAGAAATGGTTTATCCGAATAAAAATTTGTTTATCCGAAATAAAAAAACATTTTTATTTATCCGAAATAAAAAAAAGTTTTAATTCGGATAAGCCGTTTCTTTGTTATGAAGCCGCACTTTTATTTTGGCCTTAAAAAATAAAATTCCGGATTTAACTTTTATTTCCGGACTTTCATTTTTAAAAGTCCGAGTTTAACTAGTTCTATAGGTAATACAAATCCGAAAATGATTTTTATCTTGATCCAAATATTATCAAAGTCCAAAATTAATAGTTTTGCAAGGAATTATATTGTAAAAGGAATAACAGTTTCCGCCCCTGATTAAAATTATAAAAATTGTGCTTATTTTAATTTTCTGACCAGTTTTTAATTATTTGAGTGTTTTTTGTTTTGTATCGGTTTTGCTGGTATTTTCAATTTGAAATGAAAAAACTTTAGTTTTCCTCCATTTTTTTCAACGTTTCGCCATACTCCTTGGCATCATCAGGGATTAAATCTTTAATTTGCACCGAAAAATGATAGAACAAAATTAATTTTAACATATTTTATCACATAACTATTTTGTTTTTTTTTTTTTTTTGTGATAATTTGTTAATTGTTTATTTACTATTATCTTTGTTTTATTAGTTTTGTAACCCTGATGACGATTGCCGCAGAGCAGTCGAAATATATTGGTTGAGAAAAAAGAAAAAATCATCAACGGTGTTTTATTTTAAAACACAGACCTCGAGCCAGCTTAATAAGATAGTTATTTGAAGAATAAGGTCGCCAACAAATACAAAATACAATTCATATTTTATCACTATAACAAACATTTTTTTGACAAAAACTTACATAGAAAGAAATAATTTAAGACAAATAATATCACAAAAATAAAGTGATTTTAAACTAAACAAGTAAGGAAGGCTAAGTTCGGGTGTAACCGAACATTACATACTCAGTTGAGAGCTATGGAGACAAAATAAGGAAAATCACCATGTAGGAAAATGAACCTAGGGTAACCCTGGAATGTGGTTGTATGACATGTGTATCAAATGGAAGGTATTAAAGAGTATTTTAAGAGAGAGTAGGCCATAGTTCTATGGATGGACGCCATTTAGGGATATCGCCATAAAGGTGGACCAGGGCTGACTCTAGAATTTGTTTGTACGATATGGGTATCAAATGAAAGGTGTTACTGAGCATTTTAAGAGGGAGTGGGCCTTAGGTCTATCGGTGGACGCCTTTTCGAGATATCGCCATTAAGGTGGACCAGGGGTGACTCTAGAATGTGTTTGTACGATATGGGTATCAAATGAAAGCTGTTAATGAGTATTTTGAAAAGGAGTGATCCTTAGTTCCATAGGTGGACGCCGTTTCGAGATATCGCCATAAAGGTAGACCAGGGGTGTCTCTAGAATGTGTTTGTACGATATGGGAATCAAATGAAAGGTGTTACTGAGCATTTTAAGAGGCAGTGGGCATTAGGTCTATAAGTGGACGCCTTTTCGAGATATCGTCATTAGGGTGGGCCAGGGGTGACTCTAGAATGTTTTTGTACGATATGGGTATCAAACGAAAGGTGTTACTGAGCATTTTAAGAGGGAGTGGGCATTAGGTCTATAGGTGGACGTCTTTTCGAGATATCGCCATTAGTGTGGGCCAGGGGTGACTCTAGAATGTTTGTACGATGTGGGTATCAAACGAAAGGTGTTATTGATCATTTTAAGAGGGAGTGGGCATTAGGTCTATAAGTGGACGCCTTTTCGAGATATCGTCATTAGGGTGGGCCAGGGGTGACTCTAGAATGTTTTTGTACGATATGGGTATCAAACGAAAGGTGTTACTGAGCATTTTAAGAGGGAGTGGGCATTAGGTCTATAGGTGGACGTCTTTTCGAGATATCGCCATTAGTGTGGGCCAGGGGTGACTCTATAATGTTTGTACGATATGGGTATCAAACGAAAGGTGTTACTGAGCATTTTAAGAGGGAGTGGGCATTAGGTCTATAGGTGGACGCCTTTTCGAGATATCGCCATTAGGGTGGGCCAGGGGTGACTCTAGAATGTGTTTGTACGATATGGGTATCAAATGAAAGGTGGTAATGAGTATTTTAAAAGGGAGTAATCCTTAGTTCTATAGGTGAACGCCTTTTCGAGATATCGCCATTAGGGTGGGCCAGGGTGACGCTAGAATGTGTTTGTACGATATGTGTATCAAACGAAAGGTGTTACTGAGCATTTTAAGAGGGAGTGGGCATTAGGTCTATAGGTGGACGCCTTTTCGAGATATCGCCATTAGGGTGGGCCAGGGGTGACTCTAGAATGTGTTTGTACGATATGGGTATCAAAAGAAAGGTGGTAATGAGTATTTTAAAAGGGAGTAATCCTTAGTTCTATAGGTGGACGCCTTTTCGAGATATCGCCATAAAGGTGGACCAAGGGTGACTCTAGAATGTTTGTACGATATGGGTGAGTAAGGGAGTAATCCTTAGTTCTATAGGTGGACGCCTTTTCGAGATATCGCCATTAGGGTGGGCCAGGGTGACGCTAGAATGTGTTTGTACGATATGGGTATCAAACGAAAGGTGTTACTGAGCATTTTAAGAGGGAGTGGGCATTAGGTCTATAGGTGGAGGCCTTTTCGAGACATCGCCAATAGGTTGGGCCAGGGGTGACTCTAGAATGTTTGTACGATATGGGTATCAAACGAAAGGTGTTACTGAGCATTTTAAGAGGGAGTGGACATTAGGTCTATAGGTGGACGCCTTTTCGAGATATCGCCATTAGGGTGGGCCAGAGGTGACTCTAGAATGTTTGTACGATATGGGTATCAAAGGAAAGTTGTTACTGAGCATTTTAAGAGGGAGTGGGCATTAGGTCTATAGGTGGACGCCTTTTCGAGATATCGCCATTAGGGTGGCCCAGGGGTGACTCTAGAATGTTTGTACGATATGGGTATCAAACGAAAGGTGTTACTGAGCATTTTAAGAGGGAGTGGGCATTAGGTCTATAGGTGGACGCCTTTTCGAGATATCGCCATTAGGGTGGGCCAGGGATGACTCTAGAATGTTTGTACGATATGGGTATCAAACGAAATGTGTTACTGAGCATTTTAAGAGGGAGTGGGCATTAGGTCTATAGGTGGAGGCCTTTTCGAGACATCGCCAATAGGGTGGGCCAGGGGTGACTCTAGAATGTTTGTACGATATGGGTATCAAACGAAAGGTGTTACTGAGCATTTTAAGAGGGAGTGGACATTAGGTCTATAGGTGGACGCCTTTTCGAGATATCGCCATTAGGGTGGGCCAGAGGTGACTCTAGAATGTTTGTACGATATGGGTATCAAACGAAAGTTGTTACTGAGCATTTTAAGAGGGAGTGGGCATTAGGTCTATAGGTGGACGCCTTTTCGAGATATCGCCATTAGGGTGGCCCAGGGGTGACTCTAGAATGTGTTTGTACGATATGGATATAAAATTAAAGGTATTAATGAGGCTTTTAAAAGCGAGTGGCCCTTAGATGTATATGTGAAGGTGTTCTCGAGATATCGACCAAAATGTGGACCAGGTGATCCAGAAAATCATCTGTCGGGTACTGCTAATTTATTTATATATGCAATATCACTAACAGTATTCCTGCCAAGATTCCAAGGGCTGTTGATTTCGCCTTGTAGAACTTTTTCATTTTCTTCTACTTAATATGGTAGGTGTCACACCCATTTTACAAAGTTTTTTCCAAAGTTATATTTTGCGTCAATAAACCAATCCAGTTACCATGTTTCATCCCTTTTTTCGTATTTGGTATAGAATTATGGCATTTTTTTCATTTTTCGTAATTTTCGATATCGATAAAGTGGGCGTGGTTATGGTCGGATTTCGGCCATTTTTTATACCAAGATAAAGTGAGTTCAGATAAGTAGGTGGGCTAAGTTTAGTAAAGATATATCGGTTTTTGCTCAAGTTATTGTGTTAACGGCCGAGCGGAAGCACAGACGGTGGACTGTGTATAAAAACTGGGCGTGGCTTCCACCGATTTCGCCCATTTTCACAGAGAACTGTTACCTTCATAGAATCTATGTCCCTACCAAATTTGAGAAGGATTGGTAAATTTTTGTTCGACTTATGGCATTAAAAGTATTCTAGGCAAACTAAATGAAAATGGGCGGAGCCACGCCCATTTTGAAATTTTCTTTTATTTTTGTATTTTGTTGCATCATATCATTACAGGAGTTGAATTTTGACTTAATTTACTTATATACAGTAAAGATATTAAATTTTTTGTTAAAATTTGAATTTAAAAAAAATTTTTTTTAAAAAGTGGGCGTGTTCTTCATCCAATTTTGCTAATTTTTATTTAGCACATATATAGTAATAGTAGTAGCGTTTCTGCCAAATTTCATCATGATATCTTCAACGACTGCCAAATTACAGCTTGCAAAACTTTTAAATTACCTTCTTGTAAAAGTGGGCGGTGCCACGCCCATTGTCCAAAATCTTACTAATTTTCTATTCTGCGTCATAACTTCAACCCATTTGCCAAGTTTTATCGCTTTAACCGCCTTTGGAAATGAATTATCGCATTTTTTCGGTTTTTCGAAATTTTCGATATCGAAAAAGTGGGCGTGATTATAGTCCGATATCGTTCATTTTAAATAGCGATCTGAGATGAGTGCCCAGGAATCTACATACCAAATTTCATCAAGATACCTCAAAATTTACTCAAGTTATCGTGTTAACGGACGGACGGACGGACGGACGGACGGACATGGCTCAATCAAATTTTTTTTCGATCCTGATTATTTTGATATATGGAAGTCTATATCTATCTCGATTCCTTTATATATGTACAACCAACCGTTATCCAATCAAACTTAATATACTCTGTGAGCTCTGCTCAACTGAGTATAAAAAGGTTTGTAGTACCATCATCTTTAGGTACACTTGTCGTACTGAGTGTCATAAGCATGCCAAATAGCTAGCAGCAAGTACGCCAAGTGTACCTAAAGATGATGGTACCGTTAAATCTTTTTTTAGTTTATAATCACTTTGTTTTTGTGATATTTTATGTGTTAAATTATTTCTTTCTATGTAAGTTTTTTTCAAAAAACTTTTTGTTATAGTGATAAAATAATAATAATAATATAGGTCGCTAAAAATCTCCAGTGATAAAATATGTTAAAATTAATTTTCTTCTATCATTTTTCGGTGCAAATTAAAGATTTTACCCTGATGATGCCAAGAATTATGGCGAAACGTTGGGTAAAAATGGAGGAAAACTAAAGTTTTTTAATATTTTCGTTTCAAATTGAAAAGACCAGCAAAGCCTATACAAAAAACACTCAAATAATTAAAAACTGGTCAAACAAGTAAGGAAGGCTAAGTTCGGTTGTAACCGAACATTACATACTCAGCTGAGAGCTTTGGAGACAAAATAAGAGAAACTAAAAATAATAATAATAAACTAAAAAAGATTTATCGGTACCATCATCTTTAGGTACACTTGGCGTACTTGCTGCTAGCTATTTGGCATGCTTATGACACTCAATACGACAAGTTTACCTAAAGATGATGGTACCACAAACCTTTTTTAGTTTAAAATCACTTTGTTTGGTGATATTATATGTCTTAAATTATTTCTCTCTATGTAAGTTTTTGTCAAAAAAATGTTTGTTATAGTGATAAAATAGGTTAAAATTAATTTTGTTCTATCATTTTTCGGTGCAAATTAAAGATTTAACCCCTGATGATGTCAAGGAGTATGGCGAAACATTGGTTAAAAATGGAGGAAAACTAAAGTTGTTTCATTTCAAATTGAAAATACCAGCAAAACCGATATAAAACAAGTAAGGAAGGCTAAGTTCGGGTGTAACCGAACATTACAAAATCAGTTGAGAGCTGTGGAGACAAAGTAGGGGAAATCACCATGTTGTAAAAGGAACCTAGGGTAACCCTGGAATTTGTTTGTATGACATGTGATTCAAATGGAAGGTATTAAAGAGTATTTTAAGAGGAAGTAGGCCATAGATCTATAGATGGACGCCATTTAGGTATATCGCCATAAAGGTGGACCAGGCCTGACTCGAGAATTTGTTTGTACGATATGGGTATCAAATGAAAGGTGTTACTGAGCATTTTAAGAGGGCGTGGGTCTTAGTTCTATAGGTGGACGCCTTTTCGAGATATCGCCATAAAGGTGGACCAGGGGTGACTCTAGAATTTGTTTGTACGATATGGGTATCAAATGAAAGGTGTTACTGAGCATTTTAAGAGGGCGTGGGTCTTAATTGTATAGGTGGACGCCTTTTCGAGATATCGCCATAAACGTGGACCAGGGGTGACTCTAGAATTTGTTTGTAATATATGGGTATCAAATGAAAGTGTTAATGAGTATTTTAGAAGGGAGTGGGCCTTAGTTCTATAGGTGGACGCCTTTTCGGAATATCGTTATAAAAGTGGACCTGGGTTGACTCTAGAATGCGTTTGTACATATGGGTGTCAAACGAAAAGTGTAATAAGTGTTTTAAAAGGGAGTGGGCCTTTGTTCTATGGGTGGACGCCTTTTCGGGATATCGCCATAAACGTGGACCAGGGGTGACTCTAGAATGCGTTTGTACAATGTGGGTATCAAATGAAAGGTGTTAATGAGTATTTTAAAAGGGAGTGGGCCTTAGTTCTATAGGTGGACGCCTTTTCGAGATATCGCCATAAAGGTGGACCAGGGGTGACTCTAGAATTTGTTTGTACGATATGGGTATCAAATGAAAGGTGTTAATAAGTATTTTAAAAGGGCGTGGGTCTTAGTTCTATAGGTGGACGCCTTTTCGAGATATCGCCATAAAGTGGACCAGGGGTGACTCTAGAATTTGTTTGTACGATATGGGTATCAAATGAAAGGTGTTAATGAGTATTTTAAAAGGGCGTGGGTCTTAGTTCTATAGGTGGACGCCTTTTCGAGATATCGCCATAAAGGTGGACCAGGGGTGACTCTAGAATTGGTTTGTACGATATGGGTATCAAATGAAAGGTGTTAATGAGTATTTTAAAAGGGCGCGGGCCTTATATCTATAGGTGGACGCCCGTTCGGGATATCGACATAAAGGTGGACCAGGGGTGACTCTAGAATTTGTTTATACGATATGGGTATCAAATGAAAGGTGTTAAAGAGTATTTTAAAAGGGAGTGGGCCTTAGTTTTATAGGTGGATGCCTTTTCGAGATATCGCCATAAAGGTGGGCCAGGGGTGACTCTAGAATTTTTTTTGTACGATGTGGGTATCAAATGAAAGGTGTTAATGAGTATTTTAAAAAGGCGTGGGCCTTAGTTCTATAGGTGGACGCCTTTTCGAGATATCGACATAAAGGTGGACCAGGGGAGACTCTAGAATTTATTTGTACGATATGGGTATCAAATGAAAGGTGTTAATGAGTATTTTAAAAAGGAGTTTGCCTTAGTTCTATATGTGGACGCCTTTCCGAGATATCGCCATAAATGTGGACCAGGGGTGACTCTAGAATGTTTTTGTACGATATGGGTATCAAATTAAAGGTATTAATGAGGGCTTTAAAAGGGAGTGGCCCGTAGTTGTATATGTGAAGGCGTTTTCGAGATATCTACCAAAATGTGGACCAGGGTGATCCAGAACATCATCTGTCGGGTACCGCTAATTTATTTATATATGTAATACCACGTACAGTATTCCTTCCAATATTCCAAAGGCTTTTGATTTCGCCCTGCAAGACTTTTTCATTTTCTTCTACTTAATATGGTAGGTGTCACACCCATTTTACCAAGTTTTTTTCTAAAGTTATATTTTGCGTCAATAGACCAATACAATTACCAAGTTTCATCCCTTTTTTCGTATTTGGTATATAATTATGGCATTTTTTTCATTTTTCGTAATTTTCGATATCGAAAAAGTGGGCGTGGTCTTAGTCGGATTTCGGCCATTTTTTACACCAATACAAAGTGAGTTCAGATAAGTACATGAACTGAGTTTAGTAAAGATATATCGAGCGGAAGGACAGACGGTCGACTATGTATAAAAACTGGGCGTGGCTTCAACCGATTTCGCCCTTTTTCACAGAAAACAGTTATCGTCCTAGAAGCTAAGCCTCTACCAAATTTCACAAGGATTGGTTAACTTTTTTTCGACTTATGGCATTAAAAGCATCCTAGACAAATTAAATGAAAAAGGGTGGAGCCACGCCCATTTTGAAATTTTCTTTTATTTTTGTATTTTGTTGCACCATATCATTACTGGAGTTGAATGTTGGCATAATTTACTTATATGCTGTAAAGATATTAACTTTTCTTTTAAAATTTTAATTTAAAAAAAAAATTTTTTAAAAAGTGGGCGTGGTCGTTTTCCGATTTTGCTAATTTTTATTATGCAGACATAAAGTAATAAGAGTAACGTTCCTGCAAAATTTCATCATGATATCTTCAACGACTGCCAAATTACAGCTTGCAAAACTTCTAAATTACCTTCATTTAAAAGTGGGCGGTGCCACGCCCATTGTCCAAAATTTTACTAGTGTTCTATTCTGCGTCATAAGCTCAACTCACCCACCAAGCTTCATCGCTTAATGCGTATTTGGTAATGAATTATCGCACTTTTTCGATTTTTCGAAATTTTCGATATCGAAAAAGTGGGCGTAGTTATTGTCCGATATCGTTCATTTTAAATAGCGATCTGAGATGAGTGCCCAGGAACATACATACCAAATTTCATCAAGATACCTCAAAATTTACTCAAGTTATCGTGTTAACGGGCAGACGGACGGACGGACGGACATGGCTCAATCGAATTTTTTTTCGATACTGATGATTTTGATATATGGAAGTCTATATCTTAAAAACTGGTCAGAAAATTAAAAGAAGCACAATGTTAAGTATTTATTTTCAAAACATCTCGGGAATGCGTACAAAAGCTAGTGACGTATTTTTAACTTCGTCTCGCTGTGAGTTTGATGTTTATGTTATTGTGGAAACATGGTTGAACAGCAACTTCGCGGATGTTGAGTTCTTCGATGTTAATATCTATAATATATATCGAAAAGATAGAGACGCAAATAAAACAAATTGCTTGAGAGGTGGAGGCGTTTTAATTGCGGTAAATCGGATGTTCCGTTCTTTTTCAGTCCATTTAGAAAATGATGATTCTCTCCTCGACAGTTGTGTGTATGCATCTTTGGAAGTCTCGGTAAATTATTCATTTGTACTTCTTACATTCCACCTTCCAGCCCCGATTCTTTGTATGCTGCTCATATAAACAATATTGTGAATCTTTATGAGAATAACGAAGAGTGCCATTTTTGTACTTTGGGTGATTTTAACCTCAATAAAATTGTATGGTCAAATTTACTTGATAATGGTATCTCAACACCAACAAGGGTGAATAGCTCGCACGAAATAAAGTTTATAGATAGTATTTTCAGTATTAACTTAACCCAAATTAATTCATTTTACAATGAGCTTAATAATATTTTAGATCTTATCTTTGTAGATGAAAACTTGATTTTTAGTGTTTCGGAGGCCACTTTCCCTATATGCAGGTGCGATATGCACCATGTCCCACTCTCCTTAACTCTGGAATTTTTTAATTTTGTTTCAGGCCCGAGTATAATCTCCACTGTAAAGTTTGATTTTCGTGCCGCCGATTTTAATGCTTTAAATGAAAAAATTTTGGTTTTAAATTGGAATTAAATTTTCGCCTCTAAAAGCGTAGCGGAATGTTACGATGTCTTTCTTCTTGATATACTAGAAATTTTCTCTGAAAATCTACCCTTACTTCCCGCGAGAATTCATAAACTTCCGTGGTATACGAAAACTTTAAAAAAAGCTTAAGAAATAAACATCTTAAACTCTATAAAGCTTCGAAGGATGTCTCTCATAAAGAAAAATATATTTATTATAGTAAAAGCTTTAATGTACTTGACAAATTTTTATACAAGCAATATATTTCTCGGTATGAAGTAGAGACATCCTAGCTCTGGAAACGTCAATAAAAAGCGATAATGACGAGCTTTCGTCGTTCATTCTAAAGAAATGTAGCACGTCGTTTTGCGTCCCATTAAGTTACATTTTCAATCTTTCCCTAGCAAGAGGTAAGTGTGTTGATAGGTGGAAAATAGCCTCGATTTCTCCTATCCTTAAATCTGGCAACAAAAACATAGTAACTAACTACAGACCCATCTCTAAACTGCCCACTTGCTCTAAGCTCTTTGAAAAAGTGGTAAAAGGGAAGCTATCCTTTGCAATAAAACGTTCCATAGATGAGTGTCAACACGGGTTTCTCAGTGGTCGCTCCACAGTTACGAACCTAGCCTCATTTTTTAATTTTTGCATTTCGTCGTTCAAAAATGGACATCAAGTTGATGTTGTATATACTGACTTCGCGAAGGCATTTGATACTGTCACCCACAGCATACTATTGGGCAGGCTTGAACTATTGGGTTTCCATTCTTCCTTTTTACGTTGGATTGGGTCCTATCTCACTAATAGAACCTCGTTCGTCGAAATTGAGAATACCAGGTCTTATTCATTCACGGCCACATCTGGGGTACCTCAGGGTAGTATTCTCGGGCCAATTTTATTTCTTTTTTTTATAAATGGTATAGGAACCTGTTTTAGGAGTACCTGCTCTACGCAGATGATCTAAAAGTTTTCAGAACAATTTCGAGCATGTCAGATGTGTGTCTTTTACAAGATGATCTAAATAGATTAACTAATTGGAGCATTATAAATAATCTACGCCTTAATATAAATACATGTTTCTTTATGACGCTTTCGAGAAACCTCAATACGATTAATACCGCGTATTCAATTGCGGATGATAATCTCTCAAGCGTCAGGGAATTCGTTGATCTTTGAGTAATGTTTGACTCTGGTTTTACCTTCGCGAATCATATTAGCTCCATTCTACCTAAAGCCTATTCCAATTTGGCTTTCCTGCGGCGATATGGGCGAGCTTTCAAAAATCCATACACCAGAAAAATTTTTATATAGTTCTTTAGTTTAAGAGAACTGGAATATGCTTCCATATTTGAAACCCAATTTATTCCTCTCATTCTCAAAGACTGGAAAGAGTACAGAAAAGTTTCACTCGATTCGCACTCCAACCGATTAATTTCTTAGAACCATTACCTTCCTACCGCGCCCGCTGTGCCCTCATAAACATGAAGTCGCTTGCTGCCAGACGTTATATTCAATCTCTGCTGTTTGTGTATGATCTTATATGTGGTTGGGTTGCCTGCCAGGAACTACTAGCGCAAATTGGCTTCAATGTCCCGAGCAGAACTCTTCGTGCCCAATATCCGTTCCACGTGAAAGTTATCGGAGCTAATTATCACAATGTTGATCCTATCTCTAGGCCCCTCAATGAATACAACAGGATCTTTTTTAGCCTTGAGCTTGACTTCGCACTCCCGAGAGCGTCCTTTAGCGCTAAACTTTACTCGTATTATGTATAAAATAAATTTATTAGCATTTAAGTTGAATAAATGTAAATATAGTCTGTAAGATTAATGAAATCATAGACTGATAAAATGAAATGAAAATCACCATGTAGGAAAATAAACCTAGGGTAACCCTGGAATGTGTTTGTATGACATGGGTACCAAATGGGAGGTATTAAAGAGTATTTTAAAAGGGAGTGGGCCATAGTTCTATATGTGGACGCCATTTCAGGATCTCGCCATAAAGGTGGACCAGGAGTGAGTCTAGAATGCGTTTGTACGATATGGGTATCAAATGAAAGGTGTTAATGAGAATTTTAAAAGGGAGTGGGCCTTAGTTCTATAGGTCCCGCGGTCAAACAAAGGCACAAAGTTACGTGGTTTGAGTTCATTTTTTTTTTTTGCACAATTAGGGAAATTTCATATATTTTAATTTCCCGGCATACCAATATCGCGACTTTATTAATAAAAACCAAACAATTATACGTATGTGTGGAAATTAAGTTACACAGATTTACATAAAGTCTTTTGATTTAGTATTTTGTTTGCTGTAAAGCATATTTTCGAGGAATATCGCAACCAGCTGCACAAATTCAACATAACCCCACTTTTTTACTGTAGTGTGGCAATTTCTTTGCAACAACACTTTAACGCACTTTATCGCAAGTCACTGGCAATATTTTAGAACCATTAAACACTTAAGTGTAATAAATTTAAACAGTTCTTTAGGTTCTGACATAAATCAGCGTTACCACCATTAAACCAAAGTCACTTAACCTTATCTTCTTATGCACACAACACTAACACTGCGGTGAGTTGGGTGACAAGAGTGTTCGCATAAAGCACAATTAGCTGAAAAAATTAAAGGCAATATACACAGAGAATAATTTGCGTGTTTACCCCTTGGCGGCAATCCATTATATTGGGCATATACCCACTAGCTACATCGTCCTATCTTAAGCTAAACGTGCTTTCGTGAGCTACCCTATTAACAAGTTAGATCCATTTTGCCCTTAATCTCAGTACTGATATCATGTCGAAAGCGATGGAAAATTACATCAGGGTGGCTGATAAAGTCATATAGTTTGAATCTGACTTCAATACCACACCCAAATCCGAGCATACCAAGTATACTCTGGCTATCCAGCAAGAAGAGTTAAAGGCAAAGTGGAAAAAAGCAAAAACAGCCCATGACGAAATATTAGCTGGGGACACTCTAGAGGGAAAAATATATCAGCTGTTAAGATAAAACACAAAAGTGCTTACGCAGTCTACTTGCGTTGCATGTCAAACATATCAACGCGACAGGCCACATTCAACAAACCCGACCCTAAGCCCGAAGAACAGCACGAAAGGGATACAAATATGCGTCTACCCCCGTGTGACACTGATGTGTTCAAGGGAGATTACTTGTCTTGGCCTACATTCAGAGACCTCTTTACGGCCATATATATTGGCTGCAGCAAGATGGCAAAGAATGGCCAAACCAGGAAATAAGCTACACCACAACCATGGAAAAAAAAAGGTTACAAGTGCACACAATCTCGGTTAACCGTAAAGACGAAGATATTGTAGACAGGTTTTCCGACCTTTCCCGTGCTTTAAGAGTTGTGTCCTACGTTCTACGATTCTACAAAAGGACTCATCTCAAAACCTTCTTCAATGAAACATCACTGACGATTTCACCCATTGAGATCAAAGCAACGATGTGTCGTCTGATCGTCAATGCTCAACGAAACTATTATGCGGAGGAGTACAGAACACTCAAAGAAAAAGGGTCAATCAAGCCAAAGAGCGATTTACAATCCTTGCACCCATTTCTCGATGAGGACGAGACAATCAAAGTCGGGGGACGGCTCGCGGCGTCCAAGGACCTCTCGTATAACGAACGCCACCCCATAATTCTGCCCTATCATAGTGGACTGTCTCGTCTCATCACACGATTTGTCCATAAAATCTCGTTACATGGGGGGAATCAGCTTATGCTGCTCCTGATCCGAACACAGTACTGGATACCTTACGTGAAAAATATGATACGATCAGAAATTCACAAGTGCAAGGTATGCGCAGTGCATAGGAAACAGGCGCAAACACAATTGATGGGCATTCTACCTACCGAGCGAACCACCTATACCCGGGCATTCACTAACACCGGGGTAGATTTTGCCGGCCCCTTTGAGATAAAGAATTATCAAGGACGAGGCTGTCGCGTGTCCAAGGGATATGTCTGCCTCTTTGTGTGTGTTCTCCACTAAGGCCATCCACTTGGAAGCGACTACCGATTTGAGCACCCGGTCATCCTTGGCGGCTTTTACCAGATTCGTCGCGCGACGAGGCTGCCCGAAGAATGTGTATTCCGACAACGGAACCAATTTTGTCGGGGCATCAAGAGCCCTCAGGACGGAGTTCAAAACCATCATGGCTGACTCACGCGCCGAGGTAATAACAACCTATACATACCAAAATCTGAACTGACATTTTATTCCTGCGTCTGCTCCTTACATGGGGGGATTGTGGAAAGCGGGAGTGAAAAGTTTTAAATTTCACTTCAAAAGGGTAGCATCCAACCTTAAATACCTTTTGAGGAATTCTCTACCCTGCTTTGCAGGATAGAATCCTGCCTTAACTCCCGCCCCCTAACGCCCTCTTCAAATCAACCGTCCGACCTTGAACCACTAACCCCGGGGCACTTTTTAATAGGGGGACACCTATTAGCACCCCCGGAGCCAGACGCGGATGAAAACCCCGCATCAATTATCAATCGATGGCAGCGACTAAAGGCCCTACACCACACCTTTTGTCGACGATGGAAGACGGAATACCTCGTCGAACTTCAAAAAAGGAATAAATGGCGCCAACCTAAAGCAAACATGAAGCTTGACGATCTAGTTGTCATAAAAGAAGACAACCTGCAACCCAATGAGTGGAGGCTCGGGAGGGTCATGAACCTACATCCGGGAGCGGATGGACGCGTACGAGTAGTGGATCTCATGACGGCAAAGGGAAAGGTCACAAGACCCCTCACTAAACTCGTGGTACTCCCATCCAGTGAAGAAGATCAGGGATCCAGAGAGCCGTAACAGAACCCACGACCCAGGCCCGAAACATACAACCTACGACCCCCCCTCCTTTTCACAGATATATCTATCTGTGGTGCTGCATACAATTCTGTAAAAAAAAAAATAAAAAATAAATAAATAAATAAAAAAAAATTCTAAATTTGTCTTACAAAATTTTTAAAAATGACCACAAGGCGATGGAGAACAACGTACTACACCTACTTTATTTCATATCCTGTACACCAAATATATCGCTACATGCATAATCTTAGATGTCAATTCGGACTGGTTGTTTGTTCTCAGCTTGCTCGCCGCAAGGGGGCCGGCATGTTTAGGCCACCAGCCTAAATATTTTTTAAAATAACTTTTAGTTCACCCTAATGCGGACCGTATACTTAACTATTACCGGTAACTGTCCTTGCACCGCTGAGAACTAATTGAGTAGGGGAAAACTCGACGAAAGTTAGTAATCGGCGGGTGCCATGGACTCTTTCTTTTCTTTTTACTTCACTTTCTTTCTGAACGTCTGCATGTGAGCTCCAGCAACCAAACCGAAGGTAAGAATTCCTTTTTTTCAAGTGTAAAATTCGATAAAGTTAAGCTACTGTGATTCAGCAAATACTTTCAAATTTAAATTTTCCACTAACTTTTGAATTATTGAATAAAGAAAGTTTGTTATTAATTAGATTAGTGAAAGTGTTGGTATTTCCTTAAGACACTAACTAGTTCCTTTTTATCTTTCTTTTTGGTGTTACGTGCGAACGAATCCCCATCGTCCCGAACTACACGTAAACATTGCTCGCGGAGAAATCCCCTCCATTATAATTTATT
Source organism: Eurosta solidaginis (assembly GCF_040869045.1). Classification (NCBI taxonomy): domain Eukaryota; kingdom Metazoa; phylum Arthropoda; class Insecta; order Diptera; family Tephritidae; genus Eurosta; species Eurosta solidaginis. Next base: position 187,327,271 of record NC_090319.1, on the reverse strand, counting down.
TTCACTCGTGCTGTGCCTAGTAATACCCCCTTTGTTGTATGTGCATGACAGGAAGAAACGCTATTAATATTTTCTTTTCTCTTTTCAGAGTCCATCCTTGCCCTTGCCTGTTGTGAAGTGGAGGGTATGTTATCATTGTTATGTTGGTTGCCCCTTTGGGGCGTTTTTGATGTTGTTTTTGGATGAGCTGTCGGAAGGCGCAGCAAGGTGTTGTGCCTTGAGTGACATGAGTTGCAGTTGAATGGACTCGTGCATTTTGTCACTGTGTGCCCAGCCGACAAGCAGTTCAGACAACAGTTGTTGCTTTTCACATAAGCTATTTTGTCTGCCGTGGAGAGATTACGGGATTTTTGGCAGTTTCGTAATTTGTGCTCCTTACTGTTGCACATCTTACATGCCGTTTTTGGAAAGCTGGCTTGACCCTCTCCTCGCAAGGAGCAAGCAATTTTTTTATTGCTTTAAAGGAGGATTTTGTTTTAGTATTGGTTCTTTGCGAAAACCTTATAATATATGATATGACCCGCAAGGCTCTTGAAAGTTCTGAAAACCTTTCTAGCATATCCTCATTTCCATTTATTTTTGATGTAGTAAAGGCTTTTACGCGCTTTTGCTCAATATTCGTCTGATACTCCTTTTCTTGATTTGGCCACTTTGAATTGTCTTCTTGTAACCAAGAAGGTCCCTCCCACCACAAGGAGCTTGCGACTAGGTCTTTTGCTGACATCCCTCTGCTGGACACGAGCAAGCTGAGAACAAACAACCAGTCCGAATTGACATCTAAGATTATGCATGTAGCGATATATTGGGTGTACAGGATATGAAATAAAGTAGGTGTAGTACGTTGTTCTCCATCGCCTTGTGGTGATGGCTCCCATTCCTCGATAAATGCTGTGGATGAGAGAAAAATGGTTAATACATAAATACGTGGTTCTATTTAGTTCAATGCACCTTATTAGATTAAAATGTGGATTTGGAGGTATCTGTGGATATGTTGTAGATATAAAAATATATTCTGGGATTGGCTTATTGTTGGTAGGTCCCCGAGATAACCAGGCCAAATATGGTGGCCTGAGCTAGTAGCCCGTTAATCGTGGACGGTGGCGTGCCGCTGATCATAATACCAGCATAAACATCAGCGCCGAGTGTAAGTCGCACTGGTGCGGCGCGGTAAAAATAGGGGTCTGCCAACCGCATACACTGGAAAGGCGTTGCGATTGTGGAGTCTACGCTAGCGATCGGGTTGAGACGGTTATGGCGTGTTATTACTGTAGCTTGGGTGATTACCCTCCCTGCTACCCCATACTTCCCGCGCAATATGAGTGTACATCTCGTTGGTGACGTGGAATCCATGCGTTCCAGATGGAGTTCGTTCGCCAGATTGGCATCAATCACTGTGTTTGGGGAGCAGGGATCGATGAGTGCGCGTACCAGATGCAGGCGTCCTCCGGACTAGATGCGAACGACTGCCGTGGGTGCGATCGCGATAAACGATCTTATTCTCGATGGGGTAGCTGGGGTTGATATAATTCGGCCGGTCCTAAAACGGTTGGGCACTTCTTTTCGTCGGACAAGTGCTCGCCCGCGGTCTTCTTCTCGGGATTCATACGGGACAGTTCTACCCGATGTGCGCCGCGAGCGGAAAGGACGCATTTCGGCATCCTGGTCATCCATTTGTTGCGCCCAAGACTTGGTTCTTTCGGTGAGGGCCAGGGATAAGGCCCCGTTTGAGCTTTCTCCTTCATCGACAAGGTCGCTTGTGGTTTGCCTCCATTCCTTGGTTTCGTCCAGGTGAAGGGTAGTATGATGGTGCTCGTTGCATCGATAGCACTTGTCCATACTTGTGCATACCTCGTGACTGTGGAAAGAGGACAAACAGTTGATGCAGCAGTTATGTTTGCGAACCGCCTGCCACCGCGGCATGGTACGGAGAAATTTCTGGAGCGCTCCTCTGTTTTGACGAGAGTTGCCGTGAAACGAGTCATTCTAAAAACATAATCGAGTGTTATTACATTGATTTCGTCTACATGGATGGCTAGTGGGTTTATGTATGAGGACGTTTTTTAATATTTGCTATTATTATTATAAAGAAGGGGCAAAGGGAAAAACCGCTAAACTGATTTTAGCACCCATCATCCCATGTAGATGGTGCTTTGGTATTTTACCTTACATATTTCAGCTTTTGGTCGGTCGATGTCGCTGAGCTGGCGCTACATAATTTGTGGTGTGTTTTAATTTTACCACAAGTGGTGTGCCACCACACATCACGAACTCCGAACTTGACTGTTGTACGTGTATGAAAAAAAAAATGCTTGCGCAGTTGCGATTTCACCATTCAACCTTATTTTTCGACGTGTATTGTCGATAAAGCTAAGGCCACACTGAGCTGCACTACACTGCGCTGCAAAATATTCTTCGCATGTATTCTTATGGAAAAATTCACACCTAGCGGCAGCAGCACTGCGCGGCGCGGCCATGAGCGGCAATGTTGATCAAATAGGCAAAAAAGTGAAGCGCCGCTGCCGCTACATGTCGCACCACTTAGTGTGCACGCACTTTAATTGCCGTCTTCCAGTGAGTTTTACAGCTCCACCTCACGCTCAACTCTCCCGGGAATGCTCTGGATCATTGGGAGACTTGAGAAGAGATGGCGTGAAATTTGCGCACACGCGAGAGGTGATAGTCAGATGCCGCCGCTGTTTTTCATTTAACTCATACGGCGAAAGGCCGTGAGAAGAAAAAGAAAAGAAAAAAAACACAAGAGCTGAAGGAAAATGACGTAAAAATTGCCCTTAAAAATATCGGAACTAATGTTTACATGCGCAGTGCGCCACCTTCTGTAATTCCAACATGGTCAAGCATTGTAACACAGACGTTAACCTCAGGCAATAATCACTTCGAAAACCCCATGTCGCGCTGCCACACTACAGGTCGCGTATAAAATATCTCTACCAATCATTCGCTGAAGCAGTCAAGTGTGACGTAGACGCGCAGAACGACGCAATTTTGAGCTCGTGAATGCACAATCTTCTGTGTGTGATTTGTGATGCTTGACTGCTTGACTGTCAGAAGTGAAGTGTAGAAATTTTGACATCTACTATACTTTTTCACTTCCTGAATGGGCAAAAATCTACTATACTTTTTCACTTCCTGAATGGAAAAAAATCATTAATGTAAAACACGCGGTGGTGAGTATTTAGTATACTGGTAGATTTTATCTCTTTAGTTTAATCATTACTTTTCCCTTTTTATTTCCAGGAAACGCAGTGGTTTTCTTTGTAGCGTCGCTTTCTACGGTTTAATCGCCCGAATTGGTTTTGCGATTTTTGCATGGCAAATGTAACCGAAAACGAACGTAGTGACCTTGGTATTGGAGTTAAATTATTTTTAAATAAATAAAATGCAACATTTGCTAACCTAAATCGTTGCTAAAAGAAGAGTAGCTCATAAATAAAGCGGTTTGTGTAGAAAGGCATGTAATGTGTAAGCCAGAAGCATAAAGTTTCATATATAAGATTAAAAATAGCCATATTTGGGCATGTGACGACAATATCAAAATAAAATAAAAAACGAAAATTGTAAAAATCTGGTTAAGCGCAGTCTAGAAAATCGGGCGTGTATTGAAAAATAATTGTGAAAATTTGGAAAAAGTGCAAAGGCAAGAACGAATTTTCATACAATATTTAATTGACTGCAAGCTTTTACATGCTCTTTTCATATTGGACTGAATACTTCTCATATGCGAGAATATTAGAATCTTGTTGTGTTGTACCACCCGCATTACAAAACTATTGTACCAAAGATGATATACAATTGCTGACTCATAATATTCCAGAAGTATTGCTGCCCAATGAACAATTAATTTTGCCTGGCTATCAAGTTGATTGGGCATGACGTTATCAAGTACATGTTCGATGTCGCGGTGTAATTGCGGCAAGAGGTTACATTGTTGGTGCTAGCAGAAATGAAATATGACGGTTTGAATAGCAGTAGCAGCAGCAACAACAGTATGTATTGTACAATGTAATAGAAACAATAGAACTCTGTACAAAAGGCATAGGCTTGGGGGACACCAATAAATATTAGGCGGTATTTATATGCGTTTGATGCTAATATTGAAATAAGTTAGAATGAATCATAAGTAGCGTGACTGCAATTTGGTGGTGATAATAAATTGCTTACAAATTTAAATTGACCTCAAATATTGGGATGAGTAAGGACAATATAATTATGTTTGTGGTAGCCGAAGAAAAATTTACAAGGTACTTCTACAAAGCCTTATTAGGGTGAGCGCTCTAAACTTTATAATCGCTGATAAGACATACATGCACACACATCCTTCCATACAATGTTTTAGGAGTAGAGTAGCAAACGGAAACTAAAAATGATCTAACATTCATATATATATTTGTCAGACCATATATTTAGTACTATTGTAGCTTTTAGAATTATGCAGATGGATAGACCATAACGTATCATGTTGACACCTTTTCGACGGCTTCCATATATGTATGTACATACTTATATATCTTGATTTCTTAATATAAACCTAACCAATGCTCGAATTATGGTTGTTTCTCTTAGATTACTAATCTGCTAAACAACACTTCTGCATCACAGGCAGTAAACTTTAAAATTATTCTGGAAAGCATGAGGCCACCTGAGGTACTTTCATGCTATATTCCTAGTAGATACTGATCACGAGTCAACTAAGCAAAAATATGATAAGTTACCAGAATATACTATCGATAACTGAGTAATGCAGTTGCAAACGTATTTATTTGAAGCTTATCCAACATTTATTAAACATATTCAGGGTGGCGTAGAAAAATAAATAGACAGTGACGGAGAAAAGTCTACATACACCCCCTTTTTCCGCTGGGTTGAAAGGATAAAAATTTTTCTGAAAAATGGGATGATACAGTTGTGTAACTGACTCATTTTGTTTTTTTGATTGTCATAATAAGCTACAAAAAAATCCTCACTTTAGCATAAAATAGCAAAGTTATGAGAAAGAAAGAAAAAAAACCAACGTACATACAGTACACAAATAACCTGTTTTAGTATGAATAGCCTCACGTAGCTCTAAATAATATTGTTTTTTAATAACATCTTGAAACCGTCGTGGCGTTGAGGGTACTGAATTCGTTAACAGGGGTTATACTGTTCTAAATTTCTGTGATGCGTTCTTTGAGGACAGCAGAGCTAGAAACCGGGTTTTTTTTCCATGCCTAAAGCCATTTAGTATGCTTTGGAGCCTAATTTCGGAAAACATAACTTCCCCAAAATTATCGTTTTTCTCTAATACCCCGATCGGTGCTTCATAGGGTAATTTTGTTTTTTTGAAATAAAGTTTAAATAAAAATGATTGGAAACCTTTTGTGCTCCACGCACGTGAGAAAAAAACTTTGTGCGCTAAGCTATCAGCTTTTAAATTTTAGGGAACAACTTTTTTTTGTCAGCGATGAAAGTCTTAGAGGAGCATGTTGAAGATATGTCATTATCATGAGTAGAATTTTGGGAACGTGTTGGGTTGGCCCCCATTTTGTTTGTTTGTATGAAGGTGACTCCGCCAAATAGGAGGTGTGTGAATGGCTCCGCTAAACATAGGAGCGTATAGTTCACTCATGCCAAAACATAGGCAGTTGTATGAATGTGACTCCGCCAAATAGGAGGTGTGTGAATGGCTCCGCTAAACATAGGAGCGTATAGTTCACTCATGCCAAAACATAGGCAGTTGTATGAATGTGACTCCGCCAAATAGGAGGTGTGTGAATGGCTCCGCTAAACATAGGAGCGTACATTTCACTCATGCCCAAAGCAAGGCCATGGGCGCATGAAAGCAAGTCTTGCGCCGAGGTGAATTAGTTAATTTGTATATATAGGTATGGCCTAGCCCATGCGTTCCCACTTGAGCTCGTATTCACCTTTATAACTAAACATTAGGCAATCTTAACCCAATGCCATCTGCAAAGGTGTACTACTGTTTAGATAAAATATAGGTTTGCAGACAGGAAATTCTCCTGTTGTATAATAATTTCATGGCTGATAGGAAAAAGCTTTTAAACCTAGACCTATTTTAAAGAGCAATGCAATTGGCCAACCGCATCGTTGTTTTGAAATTTGTTCCTAAGGGGTGTTGCATGAAGGTTGCTGGTCTTGGATAATTTGTAACAGGAGAATAAGAATTGTAGACAAGCTTCAGATCCCTAATTCGGTGTCACACCCTGACTAGAAAAGAAGTGGAATTAGGGAGAATGAGAAGTGGGATATTAAAGATCTCCGACCCTCTCCTCGCAAGGAGGAAGCAAGACCAACTTTGAGATTGGTCTCGTCGTGTTCCCTCTCGCCGTATCAAGCTCGACGACTCGAACTCGATTGTCGCCTCCATAATGGAGTTTGGTTATTCGTCCTAATCTCCATTCGTTCGGAGGTAAATTTTCCTCTTTTATGACTACCAGGTCCCCTTGTTTCAGATTGGCTTGTGGGTGTTTCCACTTGGTGCGTTTTTGCAATTCGGTGAGATATTCGGACTTCCACCGTTTGCAAAACGTTTGATGTAATGCCTTCAGCTTCTCCCAGCGGTTGACAAGTGAGGCACGATTTTCACTGACGTCAATCTCTGGTGGGGCTAGTAGATGACCGCCAATAAGGAAGTGTCCCGGAGTGAGTGGCTCCAGGCTGGACGGGTCGTTGGAGGAGGGGCTCAGAGGCCTCGAGTTGAGACAAGACTCAACTCTGCAAAGAAGGGTACTGAACTCCTCCATAGTAAATTTATAGTCCAACGCTATCTTTTTGAAGTGGTTTTTAAAACTTTTAACTCCAGCTTCCCACAGTCCGCCCATATGAGGGGCGGCTGCAGGCATGAAGTGCCATTGAAGGGTTTGGTGAGGGTACTTCGATAGGGTTTGGTTACGCGCATCGGCGAGGAAAGCTTTGAGTCCGGATCGAAGTGCTCGAGATGCACCGACGAAGTTTGTTCCCTTGTCGGAGTATATGTTCTTCGGACATCCTCGCCTGGTGACAAACCGATCGAAAGCTGCTAAGAAGGCGGCGGTACTGAGGTCACTCGCGACTTCTAAATGAATCGCCTTGGTGGCAAAGCAGACAAAGAGGCAGACGTAACGCTTTGATATGCAGCATCCTCTTCCGCTATAAGATTTGATGTCAAACGGTCCGGCAAAATCTACCCCCGTATTGTTGAAAGCCCGGGAAAAGGTGGTTCGCTCTGGAGGTAGATCTCCCATAAGTTGGGTTTGGGTCCGTTTGCGGAATATGGTGCAGGTTTTGCAATTATGTATGACCGATCGGATCATATTTTTTACCCTAGGGATCCAATATTCTGTGCGTAGGCGACGAAACATCAGTTGGTTCTCACCATGCAGGGTATCTTTGTGGATGAACTGGACAAGAAGTCGTGTGAGCCGGCAGTCATACGGCAGAATGATCGGGTGCCGTTCACTGTAGGGAAGATCCTTGGCCCCTGAAAGACGACCGCCCACCCTCAATATGCCCTTTTCATCGGCAAGGGGGGTAAGAGGCAGGATTTCACTCTTTGAACCGATGAGTTTCCCGGATTTTAAACTCGAAAGTTCCTCCGAATAATGCTTCCGTTGGTAGAGAGTTATTAAACGACTTGTCGTGGGGCCTGAATTTCATTTCAAATGAAGTACGATTCCGCTTTAAAGGAGGATTTTGTTTTAGTATTGGTTCTTTGCGAAAACCTTATAATATATGATATGACCCGCAAGGCTCTTGAAAGTTCTGAAAACCTTTCTAGGATATCCTCATTTCCATTTATTTTTGATGTGGTAAAGGCTTTTACGCGCTTTTGCTCAATATTCGTCTGATACTCCTTTTCTTGATTTGGCCACTTTGAATTGTCTTCTTGTAACCAAGAAGGTCCCTGCCACCACAAGGAGCTTACGACTAGGTCTTTTGCTGACATCCCTCTGCTGGCCAAATCTGCTGGGTTTGATGCAGACTCTACGTGGTGCCAGGCACTGTTCCTTACCTTTTCTACGATTTTGGTTACTCGATGAGCCACAAATGTTGACCAAGAGCAGGGAGGTTTTTTAATCCACGCTAAAACGATCGTTGAGTCAGTCCATAGATGTGTATGGAATTTTCCCAAGTTCAGGTTTTCGCGCACTGATTCTAAAGTTTCGGCTAACAAGACTGCTCCACACAGTTCTAATCTGGGTAGCGAAATTGTTTTTACGGGAGCTTCTCTTGTTTTCACCATCAGTAGGCTGACGTGGACCTCCTCATTAACCCTTGCCCTAAGAAATATTGTAGCTGCATAGGCTTTTTCGGATGCGTTGGAGAACCCATGTAATTCAACGTCCGCATTTAGTGTAAAATTTACCCATCTTGTAAATTTGTTTTTTGGTTTCGGGTTTACAGTCCAATGAATCAGAAAAACGCCTTTTTTATTTTCTCGCCAACGTTTCGACCTTTTATTTTGGTCTTCTTCAGGGCCTAATGACAAAAAAATATAAAACTTAGTATATAAGGCCTTGCATTGCAAAAGATGGTTAATAATTATTAATTACATATACACACAAAAGTACATATATAACACAATTATTGAAATCACAGATTCTTACTCAAAATTACTGCGTTCTTCCTTGTCCAGTTGTTTTGTATAGATGTTTTGTTTTCTGCATTGTGCAGAAATGGTCATATATAAAATTTTAAATTATAGGACTTATTTATAAATTTGAATAAAATTTAAAAGAAATAAGTAATAAAATGAACACAATGTAAATTCAAACAACAAACTATATATATACGTATTTGACGTTTGTTGATATTTTGTCAGCCGGTTCGTGCTTGATGGACTATGTAGAGCAGCTGATGATTGTTGACATCGTTAGAAAATACACGTATAGATGTCGCTGATGTTTTTAGCTTCTACGCTTCTTTTATTAACGCAGTTTTTATCAGCTTTAATAAATATTTCTTCTAATAGGATGGATTCTTTTTCCCCAACTTTTCTCTCTAGCCAATACTTTAGTTCCTTCGAAGTCAAATCTATGTCCAAAAGTAATAGCGTGGAAGGCGAGTGCACTTTTTTCTGTTTCTTTCTTCTCAACAGTTTTTCTATGTCGATTTAGGCGTTTGTATAAATGTTGAGATGTAGTGCCTATGTAACTTTTTCTTCGCTAGCAGTCAATACAGTCTATTTTGTATACAACGTTCTTTTCTTTATTTGTTGGTATTTTGTCTTTAATCTTGCTGTACATTTTCCCAACATTGTTTTTATTTTTGTACGCAAAACGGACGTTGGCAGTGAACTCTTTGAATTTGTTTGTAATACATTTTGTAATATACGGGAAATATGAAATTGTCATAGTTTTAATTTCCGCTAATTGTTGTTGAGCGTTGGTGCTCGTTAATATTGGGTCGGTGTTTTTGTTGTTGATGGATATTTTATAATGATTTATTAATCTTGAAACCAATTTTGGCGGATAATCGTTCGCTTTGAGGATGCCTTTTATAATTAATTTGTTCTTGTTGTGGTATTTTTCATCACTTAAGTTAAGAACTCTGTTTATTAACCCTTTTGCGGTGCTGATTTTTTGGGTTAATGGGTTAATCAGCACCGCAAAAGGGTTAATAAACAGAGTTCTTAACTTAAGTGATGAAAAATACCACAACAAGAACAAATTAATTATAAAAGGCATCCTCAAGGCGAACGATTATCCGCCAAAATTGGTTTCAAGATTAATAAATCATTATAAAATATCCATCAACAACAAAAACACCGACCCAATATTAACGAGCACCAACGCTCAACAACAATTAGCAGAAATTAAAACTATGACAATTTCATATTTCCCGTATATTACAAAATGTATTACAAACAAATTCAAAGAGTTCACTGCCAACGTCCGTTTTGCGTACAAAAATAGAAACAATGTTGGGAAAATGTACAACAAGATTAAAGACAAAATACCAACAAATAAAGAAAAGAACGTTGTATACAAAATAGACTGTATTGACTGCCAGCGAAGAAAAAGTTACATAGGCACTACATCTCAACATTTATACAAACGCCTAAATCAACATAGAAAAACTGTTGAGAAGAAAGAAAAAGAAAAAAGTGCACTTGCCCTCCACGCTATTACTTTTGGACATAGATTTGACTTCGAAGGAACTAAAGTATTGGCTAAAGAGAAAAGTTGGGGAAAAAGAATCCTATTAGAAGAAATATTTATTAAAGCTGATAAAAACTGCGTTAATAAAAGAAGCGTAGAAGTTAAAAACATCAGCGACATCTATACGTGTATTTTCTAACGATGTCAACAATCATCAGCTGCTCTACATAGTCCATCAAACACGAACCGGCTGACAAAATATCAACAAACGTCAAATACGTATATATATAGTTTGTTGCATTGTTTACTATATAGTTTGGCAGCTTAAATAGAGGTTATGTTGCGAATAGAGTGGAAGGCAGTGGACTAGGCAGTCGAATGTCATATAATGAAGGAATGGTGTTCGGAGTTTTTTCAAAGTTAAAAAAAAAATGATAAAAGCTTTAATATAAATAAAACTATTGTTTTAATAACAACAAAAACGCCTTATATATTCTATATACATAAATTCGTAAGGATTATCTCACTTTAAAATTTGAGTTAGATAATCTAAAGTTTTTTTTTTGAAACTGAGTCGAGAACTGTGCGTGTGAATGTGCGAATTTTCACCGATCAGCTGTTAGTTGCGCTACTTGGTAAAATTTACAATGGTTTGTTGTTTGAATTTACATTGTGTTCATTTTATTACTTATTTCTTTTAAATTTTATTAAAATTTATAAATAAGTCCCATAATTTAAAATTTTATATATGACCATTTCTGCACAATGCAGAAAACAAAACATCTATACAAAACAACTGGACAAGGAAGAACGCAGTAATTTTGAGTAAGAATCTGTGATTTCAATAATTGTGTTATATATGTATGTACTTTTGTGTGTATATGTAATTAATAATTATTAACCCTCTTTTGCAATGCAAGGCCTTATATACTAAGTTTTATATTTTTTTGTCATTAGGCCCTGAAGAAGACCAAAATAAAAGGTCGAAACGTTGGCGAGAAAATAAAAAAGGCGTTTTTCTGATTCATTGGACTGTAAACCCGAAACCAAAAAACAAATTTACAATGAATAAAGAAAACAGTCGGTAGTACAAAAATATGAATAATTTTAGCCATCTTGGTATCTGTATATGTTAATATCCGGGTAGTCCTCCATAAAGGTTTGCCATTTATCTAGGGTATGTGTGGACACTGTCTCGTCCCAGTCAGTTCCTTCCATTATGATCTTGGCTACTATGATGACTGGCGCGAGCCATCCCAAAGGATCGAAGAGTTTGGCGATCGCTGAAAGTATTGCCCTTTTCGTCAGGACCTCACGATTTTGGATAGGTTTTGCGGAAAAATAGAAATAATCCGCATGCGCGTTCCATCTGATGCCTAATGTTTTGACTGTACTCGCATCATCGAATTCCAGAAAATCTTCGTTTAGCAAGTGGGATTTTGGGATTCCTTTCAGTATTCGGCTGCAGTTCGAAGTCCACTTTCGCAAGGAAAAACCTGCTGACCGTAGTGCGTGGGTGACTTCCTCCCGAGCTTTAATTGTTGACTCGATGCTGTGGCCTCCTGCTAGCACGTCATCGACGTACATGCTTGTACGCAGAATGCTGGCTGCTATGGGTGATGAAGTCTCTACATCATCTGCTAGTTGGTGCAGTGTCCTTATTGCCAGATAAGGAGCACAGTTAACTCCAAACGTTACTGTCTTTAATTCATAGACGTTGATAGGATCCCCTGGATTATTGCCAAATACTATTCTTTGAAACTGTGTTTGGTTGGGCATTACCCATATTTGGCGATACATCTTCTCTATGTCGCTGTTAAAGACATATTTGAAGAATCGCCAACGAAGGAGCAGAATTGTTAGGTCGGCCTGCAGTACGGGGCCGGTGTATAACACGTCATTCAAACTAGTGCCATTGGCAGTGGGACACGATGCATTAAAAACTACTCTTACTTTTGTAGTCGTGCTCTCCTCTTTTATTACCGCATGATGAGGCAAAAAATAGCAATTTGTTGAATGGGGAGGGATAATTGTGGGAACCTTTGTCATATGCCCTAGTGTTTCGTATTCCGCTAATACTCTGCTGTATTCAGTTTGTAGGGCTGGCGTTTTCGATAGGCGCGTCTCGTTTCGGTAAAACTGAGAGCAAGCGCTTTTCAGAGAGGGCCCTAATGTGATGCTGTTTGGAAACCCCTGCTTGAATTGTAGGGCTACGATGTATTTCCCATCAGTATTCCTTTTTGTTGTCGCTTTGTAAAGTGCCTCGCAATAGACATTATCCTCCGTGAGGGACCTTTTCTTAGGGATATCTTCTAGTTCCCAAAAGGCAGTCAATTGTTGCTCGATGCTGATTTCATTAAAAAAAGATACTCGGTTATTAATTGGCTGAGTTGCTTCTGTGCGCCCGGTTAATATCCAACCGAAGACGGTTCTTCCGTATGCCGTCTAGAATTACTTGGGGATAAATGTCGCCTCCTAGGATTAGGTCCACTGTTTCGTTAACGAAGAACCTTTTATTCGCCAGAACAAGATCAGGGAACTCTTGTCGAGTCATTGCGTGAACTTGACATGTTAGAAGATCCCCTGTCAACTCAGGTAGGACCAGAACCACTGTATCAATGCATACTAAGGGGTCTATAAGGGAACCCAGTCTTATGGAGCAGGATTCTTTCACTTGCGCAGATGGTGTATTATATTAATGCCTGAAACTTGGACGTGCAATCGTTTCGATGGCAGATGTATTCTGTTTTTGAGTCTTTCTGTTATAAACGAACATTCAGACCCAGAGTCTATAAGTCCTCCCGCGGAGAAATTTTCATTTCATTTCATTTCATTTTTTATTCAGTTTCTTTCAAAACAGCATACATGTTACAATAGCGACTTAAATTAAATTAACCATAATTACAGAAAGAAAAGTAAGGCATTCTGTAAAAATATATGTATTTTAGTATCGAATGCCATCTCCGAATAAAATTTAATTCAAAAACATGTAAAATAGTGCGTGGGGTGAAATTTGATTAAAAATAATAAGTAATAAAATATATTAATACAATATGTACATATATTTTTTTAAGTGCTATGGTTCAGCAAAATTTTGATGTCTTCGTGTGATTTCTCTAGTAGAAAAGATTCAACCCTTCCCAAAAACTCATTCAGATTTCTAGTGACACGTATACATGCAGGCAACGCATTAAAAGCTTTACAAGAAACGATAGTAAAGAAGTTGTTGAAGTTGGTTGTTCGAGAGGTCGCGACATACACAAGTCCATATGAGTTTTGCCTCAAGTTATAACTATCCGATACCAGGCTATGTAAATACCCCCAGCGAATGAAAAATATCTTTAACGTTTTATAGTAGTACATATGCTTAACAGGAAGAACTTTCAGATCCCTAAACAACTCCATAGAGTGGTGAAAACGATCAACATTACATATTTTTCTTATGACCCATTTTTGAATAGTTAGAAGCTGCTGGATTTTATTACCTGCAGCGCCACCCCAACAGGTTATACCATATTGGATCTTGGAGTGGACTAAAGCGTAGTAAATAGTTTTAAGTGTTTCGTTTGAACAAACTTTTCTTAAATTGTAAAAATAACGAACGGAAGATCGCAAGTAGGACTTCAAACGAGAAATATGCGTAGACCAACTCAAGTTTTGGTCAAAAATAACACCAAGATATTGGAAGTCGCTTACTTTTTCAATAGTGAAGCACTTATCGGAACAATTTACTTCAGCTTTAAACGATGCACAGAACAGAAAATTATTTAGTACAAAACGTTTGCAGTCAGTAGCATGGAATACAACGGCTATGTCAGGTGAGGATTTTGGATGCAAATTGAAATACATCAACTTCGTTTTCTTGCTGACACAGAGCTTATGTGCTGCAAACCACACTCTTAGCAAATGCACATCGTTATTGATTCCTGCTACTAAATCCAGATAGGTCGATGAACCATAGGCGATATCAAGGTCGCCAGCGAAGGCTGTTACTTTTCCATACAATGGCAGCGAGAATATTGAATTAAGGTAAATCAAAAATAGAATAGGACCTAAGACAGATCCTTGAGGTACACCTAAGCTAATTGTAACTGGGTTACTTATAATCCATTATAATTTATTTTCACTCGTGCTGTGCCTAGTAATACCCCCTTTGTTGTATGTGCATGACAGGAAGAGACGCTATTAATATTTTCTTTTCTCTTTTCAGAGTCCATCCTTGCCCTTGCCTGTTGTGAAGTGGAGGGTATGTTATCATTTTTATGTTGGTTGCCCCTTTGGGGCGTTGTTCATGTTGTTTTTGGATGAGCTGTCGGAAGGTGGAGCAAGGTGTTGTGCCTTGAGTGACATGAGTTGCAGTTGAATGGACTCGTGCATCTTGTCACTGTGTGCCCAGCCGACAAGCAGTTCAGACAATAGTTGTTGCTTTTCACATAAGCTATTTTGTCTGCCGTGGATAGCTTACGGAATTTTTGGCAGTTTCGTAATTTGTGCTCCTTACTGTTGCACATCTTACATCCCGTTTTTGGAACGCTGGCTTGGTAAACTCCAAGTTTTGTAGGCATTTCCTTTGAACTATTCGTGTGAGTTTTGGGCGGCTTGGATGGTTTGCTACCCTTTATGTCAGACACAGTTTCTAGAGTCTGAAAACGGCTGGACAGGAATTTGTCCATATCCTTCCATTTTGGGATGTCCGTTTTCTTCTCTACGGTTTGTTCTCATAGCGCCAAGGTGGATTCCGGGAGCTTTGTGGAACATAAGTATGTTATAATTGCATCCCAGTTTGTAATGTCGATTTTGTAACATTGAAGAGCCGATATGCAATTATTTATTTCGCGTTGTAATTTTTTTATTGCTGTTCCGCATTCGTATTCGACTGCCGTAAGATTAAACAAAAGCTTCAATTGTGTGTTCACTAGGACACGCTTATTCTCATACCTGTCTTTTAAGTTTTTCCAGGCTGTTTCAAACCCTTCATTCGTCAGGGAGCACCTTTCTACTATTTCTTTTGCTTCCCCTTGAGTTTTCTGCCTTAGATAGTAAATTTTTTCAACATCTTGCAGATCCTTGTTGAGACTATATAAGGCCGTGAACATATCTCTAAAAGCCGGCCAAGAAAGGTAATCACCTTTAAACACATCGGTATCGCAAGGGGGCAGCCGGATTTAATGTCCATGATTCGGATTGGTTTCCACTTTTGTGGCAGGGGCATTTGCAGGTGGTGCTAATTTTTCCATTTCAGCTGCGATTGTAGCCATGCATTTCATATAGCATGCGAAACAGTTTTTATTTTTCTGCTTAATGGATTGCAGGTCCTCTTTCGTTATATCTGTGGAGTTGAGGAGACCTTCATAAAGTGACTTTGTCTTCTTCCATAGTGATTTCAGCTCCTCTTGCTGTATTGCAAGGGTGTGTTTGTTTTGTTCAGCGATTGGCTTCGCATTGAACTCCTGCTCAAACTCCACTATGGAGTCTGTCATTCTTATGTAGGTCTCCATTTTTTTTATTATTTTAAATATCTTGTCTCTTTTAAGGAACGAGAGCGGAAGTAATGACTCTTGCAACGAAAGCGAAACTATAAGAATTGACACAGATAGAAATCTCTTTCAAGATTTAATGTGCCTAATTATTTGTGTATTGTCGTTGAAATTTCTAAGAGTGACACAGATAGAAATTTGGATGCAAATTTAGTGTGTCAAAATTGTTATTTGATGAAAAAATGAAGTGGGCTAATTGTGCCAAACCAAATTAGTATTCCAAGAAAAAAGGTATTGAATGCAATTGTGTACTTCTTCGACCGTGAAAAGCGTAATAAACTTATTTATTTTGATTTGTTTTCCTGTTTGATACACAATTTTGAAAAGAACTTTATATGGACTGTAAGTAAATAGTGTCTGCTACCAGCCACTAGCCATCCAATGGTGTATATAAGTCGCAGTGGCTTGGATATTGTGTACAAATGTATTAACTGAAGTGAATATGTGACAAGTTTACAAAAAACATCAACCAGGTGGAAATAAAGGTGCTGTGTACTTTTTATCGAAATTTCGAATGAAAGGAGACTATCCCTAAGTCTTATGTTGCACAGTGCAGTGGAGGGGAGAGAAAAAAAAATTTTTTTTTTTTTTCACTGCCTGTCTGCCTTGAGCTGTGTCGGAGGACTCTTACCACTGGTGGGGGAGTCAACCGATAGTCAAAAGGCGATTGGTGTGTTTTAAAAACACGAAATTTCCACCTACTTCGAATTATAAACCTATCACAAGTTCACTTCTATACGTTCACGTATTGCAAAAAAAAATGGTGGTGCATGAACCAATAAAACCAACGTACCTTGTTTCGCTTAAGTGATGATGTGTTTTATGATATGTGGGTAGATGTGCGGACTGTATGAAGTGTTGACTGTTGTTGCGATGATGATGTGATGTGCGGACTGTATGATGTGATGACTGTGCGTATATAATGCTCGCTATTACAACTCGTCGCTCATTAATGACTGATCGCTGGCTTTTCTTTAATTCCCACTTATTTTCTTGCAAATTTTCACCGTCGATTCTAAATAATTTGTTGATAAATTTGCACTTTAAATTTTAATGCGCTGGCTGAATATTGTATTCACTTCGGTTTTCCTGGCGCGATAGGACCAATGTTTACGTGTAGTTCGGGACGATGGGGATTCGTTCGCACGTAACACCAAAAAGAAAGATAAAAAGGAACTAGTTAGTGTCTTAAGGAAAAACCAACACTTTCACTAATCTAATAACAAACTTTCTTTATTCAATAATTCAAAAGTTAGTGGAAAATTTAAATTTGAAAGTATTTGCTGAATCACACTAGCTTAACTTTATCGAATTTTACACTTGAAAAAAAGGAATTCTTACCTTCGGTTTGGTTGCTGGAGCTCACTTGCAGACGTTCAGAAAGAAAGTGAAGTAAAAATAAAAGAAAGAGTCCATGGCACCCGCCGATTACTAACTTTCGTCGAGTTTTCCCTACTCAATTAGTTCGCGGTGCAAGGACAGTTACCGGTAATAGTTAAGTATACGGGCCGCATTAGGGTGAACTAAAAGTTATTTTAAAAAATATTTAGGCTGGTGGCCTAAACACATACCGAAACTTTAATTGTTCACCACATTTCGCGTTATGTGTTACCTTTTATCGAACATTTTATTACTAACCGCCTATATATGACACTTCCTTGAGAAGACATGACGGAAACTCTTTCCAATCTACATATGTTTCTGTGTCTTTCTAAATATCCCACTATAAATGTATCCCTGCTGTGTTGAAGCGTAATGTACTACCAGTTGCGCCACAATTATAATCGGCGAGTTGAATCTTTGTGTGTTTGTAATATTTATGCTTTTGAAAGCGGTGTATCAAAGGTCGACGCTTAGTTAAATGGTGTTCAGTGCGTATACAGGCTTAATATACCGCTATCCAAAACTTATAATATTGAGGGTAAGGTGTTACACATCATCTCCCCCAGCGCTAAGAGTCCCTAAGGTTTGCTTCATCTTCAAACGACTCGTTATTAGTCTCTTATCTTCACTATAACGTGTATTTATCGGTAACTCCATTCACTAGCAAACGCCGTCTCATTCAAACAGCAAAAATGAATAGGAAGCGCAGATAAAAACATCGTCAGTAACAATAAAAAATAGCAAAAATTAACGTAGCCAAATTCATTTCTTTATACTCCCACATGGTTATCAAAAAATAATTTTGAAACCTACTCATCCAAGTGAAATAGCATTTCGTTTATGTGCCGCCAAACTTTTTTGGGAGAAAAAAATTTTTGTTGGGACATGGTATAGCGCAAATATCTTTTTGTTAGGAACATTGAGGGGTAAATTGCAGCTATAGTGCATCGCCGTTACTATTCTTACCCAATGCCTCCAAAAGATATAGTCAAAGGATCGAACAAGTGTATATAAATTGAGGTCGCAATATTAAATATACATTTATTTTCTCACTCCTATATAAGTGACTTAGACTACCATTGTTGTAGTTACTTACTTGGCCTTGGTAAACTTGTCGTGGCAATTTTTCTTGGTCCTCCTCCGATTGACTGTGCTCCTGCATGCAATTGTCGTTGTTGTTGAGGCTGTGAAGCGTTTCACGCTTAAGACCTGAAAAACATGTAAAATTTAAGGTAACTGTCGTTATATATTTAATTATTAACACAACTTCAGAATACTACGCCGGTGGTTTGAACTTAAGATCTGAAGCAGTGGGCAAAACACCAGCGCTATTCTGACAAATTAACTTTGTTTTAACTACAGAGGTGGTTACAGGAACAGCTGGAATATTGTTTGCTGTGTCCTCAAAAATTTCATATGTCCCGTTGTCAATCAAGTAGAATTTTTAATTTCCGTGTTCATGTACTCCTTTTGGCAGCCGTACCTGTATTATACGGCGGCAACAGTATTCATTCAATAATGGGCGTGGCAGGTTGTTTTGTGGGCGGAGTCGTGATGTGATCGCCTGCTTCAGCGCTACGAATCGTTGCTTTTTGGAGGGATGTGTATATGAATATGTGTTTTGCTTTCTTTGTTTGTAATGTTTTGCTTGTCTTAAGAATTTCCACTTTTCTTCACTAATGGACGTATTTTCATTTTTCTCATGCATTTGTTTTATGTGGTATTTCGTTTAGCACAATTCCTCTTTTGGTTTCGTACTCTATATCGGCACAATTTTGGAAGATCGCTTGTGTGGAACAAATATATGAGCTTCGTCTCGTGCCCAAATTCTCACTTCAATTAGCAATGCAATTAATAAATTGTACGATCGTTTACAAAATTCAATAGAATTGCTGCAATGCCATTTTACTAAGATAAATTGACTAACAAATATATGGAATGCTTTATTTCATTGACATACTCTCAAGTGGTCATTTAACTAGAGCCACTAATTAACACGATGCACTAAAATAAATATAGAAAGAAGCAGCAGTGATATCATGAATTCGGAGCGCCTTTTCACTTTGCATAGCTCCTCTACACCTCTACACCAGCTTCAGCAGTATGCAGATGAATTTTTTCACTACCCCCTTTCAGGGTATGAATTAAACTGGTCACTATGTTTTTTTTTTTTTCGTTTCACTTAGCACCCTTTTGTTGACTTAATTGGAAAATATTCTTCTACTGTGCTATTTATTTAAGATTTTCCTCCAAGGTGGAAAATCTCTATCACAATGCCAATAAAAATATCCACTGTAGAGGCATGATAATAGGGCCATGCTAGAACAACAGAATTTTTCGTGTATTTTTTTTCTGTCTAGGGGTCAAGCTGCCATACAGCTATGAGTCATTAACCACTATTTTTCAATAAACTTGCATGTTTTACTGTATTCTCAATCGATATATATGCACATAAATCATGCTAAAGCATATTATTATTATCTCAGACGACCATGTCGTTTTCATCCTGAATTTGAAAATTGATCTGCCTTATAAACACAAATTTTGAAAAATCTTTGAAGTTTACTTCAGAAAACGTCCCTAAAACTTTTAAAGCAAAGCGCAATCATTTAACAGCCAGAAATATTGCCTTGTGACATTGATACACAGCATCGCTGAATCCGTTCTCACTTCGGCCTTTAATTGTTATTATTTGAACGAGTAGGAGGTGGTGGTGGCCCTACTGGATTCGGCTGGATTGCTGATCCTTGTTTACGTGGACCTTCACCACCAGAGGAATGCATTAAACTATATTCATTTACAGCTGGTGGAAATGGCGGTGGCGGATGCCTAGGTCCCGGAATTCCATCTTGTATTCCTTCATATATATTACAAGCACTACCATCGTAAAATGTTGAAGCACCTTCTCGTATATCAAGTGATGTTTGCTTTGACTGACGAGTTGGTGTGGATATGTTAAAAGAGAAGTGTCAGTAGGTGATTGCGATTTTGAGGAGGAAAGGCTCCCATTCCATCATTACATACCTCCATATTTCCAACTCCTCCTAGTACTGATTTCATATTCTTGTGTTGGGAAGATACTGGCAATGGCTGCAGCGGCTGTGTCATTGTTGGTTGAGGTGACATGGGCAGTTTCGGTCCTTTCGATTGCAACATTTCCGGCACTATGCTTATAACGCCCACATACTATTCAAAAATTTATTATAAACCAACATGAGACGTTGAAAGTCATCAAAGCATACATATAAGGCACTTTCAATACCACGCATATTATTTGCGACTGCTAGTAATTGCTTGGTATTGTCTTTATGCTCTGCTTCCGCTTCTGTCAAACGTTGTAATGTTATATCGAGCGCATGACATTCTCCAGCCACAGCTACCATGCAAGCGCTCAATTTGAGTGAAGAATCCTGCAGCACTGCAACAGAACTATTACGAATTGCATTGCTTTTGTTGCGTTTCTATTTCCAATTGCTTCTTTTTGTTAAGTTCGATTGCCAAATTTACAAAGTGATTTTCTTCCTCTTGCACGAGCTGTCGTATGAGACCATCGATTTTAACGAGTTCTGCATTTAGTTCGCTGCTCGATGGTTTTGTTGAAATCGTAAGAGCAAGGCGAAGCAGAAATTGTGGTTGCACATATGCAAAAATGTTATGAAAGTCCTTGATGTGCTTGGGACTATAGTCCGCCACGTTGTTCTTAAAATATTCAAATTCGCGTAACTCCTCCAATGGTGAGTAATATTGTGAAAAACGTGCAGATAATGGATATTGCATCGCCAATTTGCGTGTCGCATCATATAAAATCTCAGTAACTTCTTTTGCGGATGCATGAAAACAAGCCTTACGCAGCTCACCTGAAAGGAAAAGAAAGAGAATTAGTATTGTGTGTAAAAAAATAAACTGATGCGTACCTCGTTTTTTCTCATCAATGACAGGAAATTCATTGAAGCGTAACACAATCCACTTTTACAATAACACAATGTACACTACAAAAATCCATATGGTGTTGCCAGATGTCAAGGCGGCAAAACCGGGAAAAACGCGATCACATTAAATTTTTTTCCCCTTGCCTTCTTTTTTTGGGCCTTGTTTTACGAATTTATAACCTGAAATAAATGATCTTCTCCAAATATCCTATTACCACCCAGATCAAATACACCTGATTTCTTATAGTGGGGTTAATGTACAATTTATTTATCACACTTTACAATATTTTTTTGTTGATTACACTATACAAATGTAAACTTAGGCGCATAAATGAATAGTTAGATGTAGCGGCGTACATGGGCGGAACGCCTCAACCGATACATACTACTAAACTGGGCGTGGCTTCAACCGATTTCGTCCTTTTTCACAGAAAACAGTTATCGTCCGAGAGTGTAAACCCCTACCAAATTTCACAAGGATTGGTAAATTTTTGTTCGACTTATGGCATTAAAAGTATCCTAGACAAATTAAATGAAAAAGGGCGGAACCACGCCCAATTTGAAATTTTCTTTTTTTTTTTTGTATTTTGTTGCATACTGTAAAGATATTAAGTTTTTTGTTAAAATTTGACTTAAAAAAAATGTTTTTAAGTGGGCGTGGTCGTTCTCCGATTTTGCCAATTTTTATTAAGATTACATACATATAGTAATAGGAGTAACGTTCCTGCCAAATTTCATCATGATATCTTCAACGACTGCCAAATTACAGCTTGCAAAACTTTTAAATTACCTTCTTTTAAAAGTGGGCGGTGCCATGCCCATTGTCCAAAATTTTATTAAGTTTCTATTTTGCGTCATAAGGTGAACCCACCTACCATGTTTCATCGTTTTATCCGTCTTTGGTAATGAATTATCACACTTTTTCGATTTTTCTAAATTTTCGATAGCGAAAAAGTGGGCGTGTTTGTAGTCCGATTTCGTCCATTTTAAATAGCGATCTGAGATGAGTACCCAGGAACATACGTACCAAATTTCATCAAGATACCTCAAAACTTTCTCAAGTTATCGTGTTAACGGACAGATGGACGGACGGAGGGACGGACATGGCTCAGTCAAATTTTTTTCGATGCTAAAGATTTTGATATATGGAAGTCTATATCTATCTCGACTCCTTTATACCTGCACAACCAACCGTTATCCAATCAAAGTTAATATACTCTGTGAGCTCTGCTCAACTGAGTATAAAAATTAAAAGAAGCTAATTTACTTCGGAGGGCTTGGCGATATACAACCGCATTTATCTTTATTTTATTGCACCAACATACATACAAACGCAACCATGAAGAATTTTTATGCACATATGAAGCACAAGTACGCAGAAGATATTTGCATAACGCTGAAAGATCACATCAAACAAAAACTAACTCAACTGACATCGCAACTAAATTTCTTATTGGAATGCAGAAGATACCACAAAACTCAACAAAGCGCATAGCTATAAAAACAACAACGAAAAATATACAAAATCAACTAGAAAAGGAGAAACGTTTATTTCTCAAGAAAATCCTTAACATAGAGATAACCCAAACAAACATCAACATAAAGTGTACAAGAGACCATATTCTGTATACAGAACGACATCTGAAGAAAACTCTGAGTGATTTTGATTTCAACTATGTTTACAACCAAGCCCTAATAAACCAAAGAATTGCAAACGAACGAGAAAAGCAACACAAACATCAAAGTTGGAGAGGCTTAAGCTGGAGACATTGGTGCTTTATCGGTAACCGTATCGGTAACCTTTTAACAGCTGATTCGACCAACCTTATGAGAATCAACCCAATCGATTATTGGTGCCGCTAAGGTCGTAACCGTATCGTAGCCAACCAATTGGGTTTTGGTTTACCGTCGTAACGATAAACAGCTGATTACGTTAGGGATACAGATACAGCGATACGACATACGGCACCAATGACTCCAGCTTTAAACAAACGCATCTAACTAAACTTGGAATTAAAGTGAATAGCGATTGGTTTGTTAACAACACGAAAATACAATTTCCCGAAGAAATAAAGTGGTTACTCTCTCTCGGTAGAAAATTTACACTACCTACAACAAACACTAGCTTCAAACCTTTAAAGCAGGCATCGGCAAATAATAGCACAATTGTGCAGACTCAATTCACACGTATTCTTATTCTCTTTAGTTTAGTTGTCGCTGAGCATTTGTCGCAGTAACATCGATTGTGTTCGATGCTCGCTATGTTGACGAATGTTATTAGCAAGCAACAAGAAAAGATCGTTTGTTAGTTTTTTCAATGCGCACAAGCGAAAAATATGCCTAATCAGACGGATTCTTTGTCCATACAGCGCGTTTGTAGCAATTAATTTTCCTATATTTCACTTCACGTAATGATGTGCTAAACCATTCACATCTGATTTCATTACTCTTTATGATTTTATTGTTTGACATTTTATGCAACGCATCTTTAATTTGTTCACTAAACATTTTTGCCTTTTGCTCGAAATTATCGTAAGAATGAATGTCGTTTACGTTATCCTGGCTGAAGACGTTAGCAATTATTCTCCTACTAAATCTTATTATTTTTAGTGATATAATTTTATCCTCCTTTTTATGCTGGTTATTGTTGCTACCAATTTCTATACAAATCGTTTCGTGATCAATTTTTTATGTTCAGTTACCATTTCTGCTTTTGCTATGAGCGCATTTGTAACAACATAATCAATTAGTGTTGTTGATGTAGCAGAAATTCTCGTCCGGTCCGTAGCTGTTTGCTTAAACGCGTTATCTTCGAATACTTGCTTTAGTTGCCTCTTATATGAAGAATTCTCCATGCAATTAATATTAAAGTCACCAATCACTAGCACATCAGTCATGTTCGATTACTTTTCTATTTCAGTCTTAATGAATTCGCAAAACGCAGCTTCCGGTGAAAACCGTCTGTTAGGTGATTTATATATCGTAGCAATACAGATCTTTCTATTATTTTGACTAATATGTACTTTATCCACCAAAACATTTTCTCACGACCGACTAGCTCAACAGACTCCACATTCCATCTATTCTTTACGTATATCAAAACTCCACCTGTATGCCTTGATTCGCTATGACATCTAATAATAGAATAATCGCTCAGACTTATTTCACTGTCTTCAATAACACTGGTTAAGTGTGTTTCTGTAAGACATATCACATCATAACGTTGATGCGCGGAGAATATTTCTAGTTGAGCATAATTCGAACATAATCCGCAGATATTAAAATAAGCACACCTAATGTTATGCTCCGATTGCTAATATAAAGTTCTTTCAGCTTCAACTTTCAGTTTTCTCTGCAATACATTGCAACACGCGTCTCTAGTATGGTGATCAATATTTATATTAGTTAAGTTAAGGCTTGCTTTCGCTTTTATGCAGTTTATACACTTTACGACAGTATTTTGGCACTCCTTGTAATTATGGCCTGCTGCGCTACATTTTGCACATATTTGCTGGGTTTCTCTGTATATGGATGCTTTGTGGTTAGAACCCCAACACTTGTAAAATCTCAAAACATCTAAGCTTTCATAAACAATGCACCCGTCCCATTCAATATTCAATCTTTTTATTTTCATAACGCTCTCGAAAGCATCTCCATCAATATCAACATACGCATTAAACGAACGAGGATTCTTGAAAGAGGCATAAACTTTAGTGCATTTTATATATTTAAATTAAATATCGTTTTGCTTTTGGATTGCTTCCTGTACCTTTTCACATTCTATCTTTGACGATAACCCGCATACTAGAATTTTAGGATAACGCATACCTGGAAGAACAACGTCATAATTTTAACTAAGCTTGCCTTGATTTCGTCTGCTAAAATACCTCTGTCATCACTATTTACACAATTAATTGCAATAGCCCCATAATTTTTTTTTCTTAATTCCATTTATTTTCACTTTTAGGTCTGCTGGGTTAACAGATGCCATAACATCATTTTTCGTTTTTTCACTCTCTTGGTTTGTTTTTGGTGTCAGAATCACTTGTGCACAACTCATATTTTTCTTTAGTTTGGCTGCATATGATTCTTTCTCAACACCATCTTTCTTATTTACGATTTCCTTAGCTTCATCGCATATTTTCACACTCTCTTTTTTATTACTTTCAAGCTCTCGACACATAGTTTCTGATTGATCTTTAAACTTAAGAGAGAATTCTGCAATATTATTATTAACAGCGTCAATCTTATTTTCACTAACTATTCGCGTTGCCCTAAGCGATTCTATTTTCTCTGCACAGCGCGATTCAACAGCTTGCAATAACTCTTTTATTTCACGCTCCATTATATTTCGTATTTCTTTATTATTTTCTTTAAACTCTCTCAAGTAGCTTGCATTCTTTTTCACTTGACTTCTCATTTCTTGAAGCACATCGTCAATATTATGTATGTACTGTATACACTCATCACACATATATCGAAGAAATTCATTTGACACTAAATTGTTTAATCCCGATTGATCTATGCCCGCGCATTTAGGTGTTTGATGAAACCCTTTTCCGCACACCCCCGCACAGCAGAGGCTGCTATCCCCTCGTATTGCGTTTTTGCATTTATAACAGCAGCCCATAACCGCGATGCTTTCTCTTTTGGCACAATTGTTTCACTTTATTTTTATTTTATTTTATTAAATTGGCAAATTTATGTTGTTTAAATTTGAAATGCGAATGCCATTCCCCAGACTGCAAAAAATTTGTGTTTTATAGCTGGTTTTTTTTTTCTTAATTTTGCTTTATATTTATTTTGTTCGAGTAATTAAAATCCCGCTGTTTTGAAAATATACGACCGATGATGAAAGAAATCGAAAGAACCAAGCTCAGTAACAGAATAATGCAATACAAACGACACACTGAGCATAACCCAACGGACAAATTCATCTTAGAAGTGTACAGAAAAGCTACAGAATTTTTAAAGAAACACGAAGATAGCATCATTATTACAGAATCTGATAAAGGAAATAAGACAGTGGCAATATACAAAACTGACTACAAACATAAAATTGAAATGTTACTTGAAGACAAAAACACGTATAAAACATCGAGAAATGACTCAATACACACACTTCAAAAACAGAATAACCAACTAGTCGACGGTCTTTACAAAAACAAAATAATAAGTTTCAAAGAGAAGAGGCAACTAACCTGCACCGCAGCCACGGCGGCGCCTAGACTATACGGTCTACCAAAAACCCATAAACCAAACTTTCCTTTACGCCCAATAGCATCATCTGTCAGCGTCCAATGTAACGAGTTATCAAAATACATTGGTCAAATATTAAATAATTTAACTTCGGACGAATACAACATTAAAAACTCCTACATGCTAAAAGATAAATTAAAGAACATAAATATTAGTGAAGACGAGATACTAGTGTCATTTGATGTGGTATCGTTATTTGCTAACATATCCGCGTACTTAGCCATTAAAATCATTATGACCAAATTTAACAAACTGCAATCGAAAATCCCAAAAAACAAGTTCCTTAATCTTTTGAATTTCTGTCTGAACGACAACAATTACTTTATTTACGATGACAGAATTTTCACACAAAGTTATGGAATGCCAATGGGAAACCCACTTTCTCCAACCATAGCAGATATAATAATGGATGATTTACTGGAAAATACCATCTCCGAACTAAAACAACTTCACAACATAGAGATGAAATTCGTATTAAAGTACGTGGATGACTTTTTTGCGATTGTCAAACGAAACTACCTGGATATTATTCTGAGCACGCTAAATAAGTACCATAATAAGCTGCAATTTACCATGGAAAACGAGGAAAATTGGGTTATACCCTTTTAGGATGTTCCTATCCACAGGAAAAATGACAAACTCATACTTGACTGGTACTCCAAACCCGTCGCCTCCGGACGTATTATAAATTTCATATCCTCACAACCAAAAAATATAAAATAAACACAGCGAAAAATTTAATACACAAAATATTTACGATAAGCCACCAAAAGTTCTGGGAAAGAAACAAAATCAAAATACACAACATACTCACCAATAACAATTACCCGAGTCACCTAATTACATCACCAATAAAACAAGAACTATCAGAAGAAAATAGAAAATGAAATAAAGCATCAACAGAGATCGCAACGGAGACAAAGCAATACCACAGTGTCACAACAGTGTCACATATATACCCAAGTTTACTGAAAACTGCAACCAAAACATGAAGAAACATAAACGCTTACAAACCCAACAGCACACTTCCAACTATCTTTACACGAACAAAAAGCCCCATAGAACCCCTGCAATAAAACAACGTAGTATATGAGATTCAATGCACGGGTAGAGACAATGAGAACTGTGACAAAATCTACGTTGGAACAACAAAAAGAGCACTAGGAACCCGATTGGCAGAGCCAGACGCTGACATTAAGAAGAACAAGACCAGCACAGCTCTTGCTCAACACGTATTATCACATGGACACACAGCTGATCTAAAGAACGCGAAAATAATAAACATAGAAAATAGGGAAAGAACGAGACTCACGTTGGAAAGACTACACATATTACAAAAATCTTAGTTATACTGATAAAATATGTTAAAATTAATTTTGTTCTATCATTTTTCGGTGCAAGTTAAAGATTTAACCCCTGATGATGCCAAGGAGTATGGCGAAACGTTGGGTAACAATGGAGAAAAGCTAAAGTTTTTTAATGTTTTCATTTCAAATTGAAAAGACCAGCAAAGCATATACAAAAACACTCATATAAAAATTGTGTTTTTTTTGCTTATTACTTGAAAATATAGGTTTTTTTTGAAAATTTTTTTCTACTGAAACGAATTCGAAAAAAGAAAAACTGTCTGAATGAAAGTTTTTGGAAATGTTCTGAACTTATTTTAGCTGTAAAGAAAAAAATTGTCCATAAGAAATTTGCTAGAAATGATAATATAATATTTAAAAGTTCATTTCAAGCTAATTTCTCATAATTTAAGCCTGATATCTCTACTAAAATTCAAAAACACTATGATATATTTCCTATAATTCTATCAGAAGCTATGAAGATTTTTTGGCCAAACCCTACACTCATATGGCAAAATATCTATTTTGCAAAAGTGGTGGACTCGAAATCGGACCTAGAGCTATGGTGTCTTAACAATTTTTTTTAGAATCATCTGTAGATTACGTTTTTGCTATACCCCTGATAAAAAAAATCTATCCATACAATTTGACCCGCTATTATATATATACATATATATGAAAATCGAACGCGTGAACAGGATTAGCCTGGTTGCATTGGGCCATTTGAGGGCAGCGCGCTGCCACAACGTCCATTAAAAAAAAAAAGAAGTCCGAAAATCTCAGTCAAAAAGAAAGGGAGAAATTACATATAAGGGTAGTACCAGAGTGTTTCTGTTATCCAACATCAGTAAAGATTCCAGAAGATATACAGTGGCTCCTATCTCAAGTTCAAAACATATTCCTCCATAAGATAGTAAGAAATTTCCGCCTTTTAACCCGGCGCGGGTTTGGTGACTTAGTGATTTGTGTCTATACATTTTAAATAGACATGAAATTTTAAAAATAATTTTGTTTGCCTTCAAATATTATAATTTATTAAAATTTTGATGAGCTCAAGGCAGTTTAAAAAATTGAAACACAGTTTAAATATTTGTATTTCTAATTTTATTTGGCCGATATTTCGATCTGATTTTATCACAAGTGGGCGGTGCCACGCCCATTTTAAAAAATATCAGTCAATACCAGTCCCCACGTCAAATTTCAAAATTCTAGGTATATTATTTACTAAATAATCAGGTTTTATTTGTTTTCCAAAATGTTATATATATAAAAAGTGGGCATGGTTGTCATCCGATTTCGCTCATTTTCAATACCAATCTATTCTGGGCCCAGACAAGCTCGTGTACCAAATTTGGTGAAGATATCTCAATATTTACTCAAGTTATCGTGTTAACGGTCAGACGGACAGACGGACGGATATGGCTCAATCAAATTTTTTTTCTATACTGATGATTTTGATATATGGAAGTCTATATCTATCTCGAGTCCTTTATACGTGTACAACCAACCGTTATCTAATCAAAGTTATAATACCCTGTGTACAAGTACAGCTGGGTATAAAAAGCACGCCTAGTACAAATTAATGTAAAAACCGAATGTCTCAAATTGTGCGTGAGCGTGAAAATGGGATAAAACTGAAATTAGCCAAGAAAGAAAATACAACACAATAGCCCAATGGTTAAGCGATTGTGATTTCAGCAGTTTTACCGCGGTTCGATCGCCGGTGAAACCTGTTGAAATAAATAAACATTATGAAATTTCCTGAAGATGATGACGTGGCGGTTTTTGAAATGGTACCATCGCAATATGCAAGGAAATGTGTCCTGTTTTTTAGTTTTCCCCAATAAAACCAAAAATAATAATTGAATAACTATTATTATTTACCGGTGTTAAGCTCATTAATTCTAAAAATGTTAAGTAAAATTGAACACACCATTAAAAACATACAAACATATAACTATATACTGAGCACGAGTTTAAATATAGTACACAAACAATCTTCTACAGTGGAGAGGAGTGGTACAATACCATTAACAACAAGTAAGGAGGGCTCAGTTCGGGTGTAACCGAACATTACATACTTAGCTGAGAGCTTTGGAGATAAAATTATCTTTTTCATGGATACATACAAATGGTAATACTAAAAGTGGGGCAACTTGCCTTTGCTATCTTTCTTCAGCTATCAATTCGTTTTATTTGAATATATTTTTAAATATGAAAATTTGGTTAAATTTGAACACATTTCTGTATCATTTTTTTTTTAAATCACCTCTGAAATATTTTCGAAGCGCTCTTAATTATAAGTCCGATAAGAGTCCGAAGTTGTAGACTAAGGGTGACATTTTTTGGAACGATTTTCCTTCATCCTTTGTGATATGTATCTAAACAAATTAACATGTACTTTAATACTTTACAACACTGACAGTAAGAACTGTCAATGACAGCTAAAAAAGCGGACAACCTTTTTTGCTTCTTCTCGATTTGACCGCCGAAAGAAAAAGATACGTATAGCATTTTACCCTCCACGTTTTTTGTATATAAGTTATATTTAATAAAGTTATGTTAATAGAAATCAACTCGTGTATTTAAAATTGGCAAACATAACATTACTGGTGATGAGGGAAAAAAAAGAAAAGTTTCCATAAAGTAAAATGGCAAACGAGCAGGCTATTGAGGAAATAATCCAGCAGCAGCAAAGATTTGAAACATCATTGCTCGAACAGCAAAAGCAGTGGATGCAGGACATGCAGCAATTGTTTTTTAACGCGAATGAGTCAAGTCGCACTGGGGAAGCGACAGTGGTCCCACCATTTCACTCGTTTAATAAAGACCAACAAAATTGGGAATCGTACTTGGAGCAGCTTTCGCAACATTTCGTGGCATATTCGGTAAGCAATCCAGATAAGCAAAAATCATTTTTTCTTTCGTGGATTGGTACGGAATTGTTTGAGTTATTGAAGAATTTGTTTGGTGTAACAAATCTCCAATTGCTGACTTTCAAGGAATTAACATCCAAATTAACAGAACACTTCCACTCATGTAGTGGCAGCTCGCTACGAGTTCTTCAAGCGGGAAATGAAAAATACTGAAAAGCACAGAAAGTGAGTTGCCGACCTACGTGGTATCGCAAGAGAATGCAAATTCATTTGTACCGCAACCAATTATACAGCAAATTTTATTGATGAAATGATACGTGGCCAAATCATAGTTCGTACCCCTTTTGATCAAGTACGTACCGCCGCTCTACAAAAGCTTCAGCCGTCATTAGAAGATGAGCTTTTAATTGCCGAAACATTTGAGGCAACAACTAAAACGGTAGCGACACTCAAAGAGAATAATAATTCATCCCTAACGGAAGTAAACGCTATGCAAACACGCAAAGTCGGGAGGAATGAAGTTAATAAGCAAAGTAATAAGAATGAACAACATGTACATAAGCACTCAACAAAGCAAGTGAAACTTCAATCGTGCTCACGTTGTTGCCATTCTCACTCAAGAGAACAGTGTAAATTTCGAAATGTCATTTGTAGCAAGTGCAGCAAAAAGGGACATATTGCAGCAGTCTGTATGTCAAAGCAAACAAAACAAATGAGTAAGAAAAGAAACTCCGATAAAAGCAAAAAAGAAAATGAACATCGTATTGACACATTAGATGCAGTGAATGCAGTTACAGGTATAATAAAATCTGAACAAAATAATAAAATGATTGAGTTGGAAATTAAAAACAAAAGAATAAAGTTTCAATTAAATTCAGGGGCTACTGTGTCAATAATAAATAGAAAAACATACGATTTATTGAACCAACCAAAATTGGTAGAGTGCACCAAGAGTTTGTACGCATTTGGGCAGAAGCCAATTCCAATTTTGGGTGAATTACACACTGAAGCTAGGTGTGGAACAAGCAGAAAAGTATTGTGATAATAGTAGCAAATGTAGAAAATTTTCACAATCTTTTTGGTTTAGACCTTTTCAGAGAATTTGGTTTAGAGATTACCGAAATAGCCAACGTTTCCGAAATGGAAGCTTATTCACAACAAATAAACGAATTGTGTAAGAAATACCACGATATTTTTGACAATACTACCTCAGGTTCTATACAAAACTTTAAAGCAACGATTCAAATGAAAGCTACGGCTACGCCCAAATTTTTTAAAAGCATGCCAGTACCATTCGCACAGGTAAAAAAAGATTCGTGAAGAAGCTGATAGACTTATCAAAGCAGGTATTTGGAAACCCATCAAATTTAGCAATTGGGCGTCACCAATTTTATTAGCACCAAAGCCTGATGGCTCAGTGAGAATCTGTGGCAATTTTAAAATTGCGGTTAATTCGCAATTAGAGATTGAACAATACCCCTTGCCAAAACGCGAAGAGTTGTTACACACCATTCGTCGGGGCACTCATTTTTCCAAAATAGATCTGAAAGATGCCTATTTACAGATGGAAATCGATGAAGAGTCAAATCAAATGATGGTAGTGAACACTCCTTTAGGCCTCTTTCAGTACCAACGACTGCCATATGGTATCGCCAGTGCGCCCGCAATTTTTCAGCGCTATCTCGAACAACTCCTCCATGGCATAGAAGGATGTGGTAATTATTTAGACGATATAATTATAACCGCACCGTCAATTGAAGAACACATAGGTCGCCTAGAGCAAGTCATGAAGGTACTAAAAGACAATGGCATAAAATGCAAAAAGCAGAAATGTTTCTTTTTGAAGGAAGAAATAGACTATTTGGGTAGAAAAATTAGCACAAAGGGAATACTCCCAGATGACTCAGGGGTACAAGCTATTAAATTGCTGAAACCGCCTAGTAACTTGGCGCAATTAGAAGCTTTTGTAGGTAAAATAAACTACTATTGCAACTTCATACCGAATTTTTCCCAGCTAGCAGCGCCACTCAACATGCTACGTCGTAAAAATGTGAAATTTTTGTAGGGTACTACACAGCAAGAGTCTTTTACTGCCTTGAAGTCACATATTATCAATGCTACACAGTTAGCACATTTTATTGAGAAGTTACCACTAAGCCTTGCCGCGGATGCATTGTCTTTTGGAATTGGCGTTGTCTTATCGCACATCAATTCGGATTGAAGCGAACGTCCGATTGCTTTCGCGTCGAAAACGTTGGGTAAGCACCAACCTTAATACAGTCAAATTGAGAAGGAGGGTCTCGCCATTGTGTATGGTATTCAAAAGTTTCACCAATACTTGTATGGTCGAAAGTTTGTCCTCATTACTGACCATAAGCTACTTGTACATATTTTCAATCCAAGTAAAAGTCTGCCACAAATGACGTCGCACCGTTTACAACGTTGGGCTTTAATTTTAATGGCGTACAATTTCAGCATGAAATACCGCAACACATATGCACATGGTAATGCCGACGCACTTTCTCGGTTAGCCGTGAGTACCGATGAACAATTCGACTTAAGTGAAGCTTGCCATAATATTTCAGAAATTAAAACACCAATCGATGCAGATGTTATTGGAAAGCATACAATTCAAGATGGCACCCTTACAAAAGTCCGTAACATTGTCGAAAAGGGCTGGCCTGAAAAGTTATCTCCGGCGGATACGGACATCCAACCATACTTTCAGCGTAGGTTTTCGTTAACCATCTACAAAAATTTGTTTTGCCTAAACAGTGAGGTAAATCGAATTATCATTCCAAAAACTTTAAAATCAAAAATTTTGCAATTGTTACACGAGGGGAACTGGGGAATCGTCAGAATGAAACAGTTGGCTCGACATCACGTCTGGTGGCCAAAAATAGACGATAACATTGCAAAGGTAGCACGTGAATGCGACATTTGCAAAATGGCTAATCCGGCGCCTGCACGCGAATATCTCAGCTGGCCAGAAGCAAAAGGTCCTTGGGAAAGAGTCCACATTGATTTCGCCGGCCCAATATTTAATTCAATGTGGCTTATCTGTGTAGATGCTTATTCGCAATTTCCATATGTAACACAATTACCGTCGACTACGGATAATACCATACATGCACTAACAGCTATTTTTGCTATTGAAGGTTTCCCGGTGACTATTGTTAGCGACAATGGACCACAGCTGACGTCCGACAGCTTTGAACAATTTTGCAAAGAACATGGTGTCATTCACATAACGACAGTGCCATTTTATCCTGCGTCCAATGGGCTTGCTGAACGTTTTGTGCAAAGCTTTAAAGCAGCTGAAAAATATAAATGCCGGCCTAACAATCAAAACCGCCGTAGTAAAATATCTGGCAACTTATCGTTTTACCCCAAATGCTAAGGGGAAAACGCCTGCAGAACTCCTGCATGGCAGATCGGTTAGAACAATGTTAACTCAATTATTTGAGACATCAGCTCAAAAAAAAAAACGTGCAAGCACCAACGCACACAGACTTGAGCCAACTCAACTAGTATATGCCAGAAATTATGTAAAAGGGGACAAATGGATCAAAGGCACCATAATTCATCCGATAGGTAGAATGATATTTATGGTAAACACCAAAACAGGCAAAATCAAGCGTCATATTAACCAACTCAAACCAAGACGAAAACGGATTCTCATCAGGCACCCGGTTCCAAATTACCGCCGCCGTTGGTAAATACACCTGAATTAGGGTTATCCGACAACCAACACCAAGCTAGCTCAGAAAGTAATTTGAAGACACCGAAAATAGTTCAGCCAGAAAAGAACAGCCAGTTTCTCAGTCAAGTATTTCGCAGAACTTATCACTGCAAACTATTCCTAGCTCATTAGTCGAGCAGCCAACAACGCCAACCGCAGGTATGCCAATTCGCAAAAGCAGCCGTTCCCGAAAACAGGTGCACCGTTTCACGGCTCCAGATTTTAGATCCACATAAAACTTTTAATATTGTAAATTAAAGGGGGAGGTGTGATATCTATCTAAACAAATTAACATGTATTTTAATACTTTACAACACTGACAGTAAGAACTGTTAATGACAGCTAAAAAAGCGGACAACCTTTTTTGCTTCTTCTCGATTTGACCGCCGAAAGAAAAGATGCGTATAGAATTTTACCCTCCACATTTTTTGTGTATAAATTATATTTAATAAAGTTATGTTAATAGAAATCAACTCGTGTATTTAAAATTGGCAAACATAACAAAAATGTTACTAACTTTGGAACAATCCTGTTAGTTCAAACAAAACTTTTGCAACAAGAGGGCGCAATTTTGCATTTAACTTGGAGGAGAGTTGCAGAATTGTACCCGATAAACAGGTGTCCCGGTATCTCATAGTTTTTTGCACAGTAAATTCAAAAAAGGGTTTTCCGTTTTGTATTGATAACTGAAAAACTAGGTTTTGTTGTTTTCCCATTTTGTGTGTTTTTTCGATTTGGTGGTTTTCTTATTTTGGTGTTTTTTTTTAACAAGTGGCACCATCGTCATAAGTACAAAGTAGAGAGCGCAGTGAGCGTAAAATTCTCTTTGAAATTTGCTCATTGTGTTACCAGAAAAATCAGTTTGCTTGATTAGGAATCTGTAAATTTTACAGAATTTTGTTAACTTAAGAGCGAAAATTTCTCTTTTGTTGAAATGACTAAACTAATTTGTTCGCTTGACAGAGAACTCGGTCGAATTAACCGTAATTTGATCAATTTCACCAAATCTCCGTTAAGTCAAGAACAACAGAACATATTTGTTGATTTTACTAGCACCATTTCTTTCAGTGTCATCGCTCCTGTTTTTTCTAAGAAAGATTTCACACAAAGAAATGAAACTCTTGCACGCTCTTTGCTCGATTGGGTTAAATTTTTCGAAAAATTCTTTGTCAGGAATAATTTTTCGTATTTCCGGACCAACAAACACACCAAAATTTCTGTCTGTCTCCAAGGCAATCCAGTATGCGAGTTTCAAAGCCGTGCGACCAAACCGGCGACGCGGAGCTCATGAGCGGCCGACCAACTACTTTGTACGTTGTGCTGCCGACAAGCGACTTGGAGATTACTTAAATTTTCTTGTTTACAATAAGCGTCGTAACTCAAACATTTATCAACCGATTTTGATAAACCATGACTTTTCTTACTCGGGATAAATAGTTCTTTGAGAATGAATGTAAAAAAGTAATTTTTTATGATATGTTACATAAAAAAGACGTCAAACTGTGCAAAACGGGGAAAAAAGGGTAAACCTTAGATAACTTTTAGAAACTGTCGCAATTTTTTTGTATAATGTATAAAGAAATATATATCAGCTTAAAGCTTGAGTCTTCTTTCTACCGTAAAGCAATCGAAAAGCGATTAAAACATGACGACGTTATGATTGTTAGAATCGGCGCCGTGGACAAAAAACCGTTTTAAAACAATAACTTGAAAATTTGGGTGTTATAGACAATTTTGAAATACATTATCATGAAAAGGCCCACAATGTACACTAGGTCGATAAAAAAGTGTTTTGATTTTTTTTGTCGTACTGTGTTATTTTTCAGTTGTCCCTACATACAGGATCCTATTTTATTTACCCAACTTCTTCATCGCCCTACCTGGCACCAATGGGAAACACGAAGGGAGCTCACATCGTTATATATGGGGTATTCCATCCCATTTCGACCAATTTTAAACCCGACCCCTTTAGAATTGGCTGAAAGTTTTTCTTCTTTTTCTAGCTTACGAAAGACGTTTTTCAGAAGTTTTTCAAATTTTTTCATCCAACTCAAAAAAAGTTCTGAATTTTTAAAAGAACACCGTTTTTGTTTCCAAACTGCTATAACTTTTTCAAAAATTGACCGTTTGGTATTTTTTTTTTTTTAAATATGTTTTTAAATGTACTTTTCGGAAAAAATTCAAAAAAAATTTTAAAGTTTTTTTTTTGTAATTTTTCAGTTTTTTGAGATTTTTCGAATTTCGCGATAACACCGTTTTTTTCAAAATATTTAAAACTTATTTTGAGTTGGAAACGGCGTTTTTTTTCAAAATGCTATAACTTTTTCAAAAATTGACCGTTTGGGATAACTTTTTTTTTCTAATATGTTTTTAAATGTACTTTTCGGAAAAAATACAAAAAAAATTTTAAAGTTTTTTTTTCAATTGATTGAAGTTTTTTATGAGAAAAAAAGGGCGAAATTCGAAAAATCTCGAAAAACTGAAAAATTACAAAAAAAAAAGCTTTAAAAATTTTTTTGAATTTTTTCCGAAAAGTACATTTAAAAACATATTTAAAAAAATCCCAAACGGTCAATTTTTGAAAAAGTTATAGCATTTTGAAAACAAAAACGGTGTTTTTTTTAAAATTCATAACTTTTTTTGAGTTGGATGAAAAAATTTGAAAAACTTCTTAAAAACGTCTTTCGTAAGCTAGAAAAAGAAGTAAAACTTTCAGCCAATTCTAAAGGGGTCGGGTTCAAAATTGGTCGAAATGGGATGGAATACCCCATATACTTTCATAGGCAGGTGCCACTACCAAGTGGGAAAATAATATACAGAAATGCAATAAGAATGTATCGGCGTCTTAGGCTCCATATATTCCACAATGCATCCTTTTACCCACAGCGATGCTCTAAGAAAGCAAGGCATCGATTTGTAAATGCCAGACCAGCATCATACCTGTTGACAAAATAATAATTACTAAAATCATATTAGATTCCATACTAGTCAGTATATGCATCAGGGTCATACCAATTAACACACTAGCCAGCCTTTGCGCCAGCATTATACCAGATCGCATACAACTTATTACATAGCATACCAATTGACATACTAGTTAGTTGGTGCAACAGTGTATTGATAACAGTGTTCACCGGGCGTGACCTAGCGAAGGTGTGTACTACAGTGATCGCATATGTTGTTAGGCTCGTGATTGAATCGGTGCAAATATTCCTTAAAGCATCCGTGACCACTCAGAAACAGGGTTCAGATTTCACATCAAATTAGTTCCCCTGATAACGTACCGCGTAGGCATACTTTTGCAGATGTTATTATTTCAAATAGATTTTGTGATAGTGGAGTAAAAAATATTTTGGTAACTGGAATCCCACCTCGTTGCAAGGAACTTATAGTAATTTAAAAATGTTACATAATGAAAGTAATTTCAGTAATGTCAATGGTATATATTTTGTTGATTTAAAAGCTGCAAATTTTTTATGTGGAATTGCAGCTCATAGCATATTTTGCGCATTGAAGTAATCTTAATGATCGAGACGTTTTAAGATCGATTGAAAACATCATCACCCTTATCGCGAATTTCACACGGAAAAGTGTTCGCCTTCACTTCTTTTGTTCGGTTGAACTTTTTCCGCCTATCGGCAATTTCGGGCGAACAAATGTTCACTTCGAAACAGCTGTTGCTCTATTGTGAATTAGCAGTGAACAAATAATTTACTTGCAATTGTGTAAATTTTGTAACCAAGCATATGTTTCCTTAAAATGCAACAAAACTAGAGATAAAAAATGTATAAAATAATGTTTAGTATTGCACCTAGGTTGGTACTAATTGAGCTCGAGGAGAATATAAATGTGAAAACGATTCGGAGGCAATTAAGGGACAGCTCTAACCTTTTGGAGCTAAGTGATTCACTGTAAGCTAATAATTACTATTTTCAGCACTTTTGAATAACAAGTTAATTTTTTTTTTCAATTAGCTTTGGCCAATATTACAGGCTAAACAAGCCGGCATTGTAATATTTGCTAGATTCTTACCAACTCTTTGCCACCATTGAAGCAAAAATTTGGAGTTCCACCAATTGTAAAGTTGAGTACATGCCTTCATTTTTTCGCATAGGGAAAAGGCGTTGGAAAGGACCATGAAGTGGGTTTAGCCAATCTTTTTTCAGTGAGGTGCTCAACATTTTGGAATCGTTGCTTTGTCCACAATGGATAACTTGGCCGACTGATACGTTGTCAATAAAAATAGAATTTACATACTTAACAATACAGGAATTTCACTTTTTTCCACTCAGCTTCGGATTGGCCATTATTTATTGATTTATTTCTAAAAATAAAAGTACATATAATTATAAGAGTACCAAATTTCAAAACATAAAATTACTTACATTTTGTTTTCCTCGTTCGCCTGTAAAATATAAGTGAACAAATTTGGGTTTCCCCGCTGTTCATTTCGCCCGAACAAAGATTTGCCGATAAGGTGAACTCTTTTTCGAACACGAAAAATTGTTTCGCTGCCCTCTGAGATAGGGTGAACAAAAACTGTGAATATTTTCGGGTGAAAATAAAACTCGCGATAAGAGTGCATATTATAATAAATGGAAGGAATCAGGGGGAGTTAGAAAGCGTCCAAAGAGTTTAGGAGCTGCATCAATTTGCTCTAAATGGCAATCAGATAAAATAAAATATACTCCAACGTTTCCAATATCAAATGCACAAAACTCTGAACTGCCTTATTGATTGTAGATATTATACATATTTGTTCAACCTGGGCTGAATCTAATGATTGAAGTAGTAACCATTTTTAACGGCATGTTACAAAAACTTGAAAACATTGCATTGCGAGAGATTGTTCGTATCTGCTCAGGATTTGATGGGAATATTTGTGAAAATTGTTACAAAATACTTAAGAAGACTGTTTCCTTTAGAGTGCTTGAAGTATGTAAAAGCTTTTAAAGGCTTTCGTTTAGTAGTTTCTTGTTTCTGCATGCTCCGCCTCTCACACCGAATATCCTGGGTGCGAATCCGGGAAAGGAAACATCAAAAATTTAGAAACCAGTTTTTTCAGTTTCAGTTTCGGCAATGATTTGACAAACACTCCGAATGTATTTCTGCCCTGAAAAGCTTCTCAGTGAAAACTCATCTGCCTTGCAGATGCCGTTCGGAGGCGGCGTAAAATATGTAGGTCCCGTCCCGCCAATTTGTAGGAGGAGCTCGGCCTAAAATCTACTCAGAGGTAATCACGCCTGGTGTCTATTTAATTTTTTTTTACTGCACTTCCGACAGTGTAACAACAATCTGTTTATCTTCTATCCTGTCCTACAGTACAGTCGTGAATGATTTTCTTGGTTGTTATGGTTTTCCATAATAACTTGTTTACGCTTACTGCGGATATAGCATTTTCAGGTCAAATGAAACTTTTTTCAAGTCAAATGAAACTTTTTTCATTTTAAATGAAACTTTTTTCATTTCAAATGAAACTCTTTTCAAGTCAAATGAAACCATACGACTAAGGTAATTGTCAATATATTTATATCGTACTTTATAGCGCTGTTTATCAAATTTTTCTTTAAGAC
This sequence comes from Eurosta solidaginis, assembly GCF_040869045.1. Lineage (NCBI taxonomy): Eukaryota > Metazoa > Arthropoda > Insecta > Diptera > Tephritidae > Eurosta > Eurosta solidaginis. The sequence continues at coordinate 187,287,526 of NC_090319.1, read as the reverse complement.
GACAACTATTTCTAATTAACCACATTCAAGGCAAAATTTTTGCCCAAATTTTCTTTGTGAATTTAAGCTGCAGTTAAGTTCAGCTTAGTTTAACCTGCCTTTTGATCTTTTCAATTTTTTTAATAGATAAAGTAGCAGGGTTAAACGCTAGGCAACTTATATACTACAGTTTAACCACCCACTGAAAATAAGCACCTATATTTTTTACTTGTATCTACTCTTATATATAAAGCACATTCTTCTACACATACTTCTTTAATAACGTTGGAATAAAGCAACGTAGAGAGCAAAGAGGAGGAACCAAAGAGTATGGTGTGAGCGTATTTCCTATTCACTGTCTGACACCAACTAACACATCGGTTGAATCCTCTGTATTATGCTTTGCTCTTAGACCAACGACTTACCAAACAACATAGAATGATAGATAGCAAGGTATTGAGAGAAACATTAATTATACTCAGTTGAGCAGAGCTCACAGAGTATATTAACTTTGATTGGATAACGGTTGGTTGTACAGGTATAAAGGAATCGAGATAGATATAGACTTCCATATATCAAAATCATCGGGATCGAAAAAAAATTTGATTGAGCCATGTCCGTCCGTCCGTCCGTCTGTCCGTTAACACGATAACTTGAGTAAATTTTGAGGTATCTTGATGAAATTTGGTATGTAGGTTCCTGGGTACTCATCTCAGATCGCTATTTAAAAGTGAACGATATCGGACTATAACCATGCCCACTTTTTCGATATCGAAAATTTCGAAAAACCGAAAAAGTGCGATAATTCATTACCAAAGACGGATAAAGCGATGAAACTTGGTAGGTGAGTTGAACTTATGACGCAGAATAGAAAATTAGTAAAATTTTGGGCAATGGGCGTGGCACCGCCCACTTTTAAAAGAACGTAATTTAAAAGTTTTGCAAGCTGTAATTTCGCAGTCGTTGGAGATATCATGATAAAATTTGGCAGGAACGTTACTCCTATTACTATATGTATGCCTAAAAAAAATTAGCAAAATCAGAAAACGACCACGCCCACTTTAAAAAAAAATTTTTTTAAAAGTCAAATTTTAACAAAAAATTTAATATCTTTACAGTATATAACAAGCAAACCTAATAAAACCGCACTGCGTTTTTTTTGCGCACGCAAACAACCGGCGTTTTTTGCCCTAACCCAGTGATAAGCCCTGCAAAACCGCTCCACGTCATCTTACTAGTCATTTTACGGTCATTGTGCGGTTATTCCACATAGTTACATTTATATCAAGCCAACCTAATATAAACGCACGCAAGTCATTTTCTGTCAAAAATGTCTCATGCACATACGACTTGTATGAGAGCAACCCAAATTGAAGTTGCTGCGTTAAAACCTAACTCGATTTCCAATTTTTGTTCTGCGTGATATTTAGATTTGACGTTTGCACACATGCTTTACATTGTCGCAACGCATGCTTATTTGGGTTTGGGCAAAAAACGCCGGTTGTTTGCGTGCGCTAAATAAACGCAGTGCGGTTTTATTAGGTTGGCGTGCATGGGCATGAGTAGATTTTGTGACCAAATTTTCTGCTTCGTTCCTATTAATGTGATCGAGCATTCCACTCCCACTTATAGGATGTGAGCATAGCACTGTTCTGCTCACACACGTCACAATGCTCGTCAAATGGCGGCCATATTTTCGGTCATTTCACTCTACATTTTCGAGTCATTTGACAATCAATTTTACGACGGTTTTACCATTTCTATAAACACTGTATTACTAGAATTTTACCTGCCGATTTTCTTTACCTGGAGCAGCGACATGAATAAAATAACAACCAAAAAAAGTTAATTTCCAATACTTATTTATAATTATATACTCATTAGATTTAGTAATTTTTTTCCAAATAAAAAATATTATATATGAGGCGCCTAGATGCAAAACCAGATTTTTCAAATTTATAAATTAATATTTAAGTTGCGACAATACTGCATCGCCTAGCCAACATTCAAATTAAATACTTACAAAATCAGATTTTAAAAACCTTAAAGAAAATTTTAAAAATATCAGCCTTTTTGTGTTTTCTAAGTTTCACTTATGTTGGATAAATCTGGTTTTGCATCTAGGAGCCTCATATGTACATGAAATTGCAACTTAAATTAATACAGTTAATATAAAAAAGAAGTAAGTACTTAAAAAAAAAAATATATTAATTGCTTTGAGCTATATTGCTGCAACAGATACTTTATTATTTGGATTAGCGATTAAAACATATCGTAGGTTTTGTGATGGTTGATGCGGTTTTACAATTTGTTTTTTTGTAGGTAACGAATTGTGTAAAGGAAATGAATGAAGTTAAATTCATAGCTTTTTTGACAAAGAAATCATTTCATCAGTTACGACCTTTTTAAACGATCTCATGACATACGACTTTAGTAACGACTTCGCTAGGATACGGCTTTATTTACAGAGTGTCTGAGATACGTCCTCCTCAACAAAACTTTCGAGTGTCGAATTTTCTATTCCGATAGGTCGATACATGTGTTTAGAAAATTGTCAAAAATTTCACGAAAAATTACATTGAATTTAATGAATTTGATATTAAAAGAAAAGTAATTGAATTACTTTTCCCTTCCATTCGAATATAAATTTAAATCTATCCAAAAAGTTGGCTGTCGTTACAACTTTAAAAAAAGCTTTACAATGGGTTCTTTCACTACATATATGGGTTTACAAAATCGTCAAAAATTTCATGAAAAATTACATTAATTTTAATGAATTTGCTATTAAGAGAAATATAATTGAATTACTTTTCCTTTGATGTAAACTTCTATTCGAACATAAATTTAAATCTATCCAAAAAGTTGATTGTCGTTACAACTTTAAAAAAGTCTTACAATGGGTATGTGTATGTGAATATGTTTGAAAATTCTAAAAAAATTTCATTAATTTTTTTTAATAATTTGGGAGAAATTTAAACAATGTGAAATCAGGACGGAAAAGGCGACAGCTGTTTCCATTATACCTTGTAAATCTCTTCAAAACCTTTTCCCCCGTGAGTGGGATTTGAACCCGCACTCCTACGATGGTTGAAGTGTTACAAACGCATTCAACACGACGCAATTGGTTCATATGAACGATCGCGTTCTATTTCAAATTTGTCTAAATTTATATTATTTCTGACATAAAATAGATTTTATGCGGAAATATGGGAAATGCTTCAGGCAATTGTTTAATTTTCTTATCAATATCTACAAAACAAAGTGTAGCTTCCGTGCCAATTTGATTAGCAGAAACGCAATTAGCATGTAGATCCATAACAAATGCCACTGGCGCATCTAAGAAGTGATGAAGTGCTGCAGGCAATATTGGTGCATACGCATGTGGCCAAACAAATGGAAATAATACTGATGTAATGCATTCGCCAAAGATCATTAACTTTTGATAGTCTAAAAAATTTTTTGTTAAATGCTTTAAGAAAAAAACATATACTTTTAAATCAATTAAATAAATTAAATCACCTACCATTTGAACGTAGTAAAACCTCATTTTCGAGCAACACACTGGTTAATAACTGTATAACACCTTCCACACGAGGATACATGAATAACAAAGGTAATGGAAAATCGAGTAATGGCAGTTCAGAGTTGGGCTCTGGACGTTGTAACACAACAGCTAAGGGCGGCAAGTGTGGTTCAGTAGGTGGCAAGTATATCCGTATAAATATGCTTGGCTGTGGTAACATTGCTTCATACAAAATATTGTAAACATAAGATTCTAAACTAATTCCTGGACCCGGTTGAGGCGGAAGACATCTAAAAGGCAATTAATAAATCACGTTATTATTGTTTAAAATATTGTAACGAATTTACGGAAATTCCTCTTATTTGCAACCTTCTACTAATGTTCGAATTACTATACTGTTAAATAAATAACTCCAATATTGAATAATACAAAAATGGTCTTTATTAGACTACTTGAAAATAACACTTCGCAACTGATAGCTTGCTTTAATCAAACTGATTGGTCGTGCCTCAACTGTTGCTGCTTTTATACTATTCCTCGTTGCATATTTCTAGGCTTTTCTAATTCTAGAATTTACTAGTTAGTGGCCAGCTATAAAATTATAACTACAGATGCACGTGTATAGCTTCTCATATGCGCGTGTATATGTGAGTGATACTTGCACAAATTATTGCATACTCTTTGGAGTATCTCAGATATATGCATGCGTTTGTGCGTTACACTCCCCTGCTTGTATGGACATATGGGTGGACATAATGATTGATTGGTTTATGTAGATAGAAGTGACTGCCTGCTTTATTGTTGTTGTGGCTTCATTTACTTAGCATCAGACTAGTGAAGCGAGTATCACTTAGTGTCACTGATATTCGTCACACTGCCTTCCAACTAAGTCTGATCGTCCCGATCAGCCAAATCTCTCGATCTAAATGCTGCCAGCTTTTCCAAATGAACCACTTTCATTTTGCTTCGTGGTTTGCCAATGGTTTGTAGGCGGTACACTACATCGTTGATCCGTTTTAAAACTTTGTATGGGCCTTCCCAATTACACTACAATTTCGGGGACAAACCTTTTTTTCGTTGTGGGTTGTACAACAGCACCAAATCTCCTTCTTCGAAGACACCAGCAGATTTCTTGACATTTCTCTCCGGATCGGCATCTATCCCAAACTTCAAATCAACTGGCAGTCGAAGGTCATTGCCAAAAATTACTTTTGCAGGGGTTTGGGACGTTGTCTCATGCACTGCTGATCGGTAAGCCATCAAGAATAATGGTATGCGGGTATCCCACTCCTTATGGTACTTATCTACTACTTTCCTTATATGCTCCTCCAAGGTACTATTGAAACGTTCCAACAAACCATCGGACTGAGGATGCAATGTAGTTGCCCGTGGTTTTTGAATGCCCAATGATTTACACATTTCCTGGAACACAGCTGACTCGAAATTCCTGCCTTGGTCAGAATGTAACTCTATTGGTACACCATACCTTGTAACCCAATTGTTTATAAACACTTCTGCTACTGTTTCCGCTTCTTGATTTGGGATTGGGTATACCTCTGGTCATTTGCTGAAATAATCCATAACCACCAGTACATATTTGTTTCCGCAGTTGCTAGTAGGAAATTTACCTGCGATATCCATAGCGATAATTTCAAATGGCGCACCTGAGCTTCATCTGGCCAATACTTCGGGTTTTCGGCCCTTTCGCTCTGCTGCAAACCTCGCAGTTCGCAATCCACTCAGTGACCGACTGACGGAAACCAACCCAATAGAATCTCTGTTTAATCTTCTCGAGCGTCTTCGTGATTCCAAGATGACCTCCGCTTGGACCATTATGCAGCTCGTTGAGCACGTCAGGAATCCTCTTTCTGGGAACAACTATCAGTTTCTTCTTGCATTGACCATCCTCACTCTCCCATACTCGATGCAAGAAACCGGATATCAATTCTAAACTGTTCCACTGTATCTGCTGACATCTCCTCTCTATTTGGTCTTTCGTTTCGTTCGAGCCCTTGCATAACATGCGAAAGATCTGTATCTTCTAGCTGACACTTCCTTAGTTGTTCCTTGTGCCATTCATCCGCACACGTTATAGTCATTAGCCGGACATCTATAATGTCTTCATTAGCATCGGCCTTTGAACAGTGCTTGCATTCCAAACTACATGGTCTTCGTGGAAAGTCATAGCTTTGTAGACGCTCGATTCACCGTGCCAATTGTCCTTCTGGATAACGGAACTGCAGAATCCATTTCAACGCTGCGTGATCTGTGCTGTCGCGGAATCGCTGGCCTTTGATGTATTTGCGAAAATGTTTAATGCACTCTACCAATGCCATCAACTCTCTCCGTGTAACGCAATAGTTCCTCTCTGGTTTTCCAATCGAACGGCTGTAATATGCAACCACCTTCTCCTGTCCATCGACCAGTTGTGATAAAACGACTCCTTTAACATATCCACTCGCATCTGTATCTAGAATAAATGTTGCTCCTGGAATCGGATATGCCAATATTGGGTCAGTGCACAAACGCTCCTTCAATGTTTGGAAAGGCGCTTCTTGCTCCTTCTTCCAGTCAAAAGCTTTATTTTTTCTTGCAAGCTCATGGAGACTATGGACTACGCTGGAAAACTTTGGTATAAATCGGCGGTAATATGTGCACAACCAAAGGAAACTTCTTAATTCATGCAAGTTTTGTGGTCTTAGCCAATCCTTTACTGCCTCTATCTTTTCATTCGCTGTACAGATGCTTTCTGTCGTTACCTTGAGAACCAAATAATTTGCTTCCTTTTTAAACAGCGAACACTTTTTGGGACTTAGTTTCAGACCAGCGCCAGGTATTCTCTGGAAAACTTCCTACAAGTTTTTAAGATGTTCATCAAAGTTCTTGCCCAACACGATGATGTCGTGCAGGTACACCAAGCATGTTTTCCTTACAATACCTGATCCATGAGTCTCTCGAAAGTAGCTGGTGCATTACATAGTCCAAAGGCATTACTGTCAATTGCCAAAGACCATCTCCGACGCTGAAGGCTGTTTTCTCTTTGTCTTCCTCCTTCACCTCCACTTGCCAGTTGCCACTTTTCAAGTTCAGTGTGGAAAACCATTTCGTACCAGAGAGCGAGTCCAGAGTGTCGTCAATTCTTGGCAATAGGTAGCTATCCTTTTTCGTAACGTCATTCAACTTCCGGTAGTCCACGCAAAACCAAATTTTTCCAACCTTCTTCTTTACAAGTACTACCGGTGAGCTCCAGGGACTAGCTGATGGTTCGATGACGCCGATGTCGCTAATTTCTTGTATGATTTGACTCACAACTTCCCACCAGTGGAACACTACGTGGAGCTTGACGGATCGGCCTCGCTTCTCCGGTGTCAATTTAATGGTTCACAACGTTGGTGCGGCCTGGTTTGGAACCATCCTGGTCAAATATGTTCGCGTACTTTAGGAGCAGTTGTTTTGCCTTACTCTGGTAAGCTTCCTCTAGTCCCTCCGTCCATGCCGTGATGTCATTTGAAAGATCAGTATTACCAGATGAAACGTGTTCCTGGAACTGTTCACAGTTAATAACTACTTCAGCCTCTTGGCATCTTCCCAAAATAGCTCCTTTGGTCAGTTTGAGTGGTGACTTGAACTCATTGAGTACTCTTACCGGAATACGTCCATCTTGTTTTGTCATAGCCAGGGTTTTTTCTACAAGTATGTTCGGTGCTGATTTGTTTGCTGCTTCGACAACCCACAATTTTTTTGTCCCACAATCTCCATCAACCGTTGCCCAATTGACTGCTTCTGATTTTGTTGGTATTTGCTGACTCTCTTCCACCAGCACTCGTTTACTGCTGTAGCCTCTCTCGTAGCCGAAACTAAATGGCACATTTATGTTCTTATATCTCATCGTCTTGCTTTGTATATCGATCTTGATGCCCTGGCTCGATTAAGAAATCCACTCCAATTAAGATTTCTTCAACAATCTCTGCCACTATAAAATTGTGTAGTACCGTGACGTTCCCATGCTACTTCTCCAATTTTCTGGGTGTCCTTTCCCGTGGCTGTACGTAATCTCGCTCCCAGCAATGGTCTTATCGTCTTGTTGACTAAATCTGATCGAATGATGGAATGCGATGCACCCGTATCTACAGTCATTATGTTCCTTTCCATCCACATGTCCTCCAACAGCAAGATTGCTTGACCTTCTTCCAATTTGCGAGACAGAGATTATGGGGCATTCAATTGAGGGAGCCAGCTGTCGACTCTTGCGGCTGACCCGCTTTAGTTTAACGATTGGATGGATTTGGAGATTTGCTCATCTCCTTCAGCTCTGCGTTTACGGCCACCCACATTGCTGGAACTGTTAGGATTGGTACTGCAATAACGTGCAATGTGCCCTGGCTTTCCACATTTAAAGCATTTGACGGCACCATCGTTTTTCTGCTGCATTCCCTTTAATGCTTCCAAAATTGTGTCTACCCAGTCTGGCTTTTCCACTTCCAAGCGATGAGCTTTGTATGCAGGCTTACTCAAAATCGACGCTGTTTCTTGAGTCAGTGCATGGGATACCGTTTCTGTGAATGTGGGTTTTGGTTAGCATATGTCGCTCGCTTCGTTTCTACGTCCCGTATGCCATTTATAAAACTCTGGATTTTTACCCTCTCGGTGTACTCCGCGGGTGCGTCCGCATTTGCCAAATGAGCCAACCTTTCAACATCCGAAGCAAACCCTTGCAAAGCCTCGTTAGCTTTTTGGTAACGGTTTTGCAATTCTACTTGATATATCTGTTTCCTGTGTTCGCTTCCGTACCTTCGTTCTACAGCAGCCATCAATCCGTCATAACTGTTCCGTTCGTACTCTGGAATAGTCTGTAAGATTTCGGCAGCTGGTTCTTTCAATGCTACGAAGAGTGCAGCAATTTTATCTTCAGCATTCCAGTTGTTCACTGCTGCGGTCTTCTCAAATTGTAGCTTAAAGACCTGGAAAGGAACAGAACCGTCAAACGATGGTGTTTTACCTTTGGATTACTCTTTGAAACTGTTGGGCGATTTAGTTGCAACTGCTCGATACGTCCTCTCAAAGCATCCACCTCGGCCCCGATTTTTTCCTCAAACTGTAAAATTTTTTTATCTTGCGCCTCCAACTTCGAGGAAATACGCCCTTCTTGCTCTTCTAGTTGAGCAGAGATCTGCGATGATATCTATGTGGAAATTTGCGCCGACATTTCGGATATTCGCTCCTCTTGTGCTTCCATCTTGGATGCTATATATGTCTTCTGTTCTGGCAGTTGAGATGACACTGTCGATGCTTGAGCAGATATTGCAGCTAAAATCATGTTCAAGTCTGTGCTCGTAGCTGTCTGCGATGTTTCATTTTTCTCTTCAATTTTTCTTGTCTCCTCGCCATCAAGAGGAAAGACATACTCTTCCACGTTAATTCCCTCTAATTCCATTGCCTTTCGTAGTCGTGACTGAAGTTCGAGTTTATTGCCGCTTGTACTCAATCCACGGCTCTCCAACTCCTTCTTCAGTTGCTGGATCTTCAATTCACTCCACTTTGCCATGTCCAAGTTGTATTCGAAGTCTTCGGAATTTATTCAACAATTCCTCTTCTGACACCAATTGTAACGAATTTACGGAAATTCCTCTTATTTGCAACCTTCTACTAATGTTCGAATCACTAAACTGTTGAATAAATAACTTCAATATTGAATAATGCAAATATATATTTATATATATATATACTTGGCAACTGATAGCTGGCTTAAATCAAACTGATTGGTCATGCCTCAACTGTTGCTGCTTTTATACTATTCCTCGTTGCATATTTCTAGGCTTTTCTAATTCTAGAATTTACTAGTTAGTGGCCAGCTATAAAATTATAACTACAGATGCACGTTTATAGCTTCTCACATGCGCGTGTATATGTGAGTGATACTTGCAAAAATGATTGCATACTTTTGGGAGTATCTCAAATATATGCATGAGTTTGGCGTTACTCTCCGCTGCTTGTATGGACATATGGGTAGACATAATGATTGGTTGGTTTATGTAGATACAAGTGACTGCCTGCTTTATTGTTGTTGTGGCTTCATTTACTTAGCATCAGACTAGGGATGTATCACTTAGATTAGGTTAGGCTAGGTTCAAGTGGCTGCCGTCCACATTGGAGCGGCACACTTAGGCCTTTATATGCCCATTGTGAAACCACACGGATTTGTTCCTACTCTCCTAACAAACCACTTCGTTCAGTTTATGAAACTAACTAAGCGTCGTGTATTGACCTCAGCTATATCAGTCAGATCTACGAGAAACATCTTGCCCATAAAGCGTTGCCTTCTTCTACTGAGCGCTGGACATTCACAGAGTAGATGCATAAGAGTTTCAGGTTGTTCTTCGTTGCTGCAGCTTCTACAATAATCATTAAATGGAGCGCCAATCCTTTTCGCATGCGGTCCAATACAAACATGACCCGTAAGATGACCTACAACTAAGGAAGCATCCCTCTTACGGAGGGTGAGAAGCTCTCGCGATATCTTCTCATTCCATTTCGGCCATGTGAGTTTTGCCGTGTGGCATCTATCATGATGCTTCCAACTGGCTCCCGCTTCCATCAGTAGAGCCTCCTTTATCTTGAGCTTGCAGGTGGAGAGCGGCATGCCCAACCTCTTCCAGGATGGCCAAAGTGGAAGGAAGGTACCCTTTCTTGCAAGCTCATCGGCCATCTCATTACGTGGTATGCCCTTATGTCCCGGAAGCCATACCAGATACAGAATAAATTGTTCAGCCATCACATTAAGTGATCTGTGACAGCCTACACTACAGTTTCAGAATTAGCTGTGGCAGAGTTAAGGGCTTTCTGTGCTGCTTGACAGTCTGAGAAAATATAAGTGTGCTTCTGAGAGACTGCCTTCTCCCTAAGGCAGTCCACAGCGTCTTTTATGGCAGCAAGCTCGACCTGAAATACGCTACAGTGATCCGGAAGGCGAAACGATCTCTCCTCCGACCCTGTTATCCAGTTTAGATCCATCTGTGTAGATCTGAATGCTGTTAGTGGGCCAATCAGGGGTTTTCACCCACTGTTCGCTATCAGGATTTAATATCTCGTATCCCTTGTTAAAGTTGGTATGTGGTTTGCAGAAATCTTTCCATCCTGGTATGCAGAATCTGTCAAGAATTTCAGTATGTTTGCAGTGCGACCACGTGGTCAGTTTCCTCAGCCTGATAGCTGCACATGCTGAACATTTAATGCCTACTATATCTGTGGTTTGTAGGTTCAGTATTACATTCATAGCCTCCGTTGGGGTTGTGCGGATGGCTCCGCTTATGCATAGTAGTACAGATCTTTGCACCTTTTGAAGAGCAACAACCGTCGAGGATTTATTCAGGGCGGGCCACCATACCGCCACTCCGTATAGCAATATTGGCCTAACTATGGCCGTGTATATCCAGTGTACTATCATAGGGGACATACCCCATTTCCGTCCAATTGCCCCTTTACATGTGTAGAGGGCAACCGTGGGCTTACGGACACGTTCCGTGGTGTTTTGTGTTCGGTTCAATTTCTTATCAAGTATGAGCCCTAGATAGTTGGCGGACTCAATTAACTTAAGCACTGTGTTTGCAAGAACTTGAGTTGAGAGACGTGGTATCTTATACCTACTCGTAAAGAGCACCAGCTCCTTTTTATTTGGGTTCACGCCCAAACCATTATCAACGGCCCATGCTTCGATCCTTCTTAATTACACCTGCATAATATCGCAGAGAGTTTGTTGAAACTTCCCACTTATCACCAAGGCAAGGTCGTCAGCTTATGCTATAGTTTTACAGCCCCTCCCCTCCTCCATGTCCCTTAGCAGCTGATTCACCGCCAATCCCCACAGCAGAGGGGATAGGACTCCTCCTTGGGGAGTTCCCCTACTGACGAACCTGCTCACCGATACCCTTGCAAGTTCTCCCTGTACTACGCTGCATAGCAGCAATTGGTGCACAAGACCCACCAGCTGAGATTCCTTAATGATTGAGTACCTTAATGATTGAGTCGGGTTTAATGTTATGGAACGCTCCTTCTATGTCTAGGAATGCTGCCAGGCAGTATTCCTTGAAGGAGAACGATCTCTCTATGCACGATGCAATTTCGTGCAATGCCGTTTCCGTTGATTTACCCTTCATATAGGCGTGTTGTGCTTCAGAGAGTGGGTCATTCACTGCCTCCCTGATATATGTTTCCATCAGCCTTTCCGTCACCTTTAGTTGAAACGAAGATAGACTGATGGGTCTGAAGTCCTTGGGCTTCGAGTGGCATGCCTTGCCTGCCTTGGGAATAAATACCACTATAGATATTTTCCATATACGTGGGATGTGGTTTAGTGCCACGACACCTCCTATTATAGCATATAGCCAGCTAGTACTGCATTACAGTGACTGTTGCAGTTGTATAGGTGTAACTCCGTCCGACCCTGGAGTTTTGAATGGTTCAAAAGATTGCATGGTCCAAGATATCTTATCTCTTGTAATTAGGTTGTACAGTATAGGTTGCACTGTTGCTTGTGTGAAGCTTTGTGTATTCCCTGGTTTGTTCCTAGCTGCACCTGGAAAGTATGTATCCAGCAGTAGATACAGGGTTTCCTCCCCAGTTTCGGTCCACGAACCACCAAATTTTGTTAGCTGACCTAATCCTGTGAAAACAACTTCATAACTTAAAAGGACATTAAACGGAAATGTGAAGCTTCTCAAGGCCAAAATAATGACATACCAATTTTAAAAATCGGACGTCAAATAACCAAGTTACAACGAAAAAACCTCTTCGGGTGTATTTCGAAGGATAAAAAAAAAAATAAAAATAAATTTTTCCGAAACCCTCTCAATATAATCTTTAAATTTAGGGGCGGACATTAGCAAAATTTTTTTTTTTGTATGGGGACCAACCCCGTCTAATATACGTACCCGCAAAGTGTGCATTGCACTACATATATTACGATTTCGAATTTCTTCATAGAAAACTAAACTGAAGCCATAACCACGATTGCCATCTTCTCTGGTTGTGGCGAATGCATGAAATTTTGTTCAATATCATGTTTTTGAGTACGAAAACGTAAGCGGTAGTGAAAGCTAGAAAGGGAAATAGGAAAACAAAAAATAAGACTTTCTTTAACTTATACTACGTTTCAAACAAACAAAAACTCCGTGTTCGCCAGTTTCGACAGACTGCTAGGTTAGGTTAGGCTGAACTGGCCGATCCATGAGGACCTCACATAGACTGAATGAGTCCGTAGTGTTACCAGAAGCTTTTTTTAACGACCAAACTGAAAAACCCTATCAAAAATCACGACCTATGTTATAAAATAACTCTGTCCTCTTGGCAAATACTAGAAGCTTCCTAGCACTTAAGCAACTTGCTGCTTCTAGATCTGACAGCTGTATCACTCCTACTAGCTGGAGTCCTAGCCTGGCGAGCGCAAGGCACGTGCACAAAACGAACTCGATCTTTTCCCCCTCCAACCTGCCTTCTTACATCTGTTTTCTCTGACAAGGCCTAATTAAAAGCAAGTATGTGACACCAGAAGGCAGTTGTTGTTGTTGCAGCAGTGCTTCGCCCCATCCAATAGGAGATTAATCTGCTACAGTATCCAGAACGAAGTTGGGCCAGGGTGACTCGTGTCTCCCTTGGTAGTGTGCTTTCTTCTTCTGCAAGAGTAGGATATACTATAGCGCGCCCTGGAAAATGCGTGTATCGATTCTGTGTGGATTTTGCCTAGGGCCTCGTTATGCTCTTTAACATAAAATATAAAAGATATAAATATACCACCACCACCACAATTGCTAGTGGCAAAGCTACAACCACAGCAGCCGCCATCACAAGCGCAACCAGCAATTGAAAATCATGTTTACCAATTTATCTTGTGCTTTACTATAAAGTTGTAGAAGTGTAGAAAAATTTTATCTCTCTACGGAGACATTTGCAGTTAAAGTTGGAGGGAAAATCGCCATGTAGGAAAATGAACCTAGGGTAACCCTGGAATGTGTTTGTATATATAAAGAGTATTTTAAAAGGGAGTGGGCCGTAGTTCTATAGGTGGACGCTTTATCGAGATATCGCCATAAAGGTGGGCCAGGAGTGACTCTAGAATGCGTTTGTACGATATGGGTATCAAATGAAAGGTGGTAATGAGTATTTTAAAAGGGAATGGGCTTTAGTTCTATAGGTGAACGCCTTTTCGAGAAATCGCCATAAAGGTGGACCAGGGCTGACTCTAGAATTTGTTTGTACGATATGGGTATCAAATGAAAGGTGCTACTGAGCATTTTAAGAGGGAGCGGGCTTTAGGTCTATCGGTGGACGCCTTTTCGAGATATCGCCATTAAGGTGGGCCAGGAGTGACTCTAGAATGCGTTTGTACGATATGGGTATCAAATGAAAGGTGGTAATGAGTATTTTAAAAGGGAATGGGCTTTAGTTCTATAGGTGAACGCCTTTTCGAGAAATCGCCATAAAGGTGGACCAGGGCTGACTCTAGAATTTGTTTGTACGATATGGGTATCAAATGAAAGGTGTTACTGAGCATTTTAAGAGGGAGCGGGCTTTAGGTCTATCGGTGGACGCCTTTTCGAGATATCGCCATTAAGGTGGGCCAGGAGTGACTCTAGAATGCGTTTGTACGATATGGGTATCAAATGAAAGGTGGTAATGAGTATTTTAAAAGGGAATGGGCTTTAGTTCTATAGGTGAACGCCTTTTCGAGAAATCGCCATAAAGGTGGACCAGGGCTGACTCTAGAATTTGTTTGTACGATATGGGTATCAAATGAAAGGTGTTACTGAGCATTTTAAGAGGGAGCGGGCTTTAGGTCTATCGGTGGACGCCTTTTCGAGATATCGCCATTAAGGTGGGCCAGGAGTGACTCTAGAATGCGTTTGTACGATATGGGTATCAAATGAAAGGTGGTAATGAGTATTTAAAAAGGAGTAATCCCTAGTTCTATAGGTGGAAGCCTTTTCGAGATATCGACATAAAGGTGGACCAAGGGTGACTCTAAAATGTTTGTACGATATGGGTATCAAACGAAAGGTGTTACTGAGCATTTTAAGAGGGAGTGGGCATTAGGTCTATAGGTGGACGCCTTTTCGAGATATCGCCATTAGGGTGGGCCAGGGGTGACTCTAGAATGTGTTTGAACGATATGGGTATCAAACGAAAGGTGTTAATGAGCATTTTAAGAGGGAGGGGGCATTAGGTCTATAGGTGGACGCCTTTTCGAGATATCGCCATTAGGGTGGGCGTTTGAATGTAGAATGTTTGTACGATATGGGTAAATAACGAAAGGTGTTACTGAGCATTTTAAGAGGGAGTGGGCATTAGGTGTATAGGTGGACGCCTTTTCGAGATATCACCATCAGGGTGGGCCATGGGTGACTCTAGAATGTGTTTGTGCGATATGGATATCAAATTAAAGGTATTAATGAGGGTTTTAAAAACGAGTGGCCGTTAGATGTATATGAGAAGGCGTTTTCGCGATATCGACCAAAATGTGGACCAGGTGATCCAGAAAATCATCGGTCGGGTACTGCTAATTTATTTATATATGCAATACCACTAACAGTATTCCTGCCAAGATTCCAAACGCTGTTGATTTCGCCTTGTAGAACTTTTTCATTTTTTTCTACTTAATATGGTAGGTGTCACACCCATTTTACAAAGTTTTTTCCAAAGTTATATTTTGCGTCAGTAAACCAATCCAATTACCATGTTTCATCCCTTTTTTCGTATTTGGTATAGAATTATGGCATTTTTTTCATTTTTCGTAATTTTTGATACCGATAAAGTGGGCGTGGTTATGGTAGGATTTCGGCCATTTTTTATACCAAGTTAAAGTGAGTTCAGATAAGTACGTGGACTAAGTTTAGTAAAGATATATCGGTTTCTGCTCAAGTTATTGTGTTAACGGCCGATCGGAAGGCCAGACGGTGGACTGTGTATAAAAACTGGGCGTGGCTTCCACCGATTTCGCCCATTTTCACAGAAAACAGTTACCGTCATAGAATCTATGCCCCTACCAAATTTAAGAGGGATTGGTAAGTTTTTGTTCGACTTATGGCATTAAAAGTATTCTAGACAAACTAAATGAAAATGGGCGGAGCCACGCCCATTTTGAAATTTTCTTTTATTTTGTATTTTGTTGCATCATATCATTACTGGAGTTGAATTTTGACTTAATTTACTTATATACAGTAGAGATATTAAATTTTTTGTTAAAATTAGAATTAAAAAAAATTTTTTTTTAAAAAGTGGGCGTGTTCTTCATCCAATTTTGCTAATTTTTATTTAGCACATATATAGTAATAGTAGTAACGTTCCTGCCAAATTTCCTAATGATATCTTCAACGACTGCCAAATTACAGCTTTCAAAACTTTTAAATTACCTTCTTGTAAAAGTGGGCGGTGCCACGCCCATTGTCCAAAATCTTACTAATTTTCTATTCTGCGTCATAATGTCAACCCATCTACCAAGTTTCATCGCTTTATCCGTCTTTGGCAATGAATTATCGCATTTTTTCGGTTTTTCGAAATTTTCGATATCGAAAAAATGGGCGTGGTTATAGTCCGATATCGTTCATTTTAAATAGCAATCTGAGATGAGTACCCAGGAATCTACATACCTACATACCATCATCAAGATACCTCAAAATTTACTCAAGTTATCGTGTTAACGGACAGACGGGCGGACGGACGGACATGGCTCAATCAAATTTTTTTTCGATACTGATGATTTTGATATATGGAAGTCTATATCTATCTCGATTCCTTTATACCTGTACAACGAACCGTTATCCAATCAAAGTTAATATACTCTGTGAGCTCTGCTCAACTGAGTATAAAAAGTTCATATTTACATATTATCTTCAAATAAATTTTAGACGTATATCTTATGAGGTGGGTTTTGTGTAAGGCTGGGGTAACGCTCAGTCAATCCAGAGTAGAGTAAAGGTCACACAAACCCGTACTGAATAAATACATGATATTTATGTGTTACGAACACACGCACACACGGCTAACGGTCGTCGTAGCAGCGGCGTGACGGATGCGCGGCTTAACGGCGGTAGGATGGCGAACGGTCAACGGTCGTCGTAGCAGCGACGACTGAATGGCGATAGGACGGCGAACGGCCAGTGGTTGGTGTGGCTGCGGCGGCCCCAGCAAGGCGGGATGGGCACGGCGGTAGTATGGCAGACGGCCAACGGTCGGCGTAGCACCCGCGGGATGGAGGCAGCGGCGGCACCAGAGGGGCGACGATGTGACGGCAGCGGCGGTGGGCTACGGAGCGCGTACTAGGGCCGTGGTGAGAGGGGAAGTAGGCTGGCGAGGGGGTTTATCTGGAGAGCGGCGGCTCGTTCCGGGCGAGGTCGGTTGACGGTGTCGGCGGGATCGGCAGTCTGCGGCAGAATCGATAGTAGGCCGGTCGGTCACCTGGGGAAGAGACTGCGGGGACTGGCTAGTGCTGCTTTCACCGCTGGACACCCCCTCCTCCCTACTTGCACACTAGTAGAAGGTGCGAAAGAGGGGCGGAGTTGTACCAGCCGGGGTACCGTGGGTCGACCCGTGGGCGGAGGGGAAGTGCACCTTAACGGCACAGCGGTAGCCCCTGTGCGCACGCATCGGCTCACAGGTTGTCCGAAGACACCACTCGCGTCGTCCAGCCCTGGTGGAGGGTGACCCGCGCCATGACAGCGCCCCTCCCACTCAGCTAGCTAGCCGAAGTGGTTATTTTTTCTTTGAAAGACTACCACTCCCGCTGGCTCACCTGCGAGGACTGAATTGCAAAAATGCAAATTCGATGTTTATATGGGTGGTGCCGCAAACTGGTTGAGAAGTCAACACACAATTATTGTGATTTTCATTGGTTTGCTATCAGTGGTTGTTGACTATGCTATAAAAGAATAAGTACAAGTGGTTGGTGGCTATGCTATAGAAAATAAGTACAAGGAGGTTCAGGTTTAAGTGAATAAGGAAATACAGGGGGTTACGTTATTGTAACGCTACGTTACAGTCCCCTTCCCACTTCGGTTGACGAAAAGCTGCGGTGGGGAAAGATGGATCTCCAGGCATGGCCTAGGTCTTATGCCGGTGTGCATGTGGGCGAAGCACTTTATTAATTAATTTTTTTTTCTCAAAAATATACAGTCATTCCACTTATATCTAACAGAGTTTATGTTTTTAATTCATTTGTATAACGTAAGAATAATTAAATTTCATTGTTCTTAAAACTAACAGAGTATATTTCATTCCGTTCATTATAATACATAATATTCTTCTTCTTCGTTTCCATCTTCCTAGGGTTATGATTTCATCATGGCTATCAGGTATTCGGTAAAATGTGGCCCGAAAAAAATAGGTCCCCTTCGTGTTTTTGTTCGGTGGCTCGCCACTGGTACTGCTCCCTCCGTGTGCACCCGCTCTGACGTTGTTTTATTTCGCCGAAGTTTATGCCTGCTGCGGATGCTTTTATATCCTCTTTTCTGACCATGTTTATTGCAAGTGCCATTTGTGGAATCTCCTAATCCCATGTGCGGTGGTCGCTCAGGAACGGTGCTAACGCTTTTCCGCCGAACTGCTTTCCATTGTCGGTGAGGAAGGTTTTCGGACAACCAAGTAAGTATATGACCTTTTCTTGTAGCGCTTTGAGCACGCTTGCCGTTTTTGCTTGGTGCGCCGGGATTAACTCCACCCTCTTGTAGAATTTGTAGATCATGGCGAGGAGGTAATTGCTTCTTTGCTTGGGACGTGGTAGTGGTAGCACGAAGTCGATGGTTACTATTTCCCATGGGTGCGGATATTACATGGTTGCTAATAATCTCACCGGGCTCTTCTCTGTCGCTTTTTATTATGTAAAATATGTCTGATTCGGTGTTTTGTAACTGGCGGCGGGAGAGCGTATTGCATATCGCGTACAGCGCTCTTTTTCGGTACTCTTTATTGAAGCTGTATTTTTGTATGGCCGGGTAAAGGGGGTAGAAGCGTTGCTTCAGCGGTCGGTTATGTTTACTGATGGTCGAATGTTCGGATGCGGTAATTGGGCTAACGGTTTTGCTCCATCGCTTCTGGTAGGGCGCTGAAAAAGTTTCCTGCTCTGAATTTTCGCCATTGCTCACGTGTTCCCGGCTGGTCATTGCACATAGTGTGTCTAACTCGGCTGATATTCTGGTCAAAGTGGCTTCTAACGGCTGGCCATCTACCGTAAAAAGTCCATTCCTAAGATCATCCGTTCTGCCAGGTTCGGGATGACAGACATAATTGTGTTGGTCGTTCGTCCTTGGTACGTAATCCTTGCTGTGTAGGAATTCGAACTATAGACACACGTCTGGGCTGCCAATTGGACGCTCCGCCTATTAAGACGTGGTTTGATGTTGCTTCTCTCCAGGTGATTTCGTATTAACTCATCGAGTTATGAAAGGGTGGCGCCGGTGTCCACTAGCGCGCGCACGCTCATGACCTCGATGGTTATCGGTATATAGAAACGGTCATCTACTTTCATTTCGGCAGCGCGATCGCAGGCTGGTGGTTCAATAGGCTTCTGTGGCCGCACAAATAATCCTTGGCGGCTTCCTCTCACATAACTTGACGGCATCGTGGATGTGTTGTTGTCGGTGGATTGGTTGGTCGAAGTGCATAGGCAGTCCCTGGAGAGGATGTTGTCTTGTCCACACCTGGAGCAGAACATTCTCCAGCGGCCGCTGCATTGGAAGCGGCGGTGTCCGCGTTCCTTGCAGCGCCAGCAGCACTCCTTGCTATCGTACTTCTTTTCAAGATGATACAGGCTGTGGATCGCCTCTTTGTCCTGTTTCGCTTCCTCGCTTTTTAGCAGCTCATATTCTTCTGTTATTTCCAGGAGCTCATCGATCGTCTTAAACTCGCTGCGCTTGACGAAGAGGGGGTATTCAACGGGTAGGCCATCGTATATTCGCTCGAGGTGATTTTCCTTGCACATTGTCGGATGCTGGCGGATCAGCGTTTCCAATGCGAGGACTTAGTCCTTGGCTTTTTCTCGGCCCTGTTGTCTGCGTTTTCGGATGGCCTCTTCTAAATGTTGAAGGTGACGCTTAGGCAGAAAAAAAAATGTCACCTCCCTTCGAAAATCGCTCCAATGGTTGATTTGTTGCTTACAGATGCGGTACCATTGGAGTGCTTTGCCACGCAGCAGTTCCGGCAGCGTTAGGAGGGCCGGTCGACGGGGATGCGGTAACATTCGGCGAGCTCCTCTATTCTCTCCAGAAATTCGTGCAGCGACTCCTCCCGAAAAATGCAGATCCCAGTGGCGGACGGTATTCATTAGCTCACTGGTGCTCATTTCGTCTCCTTTCGGTTGCGAGCGTTCTCTCTCATGCGCATGCGAGAGGGAATGTTGTACCTGGATGGCGGTTATTGACTTGGTCGGTTGTGTTGGGGTGATGTTTAGTGTCGTTGTTGGTAGTTTAACTGGTTTCCCTTCGTCTTATTCTACTTCCAACTCCTTCAGTAGGTCTTCACTTGATTTCCTCGTGCGTTTTGCTTGCACGTACGTGCTCAGTGCGCGGCGTACATCGGCTACGGTTTGGCCTTCCACGGGAATGATATGCTTCTTACACTCCTCTATCAGCCTCTCCCTTTTCAGTAAGTAGATTAAATTCAATGAGTCGGTATTCAGCATCGTAACTTCGGGGGCCGGTGTGTTTGTTGTTTCTGATGGTGTGTTCGTCGAACCCGCCCCGGCAGTGTTGGTGGTTGTTGTGTTTGTTTTTCCATGGTCATCTGCGGAGGGGGGTGCTGCTCGGGCGCCATTTATGAGGTGGGTTTTGTCTAAGGCTGGGGTAACGCTCAGTCAATCCAGAGTCGAGTAAAGTCCCACAAACCCCTACTGAATAAATACACGATATTTATGTGTTACGAACACACGCACACACGGCTGGAGATATTAGGCGGGCAGCAGCTTTCCGTCGCAAGATGGCGAGGGAGGCGGAGCGGCGGCTAACGGTCGTTGGAGTAGAGGAGGTTCTGTAGGGCGGTTGAACGATCGGGTAACGGACGGACTGGTACGGCGGTAGGATGGCAAGCGGCCAGTGGCTGTTGTAGCAGCGGCTTGACGGATGCAGCAGCTTAACGGCGGTAGGACGGCTAACGACCAACGGTCGTCGTAGCAGCGGCGGGACGGATGCAGCGACTTAACGGCGGTAGGATGGCAGACGGTCAACGCTCGTCGTAGCAGCGGCGTGAAGAAAGCAGCGGCTTAACAGCGGGAGGATGGCAAACGACCAACGGTCGTCGTAGCAGCGGCGGGACGGATGCAGCGGCTTAACGGCGGTAGGATGGCAGACGGTCAACGGTCGTCGTAGCAGCGGCGTGACGAAAGCAGCGGCTTAACAGCGGGAGGATGGCGAACGGCCAATGGTCGTCGTAGCAGCGGCGGCTGAATGGCGATAGGACGGCGAACGGCCAGTGGTTGGTGTGGCAGCGGCGGCACCAGCAAGGCGGGATGGGCACGGTGGTAGTATGGCGGACGGCCAACGGTCGACGTAGCACCCGCGGGATGGAGGCAGCGCCGACAACATAGGGGCGAAGATGCGACGGCAGCGGCGGTGGGCTACGGAGCGCGTACTAGGGCCGTGGTGAGAGCGGGAGTAGGCTGGCGATGGGGTTTATCTGGACAGCGGCGGCTCTTTCCGGGCGGGGTCGGTTGACGGTGTCGGTGGGATCGGCAGTCCTCAGCAGAATCGATAGTAGGCCGGTCGGTTACCTGGGGAAGAGACTGCGAGGCCTGGTTAGTGCTGCTTTCACCGCTGGACACCCCCGCTTCCCTACTTGCACACTAGTAGAAGGTGCGTAAGGGGGGCCGAGTTTTGCACCAGCCGGGGCACCGTAGGTCGACCCGTGGGCAGAGGGGAAGTGCACCTTAACGGCAAAGCGGTAGCCCCTGTGCGCACGCATCGGCTCACGGCTGAAACCAGAGCTATTGAAAGGGGTCTTGCGGTCGTTCGGGCAGCGGGTCATTCCTTACCGGACCAGGGCGACGGAGGGAAAAGTAGCCCGAAAACACCACTCTCGTTGTCCTGATGCAGCAAGGGGTGACTCGCGCCACGGCCGCACCCTCTTCTCCCTAGCTAACTAGTGGGAGTGGTCCCACCGCTCCGCTCAGCCTATTAAACCAGAGCTGAGGGGGAGCGTTGCTTTGGGTCATTGAGGCGGCGGGCCGCTCAAGCACCAAGGTGGGCGACGGAGGGAAAAGTAGTCCGAAGACACAACTCGCGTCGTCTAGCCCTGGTGGAGGGTGACCCGCGCCATGACGGCGCCCCTGCCACGCAGCCCGTGCTGAGGGGGGAAAGGGGTATTTGGTCATTGAGGCAGCGGGCCGCTCAAGCACCAAGGTGGGCGACGGAGGGAAAAGTAGTACGAAGACACCAATCGCGTCGTCCAGCCCTGGTGGAGGGTGACCCGCGCCATGACAGCGCCCCTTCCACTCAGCTAGCTAGCCGAAGTGGTTATTTTGTCTTTAAAAAGACAACCACTCCCGCTGGCTCACCTGCGAGGACTGAATTGCAAAAATGCAAATTCGATGTTTATATGGGTGGTGCCGCAAACTATTTGAGAAGTCAACACACAATTATTGTGATTTTCATTGGTTTGCTATCAGTGGTTGTTGACTATGCTTTAAATGAATAAGTACAAGTGGTTGTCGGCTATGCTATAGAAAAATAAGTACAGGGAGGTTCAGGTTTAAGTTAATAAGGAAATACAGGGGGTTACGTTATTGTAACGCTACGTTACAGTCTAAATATATATAAAATTCAAATTATGTATGTACGTATGTATGTAGGTATAGATCGAGCTGCGTCCTAAATGGATCGACCGATCGTAACCAAATTTGTACAACTCACTAGAAACCTTCCAAGGATGGTCGTAGGCTAAAAATAATATCGATATAAAAAATGGGCGTGGCACCTCCCACGCAAAATGGATATTTGGTACTAGATAACTCTGAAGGTAATCATGCAAGAACATTGAAATTCAGTAAAGAGTTATATAAGGTCAGTCGCTAACACCACCAAGAAAATGTGGGGTGGGGCAGAAGGGGGCGTGGAAATTGCGATTTTAATGTTGATCAAAAGAGAATTAAAAAGTACATCGTTAAAGAAAAAAAGGTAGTAACTCTTTTTTTCATGTTGTTTCGTGTTGATGCGGAAAGGTGCCATGTACATAGTTGTCAAAAAGCGCGCGCCAAGTTCATTAAACATATGTGATTGTTGCTAAATTGTGCTGGTTGTTCATTCGTGCTCCGTAAAAATCGGCCATGCAATGTGCCCAAACCACTAACGACGAGAGAGATAGATTATTTAAACAATTTTGGAGTATGGATATAAAACAAAAACGAATTTATGTAAATACCTTGATACAAAGTACACCACCGGTTAGACGTGCAAAACGTGAAGAGAACGGACAACCAAAAGATGTCGAACTTTAAAATATTATTTAATATTATTATAGATAATAAAAATAGGCGGGTGTACAGAACTTTTGTTTTTAAATACACTGGACATTGGTATACATGCAATGCTGAATTGGGTAAAGGGGCCTGTAACCAGTAACAAAAATTCAAATCCAATACCGATGACAATTTTTGCAAATCAATGAAAATATTTAAATTATTTTTTGGATTCTTTGCCAGTCGTGGAGTAGCACTATTGTCGTACAGCAACACAAAAAAAATATCTTCTCCCCTAATGGAATTCAAAACGAATGACTTACAGTTTTTATGTAAAAGATTAGTTTCGAAAACATGGAATAAAGCCGCTTTCAATTTCGGTATTTTATGAAGCGTTTGAAATAAAAAATTATGGATTATTTTCGCCCAAAAAAGATCAATGCGAAATTTGTGTGCGTGAATAACATTTCGCAAGACGAATACGCTGTTAAATAAAGAAGCCAGAAATGAAAAGCAAAAGGACAAAGCCGAAGAGCGTATCATCAAAATCGGAAGAAAGCAGCCAATACTATCATACAAAATTGCAAGTGCACAACTTAGTTTTATATAATTTGATAAACCATAAATGTTACTGCTTTATTTGGAACGAGGTTGAAGGTGGCGTGTCTGCAGAAGAATTCGCAAGCATTTGGGTATATTTTCTTGAACAAGAAATTCTCCTTTACCTCAGTGAGACTGAAATCCCGGCAAAAATTATATTTTACAGCGACGGATGTTCATACCAAAACAGAAATGTGACTATGAGAAATGCTTTATTGAATGCAGCTGCTAAACATCAAACAACAATAGAACAAAATTTTTTAGAAACTTAACACACCCAAATAGAGGCTGACAGCGTTCACTAGCTCATCGAACGTGTCCTATGCTTCAAAGACTATAGACGTGGCTGCAGAATATGTTGCCATTTGTAAAGATGCTCGAAAAAACCCAGAACCATATGAAGTGGAATATTTGGATCGCCTTTTTCAAAACATTTAGAGACCTTCAATTCCTGAAAAGCATTCGTCCTGGCCGGGAAAAAGGTGATGCCAAAGTCAGTGATATTCGGGCCATAAGATATACAGCGGAAAAGGAAATTTTTTACAAATTGAGATTCCCACATTCATCGCAACATCATCCTCAAAGAATAAATAAGGCTATTTCTCTGTTAGATTGGTCTGATTTCCCACAACTTCAAAGTGAGAGAAAAAAAATTACAACTAGGAAATATGACGATTTGCAATATTTAAAATGACCTTGCCAAAAGATCAACACAAATTTTATGACGAACTACCTCACGAGTAATATATATTTACGAAGTAGGTGCTACAGATTTTTAAATTTTATGTTATATAAGCAGCAATGGAGTAAGACTGCAAACTTGATATCATGTGATAAAAACTTAAAAAATTAATTTTTCATAATTAAATTTAAGTCACAGCAACGAAGTAAGACTGTATTCAATGCAAATATTTTTATTTTAAATAAATATTAAATGCTATCGGCATTAAAAACACAAATTAAGTCATATTATTTAAATCAAATAGAAAATTGTTAGCACTATTTTCTCGTAGAAAAGGTGCTAATGTCATGCACAAATCAAAATTAACAACAGAAAGGGTGCTAAATGACAAAAAGCCCTCTATATGAAAGATTGAATTTTGTTTTTTTTTACTAACATGTGTGTAACAACCAAGCAAATAAAATCCCATTAAAAAAATTTGCAAAATGTAATGTAAATTTCTTAATACAGTTTTTTGTCTCTACTGTTAAATTTCAAAAAGTGCAGTTGACGCCTTTGAACTCTAAGCTAACAATATATAAAGTTAAAATAATGAATGTTTGTATGTATCGGGTTGCGCCCTAAATTTCAATCACCCACTAGAAACCTTCCAAAAATGGTCATATGCTTAACATAACTTCAGTATAAAAACAAGTAAGGACGGAACTGTCTTCGACTGTGCCGAAGACTTCATACCTTTCATGAATGGGGCTGAACAATAATCTTATCCCGTTCGTAATCTCCAAATAATCGGATGCATAAGATAAGAAATATATAGTGAACAGATGTACATACCTAAACGATTTTTAAGATAAATATAAAAAAATGGCAAAAATACCCCTTATCTGAACGATCGGTTGTATGGGATATATATTATATATAGCTCCGATTGAAATGATTTTTACAGGAAATCTTCTATGATATATTAGAATATATATCACCAAGTTTCACGTTTTTATATTGGAAACTAAGGGAGAAATGGTCAAAAATCTTTCTATCTGAACGATCGGTTGTATAGGATAGGTATATATATAATATATATAATATATATATAGGAGCTATATAGACTATATATCCCATACAACCGATCGTTCAGATAGAAAGATTTTTAGCAATTTCTCCCTTAATTTCCAATATAAAAACGTTTAACTTGGTGATATTTATTCTAATATATCATAGAAGATTTTCTGAAAAAATCACTTTGATCGGAGCTAATAAAATCCCATTAAAAAAAATTTGCAAAATGTAATATAAATTTCTTAATACAGTTTTTTATCTCTCCTGTTAAATTTCAAAAAGTGCAGTTGACGCCTTTGCACTCTAAGCTAACGATATACGATATATAAAGTTAAAATAATGAATGTTTGTATGTATCGGGTTGCGCCCTTAATTTCAATCACCCACTAGAAACCTTCCAAAAATGTTCATATGCTTAACATAGCTTCAGTATAAAACCAAGCAAGGACGGAACTCTCTTCGTCTGTGCCGAAGACTTCATAATTTTCATGAATGGGGCTGAACAATAATCTTATCCCGTTCGTAATATCCAAATAATCGGATGCATAAGATAAGAAATATATAGTGGACAGATGTACATGCCTAAACGATTTTTAAGATAAATATAAAAAATATGGCAAAAATACCCCTTATCTGAACGATCGGTTGTATGGGATATATATTATATATAGCTCCGATCGAAATGATTTTTACAGGAAATTTTCTATGATATATAAGAATATATATCACCAAGTTTCACATTTTTATATTGGAAACTAAGGGAGAAATGGTCAAAAATCTTTCTATCTGAACGATCGGTTGTATGGGATAGGTATATATAATATATATAATATATATATAGGAGCTATATATAATATATATCCCATACAACCGATCGTTCAGATAAAAACATTTTTAGCCATTTCTCCCTTAATTTCCAATATAAAAACGTTTAACTTGGTGATATTTATTCTAATATATCATAGAAGATTTTCTGAAAAAATCACTTTGATCGGAGCTATATATATATAGTATATACTATATACTGTTTAAGGGGATGTGGTTAATGCACAATTTACCTGCTATTTTTCTGCTTTTGGGATATAGCAGTGGTGGCGATGATAATGATGGTGGTGATTTGATGGATTATGGCGGTGTGGTTGAATACGGTGGCGGCGGAAGTGGCAGTAGACCCTTTGGTGATCAATACCAATTTTTGCTACTTCTTTACGCTTTGGGTGAAACGAAATTTGATCGAACTTCACTTCGATCTGCCCGACTTGGACTTATATATGCCAAAAAAGTTGAATAAAGAGTTGCACAGATTTAAGAATTCACACACTTTGTAATTCCTTTATTAAATTGAATATTTTCCAATTTCTTTATAAAAAAAGGGTTTTAAAAAAAGGAAAAATGTCACAGCCGAGATGGATAGTATATACTATATACATACAGCTCCGATCAAAGTGATTTTTTCAGAAAATCTTCTATGATATATTAGAATAAATATCACCAAGTTAAACGTTTTTATATTGGAAATTAAGGGAGAAATGGCTAAAAATCTTTCTATCTGAACGATCGGTTGTATGGGATATATTATATATAGCTCCGATCGAAATGATTTTTTCATGAAATCTTTGATATATTAGAATAAATATCACCAAGTTTAACGGTTTTATATTGGAAATTAAGGGAGAAATTGCCAAAAATCTTTCTATCTGAACGATCAGCTGTATGGGATATATACTATATATAGCTCCGATCGAAATGATTTTTTCATGAAATCTTCTATTATATATTCGAAAAAATATCACCAAATTTAACGTTTTCATATTGGAAATTAAGGGAGAAATTGCCAAAAATCTGTCTATCTGAACGATCGGTTGTATATATACTATATATAGCTCCGACCAAAGTGATTTTTGCAGAAAATCTTCTATGATGTATTAAAATATATATCACCGAGTTTCACGTATATACTTTCTAAATTAAGGGAGAAATAGCGAAAAATCTTTCTATCTGAACGATCGGTTGTATGGGATATAAGTATATATAGCTCTGATCAAAGTGATTTTTTCAGGATATCTTCTGTGATATATTAGAATATATATCGCCGAGTTTCACGTTTATACTTTTGAAATTACGGCAGGAATGACCAAAATCATCTTATCTGAACGATCGGTTGTATGGGAGATATATGTTATAGTGGTCCCATCCTACCGGATCCGGCAAATGTCTAATATAATACAAAAATACATTCTTGTGCCAAATTTCATTGAGATATCTCAAAATTTGAGGGACTAGTTTTGCGTTCAAACAGACAGACGGGCGGACAGACGGACATGGCTATATCAACTCGTATACTTAATGGTGAGTCTATCTTCTTTATTTCTAAGCGTTACAAACATCGGACCAAAGTTAATATACCATTTCATGTTCATGAAAGGTATAAAAAAGGGGGTGGCACCTACCATACAAATGGAATGTTTGATACAGCATAACTCTGGAAGTATTCATGCAAGAACATTGAAATCCAGTAAATAGTTAAATTGGATCAATCCCTAACACCGCTAAGAAAATAAGGGGTGACTAGGAAGTGGCGTGGCACCTCCCGTACAAATGGGATAATGAAAATTGTTAAGAAGCTATATGACGTTAAGTCCTAGCAGCACCAGTAATATAAGAAATTGAAAAAAAAATCAAGACAAATGGGGCTTTCAGAACTATGACTGCCTTAAAAACTTATGTTATTTCAACACGTAAAGTTTGATTGAAGAGTTGGGCTTGGCTGTTATTCCTTTAGTATTCTTTTATGTTATCTTTAGGGTTGGTATTTCCGGATACGCCTGGAGGAACCGGAAAAAAATATTTCTGTTTAATTTGATATTAATTGATGTAAGAGCAAAAAGAGAAATCACTATGGCAGTTGCTTTCTCAGATACCCTTTGTGTGGTGAACGTACAACTCCGCATTTAAATGACCACAATCTGCAAACATCTGATACACCGATGTGCAACATAAGCAAACAGTTGGCCAAAGTGAGGATGTGCGATGTGTGCACCATGACTCATAAACAGTCGCTGCAAGTTTTAGACCGAACCCTTAAGAATTTAGGGTGTAATGATCATCCCCAAGGTGGTGCTTTCCTGTTACTTGCTGGAACAGCCGCAGTTGAAGTAATTGCGTACTTTTTCGTCTATAGACGGCTCTACGTATGTAATCTCTTTAGAAATATGAGAGTGCATTTTGGTGGAAACTCTTCAGCAGCAGCTTTTGCTAGACAACTTCTTGAAATTAATTATGGAAAAATTCCTCTTTCTTTACTAACAGATTTAATTTCTTTTCCTGCAGGTTTTTGAGAAATTATGACATCACCTGAAGCTTTAATAGCTAATGTGTCTTCCAAATATTTGATCTATCTTTACAAACTATAAACGGCTTTGAGAAAAGGCATTTTAGGCACCTTAAAATGAGGATGTTAATATCGCTAGAACCAAGACAACTTATCACTCTATTAACACATTCGCGGAAGAGTCCCAAGCTGTGCATATCCTATTGAGTTTATTAGCTCTTTTGAGCCATCAGAAATTTCTCCTCATTGATTGATCTTTAAAAAAGGGCACATAATATCATAATATTTATGCTTCGTTATTTCGATTCTCCACGCTTATGCAGTCGGACAAGGCTTTTCATCACAAAACTTTTATGAATGTCATTGAAGCAATTCATTTTATCGGAACATTTCGAAAACAAAAAAGTTTATAACCAAGGATTCCATTGATACCGATAGATTTGTCTTTTCAGTTTTAAATGCCTCACATTTCCTATCCCTATCAATGAAGCTCAAGGATGATCATTAGCTGCGAATCAGGGATTGATGAGCGCAATACAAACCTTTATAGCTTCAGAGCTTCTGCAACTCAATTGTCAACCTCACCTACGTGAGGGGAATCCTGTTACAAATATGAATATATTATACAACAACAGTGATTAGCTGTAGCAGAAGTCAATCTTACCAACTCATGTTTTACCCATGGCTAATAAGCGTAGCCTGCATATTTTTATAGAAACGTGTGGTAAAACCCACGGGCATAAGCTAGTTACATATATATTTGACAAATTGCTAGGGAAATCGGTTGATTTGTCGCCATTCTCCTGTTAAATTTTCAGGTTGAAAGAAATATATAATTTTTTTGTGGTTTTTGTAAAGATTTCCATGATATATTTTAAGTCTAAATATTTTCTCTTAACCCTTACAAAATATTAGAATTAATATAAATTTAAAATATTTAATATTGGAAACAGTTATACTTCGTGTATTATAGCATGTTACTGTAAGTTATTTTGAAAAATATTTACTGCTTACAAGCTTATTTTAGAAAACTGGCAATCATTTGGTGATTTAACAGTCGCTCTGTTATTTGTTATTCAATGTAAGAAGCTCGTTTCCAATATATCCAACCATTCAGTTTTGACTTCTTCGAAGTTGTTAAGGAATTATTCAACACAATGACAAGTGCGCAGAAATTGTTGTTAGAAATGAGTATATATACAAATATAATAGGTTTTTTCGTGTGAGTTTTTGTTTTCATAACGGTACTGATTCAATATCTCAACTTATCACGGTTCAAAGTTTCAACTTATCCACTAGCACCTGAAATCTCCAGCTGGTTTTATCAGAATGCTTCAACAAAGATGAAATAATAAAAATATCACTTTACAAAAAGTTATTGAACCTCAAAATGTCAGAGGGTGAAAGCGTTGAATGTGTTCAACCCATTTATGAACAAGCTAGCTGAAGTGAGCATAGAGCTAAATCAAGATCTTTTTGCCATTCTGCTAAAAGAATTCGAGAATTTCGTCATTGTGATAGAAACGAGGGACAATCTTCCAGCGGTTGACGTTGTAAAAATTCAGGCTTCTAGAAGAAGGCGAGCGTCGTGGTAACATGCATGAACATAAAACGAATGGAAGTAGCGGACAACAAGCGTTTGCAGCGAAGTCGACGTCTAGCAGCAACAGAGATAAGAAAAAAGGTAATTACAACAAGTAAGGAAGGCTAAGTTCGGGTGTAACCGAACATTACATACTCAGCTGAGAGCTTTGGAGACAAAATAAGGGAAAATCACCATTTAGGAAAATGAAACTAGGGTAACCCTGGAATGTGTTTGTATGACATGGGTATCAAATGGAAGGTATTAAAGAGTATTTTAAAACGGAGTTCTATAGGTGGACGCCATTTCGGGATATCGCCATAAAAGTGGACCAGGGGTGACTCTAAAATGTGTTTGTACGTTATGGGTATCAAATTAAAAGTATTAATGAGGGTTTTAAAAGGAAGTGGCCCTTAGTTTTATATGTGAAGGCGTTTTCGAGATATCGACCAAAATCAGGACCAGAGTGTCCCAGAGCATAATCTGTTGGGTACCGCTAATTTATTTATATATGTAATACCACGAACAGAATTCCTGCCAAGATACTAATGGCTTTTGATTTCGCCCTACACAACTTTTTCATTTTCTTCTACTTAATTTTACAAAGTTTTTTCTAAAGTTATATTTTGCGTCAATAAACCAATCCATGTTTTATCCCTTTTTTTCATATTTGATATAGAATCATGGCATTTTTTAATTTTTCGTAATTTTCGATATCAAAAAAGTGGGCGTGGTCATACTCCGATTTCTGCCGTTTTTTATACCAAGATAAAGTGAGTTCAGATAAGTACGTGAACTAAGTTTAGTAAAGATATATCGATTTTTGCTCAAGTTATCATATTAACGGCCAAGCGGAAGAACAAGCGGTCGACTGTGTATAAAAACTGGGCGTGGCTTCAACCGACTTCACCCATTTTCACAGAAAACAGTTATCGTCATAGAATGCCCCTACCAAATTTCACAAGGATTGGTAAATTTTTGTTCGACTAATGGCATTAAAAGTATTTTAGACGAATTAAATGAAAAAGGGCGGAATTTCTTTTATTTTTGTATTTTGTTGCATCATATCATTACTGGAGTTGAATGTTGGCATAATTTACTTATATGCAGTAAAGATATCAAATTTTTTGTTAAAATTTGACTTCTGCCAAATTTCATCATGATATCTTCAACGACTGCCAAATACAGCTTGCAAAACTTTTAAATTACCTTATTTTAAAAGTGGGCGGTGCCACGCCCATTGTCCAAAATTTTACTAATTTTCTATTCTGCGTCATAAGGTCAACCCACCTACCAAGTTTCATCGCTTTATTCGTCTTTGGTAATGAATTATCGCACTTTATCTGTTTTTCGAAATTTTTGATATCGAAAAAGTGGGCGTGGTTGCAGTCCGATTTCGTTCATTTTAAATAGTGATTTGAGATGAGGAACCCACATAGCAAATTTCATCAAGATACTTCAAAATTTACTCAAGTTATCGTATTTACGGACGGACGGACGGACATGGCTAAATGAATTTCTTTTTTCGCCCAGATCATTTTGATATATAGATGTCTATATCTATCTCGATTAGTTTATGCCGTTACAGATTGCCGTTATGCGAACAAAGTTAATATACTCTGTGAGCTCTGCTCAGCTGAGTATAAAAAATATAACTTGCTATTGCTGTGGGCAAAAGGGCCATATTAAAAGTAATTGTTCGGCGAAATCAATCAAATCTAAGAAAGAAAACAGTCGTTTTTGGCAGCGAATTTGCAAGAACTCAGAAAAACGGCGTTGATATTTTGTTTGTTTATGCGTTTGTTTATGCTGAGTAATGAAAAAAAGTGGTTGTATTGGAGCTATTCAAAGTGACGCAGTAATGTGGCAAATTTTTGGTCACATAAATTTTTCGAGTTTGAAGGAAATGTCAATTAAGTGCATTGTAAATTGTTTAGAAAACGTAGATTTTTCTGTGAAGCCATCGTAACAAATGTGTATGCTTCGGAATATACCCACACAACCATTTCCAAGCGCAGCAGAAAGTAGATCAAAGAATTTGTTGGAATTGATACATACGGATATATATGGGCCGTTTGAAACAACTTCTAAGACGGGATTTACACCCCTATTACTCACTGCAAAGGTAATGCACGAGCAGCCTTATCGGGTAGGAAGGAAACCCGCCCCAACGCCAGTGGCGGGGAGGTAAAGTTACAAGGTCGGTTCTGCCGATGAGTAAGACGGGGCTCACCCCCCACCCCCATATTACTCAGAGGAAGGGTAATGCACGAATATACCGCTCAGGTAAGAGGGAAACACGTCCCAACGCCTGCGGCGGGACAAACTCCCCTACTACCCTAGCCGAATACCCGAGCCAATATATTGTGGTTAGTAAAACTAGCGTCGTACTAATAGAGACACTCCGCCGTAGGTACAACATCATCGCCATCCCGATCCTTGACATCCCATCCCGAAATCTAGCCACCACCGTCGTCATAGCTATTTGGTGAGAGCCACCGTCACTCAGTACTCTCTCTTCGGGCGTGATCCTAACTACCGCCATCATTACTACCGCCGTTAGCACCCCTTAGCGAGAGCCACCGTTGTCTTCACCATCTCAGCCACCGCTTAGCTAGCACTCTATCTCCCTCTCTCTGTGGAGAGCCGTCGTCCTTGGGTTACACTAAATTGTCAGCGACACTACCTAGTGACCATCTCTCTCTCTCTCTCTCCTGGATTCAATGTTGTGGATATTTTAGCCTGAGAACCGCGTGTGTGTATGTGTTCGAAATAAAAACACTAATTTACTGTGTATTTATTTAGGTGGGGGAAGTGGGAATCCGACTCTGGATTGAGTTGAGCATACCTCAGCCTTTGACCAAACCCACCTCATACAATTCACCAAGTTAATAAAATAAAACACCAAAAGAAAAGTATATAAAAAACTTGAATGCTCACATTGCATAATTTTTTCAAAAAATTAATAGAGAACAATGAATTCAAATAAAATGACCGAAGTCGAACATGTTTTCAAATTGTCCTTAAGTTGTTAAAGAAGCAAGTTGCCAGAAAAAGTGCCGATTTTTTTCAAAAATTCTATATTCCGATTGGCTAAAATAATAATACAGTTACACCGACGCACTTCACAAATAGTCATGACACTTGTAGATATATTTTTCACTAACAACCTAAACAAGGCTTTACTGTATGACCAGTTATCCATGCCTTCTTTCTCCAAACATGTCCTAATTTTTTTAACCCTTTATTTCCATGTCACTACTAATGATTTTGTGGTATATACTACTTTTCGAGATCTCAGAAATATTGGTTATGCTAAACTTAACTCTGATGTTAATGAAACTGACTGGCATCATATAGAAATGCTACCATGTATTAATGCACAAATGTAATACTTGCAGGCTAACATAGAAAGGCTATTTGAAACTCATGTTCCTAAAAAGAAAAAGATTCGGAAAATACTATGACAATGTGTGGTTTAATGTTGAAATAAAGGAAGCTATAGATAAGTGAAATGCAATTTATGATCTCTGAAAAAGATACAAAACTGGATATTTGCATCATAAATTTTTGACTATGAGAAAAGGTGTATGCAGAATGATTAGGCAGGCCAAAGCCAAGTTTTTTGAACAGAGTTTTTCAAGGGCAACCGCTAGCAAAGCTAAATGGAGGAAAATTTAAAATATTGGCATAGTTAAAGGCATGGAAAATCTTTTCCCGGCCCTGGGATACCGTGATGCAATAAACCGAAAATTTGTAAGCACCTCGGCACCATCTGTCCCAAATGCTAATCTGGACTTACCATTTTCTTTGGGTAACGATGTGAATTTCAATTTCTCGTGCGTGGATTAATATGAAGTAATTCAGTGCTTCCTTTCAATTAAATCTGATGCTGTCTGGACTGATGGAATTCATCCAGTTTTCGTAAATGCGCTGCTGCCGAAGCTTCTTCCACACATTACATATTGTTTTAACACAATCCTAACTACCTCAGTGTTCCCTAAATGTTTGAAAGTTGCCAAAATTATTCCCATTCCCAAAGCAGTTTTTGAGTACAGCCCAATCGCCATTCTACCATATCTTTCAAAAGTATTTGAGTTGATCATATATAAACCGATAAGCACGTTTCTTTCAAATCACTCTCTTTTACACAAACGGCAATCCGGTTTCCGAAAATCGTATAACTGCATAACTGCCTTGATTGTCGTGATTTAAAATATTCGTGAGGCCATTGACAAAGATGAACTCACCTTCTTAGCCATTCGATTCGGTTAACCATGGCATTCTTACAAAGAAATTTGCAAAGTTGTTCGGTTTACTGCCACCTCCACAAAATTAAAGCTTCCTACTTAGAAAATAGAACTCAATGTTTCTTCAATGGGACGACGGCATAATCTGCATTAGAACTGGTGAGGGGAGTTCCACAAGGGTCAATCCTGGGTCCTCTCCTTTTCTCTATGTATATAAATGATTTACCAAATGTCATTACCGATATGAGCTCTCACTTGTATGCATGCATGGGATAGTCACATAAACATAGTCGTGGGAAAACTTTATAGCATGCTTCGTGCCATTTGGTCCTCACAACACTCTATCCCTCACGGAATTCGACTTTTACTTGCCAAAACATATCTTATGCCGTCTTTATTATATGGGTGTGAATTTTTGGCTAATTGTAGCTCTGCGTGTAAGGAAAAATTAAAGGTACTCTTTAATAATATTGCGCGATATGTATTCGGAATCAAGGCTAGGGATCATGTTTCCCATCCTGCCGACTCTATTTATTCCATGCCATTTGATAAGCTTCTCCAGTTTCCAATACTTATATTTCTGCATAAAATATACTACACCAAAGAACCAAAGTATCTTTACCAAAGAGTAACTGCAACGAAATCTGCGAGAAACTCGAAACTTATCTCAGCTAGGTATAAGACAATGACGTCTGAAAGACAGTTCATAATGCATGCGGTACGACTTTGGAATTCTGTTCCACAAAACTTAGTATCGTTTAGTAACATGAACATTTTTAAGCGTGAACTACAGACATATTTCAGCTCGTAAGCTACTCAACCTACTTTTCCTTTTAAATATGATATATCTTTGTCTACTCAATTAATTGCAAAACTATTGTTAGAGTAATTTAACTCGAAACTTATCTCAGCTAGGTATAAGACAATGACGTCTGAAAGACAGTGGTGCATGCGGTACGACTTTGGAATTCTGTTCTACAAAACTTAGTATCGTTGAGTAACATGAACATTTTTAAGCGTGAACTACAAACATATTTCAGCTCGTAAGCTACTCAACCTACTTTTCCTTTTAAATATGATATATCTTTGTCTACTCAATTAATTGCAAAACTATTGTTAGAGTAATTTAAGTTATTTTTGTGTTTTGTTATATAAAAATGTTAATATTATTGAAATTATAATCTGTAGTGACTAACACTAATAATTATAAGGTATACTCTTGCTGTGTTAGGATTGAACCAAGACGGGTTGGTAACGAAATCCTGTTTTTGCAAAATAACGAAAGCAAAATCCTGCTTTTTAAAATCCTGTTTTCTTAAATCCTGCTTTTTTAAAATACTACTTTCTTAAAATCCTGATTTTTTAAAATTCTGCTTCTCAGAATACGGAATTAGAAAATTCTGTATTTAAATGTAACATAAACAATGTTAGAGTGTACATGTCATTACTTTGAAAAGTGCGCACTTTTCAAAGTAATGATATGTCCACTTTAACATTGTTTATATTACATTTAAATACAACACGGTGTACACATTATTATACTCAGTTGAGCAGAGCTCACAGAGTATATTAACTTTGATTGCAGAACGGTTGGTTGTACAGGTATAAAGGAATCGAGACAGATATAGACTTCCATATATCAAAATCATCAGTATCGAAAAAAAATTCGATTGAGCCATGTCCGTCCGTCCGTCCGTCCGTCTGTCCGTTAACACGATAACTTGAGTAAATTTTGAGGTATCTTGATGAAATTTGGTATGTAGGTTCCTGGGCACTCGTCTCAGATCGCTATTTAAAATGAAAGATATCGGACAATAACCACGCCCACTTTTTCGATATCGAAAATTTCGAAAAATCGAAAAAGTGCGATAATTCATTACCAAATACGCATTAAGCGATGAAACTTGGTGGGTGAGTTGAGCTTATGACGCAGAATAGAAAACTAGTAAAATTTTGGACAATGGGCGTGGCACCGCCCACTTTTAAATGAAGGTAATTTAGAAGTTTTGCAAGCTGTAATTTGGCAGTCGTTGAAGATATAATGATGAAATTTGGCAGGAACGTTACTCTTATTACTTTATGTCTGCTTAATAAAAATTAGCAAAATCGGAAAACGACCACGCCCACTTTTTAAAAAAATTTTTTTTTAAATTCAAATTTTAAAAGAAAAGTTAATATCTTTACAGCATATAAGTAAATTATGCCAACATTCAACTCCAGTAATGATATGGTGCAACAAAATACAAAAATAAAAGAAAATTTCAAAATGGGTGTGGCTCCGCCCTTTTTCATTTAATTTGTCTAGGATGCTTTTAATGCCATAAGTCGAACAAAAATTAACCAATCCTTGTGAAATTTGGTAGAGGCTTAGCTTCTAGGACGATAACTGTTTTCTGTGAAAAAGGGCGAAATGGGTTGAAGCCACGCCCAGTTTTTATATATAGTCGACCGTCTGTCCTTCCGCTCGGCCGTTAACACGATAACTTGAGCAAAAATCGATATATCTTTACTAAACTCAGTTCAGGCACTTATCTGAACTCACTTTGTATTGGTGTAAAAAATGGCCGAAATCCGATTTTGACCACGCCCACTTTTTCGATATCGAAAATTACGAAAAATGAAAAAAATGCCTTAATTATATACCAAATACGAAAAAAGGGATGAAACATGGTAATTGTATTGGTATATTGACGCAAAATATAACTTTAGAAAAAAACTTGGTAAAATGGGTGTGACATCTACCATATAAAGTAGAAGAAAATGAAAAAGTTTTGCAGGGCGAAATCAAAAGCCCTTGGAATCTTGGAAGGAATACTGTACGTGGTATTACATATATAAATAAATTAGCGGTACCCGACAGAAGATGTTCTGGATCACCCTGGTCCACATTTTGGTAGATATCTCGAAAACGCCTTCACATATACAACTAAGGGCCACTCCCTTTTAAAACCCTCATTAATACCTTTCATTTGATACCCATATCGTACACAAAAACTCTAGAGTCACCCCTGGCCCACCTTTATGGCGATATTTCGAAAAGGCATCCACCTATAGAACTAAGGCCCACTCCCTTTTAAAATACTCATTAACACCTTTCATTTGATATCCATATCGTACAAACAAATTATAGTGTCACCCCTGGTCCACCCTTACGGCGATATCTCGAAAAGGCGTCCACCTATAGAACTAAGACCCACGCCCTTTTAAAATACTTATTAACGACTTTCATTTGATACCAATATCGTACAAACAAATTCTAGAGTCACCCCTGGTCCACTTTATGACGATATCTCGAAAAGGCGTTCACCTATAGAACTAAGACCCACGCCCTTTTAAAATACTTATTAACGACTTTCATTTGATACCATTATCATACAAACAAATTCTAGAGTCACCCCTGGTCCACTTTATGGCGATATCTCGAAAAGGCGTTCACCTATAGAACTAAGACCCACGCCCTTTTAAAATACTTATTAACACCTTTCATTTGATACCCATATCGTACAAACAAATTCTAGAGTCACCCCTGGTCTACCTTTATGGAGATATCTCGAAAAGGCGTCCACCTATAGAACTAAGACCCACGCTCTTTTAAAATACTCATTAACACCTTTCATTTGATACCCATATCGTACAAACAAATTATAGTGTCACCCCTGGTCCACCCTTACGGCGATATCTCTAAAAGGCGTCCACCTATAGAACTAAGACCCACGCCCTTTTAAAATACTTATTAACGACTTTCATTTGATACCAATATCGTACAAACAAATTCTAGAGTCACCCCTGGTCCACTTTATGGCGATATCTCGAAAAGGCGTTCACCTATAGAACTAAGACCCACGCCCTTTTAAAATACTTATTAACACCTTTCATTTGATACCCATATCGTACAAACAAATTCTAGAGTCACCCCTGGTCCACCTTTATGGCGATATCTCGAAAAGGCGTCCACCTATAGAACTAAGGCCCACTCCCTTTTAAAATACTCATTAGCACCTTTCATTTGATACCCATATTGTACAAACGCATTCTAGAGTCACCCCTGGTCCACGTTTATGGCGATATCCCGAAAAGGCTTCCACCCATAGAACAAAGGCCCACTCCCTTTTAAAACACTTATTACACTTTTCGTTTGACACCCATATGTACAAACGCATTCTAGAGTCAACCCACGTCCACTTTTATAACGATATTCCGAAAAGGCGTCCACCTATAGAACTAAGGCCCACTCCCTTTTAAAATACTCATTAACACATTTCATTTGATACCCATATCGTACAAACAAATTCTCGAGTCAGGCCTGGTCCACCTTTACGGCGATATCTCGAAAAGGCGTCCACCTATAGAACTAAGACCCACGCCCTTTTAAAATACTCATTAACACATTTCATTTGATACCCATATCGTACAAACAAATTCTCGAGTCAGGCCTGGTCCACCTTTATGGCGATATGCCTAAATGGCGTCCATCTATAGATCTATGGCCCACTTCCTCTTAAAATACTCTTTAATACCTTCCATTTGATACACATGTCATACAAACAAATTCCAGGGTTACCCTAGGTTCCTTTTACAACATGGTGATTTCCCTTACTTTGTCTCCACAGCTCTCAACTGAGTATGTAATGTTCGGTTACACCCGAACTTAGCCTTCCTTACTTGTTTTTATACTCAGTTGAGCAGAGCTCACAGAATATATTAACTTTGATTGGATAACGGTTGGTTGTACAGGTATAAAGGAATCGAGATAGATATAGACTTCCATATATCAAAATCATCAGTATCGAAAAAAAATTTGATTGAGCCATGTCCGTCCGTCCGTCCGTCCGTCTGTCCGTTAACACGATAACTTGAGTAAATTTTGAGGTATCTTGATGAAATTTGGTACGTAGATTCCTGGGCATCCATCTCAGATCGCTATTTGAAATGAACGATGTCGGACTATAACCACGCCCATTTTTTCGATATCGAAAATTTCGAAAAACCGAAAAAATGCGATAATTCATTGCCAAAGGCGGATAAAGCGATGAAACTTGGTAGAGGGGTTGACGTTATGACGCAGAATAGAAAATTAGTAAGATTGTGGACAATGGGCGTGGCACCGCCCACTTTTACAAAAAGGTAATTTAAAAGTTTTGCAAGCTGAATTTGGCTGTCGTTGAAGATATCATGATGAAATTTGGCAGGAACGTTACTACTATTACTATATATGTGCCAAATAAAAATCAGCAAAATAGGATGAAGAAAACGCCCACTTTTAAAAAAAAAATTTTTTTAAATTCAAATTTTAACAAAAAATTTAATATCTTTACTGTATATAAGTAAATTAAGTCAAAATTCAACTCCAGTAATGATATGATGCAACAAAATACAAAAATAAAAGAAAATTTCAAAATGGGCGTGGCTCCGCCCATTTTCATTTAGTTTGTCTAGAATACTTTTAATGCCATAAGTCGAACAAAAATTTACCAATCCTTCTTAAATTTGGTAGGGGCATAGATTCTATGACGGTAACTGTTTTCTGTTAAAATGGGCGAAATCAGTGGAAGCCACGCCCAGTTTTTATACACAGTCCACCGTCTGGCCTTCCTCTCGGCCGTTAACACAATAACTTGAGCAAAAACCGATATATCTTTACTAAACTTAGTCCACGTACTTATCTGAACTCACTTTATCTTGGTATAAAAAATGGCCGAAATCCGACCATAACCACGCCCACTTTATCGATATCGAAAATTACGAAAAATGAAAAAAATTCCATAATTCTATACCAAATACGAAAAAAGGGATGAAACATGGTAATTGGATTGGTTTATTGACGCAAAATATAACTTTGGAAAAAACTTTGTAAAATGGGTGTGACACCTACCATATTAAGTAGAAGAAAATGAAAAAGTTCTACAAGGCGAAATCAACAGCGTTTGGAATCTTGGCAGGAATACTGTTAGTGGTATTGCATATATAAATAAATTAGCAGTACCCGACAGATGATTTTCTGGATCACCTGGTCCACATTTTGGTCGATATCGCGAAAACGCCTTCACATATACATCTAAGGGCCACTCGCTTTTAAAACCCTCATTAATACCTTTAGCTTGATATCCATATCGTACAAACACATTCTAGAGTCACCCCTGGCCCACCCTAATGGTGATATCTCGAAAAGGCTCCACCTATAGACCTAATGCCCACTCCCTCTTAAAATGCTCAGTAACACCTTTCGTTATTTATCCATATCGTACAAACATTCTAGAGTCACCCCTGGCCCACCCTAATGGCGATATCTCAAAGGCTTCCACCTATAGACCTAATGCCCACTCCCTCTTAAAATGCTCAGTAACACCTTTCGTTTGATACCCATATCGTACAAACATTCTAGAGTCACCCCTGGCCCACCCTAATGGCGATATCTCGAAAAGGCGTCCACCTATAGACCTAATGCCCACTCCCTCCTAAAATGCTCAGTAACACCTTTCGTTTGATACCCATATCGTACAAACATTCTAGAGGCACCCCTGGCCCACCCTAATGGCGATATCTCGAAAAGGTGTCCACCTATAGACCTAATGCCTACTCCCTCTTAAAATGCTCAGTAACACCTTTCGTTTGATACCCATATCGTACAAACATTCTAGAGTCACCCCTGGCCCACCCTAATAGCGATATCTCGAAAAGGCGTCCACCTATAGACCTAATGCCCACTCCCTCTTAAAATGCTCAGTAACACATTTCGTTTGATACCCATATCGTACAAACATTCTAGAGTCACCCCTGGCCCACCCTAATGGCGATATCTCGAAAAGGCGTCCACCTATAGACCTAATGCCCACTCCCTTTTAAAATGTTCAGTAACACCTTTCGTTTGATACCCATATCGTACAAATATTCTAGAGTCACCCCTGGCCCACCCTAATAGCGATATCTCGAAAAGGCGTCCACCTATAGACCTAATGCCCACTCCCTCTTAAAATGCTCAGTAACACATTTCGTTTGATACCCATATCGTACAAACATTCTAGAGTCACCCCTGGCCCACCCTAATGGCGATATCTCGAAAAGGCGTCCACCTAAAGGCCTAATGCCCACTCCCTTTTAAAATGCTCAGTAACACCTTTCGTTTGATACCCATATCGTACAAACATTCTAGAGTCACCCCTGGCCCACCCTAATAGCGATATCTCGAAAAGGCGTCCACCTATAGACCTAATGCCCACTCCCTCTTAAAATGCTCAGTAACACATTTCGTTTGATACCCATATCGTACAAACATTCTAGAGTCACCCCTAGCCCACCCTAATGGCGATATCTCGAAAAGGTGTCCACCTATAGACCGAATGCCTACTCCCTCTTAAAATGCTCAGTAACACCTTTCGTTTGATACCCATATCGTACAAACATTCTAGAGTCACCCCTAGCCCACCCTAATAGCGATATCTCGAAAAGGCGTCCACCCATAGACCTAATGCCCACTCCCTCTTAAAATGCTCAGTAACACCTTTCGTTTGATACCCATATCGTACAAATATTCTAGAGTCACCCCTGGTCCACCTTTATGGCGATATCTCGAAAAGGCTTCCACCTATAGAACTAAGGATTACTCCCTTTTAAAATACTCATTACCACCTTTGGTTTGATACCCATATCGTACAAACATTCTAGAGTCACCCCTGGCCCACCCTAATGGCGATATCTCGAAAAGGCGTCCACCTATAGCCTAATGCCCACTCCCTCATAAAATGCTCAGTAACACCTTTCGTTTGATACCCATATCGTACAAACGCATTCTAGAGTCACCCCTGGTCCCAGTTTATGGCGATATCCCGAAAAGGCGTCCACCAATAGAACAAAGGCCCACTCCCTTTTAAAACACTTATTACACTTTTCGTTTGACACCCATATGTACAAACGCATTCAAGAGTCAACCCAGGTCCACTTTTACAACGATATTCCGAAAAGGCGTCCACCTATAGAACTAAGGCCCACTCCCTTCTAAAATACTCATTAACACCTTTTATTTGATACCCATATAGTACAAACATTCTAGAGTCACCCCTGGTCCACGTTTATGGCGATATCTCGAAAAGGCGTCCACCTATAGCACTAAGACCCACGCCCTTTTAAAATACTCATTAACACATTTCATTTGATACCCATATCGTACAAAGAAATTCTCGAGTCAGGCCTGGTCCACCTTTATGGCGATATCCCTAAATGGCGTCCATCTATAGATCTATGGCCCACTTCCTCTTAAAATACTCTTTAATACCTTCCATGTGATACACATATCATACAAACAAATTCCAGGGTTACCCTAGGTTCCTTTAACAACATGGTGATTTCCCTTACTTTGTCTCCACAGCTCTCAACTGAGTATGTAATGTTCGGTTACACCCGAACTTAGCCTTCCTTACTTGTTTTTATACTCAGTTGAGCAGAGCTCACAGAGTATATTAACTTTGATTGGATAACGGTTGGTTGTACAGGTATAAAGGAAT
This sequence comes from Eurosta solidaginis, assembly GCF_040869045.1. NCBI lineage: Eukaryota > Metazoa > Arthropoda > Insecta > Diptera > Tephritidae > Eurosta > Eurosta solidaginis. The sequence continues at coordinate 187,244,596 of NC_090319.1, read as the reverse complement.
CGAGATAGATATAGACTTCCATATATCAAAATCATCAGTATCGAAAAAAAATTTGATTGAGCCATGTCCGTCCGTCCGTCTGTCCGTTAACACGATAACTTGAGTAAATTTTGAGGTATCTCGATGAAATTTGGTACGTAGATTGCTGGGCATTCATCTCAGATCGCTATTTAAAATGAACGATGTCGGACTATAACCACGCCCATTTTTTCGATATCGTAAATTTCGAAAAACCGAAAAAATGCGATAATTCATTGCCAAAGGCGGATAAAGCGATGAAACTTGGTAGATGGGTTGCCGTTATGACGCAGAATAGAAAATTAGTAAGATTTTGGACAATGGGCGTGGCACCGCCCACTTTTACAAGAAGGTAATTTAAAAGTTTTGCAAGCTGTAATTTTGCTGCCGTTGAAGATATCATGATGAAATTTGGCAGGAACGTTACTACTATTACTATATATGTGCTAAATAAAAATTAGCAAAATAGGATGAAGAACACGCCCACTTTTAAAAAAATTTTTTTTTTAAATTCAAATTTTAACAAAAAATGTAATATCTTTACTGTATATAAGTAAATTAAGTCAAAATTCAACTCCAGTAATGATATGATGCAACAAAATACAAAAATAAAGGAAAATTTCAAAATGGGCGTGGCTCCGCCCATTTTCATTTTGTTTGTCCAGAATACTTTTAATGCCATAAGTCGAAGAAAAATTTACCAATCCTTCTTAAATTTGGGAGGGGCATAGATTCTATGACGGTAACTGTTTTCTGTTAAAATGGGCGAAATCGGTGGAAGCCACGCCCAGTTTTTATACACAGTCCACCGTCTGGCCTTCCTCTCGGCCGTTAACACAAAAACTTGAGCAAAAACCGATATATCTTTACTAAACTTAATCCACGTACTTATCTGAACTCACTTTATCTTGGTATAAAAAATGGCCGAAATCCGACCATAACCACGCCCACTTTAGCGATATCGAAAATTACGAAAAATGAAAAAAATTCCATAATTCTATACCAAATACGAAAAAAGGGATGAAACATGGTGATTGGATTGGTTTATTGACGCAAAATATAACTTTGGAAAAAACTTTGTAAAATGGGTGTGACACCTACCATATTAAGTAGAAGAAAATGAAAAAGTTCTATAAGGCGAAATCAACAGCGTTTGGAATCTTGGCAGGAATACTGTTAGTGGTATTGCATATATAAATAAATTAGCAGTACCCGACAGATGATTTTCTGGATCACCTGGTCCACATTTTGGTCGATATCGCGAAAACGCCTTCACATATACATTTAAGGGCCTCTCGCTTTTAAAACCCTCATTAGTACCTTTAATTTGATATCCATATCGTACAAACACATTCTAGAGTCACCCCTGGCCCACCCTAATGGCGATATCTCGAAAAGGCTCCACCTATAGACCTAATGCCCACTCCCTCTTAAAATGCTCGGTAACACCTTTCGTTATTTATCCATATTGTACAAACATTATAGAGTCACCCCTGGCCCACCCTAATGGCGATATCTCAAAAAGGCGTCCACCTATAGACCTAATGCCCACTCCCTCTTAAAATGCTCAGTAACACCTTTCGTTTGATACCCATATCGTACAAACATTCTAGAGTCACCCCTGGCCCACCCTAATGGCGATATCTCGAAAAGGCGTCCACCTATAGACCTAATGCCCACTCCCTCCTAAAATGATCAGTAACACCTTTCGGTTAATACCCATATCGTACAAACATTCTAGAGTCACCCCTGGCCCACCCTAATGGCGATATCTCGAAAAGGCGTCCACCTATAGAACTAAGGCCCACTTCCTTTTAAAATACTCATTAACACATTTCATTTGATACCCATATCGTACAAACAAATTCTCGAGTCAGGCCTGGTCCACCTTTATGGCGATATCCCTAAATGGCGTCCATCTATAGATCTATGGCCCACTTCCTCTTAAAATACTCTTTAATACCTTCCATTTGATACACATGCAATACAAACAAATTCCAGGGTTACCCTAGGTTCCTTTTACAACATGGTGATTTCCCTTACTTTGTCTCCACAGCTCTCAACTGAGTATGTAACCCGAACTTAGCCTTCCTTACTTGTTTTTATACTCAGTTGAGCAGAGCTCACAGAGTATATTAACTTTGATTGGATAACGGTTGGTTGTACAGGTATAAAGGAATCGAGATAGATATAGACTTCCATATATCAAAATCATCAGTATCGAAAAAAAATTTGATTGAGTCATGTCCGTCCGTCCGTCCGTCCGTCCGTCTGTCCGTTAACACGATAACTTGAGTAAATTTTGAGGTATCTTGATGAAATTTGGTACGTAGATTCCTGGCATTCATCTCAGATCGCTATTTAAAATGAACGATGTCGGACTATAACCACGCCCATTTTTTCGATATCGAAAATTTCGAAAAACCGAAAAAATGCGATAATTCATTTAAAAGAAGGTAATTTAAAAGTTTTGCAAGGTGTAATTTGGCAGTTATTGAAGATATCATGGTGAAATTTGGCAGGAACGTTACTCTTATTACTATATATGTGCTAAATAAAAATTAGAAAACCAGATGAAGAACACGCCCACTTTTAAAAAAAAATTTTTTTTAAAGTAAAATTTTAACAAAAAATTGAATATCTTTATGTCAACATTCAACTCCAGTAATGATATGGTGCAACAAAATACAATAAAAGAAAATTTCCAAATGGGCGTGGTTCCGCCCTTTTTCATTTAGTTTGTCTAGAATACTTTTAATGCCATAAGTCGAACAAAAATTTACCAATCCTTTTGAAATTTGGTAGAGGCATAGACTCCATGACGGTAACTGTTTTCTGTGAAAATGGGCGAAATCGGTTGAAGCCACGCCAAGTTTTTATACACAGTCGACCGTCTGTCCTTCCGCGCGGCCGTTAACACGATAACTTGAACAAAAACCGATATATCTTTACTAAACTCAGTTCGCGTACTTATCTGAACTCACTTTATCTTGTTACAAAAAATGGCCGAAATCCGACTATAACCGCGCCCACTTTTTCGAAATCGAAAATTACGAAAAATGAAAAAAATGCCATAATTCTATACCAAATATGAAAAAATTTGATTGGTTTATTGAAGCAAAAAATAACTTTAGAAACAACTTTGTAAAATGGGTGTGACACCTACCATATTAAGTAGAAAAAAATTAAAAAGTTCTGCAGGGCGCAATCAAAAGCCCTTGGAATCTTGGCAGGAATACTGTTCGTGGTATTACATATATAAATAAATTAGCGGTTAACGACAAATAATTTTCTGGGTCACCCTGGTCCACATTTTGGTCGATATCTCGAAAACGCCATCACATATACAACTAAGGGTCACTTCCTTTTAAAACCCTCATTACTACCTTTAATTTGATACCCATATCGTACAAATACATTATAGAGTCACCCGTGGTCCACCTATATGGCGATATCTGGAAAAAGCGTCCACATATAGAACTAAGGCCCACTCCCTTTTAAAATACTCATTAACATCATTCATTTCATACCCATATCGTACAAACACATTCTAGAGTCACCCCTGGTCCACCTTTAGAACTATGGCCGACTCCCTTTTAAAATACTCTTTAATACCTTCCATTTGATACCCATGTAATACAAACACATTCCAGGGTTACCCTAGGTTCATTTTCCTACATGGTGATTTTCCATTTTTTTGTCTCCAAAGCTCTCAACTGAGTATGTAATGTTCGGTTACACCCGAAATTAGCCTTCATTACTTGTTTAAATTGAAAAATGAAGCTTTTTTAAAGTAAAAATGCCGGCGTACGCCAGCCACGCCGCGCCGCCGATATATTATAGTGCCTACGCCGCCGCCGCCGATTAAGTGATCGGCGCGTGGAAGGGCTAAGTTCGTGCGTAGTGGTAATCGAGATGGTTCACGAAAAGTATTTATTGTTTTAACTGTGCCTCAAACATACGAGGAGGCAATTAGCAATTAGTAATGATGAAGTAGATTTATGGAAGTCCGTCATAAAAAAAGAACACGATTCGTTGGTTGCAAATAATACATGGTTTTTGGTAGACTTGCCAAAGGGTCAGTTAATAGTGGGGTGGAAGTGGGCAAATTCTTTAAAGCGCAACGAACATGGTGACATTGGGCGGTATAAGGCACGATTGGTTGAAAAAGGGTGTTCACAGAAGTATGGAGTGAATTACTCGGACACTTTTCTCCAATATGTCGGCTTGAAACCATAGGTGGTACTGGCATTAGCAACAGAGCTGAAACTACATTTACACCAGATGTATGTATGCACAGAATATTTAAATAGCGAACTCGAAGATGTCGTATACATGAAACAGCTACAAGATTACGGTGACGAAAGTCAACCAACAAAAGTCTTAAGGTTGACCGAGGCCATATACGGCTTGAAGCAGTCTGGGAGAGCTTGGAATTTCAAGCTCTAGATGAAACGTTGAGAAGCTTAGGGCTCCGTCAGTGCGAGAGCGAACGCTGTTTGTATAAACAAGATATAGAAGCCGGGCCGGATTAACCCTCAACGGGGCCCTAGGCAACCATCAATTTGAGGGCCCTTTATTTCACGTCCGTTCCCTTCATTATACTCAGTTGAGCAGAGCTCACAGAGTATATTAAGTTTGATTGGATAACGGTTGGTTGTACATATATAAAAGAATCGAGATAGATATAGACTTCCATATATCAAAATAATCAGGATCGAAAAAAAATTTGATTGAGCCATGTCCGTCCGTCCGTCCGTCCGTCCGTCCGTCCGTTAACACGATAACTTGAGTAAATTTTGAGGTATCTTGATGAAATTTGGTACGTAGGTTCCTGAGCACTCATCTCAGATCGCTATTTAAAATGAACGATATCGGACTATAACCACGCCCACTTTTTCGATATCGAAAATTTCGAAAAACCGAAAAAGTGCGATAATTCATTACAAAAGACCGATAAAGCGACGAAACTTGGTAGATGAGTTGAACTTATGACGCAAAATAGAAAATTAGTAAAATTTTGGACAATGGGCGTGGCACCGCCCACTTTTAAAAGAAGGTAATTTAAAATTCTTGCAAGCTGTAATTTGGCAGTCGTTGAAGATATCATGATGAAATTTGGCAGGCACGTTACTCTTATTACTATATGTACGTTTAATAAAAATTAGCAAACTCGGGGAAGGACCACGCCCACTTTTAAAATTTTTTTTTTTTTAAAGTAAAATTTTAACAAAAAATTTAATATCTTTACAGTATATAAGTAAATTATGTCAGGATTCAACTCCAGTAATGATATGGTACAACAAAATACAAAAATAAAAGAAAATTTAAAAATGGGCGTGGCTCCGCCCTTTTTCATTTAGTTTGTCTAGGATACTTTTAACGCCATAAGTCGAACAAAAATTAACCAATCCTTTTGAAATTTGGTAGGGGCATAGATTTTATGGCGTTAACTGTTTTCTGTGAAAATGGATGAAATCGGTTGATGCCACGCCCAGTTTTTATACACAGTCGTCCGTCTGTCCTTCCGCATGGCCGTTAACACGATAACTTGAGCAAAAATCGATATATCTTTACTAAACTCAGTTCACGTACTTATCTGAACTCACTTTATCTTGGTATGAAAAATGAACGAAATCCGACCATGACCACGCCCACTTTTTCCATATCGAAAATTACGAAAAATGAAAAAAATGCCATAATTCTATACCAAATACGAAAAAAGGGATGAAATATGGTAAAGTAATTGGATTATTTTATTGACGCGAAATATAACTTTAGAAAAAGCTTTATAAAATAGTTGTGACACCTACCATATTAAGTAGAAGAAAATGAAAAAGTTCTGCACGGCGAAATAAAAAACCCTTGAAATCTTGGCAGGTATTACATATATAAATAAACTAGCGGTATCCAACAGATGATGTTCTGGGTCACCCTGGTCCACATTTTGGTCGATATCTGGAAAACGCCTTCACATATACAACTACCACCACTCCCTTTTAAAACTCTCATTAATACCTTTAATTTGATACCCATATCGTACAAACTCATTCTAGAGTCACCCCTGGTCCACCTTTATGGCGATATTTCGAAAAGGCGAACACCTATAGAACGAAGGCCCACTTCCTTTTAAAAATACTCATTAACACCATTCATTTGATACCCATATCGTACAAACAAAGTCTAGAGTCACCCCTGGTCCAGAAAGGCCCACTCCCTCTTAAAATACACATTAACTCCTTTCGTTTGATACCCATATTGCACAAACGAATTCTAGGGTCACCCCTGGTCCACCTTTATGGCGATATCTCGAAACGGCGTCCACCTATGGAACTAAGGATTACTCCCTTTTAAAATACTCATTAACACCTTTCATTTGATACCCATATCGAACAAACGCATTCTAGAGTCACACCTGGTCCATTTTTATGGCGATATCTCGAAAAGGCGTCCACCTATAGAACTAAGGCCCACTCCCTCTTAAAATACTCATTAAATCCTTTCGTTTGTTACCCATTTTGCACAAACGAATTCTAGAGTCACCCCTGGTCCACCTTTATGGCGATATCTCGAAAAGGGGTCCACCTATAGAACAAGCCCCACGCCCTTTTAAAATAATCATTAACACCTTTCATTTGATACCCATATCATACAAACAAATTCTAAAGTCACCCCTGGTCCACCTTTATGGCGATATCTCGAAAAGGCGAACACCTATAAAACGAAGGCCCACTCCCTTTTAAAAATACTCATTAACACCTTTCATTTGATACCCATATCGTACAAACAAAGTCTAGAGTCACCCCTGGTCCACCTTTATTGCGATACCTCGAAAATGCGTCCACCTATAGAACTAAGGCCCACTCCCTCTTAAAATACTCATTAACTCCTTTCGTTTGATACCCATATTGCACAAACGAATTCTAGAGTCACCCCAGGCCCACCTTTATGGCGATATCTCAAAACGGCGTCCACCTATAGAACTAAGGCCCACTCCCTTTTAAAATACTCATTAACACCTTTCGTTTGATGCCCATATTGTGCAAACAAATTCTAGGGTCACCCCTGGTCCACCTTTATGGCGATATCTCGAAACGGCGTCCACCTATGGAACTAAGGATTACTCCCTTTTAAAATGCTCAACACCTTTCATTTGATACCCATATCGTACAAACGCATTCTAGAGTCACCCCTGGTCCATCTTTACGGCGATATCTCGAAAAGGCGTCCATCTATAGTACTTAGGTCCACGCCCTTTTAAAATACTCATTAATACCTTTCATTTAATACCCATATCGTACAAACGCATTCTAGAGTCAACCCTGATCCACCTTTATGGCTATATCCCTAAATGGCGTCCACCTATAGAACTATGGCCCACTCCCTCATAAAATACTCTTTAATGCCTTTCATTTGATACACATGTCATACAAACACATTCCAGGGTTTCCCTCGGTTCATTTTCCTACATGGTTATTTTCCCTTATGTTGTCACCATAGCTCTCAACTGAGTATGTAATGTTCGGTTACAACCGAACTTAACCTTCCTTACTTGTTTTTCGATTAAAAAATACAAACTTATATCTTTCATAAAAAGTTTATTGTCACAATGTAATAATATCAATAAAATTACTATCTACAATTTAAACATGTGTTTTCTACATTTGTTTTAAGCAAATTCATCAATTATATCATCATTTTGTTCAATAAATCTGACTGAATGCAAAGTATACCTAACATCTCGAGTCGCTCTTGTCGCGTTGTAGCTCTTTCAGCAAATTTGATTATTTTTCATTGCGAGAAGGATCGTTCGGCAGAACAATTTGTGATCATTAATGTTAAAAAAAAATCCGAAGAGCTATTCTGTGTTAGGAAATACATCGGCTAATTGATCTTCCATTAGAATCTTATACAAATGACTATGAGTTTTTTGTGCCTCAGTGTATCTGGAGTTCACGTAACTTTGGAATTGTTTCATTTCAATGAAAAATTCTTCCAAATCTCTAGAATAAAAGCGAACTAAGTTATTTATAGCTTCGTGGAGGTCTCCATCACTTAGAGAAAAGTTGATGAGAAATACAAATCTCTCTGCAACTTCCATATACACTTTCGCTCGTCGTTTGATTTCACTGTGAAGATTGTCGATCATTTCGAGGAAACCTTTTGTCCTAAAATCATCGCGAGGCGAAAATTCTACTTCTGTAATTTGTCAGGTCGTGGGTTGTCCCGCGTTGGGCTTCACTCACACCTTGGCCCGCCTGGATGTATAGAGCCTCATATGTTTACGCGGAGTACGCTGTTAAAACCGCAACATTAAAATAAGTTTTTGACTTGTTCAAAATATATGAACAAAAAACCGAAAAATTACAAGCGGGTCCCTCCTAAACCTTTCTGCGTTGACGGCCTTCTGCCGCTTATAAAAAAGTACTCTGGGTGGGTCCAACACCGGTTTGGAGACCAAAACTATATCCGCGTAAAACACTTATGTTCACAGTTTTTCTTGTTAGGTACACAACATAACAAAAATCACATGGAAATCACCAACTTCAACTGAAAATATTCAATTTTTATTTTCCGCCTTCGGAGAATTGTTCTCGAGATTAATACGCGTCCTGTGAAACATCTCTCGATATTTTTTTGGTAGCATATCAGCAGTCGACACCTCAACTAAACTTTAAACCATAATAAAAATTTATAAAATCGTGTTTACCAAATACGTAAACACGAGAAATGTCAAATGAAAATGTCCCAAAAACACCATTGTGAATTCACATAAATTCACAATGGCGAAAAAAGCTTTATTTGGAAGATTGCAGGGATGCACCTTAACGTTAAGCTAATCGTTTATCAAAAAATTTCCACCGTTTCCGTTGAAACACTTCGAAATATTATCGATAAAGAAATTATCAAAATAAATTGTATCTCGTTTTTAACCGAAACGAAAAGCTTTCGTTAACGTTAAAAACGTTAACAAAAACGTGATACTTTATGTTTGAATTGTGCTGGCAATGCTACAGCCATGGTGAAGCCGTAAGGTGGCAACAACGAGCGCACATACACACACAAATTCTATGTAATTTGTTTGTGTAATTCGTTGGTGGTAATGTCAAAAATACTCTGAGAAATGTTCGTACTGTCAAAATTCAAGAGAAAAGTTGCAATCAGCTTGGCTAATGCTTTCACCTTTAATGACTCCGCCATCAATCAGCTTTGCCAGCATAGTTTGAAATTAATAATCAACATAAACGATTTGATTTCGTTTTGATATGGCAGAAAACGAAACGAAATCATTTCGTTAATTTGACGATCTTAACGTTAATAAACGAAACGAAATGAGTTCGTTTCGTTTATTAACGTTGATTATCGTAACGAAATGATATCGTTTCGTTGGTTAAGCATGCCTGGAAGATTGCTAGATGGGCATGCATGATATGGTGAGAATAAGGAGAGGAATAGATATAGGGTGGTCATGATTGCCATAGACAAAATAAAGACCGTGGGAAACGGGAAATAGAAACAGTTCTTTTCAGCGATTTGGACAGTATAAAAGGGGTAAAGTAAAGTAAAATATAGCAGCAAATCGGGCTCAAGTGCACGCTCCGCTTTACAAAAGGAAAATGCATTTGATTTTCGTGTGTGATAAAGTTTTTAAAAAAATTCCCTGTGCGCGAAGATCCAGAAAGGATCAGAGTAGTGCCGAATAATTTCAATAAATTTTTAATTTTTGATATAAGGCAAATTTTCTTTAATGAAAAGCGCGGTCTCGGTCGCTAATTTTGAAGGAAAAGGGCGACGTTACATGCAATCATCTGGACAGGATCTCCTTGCTGCATAAGGATGTGGAATATTTGTTTACCTGGTGAGTCTTTAGATTATAAAGATTTTTTTAATCATATAGACTTTCGCGCCGTTTGGGGTTCACGCGACCTCCCACCCAATTATTATTGTTTTCTTGCGTAATCCTAAATTCTAAAATTACTATCTTTTTGATTTTTTTTCTGATTAAAAAAATAAATTTTTGTGGATACACTCAATTTATATTGCGTGTAGGTATGTGGGCAATATAATATTAACGTAGGTGTGACATAAGGCGCGTGAACCGCCAAATCGGCTTTGGGAGCCTTAATAAAAAATGTAATTGGCGCTAATTGAGATTTCATTCTCGTAGTGGGAACCGAAGGTGGCCAGTGAAGCCTTTTTCAAGCGCCAGGGAATCACAATTTTTACAAAATCATGAATTTCTACAAATTCGATATAAATTTTTACAAATGCAACATTTTTTACAAATTCAACAATTTTTTACAAATTCAACAATTTTTTTTGCAAATTCAGTATCATTGTCTACAAATTTTCAACACATTCAATCTTCAATTTACCTGATCCATACAATATTTTCATCAAGCCAATTGTTATTGCATCTCATCACAATTTTGATCTTGCAATTTCACCACCTTTACATTCTTTTTTCTCATCTTGGAAGCCTGCATCAAATTGGAGTTGGAGTGACACACCTCGTTATAGCAGTCACCAAAAATTTCACCAAAACAAAAGCTTTTTTATGGTAAATAGAAATTAACAAACGAGTCAGGGTAGTCTAATAATTGTTCTTTTTTGATCCCAAATGTAAAATTGTACAAAATAGATTTTCGCATTGGGGTGCATATATTTATAGCCGAGTCACCATAAATTTTATCCATTTTTTTGTAACGTAATAGTCATATTAAAACAAACTTTGTAAAATTTTAATGCGTCTATCCGTCACGAAAATATACCAGAACGATTAATTAGGCTGTTTTTTTTCTGTTTTAGTTTTTTTTGCAGAAATCGTATAAACCCTGCACCAATAAGCCCCCAAACCCCACTTAAAAGAGCTCTTTTAGGCAGGTATTAGGGTGTGTTTTAAAACTTTTTTATATAACTCCAATTGAGTAGATTAGAGTTTGGTGATTTTGGCGACAGAAAGACCCAGAGATATAGTCCAAAAGAATATTTGGCATACATTTTTTTTATATGGAATTTATGTGCACATTTTGATTTTTTTTATGTTTATTATATTTATATACCTGTTTACACGTTCATAAATGCTATCGTTTTAATTCGTTTATTTTTACTTTTATATGTTTGTGTAAAGGTATAAATTTTTTTGCGAGGAAAGAACTCATACGTGTTAACTCAAATTTACGTAGATGTATATATAAATTAAGTTGTTTTAAGAAAAAAAATATTTTATCTAAACGAAGTTTGATTTTTTTGGTATAAGATTTTATTTCATTCGTGTATAGATTTTAAGATTATGTTTATTCAAATGCGTTATTGAAGAGAAAAGAGAAGTAATATGGCGTGCTAATTTCTTTTGGGGCGGGATGTATGGATGGAATGAGGAAGAGGTAAGTGGGAGTATGGAGCATGGCATTAGGGTGACCGCAGTGTAGGTTGCATGATGCGAGCGGTCCAAGGTTGGGTGGGATTCCTGTTGTTCGGTGGGTAAGTGAATCCGAAGAGGTTGAACGGAAGGAAACAAATATATGTGTGCGTCCGGTTCCAAGATGGCGGGTTGAGAACCACGGCCCGCCAAATGTACTGAGCTAGCTAGGGCCAACATCGGGAACCAAAGCAACGTGTACGTGACAACTTGTCGAGCATTTTGGTCATTACGTTGGTTTTTTCTACGACGAGTATGTTTTAGGATTTCTGTATAACCTACACCAGGTAATAATTGTTTTGTTTTTTCCTCGAAATCATTGAACTTTTCACGGAATGGAACCAAACCCTCTTCTAACAATTCGTACAAAAAACCACACGTTTGCAAATCTGCTTTTTCACTTTGCAATGACTTACTCACTGAACGCATAGCAGTCAAAATAGAGTTCCATAAGATCAACATGAAACCAAATTCGAATTTTGGCATTTTATTCGCGATGCACGTCGCCTCATAACGAGTATCACTATTTTGTCATCAGCAATGATTTCTGGAGCCTCTAATATGATATCAAATGAATCGTAAACTGCATTAGTGGCATTCGAATGTGCTTCCCAGCGTGTAGTTGATAATGTTTCAACGTGTTCTCATTGTTTATTTTATAATGTCTGCATAATGGCGAAGAAATCTACTGCATAAAACAGCACTTCACAGCATGCTCTCCAACCTAATTAAGGGAATGCGCGGAACAGGGAAAAATAGATCGCATTCTCATTCAAACTCAATATTCTTGCTTGCACACCTTTCTACTTCCCGGACATGTTTAATGCGTTGTCATATTTTGTCATCTACAATTTTGAATATCTAAACCACAGTCTTCAGTAAGAAACTTTAAAGTTCGATTCGCTAGACTTTCACCAGTATGAACTTCCTACTGAAGAAAAGTTATAAACCTTTTTTATTATTCAATATACTCTCCTTGTACTATGATACACTTCTTTGCACGCTCGTACAATTTGTCAAATGAGTCGGAAATGTCCTTTTTAGGAACCTTGTCTAGTTTGTCGGTCGTCGCGTTTTGAATGCGGTCAATTAAGCTTTATTTATTTGAGTAAAATTTATTTTCAGTTCTGATTATATTTTTCTTTCACTCTCTAGAATTTTATGTTTGTAAGAAAATTTTAGAAGACTTTTTTATTTTTGGGGGTCCCCTAAAATAGGGGACCCCAGGCAACTGCATATTCTGCCTACCTGTTAATCCGGCCCTGTATAGAAGGTAACATTTTCTTAATATTTGTTTATGTTGATGATCTTCTTGCTTGCCAATCGAAGGAAATCATGACTAGGGTCAAAGCAAATATATGTGATATTTTTGAGTGCATTGACAAAGGTGCCCTTCATATGTTTCTGGGTATGCAGATTGAGCGTGAAGGTGAACTAGGTGATATCACCATTGCTCAATCCCAATATATCAAAGATTTATTGACGCAGAATGGTATGGAAGTATGTAGACCAGCATCGACATCATTAGATGCTAGTTACCAAGTAGCGTGTGATGATGAACGTTGTACTACAGTTGATCAGACATCATACCAATCTACAACTGGAGCGCTGATGTGGCTGACGCCTTCGACAAGACCGGACATATTCCATTCAGTAGCCAAGTTCGCAAAGCGAAACAAACATCCACATAGCGAACATTTGGCGGGTATCGAGCACGTTTTCAGATACCTAGCATCGACCAAAAACATGAAGTTGGGATATAGGACATGCGGTCAAGGTTTGAAGGGTTACGCTGATGCCGATTGGGGCGGAAACAGAATTGACCGAAGATTATACACTGGCTACGTGGTCTTCCTTGCTGCAGGAGCGATTCTCTGGAAGTCAGAAAAACATTTTGTGGCCTTAAGCTGTACCGAGATAGATAGATTTTTGAGAAAGGTGACATAAAGTTAGAATATGTGTCAACGCATACCATGATAGCTTATATTTTAACAAAAAATTTGTCGAAGAAGAAACATACAGATTTAATGAAATTGTTAAGTTTAGAAGAATAACATTCCCATTGAGGAGGGTGTTGAAATATGGTACTTAAAATAGCAACCCTAAATATATATTTAACAATGCGTATGTCAGATAATTTCACTATTTTATTGCATTTGACATTTCACTCCTTTATTAAACGTTGAACAGTACACTCGTATTTTCTTATTGATCATTGGGAAAAACCTCCACATTTTAACAATAGTCTATCAACCAAGTTTAAATATCACCTACACGTTACGACTCATGTTACAAATGTGAATACGTAGACACAATATTTACAAGGTGAGGCCGGAAAAACAACAGTTTGGACTGAGTATATAACCTTAATATCTTTTAACTTAAAATCGGTCGACCTCCATTCTAAAATATTGTTTTGGTTGAGATCAATGTTTCGAACACAAATGTGTGCAAATTTTCGGCCTATATTTTAAAAATTTATAAAATGGTCCTTGTAAAATTTAAATTATGTAGATGCGTCTAGGATTGTACGTATACGATTTTCACCCATGAGTTACGCAATGATATCCACTTGGACAGCTTATTATGTCGAGGGCGGAATCCTTGGCCGAATAGTTATTTCCTAACATTTCAAGGTGTTCCTCTGGTGTAGCTCGGCAGCATAGCGCGGCAAAAACATCTGTTAGAAATTCTTCGGAGCTACACCTAGAGCTTCTAGAAAAGTGACGTCGACGAAGGTATGAGTTTGAAGTCGCAGTCCTTTAGCTTCGGTGCTGGTATATGGTGTGAGGGTCAGGAGGAGTGGTAGCGACTGATAGTTGGGATTGCTACTGTTCGTGCGTCGGAAATTGTAGCTTTTAAAACAGCCGAAAAAACTGGATACGCTCTTTGGCGCGACCAACAAAAGCCAGCATTGGTGCTGATCGTAAAACTGTGCAACGAGAATTATGACTAATAATAGAGCATTAACAGCAGCCGTAAGTCGCCTTTACAATAGAACCTACGCCGCTGCCACCGATGAAGTGATCGGCGTAAACTTCTAGTTACTACACAGTACGTCTACGGTAATTCTGTGAATCACGAAGTCGGTGTTTGATCGGCTAAGCGTTTGTTTTTTTAAGCGCGGCAAGTTTTAGAAACTTTTTCAGTAAACATATTCAATGAGTACATTTCGTTATGGCATCTCCATTATTTACTAATTACATTTTTACGTGAATCGATTTACTAGTCGAGTTTTTGACGTTAAACGATGAATCGAGCTCTTTATTTTGAAAGTGGTATAAGTCATTTCCAACTCATGGTCTTAAACGCATTGTTATTTCTGAACGAACGCATATATTGATGGTTCTACAATTATATACTAATACTAAGAATTGCATCTTTGGCTATTGGACTCTAACAAACAGGAGGCAAGGAGAGATACCAACAAATTACCCCTGAAGTTAAACGACATGAAATGGTTTAGGTTTCGTATGTTCATAGGGTTACGAGGGTGCACGATTTCTTGGTGCCCTCACTTTTGATAAAATTACCTATGTTCATCATAAAATTAAAAATAGTGTATTTGTAAACTGATATGGCTTCCTCTTTCTACTACTAATATTCGAAAAATCGCAAAGAAACAACACAGTTAACGGATGTCAATTCGATTTGGGAGCAAAATGGTTGCAATTGTTAAAAAATTTGTCAGCAGAGCAAACCCCTTGGCTTGGAAAAAAATTTCACTTGAAAACAAGAACAAATCAAGCGAGTTGATCAAGTTATTTCTGCTTTTCAATTGAAATATTTTTCTAAGCGAGCAAAGAAAATTTTGCAGCTTTCGAAAAAAAGCCCATTAATGCATTAAAATATATTATTTTTATTATAATACATTGTTAAGCTAATTAATTAACTGGTCTCGTAAAATGTAAGACTAAGAATCTCTATTCAAATATGAAGGAAAAAGTCATCTTTCGTCTGTGAGGATATGTGGAGATAAGGCCTATAATATAAGAAGACCATTTTATGATTCAGACAAAGTTCGGACAGATATTAACATACTATCATGGTACCTAAGTCAACAAGGAAAACGTGAAAGCGCAGGCAACGACAAACCAGCTACGGGAGAGGGTGAGTATGTTAAAGAAGTTTTTGCCAATGAATGAGCACAACTTTTAATTACTGCATTTATGTACAAAGTAAGATCATCTGAGTTCTAAATACAATAGAAACTCTTCGTGATGAAAATCAACTTGAGGCAATTTCTAATGGCGTTTTCTTTTCTGGAAATAATGTCACCCTGTTAGCTCCTGTCAGCTCTCTCGTAAGTTTGCGTGTTCCTATCACAAAATACTTCTCACTGAAAAGGAAATGGGGTGCAATTATATATAAAAAATATGTACTCGTAAATAAGCGACATTTTTTAATTATTTGTTGCCGATCAGTGTAATTCATATAATTTTTTTTATTCATAAGAAGCTGGTCTGATCTAGTTTATGTGGGGTGCGAAAAAAACAAAGTTTTTTCCACCTTGCAGCCCAAAGTTTCGCTAAAATTTTCTTAGCATCTTCTGGGGCGAGAGTGTGAATTTTATTTGGGGAAAAAAATTACAAAAATAACATTAATTATCAACCACCACAATAGGAAAATATTTACATCCACTTACACTGAAGATGGGGTGGATTATTACATTAATAAATAAAAATAATTTAAAACAAAAAAAAAACAAGTAAGGAAGGTTAAGTTCGGTTGTAACCGAACATTACATACTCAGTTGAGAGCTATGGTGACAACATAAGGGAAAATAACCATGTAGGAAAATGAACCGAGGGAAACCCTGGAATGTGTTTGTATGACATGTGTATCAAATGAAAGGCATTAAAGAGTATTTTATGAGGGAGTGGGCCATAGTTCTATAGGTGGACGCCATTTAGGGATATAGCCATAAAGGTGGATCAGGGTTGACTCTAGAATGCGTTTGTACGATATGGGTATCAAATGAAAGGTATTAATGAGTATTTTAAAAGGGCGTGGACCTAAGTACTATAGATGGACGCCTTTTCGAGATATCGCCGTAAAGATGGACCAGGGGTGACTCTAGAATGCGTTTGTACGATATGGGTATCAAATGAAAGGTGTTGAGCATTTTAAAAGGGAGTAATCCTTAGTTCCATAGGTGGACGCCGTTTCGAGATATCGCCATAAAGGTGGACCAGGGGTGACCCTAGAATTTGTTTGCACAATATGGGCATCAAACGAAAGGTGTTAATGAGTATTTTAAAAGGGAGTGGGCCTTAGTTCTATAGGTGGACGCCGTTTTGAGATATCGCCATAAAGGTGGGCCTGGGGTGACTCTAGAATTCGTTTGTGCAATATGGGTATCAAACGAAAGGAGTTAATGAGTATTTTAAGAGGGAGTGGGCCTTAGTTCTATAGGTGGACGCATTTTCGAGGTATCGCAATAAAGGTGGACCAGGGGTGACTCTAGACTTTGTTTGTACGATATGGGTATCAAATGAAAGGTGTTAATGAGTATTTTTAAAAGGGAGTGGGCCTTCGTTTTATAGGTGTTCGCCTTTTCGAGATATCGCCATAAAGGTGGACCAGGGGTGACTTTAGAATTTGTTTGTATGATATGGGTATCAAATGAAAGGTGTTAATGATTATTTTAAAAGGGCGTGGGGCTTAGTTCTATAGGTGGACCCCTTTTCGAGATATCGCCATAAAGGTGGACCAGGGGTGACTCTAGAATTCGTTTGTGCAATATGGGTATCAAACGAAAGGATTTAATGAGTATTTTAAGAGGGAGTGGGCCTTAGTTCTATAGGTGGACGCCTTTTCGAGATATCGCCATAAAAATGGACCAGGTGTGACTCTAGAATGCGTTTGTTCGATATGGGTATCAAATGAAAGGTGTTAATGAGTATTTTAAAAGGGAGTAATCCTTAGTTCCATAGGTGGACGCCGTTTCGAGATATCGCCATAAAGGTGGACCAGGGGTGACCCTAGAATTCGTTTGTGCAATATGGGTATCAAACGAAAGGAGTTAATGTGTATTTTAAGAGGGAGTGGGCCTTTCTGGACCAGGGGTGACTCTAGACTTTGTTTGTACGATATGGGTATCAAATGAAAGGTGTTAATGAGTATTTTTAAAAGGAAGTGGGCCTTCGTTCTATAGGTGTTCGCCTTTTCGAAATATCGCCATAAAGGTGGACCAGGGGTGACTCTAGAATGAGTTTGTACGATATGGGTATCAAATTAAAGGTATTAATGAGAGTTTTAAAAGGGAGTGGTGGTAGTTGTATATGTGAAGGCGTTTTCCAGATATCGACCAAAATGTGGACCAGGGTGACCCAGAACATCATCTGTTGGATACCGCTAATTTATTTATATATGTAATACCTGCCAAGATTTCAAGGGTTTTTTATTTCGCCGTGCAGAACTTTTTCATTTTCTTCTACTTAATATGGTAGGTGTCACAACTATTTTATAAAGCTTTTTCTAAAGTTATATTTCGCGTCAATAAAATAATCCAATTACCTTACCATATTTCATCCCTTTTTTCGTATTTGGTATAGAATTATGGCATTTTTTTCATTTTTCGTAATTTTCGATATGGAAAAAGTGGGCGTGGTCATAGTCGGATTTCGTTCATTTTTCATACCAAGATAAAGTGAGTTCAGATAAGTACGTGAACTGAGTTTAGTAAAGATATATCGATTTTTGCTCAAGTTATCGTGTTAACGGCCATGCGGAAGGACAGACGGACGACTGTGTATAAAAACTGGGCGTGGCATCAACCGATTTCACCCATTTTCACAGAAAACAGTTAACGCCATAAAATCTATGCCCCTACCAAATTTCAAAAGGATTGGTTAATTTTTGTTCGACTTATGGCGTTAAAAGTATCCTAGACAAACTAAATGAAAAAGGGCGGAGCCACGCCCATTTTTAAATTTTCTTTTATTTTTGTATTTTGTTGTACCATATCATTACTGGAGTTGAATCCTGACATAATTTACTTATATACTGTAAAGATATTAAATTTTTTGTTAAAATTTTACTTTAAAAAAAAAAAAATTTTAAAAGTGGGCGTGGTCCGTCTCCGATTTTGCTAATTTTTATTAAACGTACATATAGTAATAAGAGTAACGTGCCTGCCAAATTTCATCATGATATCTTCAACGACTGCCAAATTACAGCTTGCAAGAATTTTAAATTACCTTCTTTTAAAAGTGGGCGGTGCCACGCCCATTGTCCAAAATTTTACTAATTTTCTATTTTGCGTCATAAGTTCAACTCATCTACCAAGTTTCGTCGCTTTATCGGTCTTTTGTAATGAATTATCGCACTTTTTCGGTTTTTCGAAATTTTCGATATCGAAAAAGTGGGCGTGGTTATAGTCCGATATCGTTCATTTTAAATAGCGATCTGAGATGAGTGCTCAGGAGCCTACGTACCAAATTTCATCAAGATACCTCAAAATTTACTCAAGTTATCGTGTTAACGGACGGACGGACGGACGGACGGACGGACGGACGGACGGACGGACGGACATGGCTCAATCAAATTTTTTTTCGATCCTGATTATTTTGATATATGGAAGTCTATATCTATCTCGATTCCTTTATATATGTACAACCAACCGTTATCCAATCAAACTTAATATACTCTGTGAGCTCTGCTCAACTGAGTATAAAAAAGCAAACACTGTCGATTCCATCATTAGTGGTACACTTGTCATCATCAACTAAAACTATAAACATAAAAGGTATGTCGCGGCTATTTCGTCTGTATCTTCTTTTTTATACTCAGTTGAGCAGAGCTCACAGAGTATATTAAGTTTGATTGGATAACGGTTGGTTGTACATATATAAAGGAATCGAGATAGATATAGACTTCCATATATCAAAATAATCAGGATCGAAAAAAAATTTGATTGAGCCATGTCCGTCCGTCCGTCCGTCCGTTAACACGATAACTTGAGTAAATTTTGAGGTATCTTGATGAAATTTGGTACGTAGGTTCCTGAGCACTCATCTCAGATCGCTATTTAAAATGAACGATATCGGACTATAACCACGCCCACTTTTTCGATATCGAAAATTTCGAAAAACCGAAAAAGTGCGATAATTCATTACAAAAGACCGATAAAGCGACGAAACTTGGTAGATGAGTTGAACTTATGACGAAAAATAGAAAATTAGTAAAATTTTGGACAATGGGCGTGGCACCGCCCACTTTTAAAAGAAGGTAATTTAAAATTCTTGCAAGCTGTAATTTGGCAGATATCATGATGAAATTTGGCAGGCACGTTACTCTTATTACTATATGTACGTTTAATAAAAATTAGCAAAATCGGAGAAGGACCACGCCCACTTTTAAAATTTTTTTTTTTTTTAAAGTAAAATTTTAACAAAAAATTTAATATCTTTACAGTATATAAGTAAATTATGTCAGGATTCAACTCCAGTAATGATATGGTACAACAAAATACAAAAATAAAAGAAAATTTAAAAATGGGCGTGGCTCCGCCCTTTTTCATTTAGTTTGTCTAGGATACTTTTAACGCCATAAGTCGAACAAAAATTAACCAATCCTTTTGAAATTTGGTAGGGGCATAGATTTTATGGCGTTAACTGTTTTCTGTGAAAATGGGTGAAATCGGTTGATGCCACGCCCAGTTTTTATACACAGTCGTCCGTCTGTCCTTCCGCATGGCCGTTAACACGATAACTTGAGCAAAAATCGATATATCTTTACTAAACTCAGTTCACGTACTTATCTGAACTCACTTTATCTTGGTATGAAAAATGAACGAAATCCGACTATGACCACGCCCACTTTTTCCATATCGAAAATTACGAAAAATGAAAAAAATGCCATAATTCTATACCAAATACGAAAAAAGGGATGAAATATGGTAAGGTAATTGGATTATTTTATTGACGCGAAATATAACTTTAGAAAAAGCTTTATAAAATAGTTGTGACACCTACCATATTAAGTAGAAGAAAATGAAAAAGTTCTGCACGGCGAAATAAAAAACCCTTGAAATCTTGGCAGGTATTACATATATAAATAAATTAGCGGTATCCAACAGATGATGTTCTGGGTCACCCTGGTCCACATTTTGGTCGATATCTGGAAAACGCCTTCACATATACAACTACCACCACTCCCTTTTAAAACTCTCATTAATACCTTTAATTTGATACCCATATCGTACAAACTCATTCTAGAGTCACCCCTGGTCCACCTTTATGGCGATATTTCGAAAAGGCGAACACCTATAGAACGAAGGCCCACTTCCTTTTAAAAATACTCATTAACACCTTTCATTTGATACCCATATCGTACAAACAAAGTCTAGAGTCACCCCTGGTCCAGAAAGGCCCACTCCCTCTTAAAATACACATTAACTCCTTTCGTTTGATACCCATATTGCACAAACGAATTCTAGGGTCACCCCTGGTCCACCTTTATGGCGATATCTCGAAACGGCGTCCACCTATGGAACTAAGGATTACTCCCTTTTAAAATACTCATTAACACCTTTCATTTGATACCCATATCGAACAAACGCATTATAGAGTCACACCTGGTCCATTTTTATGGCGATATCTCGAAAAGGCGTCCACCTATAGAACTAAGGCCCACTCCCTCTTAAAATACTCATTAAATCCTTTCGTTTGATACCCATATTGCACAAACGAATTCTAGAGTCACCCCTGGTCCACCTTTATGGCGATATCTCGAAAAGGGGTCCACCTATAGAACTAAGCCCCACGCCCTTTTAAAATAATCATTAACACCTTTCATTTGATACCCATATCATACAAACAAATTCTAAAGTCACCCCTGGTCCACCTTTATGGCGATATCTCGAAAAGGCGAACACCTATAAAACGAAGGCCCACTCCCTTTTAAAAATACTCATTAACACCTTTCATTTGATACCCATATCGTACAAACAAAGTCTAGAGTCACCCCTGGTCCACCTTTATTGCGATACCTCGAAAATGCGTCCACCTATAGAACTAAGGCCCACTCCCTCTTAAAATACTCATTAACTCCTTTCGTTTGATACCCATATTGCACAAACGAATTCTAGAGTCACCCCAGGCCCACCTTTATGGCGATATCTCAAAACGGCGTCCACCTATAGAACTAAGGCCCACTCCCTCTTAAAATACTCATTAACACCTTTCGTTTGATGCCCATATTGTGCAAACAAATTCTAGGGTCACCCCTGGTCCACCTTTATGGCGTTATCTCGAAACGGCGTCCACCTATGGAACTAAGGATTACTCCCTTTTAAAATGCTCAACACCTTTCATTTGATACCCATATCGTACAAACGCATTCTAGAGTCACCCCTGGTCCATCTTTACGGCGATATCTCGAAAAGGCGTCCATCTATAGTACTTAGGTCCACGCCCTTTTAAAATACTCATTAATACCTTTCATTTGATACCCATATCGTACAAACGCATTCTAGAGTCAACCCTGATCCACCTTTATGGCTATATCCCTAAATGGCGTCCACCTATAGAACTATGGCCCACTCCCTCATAAAATACTCTTTAATGCCTTTCATTTGATACACATGTCATACAAACACATTCCAGGGTTTCCCTCGGTTCATTTTCCTACATGATTATTTTCCCTTATGTTGTCACCATAGCTCTCAACTGAGTATGTAATGTTCGGTTACAACCGAACTTAACCTTCCTTACTTGTTGTTTATTGTTTTATCCGTTTTTTGCATAATCCGTAGGCTTTCTAACGTGTATCTGGTTTTTTCCTTTCTCTCTATATCTATTATTTTCGCATTTTTAAAGTCAGCTACATGGTTATTTGTTATTGCATGTTGTGATAATGGTGTACCTTGTCTTTGTTTTCTTATATCAGCTCCGTGTTCTGCTAGTCGAGTGCATAAAGCTCGTTTGGTAGTTCCGATATATATTTTGTTGCATTCTTCTTTGTTACTTGCATGCTATTTCATATACGACGTTACTTTGTTGTTGTTGCTCAATCGCACTTTTTGTTTTAGTAAAGCACGTTGCTAGCGTGCAATTAGATATGTATGCCAGGTTATATTAGAATTTTTGATAATGTCATATGCGAAATTTTCTGAGAGCATGGGAATGTGTGTGACACTAAAATATTTATTGGCTTCATTGCATCTATCTTTGGGTTGAGATTGGTTCGGGATACTATTTATATAAAGGTGGTCCTTAAAATTTTTTTGGCATCTTTTTATTTAATATTTTCCTCACCTAGCCCGCTTTGCCCAACTATTGCGCGCTCTGTTACCCATATTTGTTAAAAATGTACCTCTGCCTTTATAATTTTAAATCCCAAAATTCATTTACAAGAGCTCTTGTTAAAGCTTTTTTAGTCAAAAATCAACAAGATTATGTCTGTATTAAAGGAAAAATTGCCTTCTATTTTTTGGCCCATTTATATAAAGGTAGTCCTTAAAATTTTTTTAGCATCTTTATACTCAGTTGAGCAGAGCTCACAGAGTATATTAACTTTGATTGGACCTGGTTGTACAGGTATAAAGGAATCGAGATAGATATAGACTTCCATATATCAAAATCATCAGTATCGAAAAAAAAATTTGATTGAGCCATGTCCGTCCGTCCGTCCGTCCGTCTGTCCGTTAACACGATAACTTGAGTAAATTTTGAGGTATCTTGATGAAATTTGGTACGTAGATTCCTGGGCATTCATCTCAGATCGCTATTTAAAATGAACGATATCGGACTATAACCACGCCCATTTTTTCGATATCGAAAATTTCGAAAAACCGGAAAAATGCGATAATTCATTGCCAAAGGCGGATAAAGCGATGAAACTTGGTAGATGGGGTGATGTTATGACGCAGAATAGAAAATTAGTAAGATTTTGGACAATGGGCGTGGCACCGCCCACTTTTACAAGAAGGTAATTTAAAAGTTTTGCAAGCTGTAATTTGGCAGTCGTTGAAGATATCATGATGAAATTTGGCAGCAACGTTACTACTATTACTATATATGTGCTAAATGAAAATTAGCAAAATAGGATGCAGAACACGCCCACTTTAAAAAAAATTTTCTTTTTTAATTCAAATTTTAACAAAAAGATTAATATCTTTACTGTATATAAGTAAATTAAGTCAAAATTCAACTCCAGTAATGATATGATGCAACAAAATACAAGAATAAAAGAAAATTTCAAAATGGGCGTGGCTCCGCCCATTTTCATTTAGTTTTTCTAGAATACTTTTAATACCATAAGTCGAACAAAAATTTACCAATCCTTCTTAAATTTGGTAGGGGCATAGACTCTATGACGGTAACTGTTTTCTGTTAAAATGGGCGAAATCGGTGGAAGCCACGCCCAGTTTTTATACACAGTCCACCGTCTGGCCTTCCTCTCGGCCGTTAACACAATAACTTGAGCAAAAACCGATATATCTTTACTAAACTTAGTCCACGTACTTATCTGAACTCACTTTATCTTGGTATAAAAAATGGCCGAAATCCGACCATAACCACGCCCACTTTATCAATATCGAAAATTACGAAAAATGAAAAAAATGCTATAATTCTATACCAAATACGAAAAAAGGGATGAAACATGGTAATTGGATTGGTTTATTGACGCAAAATATAACTTTGGAAAAACTTTGTAAAGTGGGTGTGACACCTACCATATTAAGTAGAAGAAAATGAAAAAGTTCTACCAGGCGAAATCAACAGCGTTTGGAATCTTGGCAGGAATACTGTTAGTGGTATTGCATATATAAATAAATTAGCAGTACCCGACAGATGATTTTCTGGATCACCTGGTCCACATTTTGGTCGATATCGCGAAAACGCCTTCACATATACATCTAAGGGCCACTCGCTTTTAAAACCCTCATTAATACCTTTAATTTGATATCCATATCGTACAAACACATTCTAGAGTCACCCCTGGCCCACCCTAATGGCGATATCTCGAAAAGGCTCCACCTATGGACCTAATGGCCACTCCCTCTTAAAATGCTCAGTACCACCTTTCGTTATTTACCCATATCGTACAAACATTCTAGAGTCACCCCTGGCCCACCCTAATGGCGATATCTCAAAAAGGCGTCCACCTATAGATCTAATGCCCACTCCCTCTTAAAATGCTCAGTAACACCTTTCGTTTGATACCCATATCGTACAAACATTCTAGAGTCACCCCTGACCCACCCTAATGGCGATATCTCGAAAAGGCGTCCACCTATAGACCTAATGCCCACTCCCTCCTAAAATGCTCAGTAACACCTTTCGTTTGATACCCATATCGTACAAACATTCTAGAGTCACCCCTGGCCCACCCTAATGGCGATATCTCGAGAAGGTGTCCACCTATAGACCTAATGCCTACTCCCTCTTAAAATGCTCAGTAACACCTTTCGTTTGATACCCATATCGTAAAAACATTCTAGAGTCACCCCTGGCCCACCCTAATGGCGATATCTCGAAAAGGCGTCCACCTATAAACCTAATGCCCACTCCCTCTTAAAATGCTCAGTAACACCTTTCGTTTGATACCCATATCGTACAAACATTCTAGAGTCACCCCTGGCCCACCCTAATGGCGATATCTCGAAAAGGCGTCCACCTATTGAACTAATGCCCACTCCCTCTTAAAATGCCCAGTAACACCTTTCGTTTGATACCCATATCCTACAAACATTCTAGAGTCACCCCTGGTCCACCTTTATGGCGATATCTCAAAAAGGCTTCCACCTTTAGAACTAAGGATTACTCCCTTTTAAAATACTCATTACCACCTTTCGTTTGATACCCATATCGTACAAACATTCTAGAGTCACCCCTGGGCCCACCCTAATGGCGATATTTCGAAAAGGCGTCCACCTATAGACCTAATGCCATGTTCAGTAACACCTTTCGTTTGATTCCCATATCGTACAAACACATTCTGGAGTCACCCCTGGTCCACCTTTATGGCGATATCTCGAAACGGCGTCCACCTATGGAACTAAGGATCACTCCCTTTGAAAATACTCATTAACACCTTTCATTAGATACCCACATCGTACAAACATATTCTAAAGTCACCCCTGGTCCACCTTTATGGCGATTTCTCGAAAAGGCGTTCACCTATAGAACTAAAGCCCATCCCCTTTTAAAATACTCATTAGCACCTTTCATTTGATACCCATATCTTACAAACAAATTCTAGAGTCAGCCCTGGTCCACCTTTATGGCGATATCCCTAAATGGCGTCCATCCATAAAACTATGGCCTACTCTCTCTTAAAATACTCTTTAATGCCTTCCATTTGATACACATGTCATACAACCACATTCCAGGGTTACCCTAGGTTCATTTTCCTACATGGTGATTTTCCTTATTTTGTCTCCATAGCTCTCAACTGAGTATGTAATGTTCGGTTACACCCGAACTTAGCCTTCCTTACTTGTTTATTTTATTATTCCACCCATATGAACATACATATGTATGTATGTACACATGTTCATTGACGAATTGCTGGAACTAGAAATACCGTTATACATCGTAAACTAAAAGTCATTGTAGGTAAAAGTACTTCACTATTTTATAAACTCGTATCAAATTTACAAAAGGAGCTTATTTATGCGAAAACTCAAATACAAAGATGGGAAAATGGAGAAATGGAGAAATAATAAAAAAGAAAAGAAACATAATTAAAAACAAGTAAGGAAGGTTAAGTTCGGTTGTAACCGAACATTACATACTCAGTTGAGAGCTATGGTGACAACATAAGGGAAAATAACCATGTAGGAAAATGAACCGAGGGAAACCCTGGAATGTGTTTGTATGACATGTGTATCAAATGAAAGGCATTAAAGAGTATTTTATGAGGGAGTGGGCCATAGTTCTATAGGTGGACGCCATTTAGGGATATAGCCATAAAGGTGGATCAGGGTTGACTCTAGAATGCGTTTGAACGATATGGGTATCAAATGAAAGGTATTAATGAGTATTTTAAAAGGGCGTGGACCTAAGTACTATAGATGGACGCCTTTTCGAGATATCGCCGTAAAGATGGACCAGGGGTGACTCTAGAATGCGTTTGTACGATATGGGTATCAAATGAAAGGTGTTGAGCATTTTAAAAGGGAGTAATCCTTAGTTCCATAGGTGGACGCCGTTTCGAGATATCGCCATAAAGGTGGACCAGGGGTGACCCTAGAATTTGTTTGCACAATATGGGCATCAAACGAAAGGTGTTAATGAGTATTTTAAAAGGGAGTGGGCCTTAGTTCTATAGGTGGACGCCGTTTTGAGATATCGCCATAAAGGTGGGCCTGGGGTGACTCTAGAATTCGTTTGTGCAATATGGGTATCAAACGAAAGGAGTTAATGAGTATTTTAAGAGGGAGTGGGCCTTAGTTCTATAGGTGGACGCATTTTCGAGGTATCGCAATAAAGGTGGACCAGGGGTGACTCTAGACTTTGTTTGTACGATATGGGTATCAAATGAAAGGTGTTAATGAGTATTTTTAAAAGGGAGTGGGCCTTCGTTTTATAGGTGTTCGCCTTTTCGAGATATCGCCATAAAGGTGGACCAGGGGTGACTTTAGAATTTGTTTGTATGATATGGGTATCAAATGAAAGGTGTTAATGATTATTTTAAAAGGGCGTGGGGCTTAGTTCTATAGGTGGACCCCTTTTCGAGATATCGCCATAAAGGTGGACCAGGGGTGACTCTAGAATTCGTTTGTGCAATATGGGTATCAAACGAAAGGATTTAATGAGTATTTTAAGAGGGAGTGGGCCTTAGTTCTATAGGTGGACGCCTTTTCGAGATATCGCCATAAAAATGGACCAGGTGTGACTGTAGAATGCGTTTGTTCGATATGGGTATCAAATGAAAGGTGTTAATGAGTATTTTAAAAGGGAGTAATCCTTAGTTCCATAGGTGGACGCCGTTTCGAGATATCGCCATAAAGGTGGACCAGGGGTGACCCTAGAATTCGTTTGTGCAATATGGGTATCAAACGAAAGGAGTTAATGTGTATTTTAAGAGGGAGTGGGCCTTTCTGGACCAGGGGTGACTCTAGACTTTGTTTGTACGATATGGGTATCAAATGAAAGGTGTTAATGAGTATTTTTAAAAGGAAGTGGGCCTTCGTTCTATAGGTGTTCGCCTTTTCGAAATATCGCCATAAAGGTGGACCAGGGGTGACTCTAGAATGAGTTTGTACGATATGGGTATCAAATTAAAGGTATTAATGAGAGTTTTAAAAGGGAGTGGTGGTAGTTGTATATGTGAAGGCGTTTTCCAGATATCGACCAAAATGTGGACCAGGGTGACCCAGAACATCATCTGTTGGATACCGCTAATTTATTTATATATGTAATACCTGCCAAGATTTCAAGGGTTTTTTATTTCGCCGTGCAGAACTTTTTCATTTTCTTCTACTTAATATGGTAGGTGTCACAACTATTTTATAAAGCTTTTTCTAAAGTTATATTTCGCGTCAATAAAATAATCCAATTACCTTACCATATTTCATCCCTTTTTTCGTATTTGGTATAGAATTATGGCATTTTTTTCATTTTTCGTAATTTTCGATATGGAAAAAGTGGGCGTGGTCATAGTCGGATTTCGTTCATTTTTCATACCAAGATAAAGTGAGTTCAGATAAGTACGTGAACTGAGTTTAGTAAAGATATATCGATTTTTGCTCAAGTTATCGTGTTAACGGCCATGCGGAAGGACAGACGGACGACTGTGTATAAAAACTGGGCGTGGCATCAACCGATTTCACCCATTTTCACAGAAAACAGTTAACGCCATAAAATCTATGCCCCTACCAAATTTCAAAAGGATTGGTTAATTTTTGTTCGACTTATGGCGTTAAAAGTATCCTAGACAAACTAAATGAAAAAGGGCGGAGCCACGCCCATTTTTAAATTTTCTTTTATTTTTGTATTTTGTTGTACCATATCATTACTGGAGTTGAATCCTGACATAATTTACTTATATACTGTAAAGATATTAAATTTTTTGTTAAAATTTTACTTTAAAAAAAAAAAATTTTTTAAAGTGGGCGTGGTCCTTCTCCGATTTTGCTAATTTTTATTAAACGTACATATAGTAATAAGAGTAACGTGCCTGCCAAATTTCATCATGATATCTTCAACGACTGCCAAATTACAGCTTGCAAGAATTTTAAATTACCTTCTTTTAAAAGTGGGCGGTGCCACGCCCATTGTCCAAAATTTTACTAATTTTCTATTTTGCGTCATAAGTTCAACTCATCTACCAAGTTTCGTCGCTTTATCGGTCTTTTGTAATGAATTATCGCACTTTTTCGGTTTTTCGAAATTTTCGATATCGAAAAAGTGGGCGTGGTTATAGTCCGATATCGTTCATTTTAAATAGCGATCTGAGATGAGTGCTCAGGAACCTACGTACCAAATTTCATCAAGATACCTCAAAATTTACTCAAGTTATCGTGTTAACGGACGGACGGACGGACGGACGGACGGACGGACATGGCTCAATCAAATTTTTTTTCGATCCTGATTATTTTGATATATGGAAGTCTATATCTATCTCGATTCCTTTATATATGTACAACCAACCGTTATCCAATCAAACTTAATATACTCTGTGAGCTCTGCTCAACTGAGTATAAAAACAAGCAACTACGAAGAGTTATTAAAAAAAGGAATGAATTAAGTCAACCAAGTTATTTGTAGAGAGTTGCAAAAAATATTTCAATTTACTAGACTAAAATATTTACATACATACACACATACATATTTATTTATTTATATTTATATATTTATTTATTTAATCAACAAACAAGGTGTTTATAGACTGTTAATATACAAATCTTCAAGTTTACATAGCTTATATAAAAAGTATAGTTAACTTTATGACAAGTATCTGATTATCAGGTTCTTAAATGTAAATTTACTACAACTAAAATCAAACGCCAAGGAATAGGAATAAGCATTAAATTGAGAAAGTGTCCTCCTAAGGGGACCATTCATTGCATAAACCGTTCTAGTAACACCCATATCAAACAAATCGTTACAACTAAGGATACGACAGGGTATATTAAAATGAATTTTCATGAGGAGGTAAGAACAGTCAATTGACCCCAAAACGATATCAATGACAACGCACATTGACAACAGAGCTCGCCTGGAGTCTAGTGACATAAGATTTATCAATAAATAGCGAGAGTTATATGTTGGTACAGGGTCTACAAAGTTCATCGACCGCAATGCAAAGCGCATAAAAGCTCTCTGAACAGACTCCAACCTCTTGATATAAACTGCATGAAAAGGTCTCCAAACAAATAACGCATACTCCAACCTCGATCTAACTAAAGATGTGTACAATAGTTTGAGAGTATAAGGATCTGAAAATGATGAGCAGTTACGGCGGCTAAAAGCCAACATCGCGTACGCTTTAGAAACTATATAGCTTATGTGAGTGGTAAAAGTCAGCTTGGTATCAAAATACACACCCAAATATTTAACTTCAGTTGACTTTTTTAATTGAACGTCTGAGATATTATACGATATAGGAACTAAACCAGAACCTTTAGCATAAGTGGTAAAATGACATTTACCAATATTTACGAATAGAAGATTACGGACACACCAATGGTATAAGTTTCTAAGCTCATTTTTTAAGATTAAAGAATCATCCAAGCACTTGATTTCATGGTAAACTTTTAAGTCATCAGCATAAAGAAGAAACTTACACCTTTTTTTTTTATGTCGTTAATAAATACGACAAATAATAGCGGACCCAAAACGCTTCCCTGGGGGACACCGGAAATTGGGGCGAATGGAAAAGATGACACATTATCAAGACGAACGACACAACTTCTGTTCTCTAAGTAAGAAGAGATCCACTTCAGAAACTCAGAGTGAAAGCCCAAGCATTCAAGTTTTGCCAGTAGTATTCGATGCGATACCCTATCGAAAGCCTTAGAGAAATCAGTATAGACCGCGTCGATTTGGTAGCCCTTTTGAAAGGAATCCAAACAGTCTTCTGTAAAAACAGCCAGATTAGTTACGGTAGACCTACCCTCAACGAAACCGTGCTGCTGAGGACATATTAGATGTTTCACGGAGAAGTAAATTTTATTCTTAACTATGCACTCAAATAGCTTTGAAACAGTGGTAAGTTTGGATATCGGCCTATAATTTTCGATATCATTTTTGTTACCACCTTGAAGGATAGGCGTAATAAAAGTCAATTTACATGCATCAATAAAAACTACGGCAGATAGTGACATATTAAATATGTGCCTTAAAGGAACAATCAAAGATGAACACCTTTTCAACAGGACAGCCGAGAGGCCATCTGCGTCAGTTGTGGTTGGCATCTTTAGCTGTTCAATACCATTAGCTATGTCCAAGTCAGTCAAGCATAGCTTCCCGAAATTGACGGCAGTATCTACAATTGTCAGATATTCAGACGACACCCCACCATTATTATCCGTAACGAAATTCGAGGAAAATAATTCAGCGAATAAGTCAGCCGCTTCCGAAATTGAGTTGGCCGAAACACCTCTAAGGTGGACCGATGTGGGAATATCCGAACAATTCTTTTTCGACTTAATGTAGCTCCAAAAAAATTTAGGGTTACATTTAATACTGTTTTCAACATTATGAATGTACCGCCGATACAAAAATCTATTGAGCTTATTAAATTCAGCTCTGTAAAATAAGTAGCGCTCACGAACATTTGCATTGGTAGAGCGTTTATGCTTTTTATAGAACTTATTCTTTAAATTCCTTAAACGTTGGAGTTCTTTGGAGAACCACGGACGTTTATTTTTTGTTGCTCTATGAACAGGGATGTTATTCACACAGATGTCATAAATTGTTGACTTAAAAATATCATAACAACCATTATGTATCGGTTCATTTCGTTGTTCAGAAAGTTTATCTAAAGGGTAAGTACACTAAAAGCAGAATTTGTCAAGCCCGATTTGGCAAAAGCAGAATTTTGGAAAACCAGGATTTTGGAAAAGCAAAATTTTAGAAAACCAGGATTTTACCTATGCAGGATTTTTTAACATTTTGCAGCATTTTGCGAGGTAGGATTTTCTAAAACAGGCAAACGTTACGCTCCCAACCAAGACAAGTAAATAAATAAATAAGCAAAATCAGTGACGCAAAATCCCTTAGTAGGTTCCAGGAGTTTAAACACTTTGAAATGATCCTCACCTCATACTTAAGTTGAAGATTTATGTACGTATGGGAAGGGTTTGAAAAATAACTTGGCTTTATATACAAACATGTGCTGTTTATTTGCGAAACTTTAAAATAGCGCCTGAAATGTTAATTTTGGTTTTAACACTTCATCATTAAACACCCGGCTCCAGTTACATATGTGAATTAATAGGCACATATATTTACCAGGTGAGGCTTTGTCCTTCGCAAGAACACTCCAAGTGGTGAAGCAAAAGCTTTCCCAAGACCGTCGAACAAATGGCCGGGTGTATTACTACTATACCGTTGTGGATCGTCGAACTGGTTCGAAAACTGAAGCTACGCGGTTATTCATGATGAATTATTGTATCAAATGCCCGGAAAACAAAAGTTAATGGATGTGTTTGTCACATTTTAAATTTAGCTTCAATGGCCGCTTCTGATGTATTTCCCAACAAAATTGATACAGTTTTAAAAGACGTAAACTATCATTTTTGTAACAGCCCCCTTAGGAGGGCAGACTTCCAGAGTTTTAAAGAACATTTCGGTACAGATGCGCCCCCAAAAGGTGGCTTTCTAGACAAGCAGTCATAGATAGAATTCTTGAGCAATGGGATGCCCTCAAGTATTATTTCAATCTTTATGTATTTGAAAATAAAAGCAGTAATAAAAATATTAATCTTATATCTGAAACGTTTTTTTATTTATAAAAAATATTTTACATTTCTTTCTTATATTTTAAATGAATTAAATAATGTGAATATAGAAATGCAGTATGAAAATTTTCGCATACCTTTATTTATTACCAAATTAACAATTTTATAAAAAAATCTTATTTAGACTCCAGTCCTATTTGGATGTTAAATAATGATTCAGACAAAAATCACTTAACTCCAGATGAAGTTTACAACGGTTTTAATGTGGAATTATTCTATCAAACATCCTTTTCGAAAAAGATGACGTACACATATTTAAGAGCTGTGTTAAACAATTTTGTAAACAATTTTGTAGTACTTTATTAAAGAAAGTAAATTTGAATGATAGAACTTTGCTATGGGCTGC
Organism: Eurosta solidaginis; assembly: GCF_040869045.1. NCBI lineage: Eukaryota > Metazoa > Arthropoda > Insecta > Diptera > Tephritidae > Eurosta > Eurosta solidaginis. The sequence continues at coordinate 187,211,890 of NC_090319.1, read as the reverse complement.
AAAGCTTACACCAGAAAGTATTTTAAGTGGTGAAGCAAATAGTATTGTGCCTTTAGTTATGGACTTGTTCCCGAAATCTGCATTTGATAAAATAGAGAAAATTAATTCTTAATTTAGAGCTTTAGCAGAGCATGAGAGCCTTAAAAAATTCAAGAATTTAAATATATGCAGCTTTTGGGAAAAATTAAGATCAGTTAGAAATATATTAAATGTGCAAATGTTTTCCAATATTTATAGAATTGTGCAAGGCATATTGTCGATTCCACATTCATCCACAAACGTAAAAAGGATATTTTCTATACAAAATTTAATTAAAACTAAGTGTAGAAATATACTTCAAATAAACACAGTTTCGAATTTAATAAAAACTAAAGACTTGATGAAATCAACTAACAATAGTTGTCTTAATATAAATACGAAAAAAAAACTTTTTGTCAACTGAGGTATTTAAAGAACTCAAACAAATATAAATCAAACAAGAACTGTTAATGTAGTGATTGAAACATAAGTTATTAGTATATATGTAGGTGACAATTTGTCACCTGAATCTAAATCTTTTGTACCTAAAATGTTTTTATGAAATGTTTTTGCATTGAATGCAGCTGGTATTTTTTTTTTTAATACTAATTTTATGTTCCTTACTGGTACTCAATAAAGAAATGTTTTTATATATGTACATAATTGTACGCTTCAATCGCAGAATATAGATCTAGTTTGGTTCAAATTCACATCCGAAGACTTTTGGTAAATTTCTGGATGATTTGGTACATTTTTGTTCCTCGTTTGGTAGAAAATGAAAAAATCCATTTATCATCCCTGTGATAGGTTAGAATCAACAGCAATAACGACACCTCCCGCTCTAGAGATGCGGTCACGCCGATAAACAGCATATTTATTTGAATAAAACCCCCAGAATTGTAATTATCAGGCTTTAGCCAGGTCTCCGTAAAAGATAAAACTTGTACAAAAAAGTTGAAATAATTTTGGAAGAATGGAACACGTTTTGATCGTAAACCACGAACATTTTGGAAATTAATGAGAAAACGGGACAGATCAACAATTACCTTTGTGTTGTTATTACTGTGTTCGTCATAGCGTTTTTTGGATTTAATAAAACAGGTTCAGCCCTCGAACTATTTGTGAACAAGTGAAACACAGTATGCTAAGGCCAAAAAAGGAATCAAGTATTTTATCGATATATGCATCTGAAAGAGATATTTTAAATGGATAGATGTCTCTCTCATATTCAAAGTTAAATTTATACACATTGATATTACTAGTTGGTGCAACACCAAGTTTAGAGCAAACATAATTAGCAATGTAATTTCCTGTTAGCGAGGCGTGTAACTAGGACACAAATACAGCCCTAGGAGGTGGCATGCCAGTCACCTGCAAAGGAGTAGCGGATAGCGCTCCAGAGAGCTGGGAAGGTGCGGCAGTTGTAGGGCAGTTGACAGAAAACGCATTGCTTGACCTCGCGTTGGTTATCGAACCCGTCAATGATGCATGATTATTTGCAGGTACACTTGTATCGCTAGCAAAAACTGCAGTATCGGTAACTGTTATTGTTGGAGCTAAATATACAGGTGGACGTGTAGGAAGAATTGGGGAGACCAGCGTAATCAACATTGGTGATGTAGAACAGACAGCCGAAAAGGTACCACTATTAGTTGGTACATCATTAACTTTGCCAGAGATCGTCTCGCTAGAAGTCTCAACAGAGCGTTGTGGAGATTCCTGAGCTACATTGTTCATAACGTCTTTGGCAGGCCTGTTCGTATGGGTCAACGCTGTTGAAGAGACAGTCTTAGGAGGGCAGCTTTGCCCCTGACTCGAAGACAAGTTGGAATCATTGTTGGGCATACATTTCTTTCGTTTTATTCAGATATCACTTTCAATTTTTTAAATTGAGCTTCCATCGTTTTGAATCTTTCGTTAAGGTCACGAAACCCAAAAAAATGTTGTTGAACTCTTTCTGAGTTTGCCTCATAAAATCACGCATGTCATTTTCTACGGAACGACAATCATAACATGTCCAGTTCAGACCAATTTTTCTGGATATTAACTCAACAAACCTACCACGTATGTGAGAGAAACCAGCACAGATAACATGAGCCATATTATCACAGAGCCAACAACAAACATAAGTATCATCACGGGAAATTTTCTTTTGATTGGTGCAATTATCGACACAGCAATCCAACAGAATTGCAAAGTTAAATAAAGTAAAAAAACGCTAAAAAATAGAATTGTAATTATCATATTAATATGCTATTAATAGAGCATAAATTTATTGCTCTTATAGCTGTAGCTATAATGGACTAGCTTTACCCGGCGTACGTTGTAACGCCCGATATCGAATGAATATTGCGTTATATTTATACTCAGTTGAGCAGAGCTCACAGAGTATATTAACTTTGATTGCATAACGGTTGGTTGTACAGGTATAAAGGAATCGAGATAGATATAGACTTCCATATATCAAAATCATCAGTATCGAAAAAAAATTCGATTGAGCCATGTCCGTCCGTCCGTCCGTCCGTCTGTCCGTTAACACGATAACTTGAGTAAATTTTGAGGTATCTTGATGAAATTTGGTACGTAGGTTCCTGGGCACTCATCTCAGATCGCTATTTAAAATGAACGATATCGGACAATAACCACGCCCACTTTTTCGATATCGAAAATTTCGAAAAATCGAAAAAGTGCGATATTTCTTTACCAAATCCGCATTAAGCGATGAAACTTGGTAGGTGAGTTAAGCTTATGACGCAGAATAGAAAACTAGTAAAATTTTGGACAATGGGCGTGGCACCGCCCACTTTTAAATGAAGGTAATTTAGAAGTTTTGCAAGCTGTAATTTGGCAGTCGTTGAAGATATCATGATGAAATTTGGCAGGAACGTTACTCTTATTACTTTATGTCTGCTTAATAAAAATTAGCAAAATCGGAGAACGACCACGCCCACTTTTTAAAAGAAAATTTTTTTAAATTCAAAATTTAAAAAAAAGTTAATATCTTTACAGTATATAAGTAAATTATCCCAACATTCAACTCCAGTAATGATATGGTGCAACAAAATACAAAAATAAAAGAAAATTTCAAAATGGGCGTGGCTCCGCCCTTTTTCATTTAATTTGTCTAGGATACTTTTAATGCCATAAGTCGAACAAAAATTAACCAATCCTTGTGAAATTTGGTAGAGGCTTAGCTCCTAGGACGATAACTGTTTTCTGTGAAAAAGGGCGAAATCGGTTGAAGCCACGCCCAGTTTTTATACACAGTCGACCGTCTGTCCTTCCGCTCCGCCGTTAACACGATAACTTGAGCAAAAATCGATATATCTTTACTAAACTCAGTTCACGTACTTATCTGAACTCACTTTGTATTGGTGTAAAAAATGGCCGAAATCCGACTATGACCACGCCCACTTTTTCGATATCGAAAATTATGAAAAATGAAAAAAATGCCATAATTATATACCAAATACGAAAAAACGAATGAAACATGGTAATTGTATTGGTCTATTGACGCAAAATATAACTTTAGAAAAAAACTTGGTAAAATGGGTGTGACACCTACCATATTAAGTAGAAGCAAATGAAAATGTTTTGCAGGGCGAAATCAAAAGCCCTTGGAATCTTGGAAGGAATACTGTACGTGGTATTACATATATAAATAAATTAGCGGTACCCGACAGATGATGTTCTGGATCACCCTGGTCCACATTTTGGTAGATATCTCGAAAACGCCTTCACATATACAACTAAGGGTCACTCCCTTTTAAAACCCTCATTAATACCTTTAATTTGATACCCATATCGTACAAACACATTCTAGAGTCACCCCTAGTCCACGTTTATGGTGATATCTCGAAAAGGCGTCCACATATAGAACTAAGGCCCACTCCTTTTTAAAATACTCATTAACACCTTTCATTTGATACCCATATCGTAGAAACAAATTCTAGAGTCACCCCTGGTCCACCTTCATGTCGATATCTCGAAAAGGCGTTCACCTATAGAACTAAGGCCCACGCCTTTTTAAAATATTCATTAACACCTTTCATTTGATACCCATATCGTACAAAAAAATTCCAGAGTCACCCCTGGCCCACCTTAATGGCGATATCTCGAAAAGGCATCCACCTATAGAACTAAGGCCCACTCCCTTTTAAAATACTCATTAACACCTTTCATTTGATACCCATATCGTACAAACAAATTCTAGAGTCACCCCTGGTCCACCTTTATGGCGATATCTGGAAAAGGCGTCCACCTATAGAACTAAGGCCCACACTCTTTTAAAATACTCATTAACAACTTTCATTTGATACCCATATCGTACACAAAAATTCTAGAGTCACCCCTGGACCACCTTTATGGCGATATCTCGAAAGGGCATCCACCTATAGAACTAAGGCCCACTCCCTTTTAAAATATCATTAACACCTTTAATTTGATACCCATATCGTACAAACAAATTCTAGAGTCATCCCTGGTTTACCTTTATGGATATATCTCGAAAAGGCGTCCACCTATAGAACTAAGACCCACGCTCTTTTAAAATACTCATTAACACCTTTCATTTGATACCCATATCGTACAAACAAATTCTAGTGTCACCCCTGATCCACCTTTATGGCGATATCTCGAAAAGGCGTCCACCTATAGAACTAAGGCCCACTCCCTTTTAAAATACTCATTAACTCCTTTCGTTTGATACCCATATTGCACAAACGAATTCTATAGTCACCCCTGGCCCACCTTTATGGCGATATCTCGAAACGGCGTCCACCTATGGAACTAAAGGTTACTCCCTTTTAAAATACTCATTAACACCTTTCATTTGATACCCATATAGTACAAAAAAATTCTAGAGTCACCCCTGGTTCACGTTTATGGCGATATCTCGAAAAGGCGTCCACATATAGAACTAAGGCCCACGCCCTCTTAAAATACTCATTAACACCTTTCATTTGATACTCATATCGTACAAAATAAATTCTAGAGTCACCCCTGGTCCACCTTTATGGCGATATCTCGAAAAGACGTCCACCTATAGAACTTAGGCCCACTCCCTTTTAAAATTATCATTAACGCATTTCATTTGATACCCATATCGTACAAACAAATTCTCGAATCAGGCCTGGTCCACCTTTATGGCGATATCCCTAAATGGCGTCCATCTTTAGATCTATGGCCCACTTCCTCTTAAAATACTCTTTAATCCCTTCCATTTGATACACATTTCATACAAACACATTCCAGGGTTACCCTAGGTTCCTTTTACAACATGGTGATTTCCCTTACTTTGTTTCCACAGCTCTCAACTGAGTATGTAATGTTCGGTTACACCCGAACTTAGCCTTCCTTACTTGTTTCTGTTTTGTTTGTTGATAATTTAGTTTATTGTTCTGTAAATTGAATTGAATTTTGTGCGCATATTTGGCGAAATATTCGTTTAGAACATTTTATTATTGTATCTTATTGTAATGGGTTCACAATATTTTTGGTTTTTTCTTTCGGTGCAAAGATAAACACATTTTTTGGCGTTCCAACTCTAGAGCAAGCAACACATAGCTGGCCATGGGAAAAGGACAGACCCTCTTAATTTAATCCTGCAACAGTAAGCGTTCAAGAAAAACTGTACAGGAAATTGTAAGAGCTTAAAATTGAATGGCAAAACTGTAGGAATCATTTGGATCCGTGGAATGAGCATCAGAGAACGGAAAATTCGAACACAACATAGTCCGCTCTCATTCTGCAACATGATTAAATTCAACGATACAACTTGTTCAAATGAACATACTCGCCATTGATTTGAAATCAACCAAATCACTTGCAGCTTTATGCATGTGCGATTTCATTCATTTTTCCCCGAATTTAATCAATTCAGGCGTTTGTTCGTTTGATTCAACAACGATTATATTGATCAGAAGGAAAAGGCAAAATGAAGGACTCAGTGTGCATGAATATGTGCAACCGTGACTGGACAATGCTAGAAAAGTAGAAAAGTAAAGTAACAAGCGAAATTAACGTAACAAAATAATATTTATTTTCATATTTCAGTCTTTCAGTATTATGAATATATACATACATATCAACTATGCAAACATAAATTTCTTTTCATAGAATTTTTTATAAAAGAAAATAAAATATTTGTATCCTTTAAAGATTGATTGCTAAACCTGTAAGCTATCAACGACAAAGCTGAATTAAACCACAACCATAGTTGGGCACAATGCATCAGATTTAAATTTCCACTACCACTAAAGGAAGCTGTTTTATGCCATAAATTGATATGCGTGAGCCAAGTGTTGTCAACGCTTTTAATTATGTTATTATGTGATAATATAGCTGTAACATCAGTATCTTTAGGCTCAACATAATGGCGGAAAGCTGCAAAGTTGCAGCTTTTTGAATATAATTTCGAAACCACTGCATAAGACAATTAACTCCTTAAGCGTTGAGATGCTGTTTAGCAGCATTCGTTGCGTTTGTTCTTTTTTTTGCTTGAAGTATTTCATTAATTTGGAACCAATTGTCTACAATAGATTTAAAAATTTAAAATTTGAGTTCCAGTGGGTAGGACATTCACTTTTCAAAGAGGTTTTCAGCTGATGTTGTAAATTTGCCTTTTTAAAATATTTAACAATTTTTTTGCAAGATTGTACAAGCCCGGACAGCTCTTCGGTTTCCTTAACCCATTAACGCCCAAATAAAATCTGCTTGTAGGAAACACTTCTCGTTGTCATTTATTAATTCATTTGTGATCAAGTAAGTAATTAAACAGAAAAAAGTAAAATATTTTTTCTTAATTTTTGAAAAAAATGGGTGTCCTCACCTGGGGACAATGGCACTTTAGTAATGAAACTGACCAAAGCACTTGCGTTCAACGCAAAGTGTCTTCGTGCACAATTCACATATCCATCGGCACTTAGCATGATAAACTACAGACCGTAATTGGTTTGTCAATCGCTCAGGGTTGTGACCATTGTTTTTCGACTCTGCACCAACTACTGCGGATGATGGACGAGGTTGTCTGAATGAAGTAGGTTTCAAATACGTTCGCACAATGTGCCGCCTGAATGACAATTGATCCATAGGGGGTGTGCAGTCAGCTTTGCATATTAAAACATGTAGCCTCCAAGAATTACTAACTGCTAAATCCAAACAGTATGTGAAAATTGGCCACCACTTTTTTCCTCTGATAGAGACTCTATACAAACTAATAGATTGATCCATTTGGTCCACGCCTCCCATGCCTTGATTATAATTTATAATCAGTCTGGGTATATCGAAATTCGCCTTTTCCTTTCGAATATTACACCAACGTCGTACTTTTCCTAAGGGTTCTATGTAATCAAAATTTGTTCCCATTGTGACCATATTATTGTCCTTCCATCGTACCATTGTAATCTCGTTATTTCAGTCGAAGCGATAATCATATTCTGCCCTGGAACTTGTTTTCTTCATTTCTTTTATGGATATAAGTGGACACCGTTTTGTTCTATTATCTCGTATTGTGCCAGTAGTTCTATAACCCAATCGCTTCAGGTCACATAACAGGTTATAGTTGGTAAAAAATTATGAAAATATACAATATGTTGCGTAGGTACTATAGGAAATTTTGCTAATAACGACTTGACTACCCGTTCACCAAGCGGTTCTTTTGTCACTTCCGCCGACTTACCACAGTAAACGTCAAAAGCATAACAATATCCATCTGCACTTGTTGCTGCCCAATTTCTATAACCAAATCTAACCGGTTTTCCCATTATAAACTGTTTTGCAGGATGACGGCCAATGTATTTTATCATGGACTCATCCACGGAAAGAATGTCATGAAGAACTCCCCATTGGCTACTGTTTCTCTGAATCAGGTCACATAGGGGTCTTACTTTGAACATTTTATCAGTTGAACATGTGGCAAGATTGTTATCAACAAAGTGTAGATTTCTTTTGATTTCTAAGAACCTATTTCGACTCAATGCGGTTGCAACCATTGGAACGCGAAGATCGTCGTCAGGACTCCAATAAGCCCGTTCCGTGGGAAGTTCGTGGTAGCCACTTAAAAGCAAAATTCCCTTTTTAGCTCCTCGGTGCTTAGGACATAATTGTGTCTGTTATTTTGATTGGCGTACATAACGCTATTTTCGACAATCATTGTTAGGGCATCGATGTCAAAAATTTTCTCAAACAAATCCGAAGGGGTACGGTTATTTATTGTGCTAACAAAGATATCCAGTAGTTTTTTAACTGCATCAGTGGATTGATATTTGGTGCTATAATTAGGAGGAACCCGTTTCCAAACTGGTTCGCTGAAATTATCTGCATCGACCTTTTTGCGTTTGGCAAAGCGTGCAAGTGGCTCGTCGTCACTTTCATCCCAATCAATATCCTCTTGATGACGTGGCACTAATTCAATTCTCCCAGTCACATCATTCGGCATATTAGTGCATACCAAGTCATCTTCATTTACCTCCTCTTCATCATTTACAATGGCAGGATCAGGAGGTATGACTAAAATATCATATTCAGAGTCATCGTCTTCGTTCTCCATTATCCAATCAACGGCCTCTTGAAGCTTTAAAAAATCAGCTTGACCCTTAAACACCTTACGATGTGCCATTTTTATGCATCTAAGACCACCTGTCAATTAAAAAAAAACTTAATGGTTATGCCCATTGTCCCCAAGTGGCGACATCACTGTAAAATTATACCTTGTTAACGCCTTTTTGTTTTTTTCAACAATATACCACTTCTAAAAGCTTGTACACTCTTCACTGATTGTTTTTGTGAAAATTTTTTACTTTGGACTTAAAATATATACGAAAAATATAAGTAACCAATCCGCAAAAATTTACTCCATGAAATGCACATGTTTGAAGCGCTCGAAATTTCACTTGATTGACGGAATCAACATATGTTTATGTTTACATATAATAGTTGTGCCATCTATATGTTATAATTGCATTTATGTTATCAGTTTCTGGTGGGTGAGATATAGATGTCGATATTTGAAGAGGTGTCCTCGTATGGGGACAGTGGGCGTTAATGGGTTAAAAGAGCGTTCCGAAGTATTCGCAAGCAAATGACTGCTACAATTTAAACGAGTATTATCTTCCAAAGCTTTGACTATGTTTGAAACTCTGTCGGTTACGAATTTAACCTCATTTATATTGTCTATTCCGAACTCACCAAACAAAGTAGTCAACTTGCTCAAAATGTTAACACCGGTGGAACGTTCGAAGTCCATAGATTTCATACCCAAGACGACGTCATATAATTTTAAATTTCTTTGGTAGTGCAAGGTAACTCCCAAAAAATTCCTTTGCACATAATTATCCGTCCATAAGTCGATTGTGGCAGATGCACCACCGCTTTGAACATTTTCGGACATTTCACCACTGATTTCTTTTCTTTTTTCATCTACTAGCTTCTGTGCCTTCCGCGAAATAGTTCTGGGATCTGGAAGTAAGTCTTCAACATCGGCACCTTCGCCGCATTTTGCTCTGATTTTAATAAGCCATTTTGTTAGCTTTATAAATCCGGAACCGCTAACAGCCGAAAATGGTTGCATGTCTTCACTTGTCCATTCGATACACGTAAAAATTGTTGTATTTTTATCCTCTGTGGAAACTGTTTTTAAGCATTTAGTTTCTTTCAGTAACTGGCAGCATTTATGACGGCTCAAATTTGACGATTGCTTTGGTGAATATTTAATTAGTTTTGAGCACATTCGGCAGTGTACATAACCCTCCAAAATAGTTCCGTCGTCTTTAATAATTTCAGATAATATACTCCATATCACACTTCTGCCCTGGCGTCGCGGCGACAAGGTGTAAATACTTTTACTAATTTGTTCTAACACGAACACTTGGTCGTCTGACATTGCTCAAAGTATTGTTTGTATGCCAAACTAATCGTTACTGATTGTCGTGATTTGAATTTATTCTACACCAGCCTTCGTTTGATCATACATGCTTATGTATAACATGTTCGATCATTGGTGCGCAATCATACCAATGCAGTCAAGTAAGCAGAGATGCTGAGTTTAATCATTTCTGAGTATATTCGCACGGTATAGAACTTTTGTTGTATGATGAAATCAAGCAATCTGTGATTTTGTCCCTTCTCTGTTGTAAACTTTATACCAATTGCCTTCTTTGCATTTTTTATTCTTTTGCACAGTACATACTTTGTATGTAATCATGAGTGCGGTTTCAAATCCCACTCCTGGGAGAAAAGGCTTTGAAGAGATTTACAAGGTATAATCGAAACAGCTGCCGCCTTGTCCGTCCTGATGTCACGTTGTTTAAATTTTTCCCAAATTATTAAATAAATGATGAATTAAAAAATTTTGTCATACATTGAAAGCAATAAGGGCAACCCCCGCTTAATACATACAAAATTAACACCATTATACAAAAACGTTCGTCCCATTCCAACTCCTACGTATAAGGATATGATGGAGTTACTAAGGTATATACCACCTATGCACCACGAATATTTTAACAACCCCACACATAATGTAAATTATGAGAAATAGTGTGGCAAAATCTTTAATATTAATCTTAATAAATAAGTGAATGTAAATTTAATTTTTTTAAAAATGAATTAATATTTATTTTTAAAAACGTTTTTTGATTACATTAAAAAAATCTGTATCTCAATTGAAAGGTTCCCTATTTATTTTAAAGCTATTACGTTCATCTGCATCAAACATAAAATATTTACAATTTCTATTATTTAATTTCTTAAAAATAAGCGGACGTATTCCTTTTCACGAACAAGAAAGTTATTTTATTAATTTTGAAAGTGGTTTAAGTCTATTTTAGGTTCTGAAACACAGCTTATTTTTCTAGTAAAGTATACAAAACGTATTACGTTATATATTCTAACATGTTTAAGGCCACAAAGCCATAAAATAAATTAACACCACTTAACAATATTTTTGAAACAAATCAAAGACAATCCCTTAAAGATCTCAATATAAGAAAAAATGGACTTAAACCGCTTTCAAAATAAAAAAAATCAAATAATTACCCTGATCGGATCCCGGTTGGATCCCGAAATTCATCCAGAAATTATGCCGGAAGAGTCCCAAAATGATCCCGAAAAAGTCACGAAAAAGTCCCGAAATGACCCTGGACGGATCCTGAAAATAATCCAGAAATGATGCGAGAAGATTCCAAAAATGATCCCGAAATGACCATGACCGGATCCCGAAAAGATCCCGAAAACCATCCAGAAATTATGCTAGAAGGGTCCCAAAATGATCCCGCAATAGTCCCGAAAAAACTCCGAAATGAACCAGAGGGGATCCCGAAATAATCCCGAAAATCATCCATAAATGATGCCGAAAGAGTCCCAAAATGATCCTGAAATAGTCCTGAGATGATACCGACAGGATGCGGGACGGCTCCCGAAAACTACCCAGAAATGATCCCGGAAGGGTTCCAAAATTAGACCGAAATAGTTCCGAAAAAGCCGGACGGGATCTCGGATGAATCCCGGAATACATCCATAATTGCTCTCTGAAGGGTTCGCAAATGATCCCGAAATAGTCCAAAAAATTCCCGAAATTACCCCGACGGGATGCCGGACGGATCCCGAAAACCATCCCGAAATGATGCCGTAAGGGTCCCCAAATGATCGCGAAATGAAGGAATCCAAACGGATACCGAAAACGATCCAGAACTGATGCTGAAAGGCTCTCTAAATGAACCCGAAATAATCAAAAAAAAAGTCACGAAATTACCCCGACGGGATTCCGTAAAACGTCCAGAAATGATCCCAGAAGTGTCCCAAAATGATCCCAGAATTATCCCAAAAACTCCCGAAATGACCCTGACGGGTACCCGGGAGGATCCCGAAAATTATCCAGAAATGATACCGGAAGGGTCCCTAAATGATCCCGAAACAGACCCGAAATTACCCTGACGGTATCCCGAAAACCATCCAGAAATGATGCCGGAAGAATGCCCAAATTATTCCGAAATAATCACAAAATAATTCCAAAGAGTTCCCAAATGATTCCGAAATGACCCTGAAGGGATCCCTTACGGATCCCAAAAACTATCCAGAAAAGATCCCGGAGGTTATAACAATTTATACATTTTGCACGAGGAGGGGGGAGGGGAGGTTGGTGACGGAGGGTGTCACTGCTCACTTTGTAGGCCCTCGACTTATTTGACCCATTGAGTTTGTAATATTGGTGAAGGTCAGTATACGTAAAGTTATGACGTGTAAAAATTATTAAAAAGTAATTGTTCGGAGAGGTCGTGGCCCGCCCCTTTCCATTCTTGAAAAAAATTCCGCCAGTAGACTATTGTCTATCTGTGTCCCAAATTTCATCAAAATCCGTGTAGCCGTTTTGGCGTGATTCCGTCACAAAGACAAACTTCTGGACATACAAACATCTAAACGTCCAAACATCCGAACTTTCGCATTTATAATATTACTAGCCTTTACCCGCGGCCTCGTCCGCAAGGAGAAAATATATATGGGCTATTTTATAGTTATTTGTTTAAAAAAAAAAAGTTCTGTCTAATATATTTTATTTTTGTAATAGAGTAAAAGAAAATAACTAGGCGAGCTGATAACCTGCTAGGATCCCCGAATGATCGAAATTATCGAGAAAAAGCCACGAAATGACCCCGACGGTATCGCAGACGAATCCCGAAAAACATCTAGAAATGCTCCCGGAAGGGTCCCCAAATGGTCCCAGAATAGTCTCAAAAATGTCCCGAAATTTCCTTCAATCCAACATTTGTTCTCTTTTTGATCAAAATCTTGTAATGTCCATAAGCGTTCTTGGTTTAACAACCATATCAAGGGCCTTATTCTCAAACGCAACCAGGCATATCGTAAATGGAAACGATTAAAATGTGTGAGGAGCTATGCCGTTTTCAAGGCCCGCCGGAAAGAAGTTACCAAAGCCATAAAATTTTAGAAACTTAATTACTATGAGCATCGGTCTAGCACTGCGATTGGAAGTAAATTAACATGGCAGCACATTCGTGATATTGGTATTGGTGCCAGGGACAATGTTATCGCGGCTATATCGATGTCAATGAGCTAAACGTAAAATTTGTTCAGATATCCAACGGGTAAAATATGTTGCTATAGATATAGCGCTTGTTTGGCCAATAGGTTTCCTGGTTTTTCTTCTCAAACGTGAACGATTGTGCAGTTGTTGAGTCCGTTCTCAGTGAAAAATCTAATGCCACTGGCCTAGATGGTATACACCCTAAATTTTTTAAGTGCTTACTCCCTCAAATATTCCCATTCGTCACCTTTACCTTAAATACCATTCTGACTACGTCAACTTTTCCTCCATGTTGGAAGGTAGCTACGGTTATTCCAATTAAAAAAAAAAAACAATGGTGAATATAGGCCCATTGCAACTTTGCCATTTTTGTCTAAGGTCCTTGAACGCATAATGCATGTTCAAATAAACTCCTTTTTGGGTCACAATTCTTTTATTAATATGACACACTCCGGCTTCAGAGCGAATCGCAGCTGTACAGCTGCTCTAATCAAGGTATCGGACGATATTAGAGCGAACACTAATAACAATCATGTTACTTTTTTAACGCTGTTGGATCATTCAAAAGCATTCGACACGGTCGACCGCACGATTCTCGCCATTAAGCTCAAAAATCTGTTCAACTTCTCACCGCCAACATTATGTTTATCGCTTTCATATCTCAGCGATCGATCCCAAGCTGTATGTATCGGCAGCACTTTTTCTAATTATTTACTCATAAAAAAAGGGGTTCCTCAAGGTTAGATTCTTGATTCACTCTTGTTTGTGTTATATGTCAATGATCTCCAAAGCGTGTTAAAATACTGTGATGCTCACATCTATGCTGACGATGTCAAAATATATGTCAATTGTCCTGTGGTCTCCGTCAACAACTGTATCAATAACCTCAACTATGATCTTGAAAGTGTAAACAAGTAGGCATGTGATAATGGGTTACTTTTAAACCCAAACAATTCCCAATGCATCTCAATTTATAAGAAGATTCTTAGACTTGCCGGCTATGATTATGTAATCCTAAACTACTCAGTTGTAAAATTTGTTAATACTGTAAAAAAAACCTTGGAGTAATCTTCAATCAAACTTTGACTTGGAATAACCACATATTTAATGCAATAGGCAAGCCCTAAGGCATGCTTCGTTCTCTTTGGAACTCTCAACACTTTACCATAGTGAAAATTCGACTGCCGTTAGCGAAAACATTATGGACACGACAAACACGAATCCGCCAGGGATAGGGTGCGGAAGAAGAGCGGTTTTGATGGAAATCAGTCAAATCAATCTTCAGCACTCTAAGGCGACTTCCGCAAATTTGGTGCTCTGCCTTGAAAAAGGTGGAGTGGATATAGTCCTTGTCCAGGGGCCGTGGATGAGTAATAACGGCAGTAAGATTTCTGGATTAAGGATTCGAAAATTCAACACGTTGGTGCATGGGGAGGCAGGTAGGCCTAGATCCTGTGCGCGTTTTAAAAAAGATATTAAAGCTTTTATTCTCTCTAATTTCATCATTGCCGACGTAACCAAGGTCTGCCTCGAGCGAGGCAGTAATGAAATATGGGTGGTCTCAGCGTTCGTGATCCATGGGGACGTAGCGAGACCACCACCTGCGATACTGGGCGAAATCACCGCTGAAGCAAAGCGGAGAGGTGTTGGCGTGATCATAGGTGCCGATGCTAATGCCCATCATAGCATCTGGGGAAGCTCGGATACCAACACTAGAGGTGAGTCTTTATTTACTTTTATTGTAGATGAAGGGCTTTGTATATGTAATAGGAGGAATGACCCGACTTTGAAGAACTGGAAGGTCGGATATCTGGCTGGAGGGTTCTCAACGAGCACTCCTTCTCTGATCACCGATATATTCAGTTCTCGGTAAACGAAGAACGTCCCGGTAAAAATTGTGACGGACGTTTCCTTATGCCGGGGTAGAACTCGGTCCGTCCAGGGTTCCCTAGAATAAAGTTAGGTACCTAGTAAAAGAAAACCCTGTAATTATGTATAAACGTTTGTATATATTTTATTCAAATTATTCTTTTCTCTTAAGTTTAAGCCTCGCTAATTAAAGGGCAGCGGAGGTGAAAACCACCCACTAATCCTTCCGGTTGATGGGGGTGAGAACCGCCCAACAAATATATTGACTAAGTACTCGGGAGGAGAAACCCCCAGGTGTACTATTCGCTGACCGGTTTAACCAGCCAACTACTTTACCAACGAACGGCGATATTACAATAACAATGCTTAACCACTAAAATTATATCTAGCATCTATATTATAATACATGCTCCTTTTGTCTTAATCTTCAAAGAACTTTACTTAACATACATATGACACATGCCTGTATGCTTAGATTAACTAGGTATTCCTATTGTGCTTTCTATTGTGTTTGTACATTTGTGAATTCTAAGCTTCGCGCCTAACTTCAACTGTAAGTTCTACTTGTATGTACAGGGGGGATTAATTCAAGTTCTGCTTGTATGTAAATATGTATTTGGCATAAAAATCAGGTATTTCATATGTTTTATGTAAGATAATATGTATATAAATTTGGCATTTTAATAATTTACAAAAATATGTAAATATGTATATGTAAATTTATGCGTACGTAGGTAAATAATTCAATAATTTCATTTTATGTACAAAGTACATTTACATTTTAAATTTTTAATGCAAAATATATGTTTATAGTGTTGTGGGGAACTTCAAAGCCTTTGGATTTGGTCCTCACACCCTCCCCCCACCTGGTAGAATCAGGCCTATCCTTCAGAGGCCGCTGGGCCGTCTCTTCCAGGCCAGATTGGGCCGTCTCTTCCACAGTAAGGTCGCCATAGTAGACTCGCATCCTCAAATTTATGCGCCGATTATAATCGACGAACCCTCGGCCGAGCTCTGCCGTGTCCTCTTGGCGTATGGAGAGCTCTCCTTGTCTTCGTGGGTCCTCTTCGTTGCTGGCCTCGCTCTCCGACGAAATCGAGCAGATGTCGGCGCCCTTTCCGAGCTGGCTTCTTCGCCGGTATACTCCTTCTCTGTTGGCACAGGGCCCGTCGTATCTGCTGGCACGGGGCCAGTCGTATGTAAAACTCGCCTTATAGTGATTTTAAGGGAGTCGTCTGTGGCTCTTACCACCGCGTACTTATTCATGTTAGAACTTGTTTTCTCCATGTTGGCTCGCTTTTTGGTTGTCCTTCAGGTTGCGGTCCGTATTTATACAAATCCTTCTTGCGTATTAAACTGTGATTTTCCAGGCGTCGCTCTATCCCGTACGTATCCCGTATTTTTGCGTTGTTGGTAGTGCTTTGCAGGAAAGTTCCACTTGTTGCGAGTGTTTTTTTAGTGTTTGCATTCTTCATTATTCCTCCTTTGCTGTGTTGCTTAGTGGTAAATGTTTTGTTAGACGGTCAGTGGACGTCAGCAGAGGCTTGTATTGCATGGGGCTGCACAGTGGTATGTTTTCGTATCTACCGAAAAATTTATATGACACGGGAGAAATGCTTATTTGCGAAAAAAAATATATTTAGTAAATGGCCGTATGGTAGGCAGTGGATATGGTATGCTATATGTACGTGTATATGTAAATCAATGTATGCGAAATATTATATGATGTATGTAACTCAGTTTATGTGAAATATTAGCTGGTATAAAACTAGTGTGTTCTAGACGGGGACTCTACAGCCTGTGGATTTGGGGTCATTCCACTCTCCCCTCACCTGTCATGGTATGGTTCTTCCGTTATTACGTGAGATTTGTATTCCCCATGCTGGATGGCGAATCTATGCGACTGGGACGATATTCCCTCGCGCATCGTGTGACCGTTTTCTATTGTAGGGTACTGCGTTCTTGGTGTGAAATGAAACGTTACGAAATAATCATAATTATGTTGGCTAGCCATGTTATTGGCGTATTCCATTGCCATCCGCATCTGGTTTTCCATAGTTGATAGGTGGCCGTGTCCTGCTGCTATCCTCACTCCGTTCTGGTTTCTGGCGACCATTTCTCTATTCTCGGGTGTATGTTCGATCTTTGAATTGTTTGCTGCTGAGTTAGCTAGTGCCAGTGAACCGCATATATTTACAGTGTTACGAACTGTCTGTTGTTACCTTCTCGAAACCTGGGTTAAAAGTTGTGATGTTGACGTAATTGGTGTTCCTCTCAATGGGTTCGATGACGGCGACTCTTCTGCATCTGGGACCTCTGAAATGTGTATACTCTGCGATTTATCACGGTGTGTATTCACCTCGTTTCGGTGGCAAGATTCGGGTAGCTCCGTCTCCTTTTGTCTTTCCTGAGTTGGACTTGGCTCGCGCGATCATTGCTCTCCACTTCGCCTTGATGGTATGCCTTAAGTTAACTCACGTGTGCCGTTCTTCTTTTGCCTTTGTGTACCTTGTCCAATTCTACAATAATCGGGGATACGAAGTTCATTACTCGATGTGGACCGATATATCTGGGTGCTAACTTGGCCGCGAAATTGTCCACTGCTTTGTACAACTGATGCTCTTTCACCAAAACTAGGTCGCCTACAGCCGGTTGCCATTGCCTTTTGCGCAGATTGTAGTATCTCGCCTGCTCCGTAGATGCTCGTTCTTGTTTGTAACGTACCATGTTATAAGCTTCCTTCATTTTCGCTGATTTTTCGCTCAGAATCATTTCTTCTTGGCCTGTACCGAAAGTGTGATCATCGTATAGGGCGTTCGGGATTCTCGGTTCCCGTCCTTGTACCACGTATGCTGGACTGTAGCCTGTTGACTCGCATATACTTATGTTTAGTGCTAGTGTTACTTCTGGCAGCAACTCATCCCAATTGCGGTGCTCCTTCCCCGAGAATTGTGCTATCATCCTCTTGATATTCCGATTAGCTCTCTCCGTAGGGTTCTCTTGCGGTATGTATGGTGCCGTTAGTTGGTGTTTTACTCCGACCTCCTGCAAAAACTTCTTAAGCTTTCTACTTACAACTTGTGCTCCATTATACTTCCTCACGTCACTTCCACGCCAGTTGGTCAGTTATCACCGTAAAATTGTATCCTCATCTTTCTGATCGCCCAAACTATTGCTAGGCATTCCTTCTCCGTGGGCGAGTAGTTTGTCTCAGCCTTATTCAACCGTCGGCTTGCATACGCTTTTACCCGCTCCTCGTCGTTTAATCCCTGTGCGAGGACTGCACCGAGACCAAAATCGCTAGCTTCTGTCTGTAATCTAAATCGTTTTGTAAAATTAGGACAAGCTAGTACCAGCGCTTGTACAAGCGAGCTCTTCAAACCTTCGAATGCTAAGTGTTGCTTATCGTACCACTTCCATATGCAGCCCTTCTTCAACATCGCCTTCAGTGGGTGCGAGACTCGCGAAAAATCGGGAAAAAACCTTCGGTACCATGAAACTACTGCCAGGAAGCGTCGTAACTCTCGTATATTGCGCGGTGGTGTAAGTTCTTTTATGGCCACAACTTTGTCCGGATCTGTGTGGATCTCCTCTTCGCTTACCACATGGCATAAATATTTCAGACCTCTCTTAAAGAACTCGAACTTCTCCGGATTGATCTTAAGGTTTGCTCGTCTCAGCCGCTCGAAAACTTCTTTGATATGCCCTACAAGCTCCTCCAATGTAGTAAAAGTGATGATAATATCGTCCAGGTAAGCGAACGAGTGTGGTTCCAACTCTGGGCCAATGACACGATCGAGTGCTCTCTGAAAGGTGGCCGGGGCAGGGCATTTCTATCCACTGGTATAACCAGCGCCCAGGCACTGTAAATGCGGTGTACTTCTTACTATCCTCATCCATGGGGATTTGCCAATAACCATTCTTTAGGTCCAAGCTGCTAATAAAGTGCGCACTTCTTAATCTGTCCAGGATATACTGTATGCGTGGCAATGGGTAAGCATCCGGCACTGAGCGAGCGTTGAGCTGCCGGTAGTCAACGCAGAGCCTCCATTTACCATTTTCTTCTTTGTCAATAATATAGGGGCACTATATGGGCTGCCGATGAGCTTGTCGTTCTCTTTGTTTATAACTTCTTGCATCCTTGGGTTTTTGGGGAAATATCTCTGTTTGATCGGGCGGTCGGTCATCTCACATCACAATCTTGTGCTCGGCAACGTTAGATACTCCCGACATCTCTTCAAACATCTGCAATTAACGTTTTAAAAATTTACTCACCGCTGCCTCCGCACTTTCCGCCACTAGGGTGCTTGATTCCTGTCTCAAATTCTCCTCGCCATCTCGATGTGTGCTTCCTATCATCGTTGTACATGTTACTATTTCCCCCTGCTGGTCGTCTGCTTGTGGCTTCAATGCTTGCTTGCCACATTTTAGCTCCAGGTTAGCCGTTGGCAGGTAATCGGTACCGATTACGACACTCTCTACCAATCCTGGTAACACCAGTAATTGACTCCGATGCACTTGCTCACCCAATTTCACCTCTATATCTACTGCTTCCACTATCCTCTTTGTTCTGCCATTGCCCATCACCACCCGTGTGTCTACGTCTTCCAAACTGTGCGCGTTTAGTTTCACCGCCATTGTTTCGCTCACAAAACTCCTTGTAGCTCCAGTGTCAATCGATGATATTACCTCTTCTCCACCTATCGTTACTGCAGCTAGGATTCTCCCCTGGGTCTGCCTAAATGGATTTACTACGTACGAGGTTGTGCTGCTTGGGACCCCACCAATCGATGCCAATGGTGCTTCTCGCCATTTGCCTGCTGCCCACGACAGCAGTCAGACGTAAGTACACCTTGTTAGCTGCATATCTAACAGAATTCGCGACGAGCGTTGCGGCACCATAAGCGAAGGGTCCGCTCTCGCCGCATCGCCTGCATGCGGTCGGTGGATCGATGTGTCCTTGTTGCTGTGTATGCGAATGTTTCAAGAAGAATTTCAGGAAGTCTTTCTTGAAGAATTCCCACTCCTGCCAGTGTCGGTTGTTGTTGCGAACCATACCAGTGCCTTATCCTTGACTAATTCTGGTAGCGCTCGTGGAATAGAGTTGCGGCTAATTTCGTAACTGTTTGCCAGCTCCTCGCCCCTTCAAAAAACACCAGCGGGTCCTTACCTCCGTCGTATCGCAAGCCCCATTTCCGTACGCGATCCATAATATTAGCATGTGACGTTGGTTGGTACATGGTGCATGGCGGTGTTTGTGACCCCTTTTCGTGCCTGGTTTTTTCGTTGACGTTTTCCTGTGCGTTGCCACCTGGCTATGTGACTACTGATCGAGCGTGCTGTAGGGCTAATTCTGTGAATCGTTCCTGGAATCTTGTGTCGGTACCTTTAGTCTGGATGAAGCCTGCTAGGCGCTTGCGTAGCTCTTCCACCGTTTCGGTGTCTTCCAACCCAAACTCGGATGCTTATTTGAGAAGTTCCTCAGGATTGAGGTAATACACCCAAGTTACCTTCACCATGCCTGCTGGTTATTTTGCTTTCTCTCTGTGCCTTTTCCTCTGGGGATTTTGTGTCTCGCAATCCTTTGTGGTTTGTGTCTCGAAATCCTCTGTGTGGTTCCTGTGCTGGAGATTCACTCGGTTTTGATTACTCTGATTAGAGTCCCTGCTCGGGCGCCATTTGTGACGGACCTTTCCTTATGCTGGGGTAGAACTCGGTTCGTCCAGGGTTTCCTAGAATAAAGTTAGGTACCTAAAAAGAAAAGCCTGTAATTATGTATAAACGTTTTGTATATATTTTATTCAAATTATTCTTTTCTCTTAAGTTTAAGCCTGGCTCATTAAAGGGCAGCGGAGGTGAAAATCACCCACTAATCCTTCCGGTTGAATAGGACATGATAGGGGGATGATTTTAAGTTAGATAAACGTTTTTGACACAATTTTATAAGCGCTATTTGTCAAAAATGCTTCAACTAACTTAAAATCACAATTTATTTCAACTTCCGAACGACTTAAGTGGTCGCCATTTCCTTCAAATTACACTCCATACTACTCTAAAAAAAACGGAGAAAAAGTAAAGAGTGATTGGCTCGTTTCGAGTGCAACAAAAGAAGCGCTTTTTTGTTTTTCATGCCGAATTTTCTGCAAAATTTCCGAAAATACCCGATCAGTTTTGACAAAATCTTCAGGTTATTCTAGAGGAAAAGGTTGAAAGAGGTCACACGACAAAAATCCCTGAATATGAAAATAGTCAAAATCATAAAACTTGCTATATAGAGTGGCGCCAATATGAAATGAGAATTCGAAACGCAAGTTCAGTGGATTTTCTCTTAGCGGAAACCCTTAAAAATGAAGCAGCTCGCTAGAGTATTTTGGAACTGATCAGCAATTATGACCCCCTATTGCATGAGTTCATAGAAATCTGTATAAGTTAAGTTATTAGAAAGATAGAAGGCGAGAGAAAGTTTGTCAAGTATTACACAATCTGCATGGTCGGCGGTCGTTGGCCATGCAGAAGTGCCTGCCATTCCAATACGGGAAAGTCAGATAACCTGGGCTATAGGGTCGTTCAAGCCCTATAAGTCTCCGGGCCCGGATGGAATCATTCCTGCGCAGCTTCAAAGGTCTTTGGGGATTTCCTGCCGCAGGTTGGCCATCATATATACTAACTGCCTCAGGCTTAACTATATCCCGAAGTCTTGGCACACGGTTAGGGTTATTTTCATTCCGAAGGCCGGCAGAAGCTCTCATGTATCACCTAAGGATTTCAGGCCAATCAGTCTCTCGTCGTTTCTTCTTAAGACGTTTGAGCGGTTGATTGACCTGTACCTACGGGAAAGGATACCTCGGGGGTTACTGTCGGCTTCACAACATGCGTACTGCAAGGGCAGATCGACGGAAACGGCTCTCCATTCGATTGTAAAGCAAATAGAGGGGTCCCTAGAACACAAAGAGTATGCTCTGGGTGCCTTTCTAGACATCGAGGGAGCTTTTAACAATGTCTTACCGGGGTCAATCGAAAGAGCTCTGGTGGGTTTAGGAGTCGAGGCGGCTCTGGTTGAATTTATTAGCAAACTTCTATGCGGCAGAATTGTCGCAGCGGAGTGGGGAGGGGCCATAATTAAGATGAAGGTGTGCAGGGGCACGCCACAGGGGGGTGTCCTATCTCCTCTCCTCTGGGTTGTGGTAGTCAACGAGCTTCTTGTGGAGCTGGAAGCCAATGGTTGTCGGGTGGTTGCCTATGCAGATGACCTCGCTATCCTAGTCAGAGGCAAATTTCTGGGCGCCCTGCGCGATGTTCTTCAGGGCTACCTGGATACTGTGGCTAGGTGGGCTGAATCATGTGGATTGGCGGTCAACCCGGGAAAAACGGAATTGGTCCTTTTCACAAGAAGATATAAGGTGCCCGATTTCAGAACTCCCTCGATTGGAGGGGTACCGTTGGTACTTTCTGATAGGGTTAAATATTTGGGGATTGTTTTGGACAAGAAACTGTCCTGGAGACCCAATGTGGAAGATCGGGTCAGGAAGGCCGCCATTGCCTTGTACTGCTGCAGAGGAGCTATCGGAAAGAGATGGGGACTCTCGCCAAGAATAGTACACTGGCTTTATGAGATGGTGGTCAAACCGATTCTGCTATATGGGGTGCTGGTCTGGTGGAAAGCACTGGACACGGCGAGCACCTCCAAAATGTTAGTGTCAGTGCAACGGACGGCGCTGATCGGTATCAGTGGCGCTCTCAGAACAACGCCTACCTTGGCACTGAACGTCATGCTGAACATATACCCAGTAGATATTGCGGGAAAGGCGGCCGCGGCAAGGTCGTTGGTCAGGCTTCGTGATATGGGATATAGACTTTCTGACCGCGGACACTCTAGCCTTCTTACCAGTTTCGACTTCATCCCGGACAGAACGGACTACTGTATGCCGATAACAGCTCCCTATACAACCTTCACCCCAGTTATTCCAGAGAGAGAGGATTGGGGAAGAGGAATTATCTGGGGCATGGGACCGGTTAACTTGTTCACGGATGGGTCAAAGCTGGATGGAAAGGTTGGTGGGGGGGTCTTTTGTCAAGAGCTAAATTTAAGCCGCAAGTTTAAGTTGGCTGATCACTGCAGTGTATTCCAAGCGGAAATTGCTGCGATTAAGGATGCGGTGGATGCAATGCTATCCAGTGCTACCACGGTTAGGGAATTTAACATCTACTCTGATAGCCAATCGGCTATCAAGGCCTTGAGCTCAACTACAGTGCGATCGAGGGTGGTCTGGGAGTGCCTGACCTCGCTTGCGATTGCATCGAATTATTTTACAATTAAGATTATCTGGGTCCCGGGCCATAGTGATATCCCGGGTAACTGTCAAGCGGATCTCTTAGCCCGCATCGGTACAACTGAACCGGATGAAGATGGCTGTAGGGACTTCGGGATCCCGCTGGCCACCTGTGGATTGCTCCTCCATAGCTGGGTCTCGAATCAGCTCAGCAAACGTTGGGTGGATACCACGTCTTGCAGGGTAGCAAGATCTTTCTGGCCGAAAGTGGATGGCAGGAGGTCTGCTGAAATAATTGGGTTCACTAAGGCTCACCTATCAATGGTCATTGGGGTTTTGACAGGGCACTGTCCCATGGGTATCCATGCGGTACGTCTCAATATACTGGAAACTCCATCCTGCTGCAGCTGTATGGAGGATGATGAGGTGGAATCACCAAATCACTTTATGCTTGATTGTCCAGCTTTTGCCAGAATTAGGCGAAAGTACTTCGGTCGCGACTCACTTGGATCTCCCGAGGATATATCCAAAGTTGAGATCGGTATCATTCGGAGCTTTATCGTTGCTACCCAACGATTCTCTAAGTAGCTGGATCTAGGTCACCGTTATTTTTGGTGTATGTGGTATCACAACGGACCTTCGTGTTGTCCAAGTGAGCTATCCTTATCAGGGCAGCTGCCACCTAACCTATCCTATCCTATTACACAGTAATAGTGGATGCGACCCCTGATTCGGAGCATATTGAGCAGACTGTTTTTATATTGCGTTATGTTTTATTAGACAGGGACTCCGGAAAACGGAAAATCCAAGAACGCTTCTTAGAGTTTGTCGATTGTAACGCAAAAACAGGAGAAGCTATCGCTGAGCTGATTCGCAGCACTCTAAAAAAGCAAAATATTCCCCTGGATGACTGCCGTGGGCAGGGGTATGGTAATGGCAGTAATATGAGCGGTCATTACAAAGGAGCGCAGAGTCATATCCTGAGAGATAACTCCCTGGCAATATTTGCACCTTGTGCTTGTCACAGTTTAAATTTATGTGGAGTGCAAGCTGCTGAATGTTGTGCAGAAGTCATCACATTTTTCGGTATTACGCAGAAAATGTATAATATCTTTAGCGCAAGCCCTCAGAGATGGGAAAAAACTAATTGCTCCTTGCACAGCATGTCACAAACACGATGGTCTGCTCGTGTGGATAGTGTGAAACCTTTCCCAACTCACATTCCGCAAGAAAGCGATTGATGAAATCAAGCTTTTAAATCTGAGTTCATAAACAGTAACGGATTTGGAAGGTATTGAAGCATATATGGGGAAAGTTGAGTGTATCCTCTTAGCCTCCATTTGGCTCAAAGTGTTGACGGTAATCAACCATCGAAATCTGGTACTGCAAGCTATAAATGTCACACTGGACGTGGAAACAGAAAATATACGTAGCCTGATTGATGAGTTGAAGAAGTTCAGGGAGTATAGGAGCTGTGAATACCTTCGCAGAGAAAAGAAGGAAGATAAGAAAGCGCCAGTTCGATGAATTACCTGGCGAATCAACTGAGTGTGATTCCAAAACTCAATTCAAACAGCAAGTTTTTTGCGTTCTCTTGGACTGCTTGGTTGGTAACATGACAAGACGTTTCGAAGCCGTAAATGACATTGACATTGGCGTTGGAGTCCAGCCTTGCTCGCAGCATTAGTTTTGAATCGGTAATTTCCATATTCGCAGACCAAGAAGCACGGAAGGTTTTCCTTGGCTGATTCAAGCTTTTAAAATGTACATATTTAGAAAAAGTTATTGTAAGCAAATCAAACAATAAAATCTAACATTTCATTTATGTAAGTGCTCCAGTAAATCTTATTTTATATGAAATAAAACTGACAATGTGAATTGAAAAATTTATATATGTTATGTTATTTTTTTACTGAATTGAGTTTATTTTTCACATTGTTATTGTCGAGGTCAATACGCGTCTTTTGACACCTCTCTCGATATTTTTGCTAGCGTATTAGAAGTCGACCCCTCAACTAGACTTTTACCGACAAATCAAACACCAATTTTCTTGTAATTAAAAACTCTTTAAGAGCACATTTTTTATTTCTGTGAAATAAATTTCTATTTATACAATTGTTGCTAAAACCATGCAAAAAAATTGTTCTTGAGCTCATTTTTGCACGCAAGGAAAAGCACATACGCAGAAAATTTTGCATTTTTCTTGAGCATGAAAATAGCAGTAGGCACAAAATTTTGGCATTTCACGATGCATGGAAATTTATACATGAATACCGCTTTTATAAAAAAAACAAAATTTATGAAACTTTTTGATACCATTTCTCGCCCCCCACAGCCAAGCTCACGGTCCGCCACTGAATTAACTAGATATGCCTATTGTACTTTCTCTTGTCTTAGCTTCGCGCCTTGTACATTTGTAAATTCAAAGGCTTAGCGCCTAACTTCCACTGTACGTGGGGGGTTCAATTTAAGTTCTACATGTATGTACAGGGGGGATTCAAGTTCTGCTTGTATGTAAATGTGGATTTGGCATAAAAATCAGATATTTCATATGTTTTATGTAAGATAATATGTGTATAAATTTGGCATTTTAATAATTTACAAAAATATATAATAATATAAATAATTTCATTTTATGAACAAAGTATTTACATTTTAAATTTTTAATTCAAAATTCATGTTTATAGTGTTGTGGGGAACTTCAAAGCCTTCGGATTTGGGGTCCTCACAATATCTTTTAGGAACACTAAAAGTACTAACTGGGACTTGTATTGTAGGAAGCTGGGAGAGCTATTGCCTGCGGCGCCTACCGTTAGTTCGGACCTGTCCGAATCTGAGATAGACGTTCTGGTGGAAAACTTCACCTGGGAAAGCAATAGCGCCTTTCAACTGTCCTGCCCATTGAAAACTTACAGGGGGAAGGGCAGGCCGCACTGGTGATAGAATTCTCTTGGCGACCTAAGATCGCCCAGTCGGCGGCTCTTCAACAGAGCCAGGAGGAGTAAATTACCCTCGGACTGGGAGCTCTATAAGGTGAGTCTGGGAATTTATAAATATGAAATAAGGATAGCCAAGCGAGATTCATGGCGAAGCTTCTGCGAAAACGTAGAAGGTTGCAATGAACCCGCGAGGCTTAGAAAAATACTCTCTAGGAATCCCGCTCCTGTGGGGTATCTGAGAGATGATGGTGGGGACTGGTAGACGAGTAGCAGGAGTCTCTTAAGCTTTTACTGGACAATCATTTTCCCAATGTCGCAGTTGCGCAGGGATCTTCGTCTGCATGGTCGGCGGTCGTTGGCCATGCATAAGTGCCTGTCATTCCACTACAGGAAAGTCAAATAACCTGGGCTATAGGGTCGTTCAAGCCCTATAAGTCTCCGTGCACGGATGAAATAATTCCTGCGCAACTTCAAAAGCTTTTAGGGATTTCCTGCCGCTCATTTGCCTCAGGCTTAACTATATCCCGAAGTATTGGCACACGGTTAGGGTTATCTTCATTCCGAAGGCTGGCAGAAGCTCTCATGTATCACCTAAGGATTTCAGGCCAATCAGTCTCTCGTCGTTTCTTCTGAAGACCTTTGAGCGTTTGATTGACCTGTATCTACAGGAAAGGATACCTCGGGGGTTACTGTCGGCTTCACAGCATGCATACTGCAAGAGCAGATCGACGGAAATGGCTCCCCATTCGATTGTAAAGCAAATAGTGGGGTCCCTAGAACACAAAGAGTTTGCTCTTGGTGCCTTTCTAATTATCGAGGGGGTTTTAACAATGCCTTACCGGGGGCAATCTAAAGAGCTCTGGTGGGTTTAGGAGTCGAGGCAGCTCTGGTTGAATTTATTAGCGAACTTCTGTGCGGCAGAATTGTCGCAGCGGAGTGGGGAGGGGCCATAATTGAAAGGAAGGCGTGCAGGGGCACGCCACAGGGGGGTGTCCTATCTCCTCTGCTCTGGGTTGTGGTAGTCAACGAGCCTCTTGTGGAGCTGGAAGCCAATGGTTGTGGGGTGGTTGCTTATGCAGATGACCTCGCTATCCTAGTGAGAGGCAAATTTCTGGGCACCCTGCGCGATGTTCTGCAGGGCTACCTGGATACTGTGGCTAGGTGGGCTGAATCATGTGGATTGGCGGTCAACCGGGAAAAAACGGAATTGATTCTTTTTGCAAGGAGATATAAGATGCCCGATTTCAGAACTCCCTCGATTGGAGGGGTACCGTTGGTACTTTTTGATAGGGTTAAATATTTGGGGATTGTTTTGGACAAGAAATTGTCCTGAAGACCCAATATGGAAGATAGGGCCAGGAAGGCCTCGATTGCCTTGTACTGCTGCAGAGGGACTATCGGAAAGAGATGGCGACTCTCGCCAAGAGTAGTACACTGGCTTTATGAGATGGAGGTCAAACCGATTCTGCTATATGGGGTGCTGGTTGGTGGAAAGCACTGGACACGGCGAGCATCTCCAAAATGTTAGTGTCAGTGCAACGGACGGCGCTGATCGGTATCAGTGGCGTTCTCACAACAACACCTCCCTTGGCACTGAACGTCAGGCTGAACATATATCCAGTAGATATTGCGGGAAAGGTGGCCGCGGCCCGGTCGTTTGTCAGGCTTCGTGATATGGGCTATAGGCTTTCTGATTTCGGACACTCTAGCCTTCTTACCAGTTTCGACTTTATATCGGACAGAACGGACTATTGTATGCCGATAACTGCTCCCCATACAACCTTCACGCCACTCATTCCACCGAGAGAGGCGTTGGGAAGAGGAATTATCTGGAGCATGGGACCAGTTAACTCTTTCACGGATGGGTCGAAGTTGGTGGGACAGGTTGGGGGGTCTTTTGTCAAGAGCTAAATGTAAGCCGCAAGTTTAAGTTGGTTGATCACTGCAGTGTATTCCAAGCGGAAGTTTAAGGATGCGGTGTATGAAATGCTATCCAGTGCTACTACGGTTAGGGAATTTAACATGTACTCTGATAGCCAAGCGCCTATCAAGGCCCCGAGCTCAACTACAGTGCGATCTAGGGTCGTCTGG
This sequence comes from Eurosta solidaginis, assembly GCF_040869045.1. Lineage (NCBI taxonomy): Eukaryota > Metazoa > Arthropoda > Insecta > Diptera > Tephritidae > Eurosta > Eurosta solidaginis. The sequence continues at coordinate 187,183,664 of NC_090319.1, read as the reverse complement.
GAGTGCCTGACCTCGCTTGCGATTGCATAGAATTATTTTACAATTAAGATTATCTGGGCCCGGGCCATAGTGATATCCCAGGTAACTGTCAAGCGGATGTCTTAGCCCGCATCGGTACAACTGAACCGGATGAAGATGGCAGTATGGATTTCGGGATTCCGCTGGCCACCTGTGGATTGCTCCTCCATAGCTGGGCCTCGAGTCAGCTCAGCAAACGTTGGGCGGACACCACGTCTTGCAGGGTAGCAAGATCTTTCTGGCCGAAAGTGGATGGCAGGAGGTCTGCTGAAATAATTGGGTTCACAAAGGCTCACCTATCAATGGTCATTGGGGTTTTGACAGCTCACTGTCCCATGGGTATCCATATAGCTGTATGGAGGATTATGAGGTGGAATCACCAAATCACTTGATTGCCCAGCTTTTGCCAGAACTAGGTGAAAATACTTCGGTCGCGACTCAGTTGGATCTCCCGAGGATTTATCCAAAGTTGAGATCGGCATCATTTGGAGCTTTATCGTTGCTATCCAATGATTCTCTAAGTAGCTATATCTAAGTCACCGTTATTTTTGTTGTATTTGGTATCACAACGGACCTTCGTGTTGTCCAATGAGCTTTCCTAATCTAACCTAATGAAAACATTTCTATTACCAACCCTGTTTTATGGATGTGAATTGTATGCCTGCTGTGACAGCCTGTGCCGTAGTAAACAATATCGCTATATATGTATATGGTGTAACGTCGTAAACACATGTCAGCTTTTTCATACAATTATCTTCCATAAAGTTAGATAATCTTAAATTAAAACGCCTGATACTTCTACACAGGGTTATTGTATCCGAAGAGCCAAAATACCTTAGGGAACACCTTCAATTCATTAAATCCCCGCGATCGCGAATCTTACTCAATATGAAGTTCAGAAACCTAACAACTGGGCGCCAATTTTTCGTTTTTGCTGTCCGCCTCTGGAACGCACTACCTGTCCGACTTAAAACTATACAGAACACACTGCGTTTCAAAAACGAGCTGCTACATTACTTCGCACAATAACTGACATACATGTATATGGCCTTTTAGTTCAACCAACCTGTTTTTCCTCTTCCTCCTGTTTTTTCTTTACATGTATATGGCCTTTTAGTTCCAACCAATCTGTGTTTCCTCTTCCTCCTGTTTATGCCTAGACTATCACATATCTACCATTCTGCTCCCACACTCTGATCTTAATTCTACGTTTTACTGTAACTTTAATTGAATATTGTAATTAGGTTAAGTTTGATTTAAGATTAAACACTGTAAAGTAACTTATGGTTGTGTGTTTGCTTGATAAATAAATAAATAAATAAATAAATAAATAAAATAAAATGATCCCTGAAGGGTACCCAAATGCTCACGAAATAGTCCCGAGAAAGTTCCGAAATTACCCTGACGGGCTCCCGGACGGATTCCAAGCACCATAGAGAAAATATCCGGGAAGGGTCCCTAAATTATCCCGAAAAGTCCCGAAATGACCCCGACGTGATCCCGAACGGATCCAGAAATGATCTCAGAAAGGTCCCAAGATGATCCTGAAATAGTCCCGAAAAATTTCCGTAATGACCCTGACGGGATCCCGGACGAATCCCGAAAATCATCTAGAAAAGATACCGGAAGAGTCCCAAATTATCCCTAAATGAGCCGTTTATTTTGAAAGTGGTTTAAGTCCATGGCGGCCACCGTGGTGTGATGGTAGCGTGTTCCGCCTACCACACCATATGCCCTGGGTTCAAACCCCGGGAAAAGCAACATCAAAATTTTAGAAATAAGGTTTTTCAATTAGAAGAAAATTTTTCTAAGCGGGGTCGCCCCTCGGCAGTGTCTGGCAAGCGCTCCGGGTGTATTTCCGCCATGAAAAGCTCCCAGTGAAAACTCATCTACCTTGCAGATGCCGTTCGGAGTCGGCATAAAACATGTAGGTCCCGTCCGGCCAATTTGTAGGGAAAATCAAGAGGGGCACGACGCAAATTGGAAGAGAAGCTCGGCCTTAGATCTCTTCGGAGGTTATCGCGCCTTACATTTATTTTTCTTTTATTTAAGTCCATTTAAAAAAAAGGAGTTAATGATAATAATAATCACAATTCTTTATAAACTTTTTAAGTCTGGTATCATTAAAATCGCTATGATTTTGGTGACTTGAAGATAAGTTAGCTAACAAAGTTAAAAAAAAATTGTTTTTAACCGGTTTAAAATTTATTATTTAATATTTATTTAAAATTTTTTATTTAAATGTGAAGATTTTTTTTTTCAACAAAAGCTCTGGAAGAAGCAATACATAAAAGATTAATAAACACTAGTGCCGAACCTATAAATTGGCTAAGGATATGTTGGATGCGATTTATAAAAAGTGAACTCTATAAAATGTTTTAAAAAGAATCTATGGAAGTGGATAAAGAGTTCAAAATACTTGATTTATTACCTTGTCGGGGAAGACCAATGAACTTCAACAAAATAAAATTAACACTTTAATAATTTGGGAAAAATTTGAACAACGTGACATTAGGACGGACAAGGCGACAGCTCTTTCGAATATACCTTGTAAATCTCTTCAAAGCCTTTTTCCCGGGAGTGGGATTTGAAACCCGCACTCCTACGATGGTTGAAGTGTTACAGACGCATTCAGCCACGTCACGCCTTAGTTGTTGTAAACTTTGTCCCAATTGCCTTCCTTGCAATTTGTATCCTTTTGCACAGTGCATACTTTGTATGTAATCATGAGTGCATAGGAGTGCGGGTTTAAATCCCACTCCCGGGAGAAAACGCTTTGAAGAGATTTACGAGGTATAACCGAAACAGCTGTCGCATTGTCCGTCTTGATGTCACGTTGTTTAAAAATTTTCCAAATTATTAAATAAATTATAAATTAAAAATTGCTTCAAATAAATGTTTTCATATATAGAAAGCAACAAGGGTAACCCCCGCTTAATTAATACAAAATTAACACCATTCCAACTCTTAAGTATAAGGATATGATGGAGTTACTAAGGTATATACTTACTACCTGTGCACCATAAATATTTAAAAACCTTACACATAATCTATACTAGGAGAAATAGATGGCAAAATCTTTAATATTATTCTTAAAAAATAAATGAATGTAAGTTTAGTTTTTTAATAAATGAATCAATATTTATTTTTAAAAACGTTGTAGCGAGTCAATCGGTCAATGAAATAACCTTATTGATTTATTACTTATTTTGTTTAAAGCTGGCTTCAGGTCAAATTGAGTAAAACACAATATGTTTAAGTTTTACTACCAATATATTTCGGCTACTCTTCCGGTAACCGTCTTCAGGGCGTAACTATTGACAAAATCAAAACAAAATAAAATAAAACATTATCAATTGCACATATTAAAAATTATAAAATTGAACAAAATATATGTACATACATTGCATTTATTTACACGTCTGCTCTGTCTGACGTGGAGCTGTGTACTGTCTTGTTGGAAAGTAAATATTTGTAGCTGTGCGCGCAATTCGCTATATCTGTCTTATAATTGAGCCTAATGTTTGTATCTTTGTCGACGATATGTAACATTTCTAGAGTGAAACGTTTGTTATAATGTTGTTCTTGCTGGAGAATCTTTGTTTCTTCAAAATTTGGTGTATGTGCTCTCATTTTACAGTGCATCATGAGTGTGTTTTTTGATTCATTACATTATGGCAATGTTTTAAATCCGACTTGTGTTGGGCAAGTCTACTTTTCAATTTTTGTTTGCTTGTTCCTACATAAACACTATGGCAAGGCTCATTGTTTTTACCTCCTTTGCATGGAATTTCATAAACTACGTTACTTTTTTCCATTTCGGGTATTTTAGATTTTGTTTTGTTGAAAAAGTTTTGCAAGGTATTAATAGGTTTGTGTGCTATTTTAATATTTTCTTTATTGTAACAATATGACGTCGCGAGTCGTTCAGAGAGTTGAGGTACATAAATAACTGATTTGAAAATTACTGGGTTTTCGGATTTTTGCTTTTGGTTTTGATGTTTTGATTTATTTAATAAGCTTTTAATAGTTTTATCGGGGAAATCGTTATTCCTTAGTAATACAAATATTTCTTTTTCTATTTGGTTGTGGTACATCTCATCTGAACTTTGTAACATCCTTCGAATACAGCCCATTGCTGTATTTCGTATCATCGCCTTTGGGTGTTTAGAAAAAAAGTTGACGATTCGTCCTGATGCCGTCGGTTTATTGTACCACTTTAATTTAAGTATATTTCCATACTTGTTTATCATTGAATCAAGAAAAGGTAATTTTCCGTCTTGTTCTAGTTCTATGGTGAATTGTATACTTTTGTTGAAAGAGTTTAGCGCGTTTAAAGTGTTTTGTACCTCCTTTGTACTTACTATTGCAAACAAGTCATCGACATACTTTGTAAGCAATCTTGGTTTGCATCCCAATTTTTACAATGTGTTTTCCAAAAGTTTTTCCATTATTATGTCTGCAATCACTGGCGAGGCAGGTGATCCCATTGGCATGCCTTTTATTTGCGTATATATAGTGTCGTTGTATTTAAAATATCTACTTTCCTGAATACAGAATTTTACTATTTCCATAAATAAATGCTTTGGTATCATTGTGTGTTCTTGTATTATTGTCCATTTTTCTAAAATAACGTCAAGTGCTAATTGTATAGGTATACTCGGGAATAGGGAAATAACGTCAAATGATATAAGTTTTTCGTCATCACCTATGTAGGCATTGTTTACTCTTTCTTTAAAATCTAGTGTGTTTTGTATATTATATATGGAGTTCGCTGTTAAATTTTTGAGTATATCCGTAATATATTTACATAATCCGTACGATGGCGATCCGATTGCCGAACATATCGGTCTAAGTGGTAATCCTTCCCTATGTGTTTTGGGTAAGCCATAAATTCTGGGCGGTAACGACGTATTAGATGTAAGTTTGCTTCTTTCGGCCTTTGTTATAAGTTCCTTTTAAACAGCTTTTCGACTAGATTATTGTTCCTGGCTTGTAATCGTGATGTGGGATCTTTATTTAGAATTTTATACGTATTTTTGTCATTTAAAATATTTGTCATTTTTTGATTATATTCGTCAATTTCCATTACCACGGTTTTTTTACCTTTGTCCGATGTTAAAATTTTTATGTTTTAATTTTTGCTAAGAAAATTTCGTGTTTGCTCCACTGTGTCTATTATTGTTCTATCTATTGCACTTTGCCGATGTGTTCTCGTGTGGTTTTTTATAAGCCACGAGAATTTCGTGCGGGCATCTTCTTGCTGCTCTTTGTTGTTAAGAGTTTGTATCAGCTCCTCTCCATCCGCTATATATTTGAAGAGAGGAAAGCTCTTGTTGTCCACTGGTAGACCAAACTTTGGTCCTTTTGCTAACAATGCTTTTACGTCATGTGGAATCTCTACTTTCGTTGTATTTATAAACCACTCTTTTTGTTTATTGTTGTTGGTAAGAAATGAATTTCGTTTGGTTCGTAGCTTCTCATATTTCACACTTTGTCGGTTTTTTATCGTTGTTGCTAGTTTTTTACCGATTTTTTCTTCGCTTTCCATAAACTCATGATAATCTTCTTCGCTTAATTGTTCTTTTAATTTTGTTGTTGCTTCTTCTATTTTTCTATTTAGATCTCTCATTGCATTATGTTTTTGTTTGATTAGTAAGTTTAATATTTTTGTTTGATAGTAGTGTGTGTGTTGTTGTAGAAGTTTTTCTATGTCAGTGTATGTGTCACGGTCAGATACAAATAATTTATAACATTTATCTGAATTTTTTATGAAATTCGGAATTAGCTTAGACTTTCTACATTGTAAAAGGAACTTTATATTACACTTAATTTTTACCAATTTTTTGGATGTTGCTTGAAGTTTGTTGATTGTTGTTTTGGTGTTGTCATAATTGGTTTTTATACTTGCATATCCCATTGTAATTTGTTATATGCCTACGGCGTGCCTTCCGTTTTTATATAATTGTGATTTTTGGCGACCTCATAATTAATTACTTATTTTGTTTAAAGCTGGCTTCAGGTCAAATTGAGTAAAACACAATATGTTTAAGTTTTACTACTGAAAAGTAGAATTGCCCAACACAAGTCGGATTTAAAACATTGCCATAATGTAATGAATCAAAAAACAGCACTCATGATGCACTGTAAAATGAGAGCACATACACCAAATTTTGAAGAAACAAAGATTCTCCAGCAAGAACAACATTATAGCAAACGTTTCACTCTAGAAATGTTACATATCGTCGACAAAGATACAAACATTAGGCTCAATTATAAGACAGATATAGCGAACTGCGCGCACAGCTACAAATATTTAATTTCCAACAAGACAGTACACAGCTCCACGTCAGACAGAGCAGACGTGTAAATAAATGCAATGTATGTACATATATTTTGTTCAATTTTATAATTTTTAATATGCGCAATTGTTAATGTTTTATTTTATTTTGTTTTGATTTTGTCAATAGTTACGCCCTGAAGACGGTTACCGGAAGAGTAGCCGAAATATATTGGTAGTAAAACTTAAACATATTGTGTTTTACTCAATTTGACCTGAAGCCAGCTTTAAACAAAGTAAGTAATTAATTAAGAGGTCGCCAAAAATCACAATTATATAAAAACGGAAGGCACGCGGTAGGCATATAACAAATTATAATGGGATATGCAAGTATAAAAACCAACTATGACAACACCAAAACAACAATCAACAAACTTCAAGCAACATCCAAAAAATTGGTAAAAATTAAGTGTAATATAAAGTTCCTTTTACAATGTAGAAAGTTTAAGCTAATTCCGAATTTCATAAAAAATTCAGATAAATGTTATAAATTATTTGTATCTGACCGTGACACATACACTGACATAGAAAAACTTCTACAACAACACACACACTACTATCAAATAAAAATATTAAACTTACTAATCAAACATAAACATAATGCAATGAGAGATCTAAATAGAAAAATAGAAGAAGCAACAACAAAATTAAAAGAACAATTAAGCGAAGAAGATTTCCATGAGTTTATGGAAAGCGAAGAAAAAATCGGTAAAAAACTAGCAACAACGATAAAAAACCGACAAAGTGTGAAATATGAGAAGCTACGAACCAAACGAAATTCATTTTTTACCAACAACAATAAACAAAAAGAGTGGTTTATAAATACAACGAAAGTAGAGATTCCACATGACGTAAAAGCATTGTTAGCAAAGGGACCAAAGTTTGGTCTACCAGTGGACAACAAGAGCTTTCCTCTCTTCAAATATATAGCGGATGGAGAGGAGCTGATACAAACTCTTAACAACAAAGAGCAGCAAGAAGATGCCCGCACGAAATTATCGTGGCTTATAAAAAACCACACGAGAACACATCGGCAAAGTGCAATAGATAGAACAATAATAGACACAGTGGAGCAAACACGAAATTTTCTTAGCAAAAATAAAAACATAAAAATTTTAACATCGAACAAAGCTAAAAAAAACGTGGCAATGGAAATTGACGAATATAATGCAAAAATGACAAATATCTTAAATGACAAAAATACGTATAGAATTCTAAATAAAGATCCCACATCACGATTACAAGCCAGGAACAATAATCTAGTCGAAAAGCTGTTTAAAAGGGAACTTATAACAAAGGCCGAAAGAAGCAAACTTACATCTAATACGTCGTTACCGCCCATAATTTATGGCTTACCCAAAACACATAAGGAAGGATTACCACTTAGACCGATATGTTCGGCAATCGGATCGCCATCGTACGGATTATGTAAATATATTACGGATATACTCAAAAATTTAACAGCGAACTCCATATATAATATACGAAACACACTAGATTTTAAAGAAAGAGTAAACAATGCCTACATAGGTGATGACGAAAAACTTATATCATTTGACGTTATTTCCCTATTCCCGAGTATACCTATACAATTAGCACAATGATACCAAATCATTTATTTATGGAAATAGTAAAATTCTGTATTCAGGAAAGTAGATATTTTAAATACAACGACACTATATATACGCAAATAAAAGGCATGCCAATGGGATCACCTGCCTCGCCAGTGATTGCAGACATAATAATGGAAAAACTTTTGGAAAACACATTGGAAAAATTGGGATACAAACCAAGATTGCTTACAAAGTATGTCGATGACTTGTTTGCAATAGTAAGTGCAAAGGAGGTACAAAACACTTTAAACGCGCTAAACTCTTTCAACAAATGTTACAATTCACCATAGAACTAGAACAAGACGGAAAATTACCTTTTCTTGATTCAATGATAAACAAGTATGGAAATGTACTCAAATTAAAGTGGCACAATAAACCGACGGCATCAGGACGAATCGTCAACTTTTTTTCTAAACACCCAAAGGCGATGATACGAAATACAGCAATGGGCTGTATTCGAAGGATGTTACAAATTTCAGATGAGATGTACCACAACCAAATAGAAAAAGAAATATTTGTATTACTAAGGAATAACGATTTCCCCGATAAAACTATTAAAAGCTTATTAAATAAATCAAAACATCAAAACCAAAAGCAAAAATCCGAAAACCCAGTAATTTTCAAATCAGTTATTTATGTACCTTAACTCTCTGAACGACTCGCGACGTCAGATTGTTACAATAAAGAAAATATTAAAATAGCACACAAACCTATTAATACCTTGAAAAACTTTTTGAACAAAACAAAATCTAAAATACCCGAAATGGAAAAAAGTAACGTAGTTTATGAAATTCCATGCAAAGGAGGTAAAAACAATGAGCCTTGCCATAGTGTTTATGTAGGAGCAAGCAAACAAAAATTGAAAAGTAGACTTGCCCAACACAAGTCGGATTTAAAACATTGCCATAATGTAATGAATCAAAAAACAGCACTCATGATGCACTATAAAATGAGAGCACATACACCAAATTTTGAAGAAACAAAGATTCTCCAGCAAGAACAACATTATAGCAAACGTTTCACTCTAGAAATGTTACATATCGTCGACAAAGATACAAACATTAGGCTCAATTATAAGACAGATATAGCGAACTGCGCGCACAGCTACAAATATTTACTTTCCAACAAGACAGTACACAGCTCCACGTCAGACAGAGCAGACGTGTAAATAGATGCAATGTATGTACATATATTTTGTTCAATTTTATAATTTTTAATGTGTGCAATTGTTAATGTTTTATTTTATTTTGTTTTGATTTTGTCAATAGTTACGCCTTGAAGACGGTTACCGGAAGATTAGCCGAAATATATTGGTAGTAAAACTTAAACATATTGTGTTTTACTCAATTTGACCTGAAGCCAGCTTTAAACAAAATAAGTAATTAATTAAGAGGTCGCCAAAAATCACAATCTTATTGATTTATGTTATAAAAACACAGCACTGTTTACATGCAACTCTGTGAGAATACCATTGTAATACTACTCTGTACATATTGTATGTTTTTATGTATATCGCAACCCTGCAAGCACTTGTCATCGCTTCGCAAATATTTTCAGTTGTTCATTTTATTTATTCAGCCACTGGCTTCTGACGTGCGCGGTTCTCGTCCGATATTGCCTCGGACAATCCAAACTAATATATTTAAAGCTAAGCTGAAAGTATTTGCATACATATATTTTGTATTTGTTGTAATTTGCCTCGTGTTGAATAAAGTGTCAGTGTACACATGTATAATTTGAGAATCAAGAATAATTTAGATTGTGCCCATGAACCACTCCAATTGTGACTCACCTCAAAAAGCAAGCATGGCTACGTTTTCACGAGAACAGTTCACACAAATTTTAGCTGCAATATCAAACGGTAAGAGTGGCGGATCTTTTACGCAATGCACTTCACGCTTTCGAGGACAATGGGACTCTGCAGCGGTTGAAGAATTTGTAGCCGCTATAACGGTGTATAAAGACATAGAAAAAATTTCCGACAACGATGCTTTGCGCGGTATGCCATTACTACTAGAGGACTACGCCGCAACGTGGTGGATTGGGGTGAAATAATCCGTACCTACGTTTGCTGCTGCGATAGAATTAATTCGCTCAACATTTTCGCCACCAACTCCTGGTTGGAAAATATTTTTAAACTTCTTCGAACAAAGACAACAAGTGCATGAACCTAGTGACAGCTTTATTTGCAAGAAGCGACTGTTATTCTCTCAGTTGACTAACTACGTAAGTGAAATTGTACAATTGAACATGGTTTATGGCCTCTTATCAGTCAAGATCAGAGAGCGCGTTCATCGTGAAGCGTTTACAACATTCGAAGAGTTGATAGCACGTTGCCGGGATGCAGAAATATTTTCAGCTGAAGTAAAGCAGCTCATGCCATCTGTGAAAGAAAAATTTGAACATGCGGAAGTACCGAAACGGTGTTTATTTTGTAGACTACGAGGCCACAATGCAGATGTTTGCTTCAAGAAGAAGAAGGAGCAACAGTCGCAACAGGCACAGCAGTCACAACAACAAACTAACGCAGCAAATACAAGCACAGGTGTGCCTCAACTCAAGCGTGGCACCTCGTTCTCATGTTACGGCTATGGTGCACCAGGCGTTTACCGTGCAAACTGTTCAAAATGTAGTGGACACAACAAGGAGAGCCCACAGTATCTACCTATAAACAGCGTATCCACTACCATTGTTGGAAGAGCAATTCCATCCGTCCAATTTGAGATGTTCGGAACGCAAGGTGAAGCATTATTTGATACTGGAGCGAAAACCAGTGTAGCTAGCACTCACCTAAAGAAAATAATGACTAGCAAAGGGTGTGTGTTTCAGGATGTGTTGGCAGATGTCACATAGGCAGATGCAACAACTACTTCGCAAAAGGTATTGTCCACTATATGTGACATAACTATCGGCAACCGGCAACGGAAGATACGAATGATATCACTTCCTAACGCTAAGAAAAACCATACTATACTAGGGGCAGATTTTTGTACCAAGCTGCTATCGTGTTGAATTTGGCACAGAGCTTTTGGTATTTTGAGGGTGAACCTAAGATAAAGTCGTAAAAGCTATTTACAGTCACCTTGCACAAAAACCACAAACGAACTTTCGAACTTCATAAGCTACGTCGAAAATTATACCGCAAGCCAGACTACTCCTGACTCACCAGAGATTTGTACAGAGAGTAACTACGGTACAGCAGTAGAGAATAAACGATCGCACTTAAACGACTATTCACCACGCGTCGTTGAAGACATTTTTAGGAAATCGCTATCCGTCGGCGAAACCACGCCTGAGAGCTCATATCGTTTGTTCGCAGCTCCAATTAAAGTAAAAGCCACGAGTAATGAGTTCACGAAATTTTGTTATGACAACTTTTTTCCAATAAATTCTTTGGATGTAAATTTTCCAGACGGCCAAGAGCTGACTGTGGCAGAAAAGACGAAGTTGGATGCATTGCTATCCGAACACGCCGATATTTTCAAGGAACCGACTTCTGCAACAACATTTGTAATACACAGAATCGACACAGGCGAACACCCTCCAATCGCTTTGCCACCGTACCGCTTATCACCTCAACGTAAAGAGTTACTAAAAATTGAACTTGACAAAATGCTGAATGCTGGCATAATAATGTACTGTGAATAACCTTGGGCATCCCCAGTGGTCCTTATACCCAAGAAATTAGATGGTATATGAGTGTGCATCGAGTCTAGAGAGTTGACTGCTATCACCAAACCAGATAGGTATCCGTTACCACGAATTGATGATTTTTTGCATGAAGCGAAAGTCACTAAATACATGTCAACGTTAGACTTACAATCGGGTTACTGGCAAGTTGGTATGAGAAACGAAGACCAAGACAAAACTGCTATCGTTACACCATTTGGGATGTACAAATTTACGCGAATACCTTTTGGCCACCGCAATGCACCAGCGACCTTTCAGCGATTAATAGATCGCCTTAAGATCTCGTTATGTGACATAACTTTAGATGCATATTTGGACGACATTATTTTATGTTCCAAGAGTTTTGCAGATCACTTAGACGAGCTTAGAAAGCTTTTTGATCGTCTCAAGCAATTTGATCTCAAGGTGAATCGAGAAAAATTCTGTTTTGCTTGTCAATCTGTGAAGTATTTGGGTCACATATTAACACCTGATGGTATCAAGGTTGATCCAGGCAAAGTTTCGGCCATATCGCTCCGCAAGCCTCCGAGAAACGTGAAGGAGTTACTATCGTCTCTACAAGTGTGCTCCTGGTACAGACGTTTTGTACCCGCCTTCGCAAATGTTGCAAAGCCGCATGTCGAAGAAAATGTTAAATGGGAATGGTCGGATCAACAGCATAAAGCGTTTGATGAACTGAAGCAGCTATTGACAACGACACCAATTTTAAAGCAAGCAGATGAAAACTTGCCGTTCATCCTCAAAACCGACGCTAGTGGATATCACTAGAAGCAATCCTGATCCAGGGGGAGGGGCCAGATGAGCATCCCATAGGCTATGCAAGTAGATTTCTAACAAAAGCCGATCAAAACTATTCCACAATAGAACGGGAAGCCTTGGCTATCGTATGGGCTGTGCAGAAATTCCGAGGATATATTGAAGGCTCCGAGGTGAAGCTCAATACTGACCACCGGCCATTGAAGTGGCTGATGAAATTAAAATCTCCAACCGGATGGCTTTCTCGTTGGGCATTATTGATACTAGTGATGGACGATATGGCTATTTTGAGCTATCAGTGAAAATAGATATGGCTATTTTTGAATCACGGCTATTTTTTATAGCTATAGCGATCGCTTTGTTTTAACAAGCGATTCTATACAGAAGATATGATGGTCGATACAGCGATTTTGAGCTATCAGTGAATATAGATATGGCTATTTTTTACAGCTATGGCGATCGCTTTCATTTATCTTTGATAAGCGAATCTGCAATTATTTGTATACTTGATTATAAAAGTTGAATGTTTAAGTTTGTTTACCGGATTAGATTGAATGTTATACATTAATTTAATTTAGTATACAGAATATATGAACCAAAATTGGAATAAAAAGACGAAAATATGTACCTTTTATAGTAAACTGATGAAATGTGATATTCTAATATGTTTAGTCTCGTATTATACTCAATGAGATGAAACTAGCTGGAATAGATGTCTATGCATCTTTGTTTTATAAATTTTGTCAATTGAAAATGCTTTGATTTTTAAATGTAAGATGAATCAACCCGAAATAAATCTGTATATGTAACACCATAAAAACATGATTTATTTACTATATTATACTACACCGATGTATTCAGAAATACTCCGTATGAATTTATTCTGAAAGTTGTATTTGGCTGCATAATATTTGTATAGTAAAGTGAAACAATTTTTAATGAAAAATACAGAGGAAAAATATAGAAAATTCTTCAAACTATTATAAAAATATTCTTTAGCAGAAAATTAGCCACCCACTTCAGTGCCCTAGAAATTAGCCGGAGAATTCAACCATATACAAACCATATGACAAAGCTTGAATTGCATTCTCCCAAAAAACTTAAATTTTTAGTTAATCTGTTTACAATAAGACGAGTGATATATGTATCTATAATTCCTTTATTTTTACATCAAAAACACAAATTTTATAAAACTATTAACGGCTACAGCCTAGAAGTATTAACCTATGAATAACACAAGCATTAGTTTGATGTCCGAATCAGTTTGAGCAAGCGTAAGATATGCTATTGTTTCTTTGTTTAGGCCAACGTCCCATCTTATTTCTATACCCTCCTGTGTTTGCGATTCTTTTAAATGTTTATCGTACTCTGTTTCTAGGCGCACAAGTGAACCAAAAACTATCTCATATTGATAACTATCTTCATAACGCAATAGCACTTGTGATGGTTCAGTGTCTATACCTGGCTTCTCTAAATCCTGAAATGTTGCATCGATATTTTCCTTCCATAATTCCTCTAATTTGTTTATTTGTGCTGATATTTGTCGTGCACGCCACTGCTCTTGCTCGGTAGGCACCTTAACCAACCATGGCAAAAACGAACGATCAGTTAAAAGTGGCTTCCATTGTTCTTGATCCCAATTCATATACATTACGTACGCAACACGAGTAAAATTTTAGTACTGTTTCTCGAAGTGGACCTTCAGAATGTAGGGTGACTTCCCTATGTTTAGCCCTCACCGAAAGTTTAACAATTTGGGATCCAGATGTGCTTCCACGCCCATTGCAAAACCTTTTTTGCAATTATTGCACATCACTTCGTCGTCGAAATTGTTGTTGCACAAGTTTGCTTTGTTCCGTTCGCCGTTTCCACAATTTCTCTGCACAAAAAACATACTTTTTTCGCCCTTATTTACCACTATCTGTTGACGATACATTTTTTCGTTGTGCAGTTCTTAAGATAGCTATTCCCATTTTTCGATAATAGGTGGCAAACTTTTGTAAACGTATATTTTTTCCAATTTTCGAGAAAATTATTTCTTTTTGTCGCCAATAAACTTTTTTACTCAGTCGGAAAGCAGAGCACACAAATGAGTAGTGATGAACGATATTTCACTATCGATGATTGCATCCCCGCTATCAATATTAGTATTAGAATTTCATGCTGAAGGAAAATCGCCAATCGCTATAATCGCTATTGGCGATATTCTGCCAGAGGTGATTGCCATTCAAAAGAATCGAATGAAGGAAAATCGCCAATCACTGATATTTTTGGACTGCAATAGCTATAGCTATTAGCGATTTGACAATAGCGGCGATGCAATCACCAATAGCGAAATATCGTTCCATCACTAATTGATACAGTCTTATAATATACAAATTGATTACAAGCCTGGAAGAACTAATGTCGTAGCAGATATGTTATCGCGGCCACCGTGTGAGGCCGAACACGTTGCTGAAGAACTCTGTGACATATGCTCATTCGAAATTGATCTTCCACGTCTAAGATCAAAGCAGATAAGAGAAGGGCAGATTAGTGACCCAGATCTGAAGGCAATTATTGACTGCTTCGAAAATAAAACTGACGATGCTTTGCATTGGTCCAAAAGAGGTTACACTATGAACGATGGTGTATTGTATTGTTACAATGACGAAAATAGCGAGAATGCACAACTAGTCATCCCTACATCTGAGCTTTCAGCGATATTAGACCACTACCATAATAAAGATTTAACCAATCCTCAAAGGCCTGAGCAAGAACGATTAGGAATTTGATCCAAGGTTCTAGTGACCACTCACGTGTTAAGCAATGCCGCTAAGGGCGTAACTTCAAAATTCGTACCAAGACGAGATGGTCCTTATATCATCATTGGCAAACAGGGTTCCTCCGCTTATGTTGTAGCTCATGAGGATAATCCACAACATCCTTTAGGCATATATCATGCGTCGTCATTGACACCGTTTCGAAGTTCCAGCGCTGCTCCTGAGAATCCACTGAACATGATACATCATCGAGGATGTCCATGAAAGGCTACCTAGTAGGTTACCTCATCGGGTCGATATCAGTATCCTAGGGGGAGACTGTAGCGAGTCAATCGGTCAACCAAATAACCTTATTGATTTATGTTGTAAAAACACAACATTGTTTACATGCAACTCTGTAGGAATACCATTGTAATACTACTCTGTACATATTGTATGTTTTTATGTATATGGCAATCCTGACAAGCACTTGTCATCGCTTCGCAAATATTTTCAGTTGTTCATTTTATTCAGTCAGCCACTGGCTTCTGACGAGTGCGTTTCTCGTCCGATATTGCTTCGGACAGTCCAAACTAATATATTTAAAGCTAAGCTGAAAGTATTTGCATACATATATTTTGTATTTGTTGTAATTTGCCTCGTGTTCAATAAAGTGTCAGTGGACACATATATAATTTGAGAATCAAGAATAATTTAGATTCTTCAACGTTTTTTTGATTACATAAATAAAAATCTGTATCTAAGTTGAAAGCTTCCCTATTTATTTTAAAGCTATTACTTTCATCTACATCAAAGATAATATATTTACAATTTCTATTATTTAATTTCTTAAATAAGTGGACTTATTTCTTTTCACAATCAAGAAAGTTATTTTATTATTTTGAAAGTGGTTTAGGTCCATTTTACGTTCTGAAACACAGCTTATTATACTCAGTTGAGCAGAGCTCACAGAGTATATTAAGTTTGATTGGATAACGGTTGGTTGTACATATATAAAGGAATCCAGATAGATATAGACTTCCATATATCAAAATAATCAGGATCGAAAAAAAATTTGATTGAGCCATGTCCGTCCGTCCGTCCGTTAACACGATAACTTGAGTAAATTTTGAGATATCTTGATGAAATTTGGTATTTTGGTTCCTGAGCACTTATCACAGATCGCTATTTAAAATGAACGATATCGGACTATAACCACGCCCACTTTTTCGATATCGAAAATTTCGAAAAACCGCAAAAGTGCGATAATTCATTACAAAAGACAGATAAAGCGACTAAACTTGGTAGAAGGGTTGCACTTATGACGCAGAAAAGAAAGTTAGTAAAATTTTGGACAATGGGCGTGGCACCGCCCACTTTTAAAAGAAGGTAATTTAAAATTTTGCAAGCTGTAATTTGGCATTCGTTGAAGATATCATGATGAAATTTGGCAGGAACGTTACCCCTAATACTATATGTAGGCTTAATAAAAATTTGCAAAATCGGAGAAGGACCACGCCCACTTTTAAAAAAAAATTTTTTAAAGAAAAATTTTACCAAAAAATTTAATATCTTTACAGTATATAAGTAAATTATGTCAACATTTAACTCCAGTAATGATATGGTGCAACAAAATACAAAAATGAAAGAAAATTTCAAAATGGGCGTGGCTCCGCCCTTTTTCATTTAATTTGTCTAGGATACTTTTAATGCCATAAGTCGAACAAAAATTAACCCATCCTTTTGAAATTTGGTGGGGGCATAGATTTTATGACGTTAACTGTTTTCTGTGAAAATGGGCGAAATCGGTTGATGCCACGCCCAGTTTTTATACACAGTCGTCCGTCTGTCCTTCCGCATGGCCGTTAACACGATAACTTGAGCAAAAATCGACATATCTTTTATGAACTTAGTTCACGTGCTTACTTGAACTCACTTTCTCCTGGTATGAAAAATGAACGAAATCCGACTATGACCACGCCCACTTTTTCGATATCGAAAATTACGAAAAATGAAAAAAATGCCATAATTCTATACCAAATACGAAAAAAAGGATGAAACATGGTAAGGTAATTGGATTGTTTTATTGACGCGAAATATAGCTTTAGAAAAACCTTTATAAAATGGTTGTAACACCTACCATATTAAGTAGAAGAAAATGAAAAAGTTCTGCAGGGCGAAATAAAAAGCCCTTAAAAACTTGGCAGATATTATATATATAAATAAATTAGCGGTATCCAACAGATGATGTTCTGGGTCACCCTGGTCCACATTTTGGTCGATATCTGGAAAACCCCTTCACATATACAACTACCACCACTCCCTTTTAAAACTCTCATTAAAACCTTTAATTTGATACCCATATCTTACAAACTCATTCTAGAGGCACCCCTGGTCCACCTTTATGGTGATATCTCGAAAAGGCGACCACCTATACAACAACCACCACTCCCTTTTAAAACCCTCATTAATACCTTTAATTTGATACCCATATCGTACAAAGACATTCTAGAGTCACCCCTGGTCCACCTTTATGGCGATATTTCGAAACGGCATCCACCTATAGAACTAAGGATTACTCCCTTTTAAAATACTCATTAACACCTTTCATTTGATACCCATATCGTACAAACGCATTCTAGAGTCACCCCTGGTCCACCTTTATGGCGATATCTCGAAAAGGCGACCACCTATACAACAACCACCACTCACTTTTAAAACCCTCATTAATACCTTTAATTTGATACCCATATCGTACAAACACATTCTAGAGTCACCCCTGGTCCACCTTTATGGCGATATTTCGAAACGGCATCCACCTATAGAACTAAGGCCCACTCCCTTTTAAAATACTCATTAACACCTTTCATTTGATACCCATGTCGTACAAACAAATTCCAGAGTCACCCCTGGTCCACCTTTATGGCGATATCTCGAAAAGGCATCCACCTATAGAACTAAGGATAAATCCCTTTTAAAATACTCATTAACACCTTTCATTTGATGCCCATATTGTACAAACAAATTCTAGGGTCACCCCTGGTCCACCTTTATGGCGATATCTCGAAACGGCGTCCACCTATGGAACTAATGATTACTCCCTTTTAGAATACCCATTAACACCTTTCATTTGATACCCATATCGTACAAACGCATTTTGGAGTCACCCCTGGTCCACCTTTATGGCGATATCTCGAAAAGGCGACCACCTATACAATAACCACCACTCTCTTTTAAAACCCTCATTAATACCTTTAATTTGATACCCATATCGTACAAACACATTCTAGAGTCACCCCTGGTCCACCTTTATGGCGATATCTCGAAAAAGCGACCACCTATAGAACTAATGATCAATCCCTTTTAAAATACTCATTAACATCTTTCATTTGATGCCCATATTGTACAAACAAATTCTAGGGTCACCCCTGGTCCACCTTTATGGCGATATCTCGAAACGGCGTCCACCTATGGAACTAATGATTACTCCCTTTTAGAATACTCATTAACACCTTTCGTTTGATACCCATATCGTACAAACGCATTCTGGAGTCACCCCTGGTCCACCTTTATGGCGATATTTCGAAACGGCATCCACCTATAGAACTAAGGATTACTCCCTTTTAAAATACTCATTAACACCTTTCTTTTGATCCCCATATTGTACAAACAAATTCTAGGGTCACCCCTGGTCCACCTTTATGGAGATATCTCGAAAAGGCGACCACCTATACAACAACCACCACTCCCTTTTAAAACCCTCATTAATACCTTTAATTTGATACCCATATCGTACAAACACATTCTAGAGTCACCCCTGGTCCACCTTTGTGGCGATATCTCGAAAAGGCGACCACCTATACAACAACCGCCACTCCCTTTTAAAATACTCATTAACACCTTTCTTTTGATACCCATATCGTACAAACACATTCTAGAGTAACCCCTGGTCCACCTTTATGGCGATATTTCGAAACGGCATCCACCTATAGAACTATGGCCCACTCCCTCATAAAATACTCTTTAATACCTTTCATTTGATACACATGTCATATAAACACATTCCAGGGTTTTCCTCGGTTCATTTTCCTACATGGTTATTTTCCCTTATGTTGTTACCATAGCTGTTCGGCCTGAGTGCGTTTGGAACCGGCAGTGGGTAGGCGCACAAAAAAAGGTGCAAAAAAAATAACACTCAAAAAAAAAGTGGCAAAAAATATAACACTTACTTCTTATTGGTTTTTTGTGCCAGAAAAGTTGATTGTGCTGTGCTGTGGTTGGCGAATATGCTGTGGCTCTGGTCACCTATGTACAATAACTCCAACTTTTTCCTTGTAAATTTTCGGCTGCTAATATCGTGTTGTATAATATGTAACTTCCAAACTTCTTTGTTATGTTGCAAATGTGCTGTGTTGTGGACTGTATAACAAAAGGCGCTTTTAGTTCCTGGTAAGGAGGACCAATGTTCGGCCTGAGTGCGTCTGCAACCGGCAGTGGGTAGGCGCACACGGGTCGATCTCGGAATGGATGGGTCACTCAAAGAAATAAATAAGAACACAAAGAGCATTCCCTCGTTATAAAATAATATTTAATTAGAGTGTAAGGAAATATAAAGAGGATACAATATTACCTTTGCGTATAACTTGACGATGGTGATCCTGGGCGATGTGAACTGCTTGGCGGTTAATCGAGAAAGATGCCGGTTGTCCCGTTGATGACAACCGCTAAGCCGCGAAAAGGTCCTCTGGTATTAAGGAGGGGAAAAAAGCCACGCACACAACGACCCCCACATATACGTGCATGGGTGCTGACAACCTGCACACACACGTGTATCTGTATGAAACGCATGCATGTGCATGCATGCACACAAATGCGGCGTGAGTGTGGGTGGCTGGAAATATTATTAAAACGTTAGGGAGGGGCGCCGTCAATCAGGTAAAAGTTAGGCATTGGGCCTAAACATGCCGCCCCCCTTGCGGTACGCAACATCACAGTCCGCCAAGGATCACCGACCGTGAAGAAGAGAAGAAAAAAAAATAAAAAACTTATAACTAATTGTATCTAACTTAACATAACGCCGGCCAGTCCGCCGGCTTGGCGGCACGCAAAATGGTTTGCGTAGTGTGCGAGCTTGGTTGCTGCTGCCTCGGTCATTCGCCAATTTTCCCGTTATGGTTTAAGGCCTGAGCCAGGTTTGCCTAGAGCTAGGGATTGCGAAAAGAAGTAAGAAGATATACGTGTTCATATTTCTTGCCGTTTATTACAAGTTCATTGGAAATGAACAAGCATAGAATTTTGTATGAAGAAAATTCAAGAAAAAATAACTTATTGTGGTGATACAAGATTTTAAACGCACACCTCCATTGTGAATTCATACAAGTGGCGAAGGTTTGATAGAAATGTTCACAATAGTAAACAGCTTCGAGCACCTGTTCAATCGTTGTTCGATTACCTGAATCATTAGCTCACCAGTGGTATATTGCTTTATTTACATATTTTAAAATGCCTGCATAGCTGGTGGCTTGAATTTAATCTATAAACTTGATTTTAGAAATGAATATTAATATATAGTCTGATTTTTGGTAGACAAATTTAAAAGAAAGCTGATTTGAAACAAATGTACAATTCATGGCACTTCAATTTAATAACGGCGAGCAAAAGAAAAACGAACCTTTATTCCCTTATCTGGCCATTCGCGACTGCCGTTCTCCCTGTCAGCTATTATTTGACACGTAGGTATGGCAATGGAGGAATCGAACGATTTTTCGCTGGTACAAATTCACAATGCAAGTCTGTTGCAACTGTGTACACCAAAATTCAATAAAAATAATAAAGTATAAAAAAATGCATTTGTTTCGGTCGTTACCGAACATTTTGATGTTAGGCCTTGGTTGTGCCCGAGAGTACCCAACCTAAGATGGTACTCTGAGCCAGCAAAGGGCCAAACGTGGTGGGCAGAATCCCCGGTAATATTATTTCCGCATATACATCTGTTCCTAGGATGAGGCGGATCGGCGCGGATGCATGGAACTGCGGATCCGCCAGATGGAGATGTGCGTACGGGGCTGCGATGGCACTGTCGATGCTGGTTGTGGGTGTCATGCGCCGAAAATTTGATACGACCGCAGCATGGGTGGCAATTCTTTTGTTTTGTCCGTGTCTTCCTCGGATACGCAGCAGACATCCTGCTTGCCCGCCAATGTTGCTGGTAGGAAGTTGGAGCTCCTGGGCGAGCTCATCCGCAATCACTGCTTCTATTTTCACGACCGCGGTGGGGGTGATCGCTACCGTCGGTATCATGGTGGCGGTGGCAGCTGAATGCGGGGTTAGGAGCCCTGCCCGGAAGGCGGACACTGTGGTGAGTTGTAACGATCCGGATCCGTTGCGGCGGTCCTGCGGCTGATGATGGGTGTGAAGTCGTTGTTGCAGGCGAAGAGGCCTTGTCTCCGCTCTGCGGTCGCGCGAAGATCGTCTCCATGGGGGGTTCCTGGGTTGCCGGCGAAGAGACCGGGTCTCCGCTCGGCCGTTATGTGTATGGCGCCGTGCTGTCGCTGTCCCTTGTTGGAGCCGCTTCCTCTCGTGCTGTAGAAGTGGTCGAAATGATTTGGCTGTAGGCGGTATGGTCGGGCGAAGAGACCGCGTCTCCGCTCCGGTTCGGCTGGCATCTCGGTTTCGGGGTGGACGAAGAGGTCCAGTCTCCGTTCCAGCGTCCGACGCATATAATGAGATTGAGTCATCCATCCGCTCTCGGGGTGAATCTAGCTCCTCTTCCACTTGGATGCTCCATGGCTTGGAGCGGGCTTCTCGTAATAGCTGCTCCTCTTCGTCGATCGAGGCGATGTGCAGCATCGTGTGCTGCTTCTCGCCGCACCGTTTGCATCGCCCTTGGCTCGGGCACGCGTTAGAGCGGTGATCAGGCGCCAGACAATTGCCGCAGTAGCTTTCGCGAATGGTTACGTAGAGGCGCTCTTCTGGCCTTTTCGCCCGAAAGGCTGGGCACAAGCGGATAGGGTGTCGCTCAAGACACACTCGGCATTCCGACGAATAACGCGCTGCGTTCGTGGCAGCATTACGTTTTAAAGCGGCAAAACGACCCATTTTCCTGAAAGGAGTGAAGTAGGTTTCAATGGGTCGGGTCATTTTCAAAGTGCAGGGGCGAGTGGTCCCCTTGTTGTATGGTTGATATTTGAGAAATTTTAGTAGCGCGTGCGTAGGGGGCAACCATCTGTAGCAGTATAAAATATTCGTATTTGGCGCACATCATGTGCATGACCTCTTTGAACGCACGTTATGTGCCTGGATCTTTAGTGCCTTATTTCGTTTATTTTGTGTCACCCGCTAGCGTTTTAGTTAGCCACGGGCACACTAGTGCTGCAGAAAAATGAGCATTTACGATTCTTCAGTTCGCACATTCTGGTACCGAACCGGGTAGAAAGTGGGTAGCGTGGGTTCTTTTGAGTCGCTGTTATTTGTGTTGTTGATGCTAAAAATCAACAACTTCCCTGCCCGCCACAAAAAAAATATGTTTGGACAGCAAATTGTATGCTATGTAAAGAAAAAATAAAAAAATAAAAAAAATCTTCGTTTTGGACGAAGAGAAGAATTTGTAGAATGAATAATTTTTTTGTTTTGTATTGCCCTTCACTTATCTCTTCAACTTTTCCCCAAGTACGCTTGTAGTCCTGTTTTATTGATGGCCTTTAGCAAAAGGCACGGTTCTTGGCTGCGATACCGATTTGCCAGAAACGGGTTTTTGGGTACCCGTTTGCATCTTTTTATGCATCCCTAATACAATGTACATTTAAAACTCGGCATATATATGTACATACGTTGGTACAAGTATATGGGCAGTCAGTGCGCGGACTTTACCGCATTGGTAGAGTGACCTACCTTTTTGACCCCTTTTGCATTTTCTACTACGTCTACGTCTTCTGCTACCAAAATTTAGATTCTACCAATATTTCAGTATTTTCGCACTGAAAACGTATACGGCGATTATTTTTAAAGTGTCTAATTGCCAAGCCCAAGGGGATAATGATTAAAATCCGTCAATTTTTTAAAAATATTTGTGAACAACTTTAAACAAGAAATGAATTTTTGATAAGATAATATAGCAAATATTTTCTGCGCTATTTTTCTGTTTTTTTTTTTTCGTGAATAATTTAAACGAAAATAAAAGTTTGACGTAAACGATAACATGCCGAAATCGGTTATTTGGTGGGAGTATTTTGGGTACTTGGGAATATTCTTGCTGTGATTAGACGTTTTGGTACATGTTTGTCAGTATTTCACACTCACGATACAGGAAAAAAGTGAGTATCGTATAGGCATAAGCTATGTAGATATATACAAAGGTACATGTAATTTTGTCTTGTTTACGTGTTTTAAAGGTGTCATTTCCTTGAAATGCGTGTTATTTGTTTTACAATACATTAATAATTGTTTGGTGCAAATATGAACGGTAGCTGTTGTTTTCTTGGTAAAAATTACCAACTACTACTATTTTCATTTTTTTTGTGTCTACCAACATTTTCCTCTTAAAAGGTTCGCGTACTAGTAGCTATTTACCGGCAGCAAAGACAAAAAAGAGAAAAAAAAATGCTCGGGAACATTCATACACACATACGTATATTGATTGGAAACTCCCATGAATTGGGACAACGGGATGACATCGTACGATTTTTTCCCGTTGCGTTTTCTTTCATCTCCTAGAGCGCGAGGCGTGCGTACGCATATCGAGACAAAAAGGTAAGTGCTTCATAAATTGGGAATTTGCTTATTAATATATTTCTTTTTATTAATCAATAAATTTTTCTTCTTTTTGTTTTCCTTTTCAGATGTAAATTTGGATGGCATATTTCCACGAGTAGACGTAATTATCCAAATGCAGCTAAACGTTCCCCGTGTTAGATAGTCCGTGGTTTCGTACAGACACCATATCGGCACCTAGTGCAGAACGGCGTGATATTAAACGCTCAATAGATTTCTTCTTAACTCTTCAGGACAATGAAGGTAATTTCCCTGTAGCACTGGACGATCTTAAAAGTGGCCGTGATAAACGCTTGGTCCATTGGTGTTATGGTGCTCCAGGCGCAGTATATTTACTAGCTAAATCAAATTTGATTTTTAAAGAAGAAAAAATTTCTACAAACATTAAGACGGTCCGCTGACTTAGTGTGGAGAAAGGGTTTCTTACGTAAGGGGCCCGGTATTTGTCCTGGCCTTGCTGGTAACGGTTATGAATAACTCATTTGGATTTACCGATAACACAATTTTTTTTGCAAGTGAAAAAATATTGTATATACATATTTTATAAATATGTATGTACGTCTAATAATTATATCCATAATATTTCATAGAAATTAGAAAATAATAAATTTCATTTACATTACATGGGCTTGCCATATTTGGCATGCACCAGCAGCACACCAATGCCGTGAGAATACAAGCTGGTCTCTTTTCAAGCGGCCGGCGACGTGCAGAGCAGCCTGTGAAGAACTTCTGGACTTACGGGCAACAATCAGGTAACCACGATCTCAGATCGTTACGCAGCAATTTATTTTTCAATTTCACGATTTCATTCATGACCGCTTAGATAGTACGTTTGTATTTCGACATGTTGCCGCTATCACAGTGTTTACGCGAGATCGTTGCTGAATCTTCATCATCAGAAGATTCTGGCGATTCCTATATGCGTTTGCTTTTTGGATGTATATATTTGCAGGATTTGCCTAGACAACAGTGACCGCGCATAAAAGCTTTACATAAGCCGCTGTTTAAATCTCTGTCTCTGCTGCCACCTCCGTTACGACTGTGCCTTCCACCACCGCCTGAGCGCCAGTTGCCGCCACCACCACCACCACTACTACTGTTGTTATCTTGAAAACTGGAGCCTGTACGCCAATTCCCTCCATTGTTGTTTCGACTTTGATTGATATTGCTGTTACTATTGTGATGTCTGCTATTACTCATATTATTGCGTTCAAAAGCATTTGCCGATGTCATATTTGGTGGCATAACACGCGGCCCCATCATGCCCATTGGCCCAAAGCTGGGTCCATTATTGAACGCAGCAGGCCCTGGCCCATATTGTGGGCCGCCTGAATGCAGCTGCCATGGTGGCGCATTACATGCCGGTGGACCGAATGGACCTAATAAGTTTTGTTGTGGTACTGCGTTTGCAGTCATTGCACCCATTGCTAAAGCACCATTGATGTTGCCGCCCTGCCAAACTGGTGGCAGTTGTCCTCCGCCAACAGCAGCTGCTGCAGCCGCTGCTGCTCCTACTGCTGGTACTGGACGTGGCATTTGCATTTGCGCTGCCAGCATATTGTTCGTGGCAGCTCCGGCATATTGCGGCATAAATCCGGGATATGGACTCACATTGTTTGCAGTTGAAGAATTTACTTGTGAATTTATCATTTTGCCACCAGCAGCGAGGCCGGTATTGGAGAGATTACTTTCCGCGTATTTGGGTGAACTTTTCGGCTCGGGCCATGGCATGTTTGTATAATCGCTTACCGCATCTGGATGCCAGTTATATCTTCAAGTGGTATGACTGGTATGTCGTAGGAGAAATGTGGTTCCAGTTCAGCTTCCGCGGGCGAATCAGGTATCATGCTGTGTGTGAAGTATAGTACACGCAATGTTGTTTGTTCACGCTCGGCTTGCACTTTACGTTGTTTCGATTGATTACCATTTGGATGCGGTGGTACACTATCGACTTCGATAAGCGGTAGACGCCATTCAGCTTGCGGACGCATATTATCCTCATGTGTGAAACCGCGTCGCGCAATATTAATGGCATCGCGTTCGCTATAGCGTTCCAAATTCTTCATATCCATAAAAGATTGAGGCTTTGTAACATTTACGCGCTCATTTTCGTCCAGCTCAAAGTAGCGTATTTGCTCGAGGTGCTCCTGTGCGCGCCACGTTAATTTCTTTTTTGGACCTTTACGTCTATGTAGCATTAGTACACCTGGTGGTCCGTTCGGACCACAACCAGGTCCGGGTGGTTTAGGTACTTCATCTCCTTCGGACACTTTAATTGATTTGGCAGTGGCATCTTCCTCCGCATCACTACTGCCGGTGATATCGACTGAGCCGCCGACGACGTTAGTAGTTGTGTTGCTGGTGTCAGTAGAATCAGGATTGGTGCCAGTGCCCGTATCGGTGCCGGCACCACTATTTGTTTTATTGGCACTTTCATCCGCCGCCTTTTGTTCACGCAACACCTTTTGTTCAATATCTTCTTTAACCTTCTTTAATGGAATATCGTCGTCATCATCAGTGCTATTTCCGCCTTTATCGGCTCCATCTGAATCTTCTGACTTGTTATGCTCTTTGCTATCATTCTCCTTATCGGATTTGTCTTCTCCCTTCGAATGTTCATCCAATGTGTCTTGATAAAATTTCAAAGGAGTCACCTTTTGAGCGTCGGGACTGGTGGGTGTTTCTGGTTCACCGTCTTTGTTTTGTACAGGTGATTGTGTAATGGAGCGTTTACGTTTTGTTACTTTTTTAGGTCCTGTCGCCGCCGAGAGAGCATCAGAGAAGAGATTTGTCTCGACGAGTGTTTGAATTTTCTTTGGTGCAATTAATTTGATAGCGCCAGGTTTCTCATTTGCCACAGTCAGATTATTGATATCGATCATGGATTTCTTAAGTGTTGGCGAATCGGCGACACTGGTAGGTGGTGGTGATGGCCGCTTCAGCGATGAAGGTAAGCTTGCCGGTATGACCGTACCTGGTGCTGATGTAGCAGATGTTGGTTTCTTTAAGCCTTTGCGCGATGGTGGTGGTGGCGCTTCCTCAGTTAAGCCATGTGAACGAAATTGTGATTTATAGGTTTTGACAGTTTTTGCCTTTTCTGAATCACGTCTTATTTCAATAGACATCGAAGCCTTCTTCGAGGGTATTGTTATTGAAGTTGGCTTCGCTGAGTCAGCAGATTCATTTTCATCTTTTGGTTTCTTTGGAATGCGGCCAAGTTTATCTATGGAAGGTGGCACTAACTTGGCAATAGTTTCTTTATCTTTCTCAGCTTGAGTTTCTTTTTCACGCTCCTTTTCTTTTTCCTTATTTGTTGACAACGATGATGATGAAGTTGAGGACAAAGATTTATCCTTATCTCGATGCTTTTCTTTTGAGCTTGACAAAGGCTTGGATGATGATGAAGTCGAAGATGATCTATTTTGGCTCTGGACACCTATCTGCCGGCAGTGGATATGTACAATGGGGAAATATTTCTATTTTATGTATCATCCAAACATTGAAGATGACGAACTCATGTCTCTTCTGTGTTGCAGTGGAATTATAAAAAAAGTCATATTTTTACGCCAATCTCCCATACTTTTCAAAATTATTCAACAGTGTAGAATATTTTTGTGTTGAAAAGGTTTTGTATGATTGAAGATGGTGGTTATAATTTTTATGAATTTGTGTTGATGTTTTTGCTGCCAATAATGTATGATTTTGGTAGCTGGTAGCATCGCTCAGCACTACTTCATGTTGGCTTGGAATTGGCGCTTGCTGAGTTTGTATTCTCATTACTTGGTGTTCTGAAACCTCTTCTGGTGCCGATTGACTAACTGCGGCAGGTGTGATTGTTGTTTGTTTCGTTTGTTGTGGTGCTGAGATCGGCATCGAACTCAGTGGCTCTGATTCGGAGAAATCAGTATCGGTATATTCACCATGAATGCTCTTTTTACGTTCTACTGTGCGCTTATATTCATTCAATTCATCATCGGTTACATTATCGAATGGATTCTTAGCATATGGTGCTTTATAAACGGCCGCATTATGTTGATAGCCACGTTGTATGATTCCCTTGGAGGCGGCGCCCATTAGCACGACATGATCGCCAGCTGGTGAAACGGTGGCCTCGTTAATACGATTAGCTTCGTCCCATGTAACACCCTCGAGTATGTGTGATTGTGGACCTGCGGATATTTTATCAGCCCGTCGATTATCTTTAATCAGTGGCTGTATGCGTTTAAATTCTTTTGGATTTGTGGCAGATATCGAATCTGCGTTAGGTTATTGCTTGGCCTCGTTCCTTTGGCTGAGTGCATCTGCGTTCCGTGGCAGACCCTGAGTCTGCGTTAGGGTTCTGGTGTCCTCGCTCGGGGTGAGTGAGTGAAATGGGGTTTGGTTTTGAAAATTAAAAATAAGTGTTTTGTGGCAGATGGGGATCTGCATTAGGGTGGTTGATTGGCCTCGGTGGGCGAGCGCTGGGTTTTGAAATTTTGAAAATTTAAAAAAGTTTATGGGCCGAGTGCCTTTGTTTTCTGTGGCAGACCGAGGGTCTGCGTAAAGGCTTTTCTGGTATACTCGTTATGGAATAACGAGTGAGTGGGATGGTTTTTTTTGAAAATGAAAAAATAGAATTTTTTTTTTTTTTTGAACGGAGGGATGTGGAGGAACGGGGGGATTGTTAAGCGAAGCTTTTGGTCCTCGCACAATCTATCTCCGTGGGAAGAAGGATCAGTTTGACCAAAAGTCGTCTGACTTGACCCTTCTCGGTTATGAGGTCGACTACACGTACTCGGTTATCTTCGCCGGGGTGTACGTTGACGACTCTGCCTAACCTCCATTCGTTGGGAGATAAGTTGTCCTCTTTGATGACAACTAGATCTCCCACGTGTATATTTTCTTTGGGATGCTTCCACTTCACTCGTTTTTGAAGTTCGGATAGATATTCCACCTTCCATCGCTTGCAGAAAGTATGATGGAGGGCTTTGAGTTTCTGCCACCGATTTATCATCGAGGCAGCGTTCTCACTAGCATCTGGTTCTGGCGGAGCCAGTAGGTGGCTGCCCGTTAGGAAATGTCCTGGGGTTAGTGGTTCCAGATCCGTTGGGTCATTCGACCCTGGACTGAGTGGGCGCGAGTTGAGGCACGCCTCAATCCTGCACAAAATGGTTTGGAACTCCTCCATGGTGTACTTATGGGGAGATGCGATCTTTTTGAAGTGGCTTTTGAAGCTCTTCACTCCCGCCTCCCACAAGCCGCCCATATGTGGAGCAGCGGTGGGAATAAAATGCCAGCTTAATGCTTGATGGTTGTACTTTGAGACTGTTTTGTCTCGGCTTTCGGCCAGAAAGGCTTTGAATTCCGATCGTAGAGATCTGGAAGCTCCGACAAAGTTCGTACCATTGTCGGAGTAGATGTTCTTCGGACATCCTCTTCTCGCGATAAAACGCGAAAAGGCCGCGAGGAAGCCTGGGGTACTAAGGTCACTAGTGGCTTCTAAGTGGATGGCCTTAGTGGAAAAACAGACGAAAAGGCATACGTAGCCTTTTGACAGTCGACATCCCCTACCGCGGTAGCTTTTGATGTCGAAAGGCCCTGCAAAGTCTACCCCGGTATTGGTGAACGCGCGGGTAAAAGTAGTCCCCTCGCAGGGAAGGGTCCCCATAAGTTGAAACTGTGCCTGCTTGCGGTGAATAATGCAGGTTTTGCAATTGTGGATAATGGCTCTGATCATGGTCTTGACATTCGGTATCCAGTATTGGGTTCGGATGAGACGGAGCATGAGCTGGTTCTCGCCATGAAGGGAGTCATGATGAGCCATCATAACGGTAAGGCGAGACAGCCTACAATTGTAAGGCAAGATGATCGGATGACGCTCATTGTATGACATGTCCTTTGAAGCCCCTAGACGCCCCCCTGTTCTAATAATGTCATCTTTGTCGATATATGGGTTGAGTGACAGTATTTCACTCTTTCGGTCGATCGGTTCCCTATTTTTCAATTTTAAATATTCTGTCCCGTAAAACTGTTTCTGGCAGACTCGTATTAATGCTTGAGTCGTTGCCTTAATCTCATCGGCTGAGATTATACACGCTTTTTCGTGGTACGAGGCTTTTGTTCTTGGGTGAGTTCTTTTATAAAACCTCCTAACATAGGATAGAACCTTCAAAGCCCTGGGTAAATTTGAAAAACGGTCGAGAATATCTACCCTTGTCGTGGCATATGTTTGTGCCCTCTTCTCCTCAACGGACGTTTTGTATTCGATCTCTTGTGCTGGCCAGTGAGAATTGTCTTCTTGCAGCCAAGAAGTTCCCTGCCACCACAACGAATTGTTGAACAACTCTGATGCCAGTAGTCCTCTGCTTCCTAGATCCGCTGGATTAGATTCCGAGTCCACGTGAAGCCAGTCCTTGCTACCGACCATATCGATGATCTTAGTGATGCGGTGTGCGACGAAGGTTGACCAGGAGCAGGGCGGCTTTCTTATCCATGCGAGTACGATGGTTGAATCCGTCCAGAGGTGAACTTTTGCTGGTCCCAAATGAATGTTTCGGAATATTGATTCCATGATTTCTGCGAGCAGGACAGCGCCGCAAAGTTCTAAACGTGGTAGTGAGATGGTTTTCACTGGGGCTACTCGGGTTTTGGCTAGCAAGAGATTTGTGAAAATTTTATCATCCCTTTTTACGCGCATGTAGATTGCTGCTGCATATGCCTTTTCCGATGCATCGCAAAAACCATGTATTTCGATGTCGTCCTCGGGCGTAAAATTTACCCATCGCGGTATCCTAATGTTATCTATTTCGTTATAGTGTTGGGTGAAATTTTCCGACCGTTCTAAGGTAGTTGGGGAGACAGGTTCGTCCCACCCGGTGCCCTCTAACCAGATATGCTGCATTAGTATTTTTGCCACTATGACCATTGGTGCAAGCCAGCCTAAAGGGTCGAAAAGTTTGGCTATAGCGGATAGGATTACGCGTTTGGTGATGTTCTTGCCACTCTCTAAAACTCCTGCGGTGAAGTAAAACATGTCTGAATGCGCGTTCCATCGTATTCCGAGTGCCTTCACCGAGCTAGCCTCTTCGAACGCTAGGAAGTCCTCGCTGAGTAGATCCGTTTTGGGAATGTCCTGAAGGATTTCCTCACAATTTGATGTCCACTTGCGCTATGGAAAGCCAGCTGAGTGTAATGCATAGCGAATCTCGTTTCTTGCTTTGATAGTTGACGCTATTGTATGCCCTCCAGATAAAACGTCGTCGACATACATACTTTCGCGTAATATACCCGATGCTATTGGGTGGGTATTTTCTACATCATCAGCCAATTGTAGAAGTGACCGTATCGCGAGGTAGGGGGCGCAGTTTACACCAAAGGTGACAGTCTTTAGTTCGTAAAGACTGATGGGTTCGTTGGGGGATGTTCGGTGGACAATTCTTTGAAATTTGGCGTGATTGTCGGTCACCCAAATTTGCCTATACATCTTTTCTATGTCACTATTAAAGACAAAGCGGTACAGTCTCCAACGTAGAATTAAAATAGGCAAGTCTGCTTGGAGTACTGGACCTGGGTGGAGTATGTCGTTTAGACTAATGCCATTTGCTGTCGGCCTTGACGCGTTGAAGACGACGCGCACTTTGGTAGTGGTACTTTCCGCTTTTACAACGGCGTGGTGGGGCAGGAAATAACTATCGGAATCGTCGGATGGAATGTTGTTTTTGATTTTTCTCATATGTCCAAGCGTTTCGTATTCGGATAACACCCGAACATATTCTTTCCCTAACTCTTGGTTTTTCAGTAATCGCCCCTCATTTCTGAAGAATTGTGAACATGCGCGCTTTAGGGACGGTCCTAATTTAATATTCTCAGGGTAATGCAGCCTGAATGGTAGCGAAACGGTATACCTCCCATTTTCATCACGTTTTGTCGTTTCCTTAAACAGTTGTTCACAATACCTTTCTTCTTCAGTAAGCATTTTATTTTTGGGAACATTTTCTACCTCCCAGAAAGCTTTTAATTGATTGTCCAATGCAACCTCGTTATAAAATGACATGATGCTCTTCGTTGGACTCGGTGCTTCGATGCGACCGGTTAGTATCCAACCGAACACTGTCTCTTGGGCCAAAAGTGTATTTAGTACATTCTTTTTCAGACCGCTCAGTATAATTTGGGGATATATGTCTCCTCCAAGTATGAGGTCTACGTCTTCGTTGATGTAGAACCTCTTGTCTGCCAACACCAAGTCTGGGAATGCCTGCATAGTCATGGCGTTGATATGGCAGGATGGAAGATTCCCAGTGAGTTTGGCTAGGACTAGAACGGGTGTAGTCAGGCTGAAGCAGGCATCCACTGGTGAACGTAATTCAATTTTGGATGCCTCCTTCACCTGAGCTGACACCGCATTTGTGATGCCTGAAACTTGGGCATGCATTTTTCTCGCTGGCAAATTGATTCTGCGTTTCAGTCTTTCAGTTATAAAGGAACATTCGGACCCTGAATCAATTAATGCCCGTGCGGAGAAGTCGGTACCATTATGGCGAATGTGTACGCGAGCAGTTCCTAATAGCACGCCTGTGCTGGAATTGGCATGACAGGATTTTACATTCTGGTTCGCAGATTCTCGCGCCTGTGCCGAAGTTGTTGGGATGTTATCCGCATCTTTGAAAGGATTGCGGAGAGCCGTGTGCTGAGATGTATCCGCATGCAGGAGCGTGTGGTGACGAGAGTGGCATTTGTAACAGTTGTAGGAACTGGTGCACTTCGTCACGGTGTGTCCTGGGGATAAGCAATTCAGGCAGCCACTTGTGGATTTTATAAATTTAATACTTTCTACTGGGGTTAATTCGCCGAAGCGTGAACAGTTGCGTAATCTGTGTTCAGGGGATTTACACATTTTACAAATTGATTTTATTGTTTGCTTGGATACTTTCGTTTGAAAAGCACCAAGTCTTTTCGTAGGGGGGTCTGACGATTGTCGTGACGCGTTTGGTTTTTGCACTTTCGAAGTGGCATGCCCTGTAAAACCAGACACTGTTTCAAGTGTCTGAAACCGATTAGACAGGAATTTATCCATATCCTCCCACTTGGATATGTCCATTTTAGGGTCTATACTTTGCTCCCAAAGAGCCAGCGTGCTCTCTGGTAACTTGGTTGAGCATAGATAGGTCAGGATTGCATCCCAATTGGAAGTGTCAATTTTGTGGCATTTGAGGGACGAAATACAATTATTTATATCATTTTGCAGCTTTTTTATTGAACTGCCACACTCACTTTCTACCTTTTTTAAGTTAAATAAAATTTGTAGTTGTGTGTTAACTAAGATACGTTTGTTTTCGTATCTTTCACACAAGTTTTTCCAGGCCATCTCGAAACCTTCATTTGTGAGAGGGCATTTCTTTACGATATCTTTTGCTTCGCCCTGCGTTTTGTTGTTGAGATGGAATAACTTTTCCAGCCCTTTCAAACTAGAATTGTTTATATATATTGCCGTGAACAGGTCGCGAAAAGTTGGCCAAGACAGATAATCCCCTTTAAAACTTCCGTGTCGCAAGCCGGGAGGCGAATTTTATGCCCATGAGGTTCTTGCTCAGGGTTGACGTTCTTTTCATCCTTCTTGTATTTTTCTGCCTCAGCAGATATAGACGCTGAACATCGCACGTAGATTGCGTATGCTGCCTTTTGCTTCTTTCTGATCGCCATAACGTCATCCGCTGACACCTCATCAGATCCCAATAGCGAATCAAACGCAGACTTTACCTTCTTCCACAAGAGCCGCAACTCTTCCTGCTGTATTTCAAGGGTGTGTTTGCTATGGTCGCTCTCCGGAATAAGGCTGTAATCTTTATCAAACTCTGCGATTGATTCTGCTAAACGGATGTAGGTTTCCATTGTTTTATTTACGTTTATTAAGGAGAAAATTGCCGAATAGAGAAATAGAACGCTTTAGAGTAAAAACTACCTGCCCAGTAAATAAACACTATTGAGACTCGACGCTTTATTATTTATTTTTATATTGCAGACTTTTTGTCTTGGTAGCGACAACGAAAAGGGTTTATTTTATGGACTTTTTGTCACAGCAGCGACAACAAAAGGGGGACCACTCGCCACGTCCACAGATAAATGAGTGTATTGTGAACAAATGAAAAAGTGCGAGCGATATTGCTAATGAAAATCGAAAAATAACCAGAAAAAAGTGAAGAAAGAAATAAATGTTTTGCAAGAAGTGAGCGCCTGAATTAATTTAATTGGAATTAATGTGTTTGTGATGTGCAAAAAAAAAACAACAACAAACTTATTCGGTATTGTGCGGAAAGTGAGGTTAGGTTAACCTCTTCCTTGTGTTGTGTCTGGAAAACCTTACCACTGGTGGGGGGATAGACCAGATAATCACAAGGATCGAAATAAAATTAATAAACCAAGTGATTTAATTTTTGAAATTGGAAAGAAAAAAATGGTGCTCACTAAATAACTTCACTTTTTCACTTCTTTTTTGATTTTAATTTTTTCGCGCACTACACGGGTCTTTTTTTTGTTTTTTTTTTTTTTTATTTATTTTGCAAAAAAAATAACACTCAAAAAAAAAGTGGCAAGAAATATAACACTTACTTCTTATTGGTTTTTTGTGCCAGAAAAGTTGATTGTGCTGTGCTGTGGTTGGCGAATATGCTGTGGCTCTGGTCACCTATGTACAATAACTCCAACTTTTTCCTTGTAAATTTTCGGCTGCTAATATCGTGTTGTATAATATGTAACTTCCAAACTTCTTTGTTATGTTGCAAATGTGCTGTGTTGTGGACTGTATAACAAAAGGCGCTTTTAGTTCCTGGTGAGGAGGACCAATGTTCGGCCTGAGTGCGTCTGGAACCGGCAGTGGGTAGGCGCACACGGGTCGATCTCGGAATGGATGGGTCACTCAAAGAAATAAATAAGAACACAAAGAGGATTCCCTCGTTATAAAATAATATTTAATTAGAGTGTAAGGAAATATAAAGAGGATACAATATTACCTTTGCGTATAACTTGACGATGGTGATCCTGGGCGATGTGAACTACTTGGCAGTTAATCGAGAAAGAGGCCGGTTGTCCCGTTGATGACAACCGCTAAGCCGCGAAAAGGTCCTCTGGTATTAAGGAGGGGAAAAAAGCCACGCACACAACGACCCCCACATATACGTGCATGGGTGCTGACAACCTGCACACACACGTGCATGTGTATGAAACGCATGCATGTGCATGCATGCACACAAATGCGGCGTGAGTGTGGGTGGCTGGAAATATTATTAAAACGTTAGGGAGGGGCGCCGTCAATCAGGTAAAAGTTAGGCATTGGGCCTAAACAATAGCTCTCAACTGAGTATGTAATGTTCGGTTACACCCGAACTTAACCTTCCTTACTTGTTTTTCTAGTAAAGTATGCAAAACTTATTACATTATATATTCTAACATATTTAAGGTCACAAATCCATAAAAAAAATTAATACCACTTAACAATATTTTTGAAACAAATCAAAGACAATCCCTTAAAGATCTCAATATAAGAAAAAATGGACTTAAACCACTTTCAAAATAAACGACTCAAATAATTACCCTGACCGAATCCCGGATGGATCCCGAAAATCATCCAGAAATGAGGCCCGAAGGGTCCCAAAATGATCCCGAAGAAGCCACGAGAAGGTCCCGAAATTACAATGACGGGATCCTGAAAATCATCCCGAAATGATGCCAGAAGAGTCCAAAAATGATCCAAAAATGAGCCTTTCTACTTTCTCTGATTTTCATGGATGAATAAGTACAAATTTTTTATATTTAAAAATGGGCGTGTTCTTGTTGAAGGACATTTCGTGCACGCTTACGTTTTGTATGAGAAATTATGCGAACAACACTATCCGCATTTGCCTCTCCATAAAACGTTTAAGCGCAAATATATATGCACGAAGAAAACAGAGTACAAAGCCTAGTTCATTTGAACTCGCCGCTGAATTTTCCCATGTTTTGAACAATTCCATCAAGGCGAGTTTCATGACACATACATATGATGAATTTCATATCAAAGGCTGAAAAAAACGTACATTTTGAACCCGACCCCCTCAGAATTTGATGAAATTTTGCATGGGGTTACATCTTACCCACCCAAACACAACCTCATTTTTAGAAATTGCATTTCGAGGCATTTGTGGGCGTGGCAAGGTATCGAAATATCCGAAAATATTAGAAAAATGACGATAATAGGTAGTGCTTTCCCAGTTTGAAAAAAAAAAATTTAGAAAAAAATTAAAAAATTTTTTTCTTTCAGTGTAGTATAGAATCTTTACAGTATATGTTTTCAAAGGTGATTTTAATACCTTTCTAACGGTATAAAAATTTTTCAAATTGGTTGATTAATTTACGCGTGATATCCAAATATGAGAAAGTAACCAAGATATGCATTT
This sequence comes from Eurosta solidaginis, assembly GCF_040869045.1. Lineage (NCBI taxonomy): Eukaryota > Metazoa > Arthropoda > Insecta > Diptera > Tephritidae > Eurosta > Eurosta solidaginis. The sequence goes on along the minus strand of NC_090319.1, from coordinate 187,147,327 downwards.
ACTTAAATAAATTTAAAAAAACAAATCCCATTTTAGTTTTCAGATATGTTATATATATTAAATAGACCTTTCTAAAATAAAATTTTATTTTTCAAAATCGCTTGATCTTTGAAGTGTTTTGTCAGTTTTAAATTTTATTTAAAAACATTTTTTTTTTCAGTGTACTAAAAATTTTTACAGTGTATTTTTTTGAAAGCTTATTTCAATACCTTTCTAATGGTATGAAGATCTTTGAAATCGGTAAAGCCACTCCGTAGTAATCACACTTTAAAAGTACCTATTATCGTAATTTTTCTAATATTTTCGGATATTTCGATACCTTGCCACGCCCACAATTTTTCGAAAATGCAATTTCTAAAAATGAGGTTGTGTTTGGGTGGGTAAGATGTAACCCCATGCAAAATTTCATCAAATTCTGAGGGGGTCGGGTTCAACGCATATTGGATTTGATATGAAATTCATCATATGTGATACACCATGGCAGCCACTCCAGTTCTGAATTTGCGTTCGTTCGTAGCAATGCTGTGCGTAGTGTGAAAATTTTAAAAACTTAACTCTTAAGTTACAAGCTAATTTTTAGCAGCTATCTTTGTAGAGCTTAATGTAAGACTTTTTGTAAAGGAAGTTTCAACCCAATAAGTTTAGTAGTATATGAGATTATCTACTTCCAAAATTTAAGGCTTTGATTAATAATACGTATTGTAACGAATTTACTTGCAACTCCTCTTATTTGCAATCCTCTGCTAAGTTCGAATCACTAAACTGTTGAATAAATAACTCCAATTTGTAATAATGCAAAATGGCCTTTATTAAGGTACTTCACAATACACTCAACTGTGCAACGAATAGCTTGCTTAATAACCACACTGATTGATAGCTCAATGAAACTCTACTATTCAAAATAATACTGCTATTGCTCGCTAGATATCGTCTTAATCGCAACTGCTTGACAACTCAAATCAAACTGAATTCCTTCTTACTCGCTGGCGCCGCTTTTATAGTTTACGCTGCATACTTCTAGGCTCTTCGATTTCCAGAAGTTACTAGTTGTTTCGGCTACAAAATCGCCAGCCACAACTACGTGCACAAATTATTGCTCTCTCTTGTGACAACTCAGATAAGGTATATGCATGTGTTTGTAGTTTACAGTCTCCCTCACACACATAAGCGTATAAGTAAATTCATCTGTGTGTGACATCTCATCTCTTGCTGCCTTGTATGTAAATGTTGCTCGTCGGAATGTGTACATATGTGTAGACGCAATTATTTATTCGTTTATGTAGATACATAATGATTGAATTATTGATGTGCATTCACGTCACTGCTTAGATCGGCTTATAGCTGGCAGCACTCCTTAGTTTTGCTAATATTCGTAACACTGCCCTCCACCTAAGTCTGATCGTCCCGATCAGACAAATCTCTCGATCTAAACGCTACTAGCATCGCCAAATGTACCACTCTTCTACTCCGTGGTTTCTCAATGCTTTGTATGCGGTAGATGGTATCACTGAGCTTCTTCACAATCTTGTACGGGCCTTCCCAACTGCACCGAAATTTGGATGGAACAACTTTCCGCCGGTGAGGGTTGTATAACAGTACCAAATTTCCCGCCAAGAAACTTTTCGAATTATTGTTCTCATGGTACCTGTGTTTCATCGTACCACTCAATACCCTGGTTCGTTCCTTTACACTCTGTTGTTTGGCCGATGAACTACTTCGTAGAGCTTGCGCTGGACGGATTTGCTTTGCATAATCAGTATCGTTCCCACGTTTCCCCACAGTAGTGCGCTCTGGATTGAAACTACCCTCGCATTCCTTCTCGAAAATTCGTTGCTTCATTTTCCTGCGTCTTTTAGGTTTTGTCAATGCCAGTGTTTCTCTCGCAGGTACTTTTGATTTTGATTTATTTGGCCCATTCGATCTATCAACCTTTGCCTTCGACTTTCGTGGTCTTTGTCGAGTCTTTTCCACCAGTACCCGATTACTGCTGAACCCTTTTTCCAAACTACAGTTAAGTGGTATGTCCTGGTTCTTATAGCGCATAATTTTTCTCCGCATATCGATCCTGATGTCATGGTCAACCAAGAAGTCCACTCCCAATATGACTTCATCAACGATCTCCGCCACAACGAATTTGTGTAGAACCATGACCTTCCCAATTAGGACTTCACATATTACTTCTCCCTGAACTTGGTTATATTCGCCTGTGACCGTACGCAATCTCGCTCCAGGTAATGACTTTATTCCCCTGTAGACCAAATCAGATCGAATCAAGGAATGAGATGCCCCCGTATCTACAGTTAGTACACGCTCTTTACCATCCACATTCCCTCTGATGGTAAGACTGCTTGATTTCCTTCCAATCTGCGACACAGATATCACAGGACATTCGACAGCCGGGGCAAGTTTTCGTTCTTTACTTTCGACACGCTCTTGCTCATTTCCGCCAGCTTTGCGTTTACGGCCACCCACATTGTTGGAACTATTAGGACCAAGATCGCAATGACGTGCAATGTGACCTGGGTTGCCGCACTTGAAACATTTAATAACTCCGGCATTCTTCTGTTGAGATCCCCTTAGTGCTTCCAAAATTGTGTCTACCCACTCCGGCCTTTCTACTTCCACACGATGAGCTTTGTATGCTGGTTTACTCAATAATGACGCCGTTTCCTGAGTCAATGCATGGGATACCGTTTCAGAAAATGTTTGCTTTGGGTTCGCGTATGTGGCTCGCTTCGTTTCGACGTCCCGTATGCCATTTATAAAGCTTTGAATCTTCACTCTTTCCGTGTATTCCACGGGTACGTCCGCGTTTGCAAGATGAGCCAATCTTTCAATATCTGAAGCAAACTCCTGCAATGTCTCATTTGCTTTTTGGTAGCGGTTTTGCAACTCAATTTGGAATATCTGTTTCCTATGCTCGCTTCCGTAACGTCTCTCTAAAGCGCTCATCAATGTTTCGTAGTGGTTCCGCTCGTACTCTGGGATGGTCTGTAAGATTTCCGCGGCAGGCCCTTTCAGTGCCACGAACAGAGCTGCAACTTTATCTTCAGCATTCCATTGGTTCACTGCTGCGGTCTTCTCAAACTGTAGCTTAAAGACCTGAAAAGGAACAGAACCGTCAAAGGATGGTGTCTTTACCTTTGGATTACTCGCTGAAACAGCTGGGCGGTTTAGTTGTAACTGCTCCATACGACCTTTTAACGCTTCTATTTCGGCATCAATTTTGTCCTCGAGTTGTAAAATTTTTGCATCCTGTTCTTCCAGTTTCACAAAGAGCTGCGATGATACCTGTTCCGAAATTTGTGCCGACATTGCAGATATACGTGCCTCTTGCGCTTCCAGTTGAGACGCCAAATGTGTCTTCTGTTCTTCCAATTGTGATGTTATACGGGTTTCCTGCGATTCCAGTTGGGATACCATATACGTCTTCTGTTCGTCAAGTTGTGAAGAAATTTGTGTTTCCTGTGCTTCAATCTTCGATGTTATTCGTGTCTCTTGGGATTCCATCTGTGATGACATATACGTTTTCTGTTCTTCCATCTTGGATGTTAAACGTGTCTCCTGCGATTCCAGCTGAGATGCCACTGTCGATGTTTGAGCAGTTATTGCAGCCAATATCATGTTCAAGTCTGTGCTCGTAACTGTCTGCGATGTTTCGTTTTTCTCTTCAATTTTTGTTGTTGTTTCGTCCCCATCAGGATAAAAGACAAACTCGTCCACATCAATTCCTTGCGATTCCATTACCTCTCGTAGCCGTGCTTGAAGTTCGATCTTATTCCCAGTTGTATTTAATCCCCGGTTTTCCAACTCCTTTTTCAGTTGCTGGATCTTCAATTCACTGAACTTTGCCATGTCCAAGTTGTATTCCCAATCTTCGGAATTTATTCAACAATTCCTCTTCTGACACCAATTGTAACGAATTTACTTGCAACTCCTCTTATTTGCAATCCTCTGCTAAGTTCGAATCACTAAACTGTTGAATAAATAACTCCAATTTGTAATAATGCAAAATGGCCTTTATTAAGGTACTTCACAATACACTCAACTGTGCAACGAATAGCTTGCTTAATAACCACACTGATTGATAGCTCAATGAAACTCTACTATTCAAAATAATACTGCTATTGCTCGCTAGATATCGTCTTAATCGCAACTGCTTGACAACTCAAATCAAACTGAATTCCTTCTTACTCGCTGGCGCCGCTTTTATAGTTTACGCTGCATACTTCTAGGCTCTTCGATTTCCAGAAGTTACTAGTTGTTTCGGCTACAAAATCGCCAGCCACAACTACGTGCACAAATTATTGCTCTCTCTTGTGACAACTCAGATAAGGTATATGCATGTGTTTGTAGTTAACAGTCTCCCTCACACACATAAGCGTATAAGTAAATTCATCTGTGTGTGACATCTCATCTCTTGCTGCCTTGTATGTAAATGTTGCTCGTCGGAATGTGTACATATGTGTAGACGCAATTATTTATTCGTTTATGTAGATACATAATGATTGAATTATTGATGTGCATTCACGTCACTGCTTAGATCGGCTTAGAGCTGGCAGCACTCCTTAGTTTTGCTAATATTCGTAACAGTATGTATAAATTTCAACTCTTTGACAAAATGTACATAGCTTTTGGTATAGCGGTGGGAAAAAACGTGAATGCACGAGTCTCTTTAACACGTTACGGGGAACTTCACAGTCTTCTTAATTTCCACATAATTACTTTAACATTACAACGTTTTTAAACGGCTTTATTTAGATTTACTTGACAGGCTGGTTGGCTGGCACGAATTTTGTAATTGAAATTTAAGTAAATTCCCTATAAGCTACAAGCATGAAACTTGGAATATAGTTCAGAATCCGATGACAATGCAATAATAAGAAAAAATCGCCGTGAGGTGGCGCAAGGATCGAGATATTCACAAAAATCGTATTTGTGGTCCGATTTGGCTCATATTTGGAACACATAATACATAAAAGAATAGAAAGGGACCTATGAAAAAATCGCCGCTAGGTGGCACAAGGATCGAGATAATCACAAAAATCATATTTTTGGTCCGATTTGGCTCATATTTGGAGCTTCTGATCGCCATTCACCAGGGAATCCAGGTGGTTCTTTTATATGCGGTTCAAGCAGCTCACCACTTGCGATAGCTTGCGGACATGTATCCCACATGAAGCCACAGAACATCCGTTTGGTGGTGAACTAATGTGGGAAGGCGATAACCTGGCTATTCTACTCCGTCATAATCCGCTAAAGTTCATTAGCATCGTCTTATGCACCTTATGGTGACTGCAAGCGGGCGGCCGTCTTAAATCAAACGGCTCGCTGTATAAACGCGTGCCTCATCCCCGCTGAGCGCAAGAGTATGGACAGAAATATTTTGGTCAATTGTCAGTTTTGTGAAAAAAGAGATTCATAAATAAATACGGTGAAGAATAAAAACAAAAGTTTGCCTACAATTATATAGAAGTAGGGTTCGAAAAACAAAGAAAAGCGAAAAGAAGTTTTTAAATTGAATGCTCAGATTGAGATTGGATTACAATTCTTAGACCACAATTTGAAAAGATTGAGAAACAGCTACAAAGAAAACTGATTTTAAATAATCGGAAAGATCATCAAACGGATGGATTAAAAAAAAATATTGAAAGTTTAAGAACGAGTGATAACTAAAGGAAACAAAGAGACTACAAAACGTACAAGTAAAATTTTAATCAATTTAATGAAAATGGAGGCTTCTTCTTACTAAAGAAAATTCTGTGAGTGATGAAGTAGTCGGAGAAGAACAAGCTAGTGTCTCATTTCCTATTGAAATTACAGGTGACATCCGTATAGAACCCGAACAAAATATGTCAACAGAATATGTGTTGCTGAATATATGTGAATGAATGAAAAAATTAAAAGTTTAAGAACGAGTGATAACTAAAGGAAACAAAGAGACTAGAAAATATACAAGTAAAATTTTGATTAATTTAATGAAACTTGAAGATTCGATTTATGCAAATTAGTATCAGTTTCGCAATTACGTTCGTGGCTACGAAAGCTTGTGTTGCGTACTAGTCGAACGAAAGGTGTATTAGCGGTTCGCCTTAACGAAGTACCTTTAAATGAACGTGGTAACTGTCCCGATATTCTTACTAAAGAAAATTCTGTGAGTGATGAAGTAGTTGATGAAGAACAAGATAGTGTCCCATTTCCTATTGAAATTACAAGTGACATCCGTATAGAGCCCGAACAAAATATGTCAACACAGCCAACCGCGAATGCTACAAATTACTTTAATCGTGAAATTGAATTTTTGAAACGTGAAAAGGAACTTTTTGTTCGATTATTTAGTTGTCTGATCAACGCCCTAGACTAGTACCTAGGACCTACCTAATTATTTTCTAGCTTTTAGTATTATTATTACTTCCTGTATGAAGTGTTTTCAATTAAACCGTTTAACTAAAATTTACATAGATCTCCTTCTATTCTTGTATGTATTATGTGTTCCAAATATGAGCCAAATCGGACCACAAATACAATTTTTTTGAATATCTCGACCCTTACGCCACCTAGCGGCGTTTTTTCCTTAGGTCGCTTTCTATTCATGTATGTATTATGTGTTCCAAATATGAACCAAATCGTACCAAAATTACAATTTTTTGAAATATCTCGATCCTTGCGCCACCTATCGGATTTTTTTCTTATTGTTGCATTGTCATCGGGTTCTGAACTATATTCCAAGTTTCAAGCTCGTAGCTTATCGGAAAGTTACTTAAATTTCCATTACAAATTTCGTGCCGGCCAGCCAGCCTGTCAAGTCAAGCTAAATAAAAATGTTTAAAAAAAAACATATGACTCAATAATGCCCAATGTTTCCTCGTACGGATAGACTGGCGATTATACCTATGAACGAATGTGCAGAGCTTACTTAAAATCATCTTTCGGTTGAGGCTGCCCAGTTTTTCGGTTGATTTAAATCCAAAAAAAAAAAAATCAGGGACCCATTTTTAATAGTTATTTTTTTCACTGACTCGGACTTTTTTAAAAAGTCCACAAAAAACGTTAAATCCCGGCTTTTATACTTTAAGAACGAAGAAAAGACCAGCCCTATAGCTATGGAAAGGCTAATCAAAATTAAACGAATTTCGTTTCATTTTGATCGGACTTTTACTATATAAGGTTTAACTTAATAATAGCCGCTACCAATCCACATTCGTGACTTGGTTGGTCTTATCACTAGAGTATGATATTAACTGGCGGCTTCCAAGCCCAGCGCAAAACCCGCTCAGCGGGGATGAGGGATTTATGATACACGTTTATACAACGAACCGTTTGATTTAAGACAGACGCCCGCTTGCATAAGGTGCATAAGAAGGTGTTTTGGTATTCAGCAACATATATTTTGTTGACATATTTTGTTCGGGTTCTATACGGATGTCACTTGTAATTTCAAAAGGAAATGGACACTTGTTGTTCTTCTCCAACTACTTCATCACTTACAGAATTTTCTTTAGTAAGAATATCGGGACAGCTACCACGTTCATTTAAAAGTACTTCGTTAAGGCGAACCGCTAATATTCCTTTCGTTCCACTAGTACGCAACCCAAGCTTTCGTGGCCACGAACGTAATTGCAAAACTGAATACTGATTTGCATCAATAGAATTCTCCGTTTTCATTACATTTATAAAAATTTTGTCTCTGATAACATATCGATCATTAGGAAGTTTTTTATCCACGATATATGGACCTTTGAACTTGGGCAAGAGCTTTTTATTGACACCGACTGTATTATCGACATTCTTTATCATGACATAATCACCAACTTCAAATTGCCTAGCAGGTGTGTTCTTTCTAAGGAAATAATCTTCGTTGAGCTGCTGGAATGGCAGTATTGCCTCACTCGCCTCCTGCCTACAAACCATTAGATTACATTGTTCTATGTCCTGTTGTTCATGAAAAAACTCAGTAAATTCATCAACGATGGGTCCTCTTCGGCTAATTCCAAAAAATAGACTAGCTGGAGTGTTACCAGTTAAGCTATGTACTGTGTTGTTAATAGATAACTCAATAATGCCCAATTTAGAATCCCAATCGGCATGATGAAGTGGCGCACTTAGTTTAGTAAACATCGGATTTAATACTCTATTGACTCTTTCAACCTGCCCATTAGCTTGCGGCGATCCGGTGGTGATTTTGATATGATTAATGTTGTTTGTTACTAGGAACTCACTGAACTCAAGGGATGTAAAACAGGTGCCTCTATCTAAGTTTATCCTAGAAGGTCGACTATAATACTGAAAATACTTTTTTAGAGACTCAATTACCTCTTTAGTACTAGTTGAGTTAGCTGGGTATAGTTTCGAAAATTTGGTGAAAGCATCAATTACCGCTAACAAATGTTTTCTTTTTCATTTTAAAGAAGGCAATGGTCCCAGATGATCAATGTGAATGGTGCCAAAAGGTATCGACTCCTTGGGAATGCTGTAGAGGTTCCTTTCGCTTATTTGAGCAGGTGCCGAATATTCAATACATTTTAAACAATTCTATATATAAAGAAGTAAGGAAGGCTAAGTTCGGGTGTAACCGAACATTACATACTCAGTTGAGAGCTGTGGAGACAAAGTAAGGGAAAATCACCATGTTGTAAAAAGAACCTAGGGTAACCCTGACATGTGTTTGTATGACATGTGTATCAAATGGAAGGTATTAAAGAGTATTTTAAAGGAAGTGGGCCATAGTTCTATAGATGGACGCCATTTAGGGATATCGCCATAAAGGTGGACCAGGCGTGACTCTAGAATTTGGTTGTACATTATGGGTATCAAATGAAATGTGTTAATGAAAATTGTAAAAGGGAGTGGGCCTAAGTTCTATAGGTGGACGCCTTTTCGATATATCGCTATAAAGGTGGACCAGGGGTGACTCTAGAATTTATTTTGTACGATATGGGTATCAAATGAAAGGTATTAATGAGTATTTTAAAAGGGTGTGGGCCTAAGTTCTATAGATGGACGCCTTTTGGAGATATGTCCATAAAGATGGACCAGGGGTGACTCTAGAAGGTGTTAATGAGTATTTTAAGAGGGCGTGGGCCTTAGTTCTATATGTGGACGCCTTTTCGTGATATCGCCATAAAGGTGGACCAGGGGTGACTATAGAATTTGTTTGTACTATATGGGTATCAAATGAAAGGTGTTCATGAGTATTTTAAAAAGGAGTGGGCCTTAGTTCTATATGTGGACGCTTTTTCGAGATATCGCCATAAACGTGGACCAGGGGTGACTCTAGAATGTGTTTGTACAATATGGGTATCAAATGAAAGGTGTTAATGAGTATTTTAAAAGGGTGTGGGCCTAAGTTTTATAGATGGACGCCTTTTCGAGATATGGCCATAAAGATGAACCAGGGGTGACTCTAGAATTTGTTTGTACGATATGAGTATCAAATGAAAGGTGTTAATGAGTATTTTAAGAGGGAGTGGGCCTTAGTTCTGTATGTGGATGCCTTTTCGAGATATATCCATAAACGTGGACCAGGGGTGACTCTAGAATGTGTTTGTACAATATGGGTATCAAATGAAAGGTGCTAATGAGTATTTTAAAAGGGCATGGGCCTTAGTTCTATAGGTGGACGCCTTTTCGAGATATGGCCATAAAGATGGAACAGGGGTGATTCTAGAATTTGTTTGTACGATATGGGTATCAAATGAAAGGTGTTAATGAGTATTTTAAGAGGGCGTGGGCCTTAGTTCTGTATGTGGACGCCTTTTCGAGATATCTCCATAAACGTGGACCACGGGTGACTCTAGAATGTGTTTGTACAATATGGGTATCAAATGAAAGGTGTTAATGAGTATTTTAAAAGGGCATGGGCCTTAGTTCTATAGGTGGACGCCTTTTCGAGATATGGCCATAAAGATGGACCAGGGGTGATTCTAGAATTTGTTTGTACGATATGGGTATCAAATGAAAGGTGTTAATGAGTATTTTAAGAGGGCGTGGGCCTTAGTTCTGTATGTGGACGCCTTTTCGAGATATCTCCATAAACGTGGACCAGGGGTGACTCTAGAATGTGTTTGTACAATATGGGTATCAAATGAAAGGTTCTAATGAGTATTTTAAAATGGTGTGGGCCTAAGTTCTATAGATGGACGCCTTTTCGAGATATGGCCATAAAGATGGACCAGGGGTGACTCTAGAATTTGTTTGTACGATATGGGTACCAAATGAAAGGTGTTAATGAGTATTTTAAAAAGGAGTGGGCCTTAGTTCTATATGTGGACGCTTTTTCGAGATATCGCCATAAACGTGGACCAGGGGTGACTCTAGAATGTGTTTGTACAATATGGGTATCAAATGAAAGGTGTTAATGAGTATTTTAAAAGGGCATGGGCCTTAGTGCTATAGGTGGACGCCTTTTCGAGATATGGCCATAAAGATGGACCAGGGGTGATTCTAGAATTTGTTTGTACGATATGAGTATCAAATGAAAGGTGTTAATGAGTATTTTAAGAAGGCGTGGGCCTTAGTTCTATATGTGGACGCCTTTTCGAGATATCGCCATAAAGGTGGACCAGGGGTGACTCTAGAATTTGTTTGTACGATATGGGTACCAAATGAAAGGTATTAATGAGTATTTTAAAAAGGAGTGGGCCTTAGTTCTATATGTGGACGCTTTTTCGAGATATCGCCATAAACGTGGACCAGGGGTGACTCTAGAATGTGTTTGTACAATATGGGTATCAAATGAAAGGTGCTAATGAGTATTTTAAAATGGTGCGGGCCTTAGTTGTATGGGTGGACGCCTTTTCGAGATATCGCCATAAACGTGGACCAGGGGTGACTCTAGAATGTGTTTGTACAATATGGGTATCAAATGAAAGGTGCTAATGAGTATTTTAAAAGGGAGTTGGCCTTAGTTGTATGGGTGGACGCCTTTTCGGGATATCGCCATAAACGTGGACCAGGGGTGACTCTAGAATTTGTTTGTACGATATGGGTATCAAATGAAAGGCGTTAATGAGTATTTTAAAAAGGAGTGGGCCTTAGTTCTATATGTGGACGCATTTTCGAGATATCGCCATAAACGTGGACCAGGGGTGACTCTAGAATGTGTTTGTACAATATGGGTATCAAATGAAAGGTGTTAATGAGTATTTTAAAAGGGCATGGGCCTTAGTTCTATAGGTGGACGCCTTTTCGAGATATGGCCATAAAGATGGACCAGGGGTGATTCTAGAATTTGTTTGTACGATATGGGTATCAAATGAAAGGTGTTAATGAGTATTTTAAGAGGGCGTGGGCCTTAGTTCTGTATGTGGACGCCTTTTCGAGATATCTCCATAAACGTGGACCAGGGGTGACTCTAGAATGTGTTTGTACAATATGGGTATCAAATGAAAGGTGCTAATGAGTATTTTAAAATGGTGTGGGCCTAAGTTCTATAGATGGACGCCTTTTCGAGATATGGCCATAAAGATGGACCAGGGGTGACTCTAGAATTTGTTTGTACGATATGGGTACCAAATGAAAGGTGTTAATGAGTATTTTAAAAAGGAGTGGGCCTTAGTTCTATATGTGGACGCTTTTTCGAGATATCGCCATAAACGTGGACCAGGGGTGACTCTAGAATGTGTTTGTACAATATGGGTATCAAATGAAAGGTGTTAATGAGTATTTTAAAAGGGTGTGGGCCTAAGTTTTATAGATGGACGCCTTTTCGAGATATGGCCATAAAGATGGACCAGGGGTGACTCTAGAATTTGTTTGTACGATATGAGTATCAAATGAAAGGTGTTAATGAGTATTTTAAGAGGGCGTGGGCCTTAGTTCTATATGTGGACGCCTTTTCGAGATATCGCCATAAAGGTGAACCAGGGGTGACTATAGAATTTGTTTATACTATATGGATATCAAATGAAAGGTGTTAATGAGTATTTTAAGAGGGCGTGGGCCTTAGTTCTATATGTGGACGCCTTTTCGGGATATCGCCATAAAGGTGGACCAGGGGTGACTATAGAATTTGTTTATACTATATGGATATCAAATGAAAGGTGTTAATGAGTATTTTAAAAGGGAGTGGGCCTTAGTTCTATAGGAGGACGCCTTTTCGGAATATCGTTATAAAAGTGGACCAGGGTTGACTCTAGAATGCGTTTGTACAACATGGGTATCAAACGAAAGGTGTTAATAAGTGCTTTAAAAGGGAGTGGGCCTTAGTTGTATGGGTGGACGCCTTTTCGGGATATCGCCATAAACGTGGACCAGGGGTGACTCTAGAATTTGTTTGTACGATATGGGTACCAAATGAAAGGTGTTAATGGGTATTTTAAAAAGGAGTGAGCCTTAGTTCTATATGTGGACGCATTTTCGAGATATCGCCATAAACGTGGACCAGGGGTGACTTTAGAATTTGTTTGTACAATATGGGTATCAAATGAAAGGTGTTAATGAGTATTTTAAAAGGGCATGGGCCTTAGTTCTATAGGTGGACGCCTTTTCGAGATATCGCCATAAAGGTGGACCAGGGGTGACTCTAGAATGTGTTTGTACGATATGGGTATCAAATTAAAGGTATTAATGAGGGTTTTAAAAGGGAGTGGCCCGTAGTTGTATATGTGAAGGCGTTTTCGAGATATCGACCAAAATGTGGACCAGGGTGATCCAGAACATCATCTGTCGGGTACCGCTAGTTTATTTATATATGTAATACCACGAACAGTATTCCTTCCAAGGGGCTTTTGATTTCGCCCTGGAAAACTTTTTCATTTTCTTCTACTTTATATGGTAGATGTCACACCCATTTTACCAAGTTTTTTTCTCAAGTTATATTTTGCGTCAATAGACCAATACAATTATCATGTTTTATCCCTTTTTTCGTATTTGGTATATAATTATAGCATTTTTTTTATTTTTCGTAATTTTCGATATCGAAAAAGTGGGCGTGTTCATAGCCGGATTTCGGTCATTTTTTACACCAATACAAAGTGAGTTCAGATAAGTACGTGAACTGAGTTTAGTAAAGATATATCGATTTTTGCTCAAGTTATCGTGTTAACGGTCGAGCGGAAGGCCGGCGGTCGACTGTGTATAAAAACTGGGCGTGGCTTCAACCGATTTCGCCCTTTTTCACAGAAAACAGTTATCGTCCTAGAATCTAAGCCTCTACCAAATTTCACAAGGAGTGGTAGATTTTTGTTCGACTTATGGCATTAAAATTATCCTAGACAAATTAAATGAAAAAGGGCGGAGCCACGCCCATTTTGAAATTTTCTTTTATTTTTGTATTTTGTTGCAACATATCATTACTGGAGTTGAATGTTGATATAATTTACTTATATACTGAAAGATATTAACTTTTCTTTTAAAATTTGAATTAAAATTTTTTTTTTTTTAAAGTGGGCGTGGTCGTTCTCCTATTTTGCTAATTTCTATTAAGCAGACATATAGTAATAAGAGTAACGTTCCTGCCAAATTTCATCATGATATCTTCAACGACTGCCAAATTACAGCCTGCAAAACTTCTAAATTACCTTCTTTTAAAAGTGGGCGGTGCCACGCCCACTTTCCAAAATTTTACTAGTTTTCTATTTTGCGTCATAAGTTCAACTCACATACCAAGTTTCATCGCTTAATCCGTATTTGGTAATGAATTATCGCACTTTTTCGATTTTTCGAAATTTTCGATATCGAAAAAGTGGGCATGGTTATTGTCCGATATAGTTCATTTTAAATAGCGATCTGAGATGAGTACCCAGGAACCTATATACCAAATTTCATCAAGATACCTCGAAATTTACTCAAGTTATCGTGTTAACGGACAGACGGACGGACGGACGGACATGGCTCAATCGAATTTTTTTTCGATACTGATGATTTTCATATATGGATGTCTATATCTATCTCGATTCCTTTATACCTGTACAACCAACCATTATCCAATCAAAGTTAATATACTCTGTGAGCTCTGCTCAACTGAGTATAAACAAGTAAGGAAGGCTAAGTTCAGGTGTAACCGAACATTACATACTCAGTTGAGAGCTGTGGAGACAAAGTAAGGGAAATCACCATGTTGTAAAAGGAACCTAGGGTAACCCTGGAATTTGTTTGTATGACATGTGTATCAAATCGAAGGTATTAAAGAGTATTATAATAGGAAGTGGGCCATAGATCTATAGATGGACGCCATTTAGGGATATCGCCATAAAGGTGGACCAGGCCTGACTCGAGAATTTGTTTGTACGATATGGGTATCAAATGAAATGTGTTAATGAGTATTTTAAAAGGGCGTGGGTCTTAGTTCTATAGGTGGACGCCTTTTCGAGATATCGCCATAAACGTGGACCAGGGGTGACTCTAGAATTTGTTTTTACTATATGGGTATCAAATGAAAGGTGTTAATGAGTATTTTAGAAGGGAGTGGGCCTTAGTTCTATAGGTGGACGCCTTTTCGGAATATCGTTATAAAAGTGGACCTGGGTTGACTCTAGAATGCGTTTGTACATATGGGTGTCAAACGAAAAGTGTAATAAGTGTTTTAAAAGGGAGTGGGCCTTTGTTCTATGGGTGGACGCCATTTCGGGATATCGCCATAAACGTGGACCAGGGGTGACTCTAGAATGCGTTTGTACAATATGGGTATCAAATGAAAGGTGCTAATGAGTATTTTAAAAGGGAGTGGGCCTTAGTTCTGTAGTGTAATTTGTTTGTACGATATGGGTATCAAATGAAAGTCGTTAATGAGTATTTTAAAAGGGCGTGGCTCTTAGTTCTATAGGTGGACGCCTTTTCGAGATATCGCCATAAAGGTGGACCAGGGGTGACACTAGAATTTGTTTGTTCTTAGTTCTATAGGTGGACGCCTTTTCGAGATATCTCCATAAAGGTAGCCCAGGGGTGACTCTAGAATTTGTTTGTACGATATGGGTATCAAATGAAAGTCGTTAATGAGTATTTTAAAAGGGCGTGGCTCTTAGTTCTATAGGTGGACGCCTTTTCGAGATATCGCCATAAAGTGGACCAGGGGTGACTCTAGAATTTGTTTGTACGATATGGGTATCAAATGAAAGGTGTTAATGAGTATTTTAAAAGGGCGCGGGCCTTAGTTCTATAGGTGGACGCCCTTTCGAGATATCGACATAAAGGTGGACCAGGGGTGACTCTAGAATTTGTTTATACGATATGGGTATCAAATGAAAGGTGTTAAAGAGTATTTTAAAAGGGAGTGGGCCTTAGTTCTATAGGTGGATGCCTTTTCGAGATATCGACATAAAGGTGGACCAGGGGTGACTTTAGAATTTATTTGTACGATATGGGTATCAAATGAAAGGTGTTAATGAGTATTTTAAAAAGGAGTGGGCCTTAGTTCTATATGTGGACGCCTTTTCGAGATATCACCATTAACGTGGACCAGGGTGACTCTAGAATGTGTTTGTACGATATGGGTATCAAATTAAAGGTATTAATGAGGGTTTTAAAAGGGAGTGGCCCTTAGTTGTATATGTGAAGGCGTTTTCGAGATATCTACCAAAATGTGGACCAGGGTGATCTAGAACATCATCTGTCGGGTACCGCTAATTTATTTATATATGTAATACCACGTACAGTATTCCTTCCAAGATTCCAAGGGCTTTTGATTTCGCCCTGCAAAACTTTTTCATTTTCTTCTACTTAATATGGTAGGTGTCACACCCATTTTAGCAAGTTTTTTTCTCAAGTTATATTTTGCGTCAGTAGACCAATACAATTACCATGTTTCATCCCTTTTTTCGTATTTGGTATATAATTATGGCATTTTTTTAATTTTTCGTAATTTTCGATATCGAAAAAGTGGGCGTGGTCATAGTCGGATTTCGGCCATTTTTTACACCAATACAAAGTGAGTTCAGATAAGTAGGTACCTGAACTGAGTTTAGTAAAGATATATCGATTTTTGCTCAAGTTATCGTGTTATTGGCCGAGCGGAAGGACAGACGGTCGACTATGTATAAAAACTGGGCGTGGCTTCAACCGATTTCGCCCTTTTTCACAGAAAACAGTTATCGTCCTAAAAGCTAAGCCTCTACCAAATTTCACAAGGATTGCTTAATTTTTGTTCGACTTATGGCATTAAAAGCATCCTAGACAAATTAAATGAAAAAGGGCGGAGCCACGCCCATTTTGAAATTTTCTTTTATTTTTGTATTTTGTTGCACCATATCATTACTGGAGTTGAATGTTGGCATAATTTACTTATATGCTGTAAAGATATTAACTTTTATTTTAAAATTTGAATTAAAAAAAATTTTTTTTTAAAAAGTGGGCGTGGTCGTTTTCCGATTTTGCTAATTTTTATTAAGCAGACATAAGGTAATAAGAGTAACGTTCTTGCCAAATTTCATCATGACATCTTCACGACTGCCAAATTACAGCTTGCAAAACTTCTAAATTACATTCATTTAAAAGTGGGCGGTGCCACGCCCATTGTCCAAAATTTTAATAGTTTTCTATTCTGCGTCATAAGTTCAACTCACCCACCAAGTTTCATCGCTTAATGCGTATTTGGTAATAAATTATCGGACTTTTTCGATTTTTCGAAATTTTCGATATCGAAAAAGTGGGCGTGGTTATTGTCCGATATCGGTTATTTTAAATAGCGATCTGAGATGAGTGCCCAGGAACCTACATACCAAACTTCATCAAGATACCCCAAAATTTACTCAAGTTATCGTGTTAACGGACAGACGGACGGACGGACATGGCTCAATCGAATTTTTTTTCGATACTGATGATTTTGATATATGGAAGTCTATATCTATCTCGATTCCTTTATACCTGTACAACCAACTGTTATGCAATCAAAGTTAATATACTCTGTGAGCTCTGCTCAACTGAGTATAAAAAGAAGTGTACATTTTGATTGTCACTCCATAACTCGAGAACGGATAGAAATATTGCCATGAAATTTTTAGGATAACTTAATATGAACCTGGAGAGTGTTTGTGAAAAGTTTTTTTTTCGGGAAGTGGACCAGGGACCGATTTATTCTAAACTGTCGTATATATGGCTCGATTTGCCTGAAATTTGGTATGTAGGTAGCGTTATATCTAGAATAAAATGTCGGATAATTTTTCTTCCGGGAAGTGGACCAGGATACATATTGGTGACTAGGGTCTCGAGAAAAAGGACAAAAAGTGGACCCGGGCGCCCCTAGAATGTGTTTATACAATATGGAATGAAAGCTGTTGATGATTGCTTTAGTACAGGGTAGTTTTCATACCTATTGGTGACTAGGGTCTCGAGATATAGGCCCAAACGTGGACCGGGCACCCCTAGAATGTGTGTGTATTTTGGATATCAAATGAAAGCTGTTGCTGAGAGTTTTAAGTAATTTTCATTTTGATATTCGATTTAGTCGCATCAACCTGGAAAACTGATAAATATGCATGCGAAGCGGAAATAAAGACATGAATTAATAATACCTACATACCTATTTACATACGTCCTATTCGATTTGCCTGAATTTGGTATATAAATTTGCCTATATTAGTATTTCCGATGTTTTTTTTTGGAAAGTAGACCAGAGACGGACTGGGACTGGGACTGGGATTAGGACTGGGACTGAGACTGCGACTCGGAGTGGGACTGGGACTAAGACTCGGAATGGGAGTGGAACAAAATACATACCACCCTCTGGGACTGGCAATAAGATATGAAGAAGAATTAGAAAAACTTGAGAGAAGAGAAAAGAGAGAAGGGACTGACAAAGAGATAGAATGAGACGAAGACGGAGATAGATGAAGCGAAAAATACGGAGGGAAGAGTGAATACAAAGATTAGGAAAAAGTGTAGAGGAGCGAGGGAGAGTTTGACGGAAAAAGCTTATTAAAATGTATGCAGATATACAAATTTAGGGCAGAACAACGTCTGCCGGGTCTGCTAGTTCTTTATAAACCTTGCAATCTTAAGTCTCATTTCCGGAAACCAATAGTGTAGTTTTATCTGGTTATAAGTTTTATCCACCCCCAAAAGGGCGACCTTTTCGTGTATACAACGGATAATATTATTTTCCATTTCTCGAGGGACATACAAATACAACTGGCCCCTCATTCCCTTCCTATAAACTAACCCATCTTTAGATCAAAAAGTTTCGACGACTCTTTTTCCAACATATCCCTTATTTTAATTATATTAGGGTCACGACTTTGCGTTGCCTGTAGCTGGAACTCTAAATCATATTGTTAACAGGAAGAACTACCTCACTTTGGCTGAGAGCATCAACATGCCCCATATTAGCACCTCCCCTGTGTTGAACAGAATAGTCATAGTTTTGTAGTTCGAGAGACCATCTCGCAATACGCAGGTTAAGAGTCTTTTTGCTTAATGTTAGTGTAAGTGAATTACAATCCGTAAGGATCTTAAAGGGCATTCCTTCAAGATAAACCCTAAATCGTCGCAACGCATAGATAATAGCCAGAGTTTCTAATTCAAAGCTATGATATTTGCTTTCAGTGCTTGTGGTTCGTTGCGAAATGTAAAAAAATTGGATGAAACTTTGAATCTGATTGAGGCTGTAACTAAACAGCACCATAACCCTGGGCACTGGCCTCACAATTCAATTCCGTCTCATTCTTCGGATTATATATTGACAAAACCGGAGGATCAGTGAGCCTTGATTTTAGTTCAGCAATCGCATTCAATCAAGTTTCTTCAAGGTAAAATTTTTAATTTTTCTTTAGTAAATCGTACAAAGTAGGAAGGAGCATAATCCAATAAATGGGTGCAATTTTTTCAGAGTTTTCGGTAAAGGAAACAGATTGTTTGTGCTCTTGGTTTCGCTTTATGCCCATATAACTGACATAACCCCCAGTACTGAATACTACTTTGACAAAACTTATATTTTGGCAACTTTAATTCAAGACCGTGCTTAGAGCTATCTGCTTCAATACTGACTCCAATAAGATCCGATGTTGGTCTAATCCCGCTGTGGCTAGCAATATATCGTCCATATAAACAATCAAGAGACCCTTTGAAATAAAATCTTTTAAAATAAAAGATATAAATCTTTGAAATACGGAGGGGACATTTTTGAGGCCAAATGGCATCATTACATATTCAAATTGGCCACTTGGTGTAACAAATGCAATTGAAATCGAAGTCTTGGTCTTGGCTTTTCGGTAATGCCATTGTCATCACATATGGGCAAATCCCAAAAACTTTTACTTTTTTGGATACTCGGGTTTTACAAACGGGCAAAAGACTTAAGGCCAGAAAAAAGTATAAGGACATTAAGTTTGACCTTTTGACTATCCAATCTGATGATTTTACAAATCAAGAAAGTGGATAGTAAGTTTCTTCACAACTTCGAAACGTAAAAAACGTCGATTTATACACTTTTTCAAGCGATACCCTTGCTTTTTTTTTTTGAATTTTTTCGATAAAATTTTGAGGCATCGCTGAAACGCTATGGAATTTAAACTGAATGTTGTTTTTGAGACGGAGATTCTAAAAGTATGAGCAAAATTAATGTGCCCTCCAATACTCAAAACTGTCATCAATCAAAGTAGCGATACTTTTCTTTGTCATTTTCAATATTGACAGTTTTTTGCTTATACCTTTTTGAGGCCACTGAGCTTCAAATTCGATTTGCCCCTTTCAGTTTTGAAGGTAGAGGCAGAAAAGTGGAAGCACTTGGTTGCGTAAATTTTTTTCAGGAGCATGTTTTTTTGTGGGCACAGCTACAATTTTACTTTTATCACTTCATACCCGTTTGTTAATTTTTTCTCTACACCACAGTTGTATACCATTAATTAAAAGTAAATGAAAAGAAACACAAATTTGGTACAAAACTTAAAAAAAAAAATTGCTCTACACTTTTTGACGATTGCCAATTTTTGGCGAAAATTTCGTATATTTGCCCCATGCACAAACATCAATAACTTTCCTTGCGTGAATATTCCAAGATGAGGCAATTGATGGTATACTACTCTGGTGTAGAGAAAAAATTAACAAACGGGTATGAAATATTTCACGGTTACCCGGTTTCATATTTTTGCCCATATCTCTAAAACCGGGTTTATTAATTTTACCTAAATATACCCCACATATATGTGTACATCCTGATAAAATTTCAACACAATCGGTTACGCAAGATCGAAATTTTAGAAATACGATTTTTCAATTAGAAGAAAATTTTTCTAAGCGGGGTCGCCCCTCGGCAGAGTTTGGCAAGCGCTCCGGGTGTATTTCTGCCATGAAAAGGTCTCAGTGAAGCATAAAACATGTAGGTCCCGTCCGGCCAATTTGTAGGGAAAAGCAAGAGGAGCACGACGCAAATTGTAAGAGAAGCTCGATCTTAGATCTCTTCGGAGGTTATCGCGCCTTACATTTTTTTTTTTTATGTATGACGAGTAACGGCGATGCACTACAGCTCAAATTTACCCTTCGATGTTCCTAGCAAAAAGATATTTGCGTGATACCATGTTTCAAAAAAAAAAAATGTTTTCTCCAAAAAACCAAAGTTTGGCGGATTTCCCCATATGCATATGGTATAGCACCACGTTCCAGACTTGTTGTTAATTCAGGGCGCTCCCAATTGTTGAAAATTTCTCTTAGCCACGTTACAGTTTCTTCGTTCACACTAACGATTAGTAACGCGTAGGTGAATTGTAATTTTGCTTCAGCAACTTTTGCTACATTTTCCATAAGCCTCAATTATCCAGCGATACTGCTGCAGCTAAATCAAACACTTGTTCGGAAAAATCTTTTGGATATACAGCAATACGATATTCTTCATTTGTTTCAGCTTTTTTCTTCATTCTTGCCTTTTGCCGATTTCTAGCCTTTTCTTCATCATCTTTGTTGGTCAGAAACTCTCTTCCCATTGTGGTTCGGATGGGGGTTCCCAAGCTTTTCTGCAGCCACTTTGGGTTCAAGCCCTTCTTTCAAAGAACGTGAATACCATCGCACATCAGACTCGGACAGATTGTGGTCGGTCGCACCTATTAGACAGGCTCGGACAGACCCAGCAGAAATGGATCTTCGTTCTCTTCTCTTTTTCTGTAGCTGCCTTTTTAATATCGGGTCCACCATTGTCTAAAGCGCTTCGCGTTTGTCCACTGCCACTTTTTTCTGTTTCTATAGTTGGCTTGGGTCTACCACTTTTGTAAGACCAGGTAATGCTCGACGTCTAATTGTTCCGGAAGAGCGTCGAATGCTACTTCGAATGCTACTTCTGGCTCTGGACACGCTACTACCACCACCACCACCACAACTTCCTCTCCTTCAATCTCGTACATTGTTAATTTATACAAATGAAAACAAAGGGGGTCATCAATTAAAACACACTGTGCACTGCAAATATAGATTGCGTACAAATATTTATTTCACTTGAAATACAACCGAAGGCAAAAGGCAACCGCACAATTTGGTAGTTAAATATCAATTGAAATCCTTTCTCGAAACAATGAAGAAGTGCCCTTTCGCATACCAATATACAAGTTATTGCCTTGTCGCCAGTGAAAACACAACTTGTAATGATTACCGTTTACAACTGAACCCCCTTCTTTTATTGAATATTATTTTTATAATAAACAAATAAGGAAGGCTAAGTTCGGGTGTAACCGAACATTACATACTCAGCTGAGAGCTTTAGAGTCAAAATAAGGGAAACTCACCATGTAGGAAAGTGAACCTAGGGTAACCATGGAATGTGTTGTCAAATGGAAGGTATTAAAGAGTATTTTAAAAGGGAGTAGGTCATAGTTCTATAGGTGTACGCCTTTTCGAGATATCGCTATAAAGGTGGACCAGGGGTGACTTTAGAATGTGTTTGTACGATATGGGTATCAAATGAAAGGTGGTAATGAGTATTTGAAAAAGG
This sequence comes from Eurosta solidaginis, assembly GCF_040869045.1. Classification (NCBI taxonomy): domain Eukaryota; kingdom Metazoa; phylum Arthropoda; class Insecta; order Diptera; family Tephritidae; genus Eurosta; species Eurosta solidaginis. The sequence goes on along the minus strand of NC_090319.1, from coordinate 187,125,480 downwards.
AGTGATCCTTAGTTCTATAGGTGGACGCCTTTTCGAGATATCGCTATAAAGGTGGACGAGCGGTAACTGTAGAATGTGTTTGTACGATATGGATATCAAATGAAAGGTGCTAATAAGTATTTTACAAGGGAGTGGGCCTTAGTTCTATAGGTGGACGCCTTTTCGAGATATCGCTATAAAGGTGGACGAGCGGTAACTCTAGAATGTGTTTGTACGATATGGATATCAAATGAAAGGTGCTAATAAGTATTTTACAAGGGAGTGTGCCTTAGTTCTATAGGTGGACGCCTTCTCAAGATATCGCCATAAAGGTGGACCAGGGGTGACTCTAGAATGTGTTTGTACGATATGGGTATCAAATGCAAGGTGTTAATGCGTACTTAAAAGGGCGTGAGCCTTAGTTCTATAGGTGGACGCCTTTTCCAGATATCGCCATAAAGGTGGACCAGGGGTGACTTTAGAATGTGTTTGTACGGTATGGGTATCAAATGAAAGGTGGTAATGATTATTTTAAAAAGGAGTGATCCTTAGTTCTATAGGTGTACGCCTTTTTGAGATATCGCCAAAAAGGTGGACCAGGGGTGACTCTGCAATGCGTTTGTACGATATGGGTATCAAATGAAAGGTGTTAATGATTATTTAACCCTCATTCGGCCGACGATTTTTACAACTCATTTTGGCCGACGCAGTCACCCCGGTGACTTTTTAATAAAATTAAAGTTCAGCTTAAATGCAGGAACATTCGCCCCCAAAAATATGGGAAAAAACTGACAGTATTTAAATGGATGTATTTTATAGAATTTTATTAGCTTGTGGTGTCCATAAGTCCAGTAAGGAGACGATTGATGAGTTATGGATTTCTTATTCATTTCCACTCTACCGTGCTGCGATGAGCAGAAATAGTTTCAAAGCTATTCTCTGCACTATTCGTTTTGATAATAATAGAACACGTGAGGCTCGAAAGTAGACTGACAAAGCAGCTCCAATATCGGAAATTTGGATGCTTATGAACGAAAACATGCTCGACCCGACATTAATATAACAAATAATGAGCAACTTTATCCATTTTGGGGTCGAGTGGCGTTCCGTCAATATATCCCCTCAAAACCAGCAAAATACGGCATAAAAATATTTTGGGCGTGTGATGTGGAAACCAGCTATCCCTTGGATGGTATATTGTATTTAGGGCGGCAACCTGGGCAGGCAACATCTAATTTAGGTGAAAAAAGTGTGCTTCTTCACTTCATTCTCCTTGCCTATGAGCTAAAGAACATCATTCCTAGAGAGCTGCAGTTTGATAAGTCTTCGCCTTTGGGTGAATCTAAGTTGCGTTCCGTAATGAAACTGTCCTCCTGAGTTACAAAGCCAAAGACAACAAAAATGTTTTTTTGCTCTCTACCTTGCACAATAATGCCTGAATCGATTTTGCCTCAAACAAGCCTGAAATAATTCTCTACTACAATCGTACAAATGGTGGTGTCGATATAATGGATCAAATGCTCGGAATTTACACATGCAAAGGAAAGTAGCATCGGTGGACATTGGCCTTATTTTTCAATATGTTGGATGTAATGGAATTAGGTGGACACATTATTTATAGGGATAATCATGTAAAGAGTCGTGAATAAAATACAACGAAACTCTCGGAAAGTTTGCTTAGTTTGTAAAAAGCCAGTGTAGTGTACCAGGAGCATATTCAGCCCATTGTCAAATGTGTTCAGTGCCCGAATAAAGTAAAACAAGTACATGTCTTGCTTGTAATTAGTATTTACTCGTGGTCACATAGGTGACTACGTCGGCCATAAAAAGAATAAAAGTTTTCAACCCGTTACAGTTGTCTATGACTAAAATTATAAAACGTTATTTTGTACTTTTTCTACTTAAAATTCATTAACTTAGGATGTTACGAAAATGAGTTAAACAATTTTATTAAAAATATGTTTTTTTGGGGGAGAATATTAAATAGTCACCTCGTTGACGCCTCGGTCGAACTACGGTTAAAAGGCAGTGGTCCATAGTTCTATAGGTAGACGCCTTTTCGAGATATCGCCATAAAGGTGGACCAGGGGTGACTCTATAATGTGTTTGTACGATATGAGTATCAAATTTAAGGTATTAATGAGGGTTTTAAAACGGAGTGGCCTTCGTTGTATATGTGAAGGCGTTTTCAAGATATCGACCAAAATGTGGACCAGGGTGACACAGAACATCATCTGTCGGGTACCGCTAATTTATTTATATATGTAATACCACGAGCAGTATTCCTGCCAAGATTCCAAGGGCTTTTGATTTCGCCCTGCCGAACTTTCTCATTTTCTCCTACTTAATATGGTAGGTGTAACACCCATTTTACAAAGTTTTTTCTAAAGTTATATTTTGCTTCAATAAACCAATTTCTTCCCTTTTTTCATATTTGGTAAAGATTTATGGCATTTTTTTAATTTTTCGCAATTTTCGTGGAAGATAAAGTGAGTTCAGATAAGTACGTGAACTAAGTTTAGTAAAGATATATTGATTTTTGCTCAAGTTATGGTGTTAACGGCCGAGTGGTAGGACAGACCGTCTACTGTGTATAAAAACTGGGCATGGCTTCAACCGATTTCGCCCATTTTCACAGAAAATAGTTATCCGTCATAGAATCTATGCCCCTACCAATTTTTGCAAGCATTGGTAAATTTTTGTTCGACTTATGGCATTACAAGTATTCTAGAATAATTAAATGAAAAAGGGCGGAGCCACGCCCAGTTTGTAATTTTCTTTTATTTTTATATTTTGTTGCACCATATCATTACTGGAGTTGAATATTGACATAATTTGCTTATATACTGTAAAGATATTAAATTTTTTGTTAAAATTTTACTTAAAAAAATTTTTTTTTTATAATGGGGGTGTTCGTCATCCGATTTTCTAATTTTTATTTAGCACACATATAGTAATAGGAGTAACGTTCCTGCCAAATTTCATCATGATATCTTCAGCGACTGCCAAATTACAGCTTCCAAAACTTTTAAATTACCTGCCTATATGGCGATATCCCGAAATGGCGTCCACCTATATGACTATGGCCCACTCCCTTTTAAAACACTCTTTAATACCTTCCATTTGATACCAGTGCCATACAAACACATTCCAGGTTTATCCTAGGTTCATTTTCCGACATTGTGATTTTCCCTTATTTTGTCTCCAAAGCTCTCAGCTGAGTATGTTATGTTCGGTTACACCCGAACTTAGCCTTCCTTACTTGTCGTAATTTAATGTTGGCTGGTCATCAATTTACAAATGGAACAGGTAAGTAAATTAATAAAAGAGTTCTTCACATTTTACCGCGATCACTTCCGTTCGCACAAAATGTGAATTTGCTGTCTCTGCATTTTTGTGAACAGAGAGTATTGACTGTGTTAACTCCCCCTTTTTAAGTATCGGCGTCTCGCTGATAAAATAAATAGAGATGATATAATCTAACCTTTACCTACCTCAATTGGTTAGAAATCTATGATGGGGGGTGTGAAATGGAATTTCCTGTGGTAAGCTAATCTTGTGTGAAAATATAGTGTTATAAATAATGCTAGTCCAAGAAATATTGCTAAAAAACTGTAGTTTGTTGACATAATAAACTTGGATGAGATGTAATCTAATTTTTTCACATTCGTCAGATGGAGTTGGTGGAGGTATTCCAAATCTATTTTTATCTCTTTTTCAGTTAAGTAAAATTATTTGGCGACCTTTATGTAACTAAACTTTGTTGTTAGGCTGGCTTTAGGTCAACTTTCGTAAAAATAAAACACAAGTGTTTTTCTTTTTTAACCAGTTTGGTACCGCGTCACACAGGGCAGACGTGAAAATTAATTTTTACCCTGAGGACGGTTACCGTGGAGTAACCAAAATATATTGGTTAAAAAAGAAAAACACTTGTGTTTTATTTTTACGAAAGTTGACCTAAAGCCAGCCTAACAACAATGTTTTTTCAGTTAAGTTGCTTGAGAGTATAGGAGGTAAGATTTGGTGAGAGGTGGTTTGCCAATTTGTGTAATTCATACCGCCTATAGTAATAGTTTCGTTACAAAAATTGTTGATAAAGGTCCTTTTCAAGATCTGTGTCGAATTATTGTATGTTATATTTTCTATAATGTTGGAAATGAAAACCGTTCCATCTGCAATTAATTCTATTACAGGATCATTTAGAACTTGATAGTCGTAATACTAGGTACAAACACACGCCATATTGGCAATTTATACCATTTGGGCAATTTATTACGCAATTTATCATATAATAAATTGTAATAACAAATTGCCAATTTAAAAAAAATTGCGTAATAAATTGTTTCAAACTGTAAATACAACCTTGTAAAGTGTGTTTATTGAGTAGATTTAAACGTCAGCTGCGCATGGATCAACTATATGGTTGGCTCATCTCATCAGCTGATATTATTTTTTTCATTTCACTGGAGTAGGAATTGTCAAAAGAGGATGGCAAACTCAAAATGAAACCAAAACATTGAACAGATTATCTTACAACACACAAACATTTTTAAGTTTTATGTTTTCATTCCATTCCATTCACTTAATTCCAACACGCACATTTTGACATTCTGAACACAGGTATGTTGTTGCTGTAGAGATGAGCCAACCGGCCATCAAATTACTATTGTGTAAGCTAAATTGAGTTGTATGAACACCACTCAATTTGAATTGATATTGCCTCAATTTATTTTTCTGTTTGAACATAGCATAAGTCGCTTCCCTCCCGTGAGGATTTGTGGAATAAAATGGTTTTCATCGAAAGTTTCTAATTGATTTCTTTTGCATATTGTTATATCGTCAATAATCATAAATTTTTTGCGAATGCTTTATTTTCATTCTTGCGCAATGAAAAATGTAATAAATTGAAGACAAATTTGTTTGTTATTTTTTACTGTTGACCGGATAAGAATTTTGTTATATAAAATATCTTCGGTTTGTGGCAAAGATATGACGTATAGGAGACGCGAATCTTTGAATATCATTGACGGTTTTTGACGGTATTTGAGAGCTTCTAATTCATTTTTGAAAGGTAGAGTTTCAGTTTAGGAAATTATATTGGCTATATCTGCCTTGTTTAATAAATGAGAATGAACTATACCTTTTTTCGCAAGTACAGTAGCTAAAATTATTTGCGAGATTTCATATTTTACTAATCCTAGCTTATTATACAAAGATTGTACGAATCGTTTGCGTCGATTTCGTCGAGTATTCTATTGTCATTATCCAGTATTTTATTAGTCGTTCTAATTAAGTAGTTATTGATCATGTACTGCTTGTTACTATTTCCTGTGAGGTCATTCGTTGTAGTCGCGATTTTGTCCCAATCGGTTGCGTCTGGATTACCCGAGAGCCATTTCCAGGCTGAGCCAATCTAATTGATTGATCGCTTGTTCTTTCTAACGTTTCTAGTCCGTAATTGATATAAAAGGTTATCGATATGTGAGACTTCGTAGTCTAGATGTAAAGCTAGAGGGCTTGTTCTGCTAGTTTGATAGCGTATAACGGGTTTGATGTCATTGAGAATTCGTTCATAATCGTCCAAGTCGATGGCGTGTATGATTTTGTAGTAAACGTTTGATATTTTTCCTATGCCCTGTTTTATAGTCACCAATGGGCTTTTGTATTCGTATATGCCCACTGTTGCTTCTATATACCCCATGGTATCATCCTAAAAACGGAAAATTTGTCAATTTTTTAGATGCGATTAGTGAATTTTTCTGTTTTTACTAGTGGTGGTTGTTATATTATTGTCTTTCCCTATGGGTTCTTTCTTATAAATAGGTTTACTTTTCTTTTTATTTGTTTGTCTTTCTTAAAAACGGTTTCGCCTGGATCATATGTTTTAATTTTAGTCCTTTTTTTGTTGTACCAATTTAGCATCTTTTTCTGGTTCCTGGCGAGTTCGTGTCTGATGTCATTACTAACAATGTTCTTAAAGTCCTTCAATTCCTGATAATTCTGTTAGTACAGCCAGAGAAGACGTCAGCTGGTTTCTTGTTTCTTGTGTAATGGTTTGTATTGTCATATCTATCAACAGCAATGTTAATGTCCTCATTAACAGAAAAGTCGGGATATTAGGCTTGAAGACATCGAACTATTTCGATTATTGTAGAGTATACGCGTTCCACCGCACCATTTACTTCGCTTTTCTGCGGAGGGGTTAAATAGCCCTCCAAGTAGTTCAATGTGATTGGGCTAATAAAACTGCCCTCATTGTCCATTACCAGCGTTTTCGGAGGAGAGTAGAAATGAAGAAGCTTTATAAACTTGCTTCGTATCTGTAGAACAGATTTATTCTTTATTCGGAAAAATTTTACGAATTTTGAGAATTTATCTAAGCAGGGTGTATATTTTTTCCGTGCAATTTCGATAGTGCCTATATGAAGAATCTCAGTAGGATACGATGGAATGGGTGTGGCTTGGATTTCGGGTTTGGGAGGTCGGCTTTCATACTTGTTACAATGGCAAATTTCATATGATCTTGTGTAATCTTTGATTAGTTTGGCCATTTGAGGGAAATAAAATTTCCAGTATTTGTTCTTTGTTTTCTCTCCCGTTCCGATGAGCTCTTTTGTGTTCTTCTCTGATAATGCGGAACTTATCTTCATCGTTAGAGACATCGCTCACTATCTTCTGGGTGATTCTAATTCTAAATTTTGAAAAGCATTCTTTGAAGATTTCTTGCAACATTGGAATATGTTTTTCTGGGATTTTCACTCCATTAACTAAATTTGGGCTTAGGTAATTTTTAATATGGGTTTAATAACTTCTTTACTAAGCTTTGGTTTTGCTACGTAGTGCCTTTAGTAATTTGGGTGTGGCTCCTCATGGCATTCCACTTCGTTTGGAAATGACTATCTGAGACTTAAATACGTTTATAGGAGTCTCGCAATGAGAAATCAAGTCTGTTTTGTCCTCTTCTGCGCTATGTTGGGAATTGTCATCTGTAGATGTTAAAACGTTAACTTCAGTTGGTAGTCGCTAAAGAGCGTCGGCTACTGTGTTAGTTTTCCCAGGTTTGTATATGAGATTATAGTTGTATTCCTCTATCCTGCCTTCCATCGTTTTAACTTAGCATTATTATTGCTATTGCTCAAGGCGAAAGTAAGGGGTTGGTAGTCGGTTAAAATTTTTATTTCTTTCGCAAGGTATAGGTAGGTCCTAAGCTTATCTAGTGCCCATATAATAGCCAGCATCTCCTTTTCAATTGTCGAACAATTCTCCTCAGTTTTATTAAGCGATCTGGAGATGTAGGTTATTGGCTTATCTTTGCCAATTTCACCCTGAGAAAAGACAGCACCGTAGCTACATTGGACGCATCTGTTGTTAGGATGAAAGCCTTAGTGAAATCCGGAAATGTAAGGATCTCTGACATAAGTAGCTCTTTTAAGTCATTAAAAACTTCATAGCTTCGTTGGTTAGTGAAATGCTGACCCTTTTAGATTGATTTGCTTTTGTTTGGGCTTAAATACCTCTTGTTAGGTTTGTGAGAGGCTTAGCAACTTTCGCAAAGTTCCTTATAAATCTTGTGTAGTAGGAAGCTAGTCCAAGGAAATTTTTAGTTCCTTAAAGTTTTTGTGTGGCAATATTCTTTTTATGGAGGAAATTTTTTCAGGATCTGGTATGATTCCATCCTGTGTGACAAGGTGTCCTAAAAATTGTACATGTGTCCTGAGGAATTTAAATTTTTCGTAGTTGACTTTAGTCCTGATTTTTTAAGTAATTCAAACACAAGTTCCAAATTCTTTAAATGTTCTTCCCTAACCTTCCCTACGATAATAATATCATCAATGTAGACGTAACAACTTTTACCAATTAAGGGTTTCAGAACATCCTTAATCATTCTTTGAAAGATGGACGGCGCGTTTCTAAGTTCAAACAGGAGCTTGGTAAACTCGTATTTACCATTGTCCGTTGATAAAGCTGTTTTCTTTATACATTTTTCTTTCATTTTGATCTGGTGAAAACCAGATGTTAAATCAAGAGTGGTAAAGTACTTGGATTCGCCTAAACTTGCTAATTTGTTATTTATATCCGGTATAGGATACGTATCAGGAATACTTACCGTTACGCGCTTAAAATCTATAACTATCCTATATTTTTTTCTCCCAGATGGGCCTAGATTTTTCGGCACTACCCACCAAGGAGAGTTATAAGGACTTTTTGATGGCCTGATTATGCCGTCCCTTAGCAACTCTTTTATTTGTTTTTCCACCTCTTCCCTAAGGTTCGCTGGGTAGGGGTAAAATTTTGTCTAAACGGTTTCATCCGTTGTAGTTTTGATTTCTGCGCGCATACTCGTGTCAACAGTGCCGCTGTCCGAAACAGGACCAAAAGTTTCTGCGCATTTCCGCTTAATAGTTTCTATATCATCAGTAGTAGTGGTTAGGTATTATTTACTTGCCTAACCGTTTTTTCTTGTAATTTGATTTTAGTATCATTTAGCCGTAGCGTATTGTTTTTCCTATCAATTATAGCTTCTAAGTGTTTTAAAGTGTCGTCTCTTGTAATCCCGTCGAAGGATTTTAGGTTGGGCAATACAAAAAAGTCGAGTTTAGTCATGATGCCCAAATTTTTGAAAAATTGACAAGTTACTTTGTGAGTTATCAGTACCTGTCCGGTTGCAGATTGCATAGTAAATGGTTTATCTAACTTCCTGGAGCCTACAGCAATTTTATCAGAAATAAAGTTTTTGTTTGCTCCAGTACCAATAAGGAACTTTAGAATTTATTGTTTTTTGTATGGTAATTTATTTAAGGAAGGCTTGATCGGCCCTTATCATAAAACCTATTTCCTCGGTATTTTCCTGCTCATCAAGCTTCTCATTTCCTGATTCAATATTAAATAATCTTGGTTGTTTCCTTGGTATATTTGAGGTATTTTGTGACCTCGTAGCCGGAGTTTGACCTGTTTATATTATTTACTTTTTGAGAATGTAATGATGGATCGACCTCCATCGGGACAGGCGGTTTGGGATGTGTAGGCCGTGGAGGTGGTCCTTGCGGCTGAGTTTGCCTAGCATTATGTTGGTTTCTATAGTTATATATTTTATTTTATGTCTACCCTCACTCCGCGGTGCAACTTGCACCGCAACGTGGGCACTGTGCTGACTCCTATCTCTTACAGTGCCCCAAGCCTAAAACTAGTCTCCCTGTTTGTCACTCGGTCATATTTCCCTATAAGTCAACTTCACCTAACCTTGCCACGCACAAGCGCAGCACCAACACCAAATATTTCCAATTAACCCTGCATATTGATAGAATCTTCATTTCTACCATACATTTCATTAGTTTATTGACAATTTTTTGGCTTAATTCTATACCTCTATGCTAAAGAATGAGGAAAACGGCGTTATGAGATAATCAAAAAAAATCAGATCAAATGTAAATATTTTTGATAAGAACAGAATTGAGTGGGAAAGTTGGCTAAAATAACTTATACTTGTTCTGCAGGCCCATTTCCATGTAAGGTAAAACGAATAAAACAATATAGAATAAACTCCCTCATACAATTCCAAGGCTCAATTCTTATGTAAGAACAAAAAAAATAGGAATGAAAACTATAATTACAATAGAAACTTACCTATAACTACTTAATCTAAAAATTCAAAGTTTTCTGAACCACCCTAATGTGCTAATGCTTCTAGATGTTAAATTCAAATCCTATAGATATCGACATGCAAACGCTCATGAAGTCGGCAAGCAAAAGCAAAAAAAATAAATAAAATGAAACACAAAAAAGTTAAGCCCTATTCCCTGACCTATCTCAACAATCAATTATGGGTGCAAAAGCAGATCAAAAATAGAGCAAAAACCCGTCTGGCATATTAATAAAATATGTGTATGTTTGTAGCTATGCATGTACATTAGAGCGGGTAAAATTTTTTGCCCATCAGGAGTATAGCAAAAACGTAATGTACGGATGATTCTAAGAAAAATTGCTGAAGACACCACAGCTTTAAGACCGATTTCGAAGTTCCCACTTTTGCAAAATAGATATTTTGCATTTGAATGTAGGGCTTGGCCAAAAAATCTTCATAGCTTTTGATAGAATTATAGGAAAAATATCATATTGCGCCTACTTTAAAGGTATTTTACGTACATTTTAGAATCTGTATTAATATTTATAGTGTTTTTGAATTTTAGTAGAGGTATCAGGCTTAAATTATGAGAAATTAGCCTAAAATGAATTTTTAACTACTATATTATCATTTTTAATAAATTTCTTATGGATACATTTTTTTTCTTTACAGCTAAAATAAGTTCAGAATATTTCCAACAACTTTCATTCAGACAGTTTTTTTTTTTCGAATTCGTTTTAGTAGAAAGAAATTTTCAAAAAAAACTAATATTTTCAAGTAACAAGCAAACATTTTTTTCTACTAAAACGAATTCGAAAAAAGAAAAGCTGTCTGAATAAAAGTTGTTGGAAATGTTCTGAACTTATTTTAGCTGTAAAGAAAAACAAATTGTCCATAAGAAATTTGTTAAAAATTATAATAAAGTAGCTAAAAGTTCATTTTAGGCTAGTTTCTCATAATTTAAGTCTAATATATGTACTAAAATTCAAAAACACTTTAGATATTAATACAGGTTCGGAAATGTACCTAAATAACTTTAAAGTAAGCCCAATATGATATTTTCCCTATAATTCTATCAGAAGCTATGAAGATTTTTTGGCCAAACCCTACATTCAAACGCAAAATATCTATTTTGCAAAAGTGGGGACCTCGAAATCGGACTTAGAGCTATGGTGCCTTCAGCATTTTTTCTTAGAATCATCTGTAAATTACGTTTTTGGTATAGGTACTCCTGATGGGAACAAATCCATCCATACAATTTGACCCGCTCTAATGTACATATATTCCCTAGGCTTGGGTTTCCTCTTTTGCTAAACTTCTATTTTCTCAAGAAGATCAGGCAGTACATGTTAATATATGTACATACATTCAAATATGTGTAGTGGCAAAAATAGTGTACTCAAATTTCACTCACCTATATAATTGAACTCCAACGGCGCCGGAGCAGTTGAGTGGATGTGCTGAATTTAGTGAAACAGTAAGAGTCAAAAAGATACATACATTTATATGACCACACTCAAGGTAGCCACCCTCAACCACTCAACCAAGATCAATCGCTAGTGATCTTTGACAATGAGTGCTTTGGTAGTATCAAATCTACCAGCGTGATGGAAAAACGCAAACTAAACAAGTAAGGAAGACTAAGTTCGGGTGTAACCGAACATAACATACTTAGCTGAGAGCTTTGGAGACAAAATAAGGGTAAATAACCATTTAGCAAAATGAGCCTAGGGTAACCCTTGAATGTGTTTGTATGACGTTGGTTTCAAATGGAAGGTATTAAAGAGTATTTTAAAAGGGACGCAATTTCAGGATATCGCCATAAAGGTGGACCAGGGGTGACTCTAGAATGTGTGCTGTACGATATGGGTATCAAATGAAAAGTGTTAATGATTATTTAAAACGTAGTGCGTCTTAGTTCTATAGGTGGACGCCTTTGCGAGATATCGCAATAAGGGTGGACCAGGGGTGACTCTAGAATGTGTTTGGACGATTTGGGTGTAAAATGAAAGGTGCTAATGAGTATTTTAAAAGGGAGTGGGCCTTAGTTCTATAGTTGGACGCCTTTTTGAGATATCGCCATAAAGGTGGAACAGGGGGACTCTAGATTGCGTTTGTACGATATGGGTATCAAATGAAAGGTGCTAATGATTATTTAAAAGGCAGTGGGCCTTAGTTCTATAGGTGGACAACTTTTCGAGATAACGCCATAAAGGTGGACCAGGGGTGACTTTATAATGTGTTTGTACGATATGGGTACCAAATTAAAGGTATTAATGAAGGTTTTAAAAGGGATTGGCCCTTAGTTGTATATGTGAATGCGTTTTCGAGATATCGAACGAAATGTGGATCAGGGTGACCACGAACATCATCTGTCGGGTATCGCAAATTTTTTTATATATGTAACACCACGAACAGTTATCCTGCAAAGATTCCAAGGGCTTTTGATTTCGCCCTGCAGAATTTTTTCGTTTTCTTCTACTTGATATGGTAGGTGTCACACCCATTTTACAAAGTTTTTTCTAAAGTTACGTTTTGCGTCAATAAAAAAATCCAATTACCATGTTTCATATCTTTTTTCATATTTGGTACAGAATTATGGCATTTTTTTCATTTTTCGTAATTTTCGATATCGCAAAAGTGGACGTGGTCATAGTCGGATTTCCGCCATATTTTATGCCAAGATAAAGAGAGTTCAGATAAGTACGTGAACTGAGTTTAGTAAAGATATATCGATTTCTGCTCAAGTTGTCGTGCTAGCGGCCGAGCGGAAGGACAGACGGTCGACTGTGTACAAAAACTGGGCGTGGCTTCAACCGATTTCCCCCCATTTTCACAGAAAACAGTTATCGTCATAGAATCTATGCACACACCAAATTTCACAAGGATTGGTAAATTTTGGTTCGACTTATGGCCCTAAAAGTATTCTAGACGAATTAAATGAAAAAGGGCGGAGCCACGCCCATTTATAATTTTGTTTTATTTTTGTATTTAGTTGCACCATATCATTACTGGAGTTGGCATAATTTACTTATATACTGTAAAGATTTTAAATTATTTGTTAAAATTTGACTTTTTTGATTTTTTTAAAAGTGGGTGTGTTCGTCATCCGATTTTGCCAATTTTTATTTAGCGCACATATAGTAATATGAGCAACGTGCCTGCCAACTTCACACCACTTCAACTCATGATATCTTCAACGACTGCGAAATTAAAGCTTAAAAAAAAAAAAAACAAATATAAGGCGCGATAACCTCCGAAGAGATCTAAGGCCGAGCTTCTCTTCCAATTTGCGTCGTGCTCCTCTTGATTTTCCCTACAAATTGGCCGGACGGGACCGACATGATTTTATGCCGACTCCGAACGGCATCTGCTAGGCAGATGAGTTTTCACTGAAAGCTTTTCATGGCAGAAATACACCCGGAGCGCTTGACAAACACTGCCGAGGGGCGACCCGGCTTAGAAAAATTTTCTTCTAATTGAAAAACCTTATTTCTAAAATTTTTGATGTTGCTTTGCCCGGGGTTTGAACCCAATTTACCAATTTTCTGTTTTGCGTCATAAGGTCAACGCACCTACCAAGTTTCATCGTTTTACCCGTCTTTGGTAATGAATTAATGGGCCTTTTTTGGTTTTCCGAAATTTTCGATATCGATTCGATACCGATTTCGTTCATTTTAAATAGCGATCTGAGATGAGCGCCTAGGAACCTACATACCAAATTTCATCAAAATACCTCAAAATTTACTCAAGTTATCGTGTTTACAGATGGACGGGTAGACGGACGGACATGGCTAAATGAATTTCTTTTTTCACCCAGATCATTTTGATATATAGGAGTCTATATCTATCTCGATTAGTTTATGCCGTTACGGATTACCGTTATGCGAACAAAGTTAATATACTCTGTGAGCTCTGCTCAGCTGAGTATAAAAATAACCTAAAATTGTGTAATCGACAAAAATGTTCTTGGTGCTGCAGGCACACTAGACTGGGTCGAAAAAAAAATTGCTAATGTCCGCCCCTAAATTTGAAGATTATGTTGAGAGGGTTTCGGAAAAATTTTTTTTTAATTTTTTTTGATCCTTCGAAATACAGCCGAAACGGGTTTTCGTTGTAACTTGGTTATTTACGTCAGATTTATAAAATAGATATGTCATTATTTTGGCCTTGAGAAGCTCCACATTTCCGTTTAATGTCCTTTTAAGCTATGAAGTCGTTTTCACATGATTAGGTCAGCTAACAAAATTTTACCCCCCCCCCCCCCCCCCCTTTTTTTTTTCTTTACCAAACGAATGTGCTTAACAATTCAAGAAAATGTTGCTTTGAAACCATATTACTAAAATAATAAACAAGGAAGTTATAGCACTTTTAATATTTATTGCAACTGTTATTTTACCTGATTCTTATATACATAGGCCTGAAACTCATGATATTTTTGGAGGAAAAATTGCAGGATTTACATTGAACAGTTAATAAAGATATACCAAATATCATGAATAGGGGAAGTCAAAGTAAATAAGTGTGTCAAACCTGTTGTTTCGCATTTAAAATAACAACACTATGCGACAAAATCAACTTTTTTTCTGGGTATTGGACAAAACCCACTTTTGCGTAGAGATTGAGGCTTAAGTAAACAAAGTACTATCTCCGTTTTTCTAACTTAGCCTCCAAAAAATAGATATCGGCTTACGAAGTTTGAAATTCTACATTTCGAAATTTTATTTTATTTTTTTGTTAACGCGTTCAGCATATTGAAAAAGTAAAAATGTGGGCGTGGTCCGCTCTTTTACCTTATTAGAAGGGCTGGATTCTTTTTTTGAGAAATTTAGTATAACAGCTGTTATGCGAGGTGAAAAGTAAGACTCTGACTTCTGAATACAGTCAGACTCTGACTTCTGACTTTTCACCTTTACTTTTTCAATTTGCTGATCGCGTTAACAAAATTCAATTGAATTTTTAAGTACTTCCGTTTGCTAAGGAAAAAACATACATTAGGGGGGTAAAATTTTGTTAGCTGACCTCAGGCATGCTTAACGAACGAAACGATATCATTTCGTTACGATAATCAACGTTAATAAACGAAACGAAGTCATTTCGTTTCGTTTATTAACGTTAAGAACGCCAAATTAACGTTAATTCGTTTCGTTCGTTAAGCATGCCTGGCTGACCTAATCATGTGAAAACGACTTCATAGCTCAAAAGGACATTAAACGGAAATCTGAAGCTTCTCAAAGCCAAAATAATGACATATCAATTTTAAAAATCGGACGTCAAATAACCAAGTTACAGCGAAAAAACCGTTTCGGCTTTATTTCCAAGGATCAAAAAAAAAATTAAAAAAATTTTTCCGAAACCCGCTCAACATAATCTTCAAATTTAGGGGCGGACATTAGCAACTTTTTTTTTTGTATGGGGGCCAACCCAGTCTAAGGCACACTATGCATATACACTCTCGAGGTGCGAGGCTGATGATAAAAAGGTAGGTAGGCAGGAATCAATTTTGCCAATAATCGTGTAAAGAAATTAAGTACACAAAAAAAAAGATACAAAAATTTCAAAATTCGCTAACTTCGAGTTAGACCCTGTTTCAACAGACGTTAAAACCACATGTGCAAAAAAGAAGAAAAGTGTGTATACCGCCATATGTCAAGGAAAAATTGTAAGGAAAACGTACTAAGAAAGAAATATCAAACGATCAAAACATAAATATCATACCGAATATAGAAATAAACAAATAATAGTTTAAAAATACTAATGTTTTCAAATATTGTTAGCGGAGGGTCGCCAAATGATCAGCTAATAAGCGAAATAACAGATAATGAAAGGATTGATTGGGCTTTACAGACCTTCAAGCCCTATAAATTGCCGGGGCCGGATGGAATTTTTCCGGCTCAGCTACAATATACTGCCGAACTTATAAGGCCCTGGATAAAAGGGATGTTTATAGGTTGTCTTAGGCTCAAGTACGTACCAGCATCGTGGAGAGAAGTCAACGTGGTCTTTATCCCCAAGGCAGGGAAACCTCCCACTCTAAACCAAATGATTATAGGCCTATAAGCTTATCTTCTTTTCTGCTAAAAGCACTCGAAAGACTCCTAGAGGACTACATCAGGAGGAGGATTGAGTCATCGCTTCTTTCGCAAGCTCAACATGCCTATACTAAGGGTAGGTCAACTGACACGGCCTTGCATTCACTGGTATCCGTTATCGAAAGGTCACTTGACCTCAAGGAATACACACTGGCGGCATTTGTTAATATAGCGGGTGCCTTTAACAACGTTCTCTCTAAGGCCATCACCTCGGCGCTGGCCGATCTGGGGGTTGACGCGTGCCTGGTGGAGTTTATATACAATCTGCTTACGCGTAGGCATAATAAAACTGAGCTAGGTGGATGCGTGATACCCAGACCGGTCGGCAGAGACACTCCGCAGGGCGGCGTTCTCTCTCCTCTATTTTGGGTGGTTACCGTCAACCAACTACTACGCCTCATGGAGGCAGAACGTCACCAAGTGATCGCGTATGCAGATGACATCTGCGTTACCGGGGGAAATTTCCGCAAACTCTTGCAACCTAATGGAAGGGGCGCTATCCAAAATTTCGCACTGGGCCACATCCGCAGGTTTGGAAGTCAACCCGGATAAAACCGAGCTTGTCCTCTTCACGAGGAGGTACAAAGTACCAAATCGTACACCGCCAATAATTGGGGGTACGTTCTTAGCGTTTAGCGATCAAGTCAAGTATTTGGGAGCCATTCTTGATAGGAAGCTATTATGGAGTGACCATGTAGTGGAGCGATCCAAGAAGGCAGCAGCAGAGCTGTTCACCTGCAAGAGGGCAATTGGCACCTCCTGGGGATTCTCCCCTAAGGTGACCTACTGGATTTACATAGCCATTGTGCCCGATTCTCCTTTATGGTGCCTTGGTCTGGTGGCCTGCACTAGCTAAAATTACCTATCTTTAAATGCTTCAAAAGGTGCAACGGAGTTCGGAGCCTTTTAAGCCTGGATACGTGTGCAAAGTTTCAATCAAACTTATGGCCATTCAAAGTGGTAATAAAGCCAATTGGCCTTATGGTCGTTGACCTTATGTCACCACACCATCACATTAATGCACTGTCATCGAGCCTTGATACGTTTCCAAAGTTTCAATCAAATTTATGGACATTCAAAGTGGTAATAAGGCCAATTGACCTTATGGCCGTTGACCTTATATCAACATACCATCACATTAATGCATTGTCATCAAGCATTGATACGTGTGCAAAGTTTCTATCAAACTTATGGCCATTCAAAGTGGTAATAAGGCCAACTGACCTTATGGCCGTTGACGTTATGTCACCGCACCATCATATTAATGCATTTTCATCGAGCCTTGATATGTGTTCAAATTTTCAATCAAACTTATGGCCACTCAAAGTGGTAATAAGGCCAATTGACCTTACGGCCGTTGACGTTATGTCGCCGCACCAACACATTAATGCATTGCCATCGGACCTTGATACGTACGCAAAGTTTCAAATTAATCAGACTTCTAGAAACCGGTGAAAATTAAGCTCAAAGATTCCGTTACATATAGGCCAAGCTAATAAAAGCGTGTTAAAAACACACCCTTTTAGTCCAAAAGGAGGAGTTGAAATAGCTATGGGAGAAGGCGAAACAGACATATGAAGACCTCTTGAGCTCCTCAGAACTCGAGGAAAAAGAGCAGTCGGCCATTAAAAAGAAGCACAAAGTTACATACTTCAGCTTTCTCAAGTGCCAGGCAGCAATGGCTGAACTTTCGGAAAAACTTGAGAAAGCTGAAAAGAAAGAAGAAAGCTCAGGAGATAGGGAATATAGGGTGCGCCTACTAGCATGTGATACGGACGTGTTCAAAGGAGATTACCTTTCTTGGCCGTCCTTTAGAGACATGTTCACTGCTATATACATACGTAACAAAAACCTCGAAGCAGTAGAAAAATTATATTACTTACATCAGAAGACTCAAGGTGAAGCCATAGAAATAGTCTGACGATGTCCTTCAACAAAAGACGGTTTCGAAACAGCACGGAAAAATATATGTCACCGATACGCAAATAAACGTATTCTAGTAAATGCCCAATTAAAAATTCTGTTTAATTTGAAAGCAGTTGGGAGTGAATGTGGTAGCTCCATCAAGAAACTGCAGCGTGAAATAAATATTTGCATCTCGGCGCTCCAATGTCATCATATAGACATATCAAACTGGGATGCAATTATAACGTATCTCTGTTCAACAAAATTGCCAGAAACCACGCTGACACTTTGGGAACAAACAACAGAAAACAAAACAGAAATTTCAAAATGTGCTGATATGGATAAATTCTTATCCAATCGTTTCCAAACCCTAGAAATCGTGAGTGATTTGAGAGGGTACACAGTTTCCAAACCCTCAAAGCCACAAGTAGCTCGTTCGAAAACATATACATCTGCTAAAAAATTAGGGTCCTATCAGGCAAGTATAGCCAAATATACATGTAAGATGTGCAAAAGTCCTACACATCGAATTGCAAAGTGCGAAAAGTTCTTACGTTTAACGCCTACTAAATGGTTTGAACAAATTAAGAGCAGCCGTGGGTGTATAAACTGCCTTTCTGGTGGCCATTCGGAAACAAAGTGCACCAGTCAAATGAACTGTGCCACATGTCATTTAAGACATCATACGCTGCTTCATATTTCGAATCAGCCAAAACCAACAAATACTTCAGACACTATCGGAGCATCTACGTCACGAGAAGCTCAAATACGACGCAATTCTGAACGAGAAAATGCTCCGATTAATAATGTGAACTCATTTTTTGCTAATACAAATAAAGAGGTATTACTAGGGACAGCTCAGGTTAATTTTCATTTTAATGGTGTTGACTATTCGGCTAGAGCCCTAATAGACTCGGGATCTGAATGTTAATTCAGAAACTCAAGC
Source organism: Eurosta solidaginis (assembly GCF_040869045.1). Taxonomy (NCBI): domain Eukaryota; kingdom Metazoa; phylum Arthropoda; class Insecta; order Diptera; family Tephritidae; genus Eurosta; species Eurosta solidaginis. The sequence continues at coordinate 187,106,936 of NC_090319.1, read as the reverse complement.
GCAGAATTAATCTGCCATCCAAACACCTGCATGCCCAAGTTTCGGGCATCAATAATACAATGTCTGCACAAGTAAAAAAAGCGTGCAACATACAACTGCGGTCACCAACAGACCCATTAATCGAGATCAATACGATCATGCTGGTTTTACCATAATTAACAGGGAATCTTCCAACTTGCCAAATAAACGCAATGGCTAGGCAAGCATTCCCTGACTTAGTACTGGCTGACAAAAGATTTTTTGTCAATGAGCCAGTCAATCTAATTCTGGGCGGAGACATATACCCCAAAATTATGTTAGGCGGCATTAGGAAAGATGTGCTAAACACATTAATAGCACAAGAAGCGGTGTTCGGCTGGATTTTGATAGGCCGCACAGATGCGGTTGATACAAATAAAACCCTAGTTTCATATTTCAACGAGGTCACTTTAGACAAACAGCTGGCGGCTTTTTGAGAGATAGAGGAAATTCCAAAGAAGAGGAGCATCAATAACGAAGACACTTACTGCGAGGAGCTATACAAATCCACAACAGTTCGGAACAACGATGGCAAATACGTAGTCTCCTTACCCTTTAGGAAAGAATTTAGCTTAGGTGTCTCTCTAAGAAGTGCGTGTTCTCAATTTTATCGCTATGAGGCACGATTAGCTAAAAATCCCGACTTACAAACAGAATACAATAGAGTTGTATTTGAATATGAAATCTTAGGGCATATGAAACAAGTCAGTAATATCACGCCAGACTCAAATGACTGTCACTTCCTATCTCACCATGCTGTTATAAAGGAGGGAAGTGCAACGACAAAAGTCAGAGTCGTGTTTAATGCATCATGTCTTACCACAAACGGAAAAAGTTTAAATGATGCCCTTTACCCAGGTCCAATACTCCAATCCGACCTAACAATCCTTATACTACGTTGGCGGATGTTCAAATACGTATTTAATAGCGGCATAGAACAAATGTACCGCCAAATATGGGTTAATGAAAATCAAATAAAAATCCAGCGAATCGTATTTCGCAACTGCCCCAAGGATCCAATCAACCTTTATGAACTGAAAATAGTAACATTTGTGGTGAATTGTGCCCCCTACCTGGCGATTCGACTGCACCACATCCAAGGGCTGCGGATATCCTCCGAAACTGCATGTACGTTGACGACGTACTCGCAGGGGGGCACAGCATCGAAACTGCACTTAAGGCCAGGGATGAAATAACAGAACCACTACAATCAGCAGGTTTCCCATTGCGAAAATGGACGTCTAACTGTAAGACAATTCTGCAGGATATACCGAAGCAGCATTTATTAACAGAGGACTTCCTAGAGTTTGAAGATACTAGTATGGTTAAAGCTCTACGCATTAAGTGGAACGCGCATTCCGACTTATTCTATTTTACTGCTAAACCTTTTGAAAACAGCATTGCCATCACAAAAAGGGCTATACTTTCTGCGATTGCAGAGCTGTTCGACGCTCTTGGCTGGCTGGCACCAGTGGGAATTGTAGCCAAGATTATAATGCAAAATATTTGGTTGGAAGGCACGGGTTGGGACGAAGATGTATCACAAACTACTCTAGATCGTAGGACCGCATTTATGCAAGAATACGGAAAAACCAACGATACCCGCATACCGCGATGGGTTCAATTTACCCCAAAGGATAGCGTCGAAATACATGGATTCAGCGATGCTTCGGAAAAAGCATATGCAGCCACTGTTTTCCTGAGGGTTCAGACAAAGGATCGAGTATTCCCCAATCTGTTAATTGCAACGACAAGAGTAGCCCCGGTCAAAACTATATCATTGCCACGACTGGAACTCTGCGGCGCAGTCCTACTTGCAGAAATTATAGATTCGGCCATAGAAAATATGCAACTTTCCAATATTAAAGCAACCCTTTGGACAGATTTGACTATAGTACTGGCATGGATCCGAAAGCCACCATGTTCGTGGTCAACGTTTGTGGCACATCGAATAACGAAAATCATCGACAAAGTTGGTGAAAAAGAATGGCGGAATGTAGACTCCACGTCAAATCCTCCAGATTTGGCCTCCTCGTTTCGGATCTAATCGACAATTCTTTGTGATGGCAGGGACCTTTTTGGTTACAAGAAGACAATGAAAATTGGCCAACACAAGAAGAGAATTATAACACAAATATCGAAGAAAAGAGGGTGACAGTTCATGCAACATGGGTCGAAAATAACCTTGATATTCTGGATAGGTTTTCCGATCTACCAAAGGCTTTACGGGTTATATCTTATATTCTTCGGTTTTTCCAGAAAACGCACCCAAAAACTAAAGCCTCCCTTAAAAGAGAATCTCATTCGATAGCCCCTGACGAAATAGAAAAAACAACACAAATATTGATAACAATATGCCAAAGGCAACATTATCAAAAAGAGTACGCAAATTTGAAGTCATGAAATCTAATAAATGACAAGAGTGAGATTTTGCCCCTGGATTATATATAGACGAAGAATGCATCCTTCGAACTGGGGCGGACAGGAGCATCCAAAGACATGTCCCATAACGAAAGTCATCCCAATATCCTTCCTTACACTTGCAGGTTATCCAGACTTATAGTTCAATCCTCTCATAAGACCACCCTGCATGGAGGGAACCAGTGATACTACGTCATATCCGCACTCAGTACTGGATCCCACGCGTTAAAATTTGTTATCCACAACTGTAAGGTCTGTACTATTTACAGGAAGCGGACACAAACGCAACTTATGTGGATCCTTCCGAAAGAGCGCACTACCTTTACTAGGGCCTTCACCAACACTGGGGTAGATTTCGCGGGAACGAGGGATGTCGAATTTCAAAAGGATATGTTAGTCTGTTCGTCTGCTTTTCGACGAAAGCCATCCATCTAGAAGCGGCAAACGGCCTTTGTACCGGGGCCTTCCTCGCTGCCTTCGCCAGATTTGTATCTAGACGAGGCTGTCCGAAAAACGTTTACTCCGACAATGGTACTAACTTTTTCGGAGCTTCGCGATATTTACGATCCGAGTTTAAAGCATTTCTGCGTGAAGCAAGGGACGACACATTGAATAAGTATAGCCATCCCCTTTTAGAATGGCATTTTATACCGCCAAGCGCTCCTCACATGTGGAGTTTGTGGGAAGCGGGGGTAAAATGACTTAAGACCCACTTTACAAAGATCGCCACCGATCATAAATATACTTTCGAAGAGTTTACGACCCTCTTATGTCGAATTGAGGCCTGCCTCAACTCTAGGCCTCTCAGTCCCTCATCCAACGACCCTTCCGACCTGGAGCTACTTACTCCAGGCCACTTTCTCGTATGTGGACATCTTTTAGCTCTACCTGAACTCGATTGTAGTGAAAACCCTGCCTCAATTGTAAACCGATGGCATAAGATGAAAGCCCTTCATCAAACATTCTGCAAAAGATGGAAATCGGAATATCTCACCGAAATCCAAAAACGATATAAGTGGAAACATTCACAATACAACTTAAAACTCGGGGACCTAGTCGTCATAAAAGAGGATAACCTACAACCAAACGAGTGGAGAATGGGTAGAATCGTCAACACACATCCAGGTTCTGATAACCATGTACGTGTTGTTGACATCAATACAATTAAGGGACAAATTACCAGGCCAATCGCGAAACTGATACTACTTCCGCCCAACGACAAGAAAAACGAACTTTAAGGGTCCACATTCCTCTATCCCAAATAACCCAGCTCTCGTTCACCCCGAACGAGGCCAACACACCGTTAACCCTGCTCTCGTTCCCCTGAACGAGGCCAACATACTCTAACGCAGATTTATTATCTGCCACAGAATCCGCAATCAAATTGCCCATATACCATATCCCAAATGAACTAAACTTCCAAAGATAAAAGTATTTTCTAGTAAGAAACTAATGTATCTGCGGGAGGAAAATGTACCTTAAATGTGATTATTCCTAAATAATCAATTATGATTCACATTTTGAAACGCTTTATTCACAATTGGTATCATTGTAAAAATGAGCTTTAATTGTTGGGGAGTGATATTTGACTGTTCTTCACAGGCATTGTCAGATCATGTTCATGAACATATTTCAATCGTTTTGGTAGAGATGTATGAATGATTTTCACATCCGATTATCATACACTTATTATTCTTATCTCATGCAAAATAAGATCTTCATGAGAAGTAAAATTTCAACAAGTAGAATACTCATGATTCAGTCTACAAAGATAATAAAAAATGATTCAGAAAGCTGAATGAAAATGATTAAAAATGGTTGATCACCTAAGTAAACACATCTGATTCAAATATCATTCCAAAATATGATCGAAAAACTATAACCAGTCTTTTGACCATCTAAGTATTCATATTTGATTGTCTCTTTGTTCAATTGTACGATAACTAATTATTTAGTCAGAAGGAGTAACCAGATTGTGTGGATAGGTAGAGAAATTCAGATTTTAATCACCTAAGTGCTGAGTAGGGTGTTTGGGCAAAAGCTCATATGAACTAAAATATATCGGTTCTTAACTAATAACTGATATGAAGTGGAATGACCCTAGCATGCAAATAATATAGTTGCAATCACTACATATTTTTGATTATTGGATTTCTTCAAGTAAGTTATTAACGCCCATAACGCAGAAAAGGTTATTTCCTCTTTGATACTTTTTTCCATCATGAAATTAAAGTAATATTTCAAGTTTAGCTTCTTAAATATAAATCAGGTTAATATTTCTTATCTACATCGTAATTTACATACAATTAAACAAATATGTTTATAATTTACCCTATTCATTATAGATCGCTAACCTAGACTGGGTTTACATGAATTCTCAAAGGTCTGCAAAGATCTTATTACATCTAAACATATGATTTAGGTTTCAGGTTTCTGGTTTTATATCAGAAATGAAACTATTTTATTTTTTAGGTCAATTTTACACTCATTTATTAATTATACTCAGTTGAGCAGAGCTCACAGAGTATATTAACTTTGATTGGATAACGGTTGGTTGTACAGGTATAAAGGAATCGAGATAGATATAGACTTCCATATATCAAAATCATCAGTATCGAAAAAAAATTCGATTGAGCCATGTCCGTCCGTCCGTCCGTCCGTCCGTTAACACGATAACTTGAGTAAATTTTGAGGTATCTTGATGAAATTTGGTATGTAGGTTCCTGGGCACTCATCTCAGATCGCTATTTAAAATCAACGATATCGGACAATAACCACGCCCACTTTTTCGATATCGAAAATTTCGAAAAATCGAAAAAGTGCGATGATTCATTACCAAATATGGATTAAGCGATGAAACTTGGTAGGTGAGTTGAACTTATTACGCAGAATAGAAAACTAGTAAAATTTTGGACAATGGGCGTGGCACCGCCCACTTTTAAAAGAAGGTAATTTAGAAGTTTTGCAAGCTGTAATTTGGCAGTCGTTGAAGATATCATGATGAAATTTGGCAGGAACGTTACCCTTAATACTATATGTCTGCTTAATAAAAATTAGCAAAATCGGAGAACGACCACGCCCACTTTTTAAAAAAAATTTTTTTTAATTCAAATTTTAAAAGAAAAGTTAATATCTTTACAGCACATAAGTAAATTATATCAACATTCAACCCAAGTAATGATATGGTGCAGCAAAATACAAAAATTAAAGAAAATTTCAAAATGGGCGTGGCTCCGCCCTTTTTCATTTAATTTGTCTAGGATACTTTTAATGCCATAAATCGAACAAAAATTTACCAATCCTTGTGAAATTTGGTAGAGGCTTAGATTCTAGAACGATAACTATTTTCTGTGAAAAAGGGCGAAATCGGTTGAAGCCACGCCCAGTTTTTATACAAAATCGACCGTCTGTCCTTCCGCTCGGCCGTTAACACGATAACTTGAGCCAAAATCGATATATCTTTACTAAACTCAGTTCACGTACTTATCTGAACTCACTTTGTATTGGTGTAAAAAATGGCCGAAATCCGACTATGACCACGCCCACTTTTTCGATATCGAAAATTACGAAAAATGAAAAAAATGCCATAATTATATACCAAATACGAAAAAAGGGATGAAACATGGTAATTGTATTGGTCTATTGACGCAAAATATAACTATAGAAAAAACTTGGTAAAATGGGTGTGACACCTACCATATTAAGTAGAAGAAAATGAAAAAGTTTTGCAGGGCGAAATCAAAAGCCCTTGGAATCTGGGAAGGAATACTGTTCGTGGTTTTACATATATAAATAAAACAGCGGTACCCGACAGATGATGTTCTGGATCACCCTGGTCCACATTTTGGTCGACATCGCGAAAACGCTTTCACATATACAACTAAGGGACACTCCCTTTTAAACCCTCATTAATACCTTTAATTTGATACCCATATCGTACAAACACATTCTAGAGTCACCCCTGGTCCACGTTTATGGCGCTATCTCGAAAAGGCATCCATCTATGGAACTAAGGCCCACTCCTTTTCAAAATACTCATTAACACCTTTCATTTGATACCCATATAGTACAAACAAATTCTAGAGTCACTCCGATTTAAAACCCTCATTAATACCTTTAATTTGATACCCATATTGTACAAACACATTCTAGAGTCACCCCTGGTCCACCTTTATGGCGATATCTCGAAAAGGCGTCCACATATAGAACTAAGGCCCACTCGTTTTTAAAATACTCATTAACACCTTTCATTTGATACCCATATCGTACAAAAAAATTCTAGAGTCACCCCTGGCCCACCTTTATGGCGATATTTCGAAAAGGCGTCCACCTATAGAACTAAGGCCCACGCCCTTTTAAAATACTCATTAACACCTTTCATATGATACCCATATCGTACAAACAAATCCTAGAGTCACCCCTGGTCCACGTTTATGGCGATATTTCGAAAAGGCGTGCACCTATAGAACTAAGGCCCACTCCTTTTTAAAATACTCATTAACACCTTTCATTTGATACCCATATAGTACAAACAAATTCTAGAGTCACCCCTGGTTCACCTTTATGGCGATATTTCGAAAAGGCGTCCACCTATAGAACTAAGGCCCACGCCCTTTTAAAATACTCATTAACACCTTTCATTTGATACCCATATAGTACAAACAAATTCTAGAGTCACCCCTGGTCCACGTTTATGGCGATATCTCGAAAAGGCGTCCACACATAGAACTAAGGCCCACTCCTTTTTAAAATACTCATTAACACCTTTCATTTTATACCCATATCGTACAAACACATTCTATAGTCGCCCCTGGTCCACCTTTATGGCGATATTTCGAAAAGGCGCCACCTATAGAACTGAGGCCCACGTCCTTTTAAGATACTCATTAACACCTTTCATTTGACACCCATATCCTACAAACAAATTCTAGAGTCACCCCTGGTCCACGTTTATGGCGATATCTCGAAAAGGCATCCACCTATAGAACTAAGGCCCACGCCCTTTTAAAATACTCATTAACACCTTTGATTTGATACCCATATAGTACAAACAAATTGTAGAGTCACCCCTGGTCCACCTTTATGGCGATATTTCGAAAAGGCGTCCACCTATAGAACTAAGGCCCACGCCCTTTTAAAATACTCATTACCACCTTTCATTTGATACCCATATCGTACAAACAAATTCTAGACACCCCTGGTCCACCTTTATGGCGATATTTCGAAAAGGCGTTCACCTATAGAACTAAGGCCCACGCCCTTTTAAAATACTCATTAACACCTTTCATTTGATACCCATATCGTACAAACAAATTCTAGAGTCACCCCTGGTCCACCTTTATGGCGATATCTCGAAAAGGCGTCCACCTATAGAACTAAGGCCCACTCCCTTTTAAAATACTCATTAACACCTTTCATTTGATACCCATATTGTGCAAACGCATTCTAGAGTCACCCCCGGCCCACTTTTATAACGATATTCCGAAAAGGCGTCCACCTATAGAACTAAGGCCCACGCCCTTTTAAAATACTCATTAACACCTTTCATTTGATACCCATATCGTACAAACAAATTCTAGAGTCACCCCTGGTCCACCTTTATGGCGATATCTCGAAAAGGCGTCCACACATAGAACTAAGGCCTAATCCTTTTTAAAATACTCATTAACACCTTTCATTTGATACCCATATCGTACAAACAAATTCTAGAGTCACCCCTGGTCCATCTTTATGGCGATATCTCGAAACGGCGTCCATCTATAGAACTTAGGCCCACGCCCTTTTAAAATACTCATTAATACCTTTCATTTGATACCCAAATCGTACAAAATAAATTCTAGAGTCACCCCTGGTCCACCTTTATGGCGATATCTCGAAAAGGCGTCCACCTATAGAACTTAGGCCCACTCCCTTTTAAAATTATCATTAACACATTTCATTTGATACCCATATCGTACAAACAAATTCTAGAGTCAGGCCTGATCCACCTTTATGGCGATATCCCTAAATGGCGTCCATCTATAGAACTATGGCCCACTTCCTCTTAAAATACTCTTTAATACCTTCCATTTGATACACATGTCATACAAACACATTCCAGGGTTACCCTAGGTTCTTTTTACAACATGGTGATTTTCCCTTACTTTGTCTCCACAGCTCTCAACTGAGTATGTAATTTTCGGTTACACCCGAACTTAGCCTTGCTTACTTGTTATTATTTAAATGTTGACATCGACTTATTCCGACAATATGTTAGACGAAGACTGACTCGACTTGTGACTCTCTAGCATTCTCTAAGCGATCGATTTATTTTTATTACATTGAGAGTGAGAATGAGTAGATATAAAATAAGTAGATTGAAACCCAGTATATTTAGAGTACACTAATGTGCTGTTTAGTAGCATAAGAGGATAATACATAACTCGCCCTCCACATAAATTAAATCTAGTCCCTGCGATTTATCTTAGGGTGTACAATTATATACATGTATACGAAAATTTAAAATATTTGTTACATGAATAAATGTAAAATGAACAATGCTTGTTCATTAAATGAACGTAGATACTTCACAAACTTTTTTTTTCTTTTTTTTTTGATAACAAATTAACAGTAAATCAGAATTCAGACATCAAAAGTTATATTTTTTTTTTCTTTCTTGTTAACGATCGTAAATATTAACCATATCTAAGTTTTAAACATATACGAAATAGTTTTTTTTTTTTGTGTATTATAACTCAAATTAATACTTGCTTTTTACATATATAATATATTTTAAACATTTTGCATTTGGGTTTATGTACGTATATGTCAGTTGTAATAAAATATATATTATATGTATTATAATATTTAAGAAAAACTTCAAAAGGTATATTTATGTTAAGTTTAAAAACTATATATACATATGTATACATAAAATTATGTATAATTATTTATTTTTTCAAGTTTGTACGCTGAAGCCACTAGTGATAAATTTTACCATTAGATACATATTTTTCAAATATTGAAAATTCACAATTTTGTACTTTTAAATTGTAATTTATGAGTAAATGTTAAAATCTTTTATAAAATTCGCATAAGTACATTTACGTTATTTTATGCGGCCTCTTGATATTTACCATGTCAACTTTATTAGGAAAACTTTTTGGCAACTTTACAAACCTTTTTGCAACTTTATTTCTATTAGCGAGAGGATTCTTCATGTAAACTTTGCTGTTGTTGAAGTATGGAACCCTTTCTGCTTCTGCATTTAATTTGTTGATTGCTTGTTTCTTTTTTCTGTAAGTATAATTTTTTATTTTTTCAAAATCTATGTCGCTTCTATTGATAAAGTCAATCGGTTTTACATTGGTTGAACTATGGATGGAGTTGTTATAAAAACCAATAGCCTTGATCATGATTTCTTCTACTTCTAAGGAGTTGTCTGAATTTTTCAAAATGCGTATATGCTCTAACAATGTGGAATGCAACCTTTCATTATCAGAATTTCCGGTGTGACTATTTGGAGTGGTGAAGTGTGGAATAATATTATTTTCGCGGCAGAATAATCGTATAAGTGAATTATTGAACTCGTTGTCCATTATCAGTTTTTTAGGTACACCCAACCAAGAAAATCTTTCTTGAAGTTTGATCTTGATTGTGACCATGTTTCTATCAGGCAATTTATGAATGGATGCCATTTCGTGAATATATCAATAGTAGTTAGAAAACAAGCTCGGAAACAATGAAATACATCGGCATGAACTATCTCGTTAGGACTACTAGGAGTTTCTGTGTAATTGTAAATTTTTTTTAGAGGTTTTCTTGCGTATTTGTTTTCGTTGCACACATCACATTTGTTAACAAATCTGTTAATAACTTTTTTCATATTTGGGTAAAAGTACCTTAATTTCATTTGTTCGTAATTTTCTAGCACACCCCTATGGTTCCCTTCCGTATGGACCTTTTCCACTACCTCTAAAATTTCCTCCTCTGTTTTCAATTCTAAAGCTTTGTTAGAGCATTTAGTAAATTTAATGTTATTGTCATAAGAAAATAAACTAATCAGCTTTTCTTGTACAACATTGTACGCACTATCAGGCAACTCTGAATGAATTCCTGTTGTTCCTTTTTTAATATATTTCCAAAAACTATCTGTAAGATAAATGCTATTTTGTAAGTCGCCTTCGGCTACATAGACTATTCTATATTTGTTATATAATATTTCGCTTTCGATGGGTTTGTTCCTTACTATACGAATCTGAGTGGTGTATCTGTTTACTATGGACTCGGATATAAGAAAGTGTTCATTTAGGTTTTCGCATGCTGAATGCACCATTTCTAAAGAATTTTCGAACAAGGATTTTATATCAATGTTTTCTTCCTTACCCATAAAGTAATTCTTATCGTTTTTTCGGCTTAAAAAATCAGCGACATTGTTTTCCCTACCTTTAATATATTCCACAACAAATTCGTATTCGCTTAGTAAGGTTTTCCATCTTAAAACCCGTGTGGTTGGATCTTTTAAAGAATAGAGCCATTTAAGGGGTTGATGATCCGTTTGAACAACGAATGAACGTCCGAATAAATAAGGTCTAAAATGACGCACTGCACACACTATGGCTAGAAGCTCTTTTTCTAGCGTATGAAATCGTTTTTCCGCACCATTTAATGTACGACTTGCAAAGCAAATTGGCTTTCCATTTTGACTTAAAATCGCGCCTATAGCAACATTACTGGCATCGGTTGTCACAGTGAATGTTTTGGAAAAATCAGGAAATACTAGTAGAGGGGGTGAAGTCATAATAAGTTTGAGTTTGTCAAATGCTTCAATATATTGTTTATCTTTCGAGTTGATTTTTTGATCCTTTTTCAAATATTTAATTATTGGAGAAGCTATCACTGAGTAATCTTTAATGAATTTTCGGTAATAGCCCGTTAAGCCTAGAAAGGATTGGATTTCTTTAACGGTGCTTGGTAACTTTATCCTTTGTATAGCCTGTATTTTCTCCGGGTTTGGCTTGATACCTTCAGGTGTGATAATATGGCCGCCCAGAAACTCTGTATATCTAGATAAAAATTTGCATTTATCGTATTGTATTTCATTTCATTTTCATTTCATTTATTCGGTGAGAATACATTAGTACAGTAAGACAAATTGTCTTTTGTAGTACAACAAACATAATTCATATAATTCATTTAAATAAATAAATAAAAGATGCTAGAAAACAAGAATATCAAAAAAATACTACAAAATTTTAAATTTTAAATTTTTTTTTTAATTTTAAATTTTGGTTAAATTAGATTAAGATAAGATAAAAATAAAATAAATGCCCAGTTTAAGTTTGTTGACTAGAAAAATAACTGAAAATAATATGTTTGTAGTTGCTTTGGTTTACATTATTCCTAATTGCAGCTGGGATAGAGTTCCAAATACGTACGGTGTTGACGAAAAACAGCCTTGTCGAAGCAACGAAGTTAAAGTTAGGCACAACTAGATTACTCGTCCTGGGAGACCTAGTGAATGTCAATGTCTCAAAAAGATATGCTGGTGATTTTGTGACAATCAAGCGGTACAAAAAAATTACACTTCTAGCTTTTTGGTAGTCAAATATGTTACATCCTAATAGCTTGGACCTCCAAGCCGAAATATGATCAAATTTTCGTAACCCGAAAACGTAACGAGTTACATGATTAAAGGCGACCTCAACTTTGTGTGCAGAACATGAGCCCAACTTGTTATAAACAAGCTCTGAATAGTTTATTATTGGCAAAAGAAGCTGTAGGGCCAGTTTTCTTCTAATATGCGGAGGTGTGAAAGGGCAGATTGCCTAAGATTGCGCAAAGTGGTATACACTTTACCTATGACTGTATTGATGTGGTCTTCACAAGTTAGATTAGAGTTGATAACGAATCCCAAATTTTTAATTCTAGAAACAATTTGTAAAGCCGTATTTCCAATGTATATTGGTGAGGCAAGGGCATCAACGGACCTATTCTTCGAAATGGGCAAAATGAACGATTTAGTTGCATTAAGGCAGAGACCATTATTATTGGCCCAGCTCTGTACTGACAATAAATCATTATTTACTTTAAGACAGAGGTTGGCTACGTCCGTGAAACTACCAGACAAATATAATTGTATGTCATCTGCATATGCGTGCATTTTCATGTGCTGACAAACCGAAAAGATATCGTTTACGAAAATACTGAATAACAAAGGCCCAAGAACGTAACCCTGCGAAACACCTCGGGGTAGGTGTTTGGTCCCCGAAATTTCGCAACCAGTATTAACAAGTTGTGACCTTCCTGTTAAGTAACTCTCCATTACCATCAAAGCACTGTAGGCAAATCCAAAATATGTTTTAAGTTTATAAGAAAGTAACGCATGGTCAACAGAATGAAAAGCTTTAGAAAAATCTAATAGACAAAGCAGAGTTAGTTGGTTTTTATCAAAAGGTATGCGTATGTCATCAAGAATTTTAAGTAGCGCCGTTGTACAACTATGCTTGGCTCTAAAGACCGATTGGTGTGGTGATAAGAGGTTATTTCTAGAAATGTGCAAAATTATTTGCTCTGCTAGCAGCCTTTCAAAAACTTTCGACAGCGCGGGCAATATGCTAATGGGTCGATAATCACGGAGCGAGTTTGCAAGCCGTTTCTTTGGGACGGGTCTTACCATAGCACATTTCCACGATTCAGGAAACCGAGAAGTTGTGATGCAATGGTTGATGATGTGTGTGAAGATACTCAGTATAAATGGTAGAATAATTTTTACAAATTTTATTGGTATACCATCAACCCCGATGGCATTGGATTTAACTTTAAGTAAGCACCTTACCACGTCGCATTCGGATACCGCCCTGAACTCAAAACTTTCTCCACAGTAGCGCCCATAAGCATTTGGAAAAGGTGCAGTAGGATTTACAGCAGGACTACTCACAAACGCATCATTAAGGGTGTCAGCATTTAGTTCGCATACATGTTTGTCCCTTCCATATACTCGCAAGCTTTTTAGATTACGCCAAAGAGTTTTTGGAGGTAGCGAAGGGTTTAGCCTTGAGGTAAAAAATGTACTTTTTTCGTTCCTTATTATCTTAGTAGCGATATTTCTGAAAGCTTTATAGGCAAGCCATGCAACATTACTTTTACTCCTCCTCCACGATTGGTATGCCCTACTACGTGCTTTTATTGCCGCTTGAACTTGGCCATTAAACCACGGACACGAAACATTTCTAGGTCTACTTGAGCGAATAGGCACATGTATGTTAAAGACATTCACGATTTTGCTGTTAAGGAACTCAAGTTTTTCATCAGCAGAAACTAGTAACCAACAATCACTCCAATTAACACAGGACAAATCAGAACACAAAGCATTATAGTCAAGTAAGCGGTAATCCCTAAAACTAAAGGTACTACCAGTATCACAGCGGTTAAATTGTATATCTAAGGAACAAAAAAAAAGATCATGATCTGATAAAAATGGCATCTGGTCAAATTTTAAAACTATTGAAGGGTCAGAAACAATAAAATAATCCAGAAGACTAGGACAACAATTAACACAAAACCTGGTTGGCACATTGTTATTGACAACACTTAGACCAGCACCAGATACATAAATTGACATACTATTACTATATGAGTCACGAACAAGCAGATTAACATTGAAGTCTCCACAAACTATTAAGCTGTCATAGTCTACAAGGTACCGATACAACGTAGAAAATAACATATCAGGGCTGTTGGTTTTGTGGGGACTATAAACACAAGATACAAGGACTTTCGTAGACAAATCGTGCACCTCGACAAACAAGTATTCAATGCTCGAATCCACCGACTTGCAAATGAGTTTCACGTTAATGTGACTACTACAATAAACTGCTACGCCACCTCCTTTCCTACCCACCCTATCACTTCGAAACAATTTGTAGTTATTAATATTAAAGTGCCTATCATCAAGATCCTCAAGAATCCACATCTCCGACACGCAAATGACATCAACACACGAGTTTTCAAACACATATCTTATAAAATCTACTTTCTCAGCATTTAAACTTCTGGCATTAAAATGCACAATATTAAAACCATTGCTTTGCTGACATAATATGTTTATCATGGCAAGACTGCTGTCGCCCGCACCACACAACTTGCTGCTAAGGGTCATAATGAGTAATGTAAACAAAAGCAACCATACAAACAAACAAAGTCACAAAAGAGAAAACAGGCGAAAGGAAAAAACAAAAATTAAGATTAAAGAAGTTTAAACGGACCATTTTTACATGTAGGAAAATACGGAGTATATATATGCATAAACAAATATAAAGTAAACATACAAAAGTTAAAACTAAGTAAATTATACTGCATACGCATACGGCTGATAGTCAGCAGTAAAGTTTTAAATCATCATTCGTTGATATTTTCACTGCTACGGACTCTTTGGTAACTCTTCCAAACACCTCACCACGAAGTGTAAATACAGAGACAAATTTGCCTGCGCGTCTTAGCTTGATAGCTTCTTGAAGCAGCTTTCTATTTTCTCGTGATACACTCTCATATATTCTAAATTGGCCATCAATACCAAGCGGAGCAAGAGAGATAATAGATTTTGTTCGCTTTCGATGTTCACTAAATGCTCGCAGCGTACGATTTCGATCCATCGGACTATAAAATTTAATTATTATTGCGCTGTCTGCATTTGTTGATGAGCGCGCAATTCTAAAAATATCTCTTATTTGCGGCGAAAGAAGTTAATCGACAGGCAGATTTGGTTGTATAGACTTTTCAAGTTTTCTCCCTGTATATGCGGCACACCAAAGATTACCGCATCAGAGGCAAATTCCGGCATCGCATTCGCAGTTTGCAAACTCTTCAGTTGATTTTGCAGGTTACTCATTTCACTCTTGCAAACACCAACCGACGCTTCCAAATTGTTTACGCGCATCTCTGCTTCGACCGCTTTTTCTTTAAGAGCACCAACTTCCTCATCAACTCTCTTAGTAATGCTAACTTCAAGTGCAGTTAACTTACCAGATATGTTGTCAAAAAGAGACTGCAATTGGACTGCATGTTGTTGCAATTGGTCTGATTGTTGTTGGACCTTTGCCTCTAAATCACGAAGCGCAGCAAGAACCGTACTTAAAATTGCGCTCTCCTCCAATTTTGCTGTTTTAGCTAATGGAGAGCCCTTGCTTGACTGGCGTTTGAGAGGTGGAACGTTGGCAGAGGTAGCAGACATCATATGAAAAATGTAAAATGTAAATTAAGCGCGAAGCAACAAAAAAATAAACACAGAAAACACGGCGATGATGTATATTATTTTTATTTTATTTGTTTTTTTTTTGCAATCACACAATTATAATGAAAATAATTGGTAACACGGACAAACTTCTTGGAAAGTTGCTTATTTTCAGTTTTTGAGTTTGTTAAATTAAAACCAAACTTTTTCGTCCATCAATATAAATATTTGCACGGAGCTAACAAAAACACGTCCGAACACGCCTTCGATTCACAGTCTTCTGCTCTGCAGTCTTCTATTCTTAGGTTATTTGTGGATAAGTAGTTAAATATTTTTGTTAGGCTCTCAAAGTGTTCGCTAATAGAAGTAGAAAATACCAAAATATCATCCATATATATTATGCAGATTTTGTTGATGTATTCCGACAAAATTGTATTCATCATGCGCTGGAACGTAGCAGGCGCATTTTTCAAACCAAAGGGCATGCGCGTAAACTCGTAATGCCCATTAGGTCCGGAAAAAGCAGTTTTTTCTATATCAGATTCGTCCATTAAAATTTGGTGGAATCCTTTTGCAAGGTCGATGGTTGAGAAGTATTGCGCTCGCCCAAGTTTTTCAAAAAGAGATTCAATATTTGGAATGGGAAATTTGTCATCAATAGTAAGGCTATTCAATTTACGGTAATCGACTACCAAACGCCACTTCTTAACCTTACCTGTTGATTTTTTCGCAACTATCCACAACGGTGAATTATATGGAGATTTGCTAGGTCTAGTTATATCGTTTTTTAACATAGAATTAAGCTGAATATTTATTTCCTCTTCCAACGCGTAAGGATATCGATAATTTTTTTTATATATAGGGGCATGAGGTTTTGTGATAATTTGGTGCTTAACTGCTTCTAAAGCAAGTAAATATTTGCCTTCTTGAAAAAAAATACGTTTATACTTTAATAGAAATTTTTTTAATATCCGGCTCTCTTCGTCATTCAAATCTTTACTAAGTAATGGATCCACATCAAAGTTGCTTTTATCCAAATATAAGTTGTCTGGATATGTGTCTGTTTGAGAACAGTATGCATAAAATTCATCATTAACGGAAAGGTAACTTGAGCTATTATTGTTAAAAAATGGAATTATTTTATCGCCTATATTTATTACTTTTTGTGCAAAATTTATCAGCATTTTTAAAGGAGCAAGAACATTTAATCCTAATATACACTGGAACGGTTTATTTTTTAGGTTCACAAGCTTTATGGACATTGTTTATTTCTCTCTTTCGAGTTCCGCTGGAATATTTACTATGACTTCTTCTGATATGACTTCAGAGACAAAAAGAGTTTTTATCAGAATAGGGGTTTTCAATATTCTACGACTATGAAAATTCTTAAAGGTTTTGAAATCCCCTAACGTTGTAGCTGAGCCACTGTCGACTAAGCACCTTACTTTTATGCCTTCGATAGTCAAATCTTTCAGGGGTAAGTCGGTCGGTGAGGAGAAAGCTGAAAATTTTATAAATTATCGACTTCCATTGGAACAACGGGTTGTTGCCGATTATGCCCTGTGCTGTTCGGAAATCTACCAGAGTAATTTCTGAAATTTGGTTCACCTCTCCAATTGCCAATATTTCTACCGTAGTTGACATTGCTATTAAAATTTCCGGATTGATTATTTTCAAAATTTCTATTGTATATGTTCGAATTTTTATAATTCGGATTATATTCAAAATTTGTATTTTTGTTGCGGAAAACTCCTGAATTTTGTTTACCAAGATTGTTATTGGCTTGGTTACTTTTATTGGCATGGTTTTTATGGTTCAACCCGTTAAAATTAGAGTGAAAATCAGTGTCAACCTTCAGGCTGCCGCGAATTATATTAATATCTTGCAATAAGTTATTTTGTAAGTAATATGTGAAGGCGTTTTCCATATTGTTTATATTATTTTGCAACAACAAAGTTTTTACATGAAATGGCAAAAATTGTAAATAAACTTTAAAAATTAATTTTGTATTATTTTGTGGGGTGTATGAAACATCAATAGCCCCTTCTAAAATATATTTCGTATTCATTTTCTGTAAAATAGATCCTAGTTTATTATGCAAACTTTCAATATTTGAGGCCCTAACATTCAAAGCTTCGTTTCTTAAATTCAAATATGTGGACTTAATACCAAATTCCTCTTTTAACCTATTTAATACATCATCGAAACTCGGCTCGTTGAGATTTTGTATAACGTGTAATGCTCGTCCTTTCAATTTGTTACATAAGACTTTGGATATGATAGGCCTTTGTTCTTCAATTGTCAGCGACAAAATTGTAGATACGTCTCGCAAGTAAAAAGGGAATACTCCGTGCCTCCCTAAAACCCTCTGCTAATGTTAGTGCCATTTTGTGTTATTTCTTTGTGTTTTGATTAGTTTACGTTTTCGTTTTTCGTTAATTTTTAATTTTTAATTTTTTGTTGTCATAAATATTTATATTTTGAGATTTTCTGTCACGCAACTGTGTCCAAAATTTCTAACTTGCTACAGTCAACATTTACTTTAACACAACATGTTTGATATGAACGCAGCACAGTTGGGCAACTTTTACCGCGAGATGGCTTTGTTTCGCAACAATTTTTCGTTGGCAACAATGTATATAAACTTCATGTCTGTTAGTATTTTGTTCGGCACCATTTATCTAGCGCAGCATGTAGCTAATAGCATTTATATATATATTTATGTAGCATTTGTGTTGCTTTGAAATAATATATATATACACTTAACAACAATCTCGCTGTATGTTATAGCAGAGTTGAGAGGGAAGAGTGTGCTTTAATTTTTAGAACTGGTTTCTCAGATTTTGTGTTGCTTTTCTTTGACTTGATTTTAAGTACAGCTATAGCAGGTCATAATTTTCTCGTTTTGAAGTCAGTGCACTTTTAAAAGATTTCTTAGTTGTTGTAATTTATGAACACTTAAGTGATTTGCGGTAATTTTTTTTTTGAAAGTATGTTATGCGTACATATGTACGTAATACCACTAATTTCGGTATAATATAAAGTTTTTAGTTTTCGTCTTCACAATTTTCAGAGATTTTCGCTTCGTAATATAAAAACTATGCCCACTGAGGTTTAAATATTTTTGAAAATCAAGGTTGCATAATTAAATTTTTTTTTTGCACGTATAACATATATTTACGTATATCACGCACAGTTTTTAGGGCCTAAGAGGCTTTATCCAGTTTCGACACTCTAAACTTGTTTCATAAATTTTTTAACTTTTTAAATGTTTTTTATTTTAATAATTTTTTTTTTCACGCATGTAAAGGACTTAAACAAGATCTTATTGTTCTTATTTTTTGCCGATTTTTTCCCTCGTCGCCATTTAGGTTTCAGGTTTCTGGTTTTATATCAGAAATGAAACTATTTTATTTTTTAGGTCAATTTTACACTCATTTATTAATTATTATTTAAATGTTGACATCGACTTATTCCGACAATATGTTAGACGAAGACTGACTCGACTTGTGACTCTCTAGCATTCTCTAAGCGATCGATTTATTTTTATTACATTGAGAGTGAGAATGAGTAGATATAAAATAAGTAGATTGAAACCCAGTATATTTAGAGTACACTAATGAGCTGTTTAGTAGCATAAGAGGATAATACATAACTTATGTACCATTGCTATTGCAAAAAAATTTGTCTGCTTCGCAATTACAAATCAAACCCAAAGCTAACCTTTTTACAAATCACACAGTTTTATAATTGTAACGTCATTCATATAAAATGAGTCAGGTCTCCTAAACACTTTTTATTTAAACGCAGATTGCGATTTTGTATGATTTACTTAGCTATGGCTGTTAGTAGGCACTTAAGACAGGTATTTCATACCAATGTTTATAAGTAGTCGTATGAAATAATACATAAGTAGGTATGCAGATGAATACTAGCATCGAGACTGTCTCTTGAAATGCAAAATCCCAACAATCTTCATTTAATCGCAAATATCATTTTTAGAATACAATTGATGCCTTTCATCAATGAACCAGATATTCGCGACACCATTTTTCATTTCAGCTGACGTATGTGGATAAATATTTGCATATCATACGGAATCGGTTGCACTCATAACCACATTTTCTGAACTCAAGCCGTTGCTTTGGAAAGGTTCATTATGAAGCAGATGAAAATCTCTGCAATAAGCACAAGCGTTTCGGCCACGTAAATACACTCGTGGCACTACGAAAGCGAGTTTTGGCCTACTTATCACAGTGCCCATATATTCGGAATATACCTTTTTTGTAAAGTATTTCATAGATTTTGGTTTGACCATTGCTGCCATTTTCAAGATTCTTCTGAGGCCTGGAAATTAATAATTTGTTGAGCATGTTCTTGGGTTACTCGCAATTAATTTGCGTATATAAGCACACATTACACATACCTAGTAATTCTGAAAATATAAAGATTGTACCATTGCATGATGATACAAAGGGAATTGCACACTTACCTAGCCCTTGGAATGGAAAACATGAAAGTTACGTCGATTAAAGCCTGCTTATCACAGTGCCCATATATTCGGAATATACCTTTTTTGTAAAGTATTTCATACATTTTGGTGTGACCATTGCTGCCATTTTCAAGATTATTCTGAGGCCTAGAAATTAATAATTTGTTGAGCATGTTCTTGGGTTACTCGCAATTAATTTGTGTATATAAGCACACATTTTAAATAAACATATTTAAATGAAGCCTACCACTAAAACTTATCGTAAAAGTGTGACTCAATAGGATTACAGCAAGATTTTCAAAAACCCTACCCAGTTGCTCTTGGATTAATCTAAATGCTTAACTTTGAAAGAGATCCTAAGAAAAGGGCTGTAATAAATTCGAAAATTACAAGTATCACTTCGTTTTAAATGTAAAAGCACAACCAAAAATATTGTGGAACATAAATCAAGCAAATTTGGAGCATTCTTTCAAAAGTACTAAGGGCCTGTCCTTGCATGTCAGTTCGTCAGTAATAAATATCAAAACTTTAAAGAGTTGAACATTATCGTACACACCCAGTAATATATGGTTTTGGTTCCATATCGAGTACAACGAAATTGTGTTTGGAAAGTCCTTTTAAGCGCGCAAATTGGATTTGGTAAAATATACGGGCAAATGATGACTCCACTGATACAGCTCTAGATATTTCAGGCAAATGTAATAGGTCCCACCTTTTCTTCTATGACTAGCTCGTCCGCATGTATGATGCATGGCATCGATGATAACACCTATGGATAGAGCAAGTCTTCAAAATTATTAATTTCTATTGCTCTGCAGTTGTATTATATCAATAGATTTCGTCAGTTGAACTAAACCGCTCATTAACTCCATTCCAAGGGCATTTCAGAAAACTCTTTCTTTTAGGACAGCAAAAGTCTATAAGTGTTTGTTAGGCACGAGTGAGTTAGAGATTCAGGAAAAATTCAGGCCCCAATAATGGTTCACTTAAAACTGGGCAAGCTACGGTTTGTGGTACAAATAACTCTGTCTGCCCAATATCTACATCATTAACAAGTACTTGCTTACAGTGTTCCAAATAAGTATTCAATAGGTAGCGTGAAAGCGTAGGTTTCTACAACCGATTTTTTACCGGCCAATCGCACTTTGGAGCTTGTGGTGGAAGAGAAACTTGCCACTCTTGGGATACCTTGAAACATCTTTCCGCTTCAATGTTTATCACATAATCTGGTTGACATTCACTAGGATAAAAGGGCCTATCTCATTGAATGGAGTTCATATTTGGACACAAATTTTCGCTCATGTAATTTCTAAAAATTCTCCAACCTTTGTTCGAAGTGCATTACGTTTCAAAAGTAGTATTGCGTCTTGACCGCCCTCAAAATCACTTACAATATGTTGCAAACCAATGAGCTAAAGGTGACAAAATGTTTTAATTTGCCAGCTATTTTGCAGGCCTTAGGTTCTATGCCAGATATAATGTATGCTTTTTTACCTTCCACGGAGAGAATATTTCACATTCTTCGTTTATGTGTGTTTACAGCCATATAGTCCGCGTTACGGGCTAAAAGTTTTATACATTTGTGAACAGATAAACTTTACTTTTGTACTTATTTAAGATCCAAACCATTTTCAAATCGCTTTAAGGGCTATAACCTTACTATCCTCCCAAAATGTATGTGCATTTTGAGTTATCACATTGCACTACCAAATCTACTGCATCGCCAATGCAATTATGAATTGGTTATGTTCGTAACTGTATACCTGAAAAAAGAAAAAGAGAAATTAGTTAATAAAAATTTAACCAAGTCTACGAGTATACTCACCACCGCGTGTTTTCAATCAATGATTTTTTTTCATTCTGTAAATGAAAAATTTTAGCAAATGTCAAATGTCTACACTTTACTTCTGACAGTCAATGCATGGCAACACCGACATTAGCCCTCATGCGCAATGCGCATTACACGCGCTACACGCCACACATGTCGCGCAATACATATCTCTACCCATCAAACATTTGGTCGAGATTTGAAATACTTAGTCTCATGAATTTCAACATTATCGACAATACACGTCGAAAATAATGTTGAATGGTAAAAAGGCAATTGTATTTTATACCCTTTCATCCAAGTTGCGAACCGTTCCGTGTGGTGGCAGGCCACTTGTTGTGAAAACAAAGTTCACAACAAATCTAAAATAAGTTTTAGAAATACGTCGGCGACATCTACTGACGCAACTCGAGTTATAAATATACTAAAAGGCTAAAGCACCATTCAGAGTGAATGCATAAGTACTAAAATCAATTTTTCCTTCTTTGCGCACATAAGCATTTACTTATGGTGTTTAATCTTTTATTTCAATTAAATTTTCCTGCTTTTCTTTTGCGGAAATATATTATATATAATTTTTATACTCAGTTGAGCAGAGCTCACAGAGTATATTAAGTTTGATTGGATAACGGTTGGTTGTACATATATAAAGGAATCGAGATAGATATAGACATCCATATATCAAATTAATCAGGATCGAAAAAAAATTTGATTGAGCCATGTCCGTCCGTCCGTTAACACGATCACTTGAGTAAATTTCGAGGTATCTTGATGAAATTTGGTATGTAGATTCCTGAGCACTCATCTCAGATCGCTATTTAAAATGAACGATATCGGACTATAACCACGCCCACTTTTTCGATATCGAAAATTTCGAAAAACCAAAAAAGTGCGATAATTCATTACAAAAGACAGATAAAGCGATGAAACTTGGTAGATGAGTTGAACATATGACGCAGAATAGAAAATTAGTAAAATTTTGGACAATGGGCGTGGCACCGCCCACTTTTAAAAGAAGGTAACTTAGAAGTTTTGAAACTGTAATTTGGCAGTCGTTGAAGATATCATGATGAACTTTGGCAGGAACGTTACTGCTATTACTATATGTACGCTTAATAAAAATTTGCAAAATCGGAGAAGGACCACGCCTACTTTTAAAAAAAAAATTTTTTAAAGTAAAATTTTAACAAAAAATTTAATATCTTTACAGTATATAAGTAAATTATGTCAACATTCAACTCCAGTAATGATATGGTGCAACAAAATACAAAAATAAAAGAAAATTTCAAAATGGGCGTGGCTCCTTTTAACGCCATAATTCGAACAAATATTTACCAATCCTTTTGAAATTTGGTAGGGGCATAGATTTTATGACGTTAACTGTTTTCTGTGAAAATGGGCGAAATCCGTTGATGCCACGCCCAGTTTTTATACACAGTCGTCCGTCTGTCCTTCCGCATGGCCGTTAACACGATAACTTGAGCAAAAATCGGCATATCTTTAATGAACTTAGTTCACGTGCTTACTTGAACTCACTTTATCTTGGTATGAAAAATGAACGAAATCCGACTATGACCACGCCCACTTTTTCGTATCGAAAATTACGAAAAATGAAAAAAATGCCATAATTCTATACCAAATACGAAAAAAGGGATGAAACATGGTAAGGTAATTGGATTGTTTTATTGACACGAAATATAACTTTAGAAAAAACTTTATAAAATGGTTGTGACACCTACCATATTCAGTAGAAGAAAATGAAAAAGTTCTGCAGGGCGATATAAAAAACCCTTAAAATCTTGGCAGGTACTACATATATAAATAAATTAGCGGTATCCAACAGATGATGTTCTGGGTCACCCTGGTCCACATTTTGGTCGCTATCTGGAAAATGTCTTCACATATACAACTACCACCACTCCCTTTTAAAACTCTCATTAATACCTTTAATTTGATACCCATATCGTACAAACTTACTCTAGAGTCACCCCTGGTCCACCTTTATGGCGATATCTCGAAAAGGCGTCCACCTATAGAACTAAGTCCCACGCCCTTTTAAAATACTCATTAACACCTTTCATTTGATACCCATATTGTACAAACCAATTCTAGGGTCACCCCAGGTCCACCTTTATGGCGATATCTCGAAACGGCGTCCACCTATGGAACTAAGGATTACTCCCTTTTAAAATACTCATTAACACCTTTCATTTGATACCCATATCGTACAAACGCATTCTAGAGTCACCCCTGGTCCACCTTTTTGGCGATATCTCGAAAAGGCGACCACCTATACAACAACAATCACTCCCTTTTAAAACCCTCATTAATACCTTTAATTTGATACCCATATCGTACAAACACATTCTAGAGTCACCCCTGGTCCACCTTTATGGCGATATTTCGAAACGGCATCCACCTATGGAACGAAGGCCCACTCCCTTTTAAAAATACTCATTAACACCTTTCATTTGATACCCATATCGTACAAACAAAGTCTAGAGTCACCCCTGGTCCACCTTTATTGCGATACCTCGAAAAGGCGTACACCTATAGAACTAAGGCCCACTCCCTTTTAAAATACTCATTAACACCTTTCTTTTGATACCCATATTGTACAAACAAATTCTAGGGTCACCCCTGGTCCACCTTTATGGCGATATCTCGAAACGGCGTCCACCTATGGAACTAAGGATTACTCCCTTTTAAAATACTCATTAACACCTTTCTTTTGATACCCATATTGTACAAACGCATTCTAGAGTCACCCCTGGTCCACCTTTATGGCGATATCTCGAAAAGGCGACCACCTATACAACAACCATCACTCCCTTTTAAAACCCTCATTAATACCTTTAATTTGATACCCATAACGTACAAACACATTCTAGAGTCACCCCTGGTCCACCTTTATGGCGATATTTCGAAACGGCATCCACCTATAGAACTAAGGCCCACTCCCTTTTAAAATACTCATTAACACCATTCGTTTGATGCCCATATTGAACAAACAAATTCTAGGGTCACCCCTGGTCCGCCTTTATGGCGATATCTCGAAACGGCGTCCACCTATGGAACTAAGGATTACTCCCCTTTAAAATACTCATTAACACCTTTCATTTGATACCCATATCGTACAAACGCATTCTAGAGTCACCCCTGGTCCACCTTTATGGCGATATCTCGAAAAGGCGACCACCTATACAACAACCACCACTCCCTTTTAAAACCCTCATTAATACCTATAATTTGATACCCATATCGTACAAACACATTCTAGAGTCACCCCTGGCCCACCTTTGTGGCGATATCTCGAAACGGCGTCCACCTAAGGAACTAAGGATTACTCCCTAACGCATTCTAGAGTCAACCCTGATCCACCTTTATGGCTATATCCCTAAATGGCGTCCACCTATAGAACTATGGCCCACTCCATCATAAAATACTCTTTAATGCCTTTCATTTGATACACATGTCATACAAACATATTCCAGGGTTTCCCTCGGTTCATTTTCCTACATGGTTATTTTCCCTTATGTTGTCACCATAGCTTTCAACTGAGTATGTAATGTTCGGTTACACCCGAACTTAACCTTCCTTACTTGTTTTTGTTTACGCCACCCAAACAACACTCCGCCAACCTCAATTTGGGCATGATCAATGATACCAGTATTCTTTCAGATCATGACCCGTTACCAAACCTTATTGGTCAAGTCAGAGGGAGGCGCAAAGCGCTTCGACGTCGCTTGCCAGCTCTGCGGCAGGGATCACAGCTATAGACTCTGCGCACAATATAGGAAAAAATCCCCAGAGGAAAGGTTGCGGGCCGTGTTCTGCATAAATATTGCCCGAATTATCTGTCGCCCTTTCATCGCGTGGACAAGGGAAAAAGTATATATCGCTGCAAACGGTGCCAGAAAAATCACCACACCACGCTCCATCTAGATGAGCGTCAGTCTGAACGCGATGATGCAACGCGAAAATGGAGGAGGAGGGAATGAAAGCGGAGGAAGAGCGAGCAAAAACGGAAATAAGACCCTCAACGAGCAGGAATGGGATGCGCAGTTTCTGGCCGCTGTTGCAGCACGAACGGAGTGCGGAGGAAGTAAAAAAGGATCGAAACCAACAAAATAATTGGCGGCACCGTGACGTCGGACCTCCACTAAATCGTCCAAACTCGCAAGGCAGCAACGGCGAAAGAAATCGACGCCATATATTTGTGACGCCCAAAATGCAAGAGATATACTGCGCACTGGAAGGCTTCCGGACAGGTCGGCTTCTGCAGGCTACACCATCGCCCATCATGTGGCCTTTCATACCCATTGCGCCGGCGGCCAACGTGCGCATCGAATCGCGTGGGCATTTACACCTAGTTCGTGCCATCATCGATCCCTGCGCCACCAGCACAATCGTCGATGCAGAGCTGGTACGCGAT
Organism: Eurosta solidaginis; assembly: GCF_040869045.1. NCBI lineage: Eukaryota > Metazoa > Arthropoda > Insecta > Diptera > Tephritidae > Eurosta > Eurosta solidaginis. The sequence goes on along the minus strand of NC_090319.1, from coordinate 187,080,532 downwards.
ATACAATTGCAGCGCCAAGGACCAGGGAAATGCACACTTATTCTGCGCGGCAAGTTCGGATCATCGACGCATGTCACCACTCAAGCCGCAGTGGTCAAAGGCCACTATCGCTTGAGTCCGCCGTCTAATGTGGACCCGAAGGTTGCCGCGCCCTTCGAATTCATTCGTCTAGCGGATCCGCAATTCTACTGCTCATCACCAATACGGCTTACACTCGGCGCTGACATATACGCCGAAATGATGGTGATCGGTACACCGGCATCGACAGTTGGCGGTCTCCTAACACAACCGACCGTGTTCGAATTGGTGGTCACGGGAGCCTGCCAAAGATAAATATCCGATTTTCACGCCTCACACATGCGCAATCTTATATATATTTAAGTAAATATGTACAGAATTCAAAACCACGTACTATATTTAATAACTTCTTTTATTTTTCCACAGGAGAACGAAACGTGAGGTCAACCATCTGGCGTTCAGTCCATGTAGTCCGCATCTGCACTGCCTTATTTTGTTACAGCGCCTTACTGGACGTGCGATGACGTGGCATTCTTTTTTTCATTTTTTTCTTTGTTGCTTACGGCAAGGGGCCGGTATGTTTAGGCCACAGGCCTAAATATATCTCCCCCCCCCCCCCCCCCCCGTAACATAATTTTCTTTAGTTTATTTTCCTTCTTTTACTACCACCCACATATGCTTGCGATCACTAATACACACAAGCATCTGTGAGTGGTAGTACGTATGCATCTTAGATTTTTACCGCTGTGAGCCCGTGGTACAGCAACTTTGCCGGGAAACCCAACGAAGGTTTTTGACACTTTTTAAAATTATTTCTTAACACTTGTTGTTTCTTTTATATACATTTATAAAAAACCCACTGTTAATTCCGTTTTATTAACACGAAACTTTTTTGGTGTTTTTATTTTCTCCTTTTTTGCCTAAACACATATCCTTTTGCAATTACGTGAGTGCGCGCCGTTGCCACAACGCCCTTGTACACAGCCGGTGTTTTTTGTTGCTTTTGTTACCAAAGTGTATTGTTACTGTCGCCAATTGTGTAGTGTCGTTGTTGAGTGCGTTGTTTGGTTCCGATTTTTGGTTCTTGGTGTTGACTGAAGGTGGAGTGTGGCAAAAAGGTTTACGCCAAGAAGGGGCCGTTGTTGTGCAAATTTTTGTTGATCAAGGCGACGAACTGAGTTGATATAGCCATGTCCGTCTGTCCGTCCGCCCGTCTGTCCGTCCGTATGTCTGTTTGAACGCAAACTAGTCCCTCATATTTTGAGATATCTCAATGAAATTTGGAGCAAGGATGTATTTTGTATTATCCGGTAGGATCGGACCACTATAACATATATCTCCCATACAACCGATCGTTCAGATAAGACGATTTTGGTCATTCCTGCCGTAATTTAGAAAGTATAAACATGAAACTCAGTGATATATATTCTAATATATCATAGAAGACATCCTGAAAAAATCACTTTGATCGGAGCTATATATAGTTATATCCCATACAACCGATCGTTCAGATAGAAAGATTTTTGGCCATTTCTACCTTAGTTTCCAAATTAAAAACGTGAAACTTGGTGATATATATCAAATATATCACAGAAGATTTCCTGTAAAAATCATTTCGATCGGAGCTATATATAATATATCCTATACAACCGGTCGTTCAGATAAGGGGTTTTTTTGCAATTTTTAATTTTTATATTTATGGCAATATGCCAGTAAATGTTTCTTTCTTTTCAGTTTCTCTTAGAAAACATAATAATTGAAGTTCAATTATTATAAGCTGGTGTTAAGCTCATGAATTCTTAAATATAAGTATAAACTGAACATACCATTAAACAAAACATACATTTTTTATTTTATATTTATCTTCAAAATCGTTTAGATATGTACACCTGTTCACTATATTTTCTTATCTTATACTTCCGATTATTTGTAGATTACGAACGGGATAAGATTATTGTTCAGCCCCATTCATGAAAGGTATGAAGTCTTCGAAGATAGTCCCGTCCTTACTTGTTTTTAATTACTCTAGATTTTAGATTCTATCTGTGATATAGGTTATGTATGGTATAAGGAGTATAAGTAACCCAGTGACTTAGTATGTGGATGTAGCAATAGAATCAAATGTAAATAATAAAATTAGACCCGGCATTGAGTCGTGGGTCGAGGCCACACGCTCGTGCAGGCACCATCGGCGGTTGCGAGCCTGTAACGACAGCCTTTCACCACAAGCACCTGGTTCGAATGAATGGCAGCATGTATCTGTGACTACGTGTGATATGTCCAGGTTCGTGTGTGAACCGCAATGTTGCAACAGCACTTTGGCAACATTGTACCTGGAGTAGATACAATGTTGCTGATGGTGTGGCAACATTGCAGTCAAGACACGAACTAAATGTATCTGTGTAGGTGTTAGTTTGTGTAAGCGTTTAAGTGTATGAATGTATGAGTGTGTGGATGGGTAAATGAAAATGCGGGAAAGCCGAAAGATATTTTTGCACGTATAGATAAAAATTTTCCGTTCTAAATAACGTTCTCTGCCACGGCGGTAGCTATAAAAGGGCACAACGTTAGGCAACGGATAAAGTTTTATTCTATCAGTGCCCAGTGCAAGTGCTAAAGTAAAAGGGAAGTGCGCGACTTTAACACCGACCAAGAAAAAAAGAAAGTGCCAAAGTATAAGTGAAGTGCCCGGCTTTAAATCCGAAAAAAATTGTATTTGCTTTGTTTGGCGTACTTTTACAAGTGCCAGACAAGGACCAGGAAACCTGCCCGGGAAAAGGAGGATCGAGGTAAGTCAAAAACCTTCTGCTACTTGGCATAGCCCACTGGGAAGATGGCTTCTATATAGCCAATTTTCCAAGCAAGGCCAAAGCAAACATGCATGCATGTATGCACGCCTTCATACATATGAATGTCGGTGAGCATATAATCATGCAGACAACAATATTATTATCCTCACCAATTTTTAACGCTAGAAATTCTGCAGGAATAACCAGTTTTTGTATTTTTTTTTTTTTTTGTATCTTAACAGGGCACTCCTTGCAGGAAAGCACCACTGGGTGAAAATTTCGATTAGCGGCCTAAAGGCCAAATTAGCGGCATCCCGCCCAACAACACACACATCACGAGTATAAAATCGGCTGATAAGGGCTCACAGAGTATATTAACCCTTTCGCGAAATTGATGCCATATGGCAACAGTCAACTTTGAGGCGCTGTGGAACCAAGACCGACTCAAATATTAAATATTTTTATTGAAAATTCATTTTATTAAACCCTTAGGATTATTCAGTTTTATTAGTTTTATTTTATTGAGCAGTTTAGAGCAAAAAAAAATTTTTTTTCGGTGATGCCCACCACATCACTAAAATCTTTCGTGGAAACATCCTTGTAGAAATTCCCCTTTTTTTCCAAACGTCAAATATTTTCCGACGCAATTAAATGCAATAATATAACTAAGGAATTGTGGAAACTTTTTGCATAATTAATATTTTTTTAAAAAAATTCTGTAGCCTTGTAAAATTTTTCAAACTTTACTTGATGCCATATGGCATCAATTTCGTTTAGAGGTACACAAAAATGTAACATTGGCATGCACAAGAATGACGCATTTAGTTCGGCAGAAACATTTGTCGTTATAAGTTGAACTGTTGATGGTAAAGATTACTTTTGCGAAAATGGCAAGAAAAATTAAAGATTCCGAAATAGAAAAAATTCTAAATAACTTTGATGAGTCTGATATCTCTGATTTAGAAGATACGGAGGAACCTGATTTGTTATTAGATTTGTTTGATGCTCTTGAAGGAAATCAAAGCTTCGTAGAAGAAGAGTTATCTCGACCAGGGCCTTACGAAATAAATGTCGGAAATCTTGAAGAAGATAATCTGGAAGCTTGTACAGCAAGTGTAGATTATCACGATTCTGACGGGCCTTTCAAAAAAATTGATGTGTTCCGTTGGAAAAAAGAGACATGGCATGTTCCAGATGTAAGTTTTACGGAATATATTCCCAAAAAAATGCCTAAAACACCTGTAGAATATCTTTTGGAGTATTTCACAGAGGACTTCGTTGAAAAAGTGGTTGATACAACGAACCAGGTCTCGCTTTTAAACAATGGGAAATCAGTTAATTTAAAAAAAGAAGAGTTTTATAAATTTTTAGCGCTCGAAATTATGATTGGTACAATTAGCTACCCTCGATTAGAGATGTATTGGTCAAAAACGACGGAGATTCCCTGTTTTTGTGAAAGTATGTCAAGAGTAAGATTTCATTTTCTGCGTCACAACCTCAAATTTGTTCTCGATCAGACTTCAGATGATAAATTGCACAGAATTCGCCCCCTATTAGAAGTGATCTATAAAAAATTGTATGCGATTCCTAAAGATAAAAATGTTTGCGTTGATGAGATGATGGTTCCATTCAAAGGAAAAACTATGCTTTGACAATATATGTCAAAGAAACCCATTAAATGGGGAATAAAAATTTTTTGTCTTTGTAGCTCAAAAGGTGTGATCTATGATTTGGAGATTTATCAAGGGAAAAATACAATTGTAGGAGACTTAAAACTGGACTTTTGTTCAGACATAGTTATTCATTTATCAAAGACGATTCCTAAAAATAAAAATTTTAAAATTTACTTTGATAATTATTTCACAACTCTGAATTTGATCAAATTTTTGCAGCAACAGGGAATTTGGGCAACTGGCACAATTCGGGGTAATAGGATGTGCAAAGCTCCTCTTTCTTCCGAAAAAGATCTTAAAAAAATAGGCCGTGGCGGTTATGACTACAGAATAGAACGAAATAACAACATTTTTGTTTTAAAATGGCTTGATGGAGGAGTTGTTACACTTGCCTCAGCTATTTATGGAACGGAATGTATAAATAAAGTTCCAAGATTTTGTAGTGAAGAAAAAAAAAAATTGAGATCCAGCAGCCAAACATCGTTGCTATGTACAACAAAAACATGGGTGGCGTAGATAAGATGGACTTTCTAGTCTCGCTATACCGAATTTCTATTCGTTCTAGAAAATGGACTCTCAAAGTTTTTGATCATTTTATTGACCTTGCGGTTTGTAATGCCTGGTTAGAATACAAAATGGACTGTGAAAACAACCATATCGCATCGAAAGAGTGGATGGATCTTTTGGCTTTCCGAAATGACATCGCAGATGGTCTCCTGGCGCTATCAGCTCAGCAAACGTATCAACGAAAGCGCGGGCGTCCCAAATCCACTGTTATAGAGGATAATGAATTTAGTCCATCTTTATCAGCAACAAGCAGTCCAACGACTTCCAGACAACAATATGAAACAGCTCTATCTCTTTCTCTACGATATGATGGATTTCATCATTGGCCGGAGCATACCGTGGAAAAGCGGAGGTGTAAAATCAAGGAGTGTACAGGATATTCGAGATTTATGTGTTCAAAATGCAACGTTCACTTATGCATGCCCAACGGAACACGAAACTGCTTTAAAACGTTTCACAGTTGTTAAGTTAAGTAATAGAATAAGAAAGTAAGTATCTAGTACCAGTAGCAGTTTTTCAATAATATGTTTTTTAGTTCTGAATGAATTTTTCTTATTTATTTACTTTTTATGTATGTATGTATACATATTTTATATATTATTTATGTATGTACATATGTTTCTAAATTGAATTTTTATATAATTCCATTTTACTTTAAGTTTGTTAATGTAAAAACTGAAATGTAAACTTAAAAAATACTTTTTGAAAAAATAAAAACACTTCCCAAAAAAATTTATTTATTTTTATGTATATATACATATTTTATATATTATTTATGTATGTACCTATGTTTTTAAATTGAATTTTTATATAATTGCATTTTACTTTAAGTTTGTTAATGTAAAAACTGAAATGTAAACATAGAAAATACTTTTTGAATAAATATAAACACTTGTAAAAAAATATTTACTGTGGAACTTTTTTCTCCCCTTAAGGAAATTGATGCCATATGGCATCATGCTCAAAAACCTATTTCGAAAAAAAAAAAAATTTAACTTGCGATTGCTTATGACTACTGAGGTCAAATAAGGCAGTTATTTGATTAAATTGGATTTTTAGAACCAAAAACAAAAAAGATGAAGTGAAAGGGTTAAACTTGTTCGCATAACGGTAATCCGTAAGGGTATAAAATAATCGAGATAGACATAGCCTTCTAGATATCAAAATGATCTGGGCGAAAAAAGAAATTCATTTAGCCAGATCCGTCCGAAAATTAGTAAAATTTTGGACAATGGGCGTGGCACCGCCCACTTTTAAAATAAGGTAATTTAAAAGTTTTGCAAGCTGTAATTTGGCAGTCGTTGAAGATATCATAATGAAATTTGGCAGGAACGTTACTCCTATTACTATTTGTGTGTTAAATAAAAGTTAGCAAAATCGGATGACGAACACGCCCACTTTAAAAAAAATTTTTTTTAAGTCAAATTTTAACAAAAAATTTGATATCTTTACTGTATATAAGTAAATTATGCCAACATTCAACTCCAGTAATGATATGGTGCAACAAAATATGAGAAGTTTTCAAAATGGGCGTTCATTTAATTCGTCTAGAATACTTTTAATGCCATAAGTCGAACAAAAATTTACCAATCCTTGTGAAATTTGGTACGGGCATAGATTCAATGACAATAATAGTTTTCTGTGAAGATGGGTGAAATCGGTTGTAGCCACGCCCAGTTTTTATACACAGTCGGCCGCCTGTCCTTCCGCTTGGCCGTTAACGTGATAACTTGAGCAAAAATCGATATATCTTTACTAATCTTAGTTCACGTACTTATCTGAACTCACTTTATATTGGTATAAAAAATGGCCGAAATCGGAGTATGACCACGCCCACTTTTTCGATATCGAAAATTACTAAAAATTAAAAAATGTCATAATTCTATATCAAATATGAAAAAAGGGATAAAACATGGATTGGTTTATTGACGCAAAATATAACTTAAGAAAAAACTTTGTAAAATGTGTGTGACACCCACCATATTAAGTAGAAGAAAATGAAAAAGTTGTGCAGGGCGAAATCGAAAGCCCTTAGAATCTTGGCAGGAATACTGTTCTTGGTATTACATATATAAATAAATTAGCGGTACCCAAGAGATTATGTTCTGGGTCACTCTGGTCCAGATTTTGGTCGATATTCCGAAAACACCTTCACATATAAAACTAAGGGCCACTCCCTGTTAAAACCCTCATTAATACCTTTAATTTGATACCCATAACGTACAACCACATTTTAGAGTTACCCCTGGCGTTATCCCGAAATGGCGTCCATCTATAGAACCACGACCCACTCCCTTTTAAAATACTTTTTAATACCTTCCACTTGATACCCATGTCACACAAACACATTCCAGGGTTACCCTAGGTTCATTTTCCTAAATGGTGATTTTCCCTTATTTTGTCTCCAAAGCTCTCAGCTGAGTATGTAATGTTCGGTTACATCCGAACTTAGCCTTCCTTACTTGTTGAAATGGGCGACATCCCGCCCAAAAACAAATATATCATCGCTTTGGCGGCGCAACGCCAACAACAATCATTACACCACTTTAATACAGATGGCACACAACGGATACAACAACTACAAATATGATTTTCACCGACGGCACACAACCCCTATAACAACACCACCATTTAATTTCACCGACGGCACATCACGTCTACAACCGCGTCTACAACAACAGCACACAAGGCCTACAACAACACCACCATTTAATTTCACCGACGGCACATCACGTCTACAACCGCGTCTACAACAACAGCACACAACGTCTACAATAACACCACATATTTTTCATCGGCAGCGAAACACCAACTACAAGTACGACACCTTTTGTCCACTGGCAAATACATTTCCCACCTGCGGCCACACATAATTGATATTACAACAAAAAAAAAGTGGTTGAAGAATTCAGTGTATTTGCTAAACTTTGCATACCGGCCTACACACAACACCATTTGTGGAAAAACTACAACAACACCCCAAAAATTTGCACTACAACGGCCACTTCTTGGCGTAAACCTTTTTGCCACAATCCACCTTAACAGTCAACACCAAGAACCAAAAATCGGAACCAAACAACGCACTCAACAATGACACGGCACAATTGGCAACAATTCAATACACTTTGGTAACAAAAGCAACAACAAACACCTTCTGAAAGAGGAGCTTTTCGTTATTTATGTTATTTTATTATTGTAATGAAATAAATCTGTAGATGTATCTGAAAATATGTCCATAAGGGGCATAGATTTGGTAGGAAACGGGAAAAATGGTCACATAATTTCTGGGGCCACGATTTTTTTGATTGACCATAAACTTTTTTCTTTGGTTTCACTTTAATATCTCATTTAATGGTGTCACTTTAGCTTCCATCTTTTTTTTTTTCTTTTTTTTTTTGTTCACTTTCCTTTTTTATTTCTATATTCGGTATGATATTTATGTTTTGATCGTTTGGTATATCTTTTTTACTACGTTTCCCTTGCCATTTGGCAGTATACACACTTTTTTCTTTTTTTGCACATGTGGTTTTAACGTCTGTTGAAACAGGGTCTAACTCAAAGTTAGCGAATTTTGAAATTTTTTGTATCTTTTTTTTTGTACTTAATTTCTTTACACGATTATTGGCAAAATTGATTCCTGCCAACCTACCTTTTCTTTTTATCAGGCATGCTTAACCAACGAACCGACATCACCAGCCTCGCATCCGAGAGTGTATATGCATTAACCTGGGTCGATTTGTATGGACGAAAGTTAACCTATATCGCGCCAACGATTTTTCAATAAGATTTGGGCTCAGGAAAAAAAGTTCCACTACACATACCCAAAAATATAATTTTTGAGCCTGCAAAAAAAAATCGATATTTCGACCAAAATTCTTCTAAATCTCCATAAAAGAAATTTTTTTTTTTCAAAAAACTGCATTTACCAATTTTGCATTTGCCAATTGACACGAAAACAAATACATAAAAAATGATTTAGAGCCTTGAAAATGAAAAAATGCATAAAAAATCGAAAAAATCGTTGATATTTTACAGGCTCAAAAATTATTTTTCCTGAGCCCAAATCCTAATGAAAAATCGATGGCGCGACATAGGTTAATAAATCGACCCAGTCTAATATGCATAGTGTGCCTGCAGCACCAAGAACATTTTTGTCGGTTACACATCTTTAGGTTGTTTTTTAGTTTCCGTTTTTCCATCACGCTGGTAGATTTGATACTACCAAAGCACTCATTGTCAAAGATCACTAGCGAGTGATCTTGGCTGAGTGGTTGAGGGTGGCTACCTTGAGTGTGGTCATATAAATGTATGTATGTTTTTGACTCTTACTGGTTCAGCAAATTCAGCACATCCACTCAACTGCACCGGCACCGTTGGAGTACGAGTATATAGGTGAGTGAAATTTGAGTACACTATTTTTGCCACAACACATATTTGAATGTATGTACATATATTCAAATATGCCTGATCTTCTTGAGAAAATAGAAGATTAGCAAAAGAGGAAACCCAAGCCTAAGGAATATATGTACATGCATAGCTACAAACATACACACATTTTATTAATATGCCAAACTGGTTTTTGCTCTATTTTTGATCTGCTTTAGCACCCATAATTAATTGTTGAGATTGGTCAGGGAATAGGGCTTAACTTTTTTGTGTTTCATACATTTTTTATTTTTTTTACTTTTGCTTGCCGAGTTTAGGAGCGTTTGAATGTTGGTACCTATAGGATTTATATTTAACACCTAGAAGCATTAGTACATTAGGGTGGTTCAGAAAACTTTGAATTTTTAGATTAAGTAGTTTATAGGTAAGTTTCTATTGTAATTATAGTTTTCATTTCTATTTTTTTTTTGTTTCTTTGTTTTTACATAAGAACTGAGCTTCGGAATTGTATGAGGAGGGTTATTCTATATTGTTTTACTCGTTTTACCTTACATGAAAATGGGCCTGTAAAACAAGTATAAGTTATTTTAGCCAAATTTCCCACTCAATTCTGTTCTTATCTTTAATATTTAGATTTGATCTGAATTTGTTTTTTGGTTTATCTCATAACACTGTTTTCCTCATTCTTTAGCATAGAGGCATAGAATGTATGGTTGAAACAGAGATTATATCAATATGCAGGGTTTATTGAAAATTGGTGTTGGTGCTGCGCTTGTGCGTGGCAAGGTTAAGTGAAGGTGAGTTCTAGGAAAATATGACCGAGTTACAAACGGACAGACTAGTGTCAGGATTGGGGGCACTGTAAGAGATAGGAGTCCGCACAGTGCCCACGGTGCGGTGAAAGTTGCACTGCAGAGGGAGGGTAGACTCCACCTGACAGGACAGGCCTCCATATTTCCCCTCCCGCTCTCCTTTCCCCCCTTGTTACTATTCTCCCTCACGTATATTTCTTTCTTTTACAGCTTTTCCCATTTTTTCGCACAATTGCAGGTATGAACCCCCTTTTGTTCATGTGGCTTCGGGTGAGGACGGTGGTGTAATACTCCGCCCAAGACGACGAGCTAGCCTGGGATGCAAGCATACCTGCTTGCCGCCGCTCCTCACCATCCCAAGCAGTCAGCCACTGAACACTCCCCTGACAAAAACATCGAGTGCCCTATTCCTGTAGCTATCTATCAAAGCCCTTATAGCTTCTTCTGAATGTACTTGAGCCTTTATCTTATTTATTATAAGAGGGAGCCTGTAATTAATCCCGGCGTAAAATTGGTCTACACTAGAATTTATCTGGCCTAAAGTTGTTAGTTCATACTCAAGGGTTCTGAGATAACGTCTGTCAGCGTAGTGTAGGGATAGGCAGGTTTTAATTTTTTCCCATTCGTCATTAAATACGTTGTAAGAGATAAGGGCGGTATCCGCCGGTCCTCTTATTTTATTTCTAATATGCTGCATTATAGCACGAAAGATGGGTCTGTTTTTGACTACCTCGTAATCTTTTAAAATTATTCCACACTGAAGATCCACGATATGTACTGAATTGGATTTCCATCAAAAATTTGTAAATCCTTTACACAGTCTGGCAACCTCCTCATTTCGTTGAGTTCTGCCTCTGTTGCTGGGGTAAGAGGTGCAGGGTTATTTATTGGTGGAGGCCTAATTCTATTCTCTAATTCACCTATTCTGCTACTCATAAACCGCATCTGTTCGATTTGCAAATTGAGTGCGCCTGTTAACTGCGTTATCGCATTTTCGATATTTTCAATTTTTTTTAGATATATAATCTTAAGCTTTACGATAGTAAACGTTTTTATTAGCAATAATGTAGTTGTGATTTTATAAGTTTTTATTTACTTTCACTTGGCTGTTATCTGTAATCAAATCTTGCAAGTTAAATTTGATACATTTCCCGGCGTCCGATTGAGTTGAAATTTTACACACATGTATAACTCCGATGACAATGCAATATTACTTTGCGAGAATTCGAAAAATTAGTCGATGACAGAGTTATCGGTAAAGATTTGTGTTCACAAGGGAATAAAAGCCTAAGTCCTCAAGTACGCAGGTAACTTCGCTTTGTTTGTGTATGCAACAAACGTAGAAGTTAGGCTGTTATCGCTAAATGTTGCATACTTTTCTGCGCACTTGATTTTGTTTTACAGATTTTTGCCGATGGAACAGAGCAGAGATCTGCAATGAGTAGTTGTAAACTGAACGCGACATAGGCAAAAACACAATATGATTTTAAGTTAGTTAACACTCGAATAGAAGAACTTGACTGTTCAAAGTTGACTTCGAAGAAACCTTGTAATGTTGATGCATTAAAATAAATGGAGAGGATAAGAAACATTACAAATAAATTAAAAAAAAACCCATATTTAAATTAAATTTAAGAAAAAAGCTTTTCTAAGAACAAGTTTCTAGTACTTGTTAATAAAACGAACTAAAAAGTAAAAAATAAAACTAAAGAAAAAAACTTTTTTGAAAATAAGCTTTTATTATTGCTTAATAAAATTAATAAAAAGTAAAAAATAAATTTATTGTAAAGAAATATAACACTTTATAAGTTAATTGTAACCTTAAGCGATAATCAGGCTTTTTCGTCAGCGACAAAAAATTTCCATATTGTATATAATTATATATTTCTAACATTCAAACTTTACACTTAATTATTAAATCTTACAGTTTATATCACAGTCCTAATTGTTCTAATAAAAGCGTGTTACATGATTTTCACAATGATTTTCATTTACAATATAATTAAAATAAAAAATAAATGTAAGGCGCGATAACCTCCGAAGAGATCTAAGGCCGAGCTTCTCTTCCAATTTGCGTCGTGCTCCTCTTGATTTTCCCTACAAATTGGCCGAACGGGACCTACATGTTTTATGCCGACTCCGAACGGCATCTGCAAGGCAGATCAGTTTTCACTGAGAGCTTTTCATGGCAGAAATACACTCGAAGCGCTTGCTAGTCACCTTATTTCTAAAATTTTGATGTTGCTTTGCCCGGGAGTTGAACCCAGGGCATACGGTGTGATAGGCGGAGCACGCTACCATCACACCACGGTGGCCGCCGTACAATATAATTGGTTACTTGCTAAATCGGTATTTTGTTTATCGCTTACTTGCTAAATTCATCATAATTGGGTTATTTCTTACTTATTTTGTTATTGCAAGTCGCGGCGGCTTATATTCCATCGCGATCGCTTCCGCTAAATATTGTTGTAATTTAATGTTGGCTAGTCATCAAATGCAACAGGTAAGTAAATTACTAAAAGAGTTCTTCACATTTTGTCGCAATCACTTCCGTTCGCACAAAATGTCAATTTGCTGTTTATGCATTTTTGTGAACAGAGAATATTGACTGTGTTAACATACATATATATGTATTTATAAAAAACACAAATACCTATCAGTGGTTTATTCGAATAACGGCAAAATGAAATCAGTTATCCCAAAATTTAAGGAGGCATCTTCTCTCTTTCTCCAATTCTGATTTTCCCTTTTTCATTGTTTCGACGATTGTACATTGGTATTACAAAAATGTATGTGGTTGCCATCCACAAGAAATAAATATACTTAAAGCAAATTATGCGTTTCGTTGAATGTATATAGGTATCACAAAAATGTATGTGGTTGCCATCCACAAGAAATAAATGTACTTAAAGCAACCTGTGGGGCCAAATAATGGCTTACAGTAGTCTTTTTGTTTCCTTTAGTTCCCTTCAAAAAACGCGAGTACTCCATAAATAATGTAAGGAATACTCCTTTGGGAGAATAGGAGTATTCCAAAACTAATCTGTATTCATACAAAAAATGTGCTCCAATTAACATTGCGATGTCCTAGGTGATCCCACTCTCGCTTTGTTTGTGAGTATTCCATAGAGTACATACGTGAGAGTACTTTCACTGTAGTACTCCATGGAGCACCCACAGAGGATCATATGCCAAAGTACTAAAGAGGAATTGTGTCGGAAAGAATTATCGGAGTGAATTTAATTTAAAATGAAAGTAAATGAAGAGGGGCAATACAACTTTTATATTTTTTACTACGAATATTCTTATGTTATTTAGCATTTGCGTGAATAAAGAAACTAATATTTCTCTATACTATAGTATGTATACATAAAACCAGTGCGCGGTTGCATTTTATCAGAGTTGCCATAGTAAAATTTTATTATCAGTTATTTGTATGCAATATTTTACTTTTGGCAACTCTGTTCGATCATCATCGTGTCGTGATCACGGTCGTTAATCGGCTGATGGTGGTCCGCAAACGCATTGCAAAGGAGTATTGTTAGAGTACACCAACATGAAGAAAATGGAACACGTAATCCAACAATTTTTGCAGGGTTATCACTTGTTCTTAAACTTTCAGATTTTTTTTTTTAATCCGCCTTTTAATTTTATGATCTTTCCGAATCTTTAAAATCAGTTTTCTTTGTAGCTTTCTCTCAATCTATTCAAATGGTGGTCTACGAATTGTAATCCAATCTCAATCTGAGCATTCAATTTAAACACTTCTTTTCCCTTTTCATTTCTGGTCAGAAAACGAACAAAAAAAAATTTTTTTTTTGTTTTCGAATCCCACTTCGCAATAATTGTTGGCAAACTTGTGTTTTTATTCTGCACCCTATTTATTTATGAATCTCTTTTTTTCACAAATCTGACAATTTACCAAAATATTTCTATGCATACTCTTGTTCTAAATTTCAAACAATAATACAACAACAAATATCTTGTATCCCTATATACATACACTACTACAAATAATAGTTATTGTAAAAAAAAACATATTAGGATGTCTCCTCGGACGGATAGACTGGCACGAATGTGCAATGCTTACTTAAAATCATCTTTCGGTTGAGGCTGCCTAGTGTTTTGGTTGACTTAAATCCAAAAAAACAATCAGGGAACCCATTTTTAATAGTTAATTTTTTTACTGACTCGGATTTTTTTAAAAAGTCCACAAAAACTTTAAATCCGGTCTTTTATTTATTAAGAAGGAAAAAAAGCCCTGCCCTATAGCTATGGAAAGCCTCATCCAAATTAAACGAATTTCGTTTCATTTTGATCGGACTACACTTTTATTAACAGACTTATGAATAAAAGTCCAGGGGGCCTACTCTGTATTGCGATGCGAAAGGCAATGCGATTCGAAATAAAATTGCGATGCGAAAGGTAATTGGAACTGTGTAGCGCTATCGCATCGCTAACAATGTCGTTTTTTTTATTATTCGGTTATTTGTTGCTTGAGTATGCATCACTGACCCAGTGTTGCCAGAACTTTTTCAGAAAAGATGCTAAATGGGCAAAAAAAAATCTAAACAAATTTTAAGCTAAAAAAAGCTAAAAATTTAAGGCAACTTTTCAAGGATTTTATTAATTTTTCATAAGAATTTTAGCATTTTAAACAATTTATACATCTAGTAAAAAGTGTAAATTAATTTTTACTCCAAATATAATTTACAGATGCAATCTGTGTTTTATAGAAATATTTTAAAGTCAATCATTTGACCACTCCTCTACTACTGCTACAACTATTTTACTGCTTGCAACAGGATATACATATAAACGGTAGTAGGTGTGAGATAAAAATATACATAATGTCTTAAAATATTTCGATATCACAAGATTCTTCATCATCTGATGAATTGCAATAAATATTTGATTTGTTCATTAGTTCAATGAGATCGTTTGTAAACCACGGCAGCACTTATTTTCTTTCCCTAGTCTGTATCTTACATATAAAATTGAATTTAACATTTTTAAATGTAACCTGTTACGCTGCTTTGTTTTAACATTGTTCATGGTGCTGAAAATTCGCTCCACTCCTGCATTACTAATTGAGAAAGTTTTTCGTGCTTTAAAAGGTCGATTTCGCTGCGTTTTGGCTTCAACACAGTTGCATTATGCTCCAACAAAAGTGGTGCAAATGCTTATTGTTTGTTGTGCTCTGCACAATATTTGTATAATATTCAATGTTGAAAATCCTCCCAGTTCAGAAATTGAACCGAAAGAAGTGACCGTTAATTTTATTCTTAAATTCTCACGGTCCATTCTTTGATTATGGACAAATTATTCTTTGGAAAAATTTAGCTTTTTTTTCTATTTTGAATGTAAGTTCCATGGTTTTGGAAATGTTCTTCAAATTGTTATTCATCTCGTTTAGGACTTTTATTGAGTTGCTTTGGTTGGGTTGCATTTATATGGGAAGTTACTCTCTTCCATAAATTATTGGCCGTTGTCTTTGCGTTGGACGTTTTAAGTAACCTTTTGGCCAAATCTATGTGTGTTGCCATGAAATCCACTAGGATTTCAAATTGTTGCTTTTCTGTTTGTTTAGTCTTTCGAGTTGCCCTATATATTTTGAAAAGAATATACAATGAATATAAAGATATCAATTTATAAAATCATCAATTAATACTTACATATTTGAACAAGAAAAATGCGAAAATCAATGCTGTTTGACATTCGCTTTCGCTATACAGAGTGCTGGCAATGCGAAAAGGGAGAACAATTGCGAATGGGCAAAATGTGAATGCGAATTTCAAAATATGCATGCAAATGTCTAGATACAGAGTACCGATTTTGCGATTTCGCGTATTTTTTCTTTTGCATGGCAATACAGAGTAGGCCCCTAGATTAAATAATTTCTTTCAAACTAAAATTTTTAAAGTCCGGAAATAATCCTTTCGGAAGGACTTTCACTATATAAGGATTAACTTAATAATAGACGCTACCAATCTTTATTCGTGACTTAGTTGGTCTTATCATTGGAGTCTGATATTAACTGGCGGCTCCCAAGCCCAGCGCAGAACCCGCTCAGCGGGGATGAGGCATTTATGAAACACGTTTATACAGCGAGCCGTTTGATTTAAGACAGACGCTCGCTTGCAGTCACCATAAGGTGCATAAGACGGTGCTTTGGTATTCAGCAACACATATTCTGTTGACATATTTTGTTCGGGTTCTATACGGATGTAACTTGTAATTTCAAATAGGAAATGAGACACTAGCTTGTTATTCTTCAACTACTTCATCACTCACAGAATTTTGTTTAGTAAGAATATCGGGACAGTTACCATGTTCATTTAAAACAGGGATATGGGCCTATTTTCGTCTCCTAAATCAGTTTCAGTACCAGCGAGTGCTAGGTGAGACGTTTGTGTGTTTTGGGGTGTTAGGGGAGTAAAAAAATACATTGGAAATATCGTACTTTCGTCTCCAGCGATATTCATCGCAAGAAGCACTGATGAATTGATATGAAACTTCTCGATATCTGAGAGCGCGTGAAAATGTGCATTTTTTATAATATTGGCCATAGATATCATCATGGGCAAAATCAAATTTGGGCATTTCAGAATAACTTTGGGATATTTTACATGGTAAAGGTTTAATTTTTTTGATTTTCACCGAAAATTTGCTCAAAATTGTCCATTGGAATATCAAAAAACTCGAATTGATGTCAGGATTACAAATCCGATGGAAAAATAACCCTTTTTCACCCGTGGAAATTTTATCTGTGACAACACCTTTCATCGAAGGGCTGCACACGAAACGGGTTTTGGTAGCGAATTTCGATTGGTGAAAAAGTTGGCTTCTTAGTCTTCGCATTGATGTAAGTGGATGGATAAAGGCCATGTTTTTGTGGCGCGTTGCGACATTCCATTTTTGACAGCTGAAATAAATTGTAGGTTTACGTATAGGTTAACGCATCGTGTTTAATTTACAGCCTTTTGCGGACGACAACGCAGATACTTCACCAAGTGATTTAATTTCGTAATTTCTTATACATTTTTTATCGTTTTTTATTTTATGTAGATATATGTACATAAACGTTTTGGTCGCATCAAAGTGAAAAAGGGGCTAGCCGTTCAATATTATCTTATGGCGGTGCCAGAGCAACAAAGCAAAGCAACGCAATCGAAATATATTATTTCAAGCTGATGGCCTGAGTAGCCAATAATGCTCTTTTAGTTAGTTCTGATATTCATACCAGTACCTAACTAATAATAATAATAATAATAATAGTAATATATTATTTCATATTTTTTCACTTATCTACCACAAAATATTTCTAAAAAACTTTGCCTTTTTTATAAATTTTAATAAGTTTTTTTTGAAAATAATGAAACCGAAGGATTCCTTGGAGTTTTTTTGGCGTATTTTAGGCAACTCTATAGCCGTCTGATGTTTCAAGACCCATTCTTGGAAACGAATGAACTTTTGTTTACAATTGAATGAACAGAAAGCTGATTTCAAGACACATTCCTGGAAACGAATTGAGAGAGAATGAATGTTTCGTATCAGGTCATCAAAAGCAAGAAGGTTGCGGAAACGCTAAAAAAGTGAAATGAAAATATTTTCTCTCAACCTCGAAAACCAATTCCCAAACTGTGTTGCAACAGTACGAAACAAAAACATAAATTTTTTGGCAAGAAATACGAAAAACGGAATAACCATAGACTGAAGTCGACTTTATGTTAAGCAGCGCATTATTAACATTCATTTCGCCTTCACATACATTTAATTATATGCAAGCCGATTCATTTTGCAATATATACATAAAAGTATTTTTAAAGTAGAAGCATTAGAGGAAGTAGTATTAGAAAAACGTACTAATGCACGTTTCGCATACAATCGTGGAAAAACGCAACCCTTTTCAGACTTGTTGGCAGTGTTGCCGTGAGCCTAGAAAGAAATGTATCAGTTTATAAATAAAAAAAGGTACCAATCGCATAAACAATGACTCATTTTACCAGTTTTATTATAAATATAACTGCTTTCATTTATAAATTTCAAATTATGGAGGAATTTTCAAATTTCTTCAGCTCACATACATATATCGTTAAATCCACACTACAAAAATTGTTGGAGCATGTGTTGCATGTGTGTTTAATTTATGGCGACCATTTTTCAAAACTTGCTTTGTTTATGATTTGAATCATAAAGGCACTTTTAAAATTACAACTGAAAATTCAGTTCGAGCCGCCGGTAAAGGCTAGTTTATCCTAAAACGCTTAATAATTTGAACATCATAAGCCCCGTGGCAGCTCTATTTTCCACATACCTTGGTAACTGTTAAATATGTATTAAGCAAGATGAGCAGTGTTGTTGATGACGCTTACGATGGTGTTTATTCTCTTCCTGTGTTCTTCGCCCCACATACCTGCACTTGATCGTCCCTCACCCAGGACTTAAATGTGCAAAGCGTGCCCGTATGAGCAAAAGGCTCATACGAGCTGTTTTGCCAATCGCTGATTTAAAGGTACTTCGTTAAGGCGAACCGCTAATATACCTTTCGTTCCATTAGTACGCAACCCAAACTTTCGTAGCCACGAACTTAATAGCGAAACTGAATCAGTGGGTCCCTACGGTATCATATGTGTGTGTGGGGGGGGTGGATCCTATAAAAATGCCGACTCACCAGAAAAATTTTCCGACTGCATACAATTTATATGAGAATTGATTAACTTAAGATAACGCGGGAAATTTATGGTACAAAGCAAATTTCAAAATTTGTATATTAGGAAAATTATGTTACATAAAATATCAAGATAATAGCAAAATAAGTACAGTAGTTTGAAAATCAAATAATTGACGACCGCTATGTTCAGAATTTATAACTTTTCAAATTACTCCTAGTCATTTAATTCTCCAATGCTGTGTTTACGTCAGATCTGGATTCTGCGGTGTTTCAATAATGACCATTTTTTGACAACCTCGCGTAGATTTATTTCGTCCACTTTATCCTTCGAAGGATATATATAGCAGCATCAAAGAGGTCAAACGATCATCTCCCATCGTTGTCCCCAGATAATCCAAAACTATCTTCAATTTACTAAATGACCGTTCACAAGAAGGTGATGTTACAGGAGCAGTCAAAATAGAACGAATGAGTTTGTGTGCCAAGGGAATGACATTTTTCAACTTTAACACTACTTTAGAAATATCTTTGAAGTTTTCACATTCAGCATGCAAACATTCTGGAACTCCTTTAAAAAAAATTGGATCCAATTGCATAATAGCTTCGACCGATTCAAATGTGACGTTGCTTTTATCAACTGGAATTTTAAAAATATTTTGAACATGCAAAAATGACGAAAAAGCGTCCTTTATATTATTTTGAATACCAGTGTCGAAAACTTGAAGGACAGTTCTGATTTCTTTTAATAATAATAATAATAATAATAATAATAATACCCAACGGATTAAACCCTCCAAAGCCCGCCCGACCGGCGCGAGGGGCGCATCCGCATGACGCACGGATTTGTTATTGCCGAGTTGTTGATAGGCGGAGGTTTGTTAAGCGTCGAGATCTAAAACTGCTCAGCTACAGAATAAAAATCATCAGCTGAGTACTATACATAACAGTTAGAATTTACATAGAAATTATACATTTATATACTACATTGTTAAATAAGTGAACATTTTTAATTTATTTAATTTTTTTTTGTTTTTTTGTTAAGAGTTAAGATAGGATAAGACAGTTTTCTTTATGGTAAAAAGTGAATCCGTTATATCAAATGAATTAGAATGAGTGTTAAATTCATGACACAAACACCGAAAAGATTCATTTAATTCGAAATTAGTTTTACACTGCCTCAAAAGAAGAGGTTTGTAATGTCTTGACACCCGTGATGGGACGATGAAATTTACTTCGTTCAAAAGAATTGGACTAGAAATCAGTCCATTCAGGAGTTTAGCCATAAATATAACGCCTAGCATTTCTCTACGACTTGCAAGAGTTGGAAGATTGATAAGCTTCAACCGATTAGTATAAGGAGGAAGATTATACGCAGAGTCCCACTGAAAATTCCTTAAAGAGAAAAGTAGAAATTGCTTTTGTATTGATTCAAGTCTATCTGCATGAACTCGATATTGTGGATTCCAGACTATTGATCCGTATTCTAGTATCAGTCTAACTAAGGTGATGAAAAGGGCTTTAGTTACATAAGGGTCACTAAATTCTTTGGACCACCGTTTCACGTATGAAAGAACACCTCTAGCCTTATTGATAGTAGCATTAATATGAAGGTTGAAACTAAGTTTAGCATCTATCGTGACTCCCAAGTCCTCAAAATAGTTTACTGATAGAAGACAAAAATTATTAATTACGTAAGAAGCTGCTGGCAAAGATCTTCGAGATAGGCACATGAATTTGCGTTTATTGAGGTTCAGCGGCATTGAATTTACGTTGCACCAAGTAACTAGGCAGTTTTAATCCGCTTGAAGCAAGGGACGTTCTTCGATAGACGCATAAGATCTAAAAAGTTTTACATCATCAGCATACATTAAGATTTTGGAATGTTATGTTGTTGTTGTAGCAATGCTCGCCCCACCTAATAGCCGCGACCGATCACAAATTGTCATCAATATCCTCTAACGGGAGTCCAAGGAAACTTGCCGTTTCAACAGGGGTGGACCATAAGGAAAGGGGTGTTAGAGGCGTTGGTTCCACATTACAATTAAAGAGATGGTTGGTGTCATGTGGGGACACATTGCAAGCGGGGCATACATTTTGTATGTCGGGGTTGATTCTGGATAGGTAAGAGTTTAACCTGTTACAGTATCCAGAACGAAGTTGAGCAAGAGTGACGCGCGTTTCCCTGGGGAGTATGCGTTCCTCTTCCGTGAGTTCTGGATATTTTTCTTCAAGTACTGGGTTCACCGGGCAATTCCCGACATAAAGGTCCGACGCCTGTCTATGGAGTTCACCAAGGACCTGCTTGTGTTTTTCCGCTTCATACGGCTGGGTTCTCAGGTGCCGTATTTCCTCAAAATGCTTACGGAGATGACTCCTTAGGCCCCTAGGCGGTGCTGGTTCGTCAATCAGATGTCTGTTGGGATGCCCAGGTTTCTGGGTATTCAACAGAGACTGTTTGGTCAGCATCTCACTTCTCTCCCTGATGGGGAGTATTCTCGCCTCATTATGCAGATGGTGTTCTGGGGACATAAGAAGACAGCCCGTGGCGATTCTGAGAGCAGTATTTTGGCAGGCCTGTAGTTTCTTCCAGTGGGTGGTTTTTAGGCTTGGCGACCATATGGGCGACGCGTAGCACGTAATCGGCTGGCTAATTGCTTTGTATGTGGTCAAGAGCGTTTCTTTATCTTTTCCCCAGGTACTGCCAGCAAGGGATTTGAGGATTTTATTACGGCTCTGAATTGAATCGGAACGATTGCGGTTGCGTGCGCACCAAAATGTAGATCCTGATCAAACCTCACACCCAAGATTTTGGGGTGTAGGACAGTCGGTAGCGTAGTGCCATCGACGTGGATGTTCAATATGGTCGACATTTGGGGCGTCCATGTTGTAAATAAGGTCGCGGAAGATTTAGTCGGTGACAATGCCAGGTTTTGCGAGGCGAAAAAACTGGAGAGATCAGGGAGATAGCCGTTTATTTTATTGCATAGCTCATCGATCTCTGGGCCTGGGCCTGTGGCCATTATTGTGCAGTCATCGGCGTAGGAAACGATTGTGACTCCTTCCGGTGGTGAAGGTAGCTTAGATATGTAGAAATTAAACAAAAGCGGGGATAGGACACCACCCTGTGGCACCCCTTGTTTAAATCTCCTTTGTTTTGATGTTTCGTTTCTGAATTGCACCGATGCCTGCCGACCACCCAGATAATTTGTGGTCCACCTTTTAAGACATGGGGGAAGGGTAGACCCTTCCAGGTCTTGCAGTAACGAGCCATGGTTGACCTTATCAAAAGCTTTTGATAGGTCTAACGCTACGAGTACTGTTCTATGGTGGGGATATTGATTCAAACCGCAATTTATCTGGGTGCTAATGACATTTAGCGCGGAGGTAGTGCTGTGGAGTTTTCTGAAGCCATGCTGAGAGGGGCTAGCTGCAAATGTGCTTGGAAATAAGGGAGCAAAATGGCTTCAAGCGTCTTTGCCACTGGCGATAGGAGAGATATCGGACGATATGACTCACCTACGTTAGCTGGTTTCCCAGGCTTTAGTAGCGGGACCACCTTGGCCATTTTCCATTTCTCGGGTATGACAAAGGTGGAAAGAGACAGGTTGAAGACATGCGATAAATATTTGAAACCCTCTTTCCCTAGGTTTTTAAGCATCGGCATGGCTATGCCGTCTGGGCCCACTGCTTTGGATGGTTTAGCGCGACCAATGGCGTCCTCAACCTCTCTAGCGGTGATGGTAATTGGTGACGCGCTGAGTTTGTGTTTATGTGCGTGTCTATTGGCTCTCCGTCTATCTTTGTCGACCGTAGGATGCATTATATATTGTCGGCAGAAAGCGCTCGCGCATTTTTTCGCATCCGACCGCACCTTATCGCCAAAGGCGATGGAAACTTTGTCTTTGTGCTTAGTCGGATTCGATAGGGACTTTACGGTGGACCAAAGTTTACCTACACCGGTAGAGAGGTTACAACCTCTTAGGTGCTCTTCCCATTTCTTCCGCTTGTGTTCGTCCACAAGCAATCTGATGCGTTGGTTTATATCCCTTCTTTGGGGGTCGCCTGGATCAAGCTGTCTTATAAGGTCGCGTTCCCTCGCTAAGCTCGCGGCCTCCGCCGGGAAGTGGGGCCGGATTTCGGGAATTCTCCCGGCGGGAATGAAATGCGCCGAGGCGGATTCAATGACCTTACGGAAGGCACGCTCCCCTTGGCGGGCATCAGGCGGGATAGGGAGGGCAGCAAAGCTGCTGTCTGTTGCAGATTTATATTCTTCCCACTTTCCTTTTTTGAAGTTTATGAAAGTGCGTTTTTCGGTGACGATGAAGTCGGCGGTACGCTCGAACGAAATAAGTATGGGCAGGTGGTCGGATGCCAATGTTACCATCGGCTGCCAGTTGACGCAGTTTAAGAGTTCTGCGCACACGATTGAGATATCTGGCGAGCTATGACAGCTTCCTACCATACGTGTGGGGGCGTCTCCGTTTATTGTGCAGAACGTCGTTTCGTCTATTTGATCCGCCAACATCTCACCCCTACTGTCCGCCCGCAAGTTTGAATGCCATAGGTCGTGATGGGCATTGAAACCGCCTAAGATAATGCGATTGTTGCCAGTGAGTAAGGCCTCGATATTAGGGCGGTATCCACTGGGGCAACAGGTGACAGGAGGGATGTAGATGTTGATGATTTCTAGATTTGCATCGCCTGACCGGACAGATAGGCCTTGACGTTCTAAGACATTGTCCCTGCGGTCGATGCCAGGATCAAATATATAATATTGCACAGAGTGGTGTATAATAAACGCGAGGCCGTCTCCATTTCCGCTCTCGCGGTCTTTCCTGTGGACATTATAACCAGAGCAGGTCTGCAATGCAGATCTTGCTGTGAGTTTAGTCTCTTGAATCGCAGCAATGCGGATGTTGTGCCGCTTCATGAAATCGACTATCTCCGTAATCTTCCCAGTTAGTCCATTACAGTTGAACTGCAGAATTCTGAAGTGAATGAGGGGTGACGCCGCCACTCTAGGGGTAAGTGACGGGTGACTACGCCTAGGTTGTGGAAGGCCAGGACGCAATTGCTGTTGTGGCCTTGGGACTGGGCGCCCTTGGGCAAGCATTGTGGTACCCGGATGATTTGGGTTTGCGACCTGGCAACATGGCGCGATGAAGCCCGTCGAGGGGTTGCCGTCGCGGAGACCAGAACATCTAGGAAAGTGGCACCACCCAAGGCAGGAGCTGCATTGAGCGGATGTCGCAAACCTATATATTCTGTGCTGGCAGACGGTGCAAACGGAGGCAGGGACTAAGAGTCTGTTTCCCTGACCTGCACGATTGCTGCCAGAAAAGAGGGGGGAGAAGAAGACGGGGGCAGCATTGCTACCAGCTCTACTACGAAGGTAGTAGTTATGAGTGGTATCAGCTGTTTGAGTTGTTGGCGCCGTGGAGCGCGAGCAGCAGCGGGTACTTGTTGTGGCTTGCCGAGCAGCGAAGCTGCTGGAAGGTAGTGGGGATACGCTTAGGCGTAGACTACGGGACGCCCTTGGGCGTGAGCAGCAAGGAGCCACAAAAGATTTATAAAAGTTACGTGGACGTCGGATTTTGGGATCAAGCCCAGAACAACCTGTCCGATGCAACCATCCCTTGCACGAGACACACTGAACAGAGTATGACCGTCCTAAAAAGATTCTTTTCTGGCAAATGCAGCAAAACCATTTCTCAGGACCGGGGTCAGGAGACGCACCCGGATTGGGTTCGATACCTTCCCGGAGTAAGAGAATATGTAGCAGTCCTGCTGCAAGGAGCTGCTGGGAGGATGACAATTTGTGGGAGGGACGAAACAAATTAAATGGGGTCACACTGAAATGACAGTCCTTGGGCGGGAAAAATCCCGAGTCGCTCCGGTACATAGACCCGACTGCCTTGGGAAGCGAAGATTTTGGTGGTTTTTGGTGGTGATTAAGGCGGTTGGTCACCTCTCAGTTGAAAAGGTTGGTCACATCCCTTAATTGTGGCAAACTTATACTTTGAAAGCAAAGAATCGAACGCATACGCATATAAGCAAACGCAATCGCAAGATTTTGGAATATTTTATAGTGGTACAGATATCATTAATAAATGGTCAAATGTCAAGAAATCGAAATCATGAGCTGCTTCTGGTCTCCCGTCGTACTTTTTGGGTAGACGGCGCGTTCTCCGATCTTTCAAAAAATCACCTTCTGGACTGATTTCCAATTGTTTAGCAAAGCAAACAGAGCTATTGATTAGCGCATTGATCTGAATCTCATCATTCATTTCCTGGAATGACGCTGATGTACTTTCAATTAACAACAGAGCATCAATGATATTCAAATCTTCAGCTTCCAAGCTCTCAGTTAAATGTTTGACTTTGAACATTATATTTTTACAAAAAAATAATGAGCAAATGAAATCGAAATCTAAAATTTTTGTTCAGCAGAGTGCGTACTTTATTATCGAAAAATTCCGAATCGTTTTTTATATCTGTTAAAACATGTACGATACCTTCAAAAGAAACCCATATGGCTTTTACCGTTTCAGCTCTAGCAGTCCATCGCGTTTTAGACAAATTTTTCAACTGCAATGAGTTTTCAATCTTTTCCAATTCTTCTCTCAAATATTTGAAACGTTTTGTGCTACCATAAAAAAAACGTACAATGCATCCAAAACATTGAAAAATTCTGTAATTAACGCACTAACATTGCACGCTGTTTCCACAAAGCTGTTTGTCCGATGAGCCTGACATGGAATATAAGGGATTTCTTTTTCACACTTTTCCGATAATTCCTTTTGCGTGCCAATATATTTTCCCGACATGTTTTTGTATAGTCGTACGATTGGAAAACGATGTTTTTGATAGAAATTTTAAGTGATTGAAGAGCCGACACAATTTTATTGGACAAGTCTTCTCCCGTCTTTTTGGTCAGGACGACGTCCATTTTCAATAACCGCTCAACCGGAACCAGATCGCCCTCAATTTCAAGCACGTATCGAATGTTGATAGCAATTCGATCTTGATGAGACGGGTCCGGAGTAGTGTCTGCCATGACAGAAAAAATACCTGTTTGGTTGACTTCATTTACAATGGCTTCTTGAGTTTCAATCCCTTAGACAGCAATGAATTCATTTTGTGTGGCTGGATCAAGATACGACACGTGTCGTGGTCTTCTTGAAGTTTCGTCTAACCATTTCTTCAATGGCGTGAAACTAGGTTGACAATTTGTAGGAAATTTCCATCGCCTTTTTCCAAAGTATCATCGTGACCACGAAAAGCTAAGCCTTGCCTTCCCAAAGTTCTAGAAACATTAACTAGGATTTGCAGAACTTTCAAATGGTATTTTTTTCTTGTGCTTCTTAAATCGCGTGTTTTCTGATGGATTTGTCCATTAAGATTTTGATATTGAAGTGAAATGTTGAGCAAATTTTCCTTTTTTATTTTGACCTCGGCTCTTCATTTTATGCCACTGACGAACACATACCGATACCCATCCTGGACTAGCTTGCGATCCAATGCCTTCCGAAAACAAAATGCAAACAAAGCGAAATGCAGCGTCTTTATATGGACTGTACTCTAATGAGCATTCTGAATACCATGCAGGGTTTGAATCGACATTGCTTATTCAACGATATTTCGGCATTGATTGGATAAACGTCAAGATTTGGCTGATATGGCCCAAGAGCACTTAAATATTTGCGTTCATTGGTAGTCGATATTTTCATTCTTTTTCCAGCATCATGGTCGACTATAGCTTCACTACCAACATGCAGAAAAGGTTTATTAGGCCCAAGATTGTTTTCTTCTTCTTTTGCAATTTCCAACAATTTCTCACTCTCTTCATTAATATTCTTTAAACAGTCGGTTACATCGCTGGAAAATCCTGTTAAATTTGGCACAGCTTCGTTTTTCATTGTACTTAAGACCTCACTCATTCGTTCAAAATATGTCAGAAATACAGCAATCTTGCCAAAGAATTGAACCCAAGTATCTGTTTCTTTCGATTGGAATAGTGAAGTCGATGATGGTTCAGGTGTTAGTGTTAACTGATCTGGTAATTGTTGTGATGGTGATGCACCTGTCAACGCAGTAGGAGCTTTAGCAAATGATGGTGCAACTTCTGTAAGATGTTGAGAAGAAACAGAAGTGGAGCTATTTTGAAGTAAATCTTTTTTAGACAATGCCGTTGGATGTACAGGCATATCAAAATCTGGACTCAATAAATTTGAACACAGTCGAATTGGTGAAATTGGAGGCTTTCTTTTTGACGCTTCGAATGGATTTAACGGAGCTCCTACATGTTTGACTTTGACGCTATTCCCATTATGTTTGGCCGCTTCGTGTCTAGTCTTTTGGTCATCGTCAAACTGACTTCCACATTCTTCACATTCCAAATTCGTTCTTTTCCTCGTCGGATTCGACATTTTCTTGAAATCTAGAAAGTAATATTTTTGTAGGAATAATTAAACAAGTAAATATATAGGTATACTAAATAATATAGGAAATATCACTGCCCTTACCAATCCGAAATTAGTTTTGAAAAATACAATGGAATGCGATAACCAAATGCTTGATATTCAAAAACTTTCTAAGAATCCAAAGTATATTTTTTAAGCTTAGAGAATTTTTCATAAATGTGGATAATTGCAAACTTTGACCTATTTCATTTTATTATAGCAGCCACCAAAGCTTTCTATACCTAGTTAACTGAAACAATTATCTAAATAATATAGAAAATAGCACTGCATTTATCACTTATTAATTTTGAGAAATGTAAGTAATTGAATGCTATCAGCAATTTATATTAAATAACGATGCGCACGCAATGGGTCCCAACAACAACTAAATCTATTTCGGAAGAATAACGCGGAATATTATCACAGCATGCTTTTAAAATTCAAATTTTGAATTGCGCTAGTACCGGCAAACTGCACGACAATCGCGCTTTCACCAAACGCAACTGTTTAAGTTTCATGCAAAGACTGATTGAAGAATAGAGATGGTGCATGCACGAACTTCAGTGGAAAGCAGCGGGGCGTAACAAAATTCTAGTAGGTCACTTACACCACACCAAAAACTTTAACACAATTTTTAACATAATTTAAGCACAAAAATACACTGATTGTAGTTTTAGAGAGTAAAAGCTAAAATTCTGAACACATTAGCTGAATAAAAAGTGCACAAATAATTGTTAAATAACAAATACAGACAGTGGTAGTTTAACAAATTCTGCTGTGGTAAGTGGTGAATGTGACCTCCTAGAGGTTTTGTGAAGCTTGCTTCACACTATTTTTGTCCCTGCAGCATCTTTATTCTTCAATCAGTCTTTGGTTCATGCACGTTATACGACGCGGAATGTAGCGAGACAAAATATTCGCGGCATTTTTGCCTAGATGGTCAATTTGGTCGTGTCGTGTTGTACGACTGTCGCTAGATGTGCATGGTTCCATAAGAACACATGTAAAGAATATTTTGTCGCTACATGTCGCGTCGTATAATGTGCATGAACCTTTAGTTTTACCTACTCAACAGGGCCGTTCCATTGGTTTATCGACTCTGGCTCTGGCTCAAAACACATTGGAACGATCTGGATCAATTTTATTAGAACTGGCAGCACTAATATAAAACATCTGTTTTGTTGAACATAAGAAGAAATGAACACAAAATTTTAAGATACTGATAGAACTATTAACATTTAAATAGTTTCGCACTTAAGCAAACTATTTATTTTCCTTACATCATCTTCAAGTTGTTTACTCTTTTAGTGTTTTTGCTTTTAAATATGGCGAATTCTTTTATGTATGCAAAAATGTACACATATTTAGCTCAGTGCTACAATGGCTCAACTATATGGTTGGCTCATCTCACCAGCTGATTTTATTTTTTTTCATTTCACTGTAGTAGGGGTTGTCAGAAGGAGATGGCAAACTTAAAATGAAACCAACGAATTTACAAAATTTTCTTACTACATACAAATGCTGCTAAGTTTTATGTTTTCATTCCATTCGTCTAACAGCAACACCCTGATTTTGGCAATGTGAACAAATGTATGTTGTTGCTGTAGAGATGAACCAACCATATAGTTGAGCCATGAGTGCTACCAACTAAAAAGTGATTAGCTGTCAAAAAATCTACTACAGAAAACGAAACGAACAGAACTGCTATACGGATCAGAAATTAAACCAGATAAATATGAGGATCACAACGTTGTTGTTGCATTTGTATGTTAAATTTCTATCCGTAGCTGGTTCGCGCACCAATGGAACGTAATAAACGGTTTGGATTTTAGGTCAAATAATTTATCTTATATTTTTCATTTACCGGGTTTTGATCGGCTGTTTTTATGAAACAATCCTTTCGGTTTTAGATTAAAAACTGAGTACTAAAGTGGTGTAAAATGATGGTAATGGACGGACTTATAAAAAATACCAATACATATCATGTTTTGTAGCACGCAAAATCTTCAATCTTTCCAGAATCACTGAAAATTTTTGATCACCATTTTGCCGACAAATTGCCGACTAGTAAAAATAATTAAAAATCAATTTTAGTTCTTCAACATATTTGGTATCTACCACAAAAAAATTTAAATTTTTTAAAAATCACTGAAATTGTTTTATCATCGTTTTACCGACAAAATGCCGACTAGGAAAATCTTGAATAATGATTTGCATCAATAGAATCCTCCATTTTCATTAAATTTATCAAAATTTTACTTGTATGTTTTGTAGTCTTTTTGTTTCCTTTAGTTATCACTCGTTCTTAAACTTAAAATTTTTTTTTTTTAATCCGTCCGTTTGATGATCTTTCCGATTCTTTAAAGTCAATTTTCTTTGTAGCTGTCACCCAATCTTTTCAAATGGTGGTATAAGAATTGTAACCAATCTCAATCTGAGCATTCAATTTAAAAACTTCCTTTCGCTTTTCAAAAAATGTTTGTGGTTTTTTGTTTTTTTTTTTGTTTTTCGAATCCCACTTCTTAATAATTGCAGGCAAACTTGTGTTTTTTTGAAAAGGCACTTCTTGTTCGAGAAAATGAGATGTTGAGACAATCTAGTTCCATAAACTTCGAATCTGTTGCTACGGTTCGATACTTTAGCTTCGATGATTTAAAAGAGTTGACGGATGAGTATTTTGGCGGGTAGATCCAAACTTTTGGGTTATGCAGTTTCGTACGATTAAATCTGTATACAATCCTGGTGAGAAGATGCTGGAAGCACTTTTATTATGTAAACTTAAGGGAAAAGCTCAGGTATGGCTCCACGCAAAACAAAATTTGGCTTCTAAGAGTATTGATAATATTTTGGACGATAGTTGATTGCTTTTGGTGTAGGTGAAAGTAAGCTAGCATTAAGTCGTCAGTTCGAACTTCGTTAGCGGAAAAATCCAGAAGCATTCGTTAAGTATTACACCGATAAGAAGGCTCTAGCTGCTAATATCCAAATTTAAAAACATGAGTTGTTGGATTATATTATTGAATGAATACCTAACAAACAATTGCGAACGCAAGCGTTAATTCAATGTTATACGACAACTTCACAATTATTGCAAACTTTAGGTGAAATAAATTCAAACGTTCGTATGCAACCAATAACATCAATAGACAAGAAAGATGTCCACTGTTATAATTGACCGAAGTATTTAAAAAGTTAACTGAAAGTAACTTGGAATTACAAATTGCGTCCAGTGTTTTATTTTTCTAAAAAGACAACTGAGGCAGAATCCAAGTACCACAGTTTTGAGTTAGAAACGCCAGCAATAATATATGTTTAAAGAAATTTCGGGTATATTTACAGGGAAAAGTTAAGATTTTTACGGATTGTAACTCTTTGACTGCCACATTAAATAAGAAATCATCATCCTCATATTGCAATATGGGCATTGGAGTTACAGAACTTTGATTATTCGTTACAACACCGGTCAGGTGCTCGTATACAACACGTAGATGCACTGAGTCGTTGCACTAATATATGTATTTTAGACACAAATACATTTGAGGAAAATTTGATAATTTGCCAAGGGAGGGATACAAAATTAAAGAAATTATTTAAAACATTAGAAACTACAGAAAATAGTTTATATGAAATGCGAAATGGAATTATTTATAGAAAAAAAGAAGATGGATCAATTTTGTTTTATGTATCTGAAAGCATGGAAGATCATATACTTTACAAGTATCACGATGAGTTGGGACATCTTGGGATAGATAAAGTAGCTTAGTTAGTTTTAAGAACTTATTACTTTCCAAATTTGAGGGAAAAGATAAAAATGCACATACAAAACTGTTTCAAGTGTATTTTGTATTCCTCGAAATCTGGAAAAGAGGAAGGATTTCTTCATAATATTCCGAAAAGTAATTTGGCATTTGAAGTAGTTCAATTGATAATGCGCGAGCCCTGAAGCATGTTCTAGTTATCGTAGATTCATGTACAAAGTTTGTACGGTTATACCCCACAAAAACTACCAGGACAAAAGAAGATATAAAGGGACTTTCTGATTATTTTCGAGCGTATAGCAGGCCGAAATGTATTATATTAGATTGTGGAAGTTCTTGATTGCCCTCTTTAAGAAAGGTGACCCTAACGCTACTACAAATTACAGAGGTCTGTCTCTGCTAGACACTATTTATAAAATCTTTTCTGGGCTTTTACTTGGTCGCATAAACGCTTGGATCGATTGTAACAATATTTTAAGTGAGTCTCAGTCCGGTTTCCGCAGAGACTATTCGACGATAGACAATATTTTTGTGCTTTTAAGCATTGCTCAACTCAATTTTTCTCGTAATAAAAGAACTTTTGCCTTTTTTGTAGATTTCTCGTTTGCTTTTGATACGATTTCCCGCAACATGCTCTTTTATAAACTAGCCTCCTATGGTCTTTCATATGATTGAAATTTTAAGATTAGTCTACGCTAATACGTCTTGCAAAGTTTTGTTCGATGGCAATTTGTCAGAGCCTTTCCCTGTTCATCACGGTGTCCCTCTTTGTACTTAAATGACCTAAATGACTATTTGTGCGAGGGTGTCACATTAATGTGAAGGTGCTTATGTACACAGATGATCTGGTCTTGCTTGCGGAATCACCGGAACAGCTACAGGAAATGATAAACTCCCTTTACAACTATTGTAGTCAATTGGCACTAACTGTTAACTTGAACAAGTCGAAAATCACGGTATTTAGGAAAGGTGGTTGAGCCCCCGGCTCATGGAAATGGATATACGGTAGCGAAGTTATTGAAGTAGTTAACGAATACAAATACTTGGGTGCACTTCTCACTTGTCAACTATCTTTTAATAAACATTTGGACTCAAAGCTAGTGGATGCTAAAAACGCTATTAACGCAACGTGGCTGAGCTATATTAATAACCCTCGGATCTGTTTGTCGCAGAAAATAAAAATATTCGAGGCTGCTTCCAGGTCCATTATGTTTTACGGCGCGCAGGTATGGGGGGTTAACCAATTCGACCAAGTTGAGAAACTTCTTAGATTTTTCGTAAAGAAACTGATCTTCCTTCCCTCTAATACGCCAAACTACATATTGCATCTGGAAACAGGCTTACAGCCCATATATTTACATACGCTTCACCTGCACATGCTCTATATTGCCCGCTGCTTTAGCCTATCAAATGACAGACTCCCGCGTATTCTAGCAGAGAGGCTTCCAACCTGGGGATTTCTTGGATAAAAACTTGGAAAGAACTTGCTCAATCTACCTTTCATTACAGAATTGCCATTAGCTAATATACAGTCCTTCACTTCCTCGCTCTTAGAACGCTTAGCTGAGAATAATACAAATAGGTTCCTCGAAATGGCTCTACTACACACGACCTTTATCCGGCCCTTGTGCCGTTGCAGAGTATGTATTTCACTGATGATAACAGTGCATATGCAGCCAGTCTGATTCTCCGGGCACGTGGAGGTTTGCTGAATCTAAACACAAGAATCTATAAAAACATATCGTCTCCTCTTTGCACAGTATGTAACTCGCAGGAGCCAGAAGACGTTTTTCACTTTATTGGCACATGTCCGATATGTAACAACATTCGTTCCCTTTACTTTGGTGAAAGAACTTTAGATATGACCAAGGTGGTTGTCAGTTTAAATGGATTTAACTTCGAGGCTCTGGCCAAGTTTCTCGCGGAAAGCTTTAAAATTAGAGACTTATTATTAAATGAACTCGATAGTATTTTCTTGTGGTGCGACACACAACATACTCTGTTATTGTCGCTAGTATCTACTTAAATTTATTTATTTAAGTGTTTTGATGTACTAAAAAGCATAAATCATACTCTGTATCTGGTTTTTTGGAAAAAATAAATATATACTACTACTACTACTATTTCCTTGAAGACGTTGAAAGATTTCAGCTTACTCGATTACCATATAAAGGTGTATGGGCTGTTGGGAATATTCGACCATCGTTAAAAGGACTCAATGCACCAAGTAGAAGAATAGAAATTATGTTTAGAAATTGAGGAGTGATCAGGTGATATATTTGTCAGGATGGACGAATTGTATTAGTGTGTGTATATAGGGATACAATTGTTGTATTATTAATTGTAAATTTATATACTTTATACATATATTGTTACTTGAAATTTAGAATATAAGTATGCATAAAAATTTTTGGTGAATTGTCAGTTTTGTGAAAGAAAGAGATTGATAAATAAATACGTTGAAGAAAAAAGCACAAGTTTGCCTACACTGTTGAAGTGGAGTTTGCTGGTTTTCCTGTTGGGTGCAATTACATATATTGCGAGTATTATTTCGTGTTTGGTTAAAATTTCTGTTTCTGTTTTGGGCTAGTGAACCACTTTGTAAATTATTGTTTTCTTTAAAATTGTTGTTATATCGTGGCTGTGGTCTAAATCTTTTACCTTGATAATCTCCGTTGCTGTTATTTCGGTAGCCTCCACGGAAACTACCACGGTATTGATTTTGTTGCCGTATGTGCAGTATCGAATTTGAGTTACCCGTGACCTCAGTACAACTGTTTGTGAATTTTGTTATTAGCCGTGTTCTTTTTACACGCGTATACGTTTACGTTTGCGCTTAAAAAATGCTTATCCTCGCTTAGTCTCCTAAGCGACCCATCTAGCGGCACTGGTTAAATAACTAGCTACAGCACAGGGTGTACCGAAAAGCGGAGACGCAACCCTCTGATGGCCATAGTGTACAACATATAGCTCAATCAGTTGCGATGAATTGTGGACACGCACCATTTAAGAGGTGATATATAGAATTAGTGTAGAGGTGAAACATAGACACATATTTCAATTGAATCTGAGTATAATGCGTATTGAAATTTAGTACTCGTAGCACTAATTTTATGCGCGGCAATTTCAGAAGAGTGGATAAAGTTTGACTCTTAGCAGTCCATATGAAGTTAAAGCGTAGACGTCTATAGATGTAAAAAAATACAAATACAGCTATTGCTTCGTGCATAGATGTGAACGTTCCAGCTTGCATAATCATTTTTATACTCAGCTGAGCAGAGCTCACAGAGTAAATTAATTTTGTTCGCATAACGGTACCCAGTAACGGCATAAACTAATCGAGATAGATATAGACTTCTATAGATCAGAATGATCTGGGAGAAAAAGAAATTAATTTAGCCATGTCCGTCCGTCCGTCCCACCGTAAACACGATAACTAGATTATATTTTGAGGTATATTAATGAAATTTGGTACGCAAGTCCCCGGGTACTTATCTCAGATCGCTATTTAAAATAAACGAAATCGGAATATAACCACGTCTACCGTTTCGATATCAAAAATCTCGAAAACCGAAAAAGTGCGATAATTCATTATCAAAGACGGATAAAGCGATGAAACTTGGTAGGTGGGTTGACCTTATGACGCAGAATAGAAAATTAGTAAAATTTTGGACAACGGGCGTGGCACCGCCCTTTTTTAAAATAGGTAATTTAAAAGGTTTGCAAGCCGTAATTTGGCAGTCGTTGAAGATATCATGATGACATTTGGCAGAAACGTTACTCATATTACTATATGTGTTCCAAATAAAATTTTGTAAATCGGATGCAAACACGCCCACTTAAAAAAAATGTTAAGTCAAATTTTAATAAAAAATTGAATATCTTTACAATATATAAGTAAACTATGTCAAAATTCAACGCCAGTAATGGTATGGTGCTCAAAATGGTGAACAAAATACAAAAATAAAAGAAAGTATCAAAGGGCGTAGCTCCGCCCTTTTTCATTTAATTTGTCTAGAATACTTTTAATGCCATAAGTCGAACGAAAATTTACCAATCCTTGTGAAATTTGGTAAGGGCATAGCTTCTTTGACGATAACTGTTTTCTGTGAAAATAGGTGAAATCGGTTGAAGCCACGCCCAGTTTTTATACACAGTGGCCCGTCTGTCTTTCCGCTCGGCCGTTAACACGATAACTTGAGCAAAAGTCGATATATCTTTACTAAACTTAATTCACTCACTTTATCTTATTAAAAATGGGCGAAATCCGACTATGACCGCGCCCACTTTTTCGATATCGAAAAATGAAAAAATTTCATATTATACCAAATACGAAAAAAGGGATGGAACATGGTGATTGTATTGGTTTTTTGAGGCAAAATATAACTTTAGAAAAAAATTTTGAAAATGGATGTGACACCTGCGATATTAAGTAGAAGAAAATAGTAAAGTTCTGCAGGGCGAAATCAAAAGCCTTTGGAATCATGGCAGGAATACTGTTCGTGGTATTATATATATAAATAAATTAGCGGTACCCGACAGATGATGTTTTGGGTCACCCTGGTCCACATTTTGGTCGATATCTCGAAAACTCCATCAAATATAAAACTGAGGGTCACTCCCTTTTAAAACCCTCATTAATACCTTAAATTTGATATCCATATCGTACAAACATATTCTAGAGTCACCCCTGGTCCATATGGCGTATCTCGAAAAGGCGTCTACCTATAGAACTATGGCCCACTCCCTTTCCAAATACTCTTTAATACCTTCCATTTGATACCCATGCCATACAAACACATTCCAGGGTTACCCTAGGTTCATTTTCCTACATGGTGATTATCCCTTATTTTGTCTCCAAAGCTCTCAGCTGAGTATGTAATGTTCGGTTACACGCGAACTTAGCCTTCCTTACTTGTCACTTAGATATTCGTTTTTGCACATGGTTTTAACAACTGATTGGGTTGCATATTTAGTTGCTAGTTCTGTGGGTAATCCATTAGATATGTGTGCTCCTTCTAAAGATTTCGTTAGTTTATCTACCTTTGTAGTATACTGATTCACAGTTTTACTACGTTGTTGTACGTTCAGTTTTGATTTCAAAACTTCTACAACTGATTCACCTTTAATAGCTGATTTTAGCTTTGAGTTTATTTCTTGTATTGTATTTTCATTGCTAATAAAGTTTCGTGCTGTAGGTACCTTTTACCTTGATTTTTATCATTGTTATTGCTATTGCTTCATGACTCTCTTTGATTTGTTCAAGGATGTCAAGGGTCTTAATGAATTCTACTACTGATTGTGCCATTTGGACGATTGTGTTTGGTGATTTAACCAGTTCAATTTGTTTTTGTTCTTCCAATGGTGGAACCTTACTGGAAGAAGACTCTGCTAAGAGAGTGTTGATGTCAATTTTTAGATCTTCTTCAACTGTGGTTGGTCACTTTTATATTATATCTTGTGAGTGAAGACACTAATTTATCTCTAACACTCGAAGAAATTTGATATGCCTGTTGTTTTTTGTGAGTAGGGTACTTACTTTGCGTATTAATTTTCCTAGATTTGTCAATGACTCTAATATGATTGCGAGACGTTTCACTAGTGGCTCGGATTTTGTGCTGATATTCTTGTTAATACATTTAAAAGACCTTTCTGCTTTAATTTTTTCCTCTGTTAATGTGTTGTAGATTTCTTCCCATTGATTCATTTCTGTAGGTGGGTTAATGGAAAGGAGAGAAGCAGACGTATTGGAGTTTTTATACCTTTCATGAACATGAAATGGTATATTAACTTTGGTCCGATGTTTGTAACGTTGAGAAATATAGAAGATAGACTCACCATTAAGTATACCGAATTGATCAGGGCGACGAACTGAGTCTATATAGCCATGTCCGTCTGTCCGTCCGTCTGTCTGTTTGAACGCTAACTAGTTCCTAAAATTTTGAGATATCTCAATGAAATTTGGCACAAGGATGTATTTTTTTATTATATTAGACATTTTTCGAATCCGGAAGGATCGGACCAATATAACATATATCTCCCATACAACCGATCGTTCAGATAAGACGATTTTGGTCATTCCTGCCGCAATTTACAAAGTATAAACGTGAAATTCGGTGATATATATTCTAATATACCATAGAAGATATCCTGAAAAAATCACTTTGATCGGAGCTATATATAGTTATATCCCATACAACCGATCGTTCAGATAGAAAGATTTTTGGCCATTTCTCCCTTAATTTAGAAACTCCGTGATATATATTTTAATATATCATAGAAGATTTTCTAAAAAAATCACTTTGATCGGAGCTATATATAGTATATATCCCATACAACCGATCGTTCAGATAGAAAGATTTTTGTCAATTTCTCCCTTAATTTCCAATATAAAAACGTTTAACTTGGTGATATTTATTCTAATATATCATAGAAGATGTATTTTTGTATTATAATGATCTCTTCGTTTGAACTGTTCGGACGTGTTGATTGTCGCTCTGATTTAATTATTAAAAATATATGAACTTAAATTAAAATAATCATTATCCAGCCGCTTAATAATTGAAAAGTGACACACTGCTAAGTTTGATACATGATTTTATTAAGTGAACTTAAGTGAACTCAACTTAAATTAAATTAAAATAAACATTGTCCTACCGCTTAATAATTAAAAAAGTGACACATTTGCACATAAACGTACATACATAATTGTTTATAAAGCCATGTGTTTGTGGCTCTAAAGTCGATCGCAAAGATAGCGAGAAGGTTTAATGTGCCGAATGCACCGAATTCTTCCACTTGGTTTGTGTTGGTGTTTCTCACGACGACTTGGATTATTATCTCAACACTGACAGCAGGTATGTTTGCAAAAGCTAATGACCGTCGCCTATCCCTCCCAACTCCACCCACTACCCCTTGCCTAATCAACTTGAGCGAGAGTAATAATGAACAAGAGCAAGAACAAATTGAAGAAGTTGACGTATTCGAAGAGATGACTCTACAAAGTGTTTTTAACGAGTTGGTCGCTCTTCGTTCTGAATATGCTCGCGCAATAACTCTGATTAACGCTCTTGATAATGGCAAGGAGAGATTATTGGAAGTAATAAAAAACCTGCAGTCGGAATTGAGCTTGGTGAAAAAACAATTGCACGATAACGACGACACCACTGCTGTTAATGCGCTCATTGTTGAAATGAATAACCTACGTCATCAATTTGCCAGCAATGATGTTTGCCGTGATAACGTTAAGCAACAACAACAACAAGTAAAGAAACAAGTGCAGTCTCGCTCTCGCAATAAGCCTCAGCGCTCTGCCCGCTTGCCTTTGGTTACAGCCAGAAACGATATAATATAGAGACATTGCATAGACGAAAAATCGTGTGAGGCAAGCTTCACAAAATTCTAGTAGGTCACATTCACCACTTACCACAGCAGAATTTGTTAAACTACCACTCTCTGTATTTGTTATTTAATAATTATTTATACACTTTTTATTCAGCTAATGTGTTCAGAATTTTAACTTTTACTCACTAAAACTCCAATCAGTGTATTTCTGTGCTTAAATTATATTAAAAATTGTTTTAAAGTTTTTGGTGTGGTGAAAGTGACCTACAAGAATTTTGTTACGCTCCCACCGAAGTTCGCGCATGCAATATTTTTATATTCAAAAATTTTTGTTACAGGCAAAGATAGTGCTCTGCCCGCTATGCCAGTAGATAGGTACCAATAATTCTCTCGACATCTCTGGCATACAATCTGCTCTGCCGTCTTTGTTAGACGATGCCTCCACCTCTGCCCCCACCCTCGACTCATCTCAAACATTATTACCCACATATGCTAATGCCGTCGGCGCTGCAGCCTCTAATTTACTTTTGCAATCTTCGTCAACCATCTCCAATGAAACAATACAGCCAACATTACCAATCAACGTTAATGCCGACACAGCTGAAAATACTAGTGTACCACTGCCTCTCAATAATAGCTTGCCCAGTAAGGCAAATAGCAACATACCCAGTAGGGCAAATACCAGTATGCCCATTGGATATAGTTTGCATAATGTGGTTAGAGGTAATAATACATCGAACGAGTTGGAGGTAGCATTTCGCAATGAATGGGTACATTTGTCCTCATTTAGGACTTCGGCTACCGCTGCAAATATCATCACGGAGAATGCTGCTATTAATGCGAATGAAATTTCATGTTTCGCTTTGGTGAAGAGAGATGTGGCTCCGGATTCGTTAAAACGTATAACCTTCAAATTGGGAGTACCGCCTAATTATTATAGCAAGCTGTTCGACCATTAGCTTTGGCCATCTGGAGTGAACGTGAGACCCTTCCGTAATTTTCTTTAATTGAATTAATAAGCTCCGGAAATCCATTACCATCCTCCCAAGTACCGAGCTCAGTATTATGTCCAAGCATTAAATATTCTCTGTACTAACAGAATGTGAGTGGCATGCGTAGTAAATCCCTCCAGTTTCTTTGCTGCACATCATTTCATCAATTTGATATTATCGCCATCGCCGAGACTTGGCTTACTGAAAATTTTTCACCGTCTGAATATTTCGATAGCTACTGCCAGGTTTATAGAAAGATCGCTGTCCAATCGCATCACGGTTATCTCGAGGAGGCGGTGTTTTATTGGCTATTGGGGCTGGCTTTTGCAGCCAAATTATAACATTGCCTCATGCCAATGGTTCATGTGAACAGATCTGTTTGTGCATTAAAATGTCATGTAACAAATCTTTATTTATAGTGTTATCCTATATTCCACCCAATAGCAATATAGGATTATACAACGATCATTTGGATAATCTCATATACATTATTGATATCGCTAAGCATAACGGTGAAGTAGTTTATCTTGGTGATTTTAATTTATGTAATATTTCCTGGCTTAGTAACAACAGGACTCTAGTTCCAATAAATCTGAAGTCAGACATTGATTTGTTTTTCACGAGTACACTGTTATCTAATGGGTTTAGTCAATGTAGCGCCGTATTAAATAGCGGTGGAAAAGCGCTAGATCTGGTGTGTTGTAAGGCTATCTGTAGTGAACAATTTTCTCCTTTTTAACACGCTTTTATTAGCTTGGCCTATATGTAACGGAATTTTGAGCTTAATTTTTACCCGTTTCTAGAAGTCTAATTAATTTGAAACTTTGCGTACGTATCAGGGACCGATGACAATGCATTAATGTGATGGTGTGGTGACATAAGGTCAACGGACATAAGGTCTATTGGCCTTATTACCACTTTGAATGGCCATAAGTTTGATTGAAACTTTGCACACGTATCAAGGCTCAATGACAATCCATTAATGTGATGGTACGGTGACATAAGG
Organism: Eurosta solidaginis; assembly: GCF_040869045.1. Classification (NCBI taxonomy): domain Eukaryota; kingdom Metazoa; phylum Arthropoda; class Insecta; order Diptera; family Tephritidae; genus Eurosta; species Eurosta solidaginis. Next base: position 187,040,051 of record NC_090319.1, on the reverse strand, counting down.
TCAACGACCATAAGGTCAATTGGCCTTATTACCACTTTGAATGGCCATAAGTTTGATTGAAACTATGCACACGTATCAAGGCTAGATGATAATGCATTATTGGCCTGTATATATCTATGTATCTATGTGTCCATTTATGTATGTAACGGAATCTGGAGTGGAGCCGAGAGCCCCGGTAATGAAGAGCTCCGAACTCCGTTGAACCTTTTGAAGCATTTTAAGATAGGTACTTTTAGTTAGTGCAGGCCACCAGACCAAGGCACCATAAAGAAGAATCGGGCGCACAATGGCTGTGTAAATCCAGTAGGTCACCTTAGGGGAGAATCCCCAGGAGGTGCCAATTGCCCTCTTGCAGGTGAACAGCTCTGCCTTCTTGGATCGCTCCACTATATGGCCACTCCACAATAGCTTCCTATTCAGAATGACTCCCAAATATTTGACTTGGTCGCTAAACGCTAAGAACATACCCCCAATTCTTGGCGGTGTAAGATTTGGTATTTTGTACCTCCTCGTGAAGAGGAAAAGCTCGGTTTTATCCGGGTTGACTTCCAAACCTGTGGCGGGTTGTACTCCTGGAGCAGCTCCAGGATGTCAGCTGGGTCCGTTGGCGTCACTGGAGCCCAGGCTCTAGCCCTTGGTCGTGAGGGGATATCACGCGCCTCCACTACCTTGAGGCGCGCGCTCGAATATACCACCCCTATCAGCGGGATGGCGGCCCTATAGAGGTTTTCCGACCTGGCGTCGTCACAGGCATTTAGCTTTGCATTGCCCTGGAACCACCCTGTATCGGTGTAAGACGGCGGTGGACAAGGGTTGTATTTCTTAACCTTAACGGCCACCGTAGCGAGCGCGGCCTCGATCCAATTCCACTGTTGTTTCGGGATCCTGCCATCTTCGCGGCTCTCGTCTATAATGCCAATGATCTGCCGACCCTTGCCAATTTCGGCGAAAGACCACGTCCAGCCTCCCTGCGTCTTGGCCCTTTTCGGTGACGTGGGGTTGGATTCATCCATGGACCGCTGGCATTTCGAGGTATCATCACTCTCGACTAAAACTTTTAAAATTACTTGAACTAAAAAATTAAAAATAAATAATAGTATAAAAAACTAAAAAAACACGCTTTTATAGCAAACCGAACTAAAAAATAGAAAATAATTTTCAATTAAAAAGAGTTTATATAACAGTAGTAGATGGGCAAACAATCGTTTATAGTTAATCACCTCAAAATAAAATTATAATAAAATTTAAGTTATTAACAGAATAATTTAATTCACAGTAAAAAGCGTGGGGTGCTTGATAGTGAATGTTACAATCATTCTGTTGGCAACTATCTGAGAGGAAATATATGAAATGTAGTCAAATGCACCCCTCGCTTTTTACTTTAAATTAAATTATTCTGTTAATAACTTAAATTTTATTATAATATTATTTTGAGTTGATTAACTATATACTTCTACTACTGTTATATAAAGTCTTTTTAATTGAAAATTATTTTCTATTTTTTAGTTCGGTTTGCTATATAAGCGTGTTTTTGGAGTTTTTTAAACTATTATTTATTTTTCCTTAAATTGTTTTCACCATAAAGCACTTAATATCAGTTTTGAATTATATAACTTTGATCGCGTTACAGTTGACTCATTACAGCAATACGACTTTTTAAAAGCTAAGTATTCTGCAATTAATGATTTTCTAAACTCAGCTGATTGGTTATTTCTGAACACACCAAATAGTTCGCTGTTATCTTATACAAATTTTCACTTGCTACTAACTCAAGCAATATCAAAATATGTTCCGCTAAAACGCATATCCGCAAATAATAAACGTTTATGTAATCTAAAAAATAAAAAGAACAAATCCTTTAAATATTTCAAATTAAGTCAGAACGAGAGAGACTTTCAACACTTTGAGCGACTTCGTATTGACTTTAATTGCCTTCACAAATTTTTGTTCAAGCAGTATATGTTTAAAGTTGAATCAGGTCTTAAATCTATTCCATCATCTTTCTGGCAGTACATTAATTCAAAAAGAAAGTGAAAGGGGTTTCCAACTACCTTTGTGTTTAACGGGTTAGTTTCTGATAACCCACAGGCTTCATGCAATCTGTTCGCTGAATTTTATCAGGGGGTCTTTGAAGTGCACGACAACCAATCTCTTCCTACCACGGCTTTCCCATCATTACCGCCAATATCAACGTTTGTTGTGGACGAGTGTGATGTGACTCTTGCAATTTCGAACCTTAAGTTCAGCACAAAGTTGGATAACGAGGGACTTTGTTCCGCAGTTTTCAATACTTGTTCACAAGCTTTAGTGGGTCCGATTACCAGTATATTTAACGTATGTCTTGCTAACGGCGTTTTTATTGACGACTGGAAGGTGTGCTCTTTACACCCAATTTTTAAGTCAGGTGACCGACATAACATTTGTAACTATAGGACTATAGTGAGACACAGCACAGTGGCAAAGTTGTTTGACAGTGGCATTCAATCAAAACTTTATCTTCACGCACGTAATATACTTAATTCCTACCAGCACGGTTTTATGCCTGGTAGATCTACGTGTACTAATCTACTCCTAGTCACGCACGAGATCGATTTGCCAGTCCCAACTTGATGTGATATACACAGATTTCTCTAAAGCTTTCGATAAGGTACACCATGAAGTTTTGTTGCATAAATTAAAAATGTACGGCATTACTAGTCAGCTACTGAAATTTTTTCTAGTTTTCTTCGAGGTAGGAAACTATTTGTGGAAATGGGGTCTACCACGTCCAGCACTTGTGTTAAAGCGTGGTCAGGTATTCCACAAGGAACCCACAGCGGCCCTTTATTGTTTCTACTATTTATTAATGATTTACCGTTTCACCTTAAATATGCGAATTGTTTAATGTTTGCCGACGATGTCAAACTCTTTCTGAGAGTTGATAGTACCTCTCATAACGTTAAGTTGCAGCATGATTTAACTTCTTTCGAAGCGTGGGGTAGTTTAAATCATTTATATTTAAATTTCACAAAATGCTCTATAGTAACATATGCTAGAAAGCCGGATATTGTTCTCTTCGACTATCAGTTGGATACTAATGTGCTTAATCGTCTGCCAGATATGAAGGACCTGGGTGTGATATTTGACACCAAGCTCTCTTTTAATAAACATATCGATTTTATAGCCTCCAAATCGTTTGCACTGATAGGTTTCATTCAAAGAAATACTAGGGTTTTTAGAGACCCAAATACACTTAAATCTTTGTTTACTGCTCTTGTACGGAGCCGGTTAGAATATTGTTCCTTGGTTTGGAGTCCGTATTACGATCTATACTCAGCAAAAATTGAAAGAGTCCATGGAGTCTTTACGAAATATGCTTTATATAAAACTAACTTCGAAAGTGGTCGTCCGCCTAACATTTGCAGAAGGAAGCTTCTCGGCCTGCAGTCTTTATACGACCGAATAATTTGCTGCTCATTACTATTTATATATAATGTAATTAACCATAATATTGATTGTGATGACATAAAGGCTTTGTTCAGTGTTTATATTCCCCCAAGATCGCTAAGATCTAATCGCTTATTTGCTGATTCAGTTAGTAAAACTTATTATTCGTTGAATGAGCCCATTAATAGGTGTATTCGCCTTTGTAATAGTTACGTTAATGTTATTGATCTCAATTCAAGTTTTTATACGTTTAAATTAAGTTTGTTTACAGTATTTAATTAAATTTGTTATATTTATACTTATGTGATAAACTGTCTAGTCTGTAAGATTTATAAATCAGTAGACTGAAATAAATAAATAAAAAGATTTCATGAAAAAATTATTTCGATCGGAGCTATATATAATATATATCCCATACAACCGATCGTTCAGATAGAAAGATTTTTGGCGATTTCTCCCTTAATTTCCAATATAAAACGTTAAACTTGGTGGTATTTATTCCAATATATCATAGAAGATTTCCTGAAAAAATCACTTTGATCGGAACTATATGTATATAGTATATACCTATCCCATACAACCGATCGTTCAGATAGAAAGATTTTTGGCCATTTCTCCCTTAGTTTCCAATATAAAAACGTGAAACTTGGTGATATATATTCTAATATAGCATAGAAGATTTCCTGTAAAAATCATTTCGATCGGAGCTATATATAATATATATTCCATACAATCGATCGTTCAGATAAGGGGGTTTTTTGCCATTTTTTTATATTTATCTTAAAATCGTTTAGGTATGTACATCTGTTCACTATATATTTCTTGTATTATACAGCGCATTATTTGGAGATTATGCATGAAAGGTATGAAGTCTTCGGCACAGCCGATGACAGTCCCGTCCTTACTTGTTTTTTTTTGTTTTTAGTTCGTTCTTGTGCGCTATTTAACACGCAAATGAAAGCAGTCAGCCAATTGCCATAAATATCAGACGCATTTTTCTTTTATGTTTCGGCTGCTGGTTAAAATTTTACTAATCTATTTTCTGAGACCTTATTTTCTGAATTTTCTTTACCTACCTCATATACTGCAATATCTACCATAATACCGTTCAGTATGGTTTCCCACCATGCCATTTTGAAAAGTTTTCATATTCATATTCATATTCAATTTATTCAGTCTATGATTTACATCTTACAGACTAGATATAGAAATTATAAAAAAAAATAGTAAAAAATAATAATATGCATTGATAATAGCTAAAGAAAGTATGTGCATAATAATAGAAAAAAGTTAAATTAAATATCTAAATGTAAATGCAAAAGTATTTGGGACTTGAAAACATCCCTCGACTGAGAGAAGTCAATATTTAGCCATCTCGAAAGTTTATTGAATTCTGCTAGAGAGCAAAGAATAGGATCGAAAAGCACATAGTTCATTCTGAAAGAGGCCACATAAAAAGGTAGGGAAATACGAAGTGATCTACTGGGCACATTGAACGTGATTTTCCCGAGAGGTCAGGGCAGTTTACCAAACCTGCCACGAGATCAAACACGAACATAAGCCCGTGCAGGGTTCTTCTAGAGTGCAGGGGTTGTAGGTTAATCAACGTACACCGATACACATAAGAAGGTAGCGGATCCACGAAATGAAGAGATCCAAGCCCAAACCGAACAAATTTCCTTTGAACCCTTTCAATTCTAGCCACATGACAGCTGTAAATAGGGTTCCAAATAATAGAAGCATACTCGAGCTTTGAGCGAACTAAGGAAATATATAAAGTCTTCCTGCTATAGGGATCCTTAAATTCCTTAGTATAACGACGCAGGAAAGCAAGGTTTCTATAAGCTTTCGGAAGAACATAACAGATATGATTAACAAAAGAAAAATTAGTGTCAAATACAACACCAAGATCAACAAATTCATTGACTGCATTCAAGAGACTGCTTTCTAAATAGAAATGTGAAACAAAATTATTACTGGACTTCGAGAAAGATATGTGAAAACATTTTTTAACGTTTAGGTAGATCATGTTAGTATTAGACCAGTCAACAAGATTATTCAGGTCACGCTGCAAAAGGAAAACATCAGATGGACTATCAATCCTACGAAAGATCTTCAGGTCATCAGCATAAAGTAGAAAATTGGAAAACTGAAAGCAAGCACCAATGCCATTGATAAAGAGAACGAACAAGAGCGGCCCAAGGATACTACCCTGAGGAACCTCAGAGGTTGCCACAAAAGTGTGCGACTTACAATTCTCAATATCAACACAAAGGGATCTATTAGAGAGATAAGACTTCAACCAACTCATGAATACCGAGTGGAAACCAATGAACTCCAATTTCTTCAGTAGAGGCTGATGAGACACCTTGTCAAATGCCTTGGAAAATTCTGTATATATGGTATCCACCTGCGAACCAACTTTAAAGGCTGATATGCAAAAGTTCGAAAAAGAAGCCAAATTAGTGACTGTAGAGCGACCAGAAACAAACCCGTGTTGGCGCGGATCTATAACGCTCTTAACAACAAAGAAAAATTTTTCCTTAATAATTATTTCGAAAAGCTTAGAGCAAACTGAAAGCTTAGCAATGGGTCTGTAATTAGAGACATCATTCTTATTTCCAGACTTAAAGATCGGCGTGATTGACGTGGACTTCCACCTGTCAATAAATAATCCAGAAGATAGAGAAAAATTAAATATGTTGCAAAGCGGAATGCATAAAGTAGAGCTACAAGGCTTCAGAACAAATGCACAAAGTCCATCAGGATCACATTTTAGCGAGGGCTTTAACATGCACATAGCTTTACTGACATCCTGCACAGATAAAGACAGTGAACCGAAATCTATGCGTTCAAATAAGTAAATATGTAAATAATGCTTTTGGATTTTCTTTCAACTCCGATTCTACCTTACTCATATACCGATTATATAAAAATTTATCAAGAACATTGAACTCCTTCACACTGTTTAAATACTGATCTCTAAGAGCAGAATTCGAAGAATCAGCCTTGTAAAATTTTTCATATTTATTACGTTTGTTTTTCAACTTTTTGAGAGTAATATTGTACCAGGGTAATTTATGTATTTTGGGGACTCGCCGAGGCAACTTATCAGAAAAAACCTGAGCCAACGTCCCCAAGAAAATCTCGAAACAGACACTAACATCATTATACTGCAAAATAGTTTCCCAGGGTATATCACCAAAAGTATTATTTAGTTCACTAAAGTCAGTTGACCGAAAATTAAAAGAATGGTTACTTAGATCCGAAGAGATCGGGATGGAATAAATATTAAAAAGGGTAATGACGAGCGGAACATGATGCCTATCAGGTTCCCACAACGGAAAAATGCTTTCAGAGAAGCTAAAAATCGAATTCTCATCAACAAAAACAAGATCTAAAAGCTTAGCAAGTGCATTAAATACATTATTAATTTGAATGAGATTACAACTTAAGAAGCTATCTATAAAATTTATATAAAGAGTACGCGTAACATTAGCCGGAAACATAATACCATTATTTTGGAGATCTAACCAAGTAAAATTGGGTAAATTAAAATCACCGAGAATACAAAAATGAGCATCACAGTTAGCTTCGCAAATATTAACAATGTTTTCAGTGTGAGAGTTATATAAGCTTTCCGCACTATTTGGTGGAATATAAGATACACAAATGAATGTAGATCCAGCGAAAACGATTATGCGAACACAGAGTTGGTCAATTAACGAATCATTGTGTAAAAGTTGATATTCCGAGTAGCGTAGATTTCTTTTTATGGCGATAAGAACTTCACCTCCTTTTCGGTGCCCAGTCTTTACAGAGTCCCTGACTTTCCGAAAGGTATGAAAAAGACAAGGATCAAAAAACTCTTCGACGAAAAAGTCACTATTCAGCCATGTTTTAACGAGGACGAAAACATCATAGTCCAAACGGGACGTTACTAACAGAATTTCTTTAGAGTTTGTGCGCATACCACCCATATTTTGGAAGTAGCATTTGAGGGAGGTATCATCCACAATAACAGGAACATTAAGATAATTATTAGGATGTGATCCAATTGCACTACATGTCGATGAATTTATCTTGGAAGAAACGAAATGGCCGAACAATAATATCAGCCGGCCACACATTTGGATTCAAAATTTTGTCATAGAAGGCCGTAGTAACTCCAAGCTTGAAATTCACGCTCTCTAAACTATCCAGCGGAACATCACTTTTTATTAACTTGCGGCAGGATAAATGGCTCCGGTCAACACCGGCATACTTCGAAACATAATCAATGCCGTTCAATTCAGAGACAGTTGGTTTAAATGAGGAAACATGCAGCCATTTCTTCTTAACAACAACTTCGAGCTCAGCATTTTCATTACGGCCATAAACGCCCCTAATGCCCCTTAACTCATTACCATTATTGACCCGCACAGTGTTATTATGATTGTAGGGAATAGAAGTAAAAGGCGCACAGGTAACAGTAGCAATACGAATAGTAGCAGTATCGCTATCAGATGGTGTGGCCATGCGACTAGCATAAGTTATGTTGTTAGACGGCGCGACTGCGGGCGTAGAGGAAACAGCAGATAGTGAGATAGTCGAGGTAACACTGTAAGCTACGGCAGAGTTGGTTATGCTATAGATTGGAGTAAACGTCTTAGAGGCATAAATACTGTCAACAGTGCCAACAACACTCTTTGTGACCGAAACTTTATCAGCTGTCACTTTAATAGACTTCTTATTATTGGTCAATGCGACAATTGGAGCACCTTTATCACGGATATTCTGCTTGCCGGCATCGAGTGCCTTAACAGAATTATCTTTGCTACCATTCTTTACTCTACCTTTAATCGCATTTTCGTTTTTGTTATTGATTTTGTTTTTGTTTCTGTGTTTGCCTGCACTATGACGCAGATCAGTGAGATGTGATGATAACGAGGAAAGCGCACCAGCAACACCTTCATCGTAAAGCTTACATAAATTAGTAAGCTCAGAGCGCACAAGTTCCATTTCACCTAATAACCGGTTTTTATCTGCTTGTAGATAGTGTATGCACGCAACTGCACCGGCCTGCTCTGCTCGCAGACTTTCCAGTTCGGCAAGAATAGTTGATAACAATTGATGTAGCTCATTATCATTTGCACAATTTATTTGGGGTTCATGCTATTGTTGTTGTTGATGATGCTGTTTTATTAACCTTCCTGTTATAAATGATTGCAAGACCAAAATTTTCTTTAATTTTTCATTTATTTATTTTTATATGGAAATACTCTTTCCATCATTAACATTATTTCCTGTTCTACCGTTTTTGGCTTTTATCCAATGTTCTTTAAGCCATTCTAAATCTTTTTCATAGATTCTTTTTTCAATTTTCAAATCTAGGCATTTCAAACTTACGTAAAATTTTCTTTTACATCAATATTTTTGTGTTTTTTTTTCGAAAATCTTTTTATTTTTTTTATGAATTAAGCGGGGGCTGCCTTATAATTGTAAATGTACGAAAACATTTATTTGAAGAAATTTTTAATTTATAATTTATTTAATAATTTGGTAAAAATTTAAGCAACGTGACGTCAGGGCGGACAAGGCGACAGCTGTTTCGATCATGCCTTGTAAATCTCTTCAAATCCTTTTCTACCGGGAGTGGGATTTGCACCCGCACTCCTACGATGATTTGTAGGGTTAAAATCTCACTCCAGGGGGAAAGGATTTTTATTTTTTTTTCTCACGTCTAAGTACATTGATTTGTTCTTTCAAGTTTGCCTTTTCTTCGTGAGATGTTGCAAAATATATTAAATGGTAAATTTTTGCTATTTCCTTTTTCTTTTGAAATGTTCTTCCACCCCGTTTTTCTGTTTTCTTCTTTATTGGAGCAGGGATTTTAATTTCCACATGCCTGTTTATCCTGTTCCGTTGGCGATACTTTTCAATAGTTATTGGTAACGGACCTTGCTTCAAAACTGTAGACGTTTGAGGAACCCCTTCAGCGGTATTTTGGGAGTTCTGAGCTTCAGCTTTATTTTCGTTTTCGAGGCTGAATTTATGTCACTTTTCAACAATGGCATCAAACTCCTCTTTGGATATCTCTTGCATACCGAGGGAACTATTTTTTAATTTTACTGTTCTTTATTTGTTATTTTTTGTTTCAAAATCCTTTTCATTCCTTAATGTACCCTAAGCAAAAAAATATCCGCAACTTGGTGAGCGACGCTGGGTAGCTGAAGTAATCTAAGAAAAAAATTTATTTTTATACTTAGGTTCTAAAAATAAGCGTTTGCAGGATCTGGCAATATTTCGGCAAACTCTGTCATTTCTGCAAAATTTGGCAGGATCTCATTAAGTTCTGGCAGGATTTCTGCAGTATTTGGCAGGGTTTCAGCAGGCAGGAACTCAGCAATATTTGGCAGGATCTGGCAGGCAATTTTGCAGGATTTTTACGTTGGCCGGTTGCTGCCAGAACTTCAGCAGTCCGATGCGTTGAAAAACGGCAATGTACTTATTACAATCGATGCAGGATTTTTATGTTGGACGGTTTGTGCCAGGATTTCAGCAGTCTGCTGCATGGAAAGATAGCTGGCTGCTTATTATAATCAAGGCAGGATCGCCATGTAGTAAAATAAAACTCATGTTGTAGTGTTCTACTAGCTATCGAACATAATTGATTTTTGTTGATGAGATTGAATCTTTTTATACAAATATTTTCTATAAACTATAAAACATATTTACACAAATATTTACAATCTAAATGTACAACATATACTCATATATGCAGGTCAGCAAACTATTCACATGCATGTAGAGTCAGTATGTAAGCCAACGAACTATTCAGATACATATATTAGTATACATATGGGGTATTCCATCCAATTTCGACCAATTTTGAACCCGACCCCTTTAGAATTGGCTGAAAGTTTTTCTTCTTTTTCTAGCTTACGAAAGACGTTTTTCAGAAGTTTTCAAATTTTTTCATCCAACTCAAAAAAGTTATGAATTTAAAAAAACACGGTTTTTGATTTCAAAATGCTATAACTTTTTCAAAAATTGACCGTTTGAGATTTTTTTTTTCAAAAAATTTATTTTTAAATGTACTTTTCGGAAAAAATTTAAAAAAATTTTTAAAGTTTTTTTTTTGTAATTTTTCAGTTCTTCGAGATTTTTGGAATTTCGCCCTTTTTTTTCTCATAAAAAACTTCAATCAATTCTGCAATCATCCCCACTAATCCCGGAGTGGGCCGAGAATTTTTTTTTTATTTAATTGAAAAAAAAACTTTACATTTTTTTTGTATTTTTTCCGAAAAGTACATTTATAAACATATTAAAAAAAAATGATCCCAAACGGTCAATTTTTGAAAAAGTTATAGCATTTTGAAAAAAACACTGTTTTTTCAAAATATTTAAAACTTATTTTGAGTTGGAAAACGGTGTTTTTTTCAAAATGCTTTAACTTTTTCAAAAATTGACCGTTCGGGATAATTTTTTTTTTTTAATATGTTTATAAATGTACTTTTCGGAAAAAATACAAAAAAAAATTTAAAGTTTTTTTTCAATTAAATAAAAAAAAAAAAAAAATTCTCGGCCCACTCCGGGATTAGTGGGGATGATTGCAGAATTGATTGAAGTTTTTTATGAGAAAAAAAGGGCGAAATTCGAAAAATCTCGAAAAACTGAAAAATTACAAAAAAAAATTTTAAATTTATTTTTTTTTTTAAATATTTAAAACTTATTTTGAGTTGGAAAACGGTGTTTTTTTCAAAATGCTTTAACTTTTTCAAAAATTGACCGTTTGGGATCATTTTTTTTTTAAATATTTTTTTAAAGGTACTTTTCGGGAAAAATACAAAAAAAGTTTAAAGTTTTTTTTCAATCAAAAAAAAAAAAACAAAAAAAAAATTCTCGGCCCACTCCGGGATTAGTGGGGATGATAGCAGATTTGATTGAAGTTTTTTATGAGAAAAAAAAGGGCGAAATTCGAAAAATCTCAAAAAACTGAAAAATTACAAAAAAATTTAAACATTTTTTTGAATTTTTTCCAAAAAATACATTTAAAAACAAATTAAAAAAAAAAGATCCAAAACGGTCAATTTTTGAAAAAGTTATAGTGTTTTGAAAACAGAAACGGTGTTTTTTTTTAAATTCATAACTTTTTTGAGTTGGATGAAAAAATTTGAAAAACTTCTGAAAAACGTATTTCGTAAGCTAGAAAAAGAAGAAAAACTTTCAGCCTATTCTAAAGGGGTCGGGTTCAAAATTGGTCGAAATGGGATGGAATACCCCATATGTATATACGTATATATTCAGTTCGCTGGGAATTTCAACTGACAAACGTAAACAAATATGAATCGTGTATATAGAAATGCATAAATACTTATTGAGTTCGAGTTGATTGCACTCTTTATTTTCGGCAATGACACACTACACTTCCCAAGGCAGTCGGCTCTATGTACCGGAGCGAGTCGGGATTTTTCCCGACCAAGGACTGTCATTTCTGTGAAACCCCATTTAATTTGTTGTGTATCTCTCACAAATTGTCATCCTCCCAGCTGCTCCTTGCAGCGGGGCTGCGCCATACTCTCCTGCCCCGGGAAGGTACCGAAGCCAATCCGGGTCCGTCTCCTGACCCCTGGTCTGAGAAATGGTTTTGTTGCGTTTGCCGGAAAAGAATCTCTTTAGGACGGGCATCCTCTTTACAGTGTGTCACGTACAAGGAATGGTTGCATCGGACAGGTTGTTCTGGGATAGATCCCAAAACCCTAGGTCTTCGTAACTTTTATAAATCTTTTGTGTCTCCGTGCTGCTCACGACCAAGGGCGTCCCGTAGTCTACGCATTAGCGTAGCGGAGCGTGAGCGGAAATGGAGGCGGTCTCGCATTTATCATACACCTCTCAGTGCAATATCATATATTCGATCCTGACATCGGTCGCAGGGATAATGTCCAAGAACGTCACGGCTTATCTATTCGCTCAGGCGATGTAAATCTAGAAATCATCAGCATCTACATACCTCCTGCCACCTGCTGCCCCAGTGTATACCGCCCTAGTATTAGCGCCTTACCCACTTGCGCTAATCGCATTACTTTAGGCGATTTCAATGCCCATCTATGGCATTCAAACTTGCAGGCGGACAGCAGGAGTGAAATGTTGGCTGATAAAATAGAAGAAACGAAGTTCTACACAGTAAACGGAGACGCCCCCACTCGTTAGGAAGCTGTCACAGTTCGCCAGATATATCAATCGTGAGCGCAAGACTCGTAAACTGCGTCAACTGGCAGCCGATGGTAACATTGGCATCCCACCACCTGCCAATACTTATTTCGCTCGAGCGTACCGCCGACTTCATAGTCACCGAAAAACGCATTTTTATAAACTTTAAAAATGAAAGTGGGATGAATACAAATCCTTTACAGACAGCCGCTTTGCTGCCCTCCCTATCCCGATAGATGCTCGCCAAGGTAGGCTTGCTTTCCGCAAGGTCATTGAATCCGCCTCGGCTCGCTTTATTCCCGCCGGAAGAATTCCCGAAATTCGGCCTCATTTTCCGGCGGAGGCCGCAAATTTAGGGAGAGAACGCGATCTTATAAGGCAGCTCCATCCCGGCGACCCCCAAATAAGGGATAAAAACCAACGCATTAGATTGCTTGTGGATGGATACAAGCGGGTAAAATTGGAGGAGCAGCTAAGTAGTTGTAACCTATCTGCTGGTGTGGGTAAGCTTTGGTCCACCGTAAACTCCCTATAGAATCCGTCCAAGCACAAAGACAAAATTTCTGTCACCTTTGGCGATAAAGTGCTGTCGGATACGAAGAAATGCGCGAGCGCTTTTTGCCGACAACATATTGTAACGAATTTACTGCAAATCCTCTTATTTTCAACCTTCTAATAAGTTCGAATCACTAAACTGTTGAATAAATAATATTGAATAATGGAAAAATGGCCTTTATTAAAGTACTTCACAATAAATAATAATTCTATTGCTTGCCAGAAAGCGTCTTAATCAAAACTGAATTCCAGCGCCTCTATATTTGCTGCCTTTTATTCTATCTGATTTCCTCGTTCGTTTATGCAGATACAAGTGATTGTCTGCTTTATTGTTGTTGTGACTTCATTTACTTAGCATCAGACTAGGGATGTGAGTATCACTTAGTGTCACTCATACTTCACAATATAATGCATTCTACGGTTGACAAAGTTAGACGGAGGGTCAACAGACACGCAAATAAACATAAATTCAGCGCGTCCCCAATTACCATCGCCGCCAAAGACGTTGAGGATGCCATCGGTCAAGCTAAAACATCTAAAGCAGTGGGCCCAGACGGCGTAGCCATGCCGATGCTTAAAAGCCTAGGAAAAGAGGGTTTCAAATATTTAGCACATGTCTTAAACCTGTCCCTTTCCACCTTTGTCATTCCCGAAAAATGGAAAATGGCCAAGGTGGTCCCGCTACTAAAGCCTGGGAAACCAGCTAACGTAGGACAATCCAAGACGCTTGAAGTCTTTTTGCTCCCCTATTTCAAAGCAAATTTGCAACTAGCCTGTCATCAGTATGGCGTTAGAAAACTTCATAGCACAACCACCACGCTAGATGCCATTAGCACCCAGATAAATTGCGGTTTAAATCAAAACCCCCACCATAGAACAGTATTCGTTGCGCTAGACCTATCAAAAGCATTTGATACGGTCAACCATGGCAAGTTACTGCAAGAACTAGAAGGGTCTACCGTTCCCCAAGCCTTAAAAGGTCGACCGCAAATTATCTGGGTGGCCGGCAGGCATCGGTGAAATTTGAAAACGCAACGCAAAACACAGAAGAATTAAACAAGGAGTGACACAGGGTGGTGTCCTATCCCTACTTTTGTTTAACTTCTACATATCAAAGCTACCTTAGCCACCAGAAGGAGTTACTATCGCTTCCTACGTCGATAACTGCACAATAATGGTCACAGGCCCTGGCCCACAGATCGATGAGTTTGCAACAAAATTAACAGCTAACTCCCTGACCTCTCCAGTTTTTTCACCTTGCGAAACCTGACATTATGACCGACTAAATTATCGGCGACCTTATTTACAACATAGACGTCCCAAAGGTCGCCCATTTTGAACATCCACGTCAATGGCACTGCCCTATCGACTGTCTTACACCACAAAATTCTTGGGTGTGACTTTTGATCAGGATCTACATTTTGGTGTGCATGTAGCCGCAATTGTACCGAAAATCCAGAGCCGTAATAAAATCCTCAAATCTCTTGCTAGGAGTACTTAGGGAAAAGATAAAGGAACGCTCATCACCACTTACAAAGCAATTGGCCAGCCGATTGCATGCTACACGTCCCTGATATGGTCGCAAAGCCTCAAGAATACACACTGAAAGAAGCTACAGGCCTGCCAAATACTGCTCTCAGAACCGCCACAGGTTTTCTTCTTATGTCCCCAGAACAACATCTACATAATGAGGCGCGAATACTCCCCATCAGGGAGAGAAATGAAATGCTAACTAAACAGTTCCTGCTGAATACCCAGAAGCCTGGGCAACCCAACAGACATCTGATTGATGAGCCAACACCGCCCAGGGGCTTAAGGAGTCATCTCCGTAAGCATTATGAGGAAATGCGGCACCTGATAACACAGCCGTAAGAAGCCAAAAAACACAAGCAGGTCCTCAGTGATATAAACAAACAGGCTTCGGAATTGCCCGGTGAATCATGTACTCAAAGAACAATACCCTAAACTTGCAGAAGAGGAACGCACACTCCGTAGGGAGCCGCGAGTCACTCCAGCTGAACTTCGATTTGGATACTGTAACAGGTTAAACTCTTACCTATCCAAAGTCAACTCCGACATACAAAACATATGTCCTGCATGTAACGTGTGTCCCCACATGACACCAACCATCTCTTCAACTGTATTGTGGAACCACCCCTCGCATTATGGTCAACCCCGGTTGAAATAGCAAGTTTCCTTGGACTCCCGTTAGGGGATATTGATGACAATTTGTGATCGGTCGCACCTATTGGATGGGCTACAACAACAACAACGGATCCCCATTTTTACAACCAAAACTTTATTTAAAGATTTGGATTCCAAATAAGAGCGAAAAAGGGCATGTACATAAAAACAACAATTAGAAATAATATATTAGATGAGTGCAGCTAATTATTCACATGTGTATATACTTACTTGAGAATATGTTTAAATCCAACGCTCATATACTATTCGCCTATATGTTGCAAGTATCCTTACGCCTAGATAAGCGCTTACGATTTACTATTGCATCCCAAAATGTAGTTGTATGTGAAATTATGACGTGCTTGGTACATACGAGAATTTTTCTTTCAACAAAGCGGAAAAATAATAAAAAAAATCAATCACAAAATCAAAAATAATCTAAAAACTTAAAATAATCAAAAAAAAACCATTTTTGATTACTTTTGATTATGTTTGATTTTTTCAACAATCGTAAAAAATCATGATTTTTTTATAATTTTTTCAATTGGAAAGTAATCATTAAAAATAGAAAATAATGGCAAGTAATCATTAAATGGCTTTTTAGAAAATAATAAATTAAACGGTTAATCATTACCATAGTAATCATTATTTAACTGGTCTGTTTTCAACACTTACATCAGCTGAGCATGCCAGTACATCCAAAGGAACAGACCACATTTGCATAGAAGCAGAAGTAGAAATAGTGATAATATCAGCAAGTGGGGCAGCAGCAGCATTGGGAGATGCAAGCGACGACAGATTATTAGCTGACATATTATTATTCCTATTATTGGACAATTGCAAATTTTTTATAGAGCGAAATTATACGTTTTATGTTTCTGTTTCGAGTTTAGCGCGCTTTGCACGAGTGACATTATTAGAGCTCAACATATTAACATCACTGTCAGGTGAATATGTTTTGGATGTGAACTCAGTAAATTTACATTTCAGCACATTGAGTTCTTTAGTTAAAAGAGAGATAGTTTTTATTATTTTAACTGAGGCACTTAAAGAGCTATTGCAAACAAAGACAATGTTATTTCACTCAGTTAGGACATCGGCAACGCTTTTATAGCCAACATTCGCACATATTTTTATTATTATTAAACGGTTTTATATTTAGGTTGACTTGACAGGCTGCACGGCCAGCACGAATTTTGTAATTAAAATTTAAGTAACTTCCTGATAAGCTACAAGCTTGAAACTTGGAATATAGTTCAGAACCCAATGACAATGCAATAATAAGAAAAAAATCGCCGCTAGGTGACGCAAGGATCGAGATATTCACAAAAATCGTATTTGTGGTCCGATTTCGTTCATATTTGGAACACATAATACATACAAAAATAGAAAGCGACCTATAAAAAAAATCACCGCTAGGTGGCGCATGGATCGCGATATTCACAAAAATCGTACTTGTGGTGCGATTTGGCTCATATTTAGAACACATAATACATACATGAATAGAAAGCGACCCATGAAAAAAAATCGCCGTTAGGTGCCGCAAGGATCGAGATATTCACAAAAATCGTATTTGTGCTCCGATTTGCACATATTTGGAACGCATAATACATACAAGAATAGAAAGCGACCTTTGAAATATATATATAGGTGGCGCAAGGATCGAGATATTCAAAAAAAATCGTATTTGTGTCCTAATTTGACTTTGGAGCACATAAGTTAAAATTTTGCTAGTGAAATTTCAGTATAAAAATTCTAGTCCCGTTAGTAGAGACATCAAAATACTTTGGAGCACATAGTTCAAATTTTGTTAGTGAAATTATTACAAAAATTCATTTCCCGGTAGAAGTGACGTCAAAATACTTTGGAGCACATAAATTCAAATTTTGGTAGAGAAATTTCAGTATAAAAATTCAAGTCCCGTTAGAAGAGACGTCAAAATACTTTGGAGTACATAAGTTCCAATTTTGTTAGTGAAATGTTAGTACAAAATTCATTTCCCGGTAGAAGAGACGTCAAAATACTTTAGAGCACATAAGATCAAAGTTTGTTAGTGAAATTTCAGTAAAAAATTCATTTCCCAGTAGAAGTGACGTCAAAATACTTTGGAGCACATAACTTCAAATTTTGCTAGTGAAACTTCAGTATAAAAATTCAAGTCCCGTTAGAGGTGACGTCAAAATACTTTGGAGCACATAAGTTCAAATTTTGTTAGTGAAATTTCATTAAAAAAATTCCTTTCCCGGTAGAAGTGACGTCTGAATACTTTGGAGCACATAAATTCAAATTTTGCTAGTGAAATTTATGTATAAAATAAATAAAAAAAAATGTTAAGATAAACGGTTTAATTGAAAGCAATACTTACATTAAGTAATAATGATACTAAAAGATAGAAAATAAAATAATAAAAAAAAATTTTTAAGTTAAACGGTTTTTTTGAAAAGAATACTAACATTAAGTAGTAATAACACTAAAAGATAGAAAATAATAAAAACAAAATTTTAAGTTAAACGGTTTTATTGAAAACAATACTTACATTAAGTAGTAATAATACTAAATGATAGAAAATAATTGGGTAGGTCCTAGGTACTAGTCATCACACTCCTCATCAATCTAGGATGGAGGAGGAGGAGAGTGATGACTGGTACCTAGGACCTACCTAATTATTTTCTATCTTTTAGTATTATTACTACTTAATGTAAGTATTTTTTTTTTTCAATAAAACCGTTTAACTTAAAATTTTTTTTAAATTATTTTATTTATTTTTTTTTAATTGTCTTTAAAAATTTTGCACGAAATACAATTATCTAATTTGGCCTTACCAAAGTAAGGATGGAAAGGAAGAGGCGATGGCGTCACAAGCCGAGGAAAAGGAAGTCGTTACCAGCGATGACTCGGACACGGATAGCGATGACAGTGTGCAGTCAGTGCGCTCGGTAACGGAGCAGTCCACTAGCCCGAACAAAGAATTAACGTTTATTTATGCGCCTTAAATAGGGGAGTACTCAGGACAATAACCCTAATACGCTTAAAGCAGAAGAGGTGGAAAAAGACTTCGAGAACCTGAAAGTAGCGGAAAATGACGGGGAAAAAGGCACAGTGGAAGAGGTGCACAAGCAAGTCATTGATGTAGAGAAGCTTAAGAAAAACCACAACACGATAAAACAGGAGAGGTAGGAAATTACCCTCATGACCCGAAAGTAGCAGAAAAGGTGGCTTCGAGCAGGGGAAGGAGAAACGGACCACCAGACTTTGAAAACAGCGGAAAAAATCCATTGCGTGAGCGCAGTGGCGGATATTTTGGAAAGAGACAAACAGCTCAACGGCACTGGTAGTCTTACAGATAACAGAGTAAATTTGCATCGAGCGAGCTCCTACTGACTCTTGAGTAGGGTTCGTTTGATGAGGCGCTGATACAGGAGCCATGGCTCTGATTTATGTCTTTGGTTGGTTTATTAACTGTAAACCCCCAAATTGCTTCCAGTTACGAGAACGACTATTTAATTATAAGTAAAAACCGCGGTTAATAAAGATCAATATTTTATTAACTCTTGTAACTGAAAAAATATGTTGATGATTTTTATTTCGCTATGGTATATGCGCGCACTTGTTCGCCAGTAAGTATTGCAAAAAGAATGGTGGAGAGAAAATGAATAACAACTACAGGTGTACAAAATAACATATGTAGTAAAAGCTAATATGTATGAAGATGAAATAGTGCAGAGTGCCACAGTACTCCCCCGCTAGATGAAACTACTGGAATCGATGTGGTATGCTAACGTGTCTACCACTGCGAGTATGTTTCATCGAAGTATGTTTAGACTGCTCCTCTGTATTTTGCGTGACAGTCGATTCCGTACAATCGGGATTTGCTATGAATGCTGGCTTTAGGCGGTCTATGCTTATATTCGTATGGCGTCCTCGTACAAGTAGTTTGAAAAATTTCGGCGATCGCTTGACTACAGGATACGGCCCGTCGTAAGGACATGTTAATGATGGTCGTACAGTATCGTTGCGCACAAAGACGTGAGTTGATGCTTGTAGGGCGGGCGATACGAACATTTTGCTGTTGTATGATGTGCTGTCTGTGTGGGTTGAAGGTTCTGCATTGATAGTCTGAATTGCGATGCCGTGTCTTCGTTGACATCGTTTAGCTTCCTAGTTTGGAAGAACCCGCCAGGAATGCGTAGTGTGGTACCATAAACGAGTAAAGCGGGACATGCTTTGATGTCAGGCTTGAAGGCAACGCGTAACCCCAGCAAAATCATAGGTAACTGCTGAACCCATTTTGATGGCTCGTGGCATAAAATGGCGGCTTTTAAACTCCTATGCCACCTTTCGATGATACCGTTTGATTGCGGGTGGTACGGAGTCGTTCGGAGATGTGTTGCACCGATTGTGGACATTACGTTTGCAAAAACTGCATAGTCGAATTGCCTGCCTTGATCTGACGTTATGCGTTCTGGAACACCAAACCGTGCTATCCAATGGAATATGAGTGCTTTTGTGACGGATTCGGCGGTCATGTCAGGCATAGGCGCAGCCTCAGGCCATCGCGTGTATCGATCAATGATTGTTAAGCAATATCGTTGCCCCTCACTAGGTGGGAAAGGGCCAACGATGTCTATGTTGATATGAGAAAATCGGTCTTTTGGAGGTTCATATCTCGAAGGCAATGATTTCGTATGGCGATGAACCTTCGCTCTTTGACATGCTTCACAACAGCGTACGAAATTTGCGGTGTCTTTCATGATACTCGGTCAAACAAATCTTTGAGTCATTAGCTTAACCGTTGCACGGACACCTGGGTGTGACAAACCATGAACTTTTCGTAGCACGATCTCTCGAAACTCTTTTGTGACGTTTGGACGGACGGCTGATGTTGATGTGTCGCATACTAATTGAGCTGTAATGTTGGGTATCGGAAAAATGTTTAGTACTAGTGAGCTGTTATGCATACCTGGTTCATTTAGAAGTGATTGCAACTGAGTGTCAGTTTGTTGCGCGGCTGCAACTTTTGTGTAGTCAATCATATGCTCGATCGATTGTATCCGCGAAAGTAGATCTGCTGTTACATTTCCTTTTCCGGCTACATGACGTATGTCGGTTGAAAATTGCCCAATAAAATCGAGTTGTCGGAGTCGGCGGGGTGAAGCTTTTTCGGGTTTTTGACGGAATGCATAAATAAGTGGACGATGGTCGGTCATGATGTAGCATTTTCGGCCTTCAAGCATATAGCGAAAATGTGACACGCCTTGGTATACCGCAGCCAATTCGCGGTCGTACGTGCTGTAGTTGCGTTGCGAAGCAGTGAACTTTTTTGAGTAAAATCCGAGTGGCTTCAGCTCACCATTGACAACTTGATGCAGTGCAGCTCCGACAGCGGCATCTGATGCGTCGACGTATAATGCTAACTCTGCATCCGATGCGGGGTGTGCCAGAAGTGTTGCGTTTGCCAATTCGTGTTTGCAGCGTTCAAAAGCGGCGTCGGCTTCGGCATTCCATTGAATAGGTGTGCGGTCGTTTTCTTATTGCCGATGATGAGACTATGTAGATGTGATTGATACGACATCGCATTTGGTAGGAACTTCCTGTAGAAATTTACCATTGCAAAAAAACTTTTTAATTCTTTGGCGACGGAAGGCTTCGGAAAACTGCGAATAACCGAAACTTTCTCGGGCAATGTGTGAATGCCTTGGGCGTCGATCAAGTGTCCCAGAAACTTAAGGTGACTTTTGCCGAACTCGCATTTCGAAGGATTTATAGCGAGGTTATGTTCGCGGAGACGTGCAAAAACTGCTTTTAAATCGTGCCGGTGTTGCTCGATGGACGTGGATGCAACGCAAATGTCGTCGATATAGGGAAATGTAAAATGCAATCCACGCAAGACCTCATTGATAAGCCTTTGAAAGGTCTGCGCGGCATTGCATAGACCCTACGTCATGAAACTAAATTCGTACAAGCCGAATGGTGTCGTAATCGTCGTTTTTGGGATATCATCCTCATGTATGGGCACCTGGTGAAAAGCACGTTGAAGGTCAATTTTGGAAAATATGGTCTTACCTCGCAAGTTTGTGTAAAATCGGTTAGATATGGGAGCGGATATCGGTCGGGCAGCGTCTGCGCATTGAGAGCGCGATAGTCCCGCATGGTCTCCATGTCCCGTCACCATTTTTTAATAGGTGCAACGGGCTGGACCAGTTGCTACTATACGGACGACAAATTCCTGCTTTCATCAAATATTCGAACTCCTTTTTCGCAGCCTTGAGCTTATCGGGAGGTAGACGCCTCGGTCGAGCAAATACCGGTTGACCAGTTGTGATTATTCGGTGCGTGATGGTGCTTTTCTTCGATGATCCTTGCGGTGCTAGTTTCGTAATGTCGGAGAACTCGGCTAATAAAGATGCAAATGGGTCAGTTGTATCGAACGTTTTGATTGCGATTTGTTCCGAAATTTAATATATTAACAAGTCGTAAAAACGAATAAAGTCTGCACCGATGATTGGAGTCGTTATGTCGGCTATAACAAACGACCATTCGAAATTGCGGCGGAGGCCGAGATCTAAATTAATTCTCTTTTCTCCGATTACCTTTATCGGCGTTCCATTTGCGGCATACAGCTTTGTTGTAGTAGGTCGTATATCGTAGGTTTTGGTTGCGATCGGCAGAACAGACACGTCTGCACCAGTATCCACGAGAAAAGATTTTCTTGAATTTCTGTCGTGGACCTGTAAGCGAAGAACTTTGCGCTCCAAAAATCTATGGTAGTGAACCACGCTTCGATATTGGTGTTACACATCGGTGTTACTGGAAGTCTTGCGTACACAACTGCTATATTGTTTGCTGATGGCGCAGCTTGTTGTGGTGGAGTACTCGTATTCGTTGATAAACCGCTGTCGTTGTTCATGTTGTCGACTTAACAGCGAAAACCGTGTGGTCGTGGTGTGACAAGAATTGGAATATGTAGACCCGTTTTAAGAGGTAGTGTGACTTAAAGGGATGTTTTTGCCGTTACCCGAAAAATTGTCTGCGGGGTCACCAGTTTTGGTTGGTTTATTAACTTTAATTCCCCAAATTGCTTCCAGTTACGAGAACGACTATTTAATTATAAGTAAAAAACCGCGGTTAATAAAGATCAATATTTTATTAACTATTGTAACTGAAAAAATATGTTGATGACTTTTATTTCGCTATGGTATATGCGCGCACTTGTTCGCCAGTAAGTATTGCAAAAAGAATGGTGGAGAGAAAATGAATAACAACTACAGGTATACAAAATAACATATATAGTAAAAGCTAGTATGTATGAAGATGAAATAGTGCAGGGTGCCACATGTCTATTACGCAGAGACGGAAAGCAGGGTTAAAGGTGCAGTAACAAAGCTGTGGTAAGGAAACACCTAAACTCGTGTATGCTATCTAACTTCAGCACCGATGATATAGCTGTGGTCGCAATACAGGGCAAAAGAGAACCGTCCCTTTTCCTGGCATCCTGCTACATGGCCCATAACGTGGACGCCCCACCAGAGGAGTTCAAAAGGCTGGTGAATCAAGAGGAGTGAAGATGACGGCATGCCATAGACGCGGATGCGAGTGTGAATCCCAGCGTATGGAAAGGGGACGATAATAATGATAGAGGTGAGCCCCTTTTTTTATATACTACAGAGTAATTTACAGGGGGAACGATACGAGTACTGAGTGGGTATTATCGATATATTTTCGAAAAATACTGGAGTATTTCGAACAGTTGGCCTTACTTATACATATATGAAAATATTATTTGTAAAGATATAAGCGGTTGACTATCAATAGAAATTTGACGCGACTCACGCTTTTATTTACTTGTCTGATTAACGACCTATTACGATGAAGAGTGTGACTAGTACCTAGGGCCTACCTAATTATTTTCTAGCTCTTAGTATTATTATTACTTATGTAAAGTATAAATCAACCTTCGCGCTGTTCAGAAGTGTTTCTAAGCGCACGCTTGTATTTTTGTAAATATTAAATCATTTTTGATTGTTTTTGTTTTAGTTGAATACCTAATGAAAAATGCGGTGTAGTGGACATAGGGTCGATCGCGGTCAACCTAAAATTCAATGTGCTAAGTGCAGTGAATTTTTTCATTTGCATTGTACCGGTGTTTTGTCTACTGATCTCGACTATTTGAGTGAAACCAATAGTGCTTTCTATTGCAAGGTTTGTGCATGTGAACGGCGTCACTCTATTCGCTCGCTCAGTGCTACATCAACAATAAATACAACTGAAAATAAAGTAATTGATTTATCTGCGCTGTGCAATGACTCAATTGTCGATACTGTAAACAATGAAAATGAGCGAAGTGTTGTTAATAATGTTAATATTGAACAAAAATTAGTATCTTTAGTGAGTGAAATTAACCTGCTTAAGGCTAAGTATGCAGAGCTCATAACCGCGCTGAAGTTATCACTCGACGAAGGCCATCGTTTGCGTGCTCAAATTAGCGATTGGCAAGCAGAGCTTCGCTCTGATTTTAAACACCTTTATGACAACAACACTGCTGTAGCGAATGATGTGAAAGTCTTGAGAAAAGATTTTGCGAAGTTTTATGTTAAGCAGCCATTGCCTTTGAACAGCTTTCGTTTTCACTCTTTGTCTGACACTGATCTTCATAGCGCTTCATCAACACCTTCTAACATACATAGAACATCACTAAGAATTAATGAGATAAATTCTGCTCCTGTGTCTAAAGCGGTGGCCAACAGCATTGGTCGCGCAAAAGCCAGTACCTATTATGCTTCTTGTTTAGTTAAAAATAATAATAACAATGACACGCACAACAAAACCACAAACAATACTACATCAAAAACCATTAACACAAAGTATGCTGTTGAGTCACAGTATGTTGATGAGGGTAATAAAGGCAAACGTACAGGTGTTAGCTAACGTCGTAAGAAGTCGACCACAGTGGGTTTGTCATCTACATCTATGTCAACTTCTGCATATACATTAATATCTATTTCTGCTTCGACAGTTTCCGTGGTGCAACCTGTTGGTCCTAGGGAGATGACTGCCGTTCCGCCTCGCAGAGCAATTTTTGTTTCTCGGTTGCATGCTTCATTGACTGTCGACGATATTTCAAATTATATATGCTCTAAACTTAATATTAATAATTCTAGTGTAGAAGTTTTCAAATTTAACTTTAAATATGAAAGGGAAATTTCATTTTTTAAATAACTGTGCCACACCTTTATGTTGATAGTGTTCTTGACAATTCTTTTTGGCCGGAGCATTCTGTGGTGCATTTGTACAAGAAAAATACCAATTTAGTGCCAAAAAAATCTATGACGTTCATCGCGGGTACAGCAAAAAAGTAGTCACCGACTCACTCTCTATAGTCGTTCATTACCAAAATGTTCGTGGTTTACGATCTAAATTAAATACCTTTTTTCTTAACAGTTTCGCTTTTACAGCGCTTGTTGCTTTCTCCGAGACCTGGTTAAAACCTGACAATTTTAACGCTGAGCTTTTTTCAAGTAACTACGTCGTTTACCGGCGTGATCGTATATCTAAAGCAGGCGGTGTTCTTATTTCTGTGGACTCAAACCTTTCATCCGAGTTGATGTTGTCGGACAACGCACTTGATATTGAGTTTATAGCAGTAAAGATTTCACTGCGATGTTTAGCTTATATATTTGTTGCTCATATATTCCGCCCCGGTCGGATATGTATATTTACAATTGCCATAATTTAGCTATTCGAAACTTGTACTCTCAGTTGCGAGACAAAGATCGCTTAGTCGTTCTTGGTTATTTCAACTTACCATCGGTAAATTGGATTAGCTTGAGCGACTCAAACACTTTGACTCCCACCTGTCAGCATGATTTCGTTAAGAATATTTTAGATACATCTCTCGTACAGATCAACAATATTTTAAATTGTAAAAACAAGATTTTTGACCTGGTATTTGTGGATGAATCAGTGGGAATTGCTCTCAATCGTATTTCTCCTTTGACTTTTCCAGAAAATCCCTTACATCCTACGCTTGAAATAGCAATTTATATTGTTCAGCCCCCTAAGGAGCTGTGCTTTACAAAATTAAAATCTCAGTCCCGCTCAAGATGTTTTTATAAGGCAGACTTCATAAAGCTCAACGAATTGATTGCTACTCATGGCTGGTCAGATCTTGATTCGAGTAATTACGTCGACTCTGCGACTTCATTATTTTACGGTATTCTTGATGGCTTCTTTGAAAGCTGTGTTCCCCTTCGATGTGTTAGTGCTGGAACAAGTAAACCACATTGGTTCACAAGATAACTTAAAAGACTCAATAATGTTAAATCTAGGCTTTATAAACGTTTCAAGAGATCAGGATCTTCTGCCGATTTTTCTAAATATTCGGTTGCTCATTGCAACTTTCATTGTCTAAACCAACAATAACAATTATAAGTTGTACTTAAGCAGTTGTAAATTTAAATTTTTCAACAATCCGAAAAGATTTTACAGTTTTGTTAATTCCAAGAGGAAAACATCTGGTTTTCCAGCTACCTTTTCTTTTGGTTGCAAGAATGCTAGTTCTGATAATGATATTGCGGAATTATTTGCAGAATTCTTCAAGTCGACCTACTCATCTAAACGTTTTCAACCCGGTCAACACTCCTACAACTTGGAAAGTTTTAATTGCATTCCTAATGCAGTAATTGATAAGAATACTGTTCTTCAGAGCCTTCTCTGTTTGAAACCGATTTTTTCTCCGGGTCCAGATGGTGTTCCTAGTTGTGTACTCAAATACTGTGCAGTTAAATTATCTGAGCCGATACATAAATTATTCCAATTATCTGTGGAATCTGCCTCTTTTCCATTGATTTGGAAGAAATAATTTATTATACCTTTGCACAAAAAAGGTAGTAGGTCTAGTATCGAGAACTATAGAGGTATAGCTAAGCTTTCAGCTATTACCAAAACATTTGAGCGAATAATTACATGCCAACTTCAACACATGTGTAGCTCCATATTATCGCCCTGCCAGCATGGTTTTGTGCCGCCTAGATCAACTACTACCAACTTGATAGAGTTTACTTCTTTTGAAATGGATGGATTTTTAAACAATAGGCAAACGGATGTGATTTATACCGACTTCAGTAAAGCGTTTGACTCTGTCAATCATGAGCTTTTAGTTTACAAACTTGATTTACTTGGATTTCCGAAGCATTTACTTGCATGAGTCGAAAGCTATCTCGCGAATCGGACTCAACAAGTTTTGTTTAAAAACAGTCTTTCTAGGTTGTTTGATGTAACCTCTGGTGTGCCTCAGGGTAGTCATTTGGGTCCGGTACTTTTTACCTTGTTTATAAATGACTCACCACAAACTCCCATAGATTCCCGAACTCTTATGTATGCGGATGATGTTAAACTTTGTTACTCATACTTGCCTTCGGAGTCTTCCCGTGTGGAGTTTCTTCAGGCAGACTTGGACTCATTTCAATGCTGGTGTACTGCAAATTTACTAGTTTTGAATTGCTCGAAGTGCAAACTAATGACATTTCACCGAGTGAAGCCAAGTTTGACATCGTATACGCTAAACATCAAACCTTTGGAGCGTATATCTGTCGTAAGTTTTCTAGGCGTTCTTTTTGATCCTGACTTTTAATACGCATATTTCAACAATGGTAAGCAAAGCAACGGGTATACTCGGTTTTGTGAAGCGATGGGCTGAGGAGTTTAATGATCCGTATCTGACTAAGACCCTCTACACATCATTGGTAGGACCAATCTTAGAGTATTGTTCGTGTATCTGGTGCCCAGGGTATCAAAACTTTGTAAAGCGTATTGAGTCAGTACAGAAGCAATTCATTATATTTGCACTAAGTGGTCTTAACTGGGATTCTAGTGTACATTTGCCACCATATAGAAATAGGCTTACCCTTATAAATCTGCTATCTTTAGAAAATCGAAGAACTTTACTCGGGGTAATACTCATTCACAAGCTCATTATGGGCGAGATCGACTCATCTGATCTTGTTAGTCGACTAAATTTTGCTGTTCCTGGTAGAACGTTCAGGCACTTTGTGCCTTTTTATTTACCACTTTGCCGGCAAAATTTTGCCAAAAATAATCCACTGCGAAGCTGGTGTTCGCACTGCAACAACTTGTATAACTGCATCAGTTTTGAATGCTCGCTTTTCGAGATACATAATTCAATACTATCACGTCTGGCCTGATATTTTGTACTTTCTTTCATATGTATGGTTGAATTTAATTATTTTTAATTTGTAACGTAGCAAATGCTACGCCACAGTATCTATTTCCCATTTAGCGCCCACCCCTAACATCATATTTTCCATTTACTGCCCACCCCTAGTAGTGTATGTACCGACATATATATATACATACATACCGGCCCAACAACCATCGCGCAAGCACAAAGAAAGCCAGCGATGGTGAACGCACAATGCTTGGGAATTTTCATTCGTGGCGCGCTGTGCGCGACAATGCGAGCATAATTCCCAACGTGTTCATAGTTACCTATGAATAAAATGATTGGCCGGAATACACCAGGCACACTTCGCCGTAGGTAAGTGAAGTGCGTGTAGGCCGCCATTGGCGGTCGACAAGGGGTGCCCTTTGGGTTGGGAGGGTGCATTACAAGGTCGGTTTCACCGATGGTACGCCCCCTGCTTATCGGACACCCCGCAGGTTTAGCCACATTTCCGGTGAGTAAGACGGGATTTACACCCCCTATTACTCACTGGAAAGGTAATGCACGAGCAGCCTTCTCGGGTAGGAAGGAAACCCGTCCCAACGCCAGTGGCGGAGCGGATTTCCCCACTACCCTGGCAGACTGCCCGAGCCAATATATATACATTGTAGGGGCTCCCTTTGGGTCGACGGGGGGTAAAGTTACAAGGTCGGTTCTGCTGATGGTACTTCCCCTCAGGCCTATTGGGCAGCCTTACCCATATTCCAGGGACTCCCTTTGGGTCGAGGGGGGGGGGGTAAAGTTACAAGGTCGGTTCTGCCGATGGTATTTTGATGTCACTTCTACCGGACTGTATGTAATATTTGTTGCAAATATGAGCCAAATAGAACCAGAAATACGAGTATTTTTAATATCTCGATATTTGTCGCACCTAGCGGGATTTTTTGTCATAAAGCGATTTCTATTTCTGTGTGTAATATGTGTTCCAAATATGAGCCAACCGGACCACAAATACGATTTTTTGAAATATTTCGATCCATGCGCCATCTATCGGAGTTTTTTCTTATTATTTCATTGTCATCGGGTTCTGAACTATATTCCAAGTTTCAAGCTCGTAGCTTATCGGGAAGTTACTTAAATTTCAATTACAAAATTCTGTTCGCTACATCGCTACACAGAGTCAAGCTAAATAAAACCGTTTAAAAACGAGAAAGTGTGCATCCTCACACAAAGTACCCACATATTTTTATAACTTTCGTGAAATTGAAATGGTATATTACGTTTGTCACGAATCTCTAAATTGTGAGTCCTTTTGCGCTAATTGCCCGTGTCCGGTTTTGATGCCAAACCGAACATCGAAATGTCCGATTTTAAGTTTTTCAGTTGAAAAATTACACACATAATATTTACTACAAATTTTTTGATCCCTTTCTAATTTGGCTAAATTTTTCATTCTGTATCAGCCTAAGCATATATTGCCTTAAAGTAGAATGTGTTAACGACACAAAATCAGCTGCTCAGTCTTTTGATTTTGCTTAAATTTCAAAATTGGTAAAATATATTTGATTATTTTGGTAAAATTTGGCGGCCACCGTGGTGTGATGGTAGCGTGCTCCGCCTACCACACCGTCTGCCCTGGGTTCACACCCCGGGCAAAGCAACATCAAAATTTTAGAAATAAGGTTTTTCAATTAGAAGAAAATTTTTATAAGCGTGGTCGCCCCTCGGCAGTGTTTGGCAAGCGCTCCGGGTGTCTTTCTGCCATGAAAAGCTCTTAGTGAAATCTCATCTGCCTTGCAGATACCGTTCGGAGTCGGCATAAAAATGTAGGTCCCGTCCGGCCAATTTGTAGGGAAAATCAAGAGGAGCACGACGCAAATTGGAAGAGAAGCTCGGCCTTAGATCTCTTCGGAGGTTATCGCGCCTTACATTTTTTATTTTTTATTTATTTGGTAAAAAATTGTTGGAGATCTGCATTTAAATTTAATAGTAGCAAATGGTGCAGATAATTGTGCAGTAAACTATGGCAAAAATAAGTCTGTTTTTGCACATTAACAAAATTTTATTAGCCGGCGGCAATTAATTGCTGGACATTGTCTTATGCACGTTTTTCATAATGCTGCAAAATACAGTATCAAGTTATTGTCTTACGATGTCGAATCCTTAGTTATCAAAGTGTTTGGTGAATTTTCATCCAGTGCAAAGAGAGTCTATTTAAAAAATATTTTCGATTTTCTCGAGACTGAGTATCAGAATTTGCTAAGGCATGTACCTACGAGGTTTTGTACATTATTTCCAGCTGGGTTGCAAAAATATTTTATGGAAGAAGATATATCTGAAGGTGATCCTCTTTTCTTTAAATTTTTATGCCGAGGCAGTTTATTTCAACCGTTTCCGTTATCAGAAGCCTATATCTATTTTGTACATAATGTTATTAGTCTTTTTAATCAGATTATAAAAGTCATGGAAAAAATGATATAAATATTACAGAAATGTATACCATTTTTTAAAGCTAAAAAATGAATTACGGATTTTACATTTACCAAAATATAAACAAACATACTACAGACGAGCAATCATTATCTGAACAAGTAAGGAAGGCTAAGTTCGGGTGTAACCGAATATTACATACTCAGCTGAGAGCTTTGGAGACAAAATAAGGGAAAATCACCACACTCAAAACAAAGTTATCATCAAGGCGATGCCATCTAGGCATCAATGTGCAATTTTTGTTTATATTTTTTTCGTCATCAATGATCTTATGTTATTGACATTTTCGATACTTGTTTTTGTCAAGTTAATAGACTACATACAAATGTAATCCGTTTTATATTCAATGTAGTATTAAATGTTATCATAATGAAACTAGGACATTTATACAGTTATCATTTTGATACATCAAAATAGTCAAGATACAAAATTGATACTTTTAATTATACTTTTTAAATTTTTTTTTGTTGCATTGAGACCACGAAAATGATACCGTTTATAGTTTCATTTTTGCACATCGTGTATTAAAATGATATTTGTGGTATCCTTTTTTATTATTTATATTTTTATTAAGAATATTCACATATAAAGAGTATAACTTCTTGAAGGTAAAAATTGAATCCAACTGAAAATTTTTGAAAATTAAAATATCAAAATTGAAAATTAAAATATTGATGGAACATATTAAAATACAAATTTCAAAGTAACTTAAACACAAAGTTAAATAAAAATAAGAACCCTACATTACTCCCCCTTCCAGAGAATTAACATTAAATAAATTAAATGTGACTTTCTTCTTTGTTTTAATGTTATTGTGATGAGTGTTAGAGTTGTTAGGTAACGTTTCAATAATCGCTGGTTTTAGCCTGTCAATCGGGATAGTTTTGATCTCATTATCAATTTCTATTTTAAAATACTTCTTGTTTTTTTTTTCAAGTATCTTGTATGGACCTTCACACGGTTGTTGTAAAGAACGCTTATTAATTAAACGAACAAAAACAAATTTACATGTTTGCAAATCTTTCGGAACATAAAAACCAACATTAGAGTTATGATGATTTAAACTCGAATGAACATTTCTAAATTTTTCACGTAATTTACCCAAAATTTCATTTGATGATGAATTTTCAGATGTTGGAACAATAAGTTCACCGGGTAATCTTAAATTTTGTCCAAGAACCATTTCAGCCGGTGTAGCCGAAATATCTTCTTTAAATGTTGATCGCAAACCTAACAGTATTAGAGGTAGCTCTCCATACCAATCTCTGGTTCCATTTGTAGCCATTAAAGAAGATTTCAATTGGGTATGAAATCGCTCTACCATGCCATTCGCTTGAGGATGATAAGCTGACGTTGTAATTTGATGACTACCTAATAACTTTGTTAATTCTGTAAACAATTTTGAAGTAAATTGAGCACCCTGATCAGTAGTTATTTCTAGAGGTACACCAAACCGAGATATATATTCACATAAAAATTTATTTGCAATTGTTTCTGCAGAAATTTCCCTTAATCCGTATGCTTCTGGCCAACGTGTGAATCTATCGATAATAGTCAAAATATAGCGATGTCCCTTTGAAATAGGTAAAGGTCCTACAATATCTAAATGAATATGTTCGAATCTTTTGTTCGGTATTGAAATTTTACTAACTGGTGACTTCGTATGTCGATAAACTTTAGATTTTTGACAACTAATACATTCCTTGGACCATCTATTAATTTCTTTATTCATGTTTGGCCAAAAATATTTTTTTATAATTAGACGGCGAGTGGCTTTAGTACCCGGATGCGCTATCCCATGTAACTTATCAAATACTGTTTTGCGTAAATTATTTGGAACGAACGGTCTAGGACAATCTCCGGATGATTCACACCATATATTGAAATTTAAAACAGGAATTTTAACTAATTTTAAATTTTGAAATGATTGTTGAGATACAAGATTGTTTAGCTCATCATCTTGTTGCTGTTCCTTTTCTAAAATTTTAAAATTAAGTTCTGAATTTTGAATTGCTTCTATTTCAAATGCCCTAGATAAAGTATCAGCTACTACATTTGCTTGTCCAGTAATATGCTGAATATCATTTGTAAATTGTGCAATAAATTCAAGATGTCTGGTTTGTCGTGGACTACGTTCAGTTTTTGAATTTAGAGCGAAAACTAAGGGCTTGTGATCAGTAAACACAGTGAATTCTCTTCCTTCTAATAGATATCGAAAATGTTTAATATTAAGATAAATTGCTAATAACTCTCTATCAAAAGCACTATATTTCATTTCAGCTGATGAAAGTTTCTTCGAATAGAATGCGAGAGGTTCAGACTTATTGTTGAAATTTTGTTGTAGAACACCACCGACTGCCGTATTGGATGCATCTACAGTTAAAGTTAATTTTGCATCTTTGCTAAAATGATTTAACAAGACCTTAGATGCAAACTTGTCTTTAATGCATTCAAACGCTTTAATAGATTTATCATCCCAAATTAGAGTTTTGTCTCGGTTTTTACTTGTTTTATTAATTAAATCATATATAACTCCAGTAAATTCGGCTAATTGTGAAATATATCTATGGTAATAGTTAACCATACCAATAAACTTTTGAGTTTGTTTAATGGATTTTGGTAGTTCAAAATCTCGAATAGCTTTTATTCTATTTTCCGATGGGCGTATTCCTAATTCAGAAATACTATGTCTTAGAAAATCAATTCTAGTAACACCAAAAATGCATTTATTTGGTTTCACATTCAAACCATATTCACACAAACGTTCAAAAAGTATACGGAGATCTTTAATATGTTGCTCTTCACTCTCGCTAGCAACTAAAATATCATCAATGTACGCGTAAACAAAATCTAATTCATTTACAACTTCATTGATGAATCTTTGAAAAGTTTGTGCTGAGTTCCTCAAACCAAAAGGCATTCGAATGAACTCAAACATGCCAAAAGGAGTAGTAATCGCCGTTTTATAAATATCTTCTTCTGCCATTGGAATTTGATGATACGCTCTAACAAGATCTAATTTTGAAAATATCTTTTTATTTCTTAGATTAATATTAAAATCCTGAATATGTGGTAAAGGATAGCGGTCAGGAACAGTAACAGTATTAAGTCGTCTAAAATCACCACATGGACGCCAATCATTACTTTCCTTTTTTGGTACTAAATGAAGTGGTGAAGCTACAGAAGAATTTGATGATCTACAAATTCCAGTTTTTACAAGAAAATCAAATTCAGTTTTAGCTACCTTAAATTTGATTGGGTCTAGACGTCTGGGCTTTGAGAAAGGAAGATTGCCTTCTGTAACAAGTCTATGAACTGTGGCGTGTTTAACTGGTTTTGAATAGTTTGGCTCTTCTATAAGAGAAGGAAATTCTTTCAACAATTTTGTGTATTGATTTTCTACTGAAAACATTTTTGGAAGAGAGATGTTACAATAGTACGAAATTGTGTTAACTGATAAATTTGTCAATGGATCTATTAAACATTTGTTTTTAATATCAATAAGTAGTCCATATTTGCATAAAAAATCTGCACCTATAATCGGCTTTGCTATATCAGCTATCAAAAACACAAAAGGAAATTCCCGTCTTAAACCTAAATTAACATTTACAAGTTTTTTTCCATATGTAAAAATCGTTGAACCATTGGCTGCTGTTAAAATAATATCTGATGATTTTTTTGTACACGAGAATTTCGAAGCTGGAAGCACAGAAATTTCTGCCCCACTATCAATCAAAAATTTTAACCTGTTTTCTTTGTCAAATATAAATAAGCGACGAGTTGATATTTCTGAAATTCCGTTATTTGTCGCTGCAACAACGGAACATTTTAGTTTGTTGGATTACTATTTTTTACAAACGCGCATGGTTCCTCACATCTCCTAGCTTTATTTCCGAATTTGTAATGATATCTACATAACCAGTTGGGATTATCACGAGATTTCGAACGATATCTAACAGGACTTCTAAAACTATTTCTACTTGTTGAACGTGATCTTGAATAATTCTGACTAATTTCTTTTTTAATTTCACTTAATTCCAAAGATAATTTTTGAAAATTTTCACAAATTAAAGATGTTGTCTTAACCAAATTAGTAATAATAGAATTTTCGCCTTTAGAATTTTGAGAACTGTTTATCAAAGCAATTTCATTTTTACTGATAACTTCCCAAACGTTATCAGCTAATTTAGTTAGATCATTTATGTCATTGAAATTCGAACTTGTTAAAATTACATTCAAGTTTTTGGGTAATTTTCGCATCCAAAGTTTCTTTAACATTTCTTGGCTAAAATTAGAACCAGAAAGTAGAACTTAAGATCGGTAAAATTCTGAAGGCTTGCGATCACCCATTTCAGAATCAGACAACACTTTATCTAATTTTGCATTCTCACTTAAGGAATGTCTTTCGATCAAAGTTTGTTTTAATGCAGAATATTTATTTATTTCCGGTGGATTTTGAATAAAATCCAAAATCGTCATTATGACATCCTGAGGTAATGCAGTAATAATATACTCATATTTGGTCGTTTCTTGAGTAATTTTTTTAGTATTGAACTGCATTTCAGCATGTATGAACCATGCCTCAGGACAACTTGTCCAAAACTGAGGAAGTTTCACTGAAGTGGAAAAAATTTCGTTATTGTTTTCGTTCGCATATGGATTTATTAGATCATTTTGCGAAGAAACACCTTCTAAATCAATAAGCGAATCGTTAACCCGATGTGTTGGTGTAGACGTGTTTCTGTCGTTTGGTGGCGTGCGAAGCATAATTGAAATAGAATCTCAAAAATCAAAAAATTAATTTTTTAAAATAACGTTCAAAACTCAACGTTATTAAATGCAAAATATTCTTTTAAATCTCCAGAAGAAAGAGTTTACAATTATTTAAAATGTATTAAATTTTAATTTCAGATAAACCTTAACTAATATAGTTATATATATATTTAAAATATATCAAAATTTATATACATAGTTCTGAATAACAGCTCACCATTTCTTCCTTATTTTGATTTGTTGTTGCTTGTTATATCTATCGTTATTGTTGTTATTGTTGTAACTTACGTTCTCTTTATGGAGCTGTGTTGACGGCTGACGGTGTTGTGTTAAACTCAGCGCACTTTTCCGGATTTTTTAAGTTACCGGTAAGTCACTTTTGGAAATCTATTTCTGGATTTGAACGAATTTGCATTTGGTCTATTGCAATTCATGCACTTTTAATTAAAACATGAGTTTTTGAAAGCTCTTCTTGAATTGATGTGTTGTTGTCGGTGCTGCTGGGCTATTTGTTTGTACTTGTTGTTGTTTAATTTTGAGCTGCTATTGTTGAAATTTTCGGATTTATGTAGTTTTCCGCCAAAACCAATATTTTTTTTTTTTAATATTCCTTTCTTCTATAATTTCTGCTTTGAAATTGCTTTTGTTTTGTAATTCTAGTTTAAATGTTTATTGCCAATTGTCGTTCAACAATATTGCGTAACTGATAAAAATTTTATATTTTTAAATTCAAAAATTTTAGAACTGAATTTGAACTGATGGTCACACTAATCTTTGGTTTGTTCGAATTTCTGCCTGATTTTAGGCGCACTAATAAATTATGTTTGTTTGAGGTAGTAAATTTTTATGCGTACAATAAATATTTAAAATATCACATTCTTTTTTGTTTAAAAATTGATGTTTAGTTAAATCCTCCTGGCAGTGATCGCCAATTGTGGTATCCTTTTTTATTATTTATATTTTTATTAAGAATATTCACATATAAAGAGTATAACTTCTTGAAGGTAAAAATTGAATCCAACTGAAAATTTTTGAAAATTAAAATATCAAAATTGAAAATTAAAATATTGATGGAACATATTAAAATACAAATTTCAAAGTAACTTAAACACAAAGTTAAATAAAAATAAGAACCCTACAATATTGATACTTTTTTTTTTGAGTGCATTTAGGAACCTAGGGTAACCCTGGAATGTGTTTGTATACCATGGGTATCAAATGGAAGGTACTAAAGAATATTTTAAAAGGGAATGGGTCATAGTTTTATAGGTGGACGCCATTTTGGGATATCGCCATAAAGGTGGACCAGGGGTGACTCTAGAATATGTTTGTACGTTGTGGGTATCAAATTAAAGGTGTTAATGATGGTTTTAAAAAGGAGTGGCCCTTAGTTTTATATGTGAAGGCGTTTTCGAGATATCGACCAAAATCTGGACCAGGGGGTCCCAGAACATAATCTGTTGGGTACCGCTAATTTATTTGTATTTGTAATACCACGAACAGTATTCCTGCCAAGATTCTAAGGGCTTTTGATTTCGCTCTGCACAACTTTTACATTTTCTTCTACTTAATATGGTAGGTGTCAGCCCCATTTTACAAAGTTTTTTCTAAAGTTATATTTTGCGTCAATGAACCAATCTATGCTTTATCCCTTTTTTCATATTTGATATAGAATTTATTATTTCTACTGATAGTCATAAGTAAAACTAACTGAACCTTAATCAGTCACATTTTTAGAAATTTCACGCGCCAAACGCTTTTATTTAATTGTCTGATCAACACCATAGATTGATAAGGAGTGTGATGACTAGTACCTAGGACCTACCTAATTATTTTATAGCTTTTCGTATTATTATTACTTCATGTAAGTATTGTTTTCAATAAAACCGTTTAACTTAAACAATTTTTTTTAATAATTTTTTTTACCATAAACCAGACCATACTTTCCTAAAGGTTTTCGATGCACTGAATTCAAATCTGGACGCGGAATTGCTCTATCACGTCAGGATTTTGAGATATCCTAACCTAAATGTGCAAAAAACACCGTTTTTGCCTATTTTTGAGGTTATATAAGTTTCCAGTAGATAATAGTTTTAATATATTGACAACTATTATGTAATCAATAATTAATGCGTTTGCTTTAATTGTAGTACAGCAAGTGCTTTATTAATATTACGTAAAATGAAAAGTACATATGTGCTTTTCTAATAGAAAAAGGTGCATATCTATTGCGACCCTCAATAGTGCATGCTGTGACAATCCAATTGCAACTAAACTACTATGTAAATTCTAATTGGACTTGTTCCAATAAGAATACCGCAAACTTCAATCTTGTTACACTCATTTCAATAAGAGCAACTCGAGAAAGGCGACCGTTAGCATGATTTGCGCTGCCATCCATACGAACCGCTCTCCCAGCAGTCGGCGCATTCTTGCATTGCAAATATGAGCGATGCTGTTACTATTATGATGTCAGAGTAGATATCAACGAACGGTCAGCTTACTTGGGTGGCCTTCAACGTTTTTGGGCTTAACTCCTCCCCTTCTAAATGGGAAGCGTCCTCAGTTTTCAAGTTTAATGTATTGGCCAGTCTTAGCGAGATTATGCTCGTATGGCAGAATTAAATTTTGTTGACTTTACTGGATTATAAATTCGTAAGACTGAAGGTTAAACTTCTGCATGGTGAACGTTTGAGTGCTGCGGGTTCTTTTTGGAGCAAGTTGCAAGAACTTAATTCTACGTGAACTATTAACACGATTTCCTTAATACTAATTGATAATTTGCAAAACATGATTTTGTAATTATTAAAACGAAGTTCAAAATATTGACTTTTTATGAAATAAACATATGTGAAATGCTCAGTCATAAAATTCTGAAGTCAGTGTCAAAGCGAATCGATTAATGCAAATCAATGCAAATGCAAAATCAAGGCATTAGCCTAATGCCTTACTTGTATGGAACAAAATTTACACAAACGCGATAAATTTCCACGTCGATTTTGAAGCCAAAAAATTGATATATTTATTCAATTTAAGGACAATGGATGAGACTCATATCATACTAGATAAAAATATGAACATTTCCTGAAAATGATGAACAGTTTTGTCAGACAGCAATTACACATAATCTTATAATCGTACGTTTCGCAAACTAAGATGGTTAAATGAAGTCCCTTCATTTTTTTAAACGCATGTCTATTTTAAATTGTCCTTATGGACCATCCTCCCTTTAATAAGAACTGTAGTCCCTAAATCCTTTTCCACAACGTGTTCCTCGTAGAGAGGGGTTAACTTGTTTCCAAGTCTAGTGTTTCTTCTTACTAGAACCTTGTCTCCTGCCTTGAATGTACGTTCTATTCTGGCTCTGTTGTGAGTTTTCAATGCCAACTGCTGTTCCTGTTTTATACGCGTTGGTATCTCGTTATTACATATGTCTGTAGTCGGCCTAAATATGTCGATTGGCCTTTTGTTTGTTACGAAATGGATCGTTTTATTATATTCAATAGTAGAAAGCAAAATTAATTCCCGCGTATCGCCGATATTTTTTTCTAGCTTCATGCACCTAGCAATCTCTATCAAGGTACTATGAAACCTTTCTACTTGGCCGTTATTTGCTGCCACCAGTATTTGCTGTAGGTTTTCCAAATGTAATTTTTCCGCAGTGTACAAATTTTATACCGTGTATTTAGCCTTTTGTCCAAATAAAATTTTCGCAAATTTGTTGCTTAGTGGAGAAATTTGATACTACGCCGCTGGCAAATTTGTTGCTTGGTGTAGAAATTTGATACCACACTGTCCAAATGTAATTTTCGCGATTTTGTTGTTTATTCTAGAAATTTGATAAATGTATTAGCCGCCGTTTAAATATGATTTTCGCAAAACTGTTGCTTAGAGTAGAAATTTGATGTATTTGACCGCTGTCAAAATATAATTTTCGCAAATTTGTTGCATGTATTTGCCGCTATCGCTTATTTTGTCGCAGACTGTACAAATACTGCTATTACGTGAAAAAATTTGTAGATTTGGCCACAGCTCCAAGTATTTGTTGTAGGCTGTCCAATTGATCGTTTCCAGTAGATAATAGTTTTAATATATTGACAACTATTATGTAATCAATAATTAATGCGTTTGCTTTAATTGTAGTACAGCATGTGCTTTATTAATATTACGTAAAATGAAAAGTACATATGTGCTTTACTAATAGAAAAAGGTGCATATCTATTGCGACCCTCAATAGTGCATGCTGTGACACTCCAATTGCAACTAAACTACTATGTAAATTCTAATTGGACTTGTTCCAATAAGAATACCGCAAAATTTAATCTTGTTACACTTATTCTAATAAGAGCAACTCGAGAAAGGCGATCGTTAGCATGATTTGCGCTGCCATCCATACGGACCGCTCTCCCAGCAGTCGGCGCATTCTTGCATTGCAAATATGAGTGATGCTGTTACTATTATGATGTCAGAGTAGATATCAACGAACGGTCAGCTTACTTGGGTGGCCTTCAATGTTTTTGGGCTTAACTTATATAAGCGACAGATTTTTTTTTTTTAAGTAATCATAGCATCTCAAAGAAGAAGTCTTTCTCTTACGAATGGCGTTGAGTTTGCTCAAATACCTTTTTTTTTTTTTTTTAGAGCAATTTACTTGACTTTTTTTATGACCTACTAAAAAAATGTTCATATGTATAAAAAAATAAGTCTTTTTTTTTCAAAAAATTGTTATCGACAACGTTTTTATTCGGACAGGGTATACATGAAAATTTTAGAATCAATTTTACAAATATGTTTTTTTTTTTTCAAAAAATTGTTATCGACAACGTTTTTAGTCGGACATGGTATACATGAAAATTTTAGAATCAATTTTACAATCAATTTAAAATATATACGGAAATATTTGTTGCCCAGCTTTTTACATTTTGTATTATTTAGTGAGCTATTTTATATTATTTTATATGTACACAATGTTATATAAAGATTAAATGCTTTTTTGCAATGGAAAAATTGTTATACCTTTGAAATATGGTTATACATTATATACAAATGTTTGTATACTAGTATTAATGAAATTACTAATTTATTTCCTTTTAATTCCTGTTTATTAAACTTGATTTTTTGATGTTAAGTTTGCATTGATTACTAAAATAAATTGTTTAAAGGTGTGTTTTTTTTTGAAAAAAAGTTTGTATAAAAACGAAAAATAATGCACCGTTTCTCCCATCCCGGTTCTCAAAAAGTTGGCAACCGTGCCTTAAAGGAGAAGAGATAGACCCACTAATAAGTATATATATGATCAGAATGAAGGGCAAAGTTGATTTAGTCATGTCCGTCTGTCTGTTTGTATACAAACTAGTCCCTGAATTTTAGAGATATCTTGATAAAATTTGGTGAGCGGGTATACTTAGGTGTCCGATTAGACATATGCCAAATTTCACCATATGCTTTCGCATATAGCCAACGTCGTTATCTGCAAAAATCGACGAGACTTTCGTATATATAGCATATGTCCCCTACAACCGATTGTTCAGATAAGACATTTTCGTAATATCTGCCCCATTTTAACAGCTAGAAGCTTCAAATTTCACCTAATGCTTACGTATATAGCATATATTATTGTCAAAAAAATTATAGAGATCGGTGTTATATACAGTATATACCCCATATAAACTGTCGGAACCAGTATCGGACCACTATAGCAGATTTCCCCCATACAACCGATTTTTCAGAAAAGATGATTTTTGTCACATCTTCCCCAATTTATCAGATTGCAGCTTCAAACTTCCTCATATGGTTTCGTATATTGCACATATTATGGTCTGAAAAAATGGATGAGATCGGTAGAATATATAGCATATATCCCCCAGAACCGATTATTCAGATAACAAGCATTTCGCTATTACTGCCCCACTTTAACAGCAGAAGATTTCACATTTTGTTCAACGTGCTACCGCCATTTTATGTCAGGCAAAATTCAAAACATTGCTTTGGCTAATGGCCTTCAATTTCCAGACATACCTGAAGCTTTGAAAAATCTAACAGTCCTAGAAGAACGGCTTATATCTCAAAGAATTCCATTTATGAGAATAATATCTCTCGGATACGAACGCCAATTTGTTGTTAGAGGAGCGGTTGTAAATGTTTCTATTTCCGTAGTTCAGACGGTTACCACTCTTCCTCAGAGATTTGAGGACGCACAAGTGATCCAAGTATGATTAAAATATCTTTTGGAGTATAACCACAGCTTTATAATAGAAAATTTCGTGCCTAATTGATACTGACGTGTATGGTTTCCACAATATTAAATTGTCCAAAAGCGGGCTAGCATACTCTAGGAACAACGAAACAGTTCAAGTTTTAGCAGATCCAAACGATGAGACTATCGTGAGGGCATTACAGAATTTTATACACAATATTGAAATTGAAGCTAGTGTAGAAGTTGAGAAAAATCCCGGAGGACAGGAAACTCTTTTAGTAGAGCTGTATTCGATTCGATTTTTTTAAGAATTGATTTTTTCAATTCGATTCTAGAAAAAAAAAATCGATTTGATCGATTAAATCGAACCAAACAAAGTTAATTAAAATTTTTTTTATTCTTTGTAACAGTGTACATGCTTACGTACTTAACCATTTACTCGATTTTTCCCGACAAATAAAGCTGGACAGTCTCTCTCTCGTTTCGTTGCCTGCCGAAAAAATTGGAAGCATCAAGGAATGCAACATGGGTCTTCACTTGATCCTTTCATCGGAGTGAGATAATTAGTATAGTGTTTACCGAAATGTCATACTTTTGGACCTTTTTTGAATCTTTTATTTCAAAATGTAGGGAAACCAACGTTGGGAATATTAACCAATACACTTTCTTCTTTAATACTTATTATTACAATAGGGGGACTCATGTAAACTTATAAATGCCTTATAAAGTGTATAAACGCATAAATTTATCTAGTGCGTAAACGAGCTGTCATATTTTGTATGAAAAATCATTTACACAATTTGTATAAATTTACGTGCACATTTCATGGTGTAAACGCGGTAAACTCTAAGGAATGCAACCTTACAGACTTACAGCAGACATTTTCATCAGAAATCTCCAACACCAGTAAGTCATTTACAAGTATATCTTAGTAAAGATGTTTTGGTTTTGATTTTTCACTTAATCTTGGCATTTTTTAATTTGTTTAACAATCAAAAATATTTTTTTTGCCAATAATACAGCTGATAAACAATTAAGTTTATCAAGAATATTCTAGGTGCGTTCATATAACAGCGTGTGTAAAGGATATAATTTTACACCTTATAAGTTTATATGCTTTCATGGGTCCCCCTAATATGTATAATGTTCTCGCTTCGTTTACGGCATTAGAATCGATCTATGTTCAGCGTCATATTTGTTCAGTATTTGTTATATACGTAAGGTAAAGCGTTCTCAGTACACGTTTGCAGCTTTTTAACCAATAATACGGAACTTTCAATTGACAACATACGGCAATTTGTGTCATGGTTTACGTAGTGTTTGAGCGACTGTCTTAGTCGCCAACAGCCAACCCTTCTATTTAATAGAACTTAGGCTTAAGAAAACCTAAACATGAATTTAAATGAATTTAGCTGAATTTTATATTGAAGTTTTTTACATATGTACCTTTTACGTATAAGTACGCATTCTGAATTATTTGCACGTACAAATACGTAATATCATATATTACGTACATATTTATTAAATTTAAGAATTTGAAATGTTTGTATTTTACGCTAACACGCGAGCGTATTTCACCTCTCTGGCAACCCCAACAATGGGTTGACAGATGTGACTATGTGCGTACATACATACATTTATATTATTGTTTTGACATTTCTTTTTATTTTTACTTACTCGAAATTTATCCATCTCGTGTGTGACACAAAAACTTTGTAAAGTCTCCTTTAAAACTCTTTAATATAATAAAAGAAATAGTTTCACTGCATAATATTATTTCTTGTGTGAAAATCAGTTTGTATGTGAAGTGAAGTCCTAAGTGTTAACAGCCTTATTTGCTGGCTGTGAACCAACGTTACATGCAATATCTATACGGCCGCTATAATAGTCAAAATAAAGCATAAGTTAGCTTTTTTGCCGAACGCCACCGCCATCACCATCACCTCATCGCCATCACCGCCGCAGCCGCACCCATAGCCACACAGAAATCAGCCAAAAGAAGTAAGGTAAATTTTATAGTACCACCCCCTTGAACAGTGGTCCTTCGACGCCACTAAGGAAACCAGCGCAATAAAAACGCAAGTACCTTCGCCCTTTTTGTAAACCGTGAGTATTAAATGAGATATAATACAACCCAATCACGGAAAAAATATACATAAAAGAGAAAAATCAAGGCACTTTTCATTTTCGAGGATTAGAATTTCCCGCCAATAATCCTCATTTCCGCCAAATTTTCTCAAGTTCCCACTAAAATTGCACATACCATTTCGTATATATATATATATATATATATACATATAGCAATAACCCCATATTGCAAAACTCAGTACGGTATATGTGCAAAGCAAAATAAGAAAAACTCAGTAGTTAGCTACAGTGGGCACACTTGCTAAAAGCACCCCTTATATTTTAATGCGACAAATCTCTTAATAATTTAAAATTTCCTCATTTAAATTAAAATATCTCTTGTCGTTAATTAAATATATTGCACAACCTCTGCTAACTTCTGATTTCTCCCCATTGAATTAATAACAAAAAAAAAAAAACGCAAGCAAATTTTCTCGGTTTCCTCATTTGCGTATACAAGAAAGCGACATAAGCGGTGAAACAAAATCTCATACAGTGGTGCAAGAGTGGTTCAGTGCGTACACTAGCGTTTGAAAAATATATCTCTCTTGTGTAAAGCTAAAAAATTTTCCCGAGTAATTTAGTATTTCACTCTGTATCCCCATAAACTTGTGACGTTAACACAAACCCGATATTTTCCTCGCGAAAGAGCATGCTTAGGAAATGCAAAACCCATTGATAAAAGAAGCTCTCTACTAACCCTCAACCCATACCTCGATGAAAATGGGCTCCTCAGGGTTCATGGTAGACTAGTTCATTCGACGTTGACTTACAATGAAAAACATCCCGTTATTATCCCAGAAAAATCAAGATTCGCTGTCCTCTATATACAGTACCTCCATAAACTTCTTCTCCATGCCGAAATACGTCTCATGCAGCAATGCCTCAGACAGGATCTCTATATTCCACGACTTAAACCCCTCATAAAGAGATGCATACATCAGTGCAAAACTTGTACCCTCCACAAGCAGCAAATGCGATCGCAAATCATGGCGGCTTTGCCCCCGGAACGAGGCACATATGCTCCGCCTTTC
Organism: Eurosta solidaginis; assembly: GCF_040869045.1. NCBI lineage: Eukaryota > Metazoa > Arthropoda > Insecta > Diptera > Tephritidae > Eurosta > Eurosta solidaginis. The sequence goes on along the minus strand of NC_090319.1, from coordinate 186,995,896 downwards.
ACCACTACCGGTGTCGACTTTGCGGGGCCTTTTCAAATAAAAGCCTCCTTGCTAAGGTCTCACACCTTACTGAAAGGCTACGTGGCCGTTTTTGTCTGTTTCGTGACAAAAGCTGTCCACCTTGAGCTGTGCTCGGACCTAACAACAAATGCCTTTCTCGCAGCATTCGCTCGCTTCGTCGGACGTCGTGGATATCCTGCCACAATGATGAGTGACAACGGCAAAACGTTTATTGGAGCTAAAAGAGCGACGGAAAAGGAGTTCGTTGACTTCATGAAAACTGCCTCTCAAGAAGTAATCGCAAAATACTCTCCCCAGGGCATTAATTGGAAATTCATTCCACCCGGAGCTCCCCACATGGGCGGCTTGTGGGAGTCTGCAGTGAAGAGTTTCAAACTGCACTTCAAGAGGACTGCAGGAGCCCACAAGCTCACATTTGAAGAATTTACCACCCTCTTGGTAAGAATTGAAGCCGTATTAAACTCTCGTCCTATCTCACCTTTATCCCAAGATCCCACAGAGTTTACCGCGCTGACCCCCGGCCACTTTCTCCGAGGTAGCCCCCTCCTCGCTATCCCTGAAGTGGATCACGCGGATTTATCTCTTATAAACCGATGGGACAGGGTAAAAAGTTTACATCATCAGTTCAGCAAAAGGTGGAAGGAAGACTACCTAAAGGATCTCCAAAAAAGGCAGAAGTGGAAAAATCCACAACCCGAACCCAAGGTCGGTGAGTGTGTCTGCATTCACGACGACTCACTTCCCCCGACTGAATGGCGCCTTGGACGGATTGAAAAAATACATCCAGGTCCTGACGGCCATATACGTGTTGTTGACGTTCGTACTCAAACCGGCACCCTCACACGACCACTTGTCAAGCTCTGTTTCCTCCCTCAGATTGGAAGCCCACCCTCTCGGGCATCCCCGGAGAATTCGTAGCTACTCTCAAACCACCTCTGACCACTCTTACCACATCACCGTCTCCAATAGTCGTATTTCGCAACATAATGCCAACTGAAACTCGCTGCCTTAACATTTCTCTCACCTAAAAGGCATTTACAACTATACTTTCAGATTGTCATGAATCGCGAGCAGCAACGGGCACCCCGAAACTCCTTGCGGTCAGCAGTGGTCGCGCGCAGCCCGCCGCTGCAAATCGACTACCGACGATGCCGCGTATGTATGCAAACCCACGCTCTTCGCAATTGCAGAGTCTTCAAGCAACTGAAGCCGCCACAACGATGGATTCTCGCGAGGGCGCATAAATTTTGCCTAAATTGCTTAGCGCTATCGCACGCCACAGATGAATGCAGCTCACATGATCGCTGCCGAACTTGCGGCTTACGACATCACTCTCTGCTACATCGACGGGATGCAACCCCGAGCATCCCACGTCATACCCAGGCACCCCGGCCTGGTCGCCAAGTAGTACCACCTCAGGTACCCTCGGCCCCCACCGTGCGACCCCGTTGTCGCCCAGCTATCTCTCGGTCTCGTCCAGCTACCGAAGCACAACCGCCAGCATCTACTGCCGCTCGACGCACCGTTCGGTGCACCGCTCAAGGGCTGCAAACTGCCACTTTCAGGGGAAAGGTGTCTGACCTCCTCGTACGAGATGCGCTACGGACTCTTCAAGAGCTGCAAGAGGCTCTAGCCGCTGAACGCGCCTAGGGCGGGGACGATGTTTGAGCGACTGTCGTAGTCGCCAACAGCCAACCCTTCTATTTAATAGAACTTAGGCTTAAGAAAACCTAAACATGAATTTAAATGAATTTAGCTGAATTTTATATTGAAGTTTTTTACATATGTACCTTTTACGTATAAGTACGCATTCTGAATTATTTGCACGTACAAATACGTAATATCATATATTACGTACATATTTATTAAATTTAAGAATTTGAAATGTTTGTATTTTACGCTAACACGCGAGCGTATTTCACCTCTCTGGCAACCCCAACAATGGGTTGACAGATGTGACTATGTGCGTACATACATACATTTATATTATTGTTTTGACATTTCTTTTTATTTTTACTTACTCGAAATTTATCCATCTCGTGTGTGACACAAAAACTTTGTAAAGTCTCCTTTAAAACTCTTTAATATAATAAAAGAAATAGTTTCACTGCATAATATTATTTCATGTGTGAAAATCAGTTTGTATGTGAAGTGAAGTCCTAAGTGTTAACAGCCTTATTTGCTGGCTGTGAACCAACGTTACATGCAATATCTATACGGCCGCTATAATAGTCAAAATAAAGCATAAGTTAGCTTTTTTGCCGAACGCCACCGCCATCACCATCACCTCATCGCCATCACCGCCGCAGCCGCACCCATAGCCACACAGAAATCAGCCAAAAGAAGTAAGGTAAATTTTATAGTACCACCCCCTTGAACACGTAGTTTCAGTTAAAAATTTTATGGAAGTATTTTCTTAGCTTATTGCAAATAAAAAGGAATAAGGAATTTAATTGACGAAATTTCATAAAAATTGCCACTTCTGTTTTCGTGTTTGCTGCTGTCTATGTCATAAAAAGTATTGATTTTATATATTTGTTAAAAGTGTGTTTCTTAATGTTACTCGGTAAGGCAAAACTTACCGAGGATCCAAAATCTGTATCCGTTTTCTTCGACAATCCTAAAGGATATCTGTGGCATGGATCCTATAAGAGCTGTTGATGAAGACATTTCCATCAACTTTGGATGTGGCCGCTTCAAGTGATTTAACAAATTGGTTGTATTTCCACCTGTTTTGCACTTTTTTCGTACAATTTGCATTTCAAAGATCGCCCTGCCCTTGACTAAAATACTTCCAGACAACACATCTGCGAATATTTGGATTACTTATAATATTGAAATCCCCTTCAGTAACTTTCAATTGGCTTACTAGAATCTAAAACTGCCATTAATTTCGTACTGAACACAATATTGTTGTAATAAAAATCAACAATTGGTGTATACGGTTCCCGAGAGGGTTTTTATTAATTACAAATTGTGATGTAGTTTAACAACTAACTTAGTGTATGACAAAAGTGGTCTTTTATAGACAAATCAAAATAAAAAGTAATCCGTTATCCTCGCATTCCGATCCGTGATTTGCATTATTACTATAGGTAATTTTTCTACTTGGCGTTGCCGCTGTTCTGCTTCCGCCACTATTGTTTTTCAACCTCTCTCTGACTGCGTGTGCAAAGTCACTGTTATATGCATAATCAGGGTCGTCGCAAAGTGTGTAATTGAATGGGGATAGTAGTAGGTTGGTATACTTTCATAACACTGCCCCTCGTTTTAGTTTCACGCCTCCTGGCTGAAATTGTCAGAACAAGTGTATGGAGCCAAACGATTCACGTGAAGAGTTCGAGGTGTTTTCCGTCCAGGTAAACGTACCTGGTACACTAAGGCAGATACCCTTTTGATAATAAGAGCGGGCCGACCCAATCGCTTTGTAATTTTGGGCAGCGCCTTTAACCCTAGTTGGAGCATATACCCATAATGGTTGTCCGGGCTCAAACTCTCGTATCTTTGAACGAAGATCATAACGCTGCTTCATCGCTTCAGCTGTCAGCTTAAGATGATTTCGTGCCAAACTATGAGTCGCCTGCAAAGAAAGTTTTAAGTTTTCTACATACCCAAGAAGCTCCTGCCGTTCAAGCAAAGGGGCTCCGTAAATAAGTTCCACCGGTAAACGCAGCTCTTTACCAAAGAGTAACTGTGCTGGCGAAGATTTGGTGAAGGCGTGCTCTGATGAGCGATAAGCAATTAAAGCGAATAGTAGGAGATTATCCCAATTACGCTGATTCTTGTCTATAAACTTGGCCAAATAGTCTAGTAGTGTTCGGTTAAAGCGCTCAACCATCCCATTGGATTGCGGTCTTAATGGCGTTGTGCGAGTTTTGTCCGCTGCGAGCAACTCCATGGCGCTCTGGAATACCTCCTATTCGAAGTTGCGACCTTCGTCAGAGTGGATGATATGTGGGACCCCATATCGCGCAAAAACTTCGCTAGCTAGTGCGTGTGCAACGACTTCAGCAGTTTGGTCGGGAAGAGCAAGGAATTCGGACCATTTGTTGAAATAACCCCTAGCGATGGCTATGTAACGATTTCCGCGGTCAGTCCTGGGCAGTGGCCCAAGAATATCGATGGCGATCCGTTCGAATGGAGCTCCAACTAAGGAAGGTTGTAGCTTCCCTACGGTCGTACGGCCGGGGCCCTTCCGAGCGCTACAAGTATGGCGTTCAGCACACCATAGCTGTACGTCGGCTGACATGCCTACCCAATAATAACGTTGTTTTAGTTTACCCAGTGTCTTGCGTATGCCCAAATGTCCACCGGTAGTACTGTTGTGCAGTTGTTCGAATACCTTAACTCTGCTGTCTTTAGGAAGTATGGGCAAAGAACGTTCCGCTTCGCCTTCTAACCATATCCGAACAAGAGTGTCATTAGTCAGTTTGAGTTGATTGAAGATAGCCCAATAAGATTTGACTTCCGGTTCTTCAGAAATGATTTCGTCTCTAGTAGGTCGCACCCGCTGTTGCATCAACTGAAGTACATTCTGCAAACATCTATCCTCCTTTTGGGCGGCAGATAAGTTTTCGTACACTAAACCTACAGCCAAAATCTGAAGACCATCTCGTTGTTCAAGTCGAGAACAGTTTCGACAATCGCCGCAGGGCCTGCGCGATAAAGCGTCTTTGTTTGCTACCATATCGGTGATGAATAGAGAAACTGTATTCCTGCAATCGCTCGAGCCAGCAGCTTTTTGTACCTCTGGTATCCGAAAGTTATACAACCAGCGTAAAGAAGCGTGGTCCGTTCGGAGTACGAATTCTCTTCCAAGTAAAAAGTGTCTGAAATGAGAGGTAGCCACAACAACAGCTAAAAGTTCTTTACGCGTAACGCAGTAATTGCGTTCTGCCTTATATAAGCTGCGACTGTAGTATTCAATTACCTTTTCCTCTCCATTTTGTACATGATTAAGGACCGCTCCTATACTGATGCTTCAGTATCTAAAATAAACTGAGAATTCTCATCAGGAAACGCTAATATTGGGGCAGAGGTGAGGTGTTGCTTCAAGGCGTCGAAGTCATGCTCTGCATCTTCAGACCATGCGAATGGTCGTCTTAACTCTGTGAGTTTAGCCAATGGACGGCTAATAGTGGAGAATCCCGTCACGAACTTCCGGTAGTAGGAACATAAGCCCAGGAACGATTTAAAGTCCGTTCGCCACCTTGTTTGTCTTACCCGGATCTGCTTCCAACCCCTTTCTGCTAACTATATGACCTAAATAGTGTACACGTTCTTTAAAGAAATTACATTTGGTTGGACTAAGTTTCAGCCCCGCTTTCCGTAAGCGGAGAAACACTTCCCTAAGAGCGGCAATATGACCTCCCGAGGAACGCGAGTGGACTATAATGTCATCTAAATATACCAGTGTTGTTGTCCAAGGAAGGCCCACATTGCAGAGCCGGAAGGGCATGACGTTGAACTGCCAGAGCCCTGTCCAACAAGAAAAAGGTTTCTTAGGTTTAGAATCTGGATGCATTTCCACTTGCCAGTACCCGCTTTGTAGATCCATGGTGGAGAACTTCTGAGAGCCGGTCAAATTCGCCAGTATATCATCCATGCGGGGAAATGGGTAGGAATCTTTCTGAGTGACATCATTAAGTTGTCTATAGTCGACACAAAACCGGTATGAGCCATCCTTTTTCCTCACAAGGACAACTGGAGATGACCATGGGCTGGATGATTTTTCGATAATGCCTCTCGCTTGCATGTCACCTACTAGTTCCGCTGCAATGCCTCGCCTTGATAGGGGCTCTCGTCGAGGTGCTTGCCGTATTGGTGTGGCATCTCCGGTATGTATTTCATGTTTCACCATGTGAGTGCGTCCAAAGCCACTGGAATGACTACAAAATATATCGCTAAATTCAGAAACTAACCTTTGCAACTCTTCACGAAAGGCGACTGGCACATCCTCATCAAAATGGAAACGGATTTCAGAGCACATGGGAGCATATTGGATACCATCGTCGTTTGCGGGCATTACTTCAACTTCGGTTGCTTTTCCTATTACGGTGTCTGCAGGTAGCTTCACCAAAGATGAGTTCGTGTTGATCAGCCGTACTGGCCAGGATATCTGCTCTGAATGTACTAACGTACGTCCCATGAAAACACCTTCAGGAAGTTTAATTTCGACTGCAGCTGAAATTAGAAAAGATTGCATTACGTCATTTCTATTAGCTGGTACCATAAGAAATTTGTCAGATCGTGCTGGCAGGCAATTGGTGGACTTCTTACTTTTTCCTCCAGAAGGAATGATAGTCCCAACAGTGGAACTGATCCATTCTCCAGCTCAAGTTGAAAATCTCTAAGGTTGATTGTCGCACGTTGCTGGTACAGAAAGTCCAATCCTAATATGGCAGGGGTATATGCACCGATCACCAAAAAAAAATGCTGAAAATTTAACTGGCCCAACTTAAACTCCAGTTGGACCTTTCCTTTTGAAAAGAATTCACCATTTCCTGCAGCGAGGAGTTTGCAGTGGGCAGGTTGTATCGTAGCTCCTGCCGGCACACTGTTATAAGGAATAAGGGACACAGCTGCGCCGGTGTCCACGATAGAAGTGTACTTACGCCATTCACCACAGCATGTATGAGCAGACCATCACTGCTTACTACGCTGATATTTGAATCTGAGGTGAGCGATCCATTTCCTGATATTTTTCGGTTGTCTTCCTGCAATGGTTGTTGAATTTCATTAATTACCTCATTTGGAGCGATTGCATTTAATTTCGTTGACTTTGGCTCCACATGACGCTGGTTGACACAAAAAACTTTTCGTGATCGGTTTCTATCAGTGCCCGATGATATTTCTTGAGCTGCAATCAATGCCGCTTTAATTGTTGGGGGCTGCCCTGCAACGACTAAACGCATTAAATCTAGATCGCGTAGATCATCGATAAATTGAATTTTAAGTGCTTCAGTAACGAAAGATGTAGGTGAATTTGGAAAAGCGGCGGTGGCCAAAAGTTCTATAGCGGTGGCAAATTCGGTCAGACCTTCCGTTGGACCATGGATTCGTCGCTTGAATTCTTGATAACTCACGCTTGGTAGATGGCAGGCCATTGTTGTCGATGTACCAAAATTCACCATCGATGCTTGTGGATAAATATGCTGTTCAAATTTAGCAGCCAGGCGGTCAATGGAAAATTGTAATAATGCCAACCGTTCTTCGAAACTGCCTGACAGTGATTTTACCTCCGATCTTAACTGCTGAATCTCACGTTGCTGACCAGCAGGCTGTGCCTTCAAGAATGAGGTAAGTTGTTCATCCATCGCTTCTGAGAAAGCAGCAAACTGCTCTCGGATGTCCTTCTAGAGTTGACGTTGGAGCTGATTCAGCTCCTTAGATTTATACGGCATGGTACGCTTATAGACTAGAACGCTAGTCTGTTTGATTTGGTGCACTAATATGCACCCCACACCTGACACCAGTGTTGTAATAAAAATCAACACTTGGTGTATACAAATTGTGATGTGGTATAACAACTAACTTAGTATATGACAAAAGTGATCTTTTATAGACAAATCAAAATAAAAAGTTATCCGTTATCCTCGCATTCCGATCTGTGATTTGCATTATTGCTGTTGTACTATAGGTAATTTTTCTGCTTGGCTTTGCCTCTGTTCTGCTTGCGCCACTATTGTTTTTCAACCTCACTCTGACTGCGTGTGCAAAGTCACTGTTATATGCATAATCAGGGTCGTCGCAAAGTGTGTAATTGAATGGGGATAGTAGTAGGGTGGTATACTTTCATAAAAATATCATACCACTAAATAGATAAACACATGTTCAATATATTGCTGACCAGAAGTGCGAAAAAATTTTTTCATCTTTCTCCTTTCTCTCGAAGCCACCAACACAACAAAGCTAAATTTATAAAAAAAAAATTACAGAATATGTATTTCCTCAAGCATCCGTAAAGTATATAGTGATGAAAACTTCGATGCCTAAAGAAACGAACGATTTAAAAAAAAATCAATTCTACATTAGTTAATTCGAGACTTACCCGGGTATTTCAGGGGGTTGCCGCCGTGTGGAGATGGTTGGTGATGAGGTGGTGATGGTGGGGATGCTGATATGTGGACACTTTGTTGGCGCTGTGTTGAATGCGCCTCTTACCGAAACCCCGATCGCGCGCAACTCCGATGCAGTGGTTCGGATGTTGTGCAAAGGCCTCCTCCAAATGTTTTCGCCACCAATAAAATACCCGTTTCTTTAGCTTATAGATATGGAACGATTGTCAGCAGTAACACCCTTGCCGAGAATATAATCACCCAAACCAATCGTAGTCAGTGCACTGAAGCAATAATAAAATGTGTCCAAAGCACCCCAAGTCGGTTCGATGTATGCGAAAACCGCCGTCGATATTGCAAGGAATGAGATACTCACAATGAAAGCTCCGATGAATAATGCCTCAAGGAGACCCGGTATATTTGTATGCTGCTTTAATTGAATTAACAAAGCCTTGTCTTCATTTATATGTAATTTTGATTTCACTTTTATTCACATAGAATATGTATTTTGTACAGGAGATTTCATCAACCACCAAAATGACCGAATCACAAAGGTTACGTTAATTATAATAAAGTAAAGAGAAAACTGTGTGCTTTCTATATTATATATTGAAAAGGAGAATGATCACAATTATAATTTTTTCACAAGCACGGAAAAATGTTCAGCTGTTCAAGATCAAAAACTTTTTTTTTTATATACATTGCCAAAAAGGTGGTGGTTTTTTTTTGACAGGTGGCGATCGTGCCAGATCGCCATCCTGTACTTGCGGCGAATTCGGATTGGTGGATTTTGCGCGGTGGAGGCTGTCACACGTCCATTAGGATTCCCAATAGGGAATTCAAGGGTAGATACAATGCATTGATTCTAGGGATATTTCAGTATAAATCACAATTCAATAGATCGAATACAATACAAACTATGGGTTGTAAATAAATTCAGAGATATACGTATGTACAAGGAGGAGAGGGGACGGGTGGCAACCTACGCCGCGCAAACATCCTGGCCCGCCTAGGCGTACTAAGCGCCTAAAGTGTGTTGCAGCTCGGTTAGAGCCCGGACGGCTTCCTTGATGCGGATCCTTCCAACCTTTTTTTTGTACGCGGATGTGCGCAATCCGGTTGCGGTGCATCGTATCGTCCGATTTCCAACGGTGGGTCGCGGGGTTGAATGCGCGTTTGGCGCGCGACCATTAGCCATAGTAGTCTGCTGTGGACGTCGGCGACGGGGATATGTAGCGACGTGGCGGCGTGGTTGTGGAAGGGATTCCTCTACGGGCGGTGCTTGGCGGCCTCCGGTGTCGCGGTGTAGCAGAGTGTGGTGGAAGCCCCCGCAGTCCCGGCATCGTTCGTTTGAGTTGCAGTCGTGGGTGCGATGCGATAATGCTAAGCAATTTGCACAGAATTGGTGTGCCTTGACGATGGTCTTCCGTTGGTGAGCTGGCATTGCCTTGAACAGAGGACACACCGACAGAGCGTGATGTTGTAGTCATAGCCGGCACTTGCGGTAATCGGCCACCGTGGGTTTGATGCGTCGTGACGGGGCATCGGGCACTATGACTTGCGATTGCAGCGAACGGCGTGGTGCTGGCACAGGAGGGCGCTGACGATCCATCTGAGGAAGATAGGATAGAATTACGTTTTAGTCACTCGTGAGGTTGGAAGTGAGCGTTGGTAGGGGTTAAGATTGTTTCTGCTGATTTTACGATAGCACAGGGAGTTGGACTGTATTATGTTCTGGGGATTTTACTGAGCCTTGTGGGCCTGAGTCAGGCTCAGAGGGCGGTAGAAAGCACAATTTTGTGATGGGCCTGATGAGTACGCCATTCTGGGTGCGTACGTCGACTACTCGGATATGGCCGTCTCTTCCGAGATGGGTGTCTTCCAAGCATCCTAGGCGCCACTCGGTAGGGGGTAGGTTGTCTTCTTTGATGACGACTAGATTGCCGATTTTAGGGGGAGGTTGAGCGGTTTGCCATCGATAACGCTTATGCAACTCCATGAGATAGTCATTCTTCCAGCGTTTGCTGAATTGGTGATGTAAAACTTTCAACCGGTCCCAACGGTTGATCATAGAGAGGTGTTCATAGTTCGGCTCGGGGATGGCGAGGAGGGATGCGCCTCGGAGAAAATGGCCAGGTGTGAGGGCGGTGAGATCCGCTGGGTCCTGGGAAAGCGGGGAGATAGGGCGAGAATTGAGAACGGCCTCGATACGAATTAATAGAGTCGAGAATTCTTCAAAGGTGAAGCTGTGTGTTCCGGCAACCTTTTTAAAATGGGTTTTAAAGCTTTTGACGGCAGATTCCCATAATCCGCCCATGTGGGGTGCGCCGGGGGGTATACATTTCCAATCGATGCCTTGTGGCGCATACTTTTGGACAATATCTGTCGAGACTTCGTTGAGGAAGGTGACGAACTCTACTTCGGTAGCTCGCTTAGCACCAATGAATGTTGTGCCGTTGTCGCTCATCATTTGCTTCGGGTACCCTCGACGCCCTACAAACCGGGCGAAGGCAGCGAGAAAAGCCTTACTAGTGAGATCCGAACACAATTCCAGGTGGATCGCCTTGGTAGTGAAGCAAACGAACACGGCCACCTAACCTTTTACGAGGGTTGGAGATCGGAGCATCGAAGCTTTGATTTGAAACGGGCCGGCGAAGTCTACGCCAGTAGTAGTGAAGGGGGGCGCGAAAGTGCATCGTTCGGGGGGTAAAGCTGCCATAAGTTGGGACTGCGTTTGTCGCTTATGGATGGTGCAGACTTTACACTGGAAAATACATTTTTTCAGTTGAGGTTTGAGTCGGGGGGTATAGAATTCCTGCCTCATAGCTTGTTGCAGGAGGCGGACTTCCGCATGGAGGAAGCTCTCGTGCAGGAACCTTATATAAAGGGTAATAAATCTAGCCTTTTCGGGGAGAATGATGGGATGACACTCATTGTAGGTCATGTCGGCGTTTACTAATCTTCCGTTGGCCCGGAGAATCCCGTTTGTGTCCAGGAAGGGGTCAAGTGCCAGTAGGGGGCTTCGCTTTCCGATTGGTTTTGAATTTTCGAGGGAGGCTCTTTCGGAAGCGAAGAATTTCGACTGAGTTAAGCTCAGCAGACGGATTTTCGCGCGCATGACGTCGGCGTAAGAGAGGGCGGGATCGTTAGGGGTACGACTGCCTCCTACGGTATTTCTCAGCCGAGTTACAAATTTTAACACGTACGCTGTTACGCGTAGGGCGCGGGAATAGGAGGAGAACCGTTCCAAGAAGTCTTCTGACTCTTCCGCTGCATGCAGTGATTCGACTCGGCGAAGTTCGGGGGGTACAATATTTCTGGCCATTGGTGTTGGCCAGTCCTCGGGGGGTCGGGAAAGCCACTCTGGACCATTCCACCATAGCGATGAGTTAGAGAGATCGTCGGGGCTGCATCCTCTGGTTCCAAGATCCGCGGGGTTGTCTTTGCTTCGCACATGTCGCCAAGGGACATTTCCAACGAGGTCTATGATCTGCGCTGTTCGGTTAGAGACGTAAGTTTTCCACGAGTGGGGTGGCTTTTCCAGCCAGGCTAGCACGATTTCCGAGTCGGACCACATGATTAATTTTTTTTGACTTAGGCCGAGATGGGGTTGGACTACTGCGACTAATTTTGCTAATAAGAGCGCTCCGCATAGCTCCAGGCGTGGCAGACTAATAGTTTTGAGAGGAGCCACTTTGCCTTTGGACACTATAAGGTGAGAGTGGACCTGAGTACCGACGGTACTTCTTAGGTACAGGGTTGCGCAATAAGCCTTTTCTGAGGCGTCGCAGAATCCGTGGAGCTCAACGTATTGATCGGGCGTAAAATTCATCCATCGGGGTATCTGGATGGCTGAGATAGAGGGAAGGTTTTGAGAGAACTGCGCCCATTTGGCTAGACGGATGGGTTTAACCTTCTCGTCCCATTCGGTCCCATCTAACCACAATTCTTGCATGAGCATCTTCGCTTGGATCATTATGGACGTCAGCCACCCTGCGGGATCGAAAAGTTTCGCAATAGAGGAGAGGATTTGCCGCTTCGTGGCTGCAGTGGATGCCGGATTTGAGTCGACGGTATACGAGAATGTATCCGTTAGGGCGTTCCACTGGATGCCCAGGGTCTTGGCTGTGCTAGTCTTTTCGAACTCGAGAAAGTTTGTTTCCAGCAGATCAGTTTTCGATATTTTTTGGAGGATGTTGGGATGGTTTGCCGTGATCTTTTTTAGGGGAAAGCCGGCTGAATTGAGAGCGTCTATAGTCTCTGTTAGGGATTGCTCGGCTGATTGAAGATCATGACTGCCAGATAAAATATCGCCAACATACGTCTCGGATTTTAGTATTGGGGCTGCGCGTGGATGGGAATCGGCTATGTCTTTCGCCAGCTCGTGTAGAGTGCGAATAGCCAGGAAAGGCGCGCAGTTAACCCCGAAGGTGACCGTTTTTAACTTGTAGTCCTTTATTGGACTGTGTTCGGGGGCTCGGAATATGATCCGTTGGTAGTCTCGGTCATCGGGGTGCAAGAGAATTTGGCGGTACATTTTCTCGACGTCGCCATTAAACACATATTTATATGTTCGCCATTTCAGCAACATAAGTCGGAGATGGGGTTGGAGGGTTGGTCCGGTACATAAAACATCGTTGAGGGAGTGACCGGAACCCGACTTTTTGGAGGCGTTGAACACAACTCTGACTTTTGTTGTCTTTTTGTCTGGCCTTACGACTGCATGGTGAGGGAGATAGAATGAGCAGTATTTACCCAGGGATTTTATTTCATTGGGACTGCATTCTTCCATGTGGCCTAGGGACAGATATTCTTCGAGTACCTGGTCGTATTGCTGCTTGAGATCGCCCTTTTTTGAGAGGGAACGTTCCATGCCGTGGAACTGTCGTAGGGCTGCAGTACGGGATTGACCTAGATCGATATCGTTCGGGAATGTTGATTTAAATGGAAGCCGAACCATATATCGACCGTTATCCATGCGAGTGGTTGCGCTTTGATAAAATTCTTCGCACATTTTATCATCTGGGTTTTCCACTCGCACTCTGGGTATTTCTTCGATTTCCCAGAATTGCCTTAGCTGTTCATTCAGCTGGACATTCGTCACTTCCCACGCTTGAGAGGAGTGTGATCCGACCTTTTCGGGGGTTTGGCCACTTATTATCCAGCCAAATATCGTGTTTTGTGTTAGTAGTGTGGGCGAGATCTTTTCAATGCCATTTAGCATTATTTGTGGGATAAGATCACTGCCTAATACCAGATCAATTTGGGAGGGGTTCTGAGTGTTCTGGTCTGCTAGCTTGAGATGGGACCATTTACGCATTTGGTCGTTATTTAGCCTGAGTGTTGGGAGTTGCCTAGTGAGCCGAGGTAGCACAATTGCCTGGGCCTTTATTTTCACCTTGTGATCATTTGAGACTAGGGTCAGTGAGCATAGCTTGTTGGAGGTTTGTACTACTCCGCCTCCCATTCCCGATATTTCAAATAGGGAGTGGGTATATGGGAGGCCTAGCTTGATTTGAGCTTTCGACGAGATGAAGCTACGCTCTGACCCTTGATCCACTAAGGCTCTGAGCCTGAAGCAGTCCCCTCGGTGTTCTATGGACACTATCGCTGTGGGGAGAATAATCTTGCTATCGTTTTCTGTATGCAAAGATTGGATGCGGGCAGCGTTTGAGGTGGTGGGAAGTTCCTCGTTTGGATCTGGGTTGGTAACGTCCTGAGTAGTTGCTACTTGGGCTGCCGCTCTTCGAGGGCCATTGGTTTGGTGTGATATTCCGGTGTCGTGGAGAGTGGAGTTGTGGCGACCTTGGCAGTGGAGACACGTTCTTGTGCTTGTGCAATCTTTTACGAGGTGGGTTTGGGACAGGCAGTTTTCGCAGAGATTGCTTTCTCTCACGAATTTTTTCCGTTCAGGGATTGCCAGCTTTTTATAATGCAAGCAGCTTTGTAGCGTGTGGGAGTTCTGCTTGCACTTTCTGCAGGTTTATACTTTTTGATGCTCGGCCACATGAGCATTTGTGCGAGTTTGAGAGTAGTTGTTGTTCTGCGGGGGTTGCGGTTTTGGTTAGGGGTTTGAGCCTGCCTGAACTGGGGATTGTTTTGACTTGAGGGAGGCTTTGAGAAATTGGTGGAGGGTGGATTGTATCGGGATTTGGCTGGTCGCCATTGATCCACCCTTTCCACTATCTCGTAGCGAGTAGTCAAAAACTGATCCATTTGGGACCAGTTCGGTAGGTCTCTTCTGGAGCTTAAAGATTGCTCCCAAAGTGCAACTGTATTTTCCGGCAGTTTTGAGGTTACCAGATATATTAATATGGGGTCCCAACTGTCTGTCTAGACTTGTTGAGTTGCTAATATCTGGAGACAGTTATTAACGTAAGATTGCAGTCGCTGAATGTCTTCGCTGTTTTCAGTCGGAATGGGCTTGAGGTTCATGAGGACTTTTATTTGATTGTCGACCAGGACTCTTTTATTTTCATAACGGGATTTAAGAGCTTCCCAAGCCAGAGCAAAGTTGTCATCACTCAGTGGAAATTGCTTTACTATCTGGCCGGCTTTTCCTTGGGTTTTGTACCTGAGGTGGTACAGTTTTTGGGCGCTCGAGAGTTTGGGGTGGTTGATATAGACCGCCGTGAACATGTCACGGAAGGACGGCCATTGATCATAACTCCCGTAAAATACTTCGGTGTCACAAGCGGGTACTTTGAGGTGCATCCCGGAATTTTCTTGGGGAGTGGTCGTTGTAGCGGGGACAGGATTGCTTAGTACCCTTAGCTGGAGCTGATCGCCTATTCTTGCCATTGTGTCTTCATACGCTATAAGACAGGCGCGGTATTTATTGAAGGCTGAGGCCTTAAAGTCTTCGGGAAGGTCGTTGTCATCTGACTCTACGACGGCGTCATATGCGCTCTGTACCCTTTCCCAGAACACATCGATATTTTTATCTTTTATTTTTAGGGATGCCTCGGTGTTATCTTCGATCTGGGTTGTGCCGAACCGAGCGCAGTAATCATTAAAGAGATCTGTTTCGGATATAAATTTATTTTCGACCACGGTAGCCATTCTGAACAGGGACTTGCTTAATTTTATTTTAGCTATTTTGGTTATTTTTTGGGACTGCCTGGTGTTTATTTATGAGGGAAAACCAAAGGGATAAGTTTTACTATTTGTCGATAGTATAGTAGGCTGGGCCCAGTTAGACTCAATTGGGAGTAGTCTGGGACCAGTTGGAATGACCTGCAGAATTTGCTGCTGGGTATCTCAAACAATGTGAATGTGGCTGAATTTTTTGCTGGGTGTCGCTAACAATGTAAAAGTGGGGATATGTATTTAAATTATACCGCAAGGGACTCAAGTATTAAAGGGCAATGAGTTAACTTTGTGCAATTGTG
This sequence comes from Eurosta solidaginis, assembly GCF_040869045.1. NCBI lineage: Eukaryota > Metazoa > Arthropoda > Insecta > Diptera > Tephritidae > Eurosta > Eurosta solidaginis. The sequence goes on along the minus strand of NC_090319.1, from coordinate 186,980,427 downwards.
TGTGGGATTTGCCTCGAAATTTTTTAGTGCACCGCTTTTATGTACAGGTGTATATTGGGGTTAGAATGTACATATACATATATATAAAATGTATTTTTTGGCGGGAAAATATAATTCTGGCGGGAGAAATTTGTATTTGGCGGGAGCCACCAAATTTATTCGTGGGGATATACCGAATATATGTATATGTATGTATATTATTGAAAAAAAAAACGCTGGTTCCGTCAATGGCGACGAAGGACCATTAGTTAATTCGAGACTTACCCGGGTATTTCAGGGGGTTGCCGCCGTGTGGAGATGGTTGGTGATGAGGTGGTGATGGTGGGGATGCTGATATGTGGACACTTTGTTGGCGCTGTGTTGAATGCGCCTCTTACCGAAACCCCGATCGCGCGCAACTCCGATGCAGTGGTTCGAATGTTGTGCAAAAGCCTCCTCCAAATGTTTTCGCCACCAATAAAATACCCGTTTCTTTAGCTTATAGATATGGAACGATTGTCAGCAGTAACACCCTTGCCGGGAATATAATCACCCAAACCAATCGTAGTCAGTGCACTGAAGCAATAATAAAATGTGTCCAAAGCACCCCAAGTCGGTTCGATGTATGCGAAAACCGCCGTCGATATTGCAAGGAATGAGATACTCACAATGAAAGCTCCGATGAATAATGCCTCAAGGAGACCCGGTATATTTGTATGCTGCTTTAATTGAATTAACAAAGCCTTGTCTTCATTTATATGTAATTTTGATTTCACTTTTATTCACATAGAATATGTATTTTGTACAGGAGATTTCATCAACCACCAAAATGACCGAATCACAAAGGTTACGTTAATTATAATAAAGTAAAGAGAAAACTGTGTGCTTTCTATATTATATATTGAAAAGGAGAATGATCACAATAATAATTTTTTCACAAGCACGGAAAAATGTTCAGCTGACCAAGATCAAAAACTTTTTTTTTATATACATTGCCAAAAAGGTGGTGGTTTTTTTTTGACAGGTGGCGATCGTGCCAGATCGCCATCCTGTACTTGCGGCGAATTCGGATTGGTGGATTTTGCGCGGTGGAGGCTGCCACACGTCCATTAGGATTCCCAATAGGGAATTCAAGGGTAGATACAATGCATTGATTCTAGGGATATTTCAGTATAAATCACAATTCAATAGATCGAATACAATACAAACTATGGGTTGTAAATAAATTCAGAGATATACGTATGTACAAGGAGGAGAGGGGACGGGTGGCAACCTACGCCGCGCAAACATACATTTCTAAAATAAAGATCGATTTAATCGATTAAGAATCGAACCGAAATCCAGCTATATGTTTTAGACAACGCTTCCCACGGCAGCCGGTTCTATTTACCGGAGTGCCTGGGGATTTTTTCCCGACCATGGGCTGTAATTTCAGTGTAACCCGCTTTAATTTGTTGCATCCCTCCCACAAATTTTCATCCTCAGAGCATCTCTTTGCAACTGGACTGTTCCATACTCTCCTGCTCCGGGAAGGTATAGAACCTAACACCGGCCCCAGGCGCATATGTCGGAAAAAGATTTATATCAGACGGTCATACTCTTGTCAGTGTCACGTGTAAAAGATGGTTGCACCGTTCGGGCTACTCTGAGTCCGTCCGAACGGTCCATTCGGTGCACCGTGCTGCGAAGACATAAGCACCAACTCATCAACACCAGGTATTGCAGCAGTAACCAGACAGCACACTCGACACAGCCTATATCCTTCAAGGCGCCTTCACCCATCTCTGACACCTAGAGTGACGACTGCCCCCGTTGCACTTCATAATTGTGTAACTTTATTGTAAGAGATTAACCGGAAATATCACAGAGATAGTTGACTAAATGAATAGCAAGTAAAGGTGTCTAAGTTCGGGTGTAACCGAACATTATATACTCAGCGTGAGCTTCAATTGTACATTTCATTTCAGATAAATTACTTTTCTACATAAGACTTGGCACCGCCCGTTTAAAAGAAATGTCTCCCCATATCTTCTTACAATAAAACTTGATAAGTTTTTTGAAATATCATTAATTCAGAACTATTTTTTGCTAAGTTATCGCTTCTTATTCTAGTCTACGACCCTTTTAAACTTGTTTTATATCTAAGTTGCCGTGGTCTTTAACCAATCCCGTCCATTTTTACTAGAAATATTTTCTGCTATAAGGAAAATATGTGTGCACAATTTCATTACGATATGTTAATTTTTTCGAGTTATGGCTCCCGGAACATAGAATTTTGCTTATTCATAAAAGGGGCACTGCCACACCCATTTTCAAAAATTTTTGTGTTTTCCAATTTAATGTTATAATTCAATTTAGAATGTAAAATTCTACTGATACAAAGCTTTTTTCGCTAAGATATAGCTTACTATTTTCGTCTACGAGCTTTTTAAAAATCTTTTATATAAAAGTGGGCGCGGTATTTAACCGATCTCGTCCATTTTTTCCAGAAATATTTTCTGCTATAAGGAAAATTTGTGTACCCAATTTTATTACGATCCGTTAATTTTTCTTCGAGTTATGGCTCCCGAAATATAGAAAATTGCTTAGTCATAAAGGGGGCAGTGCCACGCCCATATTTTTAATTTTGAAAATTTTCCTATTTATTGTTATAAATCCACATGGGAATTTAAATACCATTGATATAAAGCTCTTTTTTGCAAAGATATAGCTTATTTTATTCGTCCACGACACTTTTAAAAATCTTTTATATAAAAGTGGGCGTGGTCCTTAACCGATTTGGTAAATTTTTCTTCAAAGCATTTCTTACAGTAGAGGCAACCTCTTTGCCGAATTTTGTTACGATAAGTTTAACGATTTTTGATTTATGATTAATAATATTTGTAAAATTGATTTTATCACAAGTGGGCGGTGCCACGCCAATTTAAAAAAATTTTAAAATGTTCAAGATTCAGAATTCAGAGACAGGACCATACAGCGAGGCTTCAAAGCAAAAATAATAACATAGTGGATAAAATGTACAGAATGGATGTAATCACAAGAGTCGAGAAAAATAAACTCACCACAACCACGGCACTACCTCCACGGATTTATGGACTTCCAAAAACACATAAGCAAGGAACCCAACTCAGGCCGATATGTTCCGCCGTCGGATCTCCAGCACACAACCTGTGCAAATATATAGCGGATATTTTAAAACACGTCACGGCAAACTCGAGTTATAACATAAAAAATACACTAGACTTCAAAGAAAAAATAAACAACTCGTATATCTATGACGGTGAAAGACTAATATCATTTGACGTAATTTCCCCCTGTTTCCCAGTATACCAACCCAACTAGCATTTGACATCATAATAAGAAAATGGATGATAATAGAAAAGCATACGAAACTACCAAAGAAAATGTTTATAGAAATGTTAAAATTTTGCATCGAAGAAAATCGATATTTCAAATTTAATGATAAAATTTACACCCAGCTGAAAGGGTTGCCAATGGGATCAACGACCTCACCAGTTATTGCAGATATCGTGATGGAGGAGTTGTTGGAGAATACAATGAAAAAGTTAACAAGAGTACCAAGATTAGTCACAAAGTACGTGGACGACCTATTCGCCATAATAAATGAAGATGAGGTCCACAACACACTTGACGCATTAAATTCCTATAACAAACATATAAAGTTCACAACGGAACTCGAAGACGACGGAAAATTTCCATATCTTAACTCAATTATTATTCGACGAGGCAACCAATTGAAGCTAAAATGGTATAAGAAACCCACATCTACAGGACGAATCATTAACTTTCATTCGAAACACCCAAAGACGATGATAATGAATACAGCAGTGGGCTGTATACGACGTATGCTAAATATATCAGATGACGCTTACCACGAAGAGATCAAAGAAGAAGCAAAAGTATTATTAAAAGTATTAGTCAACGGGAATCACAAATACCTGAAATTTTCAAATCCTTATCTTATGTACCAAATTTATCAGAGCGCTTAGCAAACTCGAATTGTTATAATAAAGAAAAAGTTAGAATAGCGCACAAGCCAATTAACACATCAAAAAATGTATTCAACAGAACAAAGTACCTCAGGCGTATAGAAGTAATGTGATATATAAAATGCCATGTAATGGAAATGACATGGAATCATGCAATAATATATATGTGGGCACAACCAAAGCCAAATTAAAAGCTCGACTAGCCCAACATAAATCAGACTTTAAACATTGCCACGAAACAACTCACCATAAAACAGCACTTATGACACACTGTACGACGAAAAACCACTCTCCGAACTTTAACCAAACAACAATACTTCAGGAAGAGAAACAATATAATAAGAGATTGAGTTTAGAAGTACTTCATATTTTAAACACACCGACTAACATACGAATGAATTATAAAACGGACATTGATAACTGCGCGAGCTACTACAAACACTTAATAAATATTATGCGGACAGTGACTAACTCCACCTTAAACAGCGAAGCCGTGTAAAATAATGTATGTAGAGAAATGTTCATGTTTGTTTAGTTTTTTATGTAAATTGTATTTTGATTTTACGTTTCAGTAATTTGTTTATAGTTCAAAGCCCTGAAGACGGTTACCGTGTGTAACCGAAATATAGGAGAAACAATTTTTGGTGTTTTAATATTAAAAATTGGACCTAAAGCCGGTTAAACAAATACCTTGTTAAAATTTGACTTACATTTTTTTTTTTTTAAGTGGGCGTGTTCTTCATCCGATTTTGCTAATTTTTATTTGGCGCATAAACAGTAACAGGAGTAACGTTGCTGCCAAACTCGATGATGATATCTTTAACGACTGCCAAATTACAGCTTGCAAAACTTTTAAATTACCTTCTTTTAAAAGTGGGCGGTGCCACGCCTGTTGTCCAAAATGTTACTCACTTTCTATTCTGCGTCATATGGTAAACCCACCTCCTAAGTGTAATATGTTATAAGCGCTTAAATAAAAAACACTGATGAGTAGCGTTAGAAAGCTATTCTCCTTTATTGCCGAAATTCATTTCTATTTACAAAAAGTTCTTAACCTACACACACATACTTACATTAATGTTTACATACTAGAAGTGCGTGACTTTATAATGAAAAATGGTTTGTCAGAAAATTATTGTTTTGACCTACATATTGTCAATATTATCCGCGCTTGAGCTGTTTGGTATGACGAATCAATATATTGGGCGATTTGGCAAATGCGAATGAACTCATGGTGGTTATCTGGGTCAGTTAGATATGAACGTTTGTTTGTATGTATATTTGTAACGTTAAGCGTGTTTGAATTGAGGTGAATTCCACGCAATACTACACTATCGGCCTTTTAAGTGAGCGTATATAATTGTATGCTTAATTATAGACGGTCACCCTAATGTCACTGTTGTAAGTGTGCCGCGTGTTTCATTTTACGTTAAATGACCCAGTCAACTTGCTTGGTGTTACCAAATTTCAATCTGTTGTATTCAGTTGTAATTTATGTCATATTGGTAACTTTATTTATATTTTTATTTATTAATTTGCTTTACATACAGTGCCCGTTATGCTTACTTCTGTTCTTTTTTTCATAATATGCTGACTTTTGCTATTATTTTTATTTTTTTTTTGTATATTTACTTTGATGAGTAATGTTTCATGTTTTGCACAGCCGACCTTTAAGAGCGTCAACTCACCTAAAAATCGGCTTGTGTTTACAAATTAACGTTTGTGAATTATTGGTAGCTAGATACCAATATGAATTTAAAAAAATTTTTTCTTTGTTTTTGTTTGTTCACACTTTCTTTACTTATGTATCTATGGTGCTGATTTTTGTTTGAATGCTTTTGTGAAACTTATTTTATTAAATTATGTGAGTTAATAGCAGATTTTTTATATTGGGTAGGCCTATTCTTATGGGCTATTATTTCTTTATTTTGTAGGTAGGTTAAACTAAAAATATTTTCTATTACTATTTTCTATTCTATTTTGGATTTATAATAAAATTTATTTCCCTATTAGTATTTCATATTCTAAAGTAACAGATTTTCCCTTAAACTTATGACATCTCTAAAAACTAGGTTTTCCTAACTGAAACAGGGCATACTTATATCTATTGGTGGTTAAAGTAAAAGTATTTTCCCTAATATGTAAAATTATAACCTCTTGAATTGTGAGGTTTTCTTTAGTGAGACCCAGGCGCCTAAATATTTATATTTATTTCTATTAACTAATAGTGATAAATGAGTTGTTCATGTAATATGGAATGATTTATTTTTTCTGTTGTTTTCTTGATTTTTTTTCTCATACGAGGTGTGAAATTTGTAACTTAATTGCATAGGAAATAGAGGGTTTGCTGACGGAAGTACGGGGTAGCTATGTATTGGTAGTTGTTCTATTAATGGGTAAGTGGAAATTACAGTGGATGCAAAAATTTGTTGTATCTTTAAATGTTCTTTTTATATTTTCGATATTTTCCAGCATTATTATTTTTTTTGATCTTATGTGTGTCATGCGATTTCTGCGGCGGCCACCAAGACAGAATCGTCATGACTTTTATGAAGAATTATTTTTATTTTTCCGGGATTGTCACATGCACAACCTCTTTGGTTAGTGCAATTATTTGATGTTTGAGAACTTGGGTACCTATTATTATCATTTTAAATTTGCCTACTGCAGTATATATTCAACTCTTAATCACCAATTTTTTCCTCAGGACAACTGTGTTTTTATCCTTTACAAGTCCTAGATGGCAGGCACTGCCTGATAAGTAATTGTGCTAAGTCAATTTTATCATTAACAATCAGGTTGCTTGTTTTTCTTTACGCTTCCATTTTTATATGAAAACGAGTGCGACATGTCTCATTGTTGCAAATTTATATAGCGCTTCGTAAATTTTTATATATTCTCTTTGTGACTTTTCTTCATTTTTGTTGTTGTTCTTATTGGCTGGTTTTTTAGTATTTTGTTTTTTTTTTTTTGCTTAGCTTTTGCCTATTTTCACTGTCCCAGAATTTCCTATTGCTTCGTGACCATCTCTGTCAGGAGTATTCAGAGGAATTATGCAAATTCTTGATTTGCTATTAAATTTTGGCGGGGCTACTGAAGCTGACTTTACTGTCAATTGAGACATTTTGAAGATTTCTTTTTGGGTTTAATATGTGACGAAGGTTTATTTTTAATTGTCTACTGCTCTTCCTCAAATTGGATAAAAGAATTTAGATACGATTTGGTACGGCGTTCAGCTGCCTATATTTAATTTTCATATACTTTTTGAGTATTGTAGCTATTGCAATGACTAATAGCACGATAACGCAGATTAAAACTGCTAGCCAAACATCTGAAATGTTTGGAGCAGCTTTTGTTTCTGGTCCAGCTGCTGGTTCATATTTAACTATCCTGCTTTCTGTTTCTGAGTTTCCTTAATTTTCCTTCCCTAATTCATAACCGGCTAATGCTATCATTATGCCGTGTGCTATATTTGTCCACCAACCCATTTTGAAATTCTCTAATATTATTTATCTATTTTTGTGAGAAAAGGGCTAAATTTAATTTTTAATAAACTTTTTGATTTTATTCTTTATATTATGCATTCCATTTTACTTGTTTATTTAGTTAACATTATTAAAGTATAAAAAATTTTGTTCTCTATGGAAAAATTTGTTTATTTAAAGTTTTTTTAGCATTTTAGTATAATTTATGTTTCTTTCAACTTACAGAATATTTTAAAAATTAATTAAAATTCGTAATGCGAGTAGAATAGACGCGTATAAATTCGCTGACAACAAATCGCAGTTTTTTGCTTTAAACAGTGGTCGAAATTTGCTAAGTGTGTGCATCAATACAACTTTAATATTATCCGCGACCTCTGAAGCAATTTAATATTGAGTGCATTTGCCAGTTTTCTTTAAAGTTTAAAAATAAATATAAAAACTTTAAAACTGTATTTCCTTTTAGCCTCCTTTCTTATATATAAATATCTGTTCATACACAAAATGTCAACCGATAGCACGAATGTATTAACAAGATGTATAAAGCAACAACAGCTTTTGCTAAAGGCAAATTATAATGCCTCGCCAAACACAAACCCAGCAAATCGAACGGCAGAGCGAAGGTTGCAAGGGGAAACTGTATCTGAACAACTTCTTGAATTGTGGGAGAATAAATTAAAAAAACACGAAGAAAATATAATAAAGCAACTGAACGAGTCTATGAAGAATTTAGAGGAGAGAGTGATGCAGAAAATAAGCGAGATTGCTGGTGAGCTAGCCAATACTAAAGAAAGAATAGCAAGAATTGAGACTAGGGTGACAGGTGTAGAAAATCTCTATACAGAATTGGAATTATTGAAACGCAACGCGAATGACATGCGCAATGAGATTGAGAAATACGAAGAAAGTGCGGTTTCAACTGATGTTTTTATTGTGGGAATACCCCCCGCCATGGACAAAAACATCGGTGAAATATTTACAAAGCTGTGTCGTGCTATTAATATTGAAACTCCCGGCTATTGTCAACTTTTTCGTATGCGCGCAAAGAACAGCAACAACAACAGCCAACGACCTAATACTAGGTTCAAACACACACCAAGTTGGCAATTTATACTATTTGGGCTATTTATTACGCAATTTGTCATATAATAAATTGTAATAATAAATTGCCAATTTAAAAAAAAATTGCGTAATAAATTGTTTCACACTGCAAATGCAACATTGTAAAGTGTGTTTATTGAGTATATTTAAAAGTCAGTTCCGCACGGCTGAACTATATGGTTGGCTCATCTCATCAGCTGATATTATGTCTTTCATTTCACTGGAGTAGGGATTGTCAAAAGAAGATGGCAAACTCAAAATGAAACCAAAACATTGAACACATTTTCTTACAACACACAAAAATTTCAAAGTTTTATGTTTTCATTCCATTTCATTCGCCTAATAATGTGCGTGTTCATTTTGACAGTCTGAACAAAGGTATGTTCTTACTGTAGAGATAAGCCAACCAGCTATCAAATTAATATTGTGTAAGCTAAATCGAGTTGTACGAACAGCACTCAATTCAAATCGAAATTTCCTCAATTTATTTTTCTGTTTGAACATAGTATAATTCTACTCCCATCTTAGTTAAACTAAATACGGCGTACGACAGAATTCAGCTGCTTGAAGCTATCGCTGCTTTCTGCAGATCAAAAAAGAGATCTCTAATACTCTCAGATGTTGACGAAGTTGGCTACGGCAAAATACATGTGCATGAAAGTTTAACGTTGAGAAACAGAACAACAATGACCTTCTCTACACTGCTGAGACGGCAAGGTATGATAACATCTGCTTTTAGCGTAAGAGGAAAGGTATACGTGATAGTGCAACGAAGCAAAGATCCGATACTGGTGAACAGCAAAAATGATGTCGATGCACTTGTCAGCGAAGCAAAGAAAGCAAAAGAAGCGCTGCAAAATCTATAGAGAGCGCAATGTTGTTACAAATTTATAACTTAATTTATATATTTCTACCTTTTATACTTACTTTATTTTCCCCTCATTCGCTACCGCATATGTATGTATGTATAAATATGTATGACTTTTTCCAACCCTTTTTATTTGTTGTTGATTTCAATGATCTTAATATTGAAAGCCAATTACACTGTGCTACTTGCGTTTATGATTATGGTTAGCTCTAATGTGTGTTTGAGCACTGACAGTGGATGTTTGAATTTTCTAGTTAATACTGTGAGCAACAGACATCCAGGTCTTCAGCTCTGTCACATCAATGCCCGTAGTTTTAACATTCCAAAAGTTGATTATATGAACCTCATCTTGGGCAACTCAAAAATAGATATCATATGCGTTACAGAGACCTGGTTCAAAGAAGATGCTGGAGATAATTTGTATGAATTGTATAGTTACAAGTTGACTAGGAATGACAGGAAAACTGGAGCCAGAGGTGGGGGTGTTGCCATATATTGCAAAACGAAAATTCCCCAAAAAATAATTTTTAAATCAAGTTTGAATGATCCAGTGGAGTACATTATTATGGAAGTTGGTAGTAGTTTTAATAAATGTTTAATCATATGTGCGTACAACCCTAGCAAATTATTTGAGATGGATGATTTGTTCTCGAACCTGGCCCAACTTTAATGTGAATATGAGCATATTTTACTCTGCGGGGACTTAAATATAGACATTCTTAATAACGACTCCCGATCGCTAAAATTAATTAATAACTTAAAGTCCATTGGCTTAGATGTCATTAATAAATTTCCCACACGGTTTTCACCAAATTGTATACCTAGCTTGCTAGACTTAGTATGCACATCTAATAGCTCCGAGGTAGATCATTGTGACCAATTCTCACTTGCTGGTGTATCTGATCATGATATGCTCTTCATTAAATCAGAATGTGACTTGGACCCTGATAATATGAATGATTACTTCTTGCAATCGTGCAAGTTCCAGAATAATGTGGACTTTAAAACAAATGAAACATTGGTTTATAAACAAGTAAATTTATTTCAGTTTAGTGCAGTTACAGAAGACGATGTATTAAGATGTATGAATTCTATTAAATCTAATGCAGTTGGAAATGATGGTATCAGTCTAAAGTTTTTGAAATTAGTAATCTAGAGCATAGCCCCAACGCTGACTCATATTATCAACTTTTCTATAACAACATCAACCTTTCCCAGCTCGTGGAAGATAGCGAAAGTCATTCCAGATGCTAAGAAACCGTCGGCTACATTGTTGACAGATTTTCGCCCGATCAGCATATTGCCAGTATTGTCAAAAATCTGGGAGAAATTAGCGGCTGTACAAATCACAGAGTACCTTAATGCCAATGGACTCCTAAGAGAAAATCAGTCTGGTTACAGAGCATTCCATAGTTGCAATACCGCCTTGCTTAAAATTATTGAAGACATTCGTCTAGCGTAAGACCGAGGTGATTTAACTGTTCTGGCGCTTATAGATTTTTCCACAGCTTTCGATACAGTGGATCATTCCATTCTTTTAATAAAACTAAGTAAATACTTCGGTTTCTCATGTAGTGCTGTGAGGTTGCTAGAAAATTATCGACGTAATCGGTGGCAGAAAGTAGTGGTCGGCAACAGTTGCTCGGAAATGAAGCGTCTTGATTCGGGGATGCGACAGGGATCAATACTTGGTCCGATTTTGTTTACGATGTTTATTAATGATATGACTTATCGCTGCATGAGTGTATCGATACACTTATATGCTGATGACGCTCAGGTATATTTATCTCGCCCGATTGGTTTATCAGAGGACTTAGTTTTCAGGATGAATGAAGACCTTGAAAGCATTTCTTCCTGGGCAAATGATAACAAACTAAATCTTAACGCGTCCAAAACAAAGGCCACATGTTTTACATATTCCTGGCAATTGGTTGAAACATTGCCATCACTTTCCTTTCAAGGCACGTCAATCAGTTATGAGCCTGTTGTTACTAGTCTTGGGTTTAAATTAAATTCTTATCTTGGGTGCAAGGACCATATAAACTATATTTTGAGCAAAATATACTTTGTATTAAGAAATTTGTGGTACACTGCGGAATTTGTGCCAATCAATGTTAAATTAAAGCTGGTGAAAACTCTTATCGTCCCACTGATATCATTTTGGGCGACCGTATTCAGAAATATTGATTGTGAGTCACAGAGAAAGTTGCAACTTGCTTTAAATAACTGTTCTAGATATATTTTTTCCAAACGCAAATTTGACCATATATCGGAGTTCTCCATCAAAATCCTTAATTGCAGCCTTGAAAATTTTTTAAATTACCGCAATTTAGTCTTCTTAAATGAACTTATTCATAGAAGGCAGCCTGATTATCTTTTTAGAAATCAAAGTTTCTCTCGATCAGACAGAACTTGCAATCTTATTGTTCCATGGTATGGATATCTCACATCATCTAGAACATTCTTTGTTAGTGCTGTAAAACTTTGGAACTCATTACCAAATATAATTAAAAATGAACGCAATAGTAGACGCTTTAAATTGGCATTATTTGAATATTTGCAATAGAAGGAAAAAGTATATAACTGTTTCCACAACTTCATTTTATTAATATTGTACAATCAATCTATCCATATAATACATAAATACATGTCTAGTATGATTTATTTAATTTTTCTTCTCCTTTTTTTCTGTCATAGCTCACTTAAAAAAAAAAACTTGTATAGTTAGGTAATTTATTATTATTATTTTGTAATCGTATTTTAACATATATACGTACTAGTTTTATTTCCAAATGTTGATGTACTTTAAGAGACAATAGTCTTACTTGTACAAATTATTAAATAAATTGAACTGAATTGAATTGAATTAATTTGTATGCCATTTTCATTGATAGCGTTAATATCTTTTTTTCTAAAAAAAAAAATCTTTTAGATTTTAACGTTTAAAATTTTATAAATAAAACATTTTAATTTTCTTTGTATTTCCTTTTTATCAATATTTTTCTTTAAATTTTTACATTTAGTCTTTTCATTTTACTTAAATTATTTTCTGAATTCTCCTAGTCCCAATTAAAAAAATCCTATCAAAGCTAGCGTCCCTGAGGCCGCTCAGATGATTCTAAGTTTTATTATATACTTATAAATAGTAGTCGCCATTCATACTGCTCGTCTCAGTTCTTGTGATTGCTGCCGTCGGGTAAAATTAATTAATAAACAATTAAGGACGGGACTGTCTTCAGCTGTGCCGAAGACTTCATACCTTTCATGAATCTCCAAATAATCGGATGTATAAGATAAGAAATATATAGTGAACAGATGTACATACATCGATATGATTTTTTCATGAAATCTTCTATGATATATTAGAATAAATATCAACAAGTTTAACGTTTTTATACTCAGTTGAGCAGAGCTCACAGAGTATATTAACTTTGATTGGATAACGGTTGGTTGTACAGGTATAAAGGAATCGAGATAGATATAGACTTCCATATATCAAAATCATCAGTATCGAAAAAAAATTTGATTGAGCCATGTCCGTCCGTCCGTCCTCCGTTAACACGATAACTTGAATAAATTTTGAGGTATCTTGATGAAATTTGGTATGTAGATTCCTGGGCACTCGTCTCAGATCGCTATTTAAAATGAACGATATCGGACTATAACCACGCCCACTTTTTCGATATCGAAAATTTCGTAAAACCGAAAAAATGCGATAATTCATTGCCAAAGGCGGTTAAAGCGATGAAACTTGGTAGATGGGTTGACGTTATGACGCAGAATAGAAAATTAGTAAGATTTTGGACAATGGGCGTGGCACCGCCCACTTTTACAAGAAGGTAATTTAAAAGTTTTGTAAGCTATAATTTGGCAGTCGTTGAACATATAATGATGAAATTTGGCAGCAACGTTACTACTATTACTATATATGTGCTAAATAAAAATTAGCAAAATTGGATGAAGAACGCGCCCACTTTTTAAAAAAAAATTTTTTTTAATTCAAATTTTAACAAAAAATTTAATATCTTTACTGTATATAAGTAAATTAAGTCAAAATTCAACTCCAGTAATGACATGATGCAACAAAATACAAAAATAAAAGAAAATTTCAAAATGGGCGTGGCTCCGCCCATTTTCATTTAGTTTGTCTAGAATACTTTTAATGCCATAAGTCGAACAAAAATTTGCCATTCCTTCTCAAATTTGGTAGGGGCATAGATTCTATGACGATAATTGTTCTCTGTGAAAACGGGCGAAATCGGTGGAAGCCACGCCCAATTTCTATACACAGTCCACCGTCTGTCCTTCCGCTCGGCCGTTAACACAATAACTTGAGCAAAAACCGATATACCTTTACTAAACTTAGCCCACGTACTTACCTGAACTCACTTTATCTTAGTATAAAAAATGGCCGAAATCCGACAATAACCACGCTCTCTTTATCGATATCGAAAATTACGAAAAATGAAAAAAATGCCATAATTCTATACCAAATACGAAGGGATGAAACATGGTAACTGGATTAGTTTATTGACGCAAAATATAACTTTGGAAACAACTTTGTAAAATGGGTGTGACACCTACCATATTAGGTAGAAGAAAATGAAAAAGTTCTACAAGGCGAAATCAACAGCCCTTGGAATCTTGGCAGGAATACTGTTAGTGGTATTGCATATATAAATAAATTAGCAGTTTCTGGATCACCTGGTCCACATTTTGGTCGATATCGCGAGAACGTCTTCACATATACATCTAAGGGCCACTCGCTTTTAAAACCCTCATTAATACCTTTAATTTAAAATCCATATCGTACAAAGTCACCCCTGGCCCACCCTAATGCCGATATCTCGAAAAGGCGTCCACCTATAGACCTAATGCCCACTCCCTCTTAAAATGCGTAGTAACACCTTTCGTTTGATACCCATATCGTACAAACATTCTAGAGTCACCCCTGGCCCACCCTAATGGCGATATCTCGAAAAGGTGTCCACCTATAGACCTAATGTCCACTCCCTCTTAAAATGCTCAGTAACACCTTTCGTTTGATACCCATATCGTACAAACATTCTAGAGTCACCCCTGGCCCACCCTAGTGGCGATATCTCGAAAAGGCGTCCACCTATAGACCTAATGCCCACTCCCTCTTAAAATGCTCAGTAACATCTTTCATTTGATACCCATATCGTACAAACACATTCTAGAGTCACCCTGGCCCACCCTAATGGCGATATCTCGAAAAGGCGTCCACCTATAGACCTAATTCCCACTCCATCATAAAATGCTCAGTAACACCTTTCGTTTGATACCCATATCGTACAAACATTCTAGAGTCACCCTTGGTCCACCTTTATGGCGATATCTCAAAAAGGCGTCCACCTATAGAACTAAGGATTACTCCCTTTTAAACTACCCATTACCACCTTTTATTTGATACCCATATCGTACAAACACATTCTAGAGTCACCCCTGGCCCAACCTAATCGCCATATCTCGAAAAGGCGTCCACCTATAGACCTAATGCCCACTACCTCTTAAAATGCTCAGTAACACCTTTCGTTTGATACCCATATCGTACAAACATTCTAGAGTCACCCCTGGCCCACCCTAATGGCGATATCTCGAAAAGGCGTCCACCTATAGACCTAATGCCCACTTCCTCTTAAAATGCTCAGTAACACCTTTCATTTGATTCCCATATCGTACAAACACATTCTAGAGACACCCCTGGTCCACCTTTATGGCGATATCTCGAAACGGCGTCCACCTATGGAACTAAGCATCACTCCTTTTCAAAATACTCATTAACAGCTTTCATTTGATACCCATATCGTACAAACATATTCTAGAGTCAGCCCTGGTCCACCTTTATGGCGATTTCTCGAAAAGGCGTTCACCTATAGAAATAAAGCCCATTCCCTTTTAAAATACTCATTACCATCTTTCATTTGATACCCATATCGTACAAACACATTCTAGAGTCACCCCTGGCCCACCCTAATGACGATATCTCGAAAAGGCGTCCACCTATAGACCTCATGCCCACTACCTCTTAAAATGCTCAGTAACACCTTTCGTTTGATACCCATATCGTACAAACATTCTAGAGTCACCCTTGGTCCACTTTTATGGCGATATCTCGAAAAGGCGTCCACCTATAGAACCAAGGATTACTCCCTTTTAAAATACTCATTACCATCTTTCATTTGATACCCATATCATACAAACACATTCTAGAGTCACCCCTGGCCCACCCTAATGGCGACATTTCGAAAAGGCGTCCACCTATAGACCTAATGCCCACTCCCTCTTAAAATGCTCAGTAACACTTTTCGTTTGATACCCATATCGTACAAACATTCTAGAGTCACCCCTGGCCCACCCTAATGGCGATATCTCGAAAAGGCGTCCACCTATAGACCTAATGCCCACTCCCTCTTAAAATGCTCAGTAACACCTTTCATTTGATTCCCATATCGTACAAACACATTCTAGAGACACCCCTGGTCCGCCTTTATGGCGATATCTCGAAACGGCGTCCACCTATGGATCTAAGCATCACTCCTTTTCAAAATACTCATTAACAGCTTTCATTTGATACCCATATCGTACAAACATATTCTAGAGTCACCCCTGGTCCACCTTTATGGCGATTTCTCGAAAAGGCGTTCACCTATAGAACTAAAGCCCATTCCCTTTTAAAATACTCATTACCATCTTTCATTTGATACCCATATCGTACAAACACATTCTAGAGTCACCCCTGGTCTACCTTAATGGCGATATCTCGAAAAGGCGTCCACCGATAGACCTAAGGCCCACTCCCTCTTAAAATGCTCAGTAACACCTTTCATTTGATACCCATATCGTACAAACAAATTCTAGAGTCAGCCCTGGTTCACCTTTATGGCGATATCCCTAAATGGCGTCCATCCATAGAACTATGGCCTACTCTCTCTTAAAATACTCTTTAATACCTTCCATTTGATACACATGTCATACAACCACATTCCAGGGTTACCCTAGGTTCATTTTCCTACATGGTGATTTTTCTTATTTTGTCTCCATAGCTCTCAACTGAGTATTTAATGTTCGGTTACACCCGAACTTAGCCTTCCTTACTTGTTATATTGGAAATTAAGGGAGAAATTGCCAAAAATCTTTCTAACTGAACGATCGGTTGTATGGATATATAAATATATATATGATATATATATATATATAGCTCCGATCAAAGTGATTTTTCAGGATATCTTCTATGATATATTAGAATATATATCACCGATTTTCACGTTTATACTTTCTAAATTGCGGCAGGAATGACCAAAATGGTCTTATCTGAACGATCGGTTGTATGGGAGATATATGCTATAGTGGTCCGATCCTACCGGATCCGACAAATGTCTAAAATAATACAAAAATACATCCTTGTGCCAAATTTTATTGAGATATCTCAAAATTTGAGGGACTAGTTTGCGTTCAAACAGACAGACGAACGGACAGACGGACGGACAGACGGACATGGCTATATCAACTCAGTTCGTCGCTCTGATCAATTCGGTATACTTAATGGTGAGTCTATCTTCTATATTTCTCAACGTTACAAACATCGGATCAAAGTTAATATACCATTTCATGTTCATGAAAGGTATAAAACATAAATGTAAGGCGCGATAACCTCCGAAGAGATTTTAGGCCGAGCTTCTCTTCCAATTTGCGAGGTGCTCCTTTTTAATTTTTCCTACAAACTGGCGGGACGGGACCTACTTGTTTTATGCCGACTCCGGACGGCATCTGCGAGGCAGATGAGTTTTCACTGAGAGCTTTTCATGGCAGAAATACACTCGCATTGCTTGCCAAACACAGCCGAGGGGCGACCCCGCTTAGAAAAATTTTCTTCTATTTGAAAAAGCTTATTTCTAAAATTTTGATGTTGCTTTGCCCGGGGTGTGAACCCAGGGCATTCGGTATGGTAGGCGGATCACGCTACCATCACACGACGGTGGCTAAAATTATTATCCTTGTGATATTCCACTCCTTTTTGTGCCAAAATTATAATCCTTGTAATATTCCACTCCTTTTTATGCCAAAATTATTATTCTTGTAATATTCCACTCCTTTTTATGCTGTGTCTCCAATTTGATTTAACTTTTCCATCTCTATTCTTTTTCTTGCAAATATAATTATGTAAAATGTTGAATTGTTGTATCGTATCTCCTTTAGTGTCCAATCATTACTTGAAATGTCCTGTTTTTGTTATCATGAAGCATTGCTTGAAATGTCCTGCTTTTGTTGCATGATAGAGTCCAGTTAGTATGTAGATTTTGAGGAATTTTAGAAAAAGTTAGTCTATTCATTTTCAGCTAATTGAAGATCAGGCTGGCAGGATTTTCCTGCAACTAGATTTTTTAGCAGTTTTTCCAATTTTAATCTAGTTTGGCAGGATCGGCATGTAATATATTATAAGCGCTTAAATATAAAAACACTGATGAGTAGCGTTAGAAAGCTATTCTCCTTTATTGACGAAATTCATTTCAATTTATACAAAAGTTCTTAACCTACCCATACATACTTACATTAATGTTTACATACTAGAAGTGCATGACTTAATAATGAAAAATGGTTTGTCATAAAATTATTGTATTGACCTACATATTGTCAATATGATCCGCGCTTGAGCAGTTTGGTATGACGAATCAATATGTTGGGCGATTTGGCAAATGCGAATGAACTCATGGTGGTTATCTGGGTCAATTAGATATGAACGTTTGTTTGTATGTATATTGGTAACGTTAAGCATGTTTGAAGTGAGGTGAATTCCACGCAATACTACACAAGTTCCATCGCTTTATCCGTCTTTGGTAATGAATTATCGCACTTTTTCGGTTTTTCGAAATTTTCGATATCGAAAAAGTGGGCGTTGTTATAGTTCGATTTCGTTCATTTTAAATAGCAACTGAGAAGAGTGCCGAAGAACCTACATACCACATTTGGTATGTAGATTCCTGGGCACTCGTCTCAGATCGCTATTTAAAATGAACGATATCGGACTATAACCACGCCCACTTTTTCGATATCGAAAATTTCGTAAAACCGAAAAAATGCGATAATTCATTGCCAAAGGCGGTTAAAGCGATGAAACTTGGTAGATGGGTTGACGTTATGACGCAGAATAGAAAATTAGTAAGATTTTGGACAATGGGCGTGGCACCGCCCACTTTTACAAGAAGGTAATTTAAAAGTTTTGTAAGCTATAATTTGGCAGTCGTTGAACATATAATGATGAAATTTGGCAGGAACGTTACTACTATTACTATATATGTGCTAAATAAAAATTAGCAAAACTGGATGAAGAACGCGCCCACTTTTTAAAAAAAAATTTTTTTTAATTCAAATTTTAACAAAAAATTTAATATCTTTACTGTATATAAGTAAATTAAGTCAAAATTCAACTCCAGTAATGACATGATGCAACAAAATAAAAAAATAAAAGAAAATTTCAAAATGGGCGTGGCTCTGCCCATTTTCATTTAGTTTGTCTAGAATACTTTTAATGCCATAAGTCGAACAAAAATTTGCCATTCCTTCTCAAATTTGGTAGGGGCATAGATTCTATGACGATAATTGTTCTCTGTGAAAACGGGCGAAATCGGTGGAAGCCACGCCCAATTTCTATACACAGTCCACCGTCTGTCCTTCCGCTCGGCCGTTAACACAATAACTTGAGCAAAAACCGATATATCTTTACTAAACTTAGCCCACGTACTTACCTGAACTCACTTTATCTTAGTATAAAAAATGGCCGAAATCCGACAATAACCACGCTCTCTTTATCGATATCGAAAATTACGAAAAATGAAAAAAATGCCATAATTCTATACCAAATACGAAGGGATGAAACATGGTAACTGGATTAGTTTATTGACGCAAAATATAACTTTGGAAACAACTTTGTAAAATGGGTGTGACACCTACCATATTAGGTAGAAGAAAATGAAAAAGTTCTACAAGGCGAAATCAACAGCCCTTGGAATCTTGGCAGGAATACTGTTAGTGGTATTGCATATATAAATAAATTAGCAGTTTCTGGATCACCTGGTCCACATTTTGGTCGATATCGCGAGAACGTCTTCACATATACATCTAAGGGCCACTCGCTTTTAAAACCCTCATTAATACCTTTAATTTAAAATCCATATCGTACAAAGTCACCCCTGGCCCACCCTAATGCCGATATCTCGAAAAGGCGTCCACCTATAGACCTAATGCCCACTCCCTCTTAAAATGCGTAGTAACACCTTTCGTTTGATACCCATATCGTACAAACATTCTAGAGTCACCCCTGGCCCACCCTAATGGCGATATCTCGAAAAGGTGTCCACCTATAGACCTAATGTCCACTCCCTCTTAAAATGCTCAGTAACACCTTTCGTTTGATACCCATATCGTACAAACATTCTAGAGTCACCCCTGGCCCACCCTAGTGGCGATATCTCGAAAAGGCGTCCACCTATAGACCTAATGCCCACTCCCTCTTAAAATGCTCAGTAACATCTTTCATTTGATACCCATATCGTACAAACACATTCTAGAGTCACCCTGGCCCACCCTAATGGCGATATCTCGAAAAGGCGTCCACCTGTAGACCTAATTCCCACTCCATCATAAAATGCTTAGTAACACCTTTCGTTTGATACCCATATCGTACAAACATTCTAGAGTCACCCTTGGTCCACCTTTATGGCGATATCTCAAAAAGGCGTCTACCTATAGAACTAAGGATTACTCCCTTTTAAAATACCCATTACCACCTTTCATTTGATACCCATATCGTACAAACATATTCTAGAGTCACCCCTGGCCCACCCTAATCGCCATATCTCGAAAAGGCGTCCACCTATAGACCTAATGCCCACTACCTCTTAAAATGCTCAGTAACACCTTTCGTTTGATACCCATATCGTACAAACATTCTAGAGTCACCCCTGGCCCACCCTAATGGCGATATCTCGAAAAGACGTCCACCTATAGACCTAATGCCCACTCCCTCTTAAAATGCTCAGTAACACCTTTCATTTGATTCCCATATCGTACAAACACATTCTAGAGACACCCCTGGTCCACCTTTATGGCGATATCTCGAAACGGCGTCCACCTATGGAACTAAGCATCACTCCTTTTCAAAATACTCATTAACAGCTTTCATTTGATACCCATATCGTACAAACATATTCTAGAGTCAGCCCTGGTCCACCTTTATGGCGATTTCTCGAAAAGGCGTTCACCTATAGAAATAAAGCCCATTCCCTTTTAAAATACTCATTACCATCTTTCATTTGATACCCATATCGTACAAACACATTCTAGAGTCACCCCTGGCCCACCCTAATGACGATATCTCGAAAAGGCGTCCACCTATAGACCTCATGCCCACTACCTCTTAAAATGCTCAGTAACACCTTTCGTTTGATACCCATATCGTACAAACATTCTAGAGTCACCCTTGGTCCACCTTTATGGCGATATCTCGAAAAGGCGTCCACCTATAGAACCAAGGATTACTCCCTTTTAAAATACTCATTACCATCTTTCATTTGATACCCATATCATACAAACACATTCTAGAGTCACCCCTGGCCCACCCTAATGGCGACATTTCGAAAAGGCGTCCACCTATAGACCTAATGCCCACTCCCTCTTAAAATGCTCAGTAACACTTTTCGTTTGATACCCATATCGTACAAACATTCTAGAGTCACCCCTGGCCCACCCTAATGGCGATATCTCGAAAAGGCGTCCACCTATAGACCTAATGCCCACTCCCTCTTAAAATGCTCAGTAACACCTTTCATTTGATTCCCATATCGTACAAACACATTCTAGAGACACCCCTGGTCCGCCTTTATGGCGATATCTCGAAACGGCGTCCACCTATGGATCTAAGCATCACTCCTTTTCAAAATACTCATTAACAGCTTTCATTTGATACCCATATCGTACAAACATATTCTAGAGTCACCCCTGGTCCACCTTTATGGCGATTTCTCGAAAAGGCGTTCACCTATAGAACTAAAGCCCATTCCCTTTTAAAATACTCATTACCATCTTTCATTTGATACCCATATCGTACAAACACATTCTAGAGTCACCCCTGGTCTACCTTAATGGCGATATCTCGAAAAGGCGTCCACCGATAGACCTAAGGCCCACTCCCTCTTAAAATGCTCAGTAACACCTTTCATTTGATACCCATATCGTACAAACAAATTCTAGAGTCAGCCCTGGTTCACCTTTATGGCGATATCCCTAAATGGCGTCCATCCATAGAACTATGGCCTACTCTCTCTTAAAATACTCTTTAATACCTTCCATTTGATACACATGTCATACAACCACATTCCAGGGTTACCCTAGGTTCATTTTCCTACATGGTGATTTTTCTTATTTTGTCTCCATAGCTCTCAACTGAGTATTTAATGTTCGGTTACACCCGAACTTAGCCTTCCTTACTTGTTATATTGGAAATTAAGGGAGAAATTGCCAAAAATCTTTCTAACTGAACGATCGGTTGTATGGATATATAAATATATATATGATATATATATATATATATAGCTCCGATCAAAGTGATTTTTCAGGATATCTTCTATGATATATTAGAATATATATCACCGATTTTCACGTTTATACTTTCTAAATTGCGGCAGGAATGACCAAAATGGTCTTATCTGAACGATCGGTTGTATGGGAGATATATGCTACAGTGGTCCGATCCTACCGGATCCGACAAATGTCTAAAATAATACAAAAATACATCCTTGTGCCAAATTTTATTGAGATATCTCAAAATTTGAGGGACTAGTTTGCGTTCAAACAGACAGACGAACGGACAGACGGACGGACAGACGGACATGGCTATATCAACTCAGTTCGTCGCTCTGATCAATTCGGTATACTTAATGGTGAGTCTATCTTCTATATTTCTCAACGTTACAAACATCGGATCAAAGTTAATATACCATTTCATGTTCATGAAAGGTATAAAACATAAATGTAAGGCGCGATAACCTCCGAAGAGATTTTAGGCCGAGCTTCTCTTCCAATTTGCGAGGTGCTCCTTTTTAATTTTTCCTACAAACTGGCGGGACGGGACCTACTTGTTTTATGCCGACTCCGGACGGCATCTGCGAGGCAGATGAGTTTTCACTGAGAGCTTTTCATGGCAGAAATACACTCGCATTGCTTGCCAAACACAGCCGAGGGGCGACCCCGCTTAGAAAAATTTTCTTCTATTTGAAAAAGCTTATTTCTAAAATTTTGATGTTGCTTTGCCCGGGGTGTGAACCCAGGGCATTCGGTATGGTAGGCGGATCACGCTACCATCACACGACGGTGGCTAAAATTATTATCCTTGTGATATTCCACTCCTTTTTGTGCCAAAATTATAATCCTTGTAATATTCCACTCCTTTTTATGCCAAAATTATTATCCTTGTAATATTCCACTCCTTTTTATGCTGTGTCTCCAATTTGATTTAACTTTTCCATCTCTATTCTTTTTCTTGCAAATATAATTATGTAAAATGTTGAATTGTTGTATCGTATCTCCTTTAGTGTCCAATCATTACTTGAAATGTCCTGTTTTTGTTATCATGAAGCATTGCTTGAAATGTCCTGCTTTTGTTGCATGATAGAGTCCAGTTAGTATGTAGATTTTGAGGACTTTTAGAAAAAGTTAGTCTATTCATTTTCAGCTAATTGAAGATCAGGCTGGCAGGATTTTCCTGCAACTAGATTTTTTAGCAGTTTTTCCAATTTTAATCTAGTTTGGCAGGATCGGCATGTAATATATTATAAGCGCTTAAATATAAAAACACTGATGAGTAGCGTTAGAAAGCTATTCTCCTTTATTGACGAAATTCATTTCAATTTATACAAAAGTTCTTAACCTACCCATACATACTTACATTAATGTTTACATACTAGAAGTGCATGACTTAATAATGAAAAATGGTTTGTCAGAAAATTATTGTATTGACCTACATATTGTCAATATGATCCGCGCTTGAGCAGTTTGGTATGACGAATCAATATTTTGGGCGATTTGGCAAATGCGAATGAACTCATGGTGGTTATCTGGGTCAATTAGATATGAACGTTTGTTTGTATGTATATTGGTAACGTTAAGCATGTTTGAAGTGAGGTGAATTCCACGCAATACTACACAAGTTCCATCGCTGTATCCGTCTTTGGTAATGAATTATCGCACTTTTTCGGTTTTTCGAAATTTTCGATATCGAAAAAGTGGGCGTTGTTATAGTTCGATTTCGTTCATTTTAAATAGCAACTGAGATGAGTGCCGAAGAACCTACATACCAAATTTCATCAAGATACCTCAAAATTTACTCAAGCTATCGAGTTTACGGACAGACGGGCGGACGGACGGACGGACATGGCTAAATGAATTTCTTTTTTCGCCCAGATCATTTTGATATATAGAAATCTATATCTATCTCGATTTTTTTATGCCGTTACGGATTACCGTTATGCGAACAAAATTTATATACTCTGCGAGCTCTGCTCAGCTGAGTATAAAAAGTGGGCGTGGTTATCATCCGATTTCGCTCATTTGCAATACCAATCTATTCTGGGTCCAGATAAGCTCGTGTACCAAATTTGGTAAAGATATCTCAATATTTACTCAAGTTATCGTGTTAACGGACGGACATGGCTCAATCAAATTTTTTTTTCGATACTGATGATTTTGATATATAGAAGTCTATATCTATCTCGATTCCTTTATACCTGTACAACCAACCGTTGTCCAATCAAAGTTAACATACTCTGTGAGCAATGCACGCTGAGTAAAAAAAGAGAAACATAGTGTGGTTGTAATGCAGTGTAATTGAATATTAAATATAGCGAGAATTAATATAATGTAGTGGGAGAGAGAGGCAACTTTGTTTTTGTTACAAAATGTATGTAGCTCGCACGTGAGAAAATTGAGGTAACGTTTTATTTATGCACATAATTAAGAGTGTTCGAGCGGGGATGAATGGAGCCGGAATTCCTTGTGAATTCCGGAAGCGGGGAACCTATGGGGAGCCGGTTCTTGAAACTCGGGATAATGCGAAACGGAAAACTTACCAGCTGTGCCTCGCTGTCCAACAACAAACAGATAAGTTAAATATCCAAAGATATGAAGTATATATGTATATATATATAATAGCCTGTCGCACAGGCCTTTATTAAAAATGTAAAAGGACGAAAATGTACAAATGTATTGGCAAACACTCACCTGATGGATCGCTGGTAAAAGAATAAGGGCGAGTCTATCGCTGTTCGTCCCTTTTATAGGCTCTAAGGAACTGATGCCATTTAACGGATCCGTATGATGGAACAAAGTCCAAGAAAGGAAAAAAACGCAACGAGTGCTTGCAGCGAGTCTTCTACCAGCGACCCCTTCAGGTCAGGTTTGTAGTTGATAATGCAGACTTTAACATGCCGCCCGCCTTGCAGCATCACTGCAATATAAATTCAATATTAATGTAAAAACTTCATTATAAATTCAATTACGTATAAACTTCATTATAAATTCAATTACGTATAAACTTCATTTTTTCTTAACGCTAAAGGTTTTGCTTGCCAGCTCAGTATGGGGTTACTCCGAATATGACCCATCCAAAAACGGTGTTTTGAGCAGCAGGTCGCGTCGGGGTTGCAGGCCTAAGTCCAGGACGGAGTATGGCTCCACACGCGTCTACTCCCAGAATCAGAGACACTGCGATTGAGCGGTAGAATGAGGGGTCTGCCAGGCGTAGGTTGTCGAAATCATCGGCGACACGCGCATCAATAGTACGCTCAGGGGCGCTCCTCACGAGGCGCCCAAGGACCTTTGCCTGGATTGACACCCTCTCATTCAGACCCTTCAAGGTAAGGCTGCAGTGTTCCCTTTCATTCCGTGACAGCAGATGGAGTCGTTGTGCAAGGCTCCGAGATATGGTGGATATGGGTTGTCCAAGGTCGAGGATAGCGCGGACTGCATGAGTTCGTCCCATTGTCATTACTTTGGTCACCACGGTAGGCATAAGGACAAAAAAACCCGTAGCATTTCTGGAAGCCCGTTGAATTCGCTCTCGAGCGTCTCTTAGCCCTCGGGGTGGACCTTGTTGTGCGACGCGCCTTCGTTGGTGTCGCTGTGCTCGACGCTGGTGGGGCGAAGGAGGCGGCCGAGAAACCATGGACCGGATACCCGACAGGGGTGGTCTGAGTACCGGTGTTTCGGCGGTGACTGGCACAAGAGCATTTATCTGCTGGAGGTCTTCATCGCTGGCATCAATCTCCAGTATTTCTTCACTTGACTCCGACAGCTCTCGAGCCCGGTATGGTCGCGGTCGCTGACTTGGCCGATTTTCAACCTTGTCAAGGCCCTGTGGTACGTCATCCTCTCGCCGTGGTGTCTCCCATAGGTGGAGAAGGTTGTGATGCTGCTCATGGCATCGGTCACATCGCCCGGTTGACGGAAAATTGCGCGTTACATGGCGCGGTGACAGGCAATTGGCACAATGGCGGTGGAGGAGGACGGGCGTAGTCTCTCCTCTGGTTCCATACGGCGCAGCTGGCGACAAATCAGAAGTCGGTGGTTGTGCTGACATAAGGGGCATCGATGGGTGTTTTTAGTATTGGCTCGGACCATTTTGGTTTGAACGACTGTTATTTAAGAGAAGAAAAAAGAAAGAAGAAAAAAGAAAGCTGAAAAGAGAGAATTGGTTACTTAGGGATTTCGGTAGGTAGTAGGACTAATTTAACTATTGGCCGGGTAATCACACCACGGGCTGTGCGTATTTCTACCACCCGTACTCGATTATCTTGGCCTGGGAAAACCCTCACCAATCTACCAAGTCGCCATTCATTAGCGGGTAAATTATCCTCTTTGATAATTACTAGATCGTTAACCTCAAGATTTCGTTGGGGGTGTTGCCACTTAACCCTCTTATGTAGCTCCTTCAAGTACTCTCCCTTCCATCGTTGGCAGAATCCTTGATGAATAGCTTTGAGCTTTTGCCATCGGTTGACGATTGACATCGGTGTTCCTTGAACCTCTGGTTCTGCATTCGCGAGTATGGGGCTTCCAATCAGAAAGTGTCCAGCGGTGAGGGGTTCAATGCAGTCGGGGTTGTCAGACATCGGGCTGATCGGTCTCGAGTTCAGACAGGCTTCTATTTTAGCCAGTAGAGTGGATAATTCCTCCATTTTGAATCGCATGGTAGTTGAAATTTTGCAGAAATGGGTTTTGAAACTCTTCACCCCTGCTTCCCATAGTCCTCCCATGTGGGGTGCTCCTGGTGAGATAAAATGCCAGTGGATTTCTTGATGGGCATATGACATAGTGGTATGCCGAGCAGCTTCAGTCATGAAATTCCGAAAGTCTTGCCTTAATGCTTTGTTTTGCTCCTACAAAGTTCGTCCCATTGTCCGAATACACCTATTGGGGGCAGCCTCGCCGAGATATGAACCGCGCAAATGCAGCCAGAAATGTGGCTGTCGATAGATCGCTTGTTGCCTCTAAGTGTATTGCTTTCGTAGCAAAACAAACAAACACGCAGACATAACCCTTCGTTAATAGGCATGCCCTGCCCGTATAATTTTTGATGTCGAACGGACCAGTGAAATCGATTCCGGTATTAGTGAAGGGTCGCGAGAGCTCCGTTCGTTCTGGCGGTAGTGCTGCCATCAACTGCTCACGTGTCCTTTTCCTGTAGATGAGACAAACTTTGCAATTATTTATTATATTTTTTATCAAATTTTTTAGCTTCACGATCCAATATTCTGATCGCAAAAGTCGTAGCATTAGTTGATTTCCTCCGTGTAGGGAAATCAAATAGGAAAATTTTACTACAAGCCGCGAAAAAGCGCAGTCGTGTGGGAGAATAATTGGACAACGTTCGTTGTAGGGTATCGTCGACAGCTCCAATCTTCCTCCCACGCGCATTATTCCGTCCGCATCGAGGAAGGGCTTGAGGGTGCGGATGGAACTCTTTGAGCTCACGGCATCAGTTGAAGCTAGCATCCGATACTCTTCAGCGTAGCATCGTTTCTGCGTTAAACGAATAAGGCGGGCTTTTACCATCTTAATTTCTTCTGGTGAGATATCTGGGGTGCCCTTGCGGGGGGTTAACTTATGCACAGGATGCGTGTTGCGGTAGAACTGGAAGATCCGGGCGATGACTCTGAGGGCTCTCGAAAAGTTCGAAAATCGCTCCAGAAGATCCGGAAGTTCTTGAGCGCTGGTGGTATGAGCTCGGACCGCTCGTTGTTCTAGGTCCGTTTCCATAAGCAAGGCACCTGTTTTGCTTGGCCACTCCAATGGGGGCGCCTTCAGCCCTCAGGGGCCTTGCCACCAGAGCGTGCTGTCCGCCAACTCTTGCGGAGTCACACCGCGACTGCCCAGGTCCGCTGGATTATCGCTAGATTCCACATGATTCCATCCCTCCACTCCGACGAGCTCATCAATTTTTGCGACCCGATTCGCCACGAAGGTTGTCCAGCTGCACGGTGGCTTCTTCATCCAGGAGAGCACGATGGTCGAGTCCGTCCATTTGTAGATGGTCGGCTGCGTAACGTCGAATTGGGGAGCAAAGCGTGGATAAGTTCGGCCAGAAGCAATGCTCCACATAATTCCAACCGTGGTAAAGAGACGGTTTTAACTGGAGCCACCTTGGTTTTACCTACCAGTAAACTGACATGAGGAGACCTGTTTGTTGTGCGGTCGTACACTCTAACATACAGGGCGGCTGCATATGCCTGTTCCGAGGCATCGCAAAAACCGTGGAACTCGATTTCATGCCACGGTGTGAAATGAATCCACCGTGGAATTTTAATTTCTGAAATGTGGGTATAATTTTTTAGAAATGTTTCCCATCGCCGGTGAGGGTCTGGAGGGAGGTTATTATCCCAATCAATCTTCGTAAGCCATATGTCTTGCATCAAGATTTTGGCTTCTACTACTATGGGTCCTAACCATCCTGCGGGGTCAAATAATTTGGCAACATAAGACAAAACCTCACGTTTGGTGTAATTTGGTTTTGTAGGGATTTCCTGGACG
This sequence comes from Eurosta solidaginis, assembly GCF_040869045.1. Classification (NCBI taxonomy): domain Eukaryota; kingdom Metazoa; phylum Arthropoda; class Insecta; order Diptera; family Tephritidae; genus Eurosta; species Eurosta solidaginis. The sequence continues at coordinate 186,951,886 of NC_090319.1, read as the reverse complement.
CTAAAATGGAACATATCGTGTACCGCATTCCACCGTATACCTAACATCCTGGCTTCACTGAGGTCATCAATTTCCAGGAACTCCTCCTTTAGCAGGTGCTCCTTTGGTAACGCTGCCAAGGTCTCTTTCGAGTTTGACGTCCATTTCCGAAGGGGGAATCCAGCTCCTTTGAGCGCTTCTATGAGCTCGTCACGAGCTTGTAGTGCTGTCTCGCGGTCATGGGCACCTGCGAGAACGTCGTCGACGTACATATGCTTCTTCAATATCCTGGAAGCCAAAGGGAAACGAACCCTGATATCGTCAGCTAACTGGAGGAGAGTCCTGATAGCTAAGTACGGGGCACAGTTTACTCCAAAAGTCACTGTGCGGAGTTCGTAGTCTACCAGCTCATCGTTCTGGGACTCCCGAAAAATTATCCTGTGAAACTGGGTGTCTTTTGGCTGTAACAGGATCTGCCTATACATCTTCTCGATGTCTGCATTGAACACATACTTAAAAAAGCGCCATTTTAATAATAGGGTAGTAAGGTCGGTTTGTAGAACTGGGCCAGGGTAGAGAACATCATTCAGACTAACTCCATTCGACGTGGGACTGGAAGCGTTGAAGACCACGCGCACCTTCGTGGTTGTACTGTCCGGTTTGATGACTGCGTGGTGAGGTAGGTAATAGGGAATTGAGGAGTTTTTGCCCTCCGTGGGCTTCACTGGACTCATATGCCCCAGCATGATGTACTCCCGCAGCACCCTATGGTACTCTTCCTTTAACTCCGGTTTTCGACACATAGCGCTTTCGTTCCGGATGAACTGTTGCACTGCGCTGCTTCGCGAATGTCCAATATTGATGTCGTCAGGGAATTCACGTCGAAATGGTAATGCTACCATGTACCGTCCTTCATCGTTCCTGATCGTTGTCCTTACATAGTGGTTTTCGCAAAATTGTTCTTCGGGGGTAACGGACTTTTTGTTCGGAACTTGCTCTAATTCCCAAAACCGCGTTAACTGGGCGCTGGAAAATTCCGTATAGAGGGAGACGCAAGACTCTGAACTCGTTTGGAGGGGGAGCGGGGCTGGGCCAGTTAGGATCCAGCCAAACACTGTTTCTTGAGCTAACAAGGAGCCTAAGACATCCTTCTTTACACACCCTTTTATTACCGCGGGGTACAAGTCAGCACCGATAATCATGTCGACCTGCTGACTTTTGTGAAAGTTGACGTCGGCCAACTGCATCGGGGGGAGTTGACCAAGATAGGCTTGGTCGACAGAAAACTGGGGAAGACTACCTGTCAGTTGGGGGAGAATGAGGCCTCTTGCCCCGATTTGGAGCTGGGGGTCGACAGGTGATCCTAAAATGAACAGTGCTACTTCACGCACGTTTGCAGCGGACGTGGCATTGATGCCGCTTACCTTGGTGTTTGCAGCGAGTGTTGGAAGTTTGATGCGTCTCTGGAGGCGCTCCGTGATAAAGGTTCCTTCTGAACCCGAATCCAGAAGAGCTCTGGCTTCATATGCTACTCCATTATGACATACGTGTAGCATGGCGGTTCCTAAAATAATATTCTTAAAATTCGCCGCGTAGAACGCGTTTACATTCCCTGAGGTCGTTGGGTCCTGAGATGATTGAGTCGTATTAGTTTGGGGGGAGGGACTGGCATTTGATGGAATTTGCCTGTTTCCGTTTGGGTTGCGATGCAGTAGGGAATGATGACGCTGATGGCAAGTCATGCAATTAAAGGTGCTAGTACAATTACTTGCAACGTGTGAATGCGCGAGGCAATTCATACATAAATTGTACTTCCTTACTACCCTACAGCGCTCCTCTACCTTCATTGCTAAAAACTTGGGGCACGACTTCAGAGTATGGGGAACATCGGGGCACAGCCTGCAGCCTGCCTGCGAAACATTGCCGTGATTGGCAGATACCTTCCTTTTTTCGTGGGTGGTGGTCGATGGCCGACTGTGAGCTCCGCGGGAAACTCGAACTCCTTGAATGTCCGACACTGTCTCCAAGGTTTGGAACCTGCTCGTCAGGAAATTGTCCAGATCCTGCCACGCCGGAATCTCGCTTTTGTTGGTAATTCCCTGCTCGCATAAGGCTAGGGTTGCGTCCGGCAGCTTGCTGGATACCAGATAAATAAAGATTGCATCCCAGTTGTCGGTATCAATGCCATGCATCTGCAGTATTGAGATGCAGTTATTTACAGTTCGCTGTAAATTTTTTATTTCAGTTCCCCGCTCTCCTGTCACAGATGGCAGATTAAATAATATTTTCAGCTGAGAATTGATCATAATTCTCTTATTTTCGAACCTATCGGAAAGGTTCTGCCACGCAATGGCAAAACCCTCATTCGTGAGTGGGGTTTTCTTCACAATATCCCTGGCCTCCCCCCGAGTTTTGTGATTTAGATGGTATAACTTTTCCACTTCACTTAACCGCGTATTATTTATATATATGGCCGTAAACAGATCCCGAAAGGATGGCCATGCAGTGTAGTCACCATAGAAAATTTCGGTGTCGCACGGTGGAAGTTTAACGCTGGAGCGCACCATCAAATCAGGCTCGTGTGTGAGGTGATTTACCGTGGAAGAGGGTTGACGGATGAGGGTGAGGTTATGGATGGTCTCACCCATCAGGGCTGCGCACGTCAGATATGCTGTGTAGCAGTTTTGGTATTTAACCTTCGCTTCTCGCAAGACCGCGGCCCCGTCATCGGCGTCGTTAAGGTCTCGGGAATAGCTGCAGAAAGACTTTTTCACTGTGTCCCAAAGGGCCTTAAGTTCCTCCTTTTGAATTTCTAAGGAAAATACCGTGTGATGCGCCCTTGGAGATTCGTTGAACCGATTTTCAAACTCCAGAAGGGCATCACAAGCGCGAGAGAAATCCTGTGCGTTGGCCATGTTCAGGGAACCTGATAAATAGCTATTTACAAACTGGTGAGATAGGGGTCCTGCGTAGGGGGACGGTGTTCGTCGCAACTTAAGGGGGTTTGGTCAACCTATGTATCAATATTCCGCTTGTGGGTACGTAAGGAGGGTGTGTGTGAAAGTTGCCTTTAGCACTGCTGAGGGGGTGGAAAGCTAGAGAGGAGTACTGCGCCGCAACTTGAGGGGTTACTAGAACTAAGTACCAATAACTTGTTTAAAATAGGCAAAGTAAAAAAAAAAACTCACCCGTTTAGTGCCTAACGTTTTGTCGACTTACTGCTTGTAGATTCCCAAAGCGGTGGGACGTTCGTGTGGGCCTTGAAAATGTTGCGCTACACAATATCTTTCCAAGTCGGTGGGCCGTACGTGTGGGCCTTTAAAGTGGTGCTGGTCTGCTGGACCGATTCCAACGCGGTGGGCCGTTCGTGTGGGCCGATATCTACACAGACAGACGTGGGGAGGTTAGTACAGTATAAATTATTTACCTGGTCTGTAACCGCCACACGTTTTCCTTCTATCTATGCCCGTTTTATAGCTGACCGTCTGAAATCTTGGACCGTGGCTGACCTTCTGCCTTTTGATGACTCCGTATGGTTTTACTGGATGCAGTAGGAGGGTTGATGTTGCCTGACAGCCTCGTTTGCCGCCGAGCTGCCCTAGCTTCAATTTTTAACCCAACAAATTTCAATTTTTAAAAACTGGATTATCAAAAAAAAAAAAATGCTACACTCTGTCAAATATGCTCTTGAGCGTTTTCAGTGGCTGTCACCCTCTGTTAACCACCTTTTGTGGAATCACTGCCCTACTTTTGAGGGACTTTTGCACTCACACACACTTTTACTTTGATACTCTGCTTTTTTTTTTTTTTTTTTGTTTTTTTGGGGGTATCTTCAACCTCTTTTGAAGCACCTTTTTCAATTCACTGCCTTGCCTTTCAGGGACTTTACTCACAAACACTTTTAACTGGTTACTCTGCTTTTTTTTTTGGGGGGTAGCTTCACCCTTTTTTTGAAGCACCTTTTCAATTCACTGCCCTGCTCTTCAGGGACTTTTGCACTTCACTCGCAACTGGCCTAGTATGCTCAGCGTTTTCTTGGGGGGGGGGGGGGGGGGGGGGGGGGGGGGGTGGGGGGGGTATATTAAACCTCTTTTAATGCACCTTTTTCCACTCACTGCCCTGCTACTCAGGGACTTTGAATCAGTTTCACTCGCAACTGGCCTAGTATGCTCAGCGATTTTTTTTGGGGGGTATATTAACCCTCTTTTAATGCTTTTTTTTCACTCACTGCCCTGCTACTCAGGGACTTTGAATCACTTTCACTCGCAACTGGCCTAGTATGCTCAGCGATTTTTTTTTTTGGGTATATTAAACCTCTTTTAATGCACCTTTTTCCACTCACTGCCCTGCTACTCAGGGACTTTGAATCACTTTCACTCGCAACTGGCCTAGTATGTTTAGCGATTTTTTTTTTTTTTTTGGTATATTCACCCTCCTTTAAGGCACCTTTTTTCACTCAGTGCCCTGCTTTTCAGGGACTTTTGCACACACATACAACTGGCCTAGTATGCTCTGCTTTTTTGGGGTATATTCATCCTCTTTTTAGGCACCTTTCTTCACTCATTGCCCTGGCTTTTCAGGGGCTTTTATTTCGTTACCTTTCAATTTACTGCCCCGCTACTCAGTGACTTTTAATCACTTTCACTACTAAGGCTTTTTATTTACTGGCCACCGGTGGGGACTGTTCGCCTAACAGCCTTATCGCACCGGTATTCTAATTGTGGTCCTGGCCACACTCTTTCGGTGAGTCGGAGCGCAAACTAGTTGACTCTCACCTACTTATTGCATTTCCTTGTCGCTGGCCTCCTTCCCGGTAGATTAGACGGGTGATATGCTGTGGACGAAAAGCTGGAAAGGGAAATAAGCAACTCACGAGAAGCGTATGCCGTTTATGGTGTGATGTTAATAGATACACGTAAATTACAATAATTTTACCTTTTGTTCAGAACCAGTTACCTTCCTGTGTGAGCGGTCGTTGTGTCTTCAACACGTTGCTTTTGCTCCGGGGTGCTTCCCTCCAACACTTCGCTGTTGCTTCGGTGGTTTTCCTTTTCCTGGGCCGTCCTGGAGATGTGCTGGTGCTCGCGGCCGCCGAATTTCCAAATAAAAAACCACGAATTTACTGTGGTTTTTCTCCAGCAAACTTACCAAAATCGGTTTTCCCAATGGCTAACTTCTAAATGTCAAAAGCCAAATGTAAACAAGCAGCTTCTTACTTGCACTGCTTATTCACAATGGATTTTGGTATGGTGTGTTTGTTTGGTTTCCAATGGGACTTGGCAATTGTTGGTGGACAGGTTTTAAAAAAGCAACATTGTTGGAAAAGACAAAAGATATGAATTTTTGTTGTTGGACGTGTATAGGCAAAAAAGACAAACTAATTACAGCTGGTTTTATTACCAAAAAAAAATGAAAAATGTTTCAAGATCCGGCTCGAAGGACCATGTTCGAGCGGGGATAAATGGAGCCGGAATTCCTTGTGAATTCCGGAAACGGGGAACCTATGGGGAGCCGGTTCTTGAAACTCGGGATAATGCGAAACGGAAAACTTACCAGCCTCGCTGTCCAACAACAAACAGATAAGTTAAATATCCAAAGATATGAAGTACATATGTATATATATATATATAATAGCCTGTCGCACAGGCCTTTATTAAAAATGTAAAAGGACGAAAATGTACAAATGTATTGGCAAACACTCACCTGATGGATCGCTGGTAAAAGAATAAGGGCGAGTCTATCGCTGTTCGTCCCTTTTATAGGCTCTAAGGAACTGATGCCATTTAACGGATCCGTATGATGGAACAAAGTCCAAGAAAGGAAAAAAAACGCAACGAGTGCTTGCAGCGAGTCTTCTCCCAGCGACCCCTTCAGGTGAGGTTTGTAGTTGATAATGCAGACTTTAACAAAGACCGGTACGTTCTTTCTGTTTTGCGACTATCGGCATATTAAATAAACTTTGTCATTGCCAATTTATCAGTTTTTTTTTCCCCCTTTGAGGCATTTTCTTTATTCCAATTAGAATTAATATACTTAACAATTGTTGTTGGCAGTATACATTGATGAGTCCTATTTCCCACACAATGCGAATTAATGAATAGATGCCTAGAGGAAGGCTTATGTATATAATAATTAATGAAATTTGTTTGTGATACATCCTTGTATCAGGGATGTTCGAAAATATAATACTAACAAGTAAAGGTGTCTAAGTTCGGGTGTAACCGAACATTATATTATATACTCAGCGTGAGCTTCAATTTTATATTTCATTTCAGATAAATTACTTTTATACATAACACGTGGCACCGCCCGGTTAAAAAAAAAAAGGCCCCCCATTTCCTCTTGCAATAAATCTTGATAAGTTTTTTGAAATATCATTAATTCAAAACTATGTTTTGTTAAGTTATAGCTTATTATTCTAGTCTACGACCCCTTTAAACTTGTTTTATGTACATCTAGGTTGCCGTGGTCTTTAGCCGATCCCTCCGTTTTTACAAGAAATATTTTCTGCTATAAGGGAAACATGTGTACGCATTTCCATTACGATATCTTAATTTTTCTTCGAGTTATGGCCTCCGAAACATAGAAAATTGCTTAGTCATAAAAGAGGCGCTGCCACACCTATTTTCAAAAATTTTAGTATTTTTCAATTTAATGTTGTAATTAAATTTAGAAAATAAAATTCTATTGATACAAAGCTCTTTTTTCGCTAAGATATAGTTTATTATTTTCGTCTACGACCCTTCAAAAATCTTTTGTATAAAGTGGGCGTGGTCTTTAACCGATCTCGTTCATTTTTTCTTGAAATAACTTCTGCTATAAAAAAATTTTTGTACTAAATTTTATTACGATCCGTTAATTTTTCTTCGAGTTATGGCTCCCGGAACATAGAAATTTGCTTTGTCATAAAAGGGGCGGTGCCACGCCCATTTTTTTAAATTTGAAGTTTTTCCTATTTATTGTTATAAATCCACTTGAGAAATGAAATACCATTGATATAAAGTTCTTTTTTGCAAAGATAAAGCCTATCTTATTCGTCCACGATCCTTTTAAAAATCTTTTATATAAAAGTGGGCGTGGTCCTTGACCGATTTCGTTAATTTTTCTTCAAAGCCTTCCTTATAGTAAAGGCAACCGAATTTTGTTAAGATAGGTTTAACGATTTTTTATTTGTGATTAATAATATTTGTAAAACTGATTTTATCTCAAGTGGGCGGTGCCATTTAAAATTTTTTTTTTTCAAATTTTTATCAGAAGTCTCAATATCAGTCCACATGTTAAATTTCAACATTCTAGATGTATTATTTACTAAATAATCAGGTTGTTTTTGTTTCCCCAAATGTTATATATATAAAAAGTCATCCGATTTCGCTCATTTTCAATACCAATCATTTCTGGGTCCAGATAAGCTCGTGTACCAAACTTGGTGAAGACATGTCAATATTTACTCAAGTTATCGTTTTAACGGACGGGCGGACGAACATGGCTCAATCACATTTTTTTCGATTCTGATGATTTTGATATATGGAAGTCTATATCTATCTCGATTCCTTTATACCTGTACAACCAACCGTTATCCAATCCAAGTTAATATACTCTGTGTGCAAAGCACGCTGAGTATAAAAATAATATCCGTATAACTGCAATTCAAGAAACAAAGCTAACTGCCAGATCGTACATCCGAACTTACGATGGCTACAACTTTCATCGGAAAGATTGCACAAGGGGTAAGGTGGTGGCCTTGCCTTTATCACTCATCACACCGTGCGATATAGTCTATTTCAACGCAATATCAGCCGCAGAGATAAAGCTTTAAAAAGTCAAGGCATAACCATCCAGTCAGGCGATGTTGACCTAGAAATAATTAACTTCAATATCCCTCCAGCCACATGCTGTCCAAGGGGATATTGCCCTGATATCAGTACGCTACTCTGTGGCGAAAACCGCCTTATCCTTGACGATTTCAACGCTCATAAGCGACTTCCCAATTCTATCACCTCCGAACCTTCAAAAATCAATCTTTTGCTGCTCTCCCCATCCCGAATGATGTTCGGAAATGCGAGCGTGCGTTCAACAGGCCCAGACGGAATATCCATGCCAATGCTAAAACACCTTGGTGCTGAGGGAATAAACTACCTAACGTATGTTTTAAATCTGTCGCTGAAGTCCTTTTTCATTCCCTAACAATGGAAAATGGCAAGGATATTTTCACTACTAAAGCCTGGTAAACCAGCTAACGAATGTGAGTCATATTGACCGATATCACTCCTTTCGCCAGTAGCGAAGACATTGGAAATGGTCTTGCTCCCTCATTTCATGGCAAACCTTCGCTTAGCCACGCACCAACATGGCTTCCGCAACACGCACAGCACCGCCGCCGCGCTAAACGCCATAACCACTTAGATTAATTACGGACTGAATAAGGAAACCCCCCATCATAAGACGGTGTTCGTGGCCCTTGTCCTCTAAAAAGCTTTTGACCGCAAATTATCTGAATGGTCGGCAAGCGTCGGTTCAAATGAGGAGTTCAGGGCATTAGCTGTTCCGGAAATCGAAATCGTATTCCAAAACGGGGAGCAAAATATGGACGAAGTTAGTTTTATAAGATTTCCCGTCATCATATAAGAAAATGAACTGCGGCGATATCTGGTGTAGAATGATCTAGAGCAACACGAACGCACAGTCTGTGATTTCCTTCAAAGTCAGGCTCCCGCCTTTGCAGACATCCCCGAAGAAGAGTGCTCACTTCCGAAGGATATCCTCGTTACTCTGCCCCAACTTCAATCTCTATGTATGGCCCCAGCTTGCTGTATAGCACAAATCATGTATTCGTCTCTAATGTGGAACAAAAATCAATAATCAAAAATAGCAACTTCTTTTTGGTAAAACCATATTGAAATTGAGTATTCTAGCCTATTAACCCAGGCGAGGGTAGGTTAGGTTAGGTTTAACTGGCCGGTCCATGAGGACCTCACATAGACTGATTGAGTCCGCAGTGTTATCAGAAGTTTGTTTTAATGACCAAACTGAAAACCCCTATCAAAAACCAGGACCTATATTATAAAATAACTCCGTCCTCTTGGCAAATACTAGAAGATTCCTAGGACTTAAGCCACTTGCTGCTTCTAGATCTGACAGCTGTATCACTCCTAATAGCTAGAGTGTTAGCCTGGCAAGTGCAGGGCTCGAGCACAGAACGTGCTCGATCGTTTCGTTCTCCAACCCACACTTCCTACATCTGCTTTCACGCCAGAAGGCAGTGTCCGGTCAGAATACCCGTCATGATTCTACAGTCCTCTCTTTTTAATTATAGAAGCAAGTTTGTTAGTCTAACGTTGTAAGACCTACTCATAATCTTCGACACTTTGCAGCCCTGCGCTTGAACCCAAGCCTTTCCCGCTTGGTCGATCATGTGCACCTCCCGCCTTCGCGTAATCTCGCCCAGTCTAATTGGGACGTCTACGGAGTAAGCTTTAAGGGATGCGCCCTTTTTAGCTGGTTCATCCGATTTTTCATTCCCATCTATAACCATATGCCCTGCGACCAATATAGATGTATGCTTCTCCCTGTCCCGATTCTCTCCAGAGACTGCTTACACTCTAACACGCTTGTAGATGCTGTGCTATGTCAAATTATTACCTTAATTGCTGCTTAACTGTCAATATAAAAGTTAACACGGTTGCAGCTTGCTATTCTCTTCCAGGGTTTCTACTGCTTTGGTTACGGCTAATATTTCCGCTTGGAAAACGCTACAGTAATCCGGCAGCTTGTAGGATCTGCTTATTTCCGGATCAGCAAAGTATACCGCAGACCCTACTCCTTCCACTACTTTAGACATGTATCGCCTCGTCCGCCATTTGCGCACCCTTGCGTCAACCGTTCACCTCTATTGTGGCCTTAAGATCTCGCTCGAAGCGCAGATAGGAAATCAGGTAGTTTGTTCGTCTTTGATTGATGACGCTATACTACTATGGCCGCATGGTCGGCGCTCAAGCTGCCCCGAGGCACCGAGACTGTTTGCAGTTGTTAATGCAATGTTCTTTGCTACCAGGTCTACAGGTGAATGTGCAGAATGGCATACAGTGCAGCCGTCGGGGTTGTTTTCAGGGCTCCCGTAATGGTAAGCATCGATAGTCTGCATACCCCTCTAATTGTTTGAGGTATGTTGTTTTTTATGTGGCTTTCCACTAAACAAGAATTCCATAGTATAAAATAGGGCTTACAATCGCACAGTGTTTCGTGTAGAACAAGCTAGCTGGACAAAATTATTTTATGAGATTTTCCGTTTCATATGCAGTCATTTATTACAACTACGTAATTTTTTTCAGCCATATTTTCTTTTTTTTATTTTTTTCCAAAATTTTACTTCATATGCATACATTTGCATATTTCATATACAGTAACTCATGTGAATAAGTGACATAGGTCCAAAAAAATTTAAACGACTTAAGAATATTACTTTATTGTACTTAAATTGAATGGACTACAAATCTCAATATCTAAAAAAATTTTAAAATTCCGAAAAAAAAATTAAAATTTTTTATGAAAATTCGTCGAATTTTTCAAACATTTTATAAATAAAATTTAGTTTTTTTATAGATCGTGACACATTTTCTTATGGGAAATTAGTTAAAATAAATTTGCGAAAGCGAAAATTGTAAGAATTGTCCAAAAATGGGTGTCTACTTATTTATGTGAGTGACTGTACATATGTACATACATATTTTTTATTTATTTGAGTATTTATCCTGGCACTACAATTTTTACAAAATTATTTTATAGTACCAGTCAGGAATGTAAAAGTGAATTACAATAATAATAATAACAATGTAAATAATTAAATTAATTATGTGAAAATTACTTATTACAAAAAACTTAAAAGTAAAGTATCATACAAAGTAGAAAACACAATAGATTTAAATTAAATAAAACCTGATCCAACAAAAAGTTATAGGGTAGGTTATCTTTTATAATTATGTTATTATTCACTATCATCACTTTCATTCGATGAGTCCCTTGTGGAATAGTCATGAGCATCAGCAACACTACTGTGAAAGCTTGAAACAACTGGGGTATTTTTTGACTCCTCAACATTATCGGGGAACAGTAAATTTAAGACTTCTGAAGTCAGACATTTAAATTTTTTCTCAGGCATATTAAACCATGGATAGAGATCTATATATAGTTTTTTAGTCTCGACCGCAAATTTTTCAAATCTTTGGATATTTATATTGTACGCAGATGCTAATGCGCGAAGGAGAGTTTCGAATATTTTGATGAGCGTTACATCCAATCCCGTATTCTCAGCACTAGCCTCAGAATTTTCGAACAACCTACGAGCAGTGTTGCCGTCATCGATATTGCCGAAACCTGGTTTTGGTTTATCTACTATCAATCCAAGTACACTTTTAAATTTATTCTGGATTTCGTTGGAACGTAGCTTTACACTCTCTTTATCTGTCTCATTCATAAGCTGCCATTTTTTTACTTCGAAGCGATAACTTATGTGAAGCAAGCATTCAAAACATCTTATCCATGCATGGAGAGTCGACAAACCAAAACCAAGATTACCTAGGTTAGGCGTAAAGTCCCGTAACTCATTATTCATATCTTTTGGAGTGGCACCACAAATATAACACTTTTATGCGGAAGAAGTTTCAGTCAAAGCATTGCAAACTTTTCTGTCAATCATTGTAAGAAGCATATTGTGATTTACGGAAACTTTGTATTCTTCGAGCATGTACTTTATTGGCAACAACGCATTTATCTCCTCTAAAACTTTGTTCGTTTCAAAAAGAATAAAATATTTTGTTTCTTTAGAAAAAATAAATTTAATTGGTAGAAGAATGTCGAAGATTCTGCCAAACAATGTTACCTTTTTCATCCTGTAATTGAATAGGAACCAAAGAAAATATAAACAAAAACTCATCTGTGTCAGAACTGCATGTAAACTTTTGCTTATATGTGCTATGGCCAGAGCTTCCATCGCAACCCCACTTGCTGATTAAAGTATACGTCAAGTTTGTAGGTAATAAACTAACAAAAACTTCTTGATTTGCTAAAACTAAACGCTCAACAGTTTTATCTAATACGGACTGGACTTTAATTTCCGCACGTGTTTCACCCACATCAATTTCATTTGGATAGCATTCTGCCTTAGCTTTTCTTAGACTATAAAATGATGGATAAACCTTATGGCCTGCCTTGATGCTCCACTTCCAAGTCGTTTTGTACCCATGAGTCGTCGACTTGCTATCTACGTAGTATGCTAAAGCTTCTACATTGCTCAATTATCTTGTATCTGGCTCACATGTCATCTTTTTGCCGGATATTTGAGTGGTTTCCTGTGATTTTTTTTATAATGTTAGCAACATTTCTGTTGCCGGACATACGCGTTGATACTTCTGCCGCATAAAGTAACTCACCAGGACTTCTAGATTGCAAGAGGTCATCCACTCGACGCCGTTTGGTTTTTTCACTGCAGCTAACAAAGTCCTTCTTTCGTTTTCCGGGGTCGGGGCTACCTGAAGAAGTGATTGGTTGGTCTGATGGCAACTTTGAATCCACCGTTATTGTAAATGTGAAGTCTGGACTCGAAAGCCAATCCGAGTTTTTATTCAAAAATCGCTCCTTATGTCTTCCAGAAGTGTTCCACTTTTGATCCAGCTTCGACGAATATGCCGATATTTGTAAGCTTAAACTTTTTATCGAATACTCTGCTGCTTCGCTTAAATCGTACTTAAGTACAACAAAACTAAATAATTCTTTATATCTGGTTTCCTTCGAATGTTGAATCCAAATGTCAAAAAACTCCGTTCTTGGTACGGTTATAACTAAACTACTTTGTGTTGATTTTCCGACAGGGTGAATAGCTGATGATTGTTGTGCTGCCATCTTAAGTGTCGTTGATCGTTCTAATTTGTTATCAGTTGTGCAGTATTTATATTGCATTCAGGTATTGGCGTAGATGCTACCAAATGGGGTTGTTTTGTGTAGCGTTCCTGTGTGGTTATACCTGCATTAGGATTGTTTTGGATGTACCTGTTTTTATGCCTTGGTGAATGGTGCGGTAGGTTGTGGCAGGTTGAAGTCAGTGATCTTCGCCTTTTTGCTTTTGGTGTGCTCTGGTTGACCTTGCGCGTTTATTTTTGTGTGTTTTATGGCTACGTGTTTGTTCCCTGTACCTGGGAATTGGTTTTGCCGTTTGTAGATCAGCTTTAAAGGTTAAAATATCTCGTCGGAGCTGGTACGTACATACATCCTATTTTATATGTGGAGATAACAAAGTCTACAAAAAAAAAAATTAAAAATAGATGTGCAAAGAATTCGCAATGGTTTTTTCTTTCTACTATTAGAGAATACTTCCGACTATAACATATTTAAAACTTAGCCCGGATATCCGCGGATGTATGTAACTTTTTTGTCCCTAAATTTAAAAATATAGAGAAAAAATACCTTTTCTTATTAATAAGGGAATGTTAAATATATTGAAAATACTCTAATTGCGAAAGAATTACTATTAGAAAATTTTACTTACCTTCGGGCTTAGAATGCATCAAAAAAATTATATAAAAGTGTTGACTTAAAAGAAATATGAAGCTTAATATTCAACAAGAATTTTGCAAATTAATCAATGCATTTTACGGTCACTCCTGCCTTCTTACTTCAATTGCTCAATATATATGAGCAAAAATATCAAAAAAAAAGCAGAAATCCCGTTATTTTGCTTGTTTTCTTCCATTTCTCATTACACTTTTCTTGGAATAAGAACTTTGTTTTTGTCCAGCTAGCTTGTTCTACACGAAACACTGTGAATCGCTGTAAAAACCCAATGAGAAACATAGGGGGATAAGCCCAGCATTAGTTTACATGCATAAGGCGAGGGATTTGTACAACAAAAATAAGAACCATACAAGAACAGGCGGGAAAAAGACTACGCCGACTAGTTCTATCGATGATAAACAGGAGAATGTATATGTGCGCTGCTCTCTGCATGCCATCAAATCAAAATCGGGATGTCCCACTTAACTCCAAAGTGGGCGAAAAAGGTGTCGGAAAAATTTAACCTCCACAAATTAATATTCCCCAGTTGGACTAGGTAAATCGTCCAGCTGCGATGACTTGCAACATCTCTAATGATGGAAGTAAGCTGGATGCTTGTATGAGCAAATTATGACCATGCATAGTTAAATCGTACAAATTAAAAAAAAAAAAACAACCTATAAAACCGAATTAAAAAAAATTCATACCAAATTTTGGATGTACTTTGTTTTTTTTTTTTTTATCGGGCATTTGTAAAAGTCAAATATGCAAAAATTTTTGTTTGTATTCTTTGGCTTGCCATTTCCACAAAATTTGTGAGAGAGATTTTAAAATTTGTTAAAAATCAAAAAATCGTAATGGCCGCCAAGAAGAGAGAATGGTTTTACCTTCCTATATTTTTATCATGGGCTGAAGATATCATCTAGACTCAAATACATATTTAATAATAATATGATTATAATACCTTAGTAAAACGAATATCTATGTGCAACCCGTGAGCAACCTGTGGGCGGCCACCGTGGTGTGATGGTAGCGTGCTCCGACTACCACACCGTATGCCCTGGGTTCACACCCCGGGCAAAGCAACATCAAAATTTTAGAAATAAGGTTTTTTAACTAGAAGAAAATTTTTCTAAGCGGGGTCGCCCCTCGGCAGTGTTTGGCAAGCGCTCCGGGTGTATTTCTGCCATGAAAAGCTCTCAGTGAAAACTCATCTGCTCTGCAAGGCAGAGTCGGCATAAAGCATATAGGTCCAGTCCGGCCAATTTGTAGGGAAAAGCAAGAGGAGCACGACGCAAATTGGAAGAGAAGCTCGGCCTTAGATCTCTTCGGAGGTTATCGCGCCTTACATTTATTTTTTTTTATGTTCAAATTTTTTATGATTTTGAGGAAGCAAATTTATCTATGATATCATCAAAATTTATGATATCAAGTTTCTCTTTTTCCACACTTATGGCCAATTGTTGACCGAGTCGTAAAGCGGTCTAATTCTCGATGTAGTTAAATCCCGATTTATAATACAAAGCCGTTTACACCTCAGCTAAAACTTTTCGGTTTGTTCACAAAAACTATTAGAATTCAGACCCCTCGTAAAAGAGAATTTACGACTTGGCTTTGAGACGCTGACAATATGCTGAATTTTCAGTTTACGACCTGATATTGAAAAATATTTATTTGTCAATTTCAAATAAAAAAATTTTCAATACCGAAATGACATCAAAGCGCGACGAAAAGCGACAAGGCGATCCGTCGAAAGTCCGGAATCAAAATTATTCTGAGGACGAAGGGAAAGGTGCTTTTGGACAAGCGCACAAATATGCAAAATAACCAAATGAAAAATGAAGCATGGCTGAAAGTTGAAAAGGAGTTCAATTCGTCATCAATCTCCAAGGTAATTTGTTTTCCTATTATATTGTCTTTCCTTTTTCTGACGAGGACCTATTATAGAAATCCCGATCAGCCAAGAACTTAGCAAGCAAATTTAAAGATATTAAAGCTGCTCTTCGGAAGGACTACGATGACAACAAGCTTGCTCGTCACCTCACCGGTGGCGGCGAACCTCCAGAAAATATTGACAAGGTGCTGAGCTACTCGAAGCAGGAATTGCACGCTGCGATGGCTTTAACAATCGAAAGTCTCGATCCAAATGCCGACGATGACGACGAAGATTTGTTCGCAAACCCAGGCTGTGTGTCCACTTCTGTCGCGAAACCCAACAACATCAAAGACGGCAACGGAATAGAAGAGCTCATTTTCGCCATGAGCGAATAACTAGAAGTCTTGTACGAGAACGCTGAGCAAAAAATGCCTGTTATTGTTGTTTTGAACCAAAGTTAACCGGCTCGGAAAACCAGCTCTTACTCATATATCCAAAAAACTTGCTGGTATCGAAAAATAGCCAGTTACAAACCGACTGCAAAAGTCCATTAGGTCTGACCGGTTTCGATTGGATTTAAGACACTGACAATATGCTAATCTTATCCAAATATAACCGCTTCCGTACAACTAACCGGTACCGATAAAACAGAAATCATTACCACATGAAATAATAGGGAAACTTAATTATATTAAAGAAACCTTCTAAGGTACACAAGTCTATTCGATTCCAGCTACCAACAAGCTGTGGAAGTACTGTCGAGTTAATCGATCTCTTATGTTGCTCCGCGTACTATTATCACTATATGCAACTGAATTCTGAGATGCAGCCATTTCTTTGCTGGTTCGATCGACTTCAGGTAGGTTCTCACATGCGTCGATTGCAATGCTGTGTAGAATCGCACAAGCGACGATAATAGATTATACCGTACGTACACGAACTCGCATTGCCATTGATAATAGTTGCCAACATCGTTTAAATATACCATATGATCGCTCAACAACATTACGCGTGCTAATGTGGCTGGAGTTATGCAATTGCTCCTCAGCTGTTTGTGTATTCAAATGCGGCCTCACCATATATTCGGTATTTCGATAGCCACCATCGGCAACAAGCAAATAGTTATTGAATTTCCCAGACTCTAATCGGCGGTACAATCGCGAATTGTTGAATACCGTTGAATCATGTGTAGAATCTGGCCATCGTGCAACAATATTCGTAATTCTGCCTTTAGCATCTACTACTGTTTGCACGTTAATAGAAAACCACCCTTATGAAGAATGAAAATAACTAATGTTGAAAAATCACAACAAAAAAAATTAAAATTCTCTCTCTGCCTTTGCGATTGCGATAGTTCTCAGCTTGATAAGTACCAGGAGACTGAATCCTCACGTGCGTGCAATCGATTGCACCAATGACTCCTGGAAACCTAGCAATGTTGTAGAATTCCAAACTTGTCCTCCGCATCTCCTCCGAAGTGTCAGGCATACGTATGAACTGTGGTAGTAAGCGAGCTACTGCTGTGGATATGCGCGCCAAAATAATGCAGACACTCGTGGGACCGCGATTAATAACTGGTTCAAAGGTGTTATGCTTCGTGAACTTCATATAAGAATTTTAATATTTACGGGTTAATCACGAATGTTATTATCTCAAGGGAATGTATTGTTTGTAAAATTTACCGATTTGGGTTGAACTGCAAACCCGGCTCGATCATTTCAAGTATACGTGCGACTGTTCCTTTCGTCAACCGAAACCGTGAAAAAAAATGTATCATCGTTAAGCCAATTCATGTTAAATCGGCGAAAGAATATGTAGGATTGGCGTGGTACTATTTTATCGGTACCATCTTCACCATCACTCTCTCTGTCACTATCATCACTGATCCAATTAGAAACTGGCAAATGATACATTGTGGCCACCAAATTTAAACCAAATTGCTTTTTTATATCTCACGTATATTTTTTTTACTAAAATATGACATCTGGATGTCTATAAAAAAATCGAATATTGTATACATAAATCTCGGCGTAAGGTGCTTAAATCACAAATTTTTCCGATTTAAAAAATTTGAGGCTTAAACTTGGCGTTGTTATAAACGGTGTCGTAAAAAATTAAAACTTTCTAAAAAACCCAATTTTGGGTAAAATCTGAATTCAACAGCTTTAAATCGCGACGTAAACTTAAAAGTTTTTCAAAAAACTGGGCATTAATAAAGTTAGGTCACTTAGCGACCTTGCTCCATCGTTGATCGTAAATATGTCAAAATCAATTTTAATTTGCTGAATGAACGTTCGCAGCTTGCAATTGATACTGAGATAGTCAAGTTTGGAAAAACATCTTCTCCATACGAGATAATAAAAGTATGTAATTCTAATGGAGTTTTAGGTACAATTTCTTTTCTAATTCGAAGTAATATTTTGCAGAGACATATTTCGATAAAAAGTTCTGTTCCATCGAAATCTGTATTATAAAATTCACCCAAGTCCTTACACTTATTTCTAAGTCGTTATTATCATCGTTTAACAAATTTCCAACGTCTAAGAGAAATCCAAATATATAATTAAGGGCATTTAGTCGTGTAAGTCTTGTACGTATTTGTTGTTGGAGACGATCGAGAACACTTTTCATAAAGCAAGAAATTTCAAATTCTGCGGAAAAACCAATATCTCTAGCCGATTTTGCGGGGCATCCTTTCGCGTCTTACAATATCAATATCCCATTTTTAACAAAGAGACCTTGCTTTTTCTACAGCTTCTTCATAGAGAGTGTCTCGAATTTCGGATAGTTCAGTGGCTAATGATTTAAGATCATGATACGCTCCTCTAAAATTCATCCCCGGATCTTGTAATCTGAGCTGCACACGATCAACCCTACTTAAGATTTCATACCAGAAATGAACTAATGTTATGAAAATTGTGGTGTTAGTGTCGTCTGCTAATTGTTCTAAGTGTTCTACTACATTCTCTAGCCCATCGAAGATAACGCTAACGGTTTGTATTCTGGCGTTCCATCGTGTTTCAGATTCACGTTTGACAGGTTTTGTTAAAGAATTTCTTAATAATTCCCATCGTAACCTTGAACGTGAGAAAAAAGATATATGCTCTCAATTATTCCACAACCTGAGGCAAGTGTTCTGGATATATGCATGCATTTTTTAGTATATAAAAATTTTCCCAGAAATCAGTTATAATAAAAATACAAATTATCCAGGAAGTTCTGCTTTGCGGAACATTTCGCGCCCTCCTGTGAGTAGCGCCCGGGACAAGATGCCCCGGTGAACAGCGGAAGTACTGTTAATAAAAGCACTACTATAACAAGTAAAAAAAAATTAATGTAAAGCGCGATAACCTCCGAAGAGATCTAAGGCGAACTTCTCTTCCAATTTGCGTCGTGCTCCTCTTGCTTTTCCCTACAAATTGGCCGGACGGGACCTACATGTTTTATGCCGACTCCGAACGGCATCTGCAAGGCAGATGAGTTTTCACTGAGAGCTTTTCATGGCAGAAATACACCCGGAGCGCTTGCCACACACTGTCGAGGGGCGACCCCGCTTAGAAAAATTGTGTTCTAATTGAAGAACCTTATTTCTGAAATTTTGATGTTGCTTTGCCCGGGGTGTGAACCCAGGGAATACCGTGTAATAGGCGGAGCACGCTACCATCACACCACGGTGGCCGCCACTATAACAAGTAAGGAAGGCTAAATACGGGTGTAACCGAACATTACACACTCAGCTGAGAGCATTGAAGACAAAAGAGAAAACCACCATGTAGGAAAATGATCCTAGGGTAACCCTGGAATGTGTTTGTATGACATGGGTATCAAATGGAAGGTATTAAAGAGTATTTTAAAAGGGAGATGGCCATAGTTCTATAGGTGGACGCCTTTTCGAGATATCGCCATAAAGGTGGACCAGGGGTGACTCTAGAATGTGTTTGTACGATATGGGTATAAAATAAAAGGTGTTAATGAGTATTTTAAAAGGGAGTGTGCCTTAGTTCTATAGGTGGACGCCTTTTCGAGATATCGCCATAAAGGTGGACCAGGGGTCACTCTAGAATGCGTTTGTATGATATGGGTATCAAATAAAAGGTGTTAATGAATATTTAAAAGGGAGTGGACCTTATATTTATAGGTGAACGCCTTTTCGAGATATCGCCATAACGGTGGGCCAGGGGTGACTCTATAATGTGTTTGTACGATATGGGTAACAAATTAAAGGTATAAATGAGGGTTTTAAAAGGGAGTGGCCCTTAGTTGTATATATGAAGGCGTTTTCGATATATCGACCAAAATGTGGACCAGGGTGATCCAGAACATCATCTGTCGGGTACCGCTAATTTATTTATATATGTAATACCACGTACAGTATTCCTTCCAAGATTCCAAGGGCTTTTGATTTCGCCCTGCAAAACATTTTCATTTGCTTCTACTTAATATGGTAGGTGTCACACTCATTTTACCAAGTTTTTTTCTAAAGTTATATTTTGCGTCAATAGACCAATACAATTACCATCTTTCATTCCTTTTTTCGTATTTGGTATATAATTATGGCATTTTTTTCATTTTTCGTAATTTTCGATATCGAAAAAGTGGGCGTGGTCATAGTTGGATTTCGGCCATTTTTTACACCAATACAAAGTGAGTTCAGATAAGTACGTGAACTGAGTTTAGTAAAGATATATCGACTTTTGCTCAAGATATCGTGTTAACTGCCAAGCGGAAGGACATACGGTCGACTGTGTATAAAAACTGGCCGTGGCTTCAACCGATTTCGGCCTTTTTTCACAGCATACAGTTACTGTCATAGAATCTATGCCCCTACCAAAACTCACAAGCATTGATAAATTTTTGTTCGACTTACGGCATTAAAAGTATTCTAGACAAATTAAATGAAAAAGGGCGGAGCCACGCCCATTTTGAAATTTTGTTTTATTTTTGTATTTTGTTGCACCATATCATTACTGGAGTTGAATGTTGACATCATTTACTTATATACAGTAAAGATATTCAATTATTGTTGAAAATTTAAAATTAAATTTTTTTTTAATTGGGCGTGTTCTTCATCCGATTTTGCTAATTTTTATTTAGCACACATACAGTAACAGGAGTAACGTTCCTGCCAAATGTTATCATGATATCTTCAACGACTGCCAAATTACAGCAAAACTTTTAAATTACCTTCTTTTAAAAGTGGGCGGTGCCACGCCCGTTGTCCCAAATTTTACTAATTTTCTATTCTGCGTCATATGGTCAATTCGCGTACCAAGTTTCATCGCTTTATTCGTCTTTGGTAATGAATTATCGCACTTTTTCTGTTTTTTGAAATTTTCGATATAGAAAAAGTGGGCGTGGTTATATTCCCATTTCGTTCATTTTAAATAGCGATCTGAGATGAGTGCCCAAGAACATACATACCAAATTTCATCAAGATACCTCAAAATTTACTCAAGTTATCGTGTTTACGGACATACGGACGGACGGACATGGCTAAATGAATTTCTTTTTTCGCCCAGATCATTTTGATACATAGAAGTCTATATCTATCTCGATTAGTTTATGCTGTTTCGGATTACCGTTATGCGAAAAAAATTAATATACTATGTGAGCTCTGCTCAGCTGGGTATAAAAATAGTAACATTGGATTGGAAAGCTCATAAGCTAGCAGCGGGGCATTCATATGCGTGATTGGTTAAAGGCATCTATCTGCCTTTACATCTGCCTTTACACTAGTATAAAGTATGAATGTTGGAGATTTCGAGTTTAATACTAAGCTCCCGAGAAGCTAGCTGATGAAGAAGTGAAATTCAGAAAAATATCCTAGTAACCATCGCCGTTTGTAAACTTTGCAATTTTCTCTAATATCAATAACAAGAACAAATATAAAGCAATATGAGCATGTCTCGCTAACTAAATTCAGTCAACTTATTTCATTTCTTAATTTATTTAATAATTTGGGAAAAATTTAAACAACGTGACATCAGGACGGACAAGGCGACAGCTGTTTCGATTATACCTTGTAAATCTCTTCAAAGCCTTTTCTCCCAGGAGTGGGATTCGAACCCGCACTCCTGCGATAGTTGAAATGGTTACAAACGCATTCAGCTACGCCATGTCTTAGTTGTTGTAAAGTTTTTTCCAATTGCCTTTTTTGCATATATTAATCTTCTACACATCACAAACTTCGTATGCAATTATGTGTTGAAGTTATGCATGTTTGTAAGGCGGTTTCAGAGAAACTTGGTATTGTTGCTGTTTTTGTTCTATTTATAGAACTACAACGAATTAACCAAATGTTGTCTGTTTATATGAGTTAATCGGGGATTGCACGTATTGCTTTAAATGTATGAAAACATTTATTTCAAGCAATTTTTAATTTTATAATTTATTTAATAATTTGGGAAAAAATGAAACAACTTGACATCAGGACGGACAAGGCGTCAGCTGTTTCGATTATACCTTGTAAATCTCTTCACACCCTTTTCTCCCGGGAGTGGGATTCGAACCCGCACTCCTACGATAGTTGATATGGTTACAAACGCATTCAGCTACGTCATGCCTTAGTTGTTGTAAAGTGTTTCCCAAATGCCTTCTTTTGTATATATTAATCTTCTACACATCACATACTTCGTACAAGGTATAATGGAAACAGCTGTCGCCTTGTCCGTCCTGATGTCACGTTGTTTAAATTTTACCCAAATTATTAAATAAATTATACAATTTAAAATTGCTTGATATAAATGTTTTCATACACTTATGGCCAATTTGTTGACCGAGTCGTAAAGCGGTCTAATTCTCGATGTAGTTAAATCCCCATTTATAATACAACGCCGTTTACACCTCAGCTAAAACTTTTCGGTTTGTTCACAAAAACTATTAGAATTGAGACCCGTCGTAAACGAGAATTTACGACTTGGATTTGACACGCTGACAATATGCTGAATTGTCAGTTTACGACCTGATATTGAAAATTATTTATTTGTCAATTTCAAATAAAAAATTGTTCAATACCGAAATGGCATCAAAGCGCGACGAAAAGAGACAAGGCGGTCCGTCAAAGGTCCAGAATCAAAATTATTCTGAGGACGAAGAGAATCTTTTGAGCGACCTTGTAGTGAAGCACGGAAAGGTGCTTTTGGACAAGCGCACAAATATGCAAAATAACCAAATGAAAAATGAAGCATGGCTGAAAGTTGAAAAGGAATTCAATTCGGCATAAATTTCCAAGGTAATTTGTTTTCCTATTATATTGTGTTTCCTTTTTCTGACGAGGTCCTATTATAGACATTCCGGTCAGCCAAGAACCTAGCAAGCAAATTTAAAAATATTAAAGCTGCTCTTCGGGAGGACTACGCTGCCAACAAGCTTGCTCGTCACCTCACCGGTGGCGGCGAACCTCCAGAAAATATTGACAAGGTGTTAAGCTGCTCGAAGCAGGAATTGCACGCTGCGATTGCTTTAACAATCGAAGGTCTCGATCCAAATGCCGACGATGACGACGAAGATTTGTTCGCAAACCCAGGCTGTATGTCCACTTCTGTCGCGAAACCCAACAGCATCAAAGACGGCAATCGCACAGAAGAGCTCATTTTCGCCATAAGCGAAGAATTAGAAATCTTGCACGAGAACGTTGAGCAAAATGGAAACCATACCGATACGCGAAACGAAGACTATGCAAATTTATGTGAAATTCAAAATAAAAGCAGTGTGAATCTGCCAGATGTGGAGAGTGGTAATTCCAATGGGAAGGATGTTGAACAAAATGAGCGAGAAGTCTCAGTTAATCCAATGCATACACGCTTGCGTAAGCCAAAAAGAAAGCGTAATGTAGGGGATGGTCATTTGACCGCCAAGAAGATGCCAAGTCTGTGAGAAATGCAAAAGCGATTTTTTACCAAAATGAGGAAATTCGAGCTGCAGAACGCCATGAGCTACAAATGCAGTTGTGGCACGCAGAACGCGATGAGAAGTGTGCAGTTCAAGTAAAATGTTTAGAGGAGCACCGTTTACGCATTGAGTTACTTACTGCACAAATTGAGAGTGAAAAACGCAAACGTCCAAATTCCCCGGACATTAAAATTTAAAAAATAACTTCACGAATTCATAATTATGATTATAATTTTAACATGTAAATTCTTTTGATAAATCAGCTATTGTGTGTATGTCGGTTTCGCTCCAAGATCCATATCGAAACACAGGCACGGGACCAGGTAGCCTGTGCGCCCAATGTTAGACGACGCTATACTACTATGGCAATACGGCATGAGCTCAATATACCCCTAGGCATTGAGTCTCGTTGCATTCGTTAATGCTATGGTCTTGGCCACCGCCTTCCCTTCTCCATCCTATGTCGCGAAAAAACGCAGGTGCAAGCGACATGACTCGACTTTCTAGCCGATTTTTTGACGTTCACCCACCAATTGCCTGTTGTTATTGTTTTGAACCAAAGTTAACCGGCTCGGAAAACCAGCTCTTACTCATATATCCAAAAAACGTGCCGGTAACAAAAAATAGCCAGTTACAAAATATGAACCGGTTCCTACCGGTTGTAAAAGTCCACTAGGTCTGACCGGTTTCGATTGGATTCAGGACACTGACAATATGCTAATCTGATCAAAATATAACCGCTTCCGTACAACTAACCGGCACCGATAAACCAGCAAATCATAACCACATGACAAATTACAAGTTTTTTTATTCATTAACAGCAAAAAAATTGGGAAACGTAATTATATTAAAGAACATCCCAAGGCTTAAACGTTTCTTGCACACAAGTCTATTCGATTCCAGCTACCAATAAGCTGTGGAAATACTGTCGAGTTAATCGATCTCTTATGTTGCTCCGCGTACTATTATCACTAAATGCAACTGAATTCTGAGATGCCGCCATTTCGTTGCTGGTTCGATCGACTTCGTCGTCAGGGAGGTTCTCACATGCGTCGATTGCAATGTTGTGTAAAATGGCACAAGCGACGATAATAGATTGTACCGTACGTACACGAACTCGCATTCCCATTGATAATACTGGCCAACGTCGTTTAAATATACCATATGATCGCTCAACAACATTACGCGTGCTAATGTGGCTGGAGTTATACAATTGCTCCTCAGCGGTTTTTGGATTCAAATGCGGCGTCACCATATATTCGGTATTTCGATAGCCACGATCGGCAACGAGCAAATAGTTATTGAATTCCCCAGACTCTAATCGGCGGTACAATCGCGAATTGTTGAATATCGTTGAATCATGTGTAGAGCCTGGCCATCGTGCAACAATATTCGTAATTCTAGCTTTCGCATCTACTACTGTTTGCACGTTAATAGAAAACCACCCTTATGAAGAATGAAAAAAAAAGTTGAAAAATCACAAAAAAATGCAAACTTCTTTCTCTACCTTTGCGATTACGATAGTTCTCAGCTTGATCAGTACCAGGAGACTGAATCCTCACGTGCGTGCAATCGATTGCACCAATGACTCCTGGAAACCTAGCAATGTTGTAGAATTCCAAACTTGTCCTCCGCATCTCCTTTGAAGTGTCAGGCATACGTATGAACTGTGGTAGTAAGCGAGCTATTACTGTGGATACGCGTGCCAAAATAATGCAGACACTCGTGCGACTGCACCCAATAAAGTCGCCAACGGTGATTTGAAAACTTCCGCTTGCGAAAAATCGTAGCGCGATTAATAACTGGTTCAAAGGTGTTATACTCCGTGAACTTCATATAACAATTTTAATATTTACGGGTTAATCACGAACGTTATCTCAAGGGAATGTTTTGCTTGTAAAATTTACCGAGTTGGGTTGAACAGCAAACCTGGCTCGATCATTTCAAGTATACGTGCGACTGTTCCTTTCGTCAACCGAAATCGTGCAAAAAATTCATCATCGTTAAGCCAATTCATGTTAAATCGGCGAAAAAATGTGTAGGATTGGCGTGGTACTATTTCAACGGTACCATCTTCACCATCACTCTCTCTGTCACTATCATCACTGATCCAATTAGAAACTGGCAAATGATACATTCTGGCCACCAAATTTGAAACAAAATTGCTTTTTATATCTCACGTTTATTTTTTTTACTAAAATATGACATCTGGATGTCTATAAAAAAATTAAATATTGTATAAATCTCGGCGTAAGGTGCTTAAATCACAAATTTTTCCGATTTAAAAATCTGAGGCTTAAACTTGGTGTTGTTATAAACGGTGTCGTAAAAAATTAAAACTTTCTAAAAAACCCAATTTTGGGTAAAATCTGAATTCAACAGCTTTAAATCGCGACGTAAACTTAAAAGTTTTTCAAAAAACTGGGTATTAAAGCAATATTCATTTTATCGTATTTATACTCAGTTGAGCAGAGCTCACAGAGTATATTAACTTTGATTGGATAACGGTTGGTTGTACAGGTATAAAGGAATTGAGATAGATATAGACTTCCATATATCAAAATCATCAGTATCGAAAAAAAAATTGATTGAGCCATGGCCGTCCGTCCGTCCGTCCGTCCGTTAACACGATAACTTGAGTAAATTTTGAGGTATCTTGATGAAATTTGGTATGTAGATTCCTGGGCACTCATCTCAGATCGCTATTTAAAATGAACGATATCGGACTATAACCACGCCCACTTTTTCGATATCGAAAATTTCGAAAAACCGAAAAAATGCGATAGTTCATTGCCAAAAGCGGTTAAAGCGATGAAACTTGGTAGATGGGTTGACGTTATGACGCAGAATGGAAAATTAGTAAGATTTTGGACAATGGGCGTGGCACCGCCCACTTTTACAAGAAGGTAATCTAAAAGTTTTGCAAGCTGTAATTTGGCAGTCGTTAAAGATATCATGATGAAATTTGGCAGGAACGTTACTACTATTACTATATATGTGCTAAATAAAAATTAGCGAAATTGGATGAAGAACACGCCCACTTTTAAAAAAAAATTTTTTTTTAATTCAAATTTTAACAAAAAATTTAATATCTTTACTGTATACAAGTAAATTAAGTCAAAATTCAACTCCAGTAATGATATGATGCAACAAAATACAAAAATAAAAGAAAATTTCAAAATGGGCGTGGCTCCGCCCATTTTCATTTAGTTTGTCTAGAATACTTTTAATGCCATAAGTCGAACAAAAATTTACCAATCCTTCTCAAATTTGGTAGGGGCATAGATTCTATGACGGTTTCTGTTAAAATGGGCGAAATCGGTGGAAGCCACGGCCAGTTTTTATACACAGTCCCCCGTCTGTCCTTCCGCTCGGCCGTTAACACAATAACTTGAGCAAAAACCGATATATCTTTACTAAACTTAGCCCACGTACTTATCTGAACTCACTTTATCTTGGTATAAAAAATGGCCTAAATCCGACCATAACCACACCCACTTTATCGATATCGAAAATTACGAAAAATCAAAAAAATGACATAATTCTATACCAAATACGAAAAAAGGGAAGAAACATGGTAACTGGATTGGTTTATTGACGCAAAATATAACTTTGGAAAAAACTTTGTAAAATGGGTGTGACACCTACCATATTAAGTAGAAGAAAATGAAAAAGTTCTACAAGGCGAAATCAAAAGCCCTTGGAATCTTGGCAGGAATACTGTTAGTGGTATTGCATATATAAATAAATTAACAGTACCCGACAGATGATTTTCTGGATCACCTGGTCCACATTTTGGTCGATATCGCGAGAACGCCTTCACATATACATCTAAGGGCCATTCGCTTTTAAAACCCTCATTAATACCTTTAATTTGATATCCATATCGTACAAACACATTCTAGAGTCACCCCTGGCCCACCCTAATGGCGATATCTCGAAAAGGCGTCCACCTATAGACCTAATGCCCACTCCCTCTTAAAATGCTCAGTAACACCTTTCGTTTGATACCCATATCGTACAAACATTCTAGAGTCACCCCTGGCCCACCCTAATGGTGATATCTCGAAAAGGCGTCCACCTATAGACCTAATGTTCACTACCTCTTAAAATGCTCAGTAACACCTTTCGTTTGATACCCATATCGTACAAACATTCTAGAGTCACCCCTGGCCCACCCTAATGGCGATATCTCGAAAAGGCGTCCACCTATAGACCTAATGCCCACTCCCTCTTAAAATGCTCAGTAACACCTTTCGTTTGATACCCATATCGTACAAACATTTTAGAGTCACCCCTGGCCCACCCTAATGGTGATATCTCGAAAAGGCGTCCACCTATAGAACTAAGGATTACTCCCTTTTAAAATACTCATTACCACCTTTCATTTGATACCCATATCGTACAAACACATTCTAGAGTCACCCCTGGCCCACCCTAATGGCGATATCTCGAAAAGGCGTCCACCTATAGACCTAATGTTCACTCCCTCTTAAAATGCTCAGTAACACCTTTCGTTTGATACCCATATCGTACAAACATTCTAGAGTCACCCCTGGCCCACCCTAATGGCGATATCTCGAAAAGGCGTCCACCTATAGACCTAATGCCCACTCCCTCTTAAAATGCTCAGTAACACCTTTCGTTTGATACCCATATCGTACAAACATTTTAGAGTCACCCCTGGCCCACCCTAATGGCGATATCTCGAAAAGGCGTTCACCTATAGACCTAATGCCCACTCCCTCTTAAAATGCTCAGTAACACCTTTCGTTTGATACCCATGTCGTACAAACATTTTAGAGTCACCCCTGGCCCACCCTAATGGCGATATCTCGAAAAGGCGTCCACCTATAGACCTAATGCCCACTCCCTCTTAAAATGCTCATTACTACCTTTCATTTGATACACATATCGTACAAACATTCTAGAGTCACCCCAGGCCCACCCTAATGGCGATATCTCGAAAAGGCGTCCACCTCTAGACCTAATGTTCACTCCCTCTTAAAATACTCAGTAACACCTTTCGTTTGATACTCATATCGTACAAACATTCTAGAGTCACCCCTGGCCCACCCTAATGGCGATATCTCGAAAAGGCGTCCACCTATAGACCTAATGCCCACTCCCTCTAAAAATGCTCAGTAACACCTTTCGTTTGACACCCATATCGTACAAACATTTTAGAGTCACCCCTAGCCAACCCTAATGGCGATATCTCGAAAAGGCGTCCACCTATAGACCTAATGCCCACTCCCTCTTAAAATGCTCAGTAACACCTTTCGTTTAATACCCATATTGTAAAAACATTCTAGAGTCACCCCTGACCCACCCTAATGGCGATATCTCGAAAAGGCGTCCACCTATAGACCTAATGTTCACTCCCTCTTAAAATGCTCAGTAACACCTTTCGTTTGATACCCATATCGTACAAACATTCTAGAGTCACCCCTAGCCCACCCTAATGGCGATATCTCGAAAAGGCGTCCACCTATAGACCTAATGCCCACTCCCTCTTAAAATGCTCAGTAATACCTTTCGTTTGATGCCCATATTGTACAAACATTCTAGAGTCACCCTTGGTCCACCTTTATGGCGATATCTCGAAAAGGCGTCCACCTATAGAACTAAGGATTACTCCCTTTTAAAATACTCATTACCACCTTTCATTTGATACCCATATCGTACAAACACATTCTAGAGTCACCCTGGCCCACGCTAATGGCGATATCTCGAAAAGGCGTCCACCTATAGACCTAATGCCCACTCCCTCTTAAAATGCTCAGTAACACCTTTCGTTTGATACCCATATCGTACAAACATTCTAGAGTCACCCCTGACCCACCCTAATGGCGATATCTCGAAAAGGCGTCCACCTATAGACCTAAGGTTCACTCCCTCTTAAAATACTCAGTAACACCTTTCGTTTGATACCCATATCGTACAAACATTCTAGAGTCACCCCTGGCCCACCCTAATGGCGATATCTCGAAAAGGCGGTCCACCTATAGACCTAATGCCCACTCCCTCTTAAAATGCTCAGTAACACCTTTCGTTTGATACTCATATCGTACAAACATTTTAGAGTCACCCCTGGCCCACCCTAATGGCGATATCTCGAAAAGGCGTTCACCTATAGACCTAATGCCCACTCCCTCTTAAAATGTTCAGTAACACCTTTCGTTTGATACCCATGTCGTACAAACATTTTAGAGTCACCCCTGGCCCACCCTAATGGCGATATCTCGAAAAGGCGTCCACCTATAGACCTAATGCCCACTCCCTCTTAAAATGCTCATTACTACCTTTCATTTGATACACATATCGTACAAACATTCTAGAGTCACCCCAGGCCCATCCTAATGGCGATATCTCGAAAAGGCGTCCACCTCTAGACCTATTGTTCACTCCCTCTTAAAATACTCAGTAACACCTTTCGTTTGATACCCATATCGTACAAACATTCTAGAGTCACCCCTGGCTCACCCTAATGGCGATATCTCGAAAAGGCGTCCACCTATAGACCTAATGCCCACTCCCTCTAAAAATGCTCAGTAACACCTTTCGTTTGACACCCATATCGTACAAACATTTTAGAGTCACCCCTAGCCAACCCTAATGGCGATATCTCGAAAAGGCGTCCACCTATAGACCTAATGCCCACTCCCTCTTAAAATGCTCAGTAACACCTTTCGTTTAATACCCATATCGTACAAACATTCTAGAGTCACCCCTGACCCACCCTAATGGCCATATCTCGAAAAGGCGTCCACCTATAGACCTAATGTTCACTCCCTCTTAAAATGCTCAGTAACACCTTTCGTTTGATACCCATATGGTACAAACATTCTAGAGTCACCCCTGGCCCACCCTAATGGCGATATCTCGAAAAGGCGTCCACCTATAGACCTAATGCCCACTCCGTCTTAAAATGCTCAGTAATACCTTTCGTTTGATGCCCATATTGTACAAACATTCTAGAGTCACCCTTGGTCCACATTTAAGGCGATATCTCGAAAAGGCGTCCACCTATAGAACTAAGGATTACTCCCTTTTAAAATACTCATTACCACCTTTCATTTGATACCGATATCGTACAAACACATTCTAGAGTCACCCTGGCCCACGCTAATGGCGATATCTCGAAAAGGCGTCCACCTATAGATCTAATGCCCACTCCCTCTTAAAATGCTCAGTAACACCTTTCGTTTGATACCCATATCGTACAAACATTCTAGAGTCACCCTTGGTCCACCTTTATGGCGATATCTCGAAAATGAGTCCACCTATAGAACTAAGGCTTACTCCCATTTAAGATACTCATACCACCTTTCATTTGATTCCCATATCGTACAAACACATTCTAGAGACACCCTGGTCCACCTTTATGGCGATATCTCGAAACGGCGTCCACCTATGGAACTAAGGATCACTCCTTTTCAAAATACTCATTAACAGCTTTCATTTGATACCCATATCGTACAAACACATTCTAGAGTCACCCCTGGTCCACCTTTATGGCGATTTCTCGAAAAGGCGTTCACCTATAGAACTAAAGCCCATTCCCTTTTAAAATACTCATTACCACCTTTCATTTGATAACCATATCGTACAAACACATTCTAGAGTCACCCCTGGTCCACCTTAATGGCGATATCTCGAAAAGGCGTCCACCGATAGACCTAAGGCCCACTCCCTCTTAAAATGCTCAGTAACACCTTTCATTTGATACCCATATCGTACAAACAAATTCTCGAATCAGGCCTGGTCCACCTTTATGGCGATATCCCTAAATGGCGTCCATCTTTAGATCTATGGCCCACTTCCTCTTAAAATACTCTTTAATACCTTCCATTTGATACACATGTCATACAACCACATTCCAGGGTTACCCTAGGTTCATTTTCCTACATGGTGATTTTCCTTATTTTGTCTCCATAGCTCTCAACTGAGTATGTAATGTTCGGTTACACCCGAACTTAGCCTTCCTTACTTGTTTTTATTTACAATATACAATTGTTTTTATTTACAGTATACAATATTCGATTTTTTATAGACATCCAGATGTCATATTTTAGTAAAAAAAAAAAATATACGTGATATATAAAAAGCAATTTTGTTTCAAATTTGATGGCCAGAATGTATCATTTGCCAGTTTCTAATTGGATCAGTGATGATAGCGACAGAGAGAGTGATGGTGAAAATAGTACCACGCCAATCCTACACATTCTTTCGCCGATTTAACATGAATTGGCTTAACGATGATGAATTTTTTGCACGATTTCGGTTGACGAAAGGAACAGTTGCACGTATATTTAAAATCATCGAACCAGGTTTGCCGTTCAACCCCCGAGTGATGGTGACGATGGTACCGTTGAAATAGTACCACGCCAATCCTACACATTCTTTCGCCGATTTAATATGAATTGGCTTTAATATTAAAATTCTTATATGAAGTTCACGGAGCACAACTCCTTTGAAACAGTTATTAATCGCGCTACAACTTTTCGAAAGCGGAAGTTTTCAAATCACCGTTGGCGATTTTATTGGATGCAGTCGCACGAGTATCTGCATTATTTTGGCACGCGTATCCACAGCAATAGCTCGCTTACTACCAAAGTTCATATGTATGCCTCACACTTCGGAGGAGATGCGGAAGACAAGTTTGGAATTCTACAACATTTCTAGGTTTCCAGGAGTCATTGGTGCAATATATTGCACGCACGTGAGGATGCAGTCTCCTGGTACTGATCAAGCCGAGAACTATCGTAATCGCAAAGGTAGAGAAAGAAGTTTGAATTTTTTTGTAATTTTCAACATTTGTTATTTTCATTTTTCATAAGGGTGGTTTTCTATTAACGTCATACAGTAGTAGATGCGAAAGCCTGAATTACGAATATTGTTGCACGATGGCCAGGTTCTACACATGATTCAACGTTATCTAACATTTCGCGATTGTAACGCCGATTAGGGTCTGGAGAATTCAATAACTATCTGCTTGTTGCTGATGGTGGCTATCAAAATACCGAATATATGGCGACGCCGCATTCGATCAACAAACAGCTGAGAAGTAATTGTATAACTCCAGCCACATTAGCACGCGTAATGTTGTTGAGCGATCATATGGTGTATTTAAACTACGTTGTCCAGTATTACCAATGGGAATGTGAGTTCGTGTACGTAAGGTACAATCTATTATCGTTGCTTTTGCGATTTGTACAACATTTCAATCGACGCATGTGAGAACCTACCTGACGACGAAGTCGATCGAACTAGCAACGAAATGGCTGCATCTCAGAATTCAGTTGCATATAGTGGTAATAGTACGCGGAGCAACATAAGAGATTGATTCACTCGACAGTATTTCCACAGCTTGTTGGTAGCTGGAATCGAATAGTGTGTGCAAGCCTTAGGAGGTGTCTTTAACATAATTACGTTTCCCCAGTTTTTTGCTTTTAATGAATAAAAAACAGTTTTTCATGTGGTTATGATTTGCTGGTTTATCGGTACCGGTTAGTTGTATGGAAGCGGTTATATTTGAATCAGATAGCATATTGTCAGTGTCTTAAATCCAATCGAAACCGGTGAGACTAGATGGACTTTTGCAAATGGTAGGAACCGGTTCATATTTTGCAACTGGCTCTTTTTTGATACCAGCAGGTTTTTTGCATATATGAGTAAGAGCTGGTTTTCCGAGCCGGTTAACTTTGGTTCAAAACAACAACAACAGGCATTTGGTGGCTGAACATGAAAAAATCGGCTAGGAAGTCGACTCATGTCGCTTGCACCTGCGCTTTTTCGCGACATAGGAAAATGCAAGGAGACTCAATGTCTAGGGGCATATTGAGCTCAGGCCCTATTGCCATAGTAGTATAGCGTCATCTAACATTGGGCGAACAGACTTCCTGGTCCCGTGCCTGTATGTCGATAGGGATCTTGGAGCGAAACCGACATACACACAAAAGCGGATTTATCAAAAGTATTTACATATTAAAATTATAATTATAATTATGTATTCATAAAGTTATTTTTTAAATTTTGTTGTCCGGAGAATTTGGACGGTTGTGTTTTTCACTCTCAATTTGTGCAGTAAGTAACTCAATGCGTAAACGGTGCTCTTCTAAACATTTTACTTGCACTACACACTTCTCCTCGCGTTCTCCGTGCCACAACTGCATTTGTAGCTTATGGCATTCTGCAGCTCGAATTTCCTCATTTTGGTAAAAAATCTCTTTTGCATTTCTCACAGACTTGGCATCTTCGACATCAGTGGTCAAGTGACCTTCCCCTACCTTATGTTTTCTTTTTGGCTTACGCAAGCATGCATGCATTGGATTTGCTGAGACTTTCCGCTTATTTTGTTCAACATCTTTCCCATTGGAATTACCACTCTCCACATCTGGCAGATTCACACTGCTTTTATTTTGAATCTCGCACAAACTTGAATAGTCTTCGTTTCGCGTCTCGGTATGGTTTCCACTTTGTCAACGTTATCGCACAAGATTTCTAATCTTCGCTTATGGCGAAAATGAGCTCTTCTGTGCCGTTGCCTTCTTTGATGTTGTGGGGTTTGGCGACAGAAGTGGACACACAGCATGGGATTGCGAACAAATCTTCGTCGTCATCGTCGGCATTTGGATCGAGACCTTCGATTGTTAAAGCAATCGTAACGTGTAATTCCTGCTTCGAGCAGCTTAACACCTTGTCAATATTTTCTGGAGGTTCGCCTACATCGGTGAGGTGAAGGGCAAGCTTGTCGACAGCGTAGTCCTTCCGAAGAGCAGCTTTAATATTTTTTAATATACTTGCTACATTCTTGGCTGATCGGAATGTCTATAATAGGACCTCATCATAAAAAGGAAAGACAATATAATAGGAAAGAAATTAACCTGGAAATTGATTACGAATTGAACTCCTTTCCAATTTTCAGCCATGCTTCATTTTTCATTTGGTTATTTTGCATATTTGTGCGCTTGTCCAAAGGCAACTTTCCGTGCTTCACTACAAGGTCACTCAAAAGATTCTCTTCGTCCTCAGAATAATTTTGATTCTGGACCTTTGACGAACCGTCTTGTCTCTTTTCGTCACGCTTTGATGACATTTCGGTATTGAACAATTTTTTATTTGAAATTGACAAATAAATAATTTTCAATAACAGGTCGCAAACTGTCAATTCAGCATATTGTCAGCGTCTCAAATTCAAGTCTTAAATTCTCTTTTATGACGGGTCTCACTTTTAATAGTCTTTGTGAACAAACCGAAAAGCTTTAGCTGAGGTGTAAACGACGTTGTGTTATAAATCGGGATTTAACTACATCGAGAATTAGGCGGTTTTACGACTCGGTCAACAAAATGGCCAAATATGTATTATTAGTCTTAGTATGGTGGTGAAAATATACCACATATTACCCCACTTTTTATTTTTTTCATTTCATTTTATTTATTTTCCTTTTTTTCAAATTGACATTTTAATTAATCGCATTTTTTTATCCCGTTTGTTGCACTACCCCCAAGTCTGGGTGCATAGATTGAGTTTAAAAGAAGAAAATAAGGCTAAATTATGGTGTAACCGAACATTACATATACACACACACACACAGAATTAGATTTTTATATAGGTAAAAGTCTAGTTGAGGGGTCCACTGCTAATACGCGTCAAAAAATATCGAGAGAGACGTCAAAAGACGCGTATTAATCTCGAGAACAATAATCCGAAGGATGTCCGGAGATATTTGCAGTTGAACTTGGCGATTTTCATGTGGTTGGTGTTGTGTTGTGTACCCGGAAAAAAAATTGTGAACATTAGTGTTTTGTGCGGATATAGTTTTGGTCTCAAAACCGGTGTTGGATCCACCCAGGGTAATTTTATATATGCGCGGCCGAAGGCCGCCAACGCAGAAAGGTGTTCTGCGCAAAAATATTATTATTTATTTTCCGCCTTCGGATTATTAATACTTATGTCAAGACGCGTCGTTTGACACCTCTCTCGATATTTTTGGGCGCGTATTAGCAGTCGACCCCACAACTAGACTATTACCTTTATATATATAGATAAGTGAGAGCGCACACCTGGGTATATGCACAATGTAACGTTTCGATCAAAGTTAGGCCCGTTTTTAGTGCGAGTTTATACTGCAGTTAAAGTTGACTAGAGCTTCAAGCTACCTTTTCACCGTTTAAACTCAGTTGAGTAGGAAAATTTTATGTTATCGACCAAAATTGCAAGGCTAAACTCTAGTCAACTTTAACTGTCTTAACGCCTTTACGGTATAGGCGTGCCTTAAAGTTATCCTTATTTATAATTTGACAATGTTATATTCATCGGGAGAATGAAAATAGATTTCCATCCGAGATCAAATTCGACAACACTGCCCCAGGTTGAAAATAAATCGATTTTTTTTTTAATTTGCCTTATGTTTAAGTGACTTGCGCTCACTTAAATATGAAGCGGTTCCGTGACTTGCGTACACCTAACCACCCATCTTGCGATCACTTCTCCGGTGACTTGCGTTCACCTCACTAGTTATGACTTGCGTTCATACAACCCTGGCTTTAGAGTAGGCTGGAGTTGCCATCCAGTGCTTCCAGTCAACATTGTTGGAGTTGCCTTCCATCAATCACTTTTTTATTATAAATACTCGGGCAATAAACAACATGCTCTCTTGCTTTTTACTACAGGTGATATCAGATTGTATCGAAAAAACAACCGGATCCATCCCAAAACATCAACCAATCATCCACCATTTTTATCAGGTCATCAACTACAGATAAACCATCATCGTCTTTATCTCCACCACATCTAACAAAGGAAGTATCTATTCTCAAACCGTACGTTATATTTTTCCATATAAAACTACCCGAAGTAGCACTTGCGCTGCATTAGTCCCCTCATACCATCTAACCCTTGCGAGGTCACAAGAAGGATCAAATCAATAGTTCTAGTTTTCAACTTAACTAATCAGGTTTCATTTAATCAAATTTTCCGTACCATTTTGGAAATATTTATCATTTAAATTATCATACTTGCTATTTGAAATATTAGCCTTGAAATTCCAATTGTTAGTTTTAAGTGTTATATGCAATAAATGAATTGTTCTTAATTGGAAATAAGCATTCACATCACTGCGATAAACATTTGGTCCTTGCGAGCCAAATTTGAAACAGTGGCAACGCAAAAGGCACAACACTGTTTGGATATTGCTATTGCCCCATCGCTAACTTGTTCTTCATTCGAAATTTGCCATTCGTTCATTTCAGAGATTCTGTTCTTTATTTCTTTTTCTGATGAACGAACTTACTTACTTACTTAATTGGCGCTTAAGTGTCTTAACGGTTATGGCCGTCCAACAAGGCGCTGCAGTCGCTCCTTCGCTCCGCCAACTGGCGCCAATTGGTCACACCAAGGGAGTTTAAATCGTTTTCCACCTGGTGCTTCCAACGGAGTGGGGGCCGCCCTCTACCTCTGCTTCCATAGGCGGGTTCCGATAGAAACACTTTCTTGGCCGGAGCATCATCTTTCATTCGCATAACATGGCCTAGCCAGCGCAGCCGCTGCGTTTTAATTCGCTGGACTATGTTGATGTCTGCGTATAGCTCGTACAGCTCATCATTAAATCTTCTTCGGTACTCACCATCGCCAACGCGTAGAGGTCCATAAATCTTTCGAAGAACTTTTCTCTCGAACACTTCCAAAGCCGCTTCATCTGCTGTTGTCATGGTCCATGCTTCTGCCCCATATAGCAGGACGGGTACGATAAGTGACTTGTAGAGTATGATTTTCGTTCGCCAAGAGAGGACTTTACTTTTCAATTGCCTACCTAGTCCAAAGTAGCATTTATTGGCAAGATTGATTCTTCGCTGGATTTCAGTGCTGATGTTGTTGCTAGCGTTGATGCTGGTTCCCAAATAAACGAAGTCTTTTACTATTTCGAAATTATGGCTGCCAACAGTAGCGTGGTTGCCAAGGCGCTTATGCGCTGACTCTTTGCTCGATGACAGCAGGTTTTGTCCTCATTCACCATCAAACCCATCTTTACCGCTTTTTTTCCAGTCTGGAGTAAGCAGAACTAACAGCGCGGGTGTTTAGGCCGATGATATCAATGTCATCAGCATATGCCAGTAATTGCACGCTTTTATAGTATATTGTTCAAGTGCGGTTAAGTTCTGCAGCTAGTATAATTTTTTTCGGCATCAAATTAAAGAAATCGCACGATAGGGGGCCACCCTGTCTGAAACCTCGTTTAGTTTCGAACGGCTCGGAGAGGTCCTTCCCAATTCTGACTGAGCTGATGGTGGTTCTCAACGTCATTTTGCACAGCCGTATAAGTTTTGCGGGGAAACAAAATTCAGACATAGCGGCATATAGGCAGATCCTTTTCGTGCTGTCGAAGGCGGCTTTAAAGTCGACGAAGAGGTGATGTGTGTCGATTCTCTTTTCACGGGTTTTTTCCAAGATTTGGCGCATTTTGAAAATCTGGTCCATGGTAGATTTACCAGGTCTAAAGCCGCACTGATAAGGTCCAATCAGCCGGTTCACGGTGGGCTTCAATCTTTCGCACAATACACTTGAAAGTTGGTGCATTTTGCAGTATCCCCCTTCTTGTGGACTGGGCAAAGAACACTTAGATTCCAACCGTCGGGCATGCTTTCGTCCGCCCATATTTTGCTAAGAAGCTGCTGCATGCGCCTTACCAACTCCTCGCCGCCGAACTTGAATAGCTCCGCAGGCAATCCATCAGCGCCCACGGCCTTGTTGTTTTTCAATCTGGTTATTGCTATTCTAACTTCGTCATAATCGGGCGGGGGGACATATATTCCATCATCATCGATTGCGGGATCGGGTTCTTCATCTCTGCGCGGTGAATTGCTGCCTCCATTTAGGAGAGCAGAGAAGTGTTCCCTCCATAATCTAAGCACTTTCTGGACATCAGTTACAAGTTTGCCCCGGTCTTAAAACCTTCCGTCTGTCGCCGTATTTTTTGGTAGAATTTTCGGGCGTTATTCCTGGTGGCTAGCAGCTCAAGCTCCTCGCACTCACGCCTTTCTGCTTCTGCTTTTTTCTTCCTGAAAAGGCGTCTCGCTTCCCTTTTCAACTCACGATAGCGTTCACACACTCCTCTTGTCGCGCTCGCTTTTAACGTAGCCCTGTAGGCAGCGTCTTTTCTTTCGGTTGCAACGCGGCATTCTTCATCATACCAGTTGTTTTTTCGTGGCCGCCGGTAACCAATTTTTTCCTCGGCGGCAGTATGAAGTGCTTTGGAGATATGCTCCCACTGCTCCTGTATTCCTTCAGGATGAGTTGTGCCCTCAGAGAGCAGGTGTGAGAGTCGAGTTGCGAAGTCATTGGCAGTCTGTTGTGATTGAAGCTTTTCGACGTCTAGCTTTCCTTGTGTTTTTTGTTCCTTGTTTTTAGCCGCGTTGAGGCTGGTGCGTATTTTGGCTGCAACGAGATAATGGTCCGAATCGATGTTAGGTCCTCGGATCGTGCGCACATCTAAAACACTGGAGGCATGCCGTCCGTCTATCACAACGTGATCGATCTGATTGCGGGTATTTCGATCAGGAGACAGCCATGTAGCTTGATGTATCTTTTTATGCATGAACCTCGTGCAGGATATGACCATGTTTCGAGCACCGGCAAAGTCAATCAGCCTCAGTCCGTTAGGAGAAGTTTCATTGTGTAGGCTGAACTTTCCGACTGTAGGGCCAAAAACAGCTTCTTTGCCCACCCTGGCGTTAAAGTCGCCAAGCACGACTTTTATATCATGACGGGGGCAGCGCTCGTATGTGCGTTCTAATTGTTCATAAAAAGTGCCTTTCGCCTCATCGTCTTTCTCCTCTGTCGGCGCATGGGCGCAGATGAATGATATATTAAATAATTTTTGTTTTATTCGGATAGCGGCGAGACGTTCGTCCACAGGTGTGAACGCCAGAATTTGGCGACAAAGTCTCTCTCCCACCACGAATCCGACTCCGAAACTGCGCTTATTCGCATGGCCACTCCAATATATGTCACAATTTTTGATCTTCTTTCTTCCTCGCTTCGTCCAACGCATTTCTTGGATGGCGGTGATGTCAGATTTTGCTTTGACGAGGACATCAACCAGCCGGTCATCTGCACCAATCCCATTCAGGGAGCGGACGTTCCAGGTGCATGCCCGCAATTCATTGTCCTTCAAACGTTTGCCATGGTCGTCATCAATAGAGAGTGGATTTATCCGAGGCTTGTTGTTATATTTCATTGGAGTATGGTTTTACGTGGCGGGTCCCAAGCCCAGCGCACAAGCCGCTCAGCGGGGGTGAAAATATTACTTGGCACGTTTATATAGCGATCCGCTTTCTCCAAGACAGACGCCCGCTTGCAGCCGCACCTAGAGGTGTACAGACGCTGCCGATGAGATCTCCCCCGGCTAGCCCTTAAACCGATTATGTCAGAGTGGCCTAGCCAGGTTGTCGCCTTCTCACATTAGCTCACCGCTAAACGGGTGTTTAGCGGCTACCTAAAGGATACTTGGCCGCAAGCTACCGGCAGTAGTGAGCTGCTTGAACCGCATGCAAAAGAATCGCTCTGGCCATTCCCAGGTGAATGGCGGTCAGAAGCTATCGCCACTTTCGTGGACTTCTACACACGGCCCCATCCTCCATCATGGACATTATTGAGTCATAAAAAGTTACAAAAGTTTCATTTGGAAGTTGCTTTCTGTTTCTTATTTCCTCACGTAGGTCGTATGTCGAACGGTAATCTTTGAATTCATACCTTAACGCAGTACAGAAAGAATTCCAGTCAACGGCCGGTACTTGTTTGTGATACCGCCAATACCAGGTTTTGGCTTTACCAGCAAGCAAAATGTGTAAATTTTTACAAACTGCATTAAAATTGTTATTTAAACTTTCCGCTGTCAGCGCATGAACACGATATATAAACTCATTGCAAGTTAGTCCGTCAGCTGATCCGTCAAACTTTACATGCCAGTTTTGTATAATTGTCGTTATTTTATCCTGGCGAATGGATGGAACGTTAGCCGGCTGCAAATCTTGCTGATCCTGTCGTATTTGGTTATTGTCCGGGTACAGTGTTGTATTCGGGGTATTGGACTGAAGATTTAGGCTGGATCTCAGTCGTTCAATAGCTGCATCAACGATTTGAAATATTTGGCTACTATGAACTAAGTTTGAATTAACGTTTTGCCGGGTATTATCGTTTGCTCGAAAACGATTATTTCGATTTTCAGAATTAATATTTATCAAAGGTAAAGAGCGATTTTGATCATCGTTATTACTATTACTCTCGTTATTTAGTCGGCGCTTAGAATTGTATCGAAAATTGTATCTGGGTACCGCTCCGCCTCGTCCTTGTGACGTTTGATTCGGATTGCAAAATGTCGGATTATTACTTTTACCGATCGTTATCTTTTGCAATCGGCGAAAATTACAAGCTCTTCTACAATATGGACATTCTTGTGAAGTGGATAACCAACTTCTGATACACTCTGTGTGATATATATGGTTACATAAAGTTTTACGCACTTCCTGATCTGATTTAAGGTCTTGTTCACAGATGGTACAAATATTACCTTCGTCCTCTGAGCCTTTTGGTACCAGTGAAAGATTTTCATTACTGTGTACTACTGCTATAGTGCTTTGTTTTTTAAAAATTAAAAAAATATATAACTTTTGGTGGTAACTGCGTGACGGGTAAGTGAACATCGAACGAGATGGAGTTCTAGCTGGCGTTTACTTGGGCTATTGCTGACAGATATTTTTCAGTGGTCATTGTGTTAAGTAGGGGTTGATTTTGTACTAAATAATGAACTAAAGTCGATAACTTAGTATTTCCAAAAATCACTTCTACTTGGTACAATGCTCCTTTATAGATTTTTAGGAATTGTACTCTAAAGGTGATTAAACAAGAAAAGAAAACAATTAAGAAGAGCCAGGCGGTCGATTCTAATGGGTCTTTAACACGCCCCATAGTCGATAATCCTGCGAGGATTCAAAACTTATTTCTAATATAAACAAAAAAAAATTGTTTTGATCTAAATAAGGTACTTGTATAAAGATACATATGATGTAGGAATGATGAAAAAAAAAAACGAAAGACGTATTACTAAAATGAAACCGGTGCACAGTGGAGCAAAATGATGGTTGCAGATGTTAAAGTTGCAAATTACTATGTATGTGTATACACATGCAATGTACACATTCATATATATTCGCGACCTTTCCTCATAGCACTACACCCCATTACATTTTATTTCAGAGTCCCTGTTTATTTATCACCATAAAATTTATTTGGTGCACTGGTCTCTCTAACTAACAAAAAAAAAGCTGCTAAGGGAAAAAAGGGGCATAACTAAGGCCATAACTCCTCCTTCTCCAAGTTATGAGCTGCCCAGGTGACATGGCGCTCGTGCTTCTTATATCCCTCCCTGCCTTGACATCTAATTTAGCACTGATAGTTGTAGATGTCCCTATGGAAACACCACTTATCACCTCACTTCGTTACCACCATTAATCAATTTACTCATTCATCATTTTTTTTTTCTTGTTTCAATTCATACACATTATAATTTTTTTTATTTAATTAGAACTTACGCTTAAATTGTAAACAAGAACTAAGCTCTAGATTTTACATATCGTATACATACACAAGTACGTATCTAATTAACCATTATAAAAATAGAAATTTTTAAAGTCTATTCGCCTATGTATAATATCAATGTTCTATTATTTAAGATTGGAGAAGAGTTGTTTTTTTTTTTTTAAATTTATACCAAAGTTATCGCCAAAGGGGCTTGTTCTTCTATCCGGCCATAACCGTTTAGACAGTTAAGCGCCAATTAAGTAAGTAAGTATCGCAAAAGAAGTTTACCTTCGTGGTACGAAATTTTATTTTTTTTTTTACTTTTTCTTACCTTGCATATATAAGATTATATATATGGAAAGTTTCAACTTGCAACGTTGTTGAACGTGCACAATTTAATATATGTATGTAAGTGTTTATGTTATTAAAAATCAACGCAACACCCCTGTTATAACTATTCTTAGAAAGTCAGTTTACATACGCTATTGATGTAAACCTTCTTTAACATTGGTGTTTGACGTGATTTGAATATATATGTTTGATATATATAATATAATATGTTTGATATGTGCAAATTCCCAGAGAGCAATTATGAATTATGTTAGTTTTTGACACAACATTAGGTATTAGAACATTGAACATTTTATACCCAATCAAACATATTCAGCCCAATCCAACAAAATGTTCGCATCGAACTTTATCATACGAATGAATTTGCATGAAACCCTTTAATACTATTTTTTTAGCATCATACAATTTGACTGAATATGATGTGCTCTCTGAGTAGTGATAACAATTACATGAGTTGAAGCAGTGAATGTTAACTTACATGAATGGAGATACAGCCCACGATGAAAGCGCTTCCGAAGTCATTGGCAGTCTGTTGTGATTGAAGCTTTTCGACGTCTAGCTTTCCTTGTGTTTTTTGTTCCTTGTTTTTAGCCGCGTTGAGGCGGGTGCGTATTTTGGCTGCAACGAGATAATGGTCCGAATCGATGTTAGGTCCTCGGATCGTTCGCAAATCTAAAACACTGGAGGCATGCCGTCCGTCTATCACAACGTGATCGATCTGATTGCGAGTATTTCGATCAGGAGACAGCCATGTAGCTTGATGTATCTTTTTATGCATGAACCTCGTGCTTGATATGACCATGTTTCGAGCACCGGCAGAGTCAATCAGCCTCAGTCCGTTAGAAGTTTCATTGTGTAGGCTGAACTTTCCGACTGTAGGGCCAAAAACACCTTCTTTGCCCACGCTGGCGTTAAAGTCGCCAAGCACGACTTTTATATCATGACGGGGACAGCGCTCGTATGTGCGTTCTAATTGTTCATAAAAAGTGTCTTTCACCTCATCGTCTTTCTCCTCTGTCGGCGCATGGCCGCAGGTGAATGATATATTAAAAAATTTTGCTTTTATTCGAATAGCGGCGAGACGCTCGTCCACAGGCGTGAACGCCAGCACTTGGCGACAAAGTCTCTCTCCCACCACGAATCCGACGCCGAAACTGCGCTTATTCGCATGGCCACTCCAATATATGTCACAATTTTTGATCTTCTTTCTTCCTCGCTTCGTCCAACGCATTTCTTGGATGGCGGTGATGTCAGATTTTGCTTTGACGAGGACATCAACCAGCCAGGCATCTGCACCAATCCCATTCAGGGAGCGGACGTTCCAGGTGCATGCCCTCAATTAATTGTCCTTCAAACGTTTGCCATGGTCGTCATCAATAGAGAGTGTATTTATCCGAGGCTTGTTGTTATATTTCATTGGAGTATGGTTTTACGTGGCGGGTCCCAAGCCCAGCGCACAACCCGCTCAGGGGGGGTGAAAATATTACTTGGCACGTTTATATAGCGATCCGCTTGCTCCAAGACATACGCCCGCTTGCAGCCGCACCTAGAGGTGTACAGACGCTGCCGATGAAATCTCCCCCGGCTAGCCCTTAAACCGATTATGTCAGAGTGGCCTAGCCAGGTTGTCGCCTTCTCACATTAGCTCACCGCTAAACGGGTGTTTAGCGGCTACCCAGAGGATACTTGGCCGCAAGCGACCGGCAGTAGTGAGCTGCTTGAACCGCATGCAAAAGAATCGCTCTGGCCATTCCCAGGTGAATGGCGGTCAGAAGCTTTCCCCACTTTCGTGGACTTCTACACACGGCCCCACCCTCCTCCTGTTCCTTTTTTTCAAGCAAATTTGTTCACTGCTGCTCGCACCCACAAAAAAGCTAACAAGTATAGATGAATGGGGGTGTGTATGCAGCAATGCTTTGTGTAGGTATATTTAAATGTGTTATGAATAAATAAGTTAATATATATATGTATAATGAACTTCAAAAAAAGTTACAAATTTCAGAAGATCCAGGAAATTGAAAGAGTACAGACACAAATTGTAAATATGAACTTTTCAAGTTTAATAAATGTAATAATTAGTTTGTTACAAAAGATGTTTTTCATAAATAGTC
Source organism: Eurosta solidaginis (assembly GCF_040869045.1). Classification (NCBI taxonomy): domain Eukaryota; kingdom Metazoa; phylum Arthropoda; class Insecta; order Diptera; family Tephritidae; genus Eurosta; species Eurosta solidaginis. Next base: position 186,907,554 of record NC_090319.1, on the reverse strand, counting down.
CATACGTATATTGTTGTAGCAGTGTCACACACAAAGATGACCACACATATTTTTAGTGTAAGTGGCATCATCGACATTCGCGCTCACTGTGAATTTCTGCGTATATATTTATGAATTTACAATGTTCGCGAACGAGAAGAGAGAAAGAATAACATTAGATAAAACGAACTAAAAGAACAAACGAACTAAAAGAACAAACGAACTAAAAGAACAAACGAACTAAAAGGACAAATAGAACCGAAATCGAAGATCTAGTTCACTTGTTCAGTTGAGAGACCCGGTCAATTGAACAAGTTCAGAACGAAACGACCCAACTCTATTGCTGGTGTAAAAAATTGTTCAGTCAATTTTAGAAGACAAACAAAAAGTTTTCACGTTTATTTATTGTTTTCACACGAGTTTTACGGTGTTTAAAAGTATCATAAGTGGTGCACATACCCCTGCTTAAAAAGCAAAACCAGGCGCGCAACATACTGTGTTTTTGGATACAAGCCAAATCTTCAGTTTTCAAGCCCCAAAATTTTATCTCTGTCCGGAGATATTTGCAGTTGAAGTTGGCGATTTTATGTGGTTGTTTTTGTGTTGTGTACCCACAAAAAAAATTGTGAACATAAGTGTTTTGTGCGGATATAGGTTTGGTCTCCAAACCGGTGTTGGACCCACCCAGGGTAATTTTTTATAAGCGCGGCCGAAGGCCGCCAACGCAAAAAGGTGTTCTGCGCAAAAAAATATGGATCCAAACCCCGGTTTCGGTGGTCTTTTTTCGTGGTTTCTTTAATATCTTTTGAACGAGTTAAAGTTTTTATTTTCCGCTTTCGGATTATTAATACTGATGCCAAGACGCGTCGTTTGACACTTCTCTCGACATTTTTGGACGCGTATTAGCAGTCGACCCCTAACTAGACTACCTATTACCTTTATATATATAGATATATGAGAGCGCACACCTGGGTATATGCTCAATGTAACGTTTCGATCAAAGTTAGGCCCGTTTTAAAGTACGAGTTTATACTGCAGTTAAAGTTGACTACAGCTTTAAGCTACCTTTTGACCGTGTAAACTCAGTTGAGTAGGAAAATTTTATGTTATCGACCAAGGCAAAACTCTGTCAACTTTAACTGTAATACCGTAAAGGCGTGCCTTAGAGTTATCCTTATTTATAATTTGACAATGTCCTATTCATTATGAGAATGCAAATAGCTTTCCATCCGTGATCAAATTCGACAACACTGCCCCAGGTTGAAAAGAGATCGATTTTTTTTTTAATTTACCGTATGTTTAAGTGACTTGCGCTCACTTAAATATGAAGCGGTTCCGTGACTTGCGTTCACCTAACCCACCTTGCGATCACTTCTCTGGTGACTTGCGTGCACCCCACTTGGTTTGACTTGCGTCCATACAACCCTGGCTTTAGAGTAGATTGGAGTTGCCATCCAGTGCTTCCAGTCAACATTGTTGGAGTTGCCTTCCATCAATCACTTTTTTATTATAAATAGTCGTGCGATACACAACATGCTCTCTTGATTTTTACTACAGGTGATATCAGTTTGTATCGACAAAACAACCGGATCCATCCAAAATCATCTACCAATCATCCACCATTTTCATCAGGTCATCAACTACAGATAAATCATCATCATCTTTACCTCCACCACATCTAACAAAGGAAGTAACTATCCTCAAACCGTACGTTATATTTTTCCATATAAAACCACCCGAAATAGCACTTGCGCTGCACTAGTCCCCTAATTCCATCTAACCCTTGCGCGGTCGCAAGAAGGATCAAATCACGAGTTCTCGTTTTCAACTTAACTAATCAAGTTTCATTTAATAAAATTTTTCGTTCCATTTAGGAAATATTTGTCATTTAAATTATCATACTTGCTATTTAAAATATCAGCCTTGAAATTCCAATTGTTAGTTTTAAGTGTCATATGCAATAAATGAATTGTTCTTAATTGGAAATACGCATTCACATCACTGCGATAAACATTTGGTCCTTGCGAACCAAATTTGAAACAATGGCAACGCAAAAGGTACAACATTGTTTGGATATCGCTATCGCCCCATCACTAACTTGTTCTTCATTCGAAATTTGCCATTCGTTCATTTCAGAGATTCGGTTCTTTAGTTCTTTTTCTGATGAACGAACAAGTTGTTCTTTTTGTTCATCTGTTCCTTTTTTTCAAGCAAATTTGTTCACTGCTGCTCGCACCCACGAAAAAAGCCAACAAGTATAGATGGATGGGAGTGTGTATGCAGCAATGCTTTGTGTATGTATATTTAAATGTGTTATGAATAAATAAGTTAATATATATGTATAATTAACTTCAAAAAAAGTTACAAATTTCTGAAGATCCAGGAAATTGAAAGAGTACAGACACAAATTGTAAATATGAACTTTTCTAGTTTAATAAATGTTATAATTAGTTTGTTACAAAAGATGTTTTTCATAAATAGTCCATGCATATATTGTTGTAGCAGTGCCACACACAAAGCTGACCACACATATCTTTAGTGTAAGTGGCATCATCGACATTCGCGCTCACTGTGAATTTCTGCGTATATATTTATGAATTTACAATGTTCGCGAACGAGAAGAGAGAAAGAATAACATTAGATAAAACGAACTAAAAGAACAAACGAACTAAAAGAACAAACGAACTAAAAGGACAAATAGAACCGAAATCGAAGATCTAGTTCACTTGTTCAGTTGAGAGACCCGGTCAATTGAACAAATTCAGAACGAAACGACCCAAATCTAGTGCTGGTGTAAAAAAGTGTTCAGTCAATTTTAGAAGACAAACGAAAAGTTTTCACGTTTATGTTCAAGTGTTTTCACACGAGTTTTACGGTGTTTAAAAGTACCATAAGTGGTGCACATACCCCTGCTTAGAAAAGCAAAACCAGGCGTGCAACATACTGTGTTTTTGGATACAAGCCAAATCTTCAATTTTCAAGCTCCATCATACGGAAAAGGAAAGCATGAGAACAGCAAGAATAAGAACGTAAGTAACAGTTCTTAGTTTTTTTTCCCAAAAAATATATACTCTCCACCAAGCCCGTATATTTAACCCTTATTTCAATATACGGTTATATATACATATATACATTAACCTGGGTCGATTTTCCGATAGGATTTTGGCTCAGGAAAAAAAGTTCCACTAAGCATACCCAAAAAAATAATTTTTGAGCCTGCAAAAAAAATCGATTTTTCGACCAAAATTCTTCTAAATCTCCATAAAAGATTTTTTTTTTTTTCAAAAAACTGCATTTACCAGTTTTGCATTTGCCAACTGACACGAAAAAAATACATAAAAAATGATTTGGAGCCTTGAAAATGAAAAAATGCATAAAAAATCGAAAAATCGTTGAAATTTTGCAGGCTGAAATATAATTTTTTTGGGTATGCGTAGTGGAACTTTTTTTTCCTGAGCCGAAATCCTATCGAAAAATCGATGGCGCGATATACGTTAAAAAATTGACCCAGTCTAATATACATACATACCGAATTCCAGCCTGCTATTTTGCGAATAGCGTGACTCATTTCCAACAATTTTTTCGATCGGCGCTTGCGCTTGCGCTAGCAGCGACGGCAGCCGATCTCTTTGGTTTCTTCACATACATGTATGCACATACAAATATTTATTGGTTGACAAAGTTCAACACAAATTCAAGCTATTTGCGTTCGGATATTACACCTTTTTCCCAAAATTATAAAAGATCCCTCCTTAATGAAATTCAAAAATATATATATGTACATATAGAAGGTCTCTAAATTTTAAGAAAGTGCATATATGAGTTTTTCTCAATAAACAGAAAGGTTATGTACCTACGTATATTGTAAAAAGGTTAAAAGGATTTATGAAGAAATGAAAACAACGTGAATAACTTGTAGCGCTAATTTTCAGCGCCGAAATTCAATTCCTTCTTTATTGACAAATGCTTTCTCTTTTATAGGAATTTTGCTTACAATACTATTACAATATTTTTACACAATACTTACACACTAAAAATGACTACATTCAAATTCTTTATACCTAGTCAGTAGAATATTCTTATTACCTAACTATGTAATAATATTTGGTCAGTTGCACTGACAAACCGACGCTGTCGATCAGTCATGCTGGTCAACGCGTGAGCTAATGAGTGTGACGCTTATGGGTTAATACTAGGTTCAAACACACACCAAATTGGCAATTTATACTATTTGGGCAATTTATTACGCAATTTGTCATATAATAAATTGTAATAATAAATTGCCAATTTAAAAAAAATTGCGTAATAAATTGTTTCAAACTGCAAATGCAACTTTGTAAAGTGTGTTTATTGAGTATATTTAAACGTCAGCTACGCACGGCTGAACTATATGGTTGGCTCATCTCATCAGCTGATTTTATGTCTTTCATTTCACTGGAGTAGGGATTGTCAAAAGAAGATGGCAAACTCAAAATGAAACCAAAACATTGAACACAATTTCTTACAACACACAAAAATTTCAAAGTTTTATGTTTTCATTCCATTTCATTCGCCTAATACCAACACGCACATTTTGACAGTCTGAACAAAGGTATGTTCTTGCTGCAGAGATGAGCCAACCAGCTATCAAATTACTATTGTGTAAGCTAAATCGAGTTGTATGAACAGCACTCAATTCAAATCGAAATTTCCTCAATTTATTTTTCTGTTTGAACATAGTATAAGCAACTGTAAATGGATATGGCTCCCCGCTAAGTTCAATGTAACTTATCAATGCCGCTATGACTGCTATGAGTAATTTGTGTGTGGTCCAAAGTGAAATTCATATGCTTATGCATTCCAAGCCTTATTCTGGCATGTACATAAATGCAAATATCTTGTGTTGTGGTAATGCCCAACCATCCACCTTTAAGAAGAATCGCATACACTTGAGAACAATTGTATGTGATTCTTAAAGTGACTTAATGACTCATTTGGAGTTTACAAAATTTTAATTGCTTTTTAGTTTGCTATTGTAATTTATTGTCTTGCGGTAATTTGATATTGATCGTGAAGAGTTTGTTTACTTATTTTTATATCCGTTTACACTTGCTTTCCATGTGTGATTTTTTGTGCTGACACATTTTTTTCTATTGTTCTTTTGTTTCTGCATTTTTTAATATGTTTTGAAGTATAATATATATGTATATATATGTACATTTGTATGGTTATGTGCTTGTGATTATGAATAATGTTTTGCATCAAGTGTTATTGACACCAGAGTTTTAAATGTATTTTGCACAGCCGGTCTTTAAGAGCGTCGTCTCACTTAAAAATCGGCATGTGTTTACAATTTGTTATGAAGTAACCGTAACTTGATGCTAACATGACTTTACATTTGTTCCTTTTCCTTTCTTTGTTTGTTTATATTTTTACTGTTGAGTAAATTGGAATGCAATTGTTGAAACTGGTTTTTGTTAAATTATATGAGTTAATAGCAGATTTTTTTTCGTAGTGGTATTTTTCTATTACCATTTTCTAGTCTAATGGGAAATTGAAGTAAAAATATTTTTTTTTTCTCTATTCAACTCTATTTAGAGTAAAAGATATTTTCCTATTACTATTTCCTATTCTACTGGAGGTTGAAGTAAAATATTTTTTATTGGTGTTTCCTATTTTATTCGACCTGTGGATAAAGTAAAAATATTTTTCTTCAAACTATGGCCTCTCTAAAAGCGAGGTTTCCTAACTGAAGCATTCCATATTTATATCTATTTCTTTAATTATTTCTATTAAATACCAGCAATCTTGTCGGCAGCGTAGTCCTTCCGAAGAGCAGCTTTAATATTTTTTAATTTACTTGCTAGATTCTTGGCTGATCGGAATGTTTATAATAGGACCTCATCATAAAAAGGAAAGACAATATAATAGGAAAAAATTAACCTGGAAATTGATTACGAATTGAAGTCCTTTTCAATTTTCAGCCATGCTTCATTTTTCATTTGGTTATTTTGCATATTTGTGCGTTTGTCCAAAGGCAACTTTCCGTGCTTCACTACAAGGTCACTCAAAAGATTCTCTTCGTCCTCAGAATAATTTTTATTCGTCGCGCTTTGATGACATTTCGGTATTGAACAATTTTTTATTTGAAATTGGCAAATAAATAATTTTCAATAACAGGTCGCAAACTGTAAATTTAGTATATTGTCAGCATCTCAAATTCAAGTCGTAAATTCTCTTTTACGACGGGTCTCAATTCTAATAGTCTTTGTGAACAAACCGAAAAGTTTTAGCTGAAGTGTAAACGACGTTGTATTATAAATCGGGATTTAACTACATCGAGAATTAAACGGCTTTACGACTCGGTCAAAAAATTGGCCATTTGTGAACAAACCGAAAAGTTTTAGCTGAGGTGTAAAGGACGTTGTATTATAAATCGGGATTTAATTACATCGAGAATTAGACGGCTTTACGGCTTGTAATGTGCGATTTCAGAATTTTCAAATTTTTAAGCAATTCATTTCCAGAGTATTAACGCAAAATCATCCTAGTTCCAAATTGTAATAGAGTAGATTTTCGTTAAACTTCAATCTGATTTCCATATGACGGAAGTCATATGCTTATCAGAGGAAATGAAAGCAAATAGACAAGAATGAGGTTTGGCTTTCGTTCCGGTGATCGACATTCCTTTTTTTGGGTTTGATCTTCACCCGAGACGGACGTCAAAAACTCATCAACCTTTTTGGTAAGTTGGAAATTTTTTAATTTGTTAATTTTTATAATAAAAAAGTGTTTAGTAAATGCTAAATTAAATATTTTAATAAGTAAAAATAAAAATTTAGATATGTTAAAGCTTCCTTTAAAAAGGGTTGGTTGTACATATGAAAAGTATGCGAACATTTTTGTATGTACATAAAACCTTATCTAAAGAAAAGTTCGTCCGAGGCAAAACAAAGCTTATGCCGAAATTATTTAATCAAAAACTTCATTAAATATCACTTTTGAAAAATTTTCGTAGATTTCGAATCTAAAGATTCAAAAAAAATCCTTTCAACCCTCTTTTAGAAAGGTATACCTTAGTATAGGTTTCATTTTACTTTTTAGTAATTCCAAAAAAATATTTCTATTAAACTATAATAAAGAATTTTCTGAAATCATAGATTATTCATGTGTGAGGCATACGTTTGGTGAAGGAGAACCCGCTTGGGTACAGTTTCCATTCTCCCACCACAAGCTAAATAAATTTCTGCAGAAAAATACGAAGGAGAAGGCGAAAGAAGGGAGGAGATCGCTAAACCAACTAGTTTAAAACCATGCGGACGGAGGCATACACACTTTACCACGAGAATTGAGAATTCCATAAAAATTTAGTGCAGTTGTATAATGAAGAAAATAAAAATTGAAAAAATTTAATATTTCAAAAAAAAAAAAAACGTATACATATGTATATAAAATTGTTTAGCAAGAAATAGATATAAATAAAAAGGGAAAAAAGTGAGAATATTTATATGATAAGAAAGCCATAAGGCAAAGTAAAAAGTAAGGAAAAATTTAGAAAAAGTGCTATGTAAAAAAAGTGAACATATTTACATATAGACACAAGAGAGCTATAAAGAAAAGCAAAAAAAAAAAAATTACGGAAAATTGTAAAGTGAAAACATGTAAAAAAGCAAAAAAGGGCAAAGATAAAGACCTATGTAGGCCATAGAAAAGGAAGCACAGAGAATAAAGTGATGAAGAAAAGTGAAATCAAAGTCGTTCAAAAAAAAAAAATATATATATATATATATATATATATACAAACTATTTTTAATTGCTTATAATTGCCTATAAAGTCATAAGGAATAATAAATTTTAGTGAATATAAAAAAAGTAAGCATATACTTTGTTTCCCTTTGAGTTGCAATCAAAACGATGTGAAATGAAATAAATGCAACTGAAATCAAGTAAAACAACGTTATTAGCTAAACGTAAATATAGCACAAAAACAAAAGTGTTTAAGCTTACAAAATCGTCTAACGATAGAAGCACTACACAAAAAGTATATATGTACATGGCTACATAAAATTGTTCGAAAAGTTACGTTTAAGCAAGCAAAAAAAATAAAAGGAACATTTTCATTTAGTGGGGTATGTAGAAAACATTAAATATATGCATAAGCAATTCTAAAAGCTAGTTATACAATATACAAAAAGTTGTTCAGGAAAGTGTTGTTCATGAAAGTGAAATAATAAGCCTTTGGTTAGGTCAAAATTTGTAAAAGTGCGGAGTTGAGTTTATAAAGCTTAAACAACTTGCATAATTGAAAAAAAAAATATATATATATATGCAAATAAATAAATGATAAAAATATTCTGGTCACCCTAATTGTTTCTCGCGGTCATAACACATATACCCGTACATTACTTCTTTTGCAAGCTGATCAACACGCATACATGGAAGTGCTTTCATCGTGGGCTGTATCTCCATTCATGTAAGTTAACATTCATTGCTTCAACTCATGTAATTGTTATCACTACTCAGAGAGCACATCATATTCAGTCAAATTGTATGATGCTAAAAAAAATTGTATTAAAGGGTTTCATCAAAGAGAGTAGATTAATAAGAGGGAGCATTGTAGAGTCGTTCATTCTCCACAGAGTGGGACGGCTGCACCAGGAATACACCATACGTTTTGCTCCTGCTTCGTTTTCACCATGTGGATTAAAAAAGTCATGAGCCTGGGCATTCGCGCAATTTTAGTGGTGTAAATTGCATGGCGCCAGCGCCAATGCGGTGCCAGCTCAATGGTAGCTCATTTTCGTAATGACTCCAAGCGAATTTTTGACGCTACTTAGTGAGTCCGTAGTACATTTCACTTGCGCTATTGAGTGAAACGACTTTTGTGTGTCAGGCACGAGTTTGGTGTTATTGGCGCTACTGGAAATGATGACACTGAGCTGATGACGGGAGCGCTGGTAGTTCAGCTTTTGAATCAGAAAAAGAATTGATGACCCGTGTAAATTATTATGGCTTTGGCTATTACTGGCTTTGACTTTGAACTAAATAAATGCTGGGGACATAACAACCACACTCATTTTTGAGTTTTATATTTTAGATTTAATGCACAATTAATATGGGTGTGTTTGATCAGCCAAATAATAACAGTAGTATTGCTAAAGTGCTGCTTAGTTGATGGAATGTCGCTAATTTCCTAGTGGTCATCAATAAATTGTCAAAATTTCGTTCAACGAACGCGCGAAATTGCCACATCTGCTCAAATTTTCCAAGATTTTCCATTGTTGATCTAACTTAAGCTGTTATGCCAATATTTTTCAGCCAGCTTATTTCAAATAGGTCATTTTTCGAAAAGCAAAATAAATTACAGCAAAGATTACAGAGTTAAACAGCCTTATAAAATCAGTTATGTTGAGGCGGACAGCATAGCAAAAAGTATGGTGAATTCCTGGTACAGCCGTCCCACAATTTCCACAAAGCTTTAGAACTCTACAATGTACCATCTTATATTTAGAGAGTCTTTGGTTTCATGCAAATTCATTCGTATGATAAAGTTCAATGCGAACATTTTGTTGGATTGGGCTGAATATGTTTGATTGGGTATAAAATGTTCAATGTTCTAATGCCTAATGTTGTGTCAAAAACTAACATAATTCATAATTGCTCTCTGGGAATTTGCACATATCAAACATATTATATTATATATATCAAACATTGTATATATTCAAATCACGTCAAACACCAATGTTAAAGAAGGTTTACATCAATAGCGTATGTAAACTGACTTTCTAAGAATAGTTATAACAGGGGTGTTGCGTTGATTTTTAATAACATAAACACTTACATACATATATTAAATTGTGCACGTTCAACAACGTTGCAAGTTGAAACTTTCCATATATATAATCTTATATATGCAAGGTAAGAAAAAGTAAAAAAAAAAAAAATTTCGTACCACGAAGGTAAACTTCTTTTGCGATACTTACTTACTTAATTGGCGCTTAACTGTCTAAACGGTTATGGCCGGATAGAAGAACAAGCCCCTTTGGCGATAACTTTGGTATAAATTTAAAAAAAAAAAACAACTCTTCTCCAATCTTAAATAATAGAACATTGATATTATACATAGGCGAATAGACTTTAAAAATTTCTATTTTTATAATGGTTAATTAGATACGTACTTGTGTATGTATACGATATGTAAAATCTAGAGCTTAGTTCTTGTTTACAATTTAAGCGTAAGTTCTAATTAAATAAAAAAAATTATAATGTGTATGAATTGAAACAAGAAAAAAAAAATGATGAATGAGTAAATTGATTAATGGTGGTAACGAAGTGAGGTGATAAGTGGTGTTTCCATAGGGACATCTACAACTATCAGTGCTAAATTAGATGTCAAGGCAGGGAGGGATATAAGAAGCACGAGCGCCATGTCACCTGGGCAGCTCATAACTTGGAGAAGGAGGAGTTCTGGCCTTAGTTATGCCCCTTTTTTCCCTTAGCAGCTTTTTTTTTGTTAGTTAGAGAGACCAGTGCACCAAATAAATTTTATGGTGATAAATAAACAGGGACTCTGAAATAAAATGTAATGGGGTGTAGTGCTATGAGGAAAGGTCGCGAATATATATGAATGTGTACATTGCATGTGTATACACATACATAATAATTTGCAACTTTAACATCTGCAACCATCATTTTGCTCCACTGTGCACCGGTTTCATTTTAGTAATACGTCTTTCGTTTTTTTTTTTCATCATTCCTACATCATATGTATCTTTATACAAGTACCTACTTAACACAATGACCACTGAAAAATATCTGTCAGCAATAGCCCAAGTAAACGTCAGCTAGAACTCCATCTCGTTCGATGTTCACTTACCCTTCACGCAGTTACCACCAAAAGTTATATATTTTTTTAATTTTTAAAAAACAAAGCACTATAGCAGTAGTACACAGTAATGAAAATCTTTCACTGGTACCAAAAGGCTCAGAGGACGAAGGTAATATTTGTACCATCTGTGAACAAGACCTTAAATCAGATCAGGAAGTGCGTAAAACTTTATGTAACCATATATATCACACAGAGTGTATCAGAAGTTGGTTATCCACTTCACAAGAATGTCCATATTGTAGAAGAGCTTGTAATTTTCGCCGATTGCAAAAGATAACGATCGGTAAAAGTAATAATCCGACATTTTGTAATCCGAATCAAACGTCACAAGGACGAGGCGGAGCGGTACCCAGATACAATTTTCGATACAATTCTAAGCGCCGACTAAATAACGAGAGTAATAGTAATAACGATGATCAAAATCGCTCTTTACCTTTGATAAATATTAATTCTGAAAATCGAAATAATCGTTTTCGAGCAAACGATAATACCCGGCAAAACGTTAATTCAAACTTAGTTCATAGTAGCCAAATATTTTAAATCGTTGATGCAGCTATTGAACGACTGAGATCCAGCCTAAATCTTCAGTCCAATACCCCGAATACAACACTGTACCCGGACAATAACCAAATACGACAGGATCAGCAAGATTTGCAGCCAGCTAACGTTCCATCCATTCGCCAGGATAAAATAACGACCATTATACAAAACTGGCATGTAAAGTTTGACGGATCAGCTGACGGACTAACTTGCAATGAGTTTATATATCGTGTTCATGCGCTGACAGCGGAAAGTTTAAATAACAATTTTAATGCAGTTTGTAAAAATTTACACATTTTGCTTGCTGGTAAAGCCAAAACCTGGTATTGGCGGTATCACAAACAAGTACCGGCCATTGACTGGAATTCTTTCTGTACTGCGTTAAGGTATGAATTCAAAGATTGCCGTTCGACATACGACCTACGTGAGGAAATAAGAAACAGAAAGCAACTTCCAAATGAAACTTTTGTAACTTTTTATGACTCAATAATGTCCATGATGGAGGATGGGGCCGTGTGTAGAAGTCCACGAAAGTGGCGAAAGCTTCTGACCGCCATTCACCTGGGAATGGCCAGAGCGATTCTTTTGCATGCGGTTCAAGCAGCTCACTACTGCCGGTCGCTTGCGGCCAAGTATCCTCTAGGTAGCCGCTAAACACCCGTTTAGCGGTGAGCTAATGTGAGAAGGCGACAACCTGGCTAGGCCACTCTGACATAATCGGTTTAAGGGCTAGCCGGGGGAGATCACATCGGCAGCGTCTGTACACCTCTAGGTGCGGCTGCAAGCGGGCGTCTGTCTTGGAGCAAGCGGATCGCTATATAAACGTGCCAAGTAATATTTTCACCCCCGCTGAGCGGCTTGTGCGCTGGGCTTGGGACCCGCCACGTAAAACCATACTCCAATGAAATATAACAACAAGCCTCGGATAAATACACTCTCTATTGATGACGACCATGGCAAACGTTTGAAGGACAATGAATTGAGGGCATGCACCTGGAACGTCCGCTCCCTGAATGGGATTGGTGCAGATGACCGGCTGGTTGATGTCCTCGTCAAAGCAAAATCTGACATCACCGCCATCCAAGAAATGCGTTGGACGAAGCGAGGAAGAAAGAAGATCAAAAATTGTGACATATATTGGAGTGGCCATGCGAATAAGCGCAGTTTCGGAGTCGGATTCGTGGTGGGAGAGAGACTTTGTCGCCAAATTCTGGCGTTCACACCTGTGGACGAACGTCTCGCCGCTATCCGAATAAAAGAAAAATTATTTAATATATCATTCATCTGCGCCCATGCGCCGACAGAGGAGAAAGACGATGAGGCGAAAGGCACTTTTTATGAACAACTAGAACGCACATACGAGCGCTGCCCCCGTCATGATATAAAAGTCGTGCTTGGCGACTTTAACGCCAGGGTGGGCAAAGAAGGTGTTTTTGGCCCTACAGTCGGAAAGTTCAGCCTACACAATGAAACTTCTCCTAACGGACTGAGGCTGATTGACTTTGCCGGTGCTCGAAACATGGTCATATCCAGCACGAGGTTCATGCATAAAAAGATACATCAAGCTACATGGCTGTCTCCTGATCGAAATACTCGCAATCAGATCGATCACGTTGTGATAGACGGACGGCATGCCTCCAGTGTTTTAGATGTGCGCACGATCCGAGGACCTAACATCGATTCGGACCATTATCTCGTTGCAGCCAAAATACGCACCCGCCTCAACGCGGCTAAAAACAAGGAACAAAAAACACAAGGAAAGCTAGACGTCGAAAAGCTTCAATCACAACAGACTGCCAATGACTTCGCAACTCGACTCTCACACCTGCTCTCTGAGGGCACAACTCATCCTGAAGGAATACAGGAGCAGTGGGAGCATATCTCCAAAGCACTTCATACTGCCGCCGAGGAAAAAATTGGTTACCGGCGGCCACGAAAAAACAACTGGTATGATGAAGAATGCCGCGTTTCAACCGAAAGAAAAGACGCTGCCTACAGGGCTACGTTAAAAGCGAGCGCGACAAGAGGAGTGTGTGAACGCTATCGTGAGTTGAAAAGGGAAGCGAGACGCCTTTTCAGGAAGAAAAAAGCAGAAGCAGAAAGGCGTGAGTGCGAGGAGCTTGAGCTGCTAGCCACCAGGAATAACGCCCGAAAATTCTACCAAAAAATACGGCGACAGACGGAAGGTTTTAAGACCGGGGCAAACTTGTAACTGATGTCCAGAAAGTGCTTAGATTATGGAGGGAACACTTCTCTGCTCTCCTAAATGGAGGCAGCAATTCACCGCGCAGAGATGAAGAACCCGATCCCGCAATCGATGATGATGGAATATATGTCCCCCCGCCCGATTATGACGAAGTTAGAATAGCAATAACCAGATTGAAAAACAACAAGGCCGTGGGCGCTGATGGATTGCCTGCGGAGCTATTCAAGTTCGGCGGCGAGGAGTTGGTAAGGCGCATGCAGCAGCTTCTTAGCAAAATATGGGCGGACGAAAGCATGCCCGACGGTTGGAATCTAAGTGTTCTTTGCCCAGTCCACAAGAAGGGGGATACTGCAAAATGCACCAACTTTCAAGTGTATTGTGCGAAAGATTGAAGCCCACCGTGAACCGGCTGATTGGACCTTATCAGTGCGGCTTCAGACCTGGTAAATCTACCATGGACCAGATTTTCACAATGCGCCAAATCTTGGAAAAAACCCGTGAAAAGAGAATCGACACACATCACCCCTTCGTCGACTTTAAAGCCGCCTTCGACAGCACGAAAAGGAGCTGCCTATATGCCGCTATGTCTGAATTTTGTTTCCCCGCAAAACTTATACGGCTGTGCAAAATGACGTTGAGAACCACCATCACCTCAGTCAGAATTGGGAAGGACCTCTCCGAGCCGTTCGAAACTAAACGAGGTTTCAGACAGGGTGGCCCCCTATCGTGCGATTTCTTTAATTTGATGCCGAAAATTATACTAGCTGCAGAACTTAACCGCACTTGAACAATATACTATAAAAGCGTGCAATTACTGGCATATGCTGATGACATTGATATCATCGGCCTAAACACCCGCGCTGTTAGTTCTGCTTACTCCAGACTGGAAAAAAAGCGGTAAAGATGGGTTTGATGGTGAATGAGGACAAAACCTGCTGTCATCGAGCAAAGAGTCAGCGCATAAGCGCCTTGGCAACCATGCTACTGTTGGCAGCCATAATTTCGAAATAGTAAAAGACTTCGTTTATTTGGGAACCAGCATCAACACTAGCAACAACATCAGCACTGAAATCCAGCGAAGAATCAATCTTGCCAATAAATGCTACTTTGGACTAGGTAGGCAATTGAAAAGTAAAGTCCTCTCTCGGCGAACGAAAATCATACTCTACAAGTCACTTATCGTACCCGTCCTGCTATATGGGGCAGAAGCATGAACCATGACAACAGCAGATGAAGCGGCTTTGGGAGTGTTCGAGAGAAAAGTTCTTCGAAAGATTTATGGACCTCTACGCGTTGGCGACGGCGAGTACCGAAGAAGATTTAATGATGAGCTGTACGAGCTATATGCAGACATCAACATAGTCCAGCGAATTAAAACGCAGCCGCTGCGCTGGCTAGGCCATGTTATGCGAATGAAAGATGATGCTCCGGCCAAGAAAGTGTTTCTATCGGAACCCGCCTATGGAAGCAGAGGTAGAGGGCGGCCCCCACTCCGTTGGAAGGACCAGGTGGAAAACGATTTAAACTCCCTTGGTGTGACCAATTGGCGCCGGTTTGGCGGAGCGAAGGAGCGATTGGCGCGCCTTGTTGGACGGCCATAACCGTTTAGATGGTTAAGCGCCAATTAAGTAAGTAAGTAATGTCCATGATAGATCGACTCCCCATGCGAATGGAAGAGCACGAATTAGTAGAGTTGCTAACGAGGAATTTGCATCCCGATATCCGACATGAGCTTCTATATGTCCCTATACTTTCAGTAGCACATCTACGAAAGTTAGTGCAAATGAGGGAAAATCTGTTAAATGAAGCCACATATCAACGAACACCCATATCCCGGACCAATCCGCCAACACATGCTCCGAGACGTAATGTTGCATCGTTAGAAGCAGGTGAAATGGAAGAAATCAACTCTGATTTGGAGGAAGCACAAATATCGGCAGTGGAGTTACCATCCGGTCACATCCGGCAACTAATCTGTTGGAACTGTGATGAAGAAGGTCACCCATGGGATATGCGCACTAAGGCACGTAATATTTTTTGTAAAAATGTATACAAACCCCAATGCGAAACTTGCATATCCAGGCCAAAAAACCCCTCGAAGAAGACGTTCGACCACAAGCGGACGTCCAGCAACCCGAAAAATTAGAGTTATACGGTGAAAAAATTCCAATTAATTCCGACAGTTATTTAAGATTCGACAAAACGTTAGGTGTAGAAAACTCCCACAACCATAAAATTTTAAAACGAGATATCGATTCGAAAGAAGTCGATAAACTCATTTATCCACGCAAACCATTACATGAGCGAATACGTAACTATATTGAGGCAAGAAACAGAATTTTCCAGGATCATCCTGAACCCAATAAATCTTCAATAAAAACCAAAAGATCAATCTTGCGACTTAGGCGCTTTTGGAAAGCAGTATTATGCAAAAGTGTAGCTTCTTGACCGCGAAATGTTCGGATTGCTAGATACTGGTGCGAATATCAGTTGTATAGGTTCTAGTTTAGATAAAGAGGATTTGTTAAACTTATCCGAGTTCCGAAAATTTAAATCTAAGGTCAAGACAGCAGATGGGAAATCTCAACCAATAAATGGTTATCTTGATATAAATATAGAATACAAGGCAAAAATTAAAAGCATAAAGCTTTCCATCTATAAGCCAAAACCTAATTTTAGGAATTGATTTTTGGAAGTTGTTTGAGCTGGCTCCGAGCATAAGTAATAGTATTTCTTCCAACGACAAATGTGAAAGTAGTTCAGATAGGGATAACCCACACAAAAGTGAAAACTATAAATCTATTTTGTATCCGCTGACCGAGGGTCAACGTCAGCAGCTAGAAGCAGTTAAGTTACTTTTCCCGGATTTCGAAAAACAAGGACTCGGCAGGACAAGTCTCTTGCGACACGAGATTGACGTAGGAAAAGCAAAGGCAATAAAGCAACGCTTTTATCCAATTTCCCCAGCAGTAGAGAAATTAATGTATCAAGAGGTAGATAGGATAGGAATTCTCAAAGTCCTTGGAGCTCACCAATGCATATGGTTATAAAACGTGTCTAGATGCAAGAAAAATAAACGAAGTAACAAAGAAAGATGCATACCCACTCCCGTCAATAGAGGGTATATTCTCTAGATTGCCAGAGGCAAATATTATAACTAAAATCGATCTAAAGGATGCCTTTTGGCAGATTCCTTTGGCAGAGGAAGCCAAAGAAATTACAGCTTTACTGTGCCTGGACGCCCTTTGTATCAATTTGTTGAGATGCCTTTTGGTTTATGTAACGCTGCGCAGACTATGTCTCGTTTAATAGACGAAATTATTCCAGCTGACCTACGAACATGTGTATTTGGATATTTAGACGATCTTTGTATCGTATCAGACACCTTGGAATCCCATTTATCTATTCTTTTTAGGAGAGCTGAGCAGTTTAGAAAAGCGAATTTGACAATTAACATCAATAAGAGCCAATTTTGTGTAACTAAAGTAAAATATCTAGGTTATGTTATCGGTAACGGTGGCATTGCGACAGACCCAGAGAAAATTGAGTCAATTAAGGACTGGCCAACACCGAAAAATATTAAACAAGTTAGAGGTTTTCTAGGTTTAGCGGGATGGTACAGAAGATTCATAGAAAATTTTTCGGACATAGCTTATCACATAACTGAGGTTTTGTCTACCAAACGCAAGTTTGAGTGGAACGAAGCTGCACAATCAGCCTTTGAGAAAATTAAAGAACGTTTTACAGAACCCGAATTTTTCAAAAAAATTCTATGTTCATTGCGACGCCAGAGATTACGGGATAGGTACCGTTTTAATACAGGCTTTATATCAAAGAAATTAAACTCTGCCCAAAGGAACTATAGCGTTACGGAACGTGAGTGTTTGGCAGCAATAGAAGCAATAGAACGTTTTAAGTGTTACATAGAAATGCAAGAATTTGAAATTATTACAGACCACTCTAGTCTCGTGTGGCTTATGAGGCAACCAAAGTTAAGTGGCCGCTTGGCAAGATGGGCGCTTAAGCTGCAGAGTTATACATTTTCCGTTAGCCATAGAAAAGGAAAGGATAATATAGTTCCCGATGCATTGTCAAGGATGCATTGCGAAGAGCTGTTTTCGTTAGAGATTGAATCAGAAATCGATCTGGATTCTGTTTACTTTTCTAGTGAAGAATACCAAGCCTTAAAATCAAAGACTTCTGAAAACGAAGAGAAGTTTCCGGACATTAGGGTCGTAGATAAATTTGTGTACATACGCACAGAGCACTCAGATGGTACGCCTGTAACTGAAGAATGCGCTTGGAAACTGTGGATCCCTAGTGAACTTCGTAAAGATGTCATGTCGCGTGCTCACGACATTTCGTCTCACGGCGGGATTCATAAGACACTGGATCTTATACGCCGCAAGTTCTATTGGCCAGGATTAGTTCGAGATGTTAAAACATACGTAGGTAATTGTGAAGTATGCAAATCGACCAAAGCTCCAAATGTTATATTGCGACCACCAATGGGAAATCAAGTTAGTACGGATCGTCCTTTTCAAAGAATTTATGTAGACATCTTAGGACCTTATCCCCGGAGCAAAGCAGGTCATATCGGGCTCTTAATTGTGCTGGATCACATGTCCAAATTCCACTGGCTGTGTCCTCTAAAAAAAATTTACGTCTTTAATTATAATTGAAATCCTACAAAAACACATTTTTCATAAATATGGAGTACCAGAAACTCTTGTCAGTGACAATGGGTCACAGTTCAAATCTAACGATTTTGAAGCATTTCTCACGGAGTATGGAGTTAAACATGTATATACAGCGCTTTATTCGCCACAAGCGAATGCTTCAGAACGTGTGAACCGTACGTTGATCGCTGCCATTAGAGCCTATATAAAGGATGACCACAGGGAATGGGACACAAATTTAACCTTTATCAGTTGTGCGCTTCGGAATTCAATACATCAATCCTTAAAATGTTCACCATACCACGCGTTATATGGACTCGATATGATCACTAATGGATCATCATATGAATTGTTACGCAAAGCGCATGCGCTAGATGAACCTTGCATACAACTAGCTAGAGACGATATATTATCCCTTGGCCGTGCCAAGTTGAAGAAAAATTTAACAAATGCCTATCATTGTAATGAAAGAAAATACAATCTACGAGCGAAGCCTGTATCATTTAGAGTAGGACAAGAAATATTCCGTCGTAATTTTGCACAAAGTAATTTCGAGAAGAATTTCAATGCAAAATTAAGTAAAGCTTTTATAAAAGCGAGAGTTCGCGAGAAGCTGGGTAATTCCTGCTACGTCTTAGAAGATTTGCAAGGGAAGATCGTGGGAACATTTCATGCCAAAGATAACAAAGTTTGATCGCCCCTTTTCAGTCTAATTCACCGGTTTAAAATAAATCGTGAATTATCCAGTTTGTAATGTGCGATTTCAGAATTTTCAAATTTTTAAGCAATTCATTTCCAGCGTAATAACGCAAAATCATCCTAGTTCCAAATTGTAATAGAGTAGAGTTTCGTTAAACTTTAATCTGATTTCCATATGACGGAAGTCATATGCTGATCAGAGGAAATGAAAGAAAATAGACAAGAATGAGGTTTGGCTTTCGTTCCGGTGATCGACATTCCTTCTTTTGAATTTGATCTTCACCCGAGACGGACGTCAAAACCTCATCAACCTTTTTGGTAAGTTGGAAATTTTTTTAATGTGTTAATTTTTATAATAAAAAAGTGTTTAGTAAATGCTAAATTAAATATTTTAATAAGTAAAAATAAAAATTTAGATATGTTAAAGCTTCCTTTAAAAAGGGTTGGTTGTACATATGAAAAGTATGCGAACATTTTTGTATGTACATAACACCTTATCTAAAGAAAATGTCGTCCGAGACAAAGCAAAGCTTATGCCGAAATTATTTAATCAAAAACTTCATTAAATATCACTATTCAAAAATTTTCGTAGATTTCGAATCTAAAGATTAAAAAAAAAAATCCTTTCAACCCTCTTTTAGAAAGGTATACCTTAGTATAGGTTTCATTTTACTTTTTAGTAATTCCAAAACAATATTTCTATTAAACTATAATAAATAATTTTCTGAAATCATAGCTTATTCATGTGTGAGGCATACATTTGGTGGGAGAGAATCCGCTTGGGTACAGTTTCAACTCTCCCACCACAAGCTAAATAAATTTCTGCAGAAAAATACGAAGGAGAAGGCGAAAGAAGCGAGGAGATCGCCAAACCAACTAGTTTGAAACCATGCGGACGGAGGCATACACACCTTACCACGAGAATTGCGAATTCCATAAAAATTTAGTGCAATTGTATAATAAAGAAAATAAAAATTGAAAAAATGTAATATTTCAAAAAAAAAAAAAAACGTATACATATGTATATAAAATTGTTTAGCAAGAAATATATATAAATAAAAAGGGAAAAAAGTGAGAATATTTACATGATAAGAAAGCCATAAGGCAAAGTAAAAAGTAAGGACAAATTTAGAAGAAGTGCTATGTAAAAAAAGTGAACATATTTACATATAGACACAAGAGAGCTATAAAGAAAAGCAAAAAAAAAAAAAATTACGGAAAATTGTAAAGTGAAAACATGTAAAAAAGCAAAGAAGGGCAAAGATAAAGACCTATGTAGGCCAAAGAAAAGGAAGCATAGAGAATAAAGTCATGAAGAAAAGTGAAATCAAAGTCGTTCAAAAAAAAAAATATATATATATATATATACAAACTATTTTTAATTGCTTATAATTGCCTATAAAGTCATAAGGAATAATAAATTTTGGTGAATATAAAAAAGAAAGCATATACTTTGGTTCCCTTTGAGTTGCAATCAAAACGATGTGAAATGAAATAAATGCAACTGAAATCAAGTAAAACAACGTTATTAGCTAAACGTAATTGGCGATACTTTGGTATAAATTCAAAAAAAAAAAAAACAACTCTTCTCCAATCTTAAATAATAGAACATTGATATTATACATAGGCGAATAGACTTTAAAAATTTCTATTTTTATATTGGTTAATTAGATACGTACTTGTGTATGTATACGATATGTAAAATCTAGAGCTTAGTTCTTGTTTACAATTTAAGCGTAAATTCTAATTAAATAAAAAAATTTATAATGTGTATGAATTGAAACAAGAAAAAAAATGATGAATGAGTAAATTGATTACTGGTGGTAACGAAGTGTTTCCATAGGGACATCTACAACTATCAGTGCTAAATTAGATGTCAAGGCAGGGAGGGATATAAGAAGCACGAGCGCCATGTCACCTGGGCAGCTCATAACTTGGAGAAGGAGGGGTTCTGGCCTTAGTTATGCTCCTTTTTCCCTTAGTTATGCCCCTTTTTCCCTTAGCAGCGTTTTTTTTTTTTAGTTAGAGAGACCAGTGCACTAAATAAATTTTTTTGTGATAAATAAACAGGGACTCTGAAATAAAATGTAATGGGGTCTAGTGCTATGAGGAAAGGTCGCGAACCCCCCCCCCCCGCACCTCTCTGTTTTGCTAGCCAATAGACGGCCCCCGATGGACCTACTCCTCAAGTCATGAGCAGGTAAGAAGACCTTAAGTCCTTTTTGGATAATTTCCAATTCTAATTCCCAATAAACATTACAGGCTCGGCCAACAAATTAGCCATATATGTGTTATTAGTCTTACTATGCTGGTGTAAATATACCATATATTACCCCACTTTTTCTTTTTTCATTTCATTTTATTTATTTTCCTTTTTTTCAAATTGATATTTAAATTAATCGCATTTTTTTATCCCGTTTTTGCACTACCCCCAAGTCTGTGTGCATAGATTGAGTTTAAAAGAAGAAATTAAGGCTAAGTTATGGTGTATCCGAACATTACATATACGGACACACACACACAGAATTAGAATACGCGTCAAAAAATATCTAGCGAGATGTCAAAAGACGCGTATTAATCTCGAGAACAATAATCCGAAGGCGGAAAAGAAAAATTTTATCTCTATCCGGAGATATTTGGAGTTGAATTTGGCGATTTTCATGTGGTTGTTGTTGTGTTGTGCACCCACAAAAAAAATTGTGAATATAAGTCTTTTGTGCGGATATAGTTTTGGTCTCCAAACCGGTGTTGAACCCACCCAGGGTAATTTTTTATACGCGCGGACGAAGGCCGCCAACGCAAAAAGGTGTTCTGCGTAAAAATAGTATGGATCCAACCCCCGGTTTCGGGTCTTTTTTCGGGGTTTCTTTAATATCTTTTGAACGAGTTAAAATTTTTAATTTCCGCCTTCGGATTATTAATACTGATGCCAAGACGCGTCATTTGACACCTCTCTCTCTTTGGACGCGTATTAGCAGTCGACCCCACAACTAGACTATTACCTTTATATATATAGATATGTGAGAGCGCACACCTGGGTATATGCACAATGTAACGTTTCGATCAAAGTTAGGCCCGTTTTAAGTACGAGTTTATACTGCAGTTAAAGTTGACTAGAGCTTAAAGCTACCTTTTGACCGTTTAAACTCAGTTGAGTAGGAACATTTTATGTTATCGACCAAAATGGCAAGGCTAAACTCTAGTCAACTTTAACTGTAATACCGTAAAGGCGTGCCTTAGAGTTATCCTTATTTATAATTTTACAATGTCATATTCATCGTGAGAATGCAAATAGCTTTCCATCCGTGATCAAATTCGACAACACTGCCCCAGGTTGAAAAGAGATCGATTGTTTTTTTAATTTACTGTATGTTTAAGTGACTTGCGCTCACTTAAATATGAAGAGGTTCCGTGACTTGCGTTCACCTAACCACCCACCTTTAGATCACTTCTCCGGTGACTTGCGTTCACCTCACTTGTTATGACTTGCGTTCGTACAACCCTGGCTTTATAGTAGACTGGAGTTGCCATCCAGTGCTTCCAGTCAACATTGTTGGAGTTGCCTTCAATCAATCACTTTTTTATTATAAATACTCGTGCGATACACAACACGCTCTATTGCTTTTTACTACAGGTGATATCAGTTTGTATCGACAAAACAACCGGATCCATCCAAAATCATCTACCAATCATCCACCATTTTCATCGGGTCATCAACTACAGATAAATCATCGTCATCTTTACCTTCACCACATCTAAAAAAGGAAGTATCTATCCTCAAACAGCATGTTATATTTTTCCATATAAAACCACCCGAAGTAGCACTTGCGCTGCATTAGTCCCCTAATTCCATCTAACCCTTGCGCGGTCACAAGAAGGATCAAATCACGAGTTCTAGTTTTCAACTTAGCTAATCAAGTTTCGTTTAATCAAAGTTTTCGTTCCATTTTGGAAATATTTATCATTTAATTGGAAATACGCAATCACATCACTGCGATAAACATTTGGTCCTTGCGAGCCAAATTTGAAACAGTGGCAACGCAAAAGCTACAACACTGTTTGGATATCGCTATCGCCCCATCGCTAACTTGTTCTTCATTCGAAATTTGCCATTCGTTCATTTCAGATATTCGGTTCCTTAGTTCTTTTTCTGATGAACGAACAAGTTGTTCTTTTTGTTCATCTGTTCCTTTTTTTCTAGCAAATTTGATCACTGCTGCTCGCACCCACAAAAAAGCCAACAAGTGTAGATGGCTGGAGGTGTGTATGCAGAAATGCTTTGTGCAGGTATATTTCAATGTGTTATGAATAAATAGGTTAATATATATATGTATAATTAACTTCAAAAAAAGTTACAAATTTCTAAAGATCCAGGAAATTGAAAGAGTACAGACACAAATTGTAAATATGAACTTTTCCAGTTTAATAAGTGTAATAATTAGTTTGTTACAAAGATGTTTTTCATAAATAGTCCATGCATAATTTGTTGTAGCAGTGCCACACACAATGCTGACCACACATATCTTTAGTGCAAGTGGCATCATCGACATTCGTTCTCACTGTGAATTTCTGCATATATATTTATGAATTTACAATGTTCGCGAACGAGAAGAGAGAAAGAATAACATTAGATAAAACGAACTAAAAGAACAAACGAACTAAAAGGGCAAAGAGAACCGAAATCGAAGATCTAGTTCACTTGTTCAGTTGAGAGGCCCGGTCAATTGAACAAGTTCAGAACGAAACGACCCAACTCTAGTGCTGGTTTAAAAAAGTGTTCAGTCAATTTTAGAAGACAAACAAAAAGTTCTCACGTTTATTTTCAAGTGTTTTAACACGAGTTTAACGGTGTTTAAAAGTACCATAAGTAGTGCACATACCCCTGCTTCGAAAAGCAAAACCAGGTGCTCAACATACTGTGTTTTTGGATACAAGCCAAATCTTCAATTTTCAAGCTCCATCATACGGAAAAGGAAAGCATGAGAACAGTAAGGATAAGAACGTAAGTAACAGTTCTTAGTTTTTTCCCAAAAAATATATACTCTCCACCAAGCCCGTATATTTAACCCTTATTTCCACATACGATTATATATACAAATATACATTAACCTGGATCGATTTTTATGGACGAAAGTTAACCTATATCGCGCCATCGATTTTCCGATAGGATTTTGGCTCAGGAAAAAAGTTCCACTAAGCATACCCAAAAAAATAATTTTTGACCCTGCAAAAAAATCGATTTTTCGACCAAAATTCTTCTAAATCTCCATAAAAGAATTTTTTTTTTTTTCAAAAAACTGCATTTTCCAATTTTGCATTTGCCAACTGACACGAAAAAAATACATAAAAAATGATTTGGAGCCTTGAAAATGAAAAAATGCATAAAAAATCGAAAAATCGTTGAAATTTTTCAGGTTCATAGATTATTTTTTTGGGAATGCGTAGTGGCACTTTTTTTCCTTAGCCGATATCCTATCGAAAAATCGATGTTTAGTAAATCGACCCAGTCTAATATACATACATACCGAATTCCAGTCTGCTATTTTGCGAATAGCGTGACTCATTTCCAACAATTTTTTCGATCGGCGCTTGCGCTTGCGCTAGCAGCGACGGCGGCCGATCTCTTTGGTTTTACACAAACACGGTTGACAAAGTTCAACACAAATTCAAGCTATTTGCGTTCGGATATTACACCTTTTTCCCAAAATTATAAAAGATCCCTCCTTAATGAAATTCAAAAATATATATATGTACATATAGAAGGTCTCTAAATTTTAAGAAAGTGCATATATGAGTTTTTCTCAATAAACAGAAAGGTTATGTACCTACGTATATTGTAAAAAAGTTAAAAGGATTTATGAAGAAATGAAAATAATGTGAATAACTTGTAGCGCTAACGTTCAGCGCAGAAATTCAATTCCTTCTTTATTGCCAAATGCTTTCTCTTTTATAGGAATTTTGCTTACAATACTATTAAAATATTTTCATACAATACTTACACACTAAAAATAACTACATTATATTTCTATATAATATTCTTATTACCTAACTATGTAATAATATTTGGTCAGTTGCACTGACAAACCGACGCTGTCGATCAGTCATGCTGGTCAACGCGTGAGCTAGTGAGTGTGACGCTTATAGCTTAAGCAACTGTAAATGGATATGGCTCCCCGCTGAGTTCAATGTAACTTATCTATGCCGCTATGACTGCTATGAATAATTCGTGTGTGATCGAAAGTGAAATTCATTTGCTTATGCATTCCAAGCTAGCCTTGTTCTGGCATGTACATAAATGCAAAGATCTTGTGTTGTGGTATTACCAAACCGTCCACCTTTAAGAAGAATCGCATACACTTGAGAACAATTGTATGTGATTCTTAAAGTGACTTAATGACACATTTGGAGTTTACAAACTTTTAATTGCTTTTTAGTTTGCTATTGTAATTTATTGTCTTGCGGTAATTTGATATTGATCGTGAAGAGTTTGATACTTATTTTTAAATCCGTTTACACTTGCATTACATTTTTTGTGCTGACACATTTTTTCCTATTGTTCTTTTGTTTGTACATTTTTTTTATATGTTTTGAAGTAGAATATATATATATATATATGTACATTTGTATGGTTATGTGCTTGTGGTTATGAATAATGTTTTGCATCAAGTGTTATTGACATCAGAGTTTTAAATGTATTTTGCACAGCCGGTCTTTAAGAGCGTCGACTCACTTAAAAATCGGTATGTGTTTACAATTTGTTATGAAGTAACCGTAACTTGATGCTAACATGACTTTATATTTATTCCTTTTCCTTTCTTTGTTTGTTTATATTTTTACTGTTGAGTAAATTGGAATGCAATTGTTGAAACTGGTTTTTGTTAAATTGTGTGAGTTAATAGCAGATTTTTTTTCGTATTGGTATTTTTCTATTACCATTTTCTAGTCTATTGGGAAATTGAAGTAAAAATAATTTTTTTTCTCTATTCAACTCTATTTAGAGTATACGATATTTTCCTATTACTATTTCCTATTCGACTGGTGGTTGAAGTAAAATATTTTTTATTGGTGTTTCCTATTTTATTCTACCTGTGGCTAAAGTAAAAATATTTTTCTTAAAATTATGGCCTCTCTAAGAGCGAGGTTTCCTAACTGAAGCATCCCATATTTATATCTATTTCTTTAATTATATCTATTAAATAACATCTTTTCATTTTTATTTCATTTCATTAGGGTTACATTAAACTTAGTAAAAAAAATCTATAGCTAATTATACGGAAATTTATAATATGAAATATGTAACTAATTATGTAGAAATTTAGGAGCTGTGATTGGCGGAAGAGCAAGGTAGTTTATATTAGTGGTAGTAGTTTAGCTAGTTAGCGGAAGGAAGGTACAGTGGATGCAAAAATTATTCTATATTTTAATTCATTTATCTTATTTTTCCAGCAGTGTCTTTTTGATCTTATTTGTCATGCGATTTCTGCGGCGGCCACCAGGACAGAATCGTCATGACTTTTACGAAGAATTATCTTTATTTTTCCGGGATTCTCACATGCACAACCTCTTTGGTTAGTGCAATTAATTGATCTTAGATAACGTGGGTTATCAATTATTATTTTAAATTTGCCTACTCGAGTAAATATTCAATTATTCTTCACCAATTTGTCCCTCAGGACAACTTTGTTTTCCTTATAAATTTCAAGTCCTGGATTGACGGCATTTGTACAACGTGTGTACAGCCTGATAAGTAATTGTCCTAAGCCAATTTGATCATCTACAATCAGGTTTCTTGTATTTCTTACGCTACCATGTCTTATTGCTGCAAATTTATATAGCGCTTTACATTTTTTTATAGGTTCTCTTTCTTTTTCTTTATACATTTTTTTTTTTTGTTATGGGCTGGTTTTAAAATTTTTGTATTTTTCTTTCTTAGGTTTTGCTTATTTCCACTGTAGTAGAATTTCCTATTGCTTCATGACCATCTTTGTCAGGAGCATTCAAAGGAATTATGCAAATTTTTGATTTGCTGTTCGCTTTAGGCAGGGCTGCCTTTACTGTCGATTGCGAAATTTTGAGAGTTATTATTATACCTATTTGTTGCTCTTCCTCAGCTTTGGGTTTGGTTTTAGAGGGGTTTAGAGTACTTTGAATGTTAGATGCGTGCTTGAGCATTTTTCAACTGCCTATATTTAACTTTCATATAGTTTTTGAGTATCGTAGCTTTTGCAATGGTTAATAGCACGATAACGCAGATTAAAGCTGCTAGCCATATATCTGGTATTTTTTGAATATCTTTCGTATCTACCTCTGCTGGTGGTTCATATCTAACTACACTATTTTCCGTTGATTCCCAGTTTTCCTTCCCTAACTCGTATCCGGCTATCGCTATCATGATGCCTTGAGCGAGTTTTGTCCACCAAGCCATGTTAAAATTTTTCTATAATTATTTTTCTACTTTTGTGAGGTATGAACTTTAATTTTTTTTAATACGTTTTTTTTTATTTTATTCTTTTATCCTATGCATTCCATTTTACTTGTTTGTTTAGTTAACCCTATGTAAGTATAAACATTTTGTTTTTAATGGAAAAATTTGTTTAATTAAAAAAATTTTAGCATTTTTTTTTCAATTTACAAAAAAATATTTTTAAAAATTATCTTTTATTTTTTATATTTGCTTTTATTATTTCTCCCTGATTTGTTTAACATTATAAAGATCTAAGAAGGATTTTGTTAATTTTATTTATCCTTATTTTTTTAATATTATAGAAATTACTTTTTAAAATTTGTTTCTAAAATTTGTTAAAGAGAATTTTCTAAAGTTAATATGTTTAACATTTCTAGTTTCATTAAAATTAGAAACAATTTTTTTGTTTTTCAAAGAATTGTTTAAAATTAAATTTCATGTTATTATTATGTTTTTTTTTTCTCTATGCCACATTGGGCTTCAATCTTTTTCCCTATTTTTGGATTAGTTTGTGTCATGTTCTTACATCAAACTTTTTGTAAAAACAAGTTTGCTCATCCTATCGTAAAATAAAATTCCTAATTTTGAATTATTTTTGTTGTTTACGGCCTTTGGATTATAACTTTTTAAATATAAACGAGCTTTAGGCCAAATATTTGCATATTCTTAATAAAACACAATACGTGAATTTTTAATATATAATTATATTATTTAATTTGTCGATATTTCGACTTCAGTCTGAAGTCATCATCAGGACTAGGTACGAAAAGAACAAACATACATATTAAAATCATTAAAATACACATTTGCACAAGTACAGAACTTACATTGTTGAATGCAATATGTCGACTAGTGTAACAAAAATATAAGTTTACGAACAGTGCAAAGCAAATAACAATAAAATGTAAATAATACAAAGCCGTTATCATAAACAAAAAATGAACATAAGCAGAAAGTTAGCTAATGAGTAGCGAGCGCCACTCAAGTGATATCAGCTGCAGCCTGCCGGTGAACTCTTTGGTAAACAGTTGGAGATGCTCTTATCTATTATTGTTGTTGTTGTTGATCAGCTACCTAAAGGCAGAGGCAATACCAATTGTATCCGATTTGAAGTTTATGCGTTTGTCGCTGGTTGTATTTATGATGTGTAGCATCTCTAATATATAGCGTTTGTTGTAATTCCTCTCTTGCTATAGAATTTCTACATTTTTTAAATCGGAAGAGTGTCCAGTTTCTCTGCAATGCTGCGCTAGCATCGTTTTGCCATCATTAGGGTTGTTGCGATTTTTAATATTCGTTTTATGCCCGGAAATCCTCGTTTTTAGTTTCGATTTTGTAGTCCCCACATATACTTTTTCGCATACGTGGGACCCGTCACCATTACATAGTATTTTATATATCAAGTCCGAGTTCTCATATCTATCTATTCTACTCTTGGTGTTACTGAAAATTTGTCGCAACGTATTATTGTAGGTAAAGGCTAAATTACATTTATCTTTGTCATAAATATTTGAATATTTTATTCTGTTAGACAGGCCTGACACATATGTAGTCGATTTATATATTTTATTGTTTTCGGCATTTTTCCTCGTAGTGGGTTTCTTATAATAATCTCTTATAAAGTTTTTTATTTTCCGTGTTGGAAATTCATTATTTTCTAGAATATTTATTATTATTTTAATGTTTTCTTTATGATAAACTTCATCGCTGATCGAGAGAACTCTGTTGATAAAATTTCTGGCCGTATTGACTATCGTAGATTTGTCATGTTTAGAAACTTCTCCAGTAATTCTTCCATTACAATGTCTGCTATGACGGGGGATGCTGTGGAACCCATCGGCATACCGCAACGTTGCTCATAAATTTTATTGTTTAATTTAAAATATCTATTATCTCTAATGCAGAAACGAACTACTTCTAGAAAAAGTTCTTTTGTGAGTGTTGTGTGGTTCTTTATCTGGTTCCACTTGGATGCTATAATTTCTAAGGCATGATCTACGGGAATGCTGGGAAAAAGTGAGATGATATCAAACGACACGAGACTCTCATCATCATATATGTATGTATCTTTTATTTTGTTTTTAAATTCAATCGAGTCTTTTACGTTATATTTGGACGATTTGGTTATGTTTGTGAGAATATTAACCACATACTTGCATAAATTGTACGAGGGGGAGTTAACAGACGAACAAATAGGTCTCAATGGGATATTTGCTTTATGAATTTTGGGCAGGCCATATAATCTAGGCGCATTGGACGTTTTGCTTATTAGTTTGCATTTATCTTTTAAATATATAACTTTGTTTTTAAATAATTTTTCTACAATCTCGTTGTTTTTGTCTTGTAACTTATTAGTGGGATCTCGTTTCACTACCCGGTATGCCGAAATGTCATTTACCGAAAATTGTAACTTCTTTTCATAGTCCGTCTTATCCATTAAAACGGTAACATTACCCTTATCTGCATTCAGAACCAATAAGTCTTTATTGTTTTTTAGAAAAGTTTTAGCCGAGTGTAGGGTATCTAATAGAAATTTGTCGCGCGCGCTATTTTTGGTTTTCTTAAGATGATCCCGTATTAGTATTTTTAGATTGTTCCTCTCAATCTCTTGCTGCTCTTTATCTTTGATAGTTTGAGTGCAGTCTCCTCCATCTGCTATCACCTTGAATAAAGGGAACACACTATTTGTTATTGGCAAAGAGTATTTTGGACCTAAAGAGAGGAGCCACTGAATATCTGTAGGGATCTCGGTTTTCGTAGTATTATGAAACCAATGGGGTATATTTTTAATGTTAAGAGATTGCCTATGAATGTTTTTGAGTTTCTCGAATTTTTGTGTGCGTGTTTTCATAATTGTTGTTTTAAGGTTGTTAATTAGGAGTTTCTCACTTTCAAAAAACACGGTAGAATCTTCTGCATCAAGAGTTTGGTTTATTTTGTTAGCTAATGTGATTACCTCTCTTTCATTTTGTTTCTTATGTTCATATTTAATTTTTATGATGAGGTTCAAGAGTTTACATTCCACCGTTTCTATACATTTTGTGAGAGCCTTATTGATGTTGTTGGGCAAATGCTTGTTGTTGGGGTTGCAGTTTAGTACGTACGAAATATTTTTGGTGGCGTTGTTTATGAATTTGGGTGTTATGACACTTTTTCTGCAACTTACCAGAAACTTAATCGACTGTGTCAACTTAGCCAGCTGTTTTGTGTTTTGTTGGTATCGATTTGTGTACTTCTTGATCTCCATACCATACTTACTTTTCATATGTCTGTAGGTGTTTTTGTTGGTGCGGAGTGCTCTCCGTCCCATAATTATTTTTGTTGTTTACGGCCTTTGGATTATAACTTTTTAAATATAAACGAGCTCTAGGCCAAATATTTGTATATTCTTAATAAAACACAATATGTGGATTTTTAATATACAATTATATTATATAATTTGTTGATATTTCGACTTCAGTCTGAAGTCATCATCAGGACTAGGTACGAAAAGAACAAACATACATATTAAAATCATAAAAATACGCATTTGCACAAGTAGAGAACTTACATTGTTGAATGCAATATGTCCACTAGTGTAACAAAAATATAAGTTTACGAACAGTGCCAAGCAAATAACAATAAAATGTAAATAATACAAAGCTGTTATCATAAACAAAAAATGAACACAAGCAGAAAGTTGGCTAATGAGTAGTGAGCGCCACTCAATGATATCAGATGCAGCCTGCAGGTGAACTCTTTGGTAAACAGTTGGAGATGCTCTTATCTATTATTGTTGTTGTTGTTGATCAGCTGCCTAAAGGCAGAGGAAATACCAATTGTATCCGATTTGAAGTTTATGCGTTTGTCGCTGGGTGTATTTATGATGTGTAGCATCTCTAATATATAGCGTTTGTTGTAATTCCTCTCTTGCTGTAGAATTTTTAAATTTTCTAAATCGGAAGAGTGTCCAGTTTCTCTGCAATGCTGCGTTAGCGCCGTTTTGCCATCATTAGGGTTGTTGCGATTTTTAATATTCGTTTTATGCCCGGAAATCCTCGTTTTTAGTTTCGATTTCGTAGTCCCCATGTATACTTTGCCGCATACGTAGGACCCGTCACAATTACATAGAATTTTATATATCAAGTCCGATTTCTCATATTTATCTATTCTACTTTTGGTATTACTGAAAATTTGTCGCAACGTATTATTGTAGGTAAAGGCTAAATTACATTTCTCTTTGTCATAAATATTTGAATATTTTATTCTGTTAGACAGGCCTGACACATATGTAGTCGATTTATATATTTTATTGTTTTCGGCATTTTTCCTCGTAGTGGGTTTCTTATAATAATAAATCTTATAAAGTTTTTTACTTTCCGTGTTGGAAATTCATTATTTTCTAGAATATTTATTATTATTTTAATGTTTTCCTTATGATAAACTTCATCGCTGATCGAGAGAACTCTGTTGATAAAATTTCCGGCCGTATTGACTATTTTAGATTTGTCATGTTTAGAATTAAAGTTAATTAATCTACCTGACGCGGTAGGTTTTTTATACCAATCAAAAGATAATTGTTTATTCTTTTTTATAATAAGAGTATCGAGAAACGGTAGTTTTCCATCCTTCTCCACCTCAAATGTAAATTTAATACTCCTGTTATATCCATTAGAAAATTTATCAATTCTTCCACCGTATCAGTTTTCACAATTGCGAAAAGGTCATCGACGTATTTGGTAAGCAAACGTGGCTTATAAGGGGAGTCTTCT
The DNA here is from genome assembly GCF_040869045.1 of Eurosta solidaginis. Classification (NCBI taxonomy): domain Eukaryota; kingdom Metazoa; phylum Arthropoda; class Insecta; order Diptera; family Tephritidae; genus Eurosta; species Eurosta solidaginis. The sequence goes on along the minus strand of NC_090319.1, from coordinate 186,875,369 downwards.
TCAAACTTCTCCAGTAATTCTTCCATTACGTCTGCTATGACGGGGGATGCTGGGGAACCCATGGGCATACCGCAACGTTGCTCATAAATTTTATTGTTTAATTTAAAATATCTATTATCTCTAATGCAGAAGCGAACTACTTCTAGAAAAAAGTTCTTTTGTGAGTGTGGTTCTTTATCTGGTTCCACTTGGATGCTATAATTTCTAAGGCATGATCAACGGGAATGCTGGGAAAAAGTGAGATGACATCAAATGACACGAGACTCTCATCATCATATATGTATGTATCCTTTATTTTGTTTTTAAATCCAATCGATTCTTTTACGTCATATTTGGACGATTTGGTTATGTTTGCGAGAATATTAACCACATACTTGCATAAATTGTACGAGAGGGAGTTGACAGATGAAAAAATAGGTCTCAATGGGATATTTTCTTTATGAATTTTGAGCAGGCCATATAATCTAGGCGCATTGGACGTTTTGCTTATTAGTTTGTATTTCTCTTTTAAATCTATAACTTTGTTCTTAAACAATTTGTCTACAATCTCGTTGTTTTTGTCTTGTAATTTATAGTGGGATCTCGTTTCAATACCCGGTATGCCGAAATGTCATTTACCAAAAGTTGTAACTTCTTTTCATAGTCCGACTTATCCATTGAGACGGTAACATTACCCTTATCTGCAATCAGAACCAATAAGTCTTTATTGTTTTTTAGAAAAGTTTTGGCCTACTAATACGGGATCATCTTAAGAAAACCAAAAATAGCACGCGCGACAAATTTCTATTAGATACCCTACACTCGGCCAAAACTTTTCTAAAAAACAATAAAGACTTATTGCTTCTGAATGCAGATAAGAGTAATGTTACCGTCTTAATGGATAAGTCGGACTATGAAAAGAAGTTAAAACTTTTGGTAAATGACATTTCGGCATACCGGGTATTGAAACGAGATCCCACTAAAAAATTACAAGACAAAAACAACGAGATTGTAGAAAAATTGTTTAAAAACAAAGTTATAGGTTTAAAAGAGAAATACAAACTAATAAGCAAAACGTCCAATGTGCCTAGATTATATGGCCTGCCCAAAATTCATTAAGCAAATATCCCATTGAGACCTATTTGTTCATATGTCAACTCTCCCTCGTACAATTTATGCAAGTATGTGGTTAATATTCTCACAAACATAACCATATCGTCCAAATATAACGTAAAAGCCTCGATTGAATTTAAAAACAAAATAAAGGATACATACATATATGATGATGAGAGTCTCGTGTCATTTGATGTCATCTCACTTTTTCCCAGCATTCCTGTAGATCATGCCTTAGAAATTATAGCATCCAAGTGGAACCAGATAAAGAACCACACAACACTCACAAAAGAACTTTTTCTAGAAGTAGTTCGTTTCTGCATTAGAGATAATAGATATTTTAAATTAAACAATAAAATTTATGAGCAACGTTGCGGTATGCCCATGGGTTCCCCAGCATCCCCCGTCGTAGCAGACATTGTAATGGAAGAATTACTGGAAAAGTTTGAAGAAGACTCCCCTTATAAGCCACGGTTGCTTACCAAATACGTCGATGACCTTTTCGCAATTGTGAAAACTGATACGGTGGAAGAATTGATAAATTTTCTAAATGGATATAACAGGAGTATTAAATTTACATTTGAGGTGGAGAAGGATGGAAAACTACCGTTTCTCCATACTCTTATTATAAAAAAGAATAACCAATTATCTTTTGATTGGTATAAAAAACCTACCGCGTCAGGTGGATTAATTAACTTTAATTCTAAACATGACAAATCTACAATAGTCAATACGGCCAGAAATTTTATCAACAGAGTTCTCTCGATCAGCGATGAAGTTTATCATAAAGAAAACATTAAAATAATAATAAATATTCTAGAAAATAATGAATTTCCAACACGGAAAGTAAAAAACTTTATAAGAGATTATTATAAGAAACCTACTACGAAGAAAAATGCCGAAAACAATAAAATATATAAATCGACTACATATGTGTCAGGCCTGTCTAACAGAATAAAATATTCAAATATTTATGACAAAGAGAAATGTAATTTAGCCTTTACCTACAATAATACGTTGCGACAAATTTTCAGTAATACCAAAAGTAGAATAGATAAATATGAGAAATCGGACTTGATATATAAAATTCTATGTAATTGTGACGGGTCCTACGTATGCGGCAAAGTATACATGGGGACTACGAAATCGAAACTAAAAACGAGGATTTCCGGGCATAAAACGAATATTAACAAGTAAGGAAGGCTAAGTTCGGGTGTAACCGAACATTACATACTCAGTTGAGAGCTATGGAGACAAAATAAGAAAAATCACCAGGTAGGAAAAAGAACCTAGGGTAACCCTGGAATGTGGTTGTATGACATGTGTATCAAATGGAAGGTATTAAAGAGTATTTTAAGAGAGAGTAGGCCATAGTTCTATGGATGGACGCCATTTAGGGATATCGCCATAAAGGTGGACCAGGGCTGACTCTAGAATTTGTTTGTACGATATGGGTATCAAATGAAAGGTGTTACTGAGCATTTTAAGAGGGAGTGGGCCTTAGGTCTATCGGTGGACGCCTTTTCGAGATATCGCCATTAAGGTGGACCAGGGGTGACTCCAGAATGTGTTTGTACGATATGGGTATCAAATGAAAGGTGGTAATGAGTATTTTAAAAGGGCTTTAGTTCTATAGGTGAACGCCTTTTCGATAAATCGCCCTAAAGGTGGACCAGGGGTGACTCTAGAATATGTTTGTACGATATGGGTATCAAATGAAAGCTGTTAATGAGTATTTTGAAAAGGAGTGATCCTTAGTTCCATAGGTGGACGCCGTTTCGAGATATCACCATAAAGGTGGACCGGAGGTGTCTCTAGAATGTGTTTGTACGATATGGGAATCAAATGAAAGGTGTTACTGAGCATTTTAAGAGGGAGTGGGCATTAGGTCTATAGGTGGACGCCTTTTCGAGATATCGCCATTAGGGTGGACCAGGGGTGACTCTAGAATGTTTGTACGATATGGGTATCAAACGAAAAGTGTTACTGAGCATTTTAAGAGGGAGTGGGCATTAGGTCTATAGGTGGACGCCTTTTCCAAATGTCGCCATTAGGGTGGGCCAGGGGTGACTCTAGAATGTGTTTGTATAATATGGGTATCAAATGAAAGATGGTAATGAGTATTTTAAAAGGGAGTAATCCTTAGTTCTTTTCGAGATATCGCCATAAAGGTGGACCAAGGGTGACTCTAGAATGTTTGTACGATATGGGTATCAAACGAAAGGTGTTACTGAGCATTTTAAGAGGGAGTGGGTATGAGGTCTATAGGTGGACGCCTTTTCGAGACATCGCCATTAGGGTGGGCCAGGGGTGACTCTAGAATGTTTGTACGATATGCGTATCAAACGAAAGCTGCTACTGAGCATTTTAAGAGGGAGTGGGCATTAGGTCTATAGGTGGACGCCTTTTCGAGATATCGCCATTAGGGTGGGCCAGGGGTAACTCTAGAATGTTTGTACGATATGGGTATCAAACGAAAGGTGTCACTGAGCATTTTAATAGGGAGTGCACATTAGGTCTATAGGTGGACGCCTTTTCGAGATATCGTCATTAGGGTGGGCCAGGGGTGACTCTAGAATCTGTTTGTACGATATTGGTATCAAACGAAAGGTGTTACTGAGCATTTTAAGAGGGAGTGGGCATTAGGTCTATAGGTGGACGTCTTTTCGAGATATCGCCATTAGGGTGGGCCAGGGGTGACTCTAGAATGTTTGTACGGTATGGGTATCAAACGAAAGGTGTTACTGAGCATTTTAAGAGGGAGTGGGCATTAGGTCTATAGGTGGACGCCTTTTCGAGATATCGCCATTAGGGTGGGCCAGGGGTGACTCTAGAATGTGTTTGTACGATATGGGTATCAAATGAAAGGTGGTAATGAGTATTTTAAAAGGGAGTTATCCTTAGTTCTATAGGTGGACGCCTTTTTGAGATATCGCCATAAAGGTGGACCAAGGGTGACTCTAGAATGTTTGTACGATATGGGTATCAAACGAAAGGTGTTACTGAGCATTTTAAGAGGGAGTGGGAATTAGGTCTATAGGTGGACGCCTTTTCGAGATATCGCCATTAGGGTGGGCCAGGGTGACTCTAGAATGTGTTTGTACGATATGGGTATCAAATGAAAGGTGTTACTGAGCATTTTAAGAGGGAGTGGGCAATAGGTCTATTGGTGGACGCCTTTTCGAGATATCGCCATTAGGGTGGGCCAGGGGTGACTCTAAAATGTTTGGACGATATGGGTATCACACGAAAGGTGTTACTGAGCATTTTAAGAGGGAGTGGGCATTAGGTCTATAGGTGGACGCCTTTTCGAGATATCGTCATTAGGGTGGGCCAGGGGTGACTCTAGAATTTTTGTACGATATGGGTATCAAACGAAAGGTGTTACTGAGCATTTTAATAGGGAGTGGACATTAGGTCTATAGGTGGACGCCTTTTCGAGATATCGCCATTAGGGTGGGCCAGGGGTGACTCTAGAATGTGTGTACGATATGGGTATCAAACGAAAGGTGTTACTGAACATTTTAAGAGGGAGTGGGCATTACGTCTATAGGTGGACGCCTTTTCGAGATATCGGCATTAGGGTGGGCCAGGGGTGACTCTAGAATGTCTTTGTACGATATGGATATCAAATTAAAGGTATTAATGAGGGTTTTAAAAGCGAGTGGCCCTTAGATGTATATGTGAAGGCGTTCTCGCGATATCGACCAAAATGTGGACCAGGTGATCCAGAAAATCATCTGTCGGGTACTGCTAATTTATTTATATATGCAATACCACTAACAGTATTCCTGCCAAGATTCCAAGGGCTGTTGATTTCGCCTTGTAGAACTTTTTCATTTTCTTCTACTTAATATGGTAGGTGTCACACCCATTTTACAAAGTTTTTTCCAAAGTTATATTTTGCGTCAATAAACCAATCCAGTTACCATGTTTCATCCCTTTTTCGTATTTGGTATAGAATTATGGCATTTTTTTCATTTTTCGTAATTTTCGATATCGATAAAGTGGGCGTGGTTATGGTCGGATTTCGGTCATTTTTTATACTAAGATAAAGTGAGTTCAGATAAGTACGTGGGCTAAGTTTAGTAAAGATATATCGGTTTTTGCTCAAGTTATTGTGTTAACGGCCGAGCGGAAGGACAGACGGTGGACTGTGTATAAAAACTGGGCGTGGCTTCCACCGATTTCGCCCATTTTCACAGAGAACAGTTATCGTCATAGAATCTATGCCTCTACCAAATTTGAGAAGGATTGGTAAATTTTTGTTCGACTTATGGCATTAAAAGTATTCTAGACAAACTAAATGAAAATGGGCGGAGCCACGCCCATTTTGAAATTTTCTTTTATTTTTGTATTTTGTTCCATCATATCATTACTGGAGTTGAATTTTGACTTAATTTACTTATATACAGAAAAGATATTAAATTTTTTGTTAAAATTTGAATTTAAAAAATTTTTTTTTAAAAAGTGGGCGTGTTCTTCATCCAATTTTGCTAATTTTATTTAGCACATATATAGTAATAGTAGTAACGTTCCTGCCAAATTTCATCATGATATCTTCAACGACTGCCAAATTATAGCTTGCAAAACTTTTAAATTACCTTCTTGTAAAAGTGGGCGGTGCCACGCCCATTGTTCAAAATCTTACTAATTTTCTATTCTGCGTCATAACGTCAACCCATCTACCAAGTTTCATCGCTTTAACCGCCTTTGGCAATGAATTATCGCATTTTTTCGGTTTTTCGAAATTTTCGATATCGAAAAAGTGGGCGTGGTTATAGTCCGATATCGTTCATTTTAAATATCGATCTGAGATGAGTGCCCAGGAATCTACATACCAAATTTCATCAAGATACCTCAAAATTTACTCAAGTTATCGTGTTAACGGACGGACGGACGGACGGACGGACGGACGGACGGACGGACGGACGGACGGACGGACATGGCTCAATCAAATTTTTTTTCGATACTGATGATTTTGATATATGGAAGTCTATATCTATCTCGATTCCTTTATACCTGTACAACCAACCATTATCCAATCAAAGTTAATATACTCTGTGAGCTCTGCTCATCTGAGTATAAAAATCGCAACAACCCTAATGATGGCAAAACGGCGCTAACGCAGCATTGCAGAGAAACTGGACACTCTTCCGATTTAGAAAATGTAGAAATTCTACAGCAAGAGAGGAATTACAACAAACGCTATATATTAGAGATGCTACACATCATATATACACCCAGCGACAAACGCATAAACTTCAAATCGGATACAATTGGTATTGCCTCTGCCTTTAGGCAGCTGATCAACAACAACAACCATAATAGATAAGAGCATCTCCAAGTGTTTACCGAAAAGTTGACCTGCAGGCTGCAGCTGATATCATTGAGTGGCGCTCACTACTCATTAGCCAACTTTCTGCTTATGTTCATTTTTTGTTTATGATAACGGCTTTGTATTATTTACATTTTATTGTTATTTGCTTGGCACTGTTCGTAAACTTATATTTTTGTTACACTAGTGGACATATTGCATTCAACAGTGTAAGTTCTGTACTTGTGCAAATGTGTATTTTTATGATTTTAATATGTATGTTTGTTCTTTTCGTACCTAGTCCTGATGATGACTTCAGACTGAAGTGAAATATCGACAAACTAAATAATATAATTGTATATTAAAAATTCACGTATTGTGTTTTATTAAGAATATACAAATATTTGGCCTAGAGCTCGTTTATATTTAAAAACTAATTTTGAATTTAAATTTTTAATAAAAAAATTTTCAAATCATTGTTTTTTTTATTTTAGTTGAACAAATTAATTTTTAATATTTTAACATTATAAATTTGAAATATTCTCTTAATTTTTAATTAACATTCCTGATTAAAAAAAAAAATTCCTAAGCAAAAATAAAATTTTTGCTAATGGGTAAGCGTCCCTAGGGCCGCTCAATTTATTGTAAAGATTAATATACTTAACATACGTAAAACTCGTTGCCAATCTTGTTGCCAGTCGTATTGCTCATCTGGTCCTGCTGGTTTGCTATAGTTGGTCTCCGGCTTTTTTTATGCGTGGTAATTGCGGTTTGCTGATTGCCATGAAGTATGCCTTTTGTTCTAGTATATGGGCGGAAAAGTAGTAGAAAACGCTAATCGTGTCTGTCAACTCACGTTAGTATCGAAATTCAATCACTCCCGTATCCATACCAACGCCATCGTCTTAAAACAGCTGACCAGTTTTCTTCCCTCCTTTAAAATATCAAAACCAAATCTTTCGGAAATTCAAGATGTTGATCTTGCGTATCCATACTTTTATACACGCGGTCCCATTGGTCTCATCATTGGCAGTGGCCTTATACCCCAGATCCTCCTACAGGGAATAAGGCATGGAGTTTTGGAAGTTTGCTTGCGCAAAATACTGTTTTCGGATGGTATCTGTGCGGACCACTGACCTCCACCCAATGCTCTACATTTCATACCCATGTCCCAACAATACCAAACGAGGATCTGAGCTTCCAGCTGAAACTGACCTTTATAAAGTGTTGGTTAACTTGATCGCTCCTAAAACAGAAACTGATGCGAGGATCAAATTCGACGACCTAATTGAAAATTTATCAAAGCATTTCATGCTTTAAAAGGTCACAGAGGATAGGGGAACCGCTGCAGGAGTACGTCGTGGAATTGAAACAAATTGCCCAACATTGTGAGTTTGGAACATTCCAAGATAAAGCATTACTAATCCAGTTTGTGTGTGGAATCTCCGAGGAGAAAATTCAAAATCGGCTTTTAAACGATGCAGAGCTTAAGACATTTGAGAAAGCAATCGGAATTGCGACAGCAATGGAAATGGCAACCAAAAGCTTGGTAGCTATGAAACAAGGAGATGGTCATGTACATGCATTGAATGGAGGTAAAACAAGCTCGAGAAACCAGAAGAGGCGAACATCAAATAACAGTCGAGTTAATAGCAATGACAAAAGAGAGAAAACTGACAAAAATATCGGCAGTCAAAGAGAAGAAGAACAGCGAGAAAGACGACGCGTGAGGTGTTTTAGATGTGGTGCAATTGGACACATATAACGGTATTGCAGGCAACCTAGAAGGAGGAACGTGAACAATTTGAAGCTGACAATGCAAGCGAAAGCAGTGATGCGGAAGAGAACTTTGAGTACGATTGTAGGTATTTAAATAATTGTAAAACAGTAGAGAACATAAGACCGCATAAAGTAAAATTAAATATTAGTGGAAAAACTATTGAATTCGAAGTAGACACAGGTGCTAGCGAGACAGTTATAAGTAAGTTTCATTATAATTTATATTTTAAGAAAGTAAAATTGATTTTGGGAAGAAAAAGCATGAAGTTGATATCCGGTGATTGTATTTGTTCAATAGGTAAACTCCAAGTAAAAGTGCGTGTACAAAATTATTCGTTTAATTTATATATGAATGTATTAGACACATTTGATGACTTTACTCCTCTGGTAGGTAGAACTTGGCTTGAAATCTTATTACCGTCGTGGCGGAGAGTGTTGGAATTCGGAAAAGATGAAAATGTTTGACACTCCGTAAAAACTGCTGTGGCCAGTATAATTGCGAAATATAGAAAAGTATTTACGAAATCCAATGACGTCGTAATAAAAGATTTCAAAGCGGAGATCGTACTAAAAGAGGACGCATGTCCAATTTTTTGTAAAACCTGAACAGTTCCTTATGGTTTACGGGTTAGTGTTGAAAAGGAGATAAAAAGATTATGCGAAGAGGGAGTGTTACGAGAAGTAAATGGGCAAGTCCAGTAGTTATTGTAAACAAAGGAGACGAGAAAATTCGGCTGTGTGTTAATTGTAAGCGTACGATTAACAAATATGTGGAAACTGAACACATACCGATTCCGCGAATCGATGACATTTTAGCAGGAATGGCGGGGTGGAATGTGTTTTGTAAAATTGATTTAATGGGTGCTTATTTACAAGTGGAAGTGTCTGAGCGGTCACGGGAATTGTTAACGGATAATACACACATTGGTCTTTTTCAATATTCCAGACTAATTTTTTGGCTGAAGACCGCGCTCCAAATCTTTAATGGTATAATGTGCGAGATTTTGAAAGGATTGGATAAAGTTCACGTATATTTTGATGATATTTTAGTAGGTGGATCTACTCAACAGGAATGTGAGAAGAATTTAACGAATGTATTAGAAAAACTAAAATGTATAACGTAAGAGTGAACGAAGAGAAATGCTTATTTTTTTTAAGGAACTTTGCTATTAAGGATACTCCATAAGTTAAGAGGTTATTCGACCAGGCCAAGAGAAAATCAAAGCGGTTTTAAACCCTTCTGAGCCGCTAAACAAAGCTCAATTCGCTCTTTGTTTAGGCATGGTAAACTTTTACCATAAATGTGTAGCAAATTCATCATCATCGTGTTTGTATACGCTGAATAGCAAACTTGTTGACTTCAAATGGACAGCTGAGCATAGTGCTTGCTTTGAAAAGAGTAAAAAGCACATTCTCAACATTGATTTTCTTACTCACTATGATCCATCGAAGCCAATTGTTGTTGCGTGCGATGCTTGTCCGTACGGAGTGGGAGCGGTGTTATCACACATTATTGAAGGCGAGGAGAAACCGGTTATGTTTGCATCAAGCACACTATCCAATGCGGAAAAAATTACTCTCAGCTGCATAGAGAGGCATTGGCTATTGTTTTTGCAGTAAAAAAGTTCACAAATATATTTATGAGTTGAAATTTACTATACAAACAGACCATCAGCCGCTACGAGCGATTTTTTGAAATAAAAAAGAGATGTCAGTTGTAGCAGCTAATCGTTTACAAAGGTGGGCGATTTTCTTATCGATGTATGTATAACTTCGAAATCCGCTACAGAAAAGGCCCAGCACGTTGATGGGCTATCGAGACTTTTCCACTAGATAAATCAGCAGAAAAAGAAATGGTTAGTATCAATAATGTGTCCATCAATAATTTTCCACTAAAAATTGATGATGTCAGGCAAGGAACAGGAAAGGACAAATCTTAAAGAGATTACATAAGATAACTAAATGGAAAGGTTGGCAGAATACTGTGAAAACAGGGCTAAAGGCTTATTTTTCTAAGCGTGATTCACTGGCAATAAAAGATGGTTGCATTTTTTATGGGGGTCGATTGCTGATTCCAAAATCGTTAGTTAGGGCAGTATTAGAGCTCTTGCGGGATAGTCACGTAGGTATAATGAGAATGAAGTCAATCGCGCGCTCATATGTATGGTGACGGAACATCGATAGAGACATAGAGAACTGGGTTACGCAATGTAAATCTTGCAGTGTTTTTTAAAATAATCCACCTCCTTTTTTGACTATATGGGAATCAGCGCAGTTTCCGTTCGAAAGAGTTCATTTCGATTTTTGTAAAATTTCGAACATAACGATTTTGGTGTTATTTGATGTGTACTCTAAATGGATAGAGGCTGTAGAAATGAAACGTACAGATGGTAAAAGTCTTTGCGATGCTTTTAGAAGGATATTTCCGATTTTCGGCTTGCCGCAGAAAATAGTGAGCGATAATGGGCCTCCCTTCAATTCAAATACATACTTATCCTTTTGTAACTCCAATGGTATAGAGGTACTGAAATCTCCCTCTTACCATCCACAGTCGAATGGAAGAGCATAAAGAGCAGTACAGACGTAGAGTTGACCCAAAAATGGAAAATATGTCTTGGCAGCTAAAAGTACAAAATTGTTTGCTTAAATACCGCAACACCCCCTCTACGGCTACCAACGAAAGGCCAGCGAGCCGAATGTTTACATATAGGCCTCGAACGTTATTAGATGTGTTAGCGAGCACAGAAGGTAGGAAGAGAGAGAACAAAATTCAGAAACAGGTTACAATACTCAGGAAGAAGAAGAGAAAAGAAAAATAAGAAGGTGTTTTAAAGTAAATGAAAATATATTGTATAGAAATATATTTGGAAACGTAGTCTGCGATAAATTAAGTGAAATGCGTTCTGAAAAGAAATAAATAAATGCAAAATCATCATATGCAGAAATGGCAAAAAGAAACGCAAACAAAATAGTTATTAAACCTATAAACAACAAAAATACAAAAGAAACTAAGAAAGCACTAAAAAAAGTAATAGAACCAACCGAAGGTCTTATCACGACTGTTACTAACATAAATAAAGGTGCGATAATAGTTGAGTGCAAAAACAGTGAAGCAGTAGAAGAAGTACAAAAGAAAGTAAACAAAGAAATATGTCAAGAATATGCTACGGAAAAATTGAGAGAAACGAAAAAGCGAAGAGCGTTAAAAATAGTGGGGCCATGGCGGAGCGATACAAGGTGTCAGCATGGGACAGCTGATTATAAACTTTTTTTATTTGATTTGATACATCAACTTGCGGCGCAGTACGATTTTGACATTTGTCCAACGAATTTACAAAAACAAAGTACATAGAATTTTTATATATGTTTGTAGGTATGTAACCATGCTGCCACCTTGTATCTTTTCGTAAAGTTGAATGGGACAGTTGTAGAGTTTTTGAACATATAAATGTACCTAGATGTTTTAAATGTCTAGGTTTCCAACATAAAGCTAGTGATTGTGCATTTAAACAAGCATGTAGCAAATGTGGTGAACAGCATGACGTTAAAGAGTTTAACTCAAACATCATAAGATGTGTTAACCGCTTTGACTTGGTGAGAAGAAAAGTTATAGATGTTGAAGTGGATCACTATGCCTATAGTACTAAGTGCCCTGCATACATACGCTATCTGCAGAGCAAAAAAGCGAAGAAATAGCAACCAATTAAAAACTTTGAATTTAAATGTATCTATTTAAATATATGTAGTATTATTTCTAACAAAAATGAACTAGAAAATCTTATTGTGGAGCATAAACCTGCGTTACTATTGTGCTCGGAAACATGTACCACGGGTGATATTAGAGAAGCAGAGTTACATATTAATGCCTATACGGTAATTAGATGTGACTCACATAGCAGACATACAGGAGGTGTCTTAATATATGCTCACAACTCTGTGAAATACAACGTTATATATAATAACAGCATTAATAATAATATTTGGTGCATCATAATAAAACTAAAAGAGTGCGATAAAAAATGGCAAATAGGGGTTTTATATCACTCATCTAATACGAGTGATTCTGACTTCTTAAATTATCTAAATTAAATGTTGTTGGAAAAAATTGAGTTAAATGTGAATTGCTTCGTGGTTGGAGACTATAACATTAACGTTAATAATGCCAACAACACCTATAGCAAAAAATTTACAGATATGTTTAATGATTTGGCAATGAGCCAAAAAATACTCTTCAACACACGTATCACAGATATAACAGAAACAAAAATCGACCTTCTATACTCAAATTCGAATGATTTTATTTGTCCAGGTTTTGAAAAGTATAAAATATCAGACCATGAAACGATAGAAATAAAAATTAATACATCAGCACCATATAAAATGAGAACAACAAAAACAATTACCTCATGCTAGCTTTATAATAAAAAAAATTTACTTAACTTGTTGCGCGCATGCAGTTTTGTGATAAATGATTCAACCAGTATAGAATCCCAATTAGACATAGTAAACAATGCATTTCTACAATGTATGACAGGATTAACATTTGAAAAAGTAGTGAAAGTAAGACTTATGAATAAGTGGTATGATCATGACCTTACACAATTAAATAAACTTAAATATAATCTTTTAAATGAGTCTAGGAAAACAGGAAATTGGGACAATTATAAAGAAATAAACAAAAGATACAAGAAACTTATCAAAAAGAAAAAGGCGAAATATATGGAAAACAAAACTTAATTAGTAAAAATAATAGCAAAAAAATGTGGAAAAATCTAAAGCAAACCATAAACCTGAAAAAAGATCATCAAGAAATAAACAAAAATCAAATATTAGATAAGCAAATCGAAGAAAAGATCGAAATTGCGAATGAGCTCAATAACTTTTTCGTAAACAGTGTTTTAGAAATAAACCAAAGTATCGAACATTTTGATTTAAATTTAACCGTATCTGAGAGCAGTTCGACACTCAAATTTAATAAAGTTGTAGCAGATGACATTGTCAAAATAGTTCGGCTATTCAAGAACAAAATTGGTGGCAAAAATCTTTTTTCAGAAGGAGTTTTAAAAGATTGAATAGAGTATACAGCTTATTTTTATGCAAAAATTATAAATGATAGCATGGAAACGGGCATTGTACCACAAAGATGGAAAACGTCGACCATTATACCAGTTAAAAAAATAAAAAATAGTATAAACCTGAGGAAATGCGACCTATAAATACACTACCATGTGATGAAAAAATTGTGGAAACAGTTATAAAAAATAAGTTAGAAAATTACTTGGAAGACAATAAATTAATAATAAGTGAACAATCGGGATTTAGAAGAAAACACTCATATGAAACGGCACTGAATTTAGTGATCTCTAACTGAAAGGAAGATCTAAATAACAAAAAAGATGCTGTTTGCGTTTTCCTGGATCTGAAAAGGGCATTCGAAACAGCGGACCGAGACATTTTGCTCCAGAAAATGAAATTCATGGGAATTCAGGGTAAAGAGTTAAAGTGGTTCCAAAATTACTTAACTGGCAGAAAACAAAAAGCCATAATCGGTGATGAAGTATCGAACGAAATTTCGGTCCCATTAGGGTTACCGCAAGGCTCTGTATTGGCTCCTTTCTTATTTTTGATTTATATTAATGATATTTTTTGTAATAGATATTAGAGAAAAATTGTAAGTTTACAAACGGCGATGGTTACTAGGACATGTTTCTGAATTTCACTTCTTCATCAGCTAGCTTTTCGGGAGCTGAGCGTTGAACTCGAATCTCCAACATACATATCACTGCAAGCCTTTAGCTGGTAAGCCATATGAATGTCCCGTTGTTCGCTGTACAATTGGTCTCTAAGAGTTGCCTTTTTGTTTATATTCCTTTTGATCACCATGTAGGCACATACACTCTGTATGTAGTTTATTCCTAATGGTGTGGATACGATTTTTAGGCGCGCTTTCGAAAGCTTAGTAACATTTGTTCGGATTTTTACAGTATTTGTTTTTTTAATACTTCCGCTGTTACTATTATATCAATATGATCATATGTATTTAATTAGCGAGCTTTGCTCATATTACTTTATACAATGGTGTTTGTAATTGATATTAGAGAAAAATTGTAAGTTTACAAACGGCGATGGTTACTAGGACATGTTTCTGAATTTCACTTCTTCATCAGCTAGCTTTTCGGGAGCTGAGCGTTGAACTCGAATCTCCAATATTCATATCACTGCAAGCCTTTAGCTGCTAGGCCATATGAATGTCCCGTTGTTCGCTGTACAATTGGTCTCTAAGAGTTGCCTTTTTGTTTATATTCCTTTTGATCACCATGTAGGCACATACACTCTGTATGTAGTTTATTCCTAATGGTGTGGATATGATTTTTAGGCGCGCTTTCGAAAGCTTAGTAACATTTGTTCGGATTTTTACAGTATTTGTTTTTTTAATACTTCCGCTGTTACTATTATATCTGTCAGAAAGCTGGTAACCCTACTCACGAAAAAGGCAATGAACAAGAAGATGGCTGTCAGTCAGTCGATTGCGAGAACTAAAATAGAAAGCGTCCGAACTGCAGAGCCAGCGTGGAATTTATGAAATTTATACAAAAACTCTGTACAAATAAACTTTTTATTAAACGTTAAATATCTTTATTGAAATCATTTCATTGGAACTCAAGAGGTCTCCTGACAGCCTCAGGAGTTGGATGAAATCCACCCTTATAAACGTAAAACTCGAAATACAGCATATAATTGAATAAGTGCAAGTGTGTGTGAAAAAACATTCAATTGTGAAAATATGTGTTTAAACGAGTAAAAATACATATTATCGAGTTTAAAAAAAAAACGTGTTCGCCATTAAATTAAATTAACATATCGTTTATCTAACGCATAAAAGAAGTTGAGACGGCGCTGTATCAATTCGTGGTAAACGGGGCTCCTCTGCACTTACGTTTTAGTATTGTATTCGTCGTTAATTTAAAATTTGCGAGTCCATATGAACAAGAATTTTCTCAACACAAAAGGTGGAGTGAAATTCGGCAACAACGCTATTCGTCTTTACTTGCTTGTGAAACATATTCTCTCTCAGCACGACCAGCCTGAAGAGAATTCACCAGCAACGTCATTCGTTTCAACTTTAATATCTTTCTCGCAGCACGAAAAGCTGAAGGAAACTCGTCAAAACACTGTTCGTTATTTTCTCGTGGAACGTATTCTTCTTTCAGCACGACTAGCCTGAAAATAATTCACCTAGAAAATAAAACGTTATTCGCTTCGTATCGTGGAACGTATTCTTCTTTCAGCACGAATAGCCTGAAAAGAATTAACCAAAATAAAACGTCATTCGCTTCGTATTCTGGTATATTATCTCGTTTTATGTTATGTTTATGTTTCATTTGCATACATGGTAAACAATTTGATGATCATTGAACGCACACGCAAGGTTTATATATATTGGTGGCAATAGTAATGCAACCAAAGCGACAATAACAATCAAATTGTCTGTTACGTTCATTTGTGCTCACATTACTCGCTATAAAATCGTTCAGTTGTGTTTGGTATTCATTTTACAATTCGTATTTATATTTTAACTCAACTCCACTCGTTGAATATCATTAGCAAAACAAAACGTGAAAAATGGAAAACGTTCGTTCCGCAAACGTCGTTGAGCTAAGGCAAATGTGTAAAGATGCAGGACTTCCAACTAGTGGTAACAAAAACACTTTAATAAAACGTTTAGAAACACAAATCCATACTGAAGAACATTATTTAAGTGCAAGTTCGATATTGTCACAGCGTGTGGCAGATTTAGAAAAAACTATTCGTGAAATGGAAATACGGCAAAGTGATGTAATGTGAGGTAATGTCCAGCAATTTCGAACCGCAGCGTATCTCTTCACCACTAGATACACAAGCAGTGCCGTTGCCTAAAAACGTAGATACAGTGCAATCGGTTGTGCCACCATTGCAGACGGCGATCCCGCATCCGTGTCCACCACCTTCAACTCAAACATTTCCAATTTCTGTTAGTAGTGCCTTCCCTAATGCGCAGGGTGCACCCGTATCGTACTCAATACCTGTTTCCGGCGGTTATGCTCAGCCGATTTTTCAACCTAGTATTAACTACACGTACCTTCCAAGTTACACTGCACGACCCGTCCAAGCCAATATTCCGTACATTCCCCAACAGCTGGTTTGGCAATCGCGCCCTATGTATAATGTCCGTGAAATAATAGAGCTATTGCCAACATTTGACCCACTTTCAAGTGTATCTTTAAATGCAACCCAATTCATACACCGCGTCGAAATGGTACGAAATGCATACGGGATAGATGATAGTATTTTACTGTGTGCGGTGCAACAGAAAATGCAGGGACCCGCTAAACAATGGATCGACTCCCTGCAAGTCGTATATACGTCGTGGGCAGAATTTTCTAATCGATTAGTGTGCGACTTGCCATGTCTACAAAGTGTCGCGGATGTGCACATAAAAATGTCCCAAATGAAAAGAAATACGAATGAATTACCACAAGAATTTTATTATCGTATGGTTGCGTATGGTATGAAAAGAGGCATTCCAGAAAACGATATCACTATACATATTGTGAACGGTATAAATGATGCGGACCTTAAAAGAAAAATATCTAATTATTACTCGCGATGTATTGATTTGTTGCGTGATATCAATAACTACAATATATTTAACGAGGTTAAGACGAATTCACAAGCAAGGCCAAAACCAATGGTCCTAACAAATGCTACGTCCGGTTCGCGAGATATTGCTACAAAATCCAACGAAAATGTAAAGTGCTACAACTGTTTGAAGTTTGGGCATTATTCAATAAAATGTCCAGAACCGCAGAAAAAAACACGTTGTGAAAATTGTCAACGCACTAATCACACAATCGAAACTTGTCCGGAAAAATCAAATAATACGGTAAGACTAATTAATCAATCCGTTCAACCAACAAAAGAAATTATTGACGTAAACATCAAGGAGATTAAAGTGAACGGACTTTTGACAAATTCTTTCGTAGATCCTGGCAGTAGTCGTACTCTTGTAAGAGGCACCTTTGCCAGGAAACTTGGCAGCTGTACACCGTGTTTAATAACATTGAATGGGTTTGGTGGCGGTAAATTCGTATGTAATGAGAAAATAAACTTGATAATAGAAATTGACTGTGAGAAAATTGAAAGTGGCGGGTTGATAGTAGAAGATAATTTGATAAGTGAAAATGTTTTGCTTGGGACTGATAGTTTGTGCAGAAACGGAAGTCGGCTGGTTATCGATAATGAAGGTTGTCGTATTGAAAATGTTTTAAACATTCGTGAACGTACTACTCTCGTTAATAAAGATTTTGACAAACTCGAGAGAGTAATTGCTCTCCTCATTCCGCGGTGTTTTCTCGGAAAAGGTTTCAGAACTCGGTAGATGTAACATCATGAAAATGCAAATCGAATTAAACTCGAATATACCGGTAAACATGAAGCCGTATCGCCTGCCATTCTCAAAGCGGCTGATTCTGGCAGACATAATCAAAGACTTACCCGACAATGAAATCATACGTTTATCAGAATACTCATATGCCTCACCAATTGTACTGGTCGAGAAGCAAAATGGTGAGCATCGCCTCTGTGTGGATTACAGGTGCCTTAACAAAATCACGAACAAAACGTCATATCCGATGCCAGTTATGGATGAACATTTCGCTCAGCTAGCAGGTAATAATTATTTTTAAATATTAGACCTAAGAATGGGGTATTATCAAATAGAGCTCGAAGAACAATCAAAACAGTTCACAGCATTTGTTACCAACGAAGGGCATTACGAATTCAATAGAATGCCGTTTGGTTTAGCCAACGCTCCGGCCGTGTTCCAAACGGTAATGAATAGGTTAGTATCTAAGATGGAACCTGGGGAAGTTTTAGCATATTTGGATGATGTCATAATACCAAGCCGCACCATTGATGAAGGATTACAACGTCTTAAAAAGTTCTTATGTATCTTGGGCGATAGTGGGTTGACATTGCGTATAGACAAATGTAAATTTTTAGAAACACGAATCGAATACCTCGGTCACGTGATTACCGAGAACGGTATAAACCCTGGAAATCGCAAAGTATCAGCTATTAAAAATTTCCAAGTGCCTACGAATGTCACCGAATTAAGACGGTTCTTGGGTCTCACAGGCTTCTTCAGGAAGTTCGTTCCTGATTACTCGCTAATAACTAAGCCCTTGACCACGCTCCTACGCAAATCCGAACAAAACTCGTTCTGCTGGACTAATCTTCAACAGACCTCGTTTAAACGAATCATCGAACTTTTGACAACCACTCCGGTACTGGCCCTATACGATCAAACCGCGCTGCACGAGGTACATACTGATTGGTCTAGCTGGTGTGCTGATGCAGTCACACGATAACAAGACGTGGCAGCCTACAATGTACTTCAGTCGACACTGCACAGATCCGGAAAGGCGCTACCATTCATATGAATTGGAAGCCCTCGCTGTTGTTGAGGTACTAGAACGATTCCGCATTTACTTGTTGGGCAAAAAGTTTCGTTTGGTGACTGATTGCTCAGCCGTGGCCAAGGTACGAGATAACAAGGAACTAAAGCCTAAAATCACGCCTTGGTGGTTGAAGATATCGGAGTTCGACGTTGAAGCAGTACATCGTTCAGGAAGCAGACTTGCGCACGTAGACGCAATGAGCCGAGCGCCTGGCCAGCCCCCTGAAAACGTAGAGCCGGCTGGATCTATCTTTGAAATAAACTCCGACGTTAATGATTGGCTTTATACGATGCAAATACAAGACCCGAAACTTCGTGAAATCATCGCCATTTTGCAAGGCCACGTAAAATCTCAGCGAGCTCCAGAGATCAAGAAATATTTTCGTATCCAAAATTATCGCCTTTATCGTCAAGAAGAAGATGGACTGAAATTTGTCATCCCCAACTCCGTACGTTGGCGCATTGCTCAACTTTGCCACGACAAGATGGGTCACCATGCTTTGGAGAAAACCATTTATCGAATTCGCAAAACGTTTTGGTTCGCGAAAATGCGGAAATACATTAAAAATTATATCGCCGCGTGCACGGAGTGCTGTTATCGTAAGGCCCAATTCGGTAAGGCTGAAGGTACTTTGCATTTCGATCCGGTAGACCCGATTCCGTTCCGCCTGATTCATATCGATCATCTCGGGCCGTTTATTCGTAGTAAGAAAGGCAATTTGTACGTCATAGCGATTTCAGACTCGTTTTCCAAATATCTCATTGTTAGACCGGTTCGCGATACAAAAACGACGCACGTAATAAATTTGTTAAATGATGTAACGAGCTATTTCGGGGTGCCTCTTAAAATTATTACGGACCGTGGAACCGCTTACACGTCAAAGGCATTTGTATTGCGAGCTGAACGATAT
The DNA here is from genome assembly GCF_040869045.1 of Eurosta solidaginis. Classification (NCBI taxonomy): domain Eukaryota; kingdom Metazoa; phylum Arthropoda; class Insecta; order Diptera; family Tephritidae; genus Eurosta; species Eurosta solidaginis. The sequence goes on along the minus strand of NC_090319.1, from coordinate 186,855,772 downwards.
AAAGCACGTAAAAACAGCGGTACGTACTCCGCGAGCAAACGGGCAAGTCGAGCGGGCAAACCAGATGATTTTAAATTACTTACGAACCTCGGTTGACAACCCTAAGGAATGGGACTTGTTGCTGCGAAATTTACAATTTACAGTCAACTCGCAACCGAATAAAACGACCGGATATAGCCCAAACGAGCTAATATTCGACTATAACTTGCGCGATATCGTACACAATTTGTTAATTGCCGCCGTGCATGATGACGTCGACCAAACCGTATAGAAGATTCCGATAGACGAAAAACGTATACAAGCTACGGAGTATATCGAACGCGAACGACAAAAATGGAAAAAACGGTTTGACGAAAAACATACAATCCCTCGAGTTTATCGCGAAGATGATTTAGTTGTCATTGAGAACGAAGCCGCCGCTACCGGTGAATCGAGAAAATTAGAGTCAAAATATCGTGGTCCGTATCGTATAGCAAAAGTCTTAAACAATGACCGGTATTTAATCGAAGACATTCCGGGAATGTCAATAAAGTCGTGAAACTACTCTTCTGTTTTCGAATCTAGCAAACTGAAACCTTGGTGTAGAAACTGTCCCGAACTCGATGAGAACGAAACAAGCTATAGCGACCTAGAAGACAACGAAATCGGGGTCGATTCCATATCAGGAAAGGCCGACTGTCAGCAAGCTGGTAACCCTACTCACGAAAAAGGCAATGAACAAGAAGATGGCTGTCAGTCAGTCGATTGCGAGAACTAAAATAGAAAGCGTCCGAAATGCAGAGCCAGCGTGGAATTTATGAAATTTATACAAAAACTCTGTACAAATAAACTTTTTATTAAACGTTAAATATCTTTATTGAAATTATTTCATTGGAACTCAAGAGGTCTCCTGACATATCAATATGATCATATGTATTTAATTAGCGAGCTTTGCTCATATTGCTTTATACAATGGTTTTAGTAATTGATATTAGAGACAAATTTTAAGTTTACAAACGGCGATGGTTACTAGGACATGTTTCTGAATTTCACTTCTTCATCAGCTAGCTTTTCGGGAGCTGAGCGTTGAACTTGAATCTCCAACATTCATATCACTGCAAGCCTTTAGCTGCTAAGCCATATAAATGTCCCGTTGTTCGCTGTACAATTGGTCTCTAAGAGTTGCCTTTTTGTTTATATTCCTTTTGATCACCATGTAGGCACATACACTCTGTATGTAGTTTATTCCTAATGGTGTGGATACGATTTTTAGGCGCGCTTTCGAAAGCTTAGTAACATTTGTTCGGATTTTTACAGTATTTGTTTTTTTAATACTTCCGCTGTAACTATTATATCAATATGATCATATGTATTTAATTAGCGAGCTTTGCTCATATTGCTCTATACAACGGTTTTTGTAATTGATATTAGAGAAAAATTTTAAGTTTACAAACGGCGATGGTTACTAGGACATGTTTCTGAATTTCACTTCTTCATCAGCTAGCTTTTCGGGAGCTGAGCGTTGAGCTCGAATCTCCAACATTCATATCACTGCAAGCCTTTAGCTGCTAAGCCATATAAATGTCCCGTTGTTCGCTGTACAATTGGTCTCTAAGAGTTGCCTTTTTGTTTATATTCCTTTTGATCACCATGTAGGCACATACACTCTGTATGTAGTTTATTCCTAATGGTGTGGATACGATTTTTAGGCGCGCTTTCGAAAGCTTAGTAACATTTGTTCGGACTTTTACAGTATTTGTTTTTTTAATAATTCCGCTGTTACTATTATATCAATATGATAATATGTATTTAATTAGCGAGCTTTGCTCATATTGCTTTATACAATGGTTTTTGTAATTGATATTAGACTTAAACTTAACGTGAGTAAAACAAAATATATGGTTATTAGCCGAAAAATCGAAAGCGAAGTTGCTAATATTCAGCTCAGGGTGAAAGATGAAATGTTGGAGCAAATAAAATCAATAAAATATCTTGGGATTGTAATTGACAACAAACTCAAATTTGATGAACATATTCGATACACTGTAGGAAAGATAGCTAAACAAGTCGGTTTTATGCAAAGAACCTGTAAATTTATAAATAGAGTTTAAGGATATCGTTTACAAAAAAATTGATTGAATCTCATTTTAAATATTGCCCATCAGTCTTATTCATTATACCAGATACAAAAATAGATAGACTTCATATATTGCAAAATATGTGTATGAGATTTGTGTTACGGGACAAGTTAGATGCGTCGATAAGCGACACACTAATAAAACTAAAATGGTTAAGTGTCAAACAAATTATTTTTTATTATACTATGAAAATGATCTTCAATATACGAAGGGGAAATGTACCTGATTATTTAACAAATAATTTTGTATATATTAATGAAACCCATAATTTTAATACCCGTTGAAAAAATGATTTTAAACTGCCACTCTATAGAACTGTAGTGGACAAACAAAACCTTTTCCACAAAGGATTTAAAAACTTTAATGAATTGCCTAATGAAATAAAAAATTGTGAAGAAACTTATGTATTTAAAAGCAGGCTATATGAACATTGTAAAACCTTACCTATAAGATAAGTTCTACAATGTGATTTAATAAATATTGTTCAAACTAGGCTTACGCTGTAATAAATAAATTAATTAATTAATACCTGAACGTATAATAAAAAAATTGAGTAATATAAGATTTGTTATTGTTGTAAATGGTTATCAAAAACATGTCCACATAGATCAAATAAGAAAAGCAAATACAACGTATGTTAGAAGTAGTCCCATTACTTTTCAAAGTGAAGATAGTCGAAAAAGGTCGAGATCACCGGAATCAAATATAATCATAACACGAAGTCGAAGCAAGAAAAGTAGAGGTGAATTAGGTACGGAGAATTAATAATAAGCATAAATAAAGAAATATGTAAATAAAGCAAAGAGCTGGCATGTAATCAAATTAAATCTATAGTTAAACATATCAATAATGTACATACTTGCACATTTAATAAAGGGTAAGAAGATGATATGTATGTATTTGGCAACTCTAACACTTACGATATTACAATATCCAACATAAGTATATAATGTAAATTTAAGGTTCATTATTGTCTTGTTCTTTTCAATAAAGGTAGTCTCTCACTAGCAGTTCCCGGTGTCGTATTAATTCTACGATATATACATATTTGGAATTAGAGGAAGTCGCTGAATCACATGTCCTATCCGATGACGACCGTGCATGTGAGTCGTTCTATCAAGAAACCACATACCGACAAGCCAATGGACGTTACGTCGTACGCCTCCCCTTCAAAGCAGGGATCCCATCCCAGATATCTCTCGGTTCGTCCCGGTCACAGGCTATAAAACAGGCGATTCGTATGGAACACATAATCAAAAAAACTGCTTTCTTTGAATCTGAATATAATCATGTACTAGAAGAATATCTATCCCTGGAGCATATGAAACCAACTTCTCCCGAAGAAATCCATCAAAACGAAAAGTATTTTTCATATTATCTTCCTCACTATTCTATAGAGAAACCGGAGAGTGCATCTACCAAAGTCAAAATAGTGTTTAATGCCTCCAAGCCGAGGTCTTCAGGAGCATCATTGAACGATATCCTCCACACACGCCCTACTTTGCAAACCGATCTTATGTTCGCCATTCTCAACTGACATCTTTATAAATATGTATTCAATGGCGACATTCAAAAAATGTACCGATAGATCCTCCCACATGAGGACGACCAGCAGTATCAGAGAATTCTTTTTCGTCGAAGCCATGGCACAAAACCTACCGATTTTGCCTTAAAAACTGTAACATTTTGGGTAAATTGTGCGCCATATCTGGCTATCCGAACATTACACCAGTTGGCAAAGGACTCGAGGAAAATAAACTTACGTCGACGACATCTTGCCTGGAGGACATGACCTTCGCTCCTGCATACAAGCCCCATTCCAAACCATTCATTTTTTAAACTCCGCGGGGTTCCCCCTCAAGAAAATCACCGCCAACCATCCAGAGGTTCTTGTCCATATTGCAGCCGAAGACTTGCTTCACTCAGATTTATTGAAATTTGATTGCTCAAATTCAACGAAAACCCTCGGCATTAGTTGGAATGCATTAAACGATTCCTTTTCGTATGTCCACTCAAATACCTTCTCAAGCGACTAAAAGGCAAATTTTATCTTCTGTTTCAAAACTTTTGGATCCGGCAGGGTGGCTTGCGCCTATTCTGATTCACGAAAAGATATTGCTACAGCAGATATGGTTAGAAACTACTGAATAGGACGAATGTGTCCAATCACCCTGCAAAAGTGGATTCAATTCGTATCCGACCTACCAGTTATCGAAAAAATTCGAATACCCAGATGGACTGAGTTTTCTCCAAACCAAAACATCCAAATTCATGGCTTTTGCGATGCTTCCGAGAAAGCATATTGCGCAACTGTATATATACGTTGTCAATCGGATGAAAAAGTATCATGTTATCTTCTCTTTTCTGAAACAAAAGTAGCACCTTTGCAAACAGTGAGCCTACCGCGCTTAGAACTGTTCGGTGCAGTCCTATTATCCAAATGCATAAAAAGTCTAATTAATCAACTACCTTTAGGAGACATTGGAATGTTCTTATGGTCCGATTCATCAATCGTCCTTCGAAAGGCCACCAAGCAATTGGAAAATATACGTAGCGAATCGTAGGTCACATCAAATGGCGCCACGTATCTACTAACCATAACCCAGCAGACCTCGGTACCCGAGGATGTAGACCACAGGATTTAATTTACCAATCACCCTGGTGGACCGGACCAGGCTGGCTTCTAAAACCCCCTGAGCAACGGCCCTTTGATCGCGTCAGAAAGTCGTTCCTCACTAAGAACGAAAAGTTGAGGCGTTTCACATTTCGGAAAATGAACCCGACATGATAGACCGATTCTCATCTTGGTCGAGGGAATTTCGAGTGATAACCTAAATTTTTCGTTTCCTCTATCGAATCAAGCCCATACAGTTCACGCAATCGATGAATTACGATTTTAATCACTCAGGCTGAAATTCACTGGGTAAAAACACGTCTCATAAAACTCGCGCAGATGAGAAATCCGGTTGAATATGCCCAACTTTCCAACGGACAAACTATCTCACTTCTCCCCCTGAATCCCCTTCTCGACAAAAACAACCTTCTCCGGGTAGACGGCCGATTAATCCACTCAGATCTCCCGTATAAAGAAAAATATCCAGTCATCGTGCCTGAATCCTCACGTTTCTGCTACCTATTTCTCCAATATCTACATAATTTCTTAATGCACGCTGAACACCAACTCATGGTGAGAACTGTTAGACAGGAATATTTTATTCCGCGATTGAAATCAAAAATTAAGTTTTGCATACGCTATTACAAAACATGTACCATCTTCAAAAAAACTTCGAGATCACAAATCATGGCAGCCTTACCACCAGTACGTTCTAACTATTCCTTACCATTTACCTATACTGGACTGGACTTTGCAGGTCCCTTTGATCTTAAATCATCAAGTATTCTTAAAGCACCAATAATCAAAAGCTACGTCTGCGTTTTTTCGTGTTTCTGCACCAAAGCAATACACCTAGAACCCTGTTCGGACCTTTTAACCAAAGCTTTTCAAGCCGCCTTTTCCCGATTCGTCGGAAGGCGGGGTCACCACACGAATCTTCTCCGAAAATGGGAAAAACTTTGTCGGCGCCAACAGGGCATTTCAACGAGACTTTAAATAATTCCTGAAAGAAGCGTCCGATGATATCAAGGAAAAATACTCTCTTCAACCCCTCGAATGGCACTTTTTACCACCCAACGCCCACCACATGGGTGGCCTTTGGGAAGCAGCCGTTATGAGTTTCAAATTGCACTTTTAACGTATTGCTAGCGGTCATCATTTTACATTCGAGGAGCTGGCCACATTGCTTGCGCGCATTGAAGCCATACTCAACTCCCGACCCTTCTCTCCTATGTCCAACAATCCACAGGAATTACTAGCGTTAACTCCGGGGCATTTCCTATGCGGTGCGCCATTCCTGGCTGCGCCGGAACCCCTACTCGATAATCTCTCTCTTCATAACAAATGGAAAAGCTTAAAAGGTTACAATACTACTTTAGTCAAAGGTGGAAAGATGAATACCTCAAAGAGCTTCATAAAAGGTATAAATGGAAGACCCCCCAAAGAGGACCTTTCTGAGGGAGAATTCGTCGTCCTTAGAAATTAATTGGTACCCCAAACGAAAAGCGCCTGGGCCGAGAAGAAAAGGTTTACCACGGAGTTGACAATCGTATACGCGTTACGGACATTAGAACGCAACATGGAATTTTGACCCGAGCAATAAGCAAACTATGCCCTCTTCCCATCCAAACTGAGGTGCCTAGCCCTCCGTCTAATTACCACTGCCAAACTTGTTTGATACTTTTACTAAATCGCATCTCTCTTACAGAAGCCGTGACACCTGTCGATCCTCATTATCGGAGGTCTCCGTCGGCTATCGTGTCCGAGTACACCGTGAACCGAATGTACACCAGTGTTCGATATGCTTCCGCTACCACACCCTGCGTTTTTTCCGGGAGTTTAAATTAATGGATGTAGAGGAGCGTCGAGTCAAGGTACGCTTCCTCGAGTACGGCCCAAATGCCTCGCCGAACACACAACCATGTCAGAGATTGCCAATCCGAGAAAAAATTTAAGATATGCCGACAATTACACCATACCTTATTGCATCGTCCATCCGCGGAAGAGCCGGATGTGGAGCACACATCGCCCGAAACGGCCCGCCGCCGCCACCTCCCGATCGGCTTCAAGACCCGCTGCTTCACCTGCCCGACGTAGACCTCAGCCGTTGGATGCTCACTTGTGCCTCGAGCTCCACAATTCCATCAGTGCCTTACAACGCCTCCGCAGAGCAGTTGCACCTGCAGAGCAGCTGTTCCGTGACTTGCGTTCACCTAACCACCCATCTGTGACTTGCAATAACTTCTCCGGTGACTTGCGTTCACCTCACTAGTTATGACTTGCGTTCATACAACCCTGGCTGTAGAGTAGACTGGAGTTGTCATCCAGTGTTTCCAGTCAACATTGTTGGAGTTGCCTTCCATGAATCACTATCTTATTATAAATACTAGTGCCATACACAACATCGCTCTCTTGCTTTTTACTACGGGTGATATCAGTTTGTATCGACAAAACTACCGGATCCATCCAAAATCATCTACCAATCATCCACCATTTCCATTAGGTCATCAACTACAGATAAATCATCATCATCTTTACCTCCACCATATCTAACAAAGGAAGTATCTATCCTCAAACCGTAAGTTATATTGTTCCGAATAAAACCAACCGAAGTAGCACTTGCGCTGCATTAGTCCCCTCATTCCATCTAACCATTGCGCGGTCGCAAGAAGGATCAAATCACGAGTTCTAGTTTTCGACTTAACTAATCAAGTTTCATTTAATCGAATTCCATTGTGGAAATATTTATCATTTAAATTATCATACTTGCTATTTGAAATATCAGCCTTGAAATTCCAATTGTTAGTTTTAAGTGTTAAATGCAATAAATGAATTGTTCTTAATTGGAAATACGCATTCACATCACTGCGATAAACACCGTATATAAATAAGTCGTAGGCTTTGAAAAATCAACTTTATTATTTATTTCATACTATAAGACCCGGCAGACGTTGTCCTGCCCCGAATTTGGCCTATCTGCATACATTTTAATAAGCTTTTTCCGTCTGTCACTGCCCTCCCCTTCCCCCTTTTCGCTTATTCCTAATCCTTTTATTCACTCCTCCCTCCGTCTTTTTCGCTTCATCTATCTTCATCTTCGTCTCATTCTATCTCTTTCTCAATCTCCTTTTCTCTTCTCTCAATTCCTTCTCATTCTTCTGCATCCCTTATTGCCTGTCCCAGAGGGTGGTATGTATTTTATTCCAGTCCCAGTCCCAGTCCCACTCCGAGTCTCAGTCCCAGTCCCACTCCGAGCCTCAGTCCCAGTCCTGGTCCTAATCACAGTCCCAGTCCGTCTCTGGATAATATATTACTCTATACTAAAGCACTCATCAACAGCTTTCATTTGATATCCAAATTGTATAAGCACTGTCTAGGCATTCACTGGCCCATGTTTCGGCCTATATCTAGAAACCCTATACGTCGATCGCAACCAAACCTATGTAGTAACCACTGCGTGAGGTTTACGCAACTTGTGTGAAAGTTTAAAAAATCGGCCGACGCATCTCTTCAAATACCGGCGACCAACTAACACGCATTTTAGCCTTTGTTTTTATATATATGTATATATTTTTATTTTTCACACTTCACTATAATATTAAAACGAAATGCAGATTTTCGTTGCTTTTGGAACTCGGCTTAAAAATTGCACAAGGAACAACTAAAGACTCTCCTGTATTAAAAAAAAGTCATAGTACCTCAAAATCGCGGGCCCCCTCAGAAACCCCCCTTTTCGGCGTGCCTGGTGACGTGCTATACTAGATATCATTCGCTATAATATTTTTTATTGATAAGCAGGTTGTTTAATTAAACACCAAGCAATTACACGGAAGTACATCCGCACCATCTGAAAATATGAATACCACTGCGTATACGTAACATTTTAATATTACGTATAAACAAAAAAGAAATTGCAATAAAATAATATTGCGACTATAAACTGAGATATGACCTATCCTATATTTCAAGTTAGATCAAACTACACACGGGGTGCAAAACAAATTCAAAATCGGTTCAGTAGTTTAGGAGTCCATTGGCCTCAAACCTGTGACACGTATTTTTTACATATTAAGATGTATCTATAACTTATCTACATTATGCGTTTGTTTTTAGGAAGCACTTCTGCATCGGAACAAATTTTAACGGAGATCCTTGATAACTAGCCAAAGTGTTTGCTAAATTCCAGCTTAATATTTATTAAAATTATATTTCCTAACACGTATTTCTAATAAACTTTGTACAAAGAGTATTAAATGGTAAAACTTATGAAAATGTGATTAAATCAAACAAAAACCGAGTTTTGAAACTTTAGAAATTTGTGCTGCCCGCATTCCCTTTTAAATATGACTCGTTAAACTGGTAAAAAAAAGTTATCTCAGTATCAACTCTCCATAGAGTTAATTTCAAATTGGGAGTTCTTGAATCTTCGTACGAGAAACTGTTGTGTTCCGATATTTGGCCGACAAATGTAACGGTCAAACCCTTCCAGTTTTTCCGAAGGCACAACAAAAACCACAAAAGGCGTATCAAGGAGCACTCTTCAGCCTGTAAACTATAAAAGAGTACTATAAATTTTTCCCAAAAGTTATCCGGCATGGGAACCAAGTCTGATATTTTGCACAACTTCAGTACGGATATGGATTATGACATCTTCGTTTTCATCGAGACGTGGCTTAATAATAGGTTTTTTGATATTGAGTTCTTTGACTCGCATATATTCAACGTATTTCGTAAAGACCGAGACCCCGAAAAAACTGATCGCCTTTGGGCGATGGCGTTCTAATTGCCGTGAAGTACCAATTACATGCATTCTTAGTTCCACTCAATAATGGGGACTCTTTTTGCTTAATCAAAATTGCATCTTTATAAATGGGTCCACTACGCAAGGCTCTTTATAACTTTTCGGGTCGTTCGTGCTACCCGGCTGCACATTTGAGCTATACAAGGCACATGCTGATAATATTATATCTTTGGCCCTAAAAAACTTGAACGATAATCATCTCTGCATCCTAGATGACTTTAACCTTTGTATTATTCATTGGTCGAATAACACTTCTAACTATGATCTCACTCCTAAAAATTTGTTTCAAATCATGAATTGTACTTTATCGATAATGTATTTAGTCTTAATTTTTGTAAAATTAATGAATTTTTTAATGCCCTAAACAGTTTTTCTAGATCTTATCTTCGTAAGTGATAACATTTTTTGCGAAGTTAGTGAGTGTGTGAATCCAATTACTCATAAGGCATCACCTACCTCTGATAACAAAATTTAATTTTTATTTTTTTCCCCCGGATACTTCTGAGTACAGACTAACGTCTAACTTTTAGTCGTGTGATTTCGACACTTTTAATGATTTCTTATTTGAAATAAATCGGAAGGATTGACACCTTAGATAGCTTTTCCATTTTTAAAAATATTTTGTTGAACCACTGCTTGGAGAAGATTACGGTACGAAGGAAAAGACATTGCAAATTGCCGCGGTACTCTGAGGACTTAAAAAACTGAGGAACCTAAAAAACAAATATCTTTAAAAATTTAAATGTACCAAAAATCACACATTCTTAGCTAAATATTAGCACTATTAAATGACTTCCAACGAGCTGAATAGATTCGTTTACAATAATTATATTCGTAATATTGAGGTTAACGAAAAATCTAGCACCGAAACTTTTAGGAACTATATAAAGCCGAAAAAATGTTGCGTCTGTGCACGCAAAGGGCTTACCTTGATGGCAATTCTGCACAAACTTCAAGTGATGCAGCCAATTTATTTGCAAATTTTTTCAAATCAAATTTTACTCTGGATAATAACAATCAACCGCATGATTTTTCAATCAATCAGGACACTTTCCTTAATTTTGAAGCTCTTTGCCTTTCTTCTGAGGATATAAGTAAAGCCATTGATAAACTTGAATCCTCTTATCAAAGAGATGTCAATGGGTTTTCACATGTCTTGTTAAAAAATTGCCCGGCTTTCATTTATCCATTGAGACTGATATTCAATAAGTCTCTTATATCTGGGACTTTCATTGATGATTGGAATTACACTTCCATAACGATCGTTTTCAAGAGTAGTAACAAAAATGATGTGCGAATCTGTTTAGGACGGTCACACTCTTGACAGTGTGTCACGTGCAAGGGATGGTTCCATCGGACAGGATGTTCTGGGCTAGACCCCAAAACCCGACGTCCTCGTAACTTTTATAAATCTTTTGTGGCTCCTTGCTGTTCGCGCCCAAGGGCATCCTGTAGTCTGCGCTTTAGCGCTCTCCCCACTACCTTCTACAACTACCCACTGCTGCTTGCGCCTCATGGCGACACGGCCGCTCCTACTCATAACTACAATCTCCATAGTAGAGTCCGGAGCAATACCGAGCATCAGCGGCCGCCCCGTCTTCATCTGCCCCTCATTTCGGCACAAGCATTCAAGTAGGTCAGGGAAACAGACTCCTAATCCCTACCACCTTTTGCACCGCTTTCCTGCACAGAGTATATATGTTGGCGATATCTGCCCAATGCAGCTCCTTTCTTGGACGGCGCCACTTTCCTAGATGTTCTGGGCTCAGAGACGGCAACCTCCCGGCATTTTTCATCGCGCCATGCTGCCAGGCCGCAAACCCAACTACACCGGGTACCCCAATGCTTACCCAGGGACGTCCAGTCCCGGGCCTACAACGGCAATTGCGTCCTGGCCTCCCTTAACTCAGGCGTAGTCGCCCGTTACTTATCCCCAGATTAACGACGTATACCCCGTATCCCCCTACGTATCCCCGATGTATGGAGCAGGGGTGAGATGTTGGCGGACCAAATAGAGGAAACGACGTTCTGTATAATAGACGGAGACACCCACACTCGTATGGTAGTAAGCTGTCACAGTTCGCCAGATCTAACCATCGTGAGCGCAGGACTAGTAAACTGCGTCAACTGGTAGCCGATGATAACACTGGCATCTGACCACCTACCCATACTCCTTTCGTTCGAGGGATCTGTCGACTTCATCACCACTGAAAAACGCACTTTCACCAATTTTCAGAAAGAAAAGTGGGATGATTACAAATCTTAGACCTGACAATCGCTTTGCTGTCCTCCCTATCCCGACTGATGCCCGCCAAGGGGAACGTGCTTTCCGCAAGGTCATGGAATCCGCCTCAGCACGTTTTATTCCCTCCGGAATAATTCCGGAAATCCGACCACAACTCTAGCGAAGAGCGTGACACAGCACGACCTCGGTGACCCCCAAATAAGGGATATAACCCAAAGCATCAGATAGCTTGTGGATGAACACAAGCAGTCGAAATGTTTAGAGCACTTAAAAAATTGTTACCTCTCTGTCGGTGTGGGTAAGGTTTGGTCTGTTGTAAAGTCCCAACCGAATCCGACTAAGCGCAATAATAAAATCTCCATCGCTTTTGTCGATAAAGTGCTGTCGGTTGCGAAAAAATGCACGAGCGCCTTTTTCCGACAATATTTAATGCATTCTACGATTGACAAAGTCAGATGGCGGTCCAACAGATGCGCACACAAGCATAAATACAGCGCATTCCCAACTACAATCACCGCCAAAGAGATTGAAGATGCTATCGTTCATGCTAAAACATCTAAAGCAGAAGGCCCAGACGGTATAGCCACGCCGATGCTTAAAAACCTAGGTGTTTAGGCCCGAACCTTAATTCCTATTAAATCCCACCACTCTCATATCACTACTTTATTCGTCCACATGCATGTATATGTGTACATATGTAGGTTATGTTGTCCGTACACATATACATGGATGCCGGTGCAACTGTGTGGGGAAGTTTCCCCTTAAAACCGGATACTTTTCCCGCGTTTCAACGGTTGTCCTCGACTAGGCAACCGTCTGCTTTTCCAGCGATCGTTGAGCGAACTACAGCCATAGCCGCCCCGAGAAGTACCGCCATATTTCATTAAAACAAGGTAAATTATTTGTTCTAATTATATCTTTCACTTAAATAAAAGCATATTATAACGAGAAATATCTCGTCTTTCTTTTTTTTATTTATTTCCAAAACGCAATTGTGGTGCCTCCACTCCCTTGCCGGGTTTGGGACACACCACAATTGTACATGGTCCTATCTCCCCGAAAAAGGAAGCAACGGTGCTAAAATATACAGTCCATATACACTCAACACTTTAATAAAAATAACTTGGTGATATTTTGCATTCTTTTGGTGATATGCGTCATCCACACTATTCACGTACACTTTCTTGGTGATGATTTAGAAAAAAATATATATCCACTCACGCACACAATAATTTAGTTTCAAAATACATAGCACTGGTAATTTTCACTAGCTCAAGTTCGATATATCACGCACTTGGCAGTTTGCACTTTGCTCTTTCCACCTGCACCACAACCCCTTACAAATAAATCACCAAAAATTATCAAATACATACATATGTGGCGTACCCACATCATTTAATTTTGATTTATCAATTATACTACTTTTATTTGAATTGTAATAACAAAAAATTTTGTATTGTAACTTGCATTCTACAACACTTAATACTGCAATAATTTCATTAGCGTTTTTTGTAGATTTTTTTGTTGTTGGGCCAATATTTTAAATTTATGTGTTGATATTTATTGAGTTTTACGACCGATTTCAAATTATAAGGCAAAACGCTAAGTTTTCCTTTTTCTCCTATGCATTTCGGTGCTGTTTTGTACCTTCTTCAGGGAGCCTAGTTTATTTGACAAAACATAAAACAATTACAAAATATTCGACAATTTCACATAAAAATTTCGCTTACATACATATAACATTAAATTATAACATATAAACAAACAACACAGAAAACAATTCACAATTTATTAATAAGAACTTCCGACTATTTCCGTGCGCATACATGTTTACTCTCCGAAATCGATGTTGAATAAGCGCAATTTATGTTGTCCACATCTTCTTTAAAATTGACAGCATCTTTTATTCGTTGTTGTATCCTCAGTCCTTCCAGTGTCGGGTTTTTGTTCTTCTTTCTACGTCTAGTATTCGTACATTTATAAAGCCCGCTGAATGGTTGTTGTTTGTAAGGTGGTCAGCTAAAGCTGTATTCGTTTTGTTATTTCTCGCGTCTCCTTTGTGCTCAATGGCTCGAATTACCAATGCACGTTTTGTTGTACCAGTGTATATTTTGTTGCAGTTTTCGACAACTTTACCATTGCATTTTATTTCGTATATGACATTGTGTTGTTGTTCTTTGTCTATTTTGTCTTTTGTTTGTGTAAATATTTTATTTAGGGTATAGTGCGGTTTGTATGCAAAGCTTGTGTTGTTGTTGTTGTTCATAATTTTGTTTAATATTTTGTTGTCCGTTAAGCCAGGTATATATGTGACTCCTGTGTACACTTAATTTTCCCGTTCTTGGTTTTTTTCCATAGTTCTGTGTTCCTGTTCTAATCTATTAATTGTTGTTTGTATAAGCATTTCAATACTGTATTAGGGTATCCATTTTTGAATAGGATATTTTTTATTTTCCTCTCGTTGTCTATTCGGAACTCCTGGTCTCTTAGGGTGAAAATTTTGTTAATGAGGTTTATGGCGGTATTTTTCTTCTGGGTCCATGGGTGGTTGGAATGGTAATTTATCATTCTGTAGGAAGCTATGGATTTACAGTACCAGCTCGTTTTGAGCTTGTTGTTTTTTCTTATAATTTCGATGTTTAGGAAGGTTAGTTTTTGGTTCTTTTCTTTTTCTGTCGTGAACTGGACTTTTTTATGTTGTGCGTTCAGTGTTTTGAGAATGTCTTCCACGTCTTGGATTTTTACAATAGCTAATATATCGTCTACATATTTGTCTATGTATTTGATATATATGTAACGGGATTTCAGTTCAGTAATGCTGTCGTCTATAATTTTATCTAACATGATATCTGCCACCGTGGGTGATAAGGGATTCCCATTGGCATAACAAAAACTTGTTGATAAAGGGTTTCATCTTACATAAAGTAATTGTTGTCGCGTAGCAATACTCTAAAATTTTTAGAAACTGAGGTCTGGTTAGTGTTGTGTTCCTCTAATGTTTTCCATTGTTGCATAATGGTGTGGATTGCTAATTGTGTGGGTATATTGGTAAAGAGAGATATCACATAAACAATACCAGGATTTCGTCATCTTCTATCTCTATATGTTTTAATTTTTCTTTCACTTGGAATGCATTTGGACGTTATACCTTTTTGATACGATGGCCTATGTATTTCGAAAGGTTGTAACAAGGTACATTGACGGTCGGCGATATCGGACGAAGGGGCATATTTTCTTTATGTGTCTTTGGGAGGCCATACAGTCTAGGTGCTACTGCCGCAGTGTGCGCGAATTGTATTTCGTGTGGCCTATGTATTTCGAAAGGTTGTAACAAGGTATATTGACGGACGACGATATCGGACGAAGGGGCGTATTTTCTTTATGTATCTTTGGGAGGCCATACAGTCTAGGTGCTACTGCCGCAGCGCACGCGAGTTTTGTCTTCTGTTTGAGGTTTATGTTCTTTTGTTTATAGATATCGTTCACGATGTTATTGTTCTTCCTTTGTAACTGATGTGTTGGATCCATCCGACGACCGAATTTGGAAAATCCATCGACGATGACTAAAGTGTGGTTGTATTTTTTACGTGTATCTGTTAAGGGTCCCACGTGGTCTATATGCAGGGTTCCCAAAGGTTCACTGGCCTTTTCGATTGACGTCAACAACCCCTCTTTTTTCCCTTGTTTCGCGTCCATGACAATACATTCAACACAACCCTTAAATACTCTGTTAACTTTTTCACTCAAATTAGGTATAAAATATGATTTTTCGACTCACTTTGACCCATTTAGAGTGTTCCAATCGAGTCCAAATGTATGACCGACCCCCACTAACTTTAGAGGCCCCACCCACCGATGCCAGTGGCACACCCCCTGGAACCCCCCTGGGGGTTCACCATACAAACATTTCAAAAAATCGCCGGTTTTGCACTTTACATGAAAAAATCAGCTAAATGGCTATGTTTTTTCTTTATTTTTATTTATTTATTTATAATAATATTTATTATTTATTTATAATAATATCTATTTTTTCTCTTAAGAAATTTATTTAAAAAAAAAAAAAAAATGTAAGGCGCGATAACCTCCGAAGAGATCTAAGGCCGAGCTTCTCTTCCAATTTGCGTCGTGCTCCTCTTGATTTTTCCCTACAAATTGGCCGGACGGGACCTACATGTTTTATGCCGACTCCGAACGACATCTGCAAGGCAGATGAGTTTTCACTGAGAGCTTTTCATGGCAGAAATACAATCGGAGCGCTTGCCAGACACTGCCGAGGGGCGACCCCGCTTAGAAAAATTTTCTTCTAATTGAAAAATCTTATTTCTAAAATTTTGATGTTGCTTTGCCCGGGAGTTGAACCCAGGGCATACGGTGTGATAGGCGGAGCACGCTACCATCACACCACGGTGGCCGCCACTTTATATATAATACTTATAATTTATTTAGTCAGAACATATGTAAATGAAAAAATTAATTTAAGTGAGTTATAGAAAAGAAACTAAAACAAATTATTGTTTGAAGTCTTTTTTACTTCAAGTCTGGGCAATTTCGCACGGCTCTCTAATGTCGTCGCCATAACAGCCTCTACATTTTCCGGTATAACCCTTTTGGAAACGCTAGCTAGCAATTGAACATGTCGTTCCGTTCCTTGTATGTGTGATGGAATTTTTGGATCATTAAACGGTGGATCATCTTGATTTAAATATTCTTTCAATGTATCGTACGCAATGCTTCGCGTGAATGGTGGTTCAAATACGATATTTATATCATTCAAGTTGATCATTTCCGTATAACTTGTGCAATTAAAGTTTATATCTGGTTTTTTATAAACTCTAAGTTCCATTGGCTCGTCAACATCTGTTCGATAGCGTAGAATTTTCTTGATGGCACAGTCGCGCTTTTCTTTGCTATCATCAAACAACATTGATAACAATTTTCCGAATGCGCATAATATGAATTATCTTTAATTACTTGATTGACAATTTTGCGTAAACAGGGTTCTAGAAATCGTGACCAACCAATGAACTTGAAAAATAATGCACTGCCGTACACGTCAAGAGCTGTAATACTTGATATTGAAGTACATTGGCACATAAAATTTAATTATAAATTCAACCAGAATTCTTAAATTTGCATCTGGATTTTCCGTTGTCACATATAATCGCAATAATCTAGCGGCCTTGGTGAGTCATCGATAATGTACAATTTTCCCTGGTTTGATGTTAGCCAGATTCACCGGAACCACGCCGCTAGACATTGCATGGGCCATGTCGTATAAGTACTTCGAATCGGTGGAAAATTCAATTTTTTCTGGAGCAGGGGGCATATTTTGCAACTCAATTTTCTAGAAGCCGTTCACCACCTGAAAATATATAATAATAAAATAATTAAAAATGGTTGACAATTATAATAAATGAGTGATAGCAATAATTTACCGGAAGAGTTTCACAAGTTTCGATTTGACGGCTCAGTTTTCCGGTTGCCGATCTTGGTCCAGTGCTGGTTGATTTATCCAAAGCTTCAAACAAATGCCGAAACGGAAGTTTGTTGAAGTGTAGAAGGCAAACGAACCAACGCAATGGTCTTTTTAACAGCAATTCGAATCGTCGTATAATTCCACCGTGTGGGTCAGTGTTTGTTGGCTCACCGTCAGTGCATATTCCAATTAATGCATCCAGTGATATATATTTATCGTTGAAAAAACCATTTAATTTGGTTGTTTTGTATTCAGCGGTTTCATGTTCCAGTCTTACGTAACCAATCAATTCAGAATTGGGTTCTCTCAAAATAAAAATATGAGGTTCCTTTACCATCCTAGTATGATACTTCTCATCAATTTTATCTATCGTTAAAGTATCATCTTTTCTGCCAGCGAATGAAAACGCTAACAAATTGGTATCATCTAACCGTTTGCGAAGCACTTCTTGTCTGCATTTCTCTTTTTCTCTGCGAAATTTCGATTTATCCATGATGAGAGGTTTCCCATGCTTATATTTAATTTTAAAATCTTGCTAAAGAGCGGTTCCCAATGCTGATGCTATTCTGTCAGGCACACCAAATCTGTCACGTACCAAAGTAAAGTTAAAACAATCGTATCTCTCTGTGTATTGTGAACTTGTGCTTCTATCCATATCTTCTTGAACCTGTGGCGGTGCGTATGTTGAATCATCGGGATCTTGGTATGTTGGCATTGATGACATAGACGTTGCTCCTTGCTCTTCAGTTTGCATCATAAATGCATCCATTGTTAGTCTTCTCTGATTATGTTGATCGTGCATGAACGCTTTGAGGCGTTCGATTCTACCTGCTGTGTCTTGAGGTGGCTTAAAAAAAACAACACAAGCAATTTTACGACCTGCAATTGTGTCAGAGTGATACCTTCATTTTTTAAAACGGTTGAATAAAAAACCCACACAACTATGTTTACGACATGCAAATGCATCACAGTGATGCCTTGGTTTTAAAAGGGTTGTAAAAACGCTATTTTCTAATAATTTTTTTAAACTTATTTTCTATTACTAAGTTAAATTCATTTTTTCATTTACATAAGTTCTGACTAAATAAATTTCTAAAGAGAAAAATAAACTCCAAAAAGAAAAAACATAGGCATTTCGCTGATTTTTCCATGTAAAGTGCAAAACCGGCGATTTTTTTAAATGTTTGTATGGTGAACCCCAGGGGGTTCCAGGGGGTGTGCGACTGGCATCGGTGGGTCGGGATCCAAAGTTAGTGGGGGTCGGTCATACATTTGGACTCGATTGGAGCACTCTAAATGGGTCAAAGTGGGATTTTTCAAAATTTGCCCCTACCCAAAAGTTCGACCCAAATTGGGGGACACCAGAATTCGTTCTAGAGGTATGGTTCCTTCGGCAAAGTTTCTTATTTTGATCCCTAGAATATGATTTTCACAGAGAAATGGGCGATTTTTTGCCTTCCCACAAATTGACCCGGCCTAATCAACATGCTTCATGTTTGAGCCCTTGCGGTGTTCCACCTTAAAATTATATTCCTGCAATTCCATTGTCCATCTCACAACCCTATCTGGAATATTCTGCTTGTTCAAGGTTTGCTAAAAGCACTGCAATCCGTAACCAATTTGAAATGCATATCTTTCAAGTAAATGCGCCATTTTTGTAAAGCCTTGATTATCGCCAACACCTCAAGTTCATATGAACAATATTTTTCCCCTGTGGGCGAAGTTTGGTCTTCTGTATCTTTTTGCAGTAGAACTGCACCATACCCATACTTTGATGCGTCCGTGTGCACCTCGGTCTCGGCCTGTGGTCTATATAACTTTAAAGCTGGTGAGCTTATAAAAGCTTCCTTCAAAGATTGTATTGCTACTAGATGGCTTTCCGTAATTCGGAACTTTTCATTATTCCTAAGCAAGTCTGTTAAAGGCTTTGCTACTAACGCATAGTTTTTTATGAAACGTCTAAAAAATGATGATAGCCCTACAAATCGTTGCATTTCTTTCTTGCTTGCGGGTATAGGGAAATTTCTCACTGCGGCCGTTTTGCTTTCGAATGGAAGAATTTTCCCTCCCTCTACTACATAGCCCTAAAATTGAATTTTCCTCATCAAGAATTGACATTTTTGCCATTTCATGCGTAACTCATATTTACTTGCTCTTTCCAACATGATTCCAAGTTTGTCGTCCATATATATCAACACGGTACCATCTCTCAACAAATCTTGGAATACCGAATTGATATAGCGGCAAAATACTGCTGGCGAATTTGAAATTCCAAATGGCACCAAACAAAACTCGTATTGTCCGCCATGCGTCACGAAAGCAGTATACTTTTTAGAGTTTTCTTCAATGGGGACATGTTAGTACCCATTTTCTAAGTCCAGTGTAGTGAACACACGGGCTTCACTTAGGCTATCCAGTACCTCAGCAACTACCGACATGGGAAAATTGTCCTTTATAATTTTTGCGTTAACTTTCCTGTAGTCGCAGCATAGTCACTTATCCCCGTTCTTCTTTTTCGTAAGAACTATGGCGATGCGAATTCAGGCGAACTATTTCGGATTATACCATCGCTTATCATTTTAGCTATTTGTTCATCCACCCAACATTTGTCAGCATGTGACATGCGACGAGGTCGTTGGTAGATTGGCGTTTCATCGTACAATAATAATTTCATTTGTACTGGGGCAACATTCTCTTTCTTGGGTTTATATTCTTTAACCATTTTCTCTACCTTTCTCGCGGTAATTGCCTTCAAGTGTCCCAAACTGACACACACTTCTTTCTGTTCCGAACTCTCTTCGACGTTGATACATAATACTCTAAACTCCATTAAGCATATGTTTTCCTCCGCTCTATTTGCTACCTGCAGCGTCTCCGCATTTGGTAGTACCCTATTCACTACCTGCAGAGTCCCTGCATCTGGTAGTTCTTTAGACTTAACGTCGTCTACCATCGTATTTTGATTTACGATTTTTCTATCTTTCAATCTCTCAATGGACATTTTCTTCGCCGCATTCGTCTCGACTGCGGGATCTTTCATTTCTATACCCGAAGAAACCGTTCCTCTTTATTCTTTGTTTGCACCCATTTCCAAATTTCCCTGCACCGAAACTACCGCATCTCGTTTTGCGATATCATCCTTAGAAATATTTTCCTTACCTATGTCGCTATCTATGTGCCTATCGGGTCCTCTGGCCCCACCCAGTTCTTCTCCCTTTTTCAGCTTTTGGAATTCGACTCTATCTCCTCGTATTATCATAGTTGCTTCTTTAAGTATATTTTTACCCAAAATAGCTGCATATGGGAAATCTTTTTCTTTCACGATGTGAAAGGTAATCTTAAAAATCACCTCGTTTATTCCTATTTCAGCTTCGAAACATCCCATTGTCGTGAGAGTTCCTTTGCCAACGCCCACTAAATCTAGCTTTCCTTTCTTTAGCACTATGTCACCCAACATCATCAGCGTATCATATCTTAACAGAGAAACCTCACATCCTGTGTCTACTAATGCACTGAAAGTATGCGCATTTAGTGTTACATACAAGAAAATGAAACATCCTTTATTTGGTTTGATATGCGTTCTCGAAAGCATATTAACACGTTCACTTTTAACTTCAGCCTTAGCTGGCTTTTTGTCTTTGCATTGGAATGCGTAATGACCCTTCTCCTTACACTTATAGCATGTTACTTCACTACCATTCTCACTATGGCACTCCCTGGCCCGATGCCCTTCTTTGCCGCATGAGTAACACTTGGTTTTCGAATCTTTGTTGGCTTTATCTACAGCCGGTTATACCAGAAAAATTTTGAGGTGCACTGAATTTATTTTGCAAAGCTTGATGCCCTTTCACTTTCTCATACACGCGGATTTGTTCCCTAAGCTCACGTAACGATTTTGCCTGATAAAGAATAGTTTTGTTGGCCCTGCTATCAGGAATTCCCTCAACAAAATATTCACATATGCTTTGGTCATCTAACGCTATTGGTTTACCCATTTCTATAAGAACATAAAGATATTCTTGTAACGTTTCTTTCGATGTTTTACGCCTACTACGAAGTGCACGATGTACATTAATGCACACAGCTGTATACCAAACTCTTCCACAAGAACACATTTAAAAGAATCCCAATCTCTAACTCCACTTAAACCCTAGCGAACAACTTTGCTGCACCTTTCAACAATTGTTTCGCATACACAAATTTTTGTAAGTTATTCCATTGCACTGTATCTGCAATGTCTTCAAACTCCGACACCCACTGGCTCACATCTTGAGAACTACCGTAAAAAGAAGATACACTGTCTTCAATGTCGCGTAGTGTAAAAGCAACCCCCCCGATCTTGGTAGGAGCATTGTATCTGCGCCTGTCTCAGCATACAGAGAAGCTGGACTATCCCTACCGATATTTTCATTATCTACTGATTCAGTTATTCCGAAATGTTGTAGAAGTTTTTCTTGCAACTCACGTTTCAATACTCCCGTGCTCAAACCTAGCTCCCTAAGTTTTTGCCTTAAAGCATCAACATTAAGCGAAAGAATCTGGTCAGTGTCCATTTTTATCGTTGGTGCGAATGTCGGTTATCAAACCAACTCAACTTAATTGTATACAAATTTTAATTTAACCAAAAATTTTACACATGTGTACCCTGTACCTACAATTGAAATTATATTCGTTTTACTCTACTTCAACATACATATTTTCACGCATTGGCTTTCAAACTTCATAATATATATGGGGTATTCCATCCCATTTCGACCAATTTTGAACCCGACCCCTTTAGAATTGGCTGAAAGTTTTTCTTCTTTTTCTAGCTTACGAAAGACGTTTTTCAGAATTTTTTGAAATTTTTTCATCCAACTCAAAAAAAGTTATGAATTTAAAAAAAAAACACCGTTTTTGTTTTCAAAATGCTATAACTTTTTCAAAAATTAACAGTTTGGGATCTTTTTTTTTTAAATTTGTTTTTAAAGTTATTTTTGGAAAAAATACAAAAAACTTTTTAAAGTTTTTTTTTTAATTTTTCAGTTTTTCGAGATTTTTCGAATTTAGCCATATTTTTTTTTTCTCATAAAAAATTTCAATCAATTCTGCAATCATCCCCACTAATCCCGTAGTGGGCCGATTTTTTTAATATTTTTTTTTATTTAATTGAAAAAAAAAATTTCAAAAATAAAATTTTTTTTATCAATTTTATTTATATAACAAAAAAATGTAAGAAAATGATTTTTAAGTATTCTTTTCTTTATATATTATGGTAATCTACGATTAAAATGACTCATTTACTGTGTCAGTCATTAATACTGGTTATTTTAATCGTAGATTACCATAATATATAAAGAAAAGAATACTTAAAATTCATTTTCTTACATTTTTTTGTTACATAAATAAAATTGATAAAAAAGTTTTTATTTTTGAAATTTTTTTTTCAATTAAATAAGAAAAAATATAAAAAAAATCGGCCCACTCCGGGATTAGTGGAGATGATTGCAGAATTTTTTGAAGTTTTTTATGAGAAAAAAAAATGGCGAAATTTGAAAAATCTCGAAAAACTGAAAAATTAAAAAAAAAAATTTTAAAATGTTTTTGTTTTTTTCCCGAAAAGTACATTTAAAAACAAATTTAAAAAAAAGATCCCAAACGGTAAATTTTTGAAAAAGTTATAGCATTTTGAAAACAAAAACGGTGTTTTTTAAAAATTCATAACTTTTTTTGAGTTGGATGAAAAAATTTGAAAAAATTCTGAAAAACGTCTTTCGTAAGCTAGAAAAAGAAGAAAAACTTTCAGCCAATTCTAAAGGGGTCGGGTTCAAAATTGGTCGAAATGGGATGGAATACCCCATATACAAACGTATACAAATTAACATCAAAGCAAAATATAAATCAAAACATTATTTATCTCGGCTCACGTTTGGCGACGTTCACCTATTTTGCCATCTACAAGTTGATTCAACTGCTTGTTCTTTTGTTTCTTATTCGGCCAATCTTCGTATTTATCTCGCCATCGTCCTCGTCAATAATAAGTGAAGTTATTTACATACCATTCTAACTGCAACCTCTGTTTGATCGTTCACTCAAATTCTCTGCGTCGCTTTTTGTTGTTACTGCTTGAATTGGAAATGCCTATTACTTATGCTTATTGCGCAGGCTCGCTGCGCTGCTGCCTCTGTCGCCGCCGTCGTTGTTCGTATAATGTAACGTTGCTGTTGTTTCGGTTGCTAGCGTCGCGATGCACTTAGCTGTTGATTTAAAATGAGACGCTTTTGCTTTTATGAACGTGAATAATCTCGAAACTTCGAGGCACCAAAACTGTATTGCCGCTTCACTTCAATTCCCACGCTTTATGTATGTAAAAATTTTTTTGTGCACCAAATTGTTAGCACTCCACGCATTTACATATGTATGTACGTAAATATGTCTTTTGTGTAAATTAGACAAATTTATTAATTTTTGCACCTAATTGCTGCAGTTTCTGAACGTACAAAAAATTCACGATTTTATACGGTTTTACTCCGGCACATCCCAGTTGAGCCCCCAATTTGTGAGACTAATGAACACAACACTTAGTTTATTATAAAAGAATGTTTAATTAGAATTCATTAAAGGTATTTAAATGTACGATAATAAAGTATTTGAAAGTAATTGTATTTTAATACAGCATAATTCACTGAGATTACATTTTATTCTTTTACACACTCACGACGACACAATACGACTTTCTTCTTCGGTTGCCACTTATACTCTATCTTCTCTCTTTGACATTTACCGAACGTGTTGCCATTCTTTGGTGAACTGGTGAATTGGATGGTGATGCCACCATTCCAGGTCCCACATATATATCAAATACATAGACAAATATGTAGACGATATATTAGCTATAGTAAAAATCCAAGACGTGGAAGACATTCTCAAAACACTGAACGCACAACATAAAAAAATCCAGTTCACGACAGAAAACGAAAAGAACCAAAATTAACCTTCCTTTACATCGAAATTATAAGAGAAAACAACAAACTCAAAACGAACTGGTACTGTAACTCCATAGCTTCCTCCAGAATGATAAATTACCATTCCAACCACCCATGGACCCAGAAGAAAAATACCGCCGTAAACCTCATTAACAAAATTTTCACCCTAAGAGACCAGGAGTTCAGGAAAATAAAAAATATCCTATTCAAAAATGGATACCCTAATACAGTATTGAAATGCTTATACAAACAACAATTAATAGATTAGAAAAGGAACACAGAACTATGGAAAAAAACCAAGAACGGGAAAATTATGTGTACACAGGAGTCACATATGTACCTGGCTTAACGTACAACAAAACATTAAACAAAATTATGAACAACACAAGCTTTGCATATAAACCGAACTGCTCCCTAAATAAAATATTTACACAAACAAAAGACAAAGAACAACAACACAATGTCATATACGAAATAAAATGTAATGGTATAGTTGGCGAAAACTGCAACAAAATATACACTGGTACAACAAAACGTGAATTGGGAATTCGAGACAATGAGCACAAAGCAGACGCGAGAAATAGCAAAACGAATACAGCTTTAGCTGACCACCATACAAACAACAAACATTCAGCGGACTTTACAAATGTACGAATAATAGACGTAGAAAGAAGAACAAAAACCCGACTGACACTGGAAGGGCTGAGGATACAACAACGAATAAAAGATGCTGTCGATTTTGAAGAAGATGTGGACAACATAAATTGCGCTTATTCAACATCGATTTCGGAGAGTAAACATGTAGCGCACGGAAATAGTCGGAAGTTCTTATTAATAAATTGTGAATTGTTTTCTATGTTGTTTGTTTATATGTTATAATTTAATGTTATATGTATGTAAGTGAAATTTTAATGTGAAATTGTCGAATATTTTGTAATTGTTTTATGTTTTGTCAAATAAACTAGGCTCCCTGAAGAAGGTGCAAAATAGCACCGAAATGCATAGGAGAAAAAGGCAAACTTAGCGTTTTTCCTTATAATTTGAAATCGGCCATAAAGCTCAATAAATATCAACACATTCATTAGCGTTTACCTACACTTAGTTTTGACATTTTGTCATTATATTGTTCGCTAATTACTCTTTGCATTGCTTTTGTAAATTTTTCTTTTTTTATTTCTTCTGAATTTTTTAGCACAATCTTTACTCAATAAATATTACACTCAAAAAAAAGTTATCATCAAGGCGATGCCATCTAGGCATCAATTTTTGCTTATCTTTTTTTCGTCATCAATGATCTTATGTTATTGACATTTTCGAAATATTAGTTTGATACTTGTATTTGTCAAGTTAATAGACTACATACAAATGTAATCCGTTTTATGATCAATCTAGTATTAAATGTTATCATAATGAAACTAGGAAATTTACACAGGTATCATTTTGATACATTTTAAGGGCGAAACAAATATTTTCCATGGGCAAATCAATAGTCCCATAGTCAAGATACAAAATTGATACTTTTAATTATACTTTTTATAATATTTATCGTTGCATGGATACCACGAAAATGATATCGTTTATAGTTTCATTTTTGCACACCGTGTATTAAATTAGTAGTGATACTGTTTTTTGAGTGTAGTAACTTTAAAATATCGAGTTTTACTAAATTGGTGACCCCGCAGTTTGGTGAGTTCTTTTTCCTGCAATCCTTGTATGAATATCGAATTTTTTACATGAGTGCCTGCGACGGCCTTAGTGTAGCGGAGCAACGTAACCTCACAAATTAGGTGCGCTTGGAAACCGCCGGTAATTCCCCATTTGGATATTTCCCTCAACATGCCATTCAACGACAGCATGCAAGTTGGTGGCAGCGGTGGGGATAATAACAATCTTACCGAAAATTTTAGCACAGTGCCACATATTCCCTTGCCGCAGATGAATGAGGATAACATCAGAGCCTACTTCTACGCCCTGGAGTTCTGGTTTCATGCATCACTCGTGTATTCTGATACCAGAAAATTCCATATCGTATTAGCGAGCCTGCCACCTAACAAATTACATAAGCTCAAACCAATAATCGAAGCAGCGCCGGCAGTTGAGAAATTTAAGTACATAAAACAAAAGGGCAAAGAGCACTTTTCAGATAACCAGCAACGTCGCCTGCAAAAGGTGCTGAAAGAAATGCCACTTGATGACTGCAAGCCTGATGAGCTGTTCAGTGAAATGAGACGTGTTGCCGCAATCACCCTAAGCGACAGTTTGTTGCACGACTTGCGGGTAACGCGCTTTCCATGGTATGTGCAAGCAGCTGTAATTGCTGCGAAAGTTTCACTCGACGAAAAAACTAAAATTGCCGACTCCATTGTAGAGTCCATTGGTTGGCAAAGCGGTCACGTGGATGCTGTGTCTACACATACAGACATTTCTAACCTCAAAAGTGAAATTGCTGAGTTAGCTCGAAATGTTAAAAAGCATTGAAGGATCGTCGCCATCGTTCACGATCGACTTCACGAATGAAAAAAGTGCGACTCAACGATCAACAAGCCTCTTCAAAAAACTTTTGTTGGTACCACCGAACATTTTCAGACAAAGCAACGAAGTGCCGTCAACCATGCACTTTCGATAAAAAGCCGACAAATCAATGATGTTGCTCAGCTGCAGCGTTTTCAGGTCCCGGCAAACAACCTGAAATCGCCAGCAACTACCGGCTTCGTATTTTTGACACATTATCCAAAATTTAATTTTGTAGAGTTTAAATTGAATAATTTCTGCTCTCGTTGAAATGAAGAAAATCTAAAACTGGTTTGTTTCGTTATAATTATTTATTATTGTTCAGAAAAAAATGTCTATAGGTTCACAAAATGTATATTTTCACAGCTAAAGTAAAACGCCGATCGCAAAACGAAATTTTTGAAAATTAAGAGCGCGCAGCCTTTTTATAGTCTGCGCCAGAGCAAAATTATTTTAAGGAAACCCTGTTAAGAAAAATGTTATACAATGCATATGCAAAAGAAAGAAAGAGACAAACATAGTTCTTCAGTTATACTACTACTACCATGGTAACGAAAGTTTTAAAGTGAAAGGAATTGCCATACAGTTGTCTTATAAAATACTTCAAATATGTTATGCTACGTTATCTTGCTACGTTACAGTCTCCCCCTTTGGCGTGACTAACTCGTCTCGAGGGCACGACAACACTTGTTTAATTCTTCTTGGGTCGTCCTCGTCTTTTCAAAGGCCGTACAGGTGTTGGAGACTCATCTTGATTGCCTTGATTGAATTTTGTAAGTGAGGAAGCATGGTAAGTTCCCAGCGATAAATTTGGGTTTTGTTTTGAAGCGATAGTCTTTGTTTTTGTCTTGCATGTGATGTTGTGTTTCTTTTGCACGTTTCAATTCAGTGCTGATTCTATTGAGATATGGCGTAATTTGTGGAATAAAATTTTCGGACTCCACAATAGCTTTGACGTCATGTTGTACGTCATCGAGAGTGCGTAGCTCTCTTCCGAAATTAAGTATGCTGAAGTAAAGCCAGTACTTTGGCATCTGGCAGTATTTAGTGCGAATTTGATTGATGGTAGATTTAGATTCCACGTATTATGTTCATTGCCAACAAGTATTGCTAATTGTGTTTTGATGTCCCTATTCTTACGCTCGACGGGATTAGCTTGCGGGTGATAGACGGGTGTGAACTGTTGCTCAATTCCCATGCAATATGAAACTTTTTGCATTATGGCTGATATAAAATGGACACCATTATCTGATTTTAGTCGACGGGTAATCCCATAACGGAGAAATATTTCGTCAATTAACGTTTTTGCACAACATTCCGCGGTTGCTTCTTTTAGAGGAAAAAGTTCTGTCCATCGTGATGCTACGTCTTCGGCTACCAGTATCCACTGGAAGCCATCATGGGTTTTTGGTAGAGGACCAAACAGGTCAACCGCGACAACTTCAAATCGTTGATTGCTGCTGGTAGTTTGAAAAAGACACATAGGTTTTAGATTAGTTGCCTTATACCTCTGACACTCTGTGCAAGCTTTGACATGCTTTGAAATATCAGTTCAATTACCTGGCCAAAAATATCGGTTAGCAATACGATGAATGCTTCTCTCTATCCCATAGTGGCCGGAAGTACACTCATTATGGTATTTCTTTAAAAGTTCCTCACGTTCTTGCTGTGGTGTTACCAGTTGAGCGTCTTCTCTATCGTCGTTAGAATAGCAGAACAATACCCCATCAAACAGCAAATAACCTCTGCTTGACCAAAATGTTAAATTATCGTCTTCAGATTCAATTGACGATATAATCTTTTTTAAGTACTCGTCTTTCAATTGATCATCCCGTATTTCTTTGGAACTCTTACGGGGAAAGTCTATTTGAAAAGCACATAAATCATTTTGTTCAATTTGGATTTGATTCTCATCACTTGTCGGACGGGATAGCATATCAGCGAGGGAGTTGGTTTTCCCAGAGGTGTATTTAACTTTGAAGTCATACTGTTGAATTTGCAATGCCCAACGTGCTAGCCAACCAGAAGGTGACTTTATTGTAAGTAACCATTTTAAAGGTTGATGATCTGTTACCAAAATAATCTCAGATCCTTCGATGTAGCCGCGAAACTTTGCACATACCCACACTATCGCTAGTGCTTCCCGTTCTGTAGTAGAATAATTTCTCTCAGCTGATGATAATAATCGGCTCGCATATTCAATCGGATGTTCATTATCCTCCTCCCCCTGGAGTAAAGCAGCTCCTAACGCATAAGCGCTAGCATCGGCTTTGACATAAAACGGCATATTGTCTTGAGCTTGTTTCAATATTGGTGCTGATGTTAAGGCTTGCTTAAGTGCTTCGAATGCTTCTTTTTGCCTTGCGGACCAAGACCATTTTGCATCCTTTTTCGTAAGCTCAGTTAATGGTTTCGAGATTTCGGCATATTTACTTATGAATCTCCTGTACCATGAGCACGTCTGAATAAATGAAATAAATTCTTTAACATTTCTCGGTTCTTTTCTTTGGCTAATGGCGGCTGTCTTCTCGACATCAACGCATATGCCATCAGCTGTAATAACATGACCTAAATACTTTACCTCGTCGCAACAAAGTTTACTTTTAGCATTATTTACCCGTAGGCTAAATTCGTTTAATTTAGAGAGGACAATGTTAAGATCCTTGAGGTGCTCTTGAAAAGAAGACGAGCACACGATCAAATCGTCTAGATAAACTAATAGTTGAACCTTGGGAATAGAAGCCTTAAAACGGTCTATGACACGCTGGAAAGTTGCCGGTGCATTACGCAAACCGAATGGCATTCTTTTAAATAAAAATGTTCCAAAAGGGGTAATAAAAGAGGTTTTGTAAGAGTCTTTATCATTTACTTTTATTTGATAATAACCACTTTGCAAATCTAAAGTTGACATATGTTTAGTACTTTTTGCTGCATGTAATATGTCATCCATACGTGGTAACGGATACCTGTCAGGTACGGTTACTGCATTTAGCTTCCTGTAGTCAATACATACTCGGACTCCGCCGGTTTTCTTTGGTACCATAACAACGGGGGATGCCCATGGTGATTCACCTTCCATGATAATATCAGCATCTATCATTTTTTCAACTTCTGTTTTTAGCTCACGTGTTTTCGCAAAAGAAAGACGATAAGGTGGACTAAAAATTGGTACATGATCGCCTGTGTCAATTTTGTGCTCTGCGTACGGCGTTGGTTCAGAAATGTTGCCAAATGCTTCTGAATTGGCGTGAAGAACTGCATCGAGCTCCTGCTCCTGTTCACTTTTGAGACTAATCCCATCTGTGGATTTCAACAATTTAAAATCGAATGAACCCAGTCTTACGAAGTCATCGTCGTCATCTCTTTTATTATATATCATACTTGGAAATAGAGATGGTCCTTTCTGCCTCTGTCGGGTTAGCGCATCGGCTGGCAGTGAATCTTTGAATATGGCTTGGATTGGACCTGGCGAATAGTCATTTCCTGGTATGTCTGGACCATAATACTCAGGATCTGAAGCATGTGACTTTGGAGGAGGGGTGTTAACTGGAATCTTGCGTTTAGGGGTAATAATACGCGCTACTTTAATGGTTTCGATCAGGTTTACTGGTACGTTTTCACCAAAATCGAATTGTTGAGTAGGGTTGTCTTCGAAATACCAATATTTCTGCCCCATATTTATTACGAAATTTTCTTTTTCGAGAAAGTCGGCTCCAATTAACGTGGTATTACAGTCTGCCTCTGGCAGTATTATGAATTGGATGTTTAAACACCGACCGCCAATTACGATTTTGCATATAGTCGCCAAACATTCTTTCTTTGACACGATTCCATCCGCTAAAGCGATGTCGCAAGTAACTTTTTCATACTTACACCCCTTGAAATCCATGACGCGTTTGAGGTTAGCGCTTGCCACACTTGTACGAGCTCCGGTATCGAAATACGCTTGTCCCGGTACACCGAACAGCTCCACATTTACCACTGGTATGTTTCTACCAACATTTACGGGGGATATTGCGTTAAAATTCACCACCTTATCAGATGACGATTTAATTTTACTGCACACGGTACAGTTTGCGCGTGTTACGCCAGGTGCATTGCATCCATAGCATGCAAACTTCGGTTTAACAGCTATTGCAGCGGCAATTGTAGCGGCATTTGCGTCAGACGTGTCCGATTTTTGCTTTTTAAAACAAGTTTCACGCGTATGTCCCTTTTTATGGCAAAAATTGCATCGGGAAACTTGATCCTGTACTTTTCTCGAGCTTTCACGTTCGCTCAAAAACAATTCTGTTTCTCGCGCTTCTTTGAGAAGTTGCTCATATGTATTTACCTTATGACAGCTTACCCTCTCACGGATAAAAGCACTAAGCATGCCAAAAACCATATCGATTTGATCAGCTTCTGCTGGAGCGTTAGGTAATTGAGCGAATAATGCTCGCTTTTTCCGGATAAAGGTGTCCGTCGGCTCGCTCTTCTGCTGCTTACATTCGAATATGTCACAATATATTCTCCATGCCGGTTTTGCGGGACAGAAACTTTCTCGTAGCATGCGAACTACATCCGTGAATGTGGATACTTGATCCTTCACACCGCGCCACCATTCCGCAGCATCACCCTCGAGCAACATAGGCATTCCCGTTATTGCGTCGGCGTCGTTAATTTTTTCTACCATTTTAAAAGTAGAAATCGCTGCGATGAACTCTTCGACTTTGATAGGGCTCCTCTCGCCATTGTATCGAGCTTTGCATGTGCTAAATGTACTCACATGTGTATTAGGGTTGTACATTGACATCAGTAGCTCCTTAAATTGTTCATTAGAGAGAGTCGCCATTTTGTTAAAACGTGGACTTCTTCGTGGTAAAATTTTGAAGAAAAAATTCAGCCAGTTGGGCGCCAATTGTAGAGTTTAAATTGAATAACTTCTACTCTCGTTGAAATGAAGAAAATCGAAAACTGGTTTGTTTCGTTATAATTATTTATTATTGTTCAGAAAAAAATGTCTATAGGTTCACAAAATGTATATTTTCACAGCTAAAGTAATACGCCGATCGCGAAACGAAATGATTGAAAATTAAGAGTGCGCAGCCATTTTATAGTCTGCGCCAGAACAAAATTATTTTAAGGCAATCCTGTTAAGAAAAATGTTATACAATGCAAATGCAAAAGAAAGAAAGAGACAAACATAGTTCTTCAGTTATACTACTACTACCATGGTAACGAAAGTTTTAAAGTGAAAGGAGTTGCCATACAGTTGTCTTATAAAATACTTGAAATATGTTATGCTAAGTTATCTTGCTACGTTACAATTTCTTATTAATACTGGCGCTGGTGTGTCAGTGATACCGCCAAATACGAAGACAGCTAGAGTCAACACCACCGAATAGAAATTGTTTGCTGCCAGTGCCTCACCCATTGAAGTATATGGTGGGGCCCTTTTAAAATTAACTTAAAATTTAAGACGAGAGTTCGTTTGGAACTTCCTGATAGCAGACGTGTCCCATGCCATTACAGATGCAGATTTTTTGAGTAACTATGGCATATTAGTCGACTTAAAGGGAGGTTGCTTAAGAGACAGTAAAACCGAGTTAAAATCAATATGCGCAGTTTACAGAACGCTCACGTTGAGTGTTAAAACAGTTAACAGGGAATCAAACTTTGCTGATGTTTTGAAAGAATTTGTGGACATAACTCGGCCGTGTCCAATGGGTGCTTTTACAAATTCATCTGTAGTACATAGAATTATAACGAAAGGTCAGCCAGTCTTTTCACGCCCACGACGACTATCACCCGAAAAACTAGCGGCTGCGCGCGCTGAATTCGACTCCCTTTTGAAACTTGGTATCTGCCGTCCGTCAAGCAGTAGTTTGGAAAGTCCACTCCAGTGGTGCGATAAGCTGATGGCACATGGAGACCTTGCGGTGATTATCGTTTGCTAAATGCACAAACGATACCGGACCGATACGCTCTCCCGTTTCTATAGGAATTCGCAAATGTATTAACAGGTAATAAAATTTTTTCGAAAATAGACCTACAAAAGGCATTTCATCAGGTGCCTGAACACCCTGTTGATACCTGAAAAACGGCCATAACCACGCCCTTTGGCCTATACGAGTTTACAAAGATGACATTCGGCCTGCGAAATACAGCCCAAACATTTCGACGCATAATCAATAAAGTATTTCGTGGCCTCAACTTTGTTTTCACGTATCTCGATGATGTTTGTGTTGCTTCAAAATCGTCTGACGAACACCGCGACCATTTGAAGCAGGTATTTAAACGACTGCGCGTGCATAATCTCACAATCAACGTAGCCAAATCGGAGCTTGGCGTTTCAACGCTTGAGTTTTTGGGTCACTCTATTACCAAGGATGGCATACGGCCACTGAAAAGTCGCGTAGAGACTCTATTAAAATTCAAACGACCAACCGTAGTGAAAGAGTTAAAGCGATTTCTTGCAATGCTAAACTTCTACCGGCGTTTCCTTCCACAGGCAATGGACATACAAGGTCCTCTGTTCCACATGATAGGTAACGACTCTACAATACTAATGTGGACCGACGAAGCTTCTCGCAATTTCGAAGCATGCAAACACCAACTGGCGAATTGTGTAATGCTTGCTCATCCTGTCCCTATCGCCGCATTATCATTATGGGTCGACGCTTCAAATTTCGCTGCAGGTACTGTATTGAATCAGGTAGTGGGCGGCCATATACAACCGCTCGGATTTTTCTCTAGAAAATTTTCAAAAGCCGAGTCGCGGTATAGCACGTATAACCGCAAGCTTACAGCGTTGTATTTGTCCCTTCGTCATTTTCGGTACATGGTGGAAGGCAGAGAGAGCCACGTTTATACCGATCATAAACCGTTAGTGTACACATTTCATCAGCGCCCCGAGAAGGCATCTGATCGTCAAGTTAGGCAGCTTGATTTTATCTCGCAAATAACTACTGATATTCGTCACGTTAAGGGACAAAACAACGCAGTTGCCGATTTGATGTCGCGCATAGATTTTATCGATTACAACCCCATTGACTATAACCAATTATTTACGGACCAGGAAAGAGACGATGAACTTCTTTCAATGCTGTCAGGTACAAAATCTCACTCACTCAAGCTAAAGCAGTTTAGTATCCCGTTTAGTTTAAAAAAAATATATTACGATTTTTCGACCGATATGGCAAGACCATTCATTACGAAGCAATTTAGGTTAAATGCCTTATGTCTGAACGGTTCGTTTGGCCTTCCATTCAGCGCGACAGTAGAGAGTTCGCATCCAATTTTATCCACTGCCAACGGCCAAAGATTGTTCGCCACAACAGAACAAAACTACAGCAAGTGAAAATGCCAGAGCAGTGTTTTTCTCATCTTCATATTGACATCGTCGGACCATTCCCGTTATGTGACGGCAACCGATATTACCTTACAGTGATCGAGAGATTTACGAGATGGCCTGACGCCATTCCCAACCCAGACATCACAGCACCAACAGTAGCGAAGGCATTGCTAAGCGAATGGATTTCCCGCTTTGGTGTCCCTAAAAATATTACGTCAGTTTTGGGCAGGCAGTTCGAGAGCGCTCTTTTTCAAGAACTCCTGAAACGCTTAGGAGTGAATCATCTTCGCACAACGCCTTACCATCCTCAAGCAAATGTTATGGTAGAGAGATGGCACCGTACACTTAAAGCGGCCATACTATGCCACAAGCACGAGCATTGGATGGCATATCTGCCCTTAATTTTATTAGGACTGCGGTCAACGTTTAAAAACGACTTAATGGCTTGCCCCGCTGAGCTAGTTTACGGAACCACACATCGGCTAACTTCAGAGTTCTGGGTAGAGAGCAAACCAGTAAGCAGCGAACACAAGATGCTTACTACACTTCGACGGGTAATGCACGATCTAAAACCTGTAGACGCAGCGTGTCATTCAACACCAAACGGTTTTGTACATCGGTCGTGGAAACATGCGTGCAAGTCTTTATTCGAGATGACCCTATTCGACCATCGCTCTCGCCACCATACAAAGGTCCCTATAAAGTTCTATGTCGGTCTTCAAAGTATTACACTGTGTAATTAAACGGAAACCACGTCAAAATCACGATCGATAGGCTGAATCCGGCTTTCGTCGCAACTGGGGCTGGCATCTAAGAGGGGAGTAATGTGGCGTACCCACATCATTTAATTTTGATTTATCAATTATACTACTTTTATTTGAATTGTAATAACAAAACATTTTGTATCATAACTTGCATTCTAAAACCCTTAATACTGCATTAATTTCATTAGCGTTTACCTTAGTTTTGACATTTTGCCATTACATTGTTCGCTAATTACTCTTTGCATTGTTTGTGTAAATTTTTCTTATTCGATTGGGCAATTGAATTACCGGCACGCGTGTTAAAAAGCGAAAACTTTTATTTCATCTGAATTTTTTAGCACAATCTTTACTGAAAAAATATTAGCAACTTTAAAATATCGAGTTTTACTAAACATATATAAATGTACGTGCGGGTGGCGAGTAAGTCACACTGTTGTTTCTGTTATTTCTATGCGAAAATAAGACGAGCCCTCCAAGTCTGACCCAAACCAAATCAATAGCCACGAACATAAAAATAAATGTATAAAATTTACGTACGGGTGGCGGGAAGGTCTATTGAAATTTTTTTTTTTCTGAAGAACCAGACGAATCGGCCAAGTCTATATCAAATAAATAAATAAAAACACACAAAACCACAAAGTTCAACATTTGGATATTCATTTTTTATTCGGTCCCCCTTTTTTCTATCTGCAAGACAAGTGAGTAACCATATTTGCTGGTTTCCCAGGCTTTAGTAGCGGGACCACCTTGGCCATTTTCCATTTTTCGGAAATGACAAAGGTGGAAAGAGATAGGTTGAAGACATGTGCTAAATATTTGAAACCCTCTTTCCCTAGGCTTTTTTTACTTCGACCACTCTAACTCTGCCATCATCACCTGGCATAGTGGCTGTGATGCGACCCATAGGCCATTTTAGTGGTGGTGTAAGATCATCCTTCAGAATTACTAGGTCATTAACTGCCAGATTGGGAGAGGCCGTGCTCCACTTTAAGCGCTTTTGTAACTCCTTATGGTATTCCTTGCGCCAGCGAAGCCAGAATTGTTGTTGAACATATTGTATAGTCTTAAATCGGCTAAGTTTACTTACGTTTGTCTGCAGTTAGGGCTCTGGAATTGTTAGGAGTGATCGGCCAATTAGAAAGTGTCCTGGTGTGAGTGGTCGAAGATCATTTGGATCGCTTGAGATTGGAGTCAGGGGCCGACTATTTACAATTGCTTCAGCTTGGCAAATGACAGTATGCAGTTCGTCGTGTGATAAAATATTGTTACCGATGGCACGACGCAGGTGGTGTTTGGCTAGTTTCACTGCGCTTTCCCACAGACCCCCAAAATGTGGCGATCTAGGTGGAATAAATTTCCATTCGATTCCCTCGTTTCTACAATATTCCTCGACTTGCTGGATGTGTGATTGGGTTGTAAATGACTCAAGCAGTTCACGTAATTCTCGATTTGCTCCAACAAAATTCGTAGCATTGTCAGACACAATTACGCGACATTTCCCATGTCTGGCAATGAAACGCTTAAATGTTGCGATGAATGCGATCGTGGACAAATCCGAAGCAATTTCAAAGTGTACTGCCTTCGTCGTAAAGCATATGAATAGGGCCATGTATACCTTGATTGGCGACCGCCCCTGATGTTTTGTGTTTAGGCCAAATGCCTAACTTTCACTTGACCAAAAGGGGCCACATCAATCTATTCCCCTTGTTTCAAATGGATACGATGTGGTAACTCGTGATGCCGGGAGTGATCCCATCAGCTGTTCTGTGACTACGGGACCAAGTCGATAACACATAATGCAGTTGTGAATTACTTGCCGGATAGTTGTGCGAGCGCCATTGATCCAAAACTTGTCCCTTAGGATATTTAATAAAGTCTGCGCTCCAGCATGAAGATTTTTTCGATGATAGTGTGAAATGAGCGTATATACGAATGGGTGCGAATGCAGTAGAAGAATTGGATGCTTGGCGTCGAAGCTGATAGTTGAATTATTCACTCTTCCTCCAACTCGTATAATGTTGTTGTGCAAAAATGGGGAAAGAGATGCAAGTTTTGATGTTTTGTTAATTGGTTGGTTAGCTTGTAGATTGTGGTACTCATCACAAAAACTAACCTGTTGAATTCTTCGACATATCATGTCTAGCGTTTCAGCAATGTCGTCAGCTGCGATTATGTTAATTCGTCTTCTCGAAATAAAGCGCCTCACGTAGGTGAAAATTCGCAGAAACTTGTTATAGTTGTTAATATATTTGTTTTCTGTAAAGATGTCAGTTTGAGGTATCGTAAGAACTACCACTCGCTGTCTTCGCTGCTCTGGAATGTCTGACAACATGTCGAATGAGTTAGGCCATTTATCTGGTGATTCTTTCAAAAATGGGGGACCTTCAAACCACAGCTGATTGCCACGAATGCCAGCCACGGTCGTGCCACGCGAGGCTAGATCTGCGGGATTGAGCGAAGATGGTACATGATGCCATTTATAATGTGCCGTAAGTTGCTGTATTTTTGAAACACGATTCGCCACAAACACAGTCCACCGGCACGGCTCACCCCTAATCCAGCACAAAGCGATCGTCGAATCAGTCCAACAGTGAATGTTCT
Source organism: Eurosta solidaginis (assembly GCF_040869045.1). Taxonomy (NCBI): domain Eukaryota; kingdom Metazoa; phylum Arthropoda; class Insecta; order Diptera; family Tephritidae; genus Eurosta; species Eurosta solidaginis. The sequence continues at coordinate 186,818,342 of NC_090319.1, read as the reverse complement.
CCAATGGCAGTGAAAATATTGTCACAACGGAATGTAGAAGTTCAGCCAACAACAATGTAGCGCACAGTTCGAGGCGAGGCAGACTAATTTGTTTTGTCGGTGCTACACGAGATTTGGCGCAAAGCAACGACGATGCAATTTTGCCCTGCTCCCAAGTAACAATGTAAATGCATGCCCCATATGCCTTTGTACTAGCATCTGCAAAAGCGTGTATGTTAGTTGTGTTATTCATAGCTACATACTTTGATAGTTCAATATTGTCTATTGAGCTGAGATGCTCTTGGAAATTGCGCCATTGTGTATGAATGTCTTGCGGTACGCTCTCGTCCCAATCGAGTTTTAGTTTCCATAAATCCTGCATCAAGATTTTTCCACTGACGATAAGGGGGTTCAGTAATCCAAGCGGGTCAAATAAGGCGGCGATTTGCGATAATATGGTACGCTTGGTTGGTTTGCGTGATACGTCTGGTCTAGTGTAGCTGAATGTGAATAGATCCTGCGTGGGTGACCATCTGAGTCCGAGAGTTTTGATGTAAGTAGAGTCGCCAAGTTTTATGATTTCCTCTCTGTCTTCATGTGGCACGTCATCAATTATTTCGTCATTGTTGGATGGAAACTTGCGCAACGGAAATCCTCCTTGTTGGAGTAATGCGACTACCTGCTTTTTAATTTCAATTACCGAATTCACAGTAGGACCACCGGTCATTAAATTGTTGACGTAAAAATCTTTCAAAGTGATTGTTGACCCCATTGGAAACTGGTCCGACTCTTTCTTCGCAAGATCCAAAAGGGATTTTGTGGCGAGATACGGCGCACTGCTGGTCCCATAGGTGACAGTTTTTAGTCTATACACCTTGACTGGATCGTTTGCAGAATCACGCCACAAGATGCATTGTCATGATGTATCAGCACTGTTGACTAGTACTTGTCTGTACATTTTGGCAATATCAGCCACTAAAACAAACTTGTGACTACGAAACCGAATGAGAATTGTAAAGATGTCATCTTGTAAGGTTGGGCCTACTCGGAGTATGTTAGTTAACGAAATTCCATTTGATGTACGACACGAGGCGTCAAATACGACCCGAAGCTTGGTAGTACTGCTGTCAGCCTTTATGACACAGTGATGAGGAATAAAGTACCGACCTTCTGTAGTATTGTCAACAAGCTCCATATGGCCCAACTCTTCGTATTCAGCGATAAACTCTCGATAACTCTTCAAAACAGAGGGATGTTTAAGTAATTTGTATTCAAGAGCTACTAACCTTTTTAATGCAATGTCATATGACTGCCCTAGTGTTTCCGGCTCTTCTTTGAACGGCAGACGAACAACGAACCTATTGCTTACTGGGCAGCGTCTTGCAGTGGCTTCAAACAACTGCTCGTAGGCCTCTTCTTACTCAGAAAGTATTTTTGCTGATTCGGAGTAACTTTCGGATATCCAGAAACGTTGCAGCAGTTCGTCCAAAGATGGCTGATTATTGACTGAAATAAATGTTTTGTATGTGGGCATCGATGTATGAGCGGGTGATAACTGGCCTGATGAGGCGGTGCCCGAAACGATCCATCCTAATTTTGTCTTTTGAAGGATTGGTGATGTGCTATTTTCTTTTATCTGACCCACCAATAGCAGATCGAAGAACAAACCTGCCCCTATGAGACAATCAATTCGACCTGGCTCAGAGAAACTATCGTCTGCAAGTTTGATATTGTTTGGTATGTTCCATGATTCCGTGGTGATGCGATTATTTGGTTGTTGCGATGCGATTGTGGGAATTATCACAACCTCGAAGCTCGATGAGTAGTTTGTGTGAAGTGACTTCATAATTACTTGACTAATTTGCTGAGTTTTTGTAGAGGTGGCACCAATGCCGATGACTTCGATGCCTTTTTTCACACACGGGAGATGTAGGTGCTGCGCCACACGCTCATTGACAAAGTTGAGTTGAGAACATGAGTCTAATAGCGCGCGGACCATGATAAAGTTGCCTGATGAGTTGTATAAAGAAACGCGAGCTGTAGCAAGAGTTACATCTTCGTAACCTCCATTGACCTTCAGCACGGCTTTTGCGGTTCTGTCTTCTGAAGACCCTTTATCTTCATTGTTTGATGAATTTGCTTTAACGCGTGTTCTGTGTAGCAGCGTATGGTGACTGACGCAACAATACTGGCACCTACGATTTGAAGGGCATGTGTTAGACGTATGATTCTTACCTAAGCAGTTAAGACATAGCTTGAGCTGTTTCACGCGAAGGAAACGATCATATGCATCTAAGCTCATAAATTCCTCGCAACTAAATGGACTGTGGTGAGGGCTTTTGTCACACAACACACACTTGTTAATTGTATTTGTTACAGCCATTGAGTGACCTTTGCTGCTAGCTGATTTCGATGACAACTTTTTTGATGAGGATGACGGCTCGAGAAACGAATTACTCTGCGCAAGAACATCGGCTGTCTGGCAACGACGTTCCAAAAACGAGGCTAGATCTGTCCAGGTGGGAATCTGAAGAACTGTTGAATTTTTGGCAGTCCATTTCATAGCTACTTCCTCTTCCCATTTGTTACGCGTTATTTTATCTAGCTTACTTGACACAAGATGTAGTAGAATTGCATCACCAAGCTGTTAAGTGCTTGCCAAAGATTGCATTGCTCGAAGATTAACATTTATGTTGTCAATAAAGTTGCGAAGTGATGAGGCATTCGACGACGAAAGTTGTGAGAAATCATAAATTTGCTGCATGTGGGACTGGAATATTAGACGACTGTTGTTAAACCGACTGACGATGAGATCTAATGCAGTGTTGTAATTGGTGCTGGTGACTTCAAGGGACTGTATCAATCGCGAGGCTTCTTCTGTCAGACAAGACCGTAGATATTGAAATTTTTCTACTTCGTTTAGGTTTCGGTTGTTATGCACCAGAGTGGTGAACACAATATAAAAATCCAACCACTCCGACTGTTTCCCACTGAATTTGGTTAGCTGCAGCTTTGGCAAGTTGATGCGATGAGCTGGGTGGCGTTCCACCCGTGTACTGCTAAGCTGGGCTGGTGATGGAATTCTTTGTAACTCTTCCATTTGGTCGAGAATTGCTGCCTTTGCTTCAACATATGATTCTTCAAATAGCACACGATGTTCTTCATTTAACTGCGATTCATCATATTCTTCCAATTGGGTTTGCAAGGTATCGAGTGTACTAAATTGTCGCTCAACCAAACTGAGCTTTGCTGTTAGCTGGCGAAGTGAAAGTGATTCTCCGTCCAGCACTCCGTGTTGTATTGACCGCAAGCGTGTTAATAAGCTGTCACGCTGATGAATTTTAATGCGAATCTCTCGAGCGATCGGTTCATTTATGTTGGACGGGGATGCCCCAGATGCGCCATCATTTTCGGTGATGGGTTCTTGATCCATTTCCAAGTAATGTTGATGGTGACGATAAAATAAAACGATAATTTATTGCGATTCTGTTGGGAGCCAGAACAATTATCCGGCTCGAAGGACCTTTTGGTGACTTGTAGAGCTTTTTCTACAAGTTTCTGTTTCTTATTTAAAAAAAGAAAACGCGAGACAATTTGCTTGTTTAATAAAGTGTACTTCATTCGATTAAAGTTACAATTCGATTGAACTTAAAAACTAAGACACCGTTCAAAATAGGTAAGCTGTAAAATATTAGTCATAGGAATTTTCCGTGGAAAAGTCCTGTTGTTCCAAATTGACAAAACACAAATTAGACATCGGATGATTTCATGAGATGGCTAATTATAATATGATAGGTGTGCAGAGTATGATATGAAATTCTGCTTGTGATTACGTATGTATGTAGGCACATATGTTTGCATTCATAGCAACATGTGTGTATGTATGCTTGTGATGTGTGCTGCAGCGACGAAAGCGATGAAGGTGGATGGGCAATAGTTATGAGCTCAAAGCGAAGAAATAATTTGAATGCAAGTGATGACAACAACAAAAGCGATGAAGATATGTTAACATGAGTGTGCATGGAGTTAGAGAACAATTGCAATTTCGATGATAGCGAAGACTGATTGGAAAGGCAGGTGTGGCGATGATAATTTATTAGGTAGGGACGCGAATAAGTAAGTTTCCCTGACCTACATGATTGCTGCCGGAAAATAGGAGGAAGAAGACGGGGAAGAGGCTGATGCTCGGCATTGCTACCGACTCTACTACGGAGATAGTAATTATGAGTGGTAGCAGCCGTTTTAGTTGTTGGCGCCGTGGGGCGCGAGCAGCAGCGGGTACTTGTTGTGGCTTGCTGAGCAACAGAGCTGCTGGAAGGCAGTGGGGGGGGGGGGGGGGGGGGGCTAAGGCGTAGACTACGGGACGCCCTTGGGCGTGAACAGCAAGGAGCCACAATAGATTTATAAAAGTTACGATGCAATCATCCCTTACACGAGACACACTGAACAGAGTATGACCGTCCTAAAAAGATTATTTACCGGCAGATTCAGCAAATCATTTTTCAGGACCGGGGTCAGGAGACGGACCCGGATTGGGTTCGATACCTTCCCGGAGCAAGAGAATATGGAGCAGTCCCGCTGCAAGGAGCTGCTGGGAGGATGACAATTTATGGGAGGGACGCAACAAATTAAATGGGGTTACACTGAAATTACAGTCCTTGGTCGGGAAAAATCCCGAGTCGCTCCGGTACATAGAACCGACTGCCCTGGGAAGCGATGACAATTTGTGATCAGTCGCAGCTATTAGGTGGGGCGAAGCACTGCTACAACAACAACAACATCCACTGACGCACTATCTTCTTGTAGCGCTGCCACTGTATGAGATATTTCGTGCATAGCAGCAACGTTCCCGTCTAATACGTACCTTCCCGAGGGGTAAATTCACCCCACGCAGTAATATTGGAGCCTTTGGTGCATTTGGTAGTATTCTGATTTTTATTTTTTTACCACTCACGCCATTACCACCGCTACCAGCCAAGGAATTTCGTAAGCCTCCGTATAAAATGCGTAGTTATGTTAACATTTGTCTTTATATAATCTTTAGCTAGATCGCAATCATTTGCTGCACTCATCCAATATTCAATACGCGGTTACTTTCTGTGCAACAGCACCAGGAGTTATCGCTTTTGATTGCGCTGCTAACTGTGTTGGCTTTTACTTACGATCTTATACATATTGAAACCCATTGCTATTAATAAACGTCATTGCGTTTATCCCCCATAAATCGTTGACCGTGTTCTTTATTCCACAATTCACATATATATGTAGCGCCAATTCATTCGCTGGTGAAGCGCTGGATGGGCGTTTGATGAGCGACGAAAAGAGGAATTATTTCAGCACGAGCACCAGTTTCGCTAACACTGGGTAAAAAAAAAAGATGTATAAATAAATAAATATAAGGCTATATCTATTGCTACTTAGGTTTTATAATTTTTGGGGTTTACGATGGACTCAAATGCTTTGTCAAAGACGCGCACTGAATGTGTTTCGGCAATTCCACTGCGAATTCTCGAAACAGAACTGATTGCGCGGATACCAAGTAAACACCAAATTCAGCTTTTGGTGCCTCGATCGCCGTATAAGTTGCGCCTGGCTGTAGCTGGTAACCCTGCGTGAAGAGCTTAAAATGATGAATAAGCGCTTCCATTGAATTCTTCATATCACCACGTGATAGTGGTTTTATTTTAGTATCATCCATTTTAACTTCACCCACAGGCATCTGTTTCAAACATTGATCAATAATGCGTATTGATTGTCGCATCTCCTCAACACGACATATATATCGATCATAGCAATAACCTTCAGTGCCAATTGGTACATCAAAACCAACCAAAACCTTGAACAGCATCTTTTTTCTGCAAAAGAAATTGGAGGTCATGCATTCCTAGTTTGTAAATAGTAAATAGCGATATGCAAACCCAATATATACTTTTACAATCTTACCTGGAAACACCTGCTTTAGCATTGTGGATAATGTGCTCTCTATAATTTCAAATTTCCCGCAATGTTAATTTGATCGGCGAAGAATCTCGCCAAGTCGCCATTGCTTTTGCTTTTTCAATAATTTGGCCAGAGAAGTTTCACGACATTTTTTTTCTCGATTTGTTTTTCCTCCCTACGTTCAGCTCTGCGTAATTCTTCTGTTAATTATAACGATCCGGCTTTGCCAAATGAATTGCTGCTTTGTCAGCTGTAGATGTACATATGTCTATTACATAGATGCTATGTACTTAATTAGTTTTTGGTGTCAAGATTATTCTCACTGGGTTAAAAAGTATATATTGTTAGGAGGCGTCACTCAAAGTGGCCTAGCCAGGTTGTCGCCTTCTCACATTAGCTCACCGCTAAACATCCGTTTAGCGACTACCTAGAGGATACTTGGCCGCAAGCGACCGGCAATAGTCAGCTGCTTGAACCGCATGCAAAAGAATCGCTCTGGCCATTCCCAGGTAAATGGCGGTCAGAAGCTTTCCCACTTTCGTGGACTTCTACACACGGCCCCACCCTCCAAAGTCCTCTCTCGGCGAACGAAAATCATACGCTACAAGTCACTTATCGTACCCGTCCTGCTATATGGGGCAGAAGCATGGACCAAGACAACAGCAGATGGAGTGGCTTTGGGAGTGTTCCAGAGAAAAGTTCTTCGAAAGATTTATGGACCTCTACGCGTTGGCGATGGCGAGTACCGAATAAGATTTAATGATGAGCTGTACGAGCTATATGCAGACATCAACATAGTCCAGCGAATTAAAACGCAGCTGCTGCGCTGGCTAGGCCATGTTCTGCGAACGAAAGATGATGCTCCGGCCAAGAAAGTGTTTCTATCGAAACCCGCCTATGGAAGCAGAGGTAGAGGGCGATCCCCACTACGTTGGAAGGACCAGGTGGAAAACGATTTAAACTCTCTTGGTGTGACCAATTGGCGCCGGTTGGCGGAGCGACTGGCACGCCTTGTTGGACGGCCATAACCGTTTAGACGGTTAAGCGCCAATTAAGTAAGTAAGTAAGTCATCTAAGCAGGCCATTGAAGCCAAATGGCAAGCTGCACTTATCCCATCCTTATTAAGCACATTTGTAGAGAAAATAAAACCGACTGCTTTTTCGAAAGCAAAAAGCAATTTTTCCTACACTCAAAATTTTTTCTCTTTCATTACCCATTCTTTTGACCCCGGTTAGAGTTTCAATAAAATTAAAACCTTCCTTTTGTGCAAGGCGCGTAATATTTTGAGCTGACCTGGCAAGCATGTAGCAATTTGAAATATCTCCATCTGCTTCCGGATGTAGATACTTGTGTAAGTAAATAGCCCATCAACCTATTAGTGCATACATTTCATTGCCCGTATACACCTTCCATTACCGGTAGTTGAATTTTTGGTTGCTAGCGCTAATGGATCTGCGTCGGGATCATTGGCTAAAATGATATTACATCCAGTGCTATCTGCTCTTTTTATTGACAGCTCCTTTCTTTTTCCTTCTTCTGGATTAGGAAATATTACAGTAGGGAATTCTGGGTCAGCTTCTTTTTGCCCCTCTACAGCAATAACTGGTTGTAATTGTATTGCTGCAAATGTGTCATCAATAAAAGGATATCCCACAACATCTATAGCACTATAAACCACACGTACATTGCTTTGATTATTCACCTCCATAATAGATGGAGGTAGAATCTTACGTACTCTAACAACGCAAACCTCAATACTTTCTTTTGGGTCACTTAGGAGCTCCGGTTCATACAAATTCGATGCCTCCTAACTGGCTGCCCAGTTTGGCTAGTCGGGGTCAATAACCTGAAGATAGAAAAACAAAAAGGCATCAGTACGTGCATAAATGGGCATCGCAAAGTGTAACTGACAGCGCGGCCGACGCCGTGGTTGGAGCACCCCTTTTGCGATGCAGGTATATATAAAATAACACAAAATTAAAAGAAACCAAAATGCTCCATGCCCAATCTTCACCACCATCCACCTGAAAATAAAAGAAAATTAATAGTATTCACTAACATAGTATATGTTTAATTATATATTCAGTTACCAATCTTACAATTTTACTTACCATTTCTTTATTCCTCTTACTCAGCCACGCGCCGTACGAAAAGAAACAACGGAGAAAAAATCATTCGATTTTTTTCCGTTTGTTCCAATTCATAGGAATTTTGTATTCTATACACGGATGTGTATGAATGGTCGCGCTTTTTTTTTTTGGTGGGCTTTGCTGTTGGTATACTTACACCAACGTACATATATACATATATTTTCCTATTTTTTGCGCACAATACGTTAGTGATTTATAAGAAGATGCAAAAGGGTACCTAAAAACCCGGTTACGACAAATCGGTATCGGAGCCAAGTACCCTCCGGGAACCATGCCCTTTGGGAGAGGCCACCAAATAAACAGGACTCCAAGCGTATTTGGAAAAAATTTTAAACAAAAAGAATAAAGAAGCAATACAAAAAAAGGTTGGCAATTTTATAAATTTTTTCTCCTCCTCCGCGACGAAAACTTTTCATTTCGCATAAAATCTTGCTGTCCAAACATTTTTTGCGGCGGACAGGAAAGTTTTTGCTTTTCAGCACCAACAACACAAACAACAAGGAGGCAAAAACAAGCCACATAATACATTCTCTACCCGGTTCGGTACAAAAATGTGAGTACCAAAAACTTAAATGCTCAGTTTTCTGCAGCACTCTTGTCCGTGGCTAGTTAAAACGCTACCAGGTGACACAAAATAAACAAAATAGGACACTAAAGATCCATGCACATAACGTGCGTTGAAAGTGACAAGGCACATAACGTGCGCTAAATATGCATATCTTCTTAGGCAGCTGCGGGTGAATTCCCCCTATTCACGCTCTAAATTTCACAAAACCCGATAATAAAATTAGGACTTACTCGCCACCGAACGCGTGACATAGTCATGATAACTCAACAGTTTCCGTTTATTTTTCTTCCACATTCTCTGAATGGAATGACTCGTTACGCTTCGCTACGCAAGAGGACCGAGCGCCAGGTCGCTCGCTACCCAAAGCGGTGCCATCTATTCAACGTGCAGCATCCGATCAGGTGGTGTCCTATATATCTCGCTAAGTCCCCGCTGCAACGGCTGCGCGAAATAATCAAAGTCAATTACTTCCAGAACTGTCTGTCGATGGTACATCGTGCCAGAGACTGCAAGAGTGAGGGCAGGTGCCGAAGATGTGGTAGCAACCATCATACCACGCTGCACCTTTCCATGGAGGACTTGTCGTCCGAGCCAGAACCGCCCAAAAGCTGGAACCAGCTGGCCATGGAAGAGGAGGAAGAAGGCTGTGAATGGATGCCCACGACGCAACAGGTGGACGACGCGACGATGGATGAGGCGCTGTCTCTCCACGCGTCCGAATCGGCCTTTGTAGAAGAACCACAAATCCCATCGGGGAGTAGAGCGGGCTCGCATACAGTCCGATCAAACCCTAGGGGATCGGACTCACGGCCGTTCCGACACCTACTAGCACACGAGCGACGAGAGGAAAGTGGAGCGGAATTCCAGCCTTTCAGCACGCGAGCACACCGATAAACGCGCGAGCGTAGACTGGCCCCTTGGCCGCGCCAGCTACGCGGTATAAAAAAACTTCAATGAAGGCATCCGAGACGGTAGACTGGCCACTCGGCCGCGCCAGCTACCGCAACACAGTTCCTTCAGGAACGGGATCATTCCGGCCCAACCCTTCGCCCAATGGCTACTCTGGCGCCAACTGCGGTCATGAAGGTGGAAGCCGGGGGGAGTTTGCACCTCATTCGTGCACTCATTGATGCATGTTCCCCACGCTCAACGATCGACCGCAGGCTGGCGCGAGAGTTAGCACTGCCGACGACCAACTCCTCCGGCGAAACCGGCTGCTTTATTAGATTTAGAGGCAAGCATGGACAGACCAAGACGGTGATCACTCATGCAGTCTGCGTTCATGACTTCAGGCGCGTCAGCTCAACCTATCACGTCGACCCGAGCGTAGCGGCTCCTTACGAGCATATTCGTCTGGCGGATCCCCAATTTTATGTTTCCACACCAATCCGCCTCGTTTTTGGCGGCGGCGTTTATGCAGAAATTATTACGCCGGGCACGTTACCACCATCTTTGGCTCGCTTCTAGCCCAAAGCATTATCTTTGGATGGGTGTTCTCGGGGACCCACCCGATCTAGTATAACCTTAATGGTTACTTAGTTTTAAGTTCATACATATAATTAGATTTCTTTTCTTTCGCAATAAATTAATTTTTTTATTAACTTTTTTAATTCTTATCTCGTCCTAGCTCTAGACCACGGCGAAGGCAAGGAGGATGTCGTCGCGCCATCCCGCGCTTATCCGCTTTAGAATCTAGTCTTAAGACAAATCGTGGTCGGGGACGCTCGGGCGGAGTCTGAGCTGTTGCGTATCGCAAAGGGGCCGGCATGTTTAGGTGCGAAGCCTAAACTCCCGCCACCCTAATATCACTCCGTTATCAACCACTAGTTCGCCCACATGCATGTATATGTGTACGGACAACATAACCTATGTTAGATGGCTTCCCAGGAGTCAATAGCGGAACCACCCTGGCCATGGTGGATAGGGACAAGTTGAAGACATGCGCTAGATAATTAAATCCAGCTTTGGCTAGTGTACAATTGTGGTGTGTCGCAAACTCGGCAAGAGAGTGGAGGCACCACAATTGCGTTTTGGAAATAAATAAAAGAAAAGAAAGGCGAGATATTTCTCGTTATAATATTGCTTTTATTTAAGTGAAAGATAAAATTAGAATAAATAATTTACCTTGTTTTAAATGAAATAGGGCGGCGCTTCTCGGGACGGCTATGGCTGTAGTTCGCTCAACGATCGCTGGAAAAGTAGACGGTTGCCTTGTCGAGGACGACCGTTGAACCGCGCGAAAAGTCTTCGGTTTTAAGGGGAAGCTTCCCCACACAGTTGCACTAGCATGCATGTATATGTGGGGCAACATAACCTACATATGTACACATATACATGCATGCCGGTGCAACTTTGTGGGGAAGCTTCCCCTTAAAACCGGAGACTTTTCGCGCGGTTCAACGGTTGTCCTCGACAAGGCAACCGTCTACTTTTCCAGCGATCGTTGAGCGAACTACAGCCATAGCCGTCCTGAGAAGCGCCGCCACTAGCCAAGACACTTGAAGCCATGCTTCCCCATTTCAATGCAAATTTGAATTTTGCCAATCAGCAGCATGGCTTCCGAAAATTACATAGCAATACCACCGCGCTAAACGCCATTGACACACAAACAAATTGCGGAAAACACCCACCATAGGACAGTACTCGTTGTGTTAGACCTGTTTAAAGCTTTTGATACGGTCAACTACGAAACGTCACTGCAAGGTTTGGAAGGGTCTCCCCTTCCCCAAAGTTTCAAAGGTTGGCCGCAAATTATCTGTCTGGTCGGCAAGCATTGGTGCAAATCAGGAACATAAAATTCAAACCAAGAAGGATTAAACAAGGGGTACCACAGGGTGGTGTCCTATCCCCACTTCTGTTTAATTTCTACACATCCTACGCCGATGACTGCACAATAATGGCCACATGCCCAGGCCCACAGATCGATGAGCTCTGTAACAAAATAAAGGGTTATCTCTTTATCTCTCCAGTTTCTTCGCCTGGCAAAGCCTGACATTGTCACTGACCAACTCATCAGCGACCTTATTTAAAACATGGAAGCGCCAAATGTCGACCATATTGAACATCCACGTCGATGGCATCACGCTACCGACTGTACACCTACCGACTTACACCCTAAAATCTTGGATGTGACATTCGATCAGGATATACAATTTGGAGAGCATGCAACCACAATTGTACCGAAAATCCAGAGCCCTATTAAAATCCTCAAATCTCTTTCTGCCAGCTGCTTTGGATAAAGCAAATAAACTCTCCTTACTAATTACAAAGCAATTGGCCGGGCGATTGTATGCTACGCGTCCCCGATATGGTATCCAAGCCTAAAGGTTACTCACTGGAAGAAAATAAAGGCATGCCAAAATACTGCCCTCAGAATCGCTACGGGCTTTCTTCTTATGTCCCCAGTACACCACCTACACAATGAGGGGAGAGTACTCCCAATTAGGGGAAATGCTAAACAAACAGTTTCTGTTGAATACCCAGAAACCTGGGCATCCCAACAGACATCTGACTAATGGATACTCCGTCCAGGGGCTTAAGGGGTCATCTCTGTAAGCATAATGAGGAAATACGGCACCTGATAACACAGCCGTATGAAGAAAAAAAGCACAAGCAGGTTCTCAGTGATATCCACAAACAGGCGTTGGACCTCTATGCCAGGAATTGCCCGGCGAATCCGGTACTTAAAGAAAAATATTAAAACTAGCAGAAGAGGAACGCACTCTACCTAGGGAAACGCGCGTCATTTTAGCTAAACTTCGATCAAGGTCACTCTAGCTCACCTTCGGTCTAACCCGTTCGGTTAAACCCTTACCTCATAATTAACCCCGACATAAAAAATGTATGTCCTGCTTGTAATGTGTCCCTACATGACACCAGCCATCCCTTCAAATGTAATGTGGAACCAACGCCTCTAACATTTCTCTCATTATGGTCCACCCTTGTTGAAACAGCAAGTTTCCTTGGACTCACGTTAGAGGGCATTGATGACTATTTGTGATTGGTCGCACCTATTGGATGGGGCGAAACGCTACTACAACAAAAACAACATGTGCGAAACTATAGACGTATATCCAAGCTATCCGCGATTTCGAAACTTTTTGAACATGCGGTCAATGCAAAGTTGAGCATTGCTGTTAAGTCTCTCATTTCTCCCTATCAGCACGGATTCATCGCTGATAAGTCAACAGTTTCTCAGATGACGAACACGCCCACTTAAAAAAAAAATTTGTAAGTCAAATTTTAGCAAAAAATTGAATAACTTTACAGTATATGAATAAATTATGTCAACATTCAACTCCTACATTTGCTCCAAAGCTCTCAGCTGAGTATGTAATGTTCGCTTACACCCGAACTTAGCCTTCCTTACTTGTTTTTTTATTAATGATACTAGCTGGACCAGTGCGCAACTTTCGCACCGGAGCGACTCGGGATTTTTCCCGACCAAGGACTGCCATTTCAGTGTAACCCCATTTAATTTGTTACGTCTCTCCCACAAATTGTCATCCTCCCAGCAGCTCCTTGCAGCGGAACTGCTCCATATTCTCTTGCTTCGGAAATGTATCGAACCCAATCCGGGTCCGTCTCCTGACCCCGGAGAAATGGTTTTGCTGCATCTGCCGAAAAGAATCTTTTAGGGACGGTCATACTCTTGTCAGTGTGTCTCGTGTAAGGGATGGTGGCATCGGAAAGGTTGTTCTGGGCTTGACCCCAAAACCAGACGTCCAAGTGACTTCTATAAATCCTTTGTGGCTCCATGCTGTTCACGTCCTAGGACGTCCCGTAGTCTGCGCCTTAGCGCCCCCCCCCCCCCCCCCCCCCCGCTACATTTCAGCAGCCCCGCTGCTCAGCAAGCCACAACAAGTACCCGCTGTTGCTCGCGCCCCACGGCGCCACCAACTCACACGGCTGCCCCCACTTATACATACAATCTCCATAGTAGAGTCGGGAGCAATGCCGAGCATCAGCCTCTGCCCCCGTCTTCTTCCTCCCTCTTTTCCGGCAGCGATTGTGTAGGTCAGGGAAACAGACTCTTAGTCCCTACCTCCCTTTGCACCGTTTGCCAGCACAGAATATATACGTTTGCGACATCCGCCCAATGCAGCTCCTGCCATGGACGGTGCCACTTTCCTAGATATTTTGGTCTCCGCGACGGCAACCCCCCGACGGGTTTCTTTGCGCCATGTTGGCAGGCCGCATACCCAAATACACTGGGTACCCCAATGCTTACCCAATGACGTCCAGTCCCAGGGCCACAACAGCATTTGCTTCCTAGCCTTCCACAACCCATGCGTAGTCATCCGTCACTTACTCCCAGAGTGACGACGTCTCCCCCTATGCACTTAAGAATTCTGCAGTTAAACTGTAATGGATTAATTGGGAAGATCATGGAGATTGTCGATTTCATGAAGCGGCACAACATCCGCATTGCTGCGATTCGAGAGACTAAACTCACAGCAAGATCTGCACTGTAGCCCTGTTCTGGGTATATTGTCCACAGAAAGGATCACGAGAGCGGAAATGGAGGCGGCCTCGCGTTTATCATACACCACTCTGTGCAGTATCATATATTTGATCCCGACATCGACCGCAGGGACAGTGTCTTAGAACGTCCAGTCTTATCTGCCGGTCAGGTGATGCAAATCTAGAAATCATCAACAGGAAACAGACTCTTAGTCCCTACCTCCCTTTGCACCGTTTGCCAGCACAGAATATATACGTTTGCGACATCCGCCCAATGCAGCTCCTGCCATGGACGGTGCCACTTTCCTAAATATTCTGGTCTCCGCGACGGCAACCCCCCGACGGGTTTCTTTGCGCCATGTTGGCAGGCCGCATACCCAAATACACCGGGTACCCCAATGCTTACCAAAGGACGTCCAGTCCCAGGGCCACAACATCATTTGCTTCCTAGCCTTCCACAACCCAGGCGTAGTCACCCGTCACTTACTCCCAGAGTGACGACGTCTCCCCCTATGCACTTAAGAATTCTGCAGTTAAATTGTAATGGATTAATTGGGAAGATCATGGAGATAGTCGATTTCATGAAGCGGCACAACATCCGCATTGCAGCGATTCGAGAGACTAAACTCACAGCAAGATCTGCACTGTAGCCCTGTTCTGGGTATATTGTCCACAGAAAGGATCACGAGAGCGGAAATGGAGGCGGTCTCGCATTTATCATACACCACTCTGTGCAATATCATATATTTGATCCCGACATCGACCGCAGGGACAGTGTCTTAGAACGTCAAGGCTTATCTTCCGGTCAGGTGATGCAAATCTAGAAATCATCAACATCTACATCCCTCCTGTCACCTGTTGCCCCAGTGGATACCGCTCTGATATCAGCGGCGAGATTTCAATGCCCAACACGATCTATGGCATTTAAACTTGCGGGTGGACAGTAGGGGTGAGATGTTAGCGGATCAAATAGAAGAAACGACGTTCTGCACTATAAACGGAGACGCCCCCACACGTATGGTAGGAAGCTGTCACAGTTCGCCGGATATTTCAATCGTGAGCGCAGAACTCGTAAACTGCGTCAACTGGCAGCCGATGGTGACATTGGCATCCGACCACCTGCCTAAACTTATTTCGCTCGAGCGTTCCGCCGACTCCATCGTCGCAGAAAAACGCACTTTCCTTAACTGTAAAAAAGGAAAGTGGGACGAATACAAATCCTTTACAGACAACCGTTTTGCTGCCCTCCCTATCCCAACTGATGCCCGCCAAGGGGAGCGTGCTTTCCGCAAGGTCATAGAATCCGCCTCGGCTCGTTTCATTCCCGCAGGTAGAATTACCGAAATTCGGCCCACTTCCCGGCAGAGGCCGCAAGTTTAGCGAGAGAACGTGACCTTATAAGACAGCTCGATCCCGGCGACCCCCAAATAAGGGATATAAACCAACGCATCAGATTGCTTGTGGACGAATACAAGCGGGCGAAATGGGAGGAGCACTTAAGCTGCACTGTAAAGTCCCTATCGAATTCGTCTAGGCACAACGGCAAAGTATCCATCGCCTTTGGCGACAAAGTGCTGTCGGATTCGAAAAACGCGCGAGCGCTTTCTGCAGACAATACATAATGCATTCTACGGTCGACAAAAATAGACGGAGGGCCAACAGATACGCACGTAAACATAAGTTCAGCTCGTCACCAATTACCATCACCACCAAAGAGGTTGAGGATGCCATCGGTCATGCTAAACCATCCAAAGCAGTGGGCCCAGACGGCATAGCCATGCCGATGCTTAAAAGCCTAGGGAAAGAGGGTTTCAAATATTAGCACATGTCTTCAACCTGTCTCTTTCCACCTTTGTCATACCAGAAAAATGGAAAATGGCCAAGGTGGTCCCGCTACTAAAGCCTTGGAAACCAGCTAACATAGGAGAGTTATATCGCCCGATATCTCTCCTATCGCCAGTAACCAAGACGCTTGAAGCCATTTTGCTCCCCTACTTCAAAGCAAATTTGCAGCTAGCCTGTCATCAGCATGGCTTTAAAAATCTCCATAGCACCACCACCGCGCAAAGTGCCTTTAGCACCCAGATAAATTGTGGTTAAATCAGAAGCCCCTCCATAGAACAGTACTCGTAGCGCTAGACCTATCAAAAGCTTTTGATACGGTCAACCATGGCACGTTACTGCAACATTTGGAAGGGTTTACCTTTCCCCCATGTCTTAAAAGGTGGACCGCAAATTATCTGGGTGGTCGGCAGGGATGGGTGCAATTCAGATACGAAACATCAAAGCCAAGAAGAATTAAACATGGGGTGCCACAGGGTGGTGTCCTATCTCTACCTTTGTTTAATTTTTACATATCAAAACTACCTTCGCTACCGGAGGAGTTACTATCGTTTCTTACGCCGATGACTGCACAATAATGGAAACAGGCCCGGGCCCACAGATCGATGAGCTTTGCAACAGAATAAACGGCTGTCTCCCTGATCTCTCCAGTATTTTCGCCTCGCGAAACCTGGCATTATCACCGACTAAATCATCCGCGATCTTATTTACAACTTGGACGTCCCAAATGTCGACCATTTTAAACATCCACGTCGATGTCACTACGCTACCCACTGTCCTACACACCAAAATCTTGGGTGTGACGTTTGATCAGGATCTGCATTTTGGTGAACACGCAGCCGCAATTGTTCCGAAAATCCAGAGCCGTAATAAAATCCTCAAATCCCTTGCTGGCTGTACTTGGGGAAAAGACAAAGAAACGCTCATTACAACATACAAAGCAATTGGTCAGCCGTTTGCGTGCTACGCGCCCCTACATGGTCGCCAAGCCTAAAAGCTACCCACTGGAAGAAGCTAAGGACTGCCAAAATACTGCGCTCAGAACCGCCACGGGCTGTCTTCTTATGTCCCCAGAACACCATCTACATAATGAGGCGAGAATACTCCCCATCAGGGAGAGAAATGAGATGCTAACCAAACAGTTCCTGTTGAATACCCAGAAACCTGGGCATCCTAACAGACATCTGATTGATGAGCCGACACCGCCTAGGAGTCATCTCCGTAAGCATTTTGAGGAAATACGGCACCTGAGAACTCAGCCGTATGAAGCAAAAAAACACAAGCAGGTACTTGGTGAATTCCACAAACAGGCGTCGGACCTTTATGCCGGAAATTGCCCGGTGAATCCAGTACTCAGGGAACAGTACCCAAAACTTACGGAAGAGGAACGCATATTCCCCAGGAAACGCGAGTCACTCTGGCTCAACTTCATTCTGGATACTGTAACAGGTTAAACTCTTATATATCCAGAATCAACCCCGACATACAAAATGTATGACCCGCTTGCAATGTGTCCCCACATGACACCAAACATCTCTTTAATTGTAATGTGTAACCAACGCCTCTAACACGCCTTTCATTATGGTCCACCTCTGTCGAAACCGCAAGTTTCCTTGGACTCCCGTTAGAGGATATTGATGACAATTTGTGATCGGTCGCAGCAACTAGGTGGAGCGAAACATTGCTAAAACAACAACAGCAACCCGACAGATGATGTTCTGTGTCACCCTGGTCCACATTTTGGTCGATATCTTGAGAACGCCTTCACATATACAACTAAGGGTCACTCCCTTTTAAAACCCCCTATTTAATACCTTTATTTTGATACCCATATCGTACAAACATATTATAGAGTCACCCCTGGTTCACCTTTATGGCGATATCTCGAAAAGGCGTCCACCTATAGAACTAAGGCCCACTTCCTTTAAATAATCATTAAAACCTTTCATTTGATACCCATATCGTACAAACGCATTCTTTAATCACCCCTGGTCCATCTTTATGGCGATATCTCGAAAAGGCGTCCACCTATAGAACTGAGGCCCACTCCCTTATAAAATACTCATTAACACCTTTCATTTGATACCCAAATCGTACAAACACATTCTAGAGTCACCCTGGTCCACCTTTATGGCGATATCTCCAAAAGGCGTACACCTATAGTACTAGGATCCACTCCCTTTTAAAATACTCATTACCACCTTTCATTTGATACCAATATCATTCAAACACATTCTACAGTCACCCCTGGACCGCCTTAATGGCGATATCTCGAAAAGGCGTCCACCTATAGATTTAAGGCCCAATCCCTTTTAAAATACCCATTAACACCTTTCATTTGATATCTATATCGTACAAACACATTCTAGAGTCACCCCTGTAGTGGAATTCACTAACTAACGATGCGATTTATCGAAATTTTAATTAACTATTTTGTCGCTTGCCTTATCGATTGTACTATTCATTAACTTAGTTTCAACGAATCGAAATAGTTGACATTTAAATTTCATTTTAATAGTAGAGAGGTGGCAGCACAGCTTAACAAAACCTAAAAAAGGCCAAAAGCACAAAATAATGCCACAAATAAATAAATTCCATATACTAACTGCTTTGAATTGTGCAAGTTTTTACATATATTAACAAAGGGTAAGTAAATGCGGTATTAATTTCATATTTCTCAACATAACCAATTTCTCACATTAGAATAAAATGGTGTCAAAAAGTAATAGTAATAATGCCATTTGATTTAAAAATAAAGCAGCTTTTTCGTGTTTGAAAGTATTTAAATAAACTTCCGATTTTCTTTTTTAACTAAAATTGCCAGAAATATTAATTTCGTGATTTTTAACGCAGCAAAATTACTTGCCGTTTATTTAGCAATACAGCTGATTGTCGATAAACAAATATCGATACAATATAGTTACTGAATAGCGAAATCGTTATAGTTGTCGATTCGCTAATAAAGCGATGGCAAAAGTGGTTAAAAAAGTTAGTGAATTCCACTACTGGTCCACGTTTATGGCGATATCCTGAAATGGCGTCCACCTATAGATCTATGGACCACTCCCTTTTAAAATACTCTTTAACACCTTCCATTTGATACCCATGTCATACAAACACATTCTAGGGTTACGCTAGGTTCATTTTCCTACATGGTGATTTCCATTATTTTGTCTCCAAATCTCTCAGGTGAGTATGTAATGTACGGTTACACCCGAACTTAGCCTTCCTTACTTGTTTGGACATATAGCATTTTTTCCAAAAACTTTAGTAGTGAGGTTATTATGATCAATGTAGCATTTTCGAGGTATTTTAATCGTATCTTTGGATATATTTGATTGAATTTCTAAGTTACCATTTCCTAGTTTGAGCAACCAGTTTTTAAACTCATGGTCATTGTTTGCTCACATATTTTGGATTAATCGTCGAATTTTTACTTTTGCCCACAACGATGAGCGTTTTATGCAATTTTCAAAAATACAAATATTTTTCCCCCAAATGGCAAATTAACATTCATGATGTCTTTTAAAAGTTTGTCAACAATGGTAATTGCATCTTTAGGAACCATAGATACTTCGTCCCAAATAAATAAATCGCTTTCACGCAAAATACAAATTTAACAACTTACCACGTATGTATGTATGTATTTAGGTATTTAACTTAAACGGTTTTCAAAGCTTCAAATCAAAAATTCAACAGAAATCAGCTGTATTTATTTGCTTATATGCGGCTACGATGTCACTTTCAAAATTATGGAAGTTGTATGTACGAATGTTTTATGAACGTATGTATGTATGTACATATATAAAAGTCTCTTGTGTGCCATCTAGCGTTGTATATGCAGTTGTTCTACGCTTACTTACTTACTTAATTGGCGCTTAACCGTCTAAACGGTTATGACCGTCCAACAAGGCGCGCCAGTCGCTCCTTCGCTCCGCCAACCGTCGCCAATTGGTCACACCAAGGGAGTTTAAATCGTTTTCCACCCGGTCCTTCCAAAGGAGTGGGGGCCGCCCCCTACCTCTGCTTCTATAGGCGGGTTCCGATAGAAACACTTTCTTGGCCGGAGCATCATCTTTCATTCGCATAACATGGCCTAGCCAACGCAGCCACTGCGTTTTAATTCGCTGGACTATATTGATGTCTGCATATAGCTCGTACAGCTCATCATTAAATCTTCTTCGGTACTCGCCATCGCCAACGCGTAGAGGTCCATAAATCTTTCGAAGAACTTTTCTCTCGAACACTCCCAAAGCCGCTTCATCTGCTGTTGTCATGGTCCATGCTTCTGCCCCATATATCAGGACGGGTACGATAAGTGACTTGAAGAGTATGATTTTCATTCGCCGAGAGAGGACTTTACTTTTCAATTGCCTACCTAGTCCAAAGTAACATTTATTGGCTAGATTTCAGTGCTGATGTTGTTGCTAGTGTTGATGCTGGTTCCCAAATAAACGAAGTCTTTTACTTTTTCGAAATTATGGCTGCCAACAGTAGCGTGCTTGCCAATGCGCTTATGCACTAACTCTTTGCTAGATGTCAGCAGGTTACCGCTTTTTTCCAGTTTGGAGTAAGCAGAACTAACAATGCGGGTGTTTAGGCCGATGATATCAATGTCATCAGCATATGCCAGTAATTACACGCTTTTTTAGTATATTGTTCCAGTGCGGATAAGTTCTGCAGCTAGTATAATTTTCTCCAGCATCAAATTAAAGAAATCGTAGGATAGGGGGTCACCCTGTCTGAAACCTCGTTTAGTTTCGAACGGCTCGGAGAGGTCCTTCCCAATTCTGACTGATCTGATGGTGTTGCTCAACGTCATTTTGCACAGCCGTATAAGTTTTGCGGGGAAACCAAATTAAGACATAGCGGCATATAGGCAGCTCCTTTTCGTGCTGTCGAAGGCAGCTTTAAATTCGACGAAGAGGTGATGTGTGTCGATTCTCTTTTCACGGGTTCTTTCCAAGATTTGGCGCATTGTGAAAATCTGGTCGATGGTAGATTTACCACTGATACGGTCCAATCAGCCGGTTCACGGTGGGCTTCAATCTTTCGCACAATACACTTGAAAAGACCTTATATGCGATATTAAGAAGGCTGATTCCACGATAGTTGGTGCATTTTGCAGTATCACCCTTCTTGTGGACTGGGCAAAGAACACTTAGATTCCAACCGTCGGGCATGCACTCGTCCGCCCATATTTTGCTAAGAAGCTGCTGCATGTGCCTTACCAACTCCTCGCCGCCGTACTTGAATAGCTCCGCGGGCAATCCATCAGCGCCCACGGCCTTGTTGTTTTCAATCTGGTTATTGCTATTCTAACTTCGTCATAATCGGGCGGGGGACATATATTCCATCATCATCGATTGCGGGATCGGGTTCTTCATCTCTGCGCGGTAAATCGCTGCCTCCATTTAGGAGAGCAGAGAAGTCTTCCCTCCATAAATTAAGCACTCTCTGGACATCAGTTACAAGGTCGCCATTTCGTTCCTACAGGAGTTTGCCCTGGTCTTAGAACTTCCGGCTGTCGCCGTATTTTTTGGTAAAATTTTCGGGCGTTATTCCTGGTGGCTAGCAGCTCAAACTCCTTGCACTCACGCTTTCTGCTTCTACTTTTTTCTTTCTGAAAAGGCGTCTCGCTTCCTTTTTCAATTCACGATAGCGTTCACACACTCCTCTTATTGCACTCGTTTTTAACGTAGCCCTGTAGGCATCGTCTTTTCTTTCGGTTACAACGCGGCATTCTTCATCATACCAGTTTTTTTTTCGTGGCCGCCGGTAACCAATTTTTTCCTCGGCGGCAGTACGTAGTGCTTTGGAGATATGCTCCTGTATTCCTTCAGGATGAGTTGTGCTCTCAGAGAGCACGAGTCGAGTTGCGAAATCATTGACAGTCTGTTGTGATTGAAGCTTTTCGACGTCTAGCTTTCCTTGTGGTTTTTGTTCCTTGGTTTTAGCCGCGTTGAAGCGGGTGCGGATTTTGGCTGAAATGAGATAATGGTCCGAGGCGATGTTAGGTCCTCGGATCGTGCGCACATCTAAACCACTGGAGGCATGCCGTCCGTCTATCACAACGTGATCGATCTGATTGCGATAATTTCTATCAGGGGACAGCCATGTAGCTTGGTGTATCTTTATATGCATGAACTTCGTGCTGGATATGACCATGTTTCGAGCACCGGCAAAGTCAATCAGCCTCAGTCCGTTAGGAGAAGTTTCATTGTGTAGGCTGAACTTTCCGGCTATAGGGCCAAAAACACCTTCTTGCCCACCCTGGCGTTAAAGTCGCCAAGCACGACTTTTATATCATGACGGGGGCAGCGCTCGTATGTGCGTTCTAATTGTTCATAAAAAAGTGTCTTTCACCTCATCGTCTTTCTCCTCTGTCGGCGCATGGGCGCAGATGAATGATATATTAAAAAATTTTGCTTTTATTCGGATAGCGGCGAGACGCTCGTCTACAGGCGTGAACGCCAGCACTTGGCGACAAAGTCTCTGCCCCACCACGAATCCGACGCCGAAGCTGCGCTTATTCGTATGGCCACTCCAATAGATGTCAACATTTTTGATCTTCTTTCTTCCTTGCTTCGTCCAACGCATTTCTTGGATGGCGGTGATATCAGATTTTGCTTAGACGAGGACATCAACCAGCCGGGCATCTGCACCAATCCCATTCAGGGAGCGGACGTTCCAGGTGCATGCCCTCAATTCATTTTCCTTCAAACGTTTGCCATGGTCGTCATCAATAGAGAGTGTATTTATCCGAGGCTTGTTGTTATATTTCATTGGAGTATAGTTTTACGTGGCGGGTCCCAAGCCCAGCGCACAACCCGCTCAGCGGGGGTGTAAATATTACTTGCACGTTTATGTAGCGAGTCCGAACCTCCATCTTTACAACCGAAACTTTATTTATAGATTTGGATTCCAAATAAGATCGAAAAAGGAATCCGTACATTAAAACAGCAATTAGAAATAATATATATGATTTTTAGTTGTTTTTCAAATCTCTAAACTGTTCTATACCTCTTTTATCAGGTCATTTGAGAGAATACAGAAAGGTTTTCTTAAATACCACCTTCGGCCGTTAAACTCTTCGGAACCCATCCCTTCTTATTAGGCTCATCTTATGCTCTAAATTTGAAGTCTCTTGAAAGTCGTAGATCCATACTTTGCTTATCCTTCACGCATAACATTAATAATGGTTTTTTGACTTCCATATTTGTTGGAAAAGATTCGTATCAATGTTCCGCAACAAACCCTCCAGAATTTTTATCCTTTCTATGGTGATAACTTTACAACCAACTATGCAAATAATGCCCCCATTAATCGCGCTAATCGTGGGCAGTGTTGCCGTTTTTCGTTAGGTTAAGTTAGGTTGCAAGGGCTGAGCTGGACATTATGGTAACAGCTCACTACTTAGTCCACCAATGGGCCCATTGTAACACCCTATACGGTCTAAAAGGGGACCCCTACCCTGCCTAAAGTGGATCAAACCACTTCGTGGAATTTATATATTTTGCTAGAGCCTTGACTTCATAGCTAAAGTCCTCAGCAAGATCATGTAGAAAAGGTTTACCAAGGATGGTCAACCTACGCCTACTAAGCGTACAATGACAGAGAAGGTGCTGGACACTCTCCTCCTCTTCTGTACATCTGTAGCTGCAAAAATAGTCGAAGGTCGTTGCCCCCATTTTAGCACCATGCGTGCCTATTAAACAATGCCCTTTTAGAACCCTTATCAAGGACGATAGAGTTGATTTGTTTAAAATCAGAAGCGCTCCTGTGCGCCCCTTGTCATACGAGGGCCAGGTTAGCCAGGATGTCTCACACGATGATATGGCTGACCATAGTCCATTTGCAATTCTTATAATGCTTGTGTTCACACGAAGCCTGAAAGTGGCCATGGGTATGCCACCAGGTCAAGAGGTGGAAGGATGGCATTGTGTTGAGTGCTTCAGACGGTAATGCAGATCTCCGAACTCCATTGCACCTTTTGAAGCATTTTAAGATATGTACGTTTAGCTAGTGCAGGCCACCAGACAAATGAACCATAAAGAAGAATCGGGCGCACAATGGCTGTGTAAATCCATTATGCCACCTTAGGGGAGAATCCCCAGGAGGTGCCAATTGCCCTCTTGCAGGTGAACAGCGCTGCTGCTGCTTTATTGGACTGCTCCACTATATGGTCACTCCATAATAGCTTCCTCTCCAGAATGACTCCCAAATACTTGACTTGATCGCTAAATGCTAAAAACGTACCCCCAATTCTTGGCGGTGTTATATTTGGTACTTTGTACCTCCTCGCGCAGAGGACAAGCTCGGTTTTATCCAGGTTGACTTCCAAACCTGTGGCTGTAGCACAGTGCGAAATTTTGGATAGTGCCCCTTCCATTAAGTTGCAAAGAGTTTGCCGAAATTTTCCCCGCATGGTGACGCAGTTGTCATCTGCATACGCGATCACTTGATGACCTTCTGCCTACATGAGGCGTAGCAGTTGGTTGACGGTAATCACCCAAAGTAGCGGAGAGAGAACGCCACCCCGCGGACTGCCTCTGCCGACCTGTCTGCATCCACCTAGCTCAGTTTTAATCCACCTAAGCGTAAGCAGATTGTATGTAAACTCCACCAGGCACGCGTCAACCCCCAAATCGGTCAGGGCCGAGGTGATGGACTCCGGGAGAACGTTGTTGAAGGCACCCGCTATATCTAGAAATGCCACCAGTGTGTATTCCTTGAGGTTAAGTGACCTTTCGATAACGGATATCAGTGAGTGCAAGGCCGTGTCAGTTGACCGGCCCTTAGTGTAGTCATGTTGAGCTTGCGAAAGAAGCGATGGCCCAATCTTCCTCCTGATGTAGTCCTGTAGGAGTCTTTGGAGTGCGTTCAGCAGAAAAGAAGATAAGCTTATAGGCCTATAACCATTTGGTTTAGAGTGGGAGAATTTCCCTGCCTTGGGGATAAAGACCACGTTGACTTCTCTCCACGATACTGGTACGTAAT
This sequence comes from Eurosta solidaginis, assembly GCF_040869045.1. Lineage (NCBI taxonomy): Eukaryota > Metazoa > Arthropoda > Insecta > Diptera > Tephritidae > Eurosta > Eurosta solidaginis. The sequence goes on along the minus strand of NC_090319.1, from coordinate 186,793,399 downwards.
TGAGCCTAAGACAACCTAAAAACATCCCTTTTATCTAGGGCCTTATAAGTTCGGCAGTATACAGTATCTGAGGCAGAAAAATTCCGTCCGGCCCCGGCAATTTATAAGGCTTTTAGGGCTGTAAAACCCAATCAATCCTTTTATCATATGTGATTTCGTTTATTGGCTGATCATTAGGTGACCCTCCGCTAACAATATTTGAAGACCTATAAGCAAATTTATGGTTTCAGCGCCGGAGTCCGTCCACTGCCCATCCGGCTTTTGGACGTAACTTAGCTGAGTTGGAGATTTTGAAAGCACCTTACTTAAGCGGGAGGCCGCGGATGTGGATTCAATCCTGCCGCAGAAATCTCTCCAGGAGGATCACTTTTCATTACGGATTGCTTATATATATATATATATATATATATATATATATATATATATATTTATTTTCGTTTTATAAGCAGCCCATGAGGATTCATGTCCGTCATGCTTGGCTCTATTAATGGCCGCCCTACATGACTTCCCAAGCTTATCACGATCGGACGACCACCACGGTGGTTTGTAGTATTCCTACATTTTTGATTGAAATTATAAACAATCACGTCCAGCTCCCCTCGCTCTCTGGGGCTCGCACCCCTTCAGATAGCTTTTTACCTATTATCTTTTTATAGTAGCCCCAGTTCGTTCTTCTAATATTTTGTATGTACTTAGGACTTGTGTGCGCCTGCGATATAGAAGGACCTCTTCGCGGTTCCTCGTAATGAAAGTGGGGCCATTTCCCCTATTACATTGCTTATATTAGTGCGTAAAAGATAGTTAAATAAAGACTCACCTCGCTCATTTTTATCATTGCTGCTCTACTGCTCATGGTGAGCATTGGCATCGCTCCGAGTAGGATGAATTCATTTCGCGGATTTGCTGCTCTCACGAACTCCCTGAAATTATCCGGTGGTAATGAGCCTTGGTGATCGTGCACTAGGTAGAAGTAAGCAAGTTTAACGCTCCTCCCTAGCACCTCGACGCTAACCGCTGTCAGATCCCCGTCGCTAAAATTGGGTAGAAGGAAAACATTATGAGTAGACTTCCACCTCCCTACGAGACTCAACGACGTCAGCCTTATAAACCTTAAGATTTATATTCTTGAAGCCGTAGCTTACCCAGAAATCCTGCGTTTTCAGCGCTTCGAGGCTAGCGTTGTCGAGCAGCAGGACTATCTGCATCGTGGTCTGTTCAGTCTTCTCCACGTTTACCACTTTCCAGTTCTGGGTCGGTAGACCCGGGTTGTACTCCCGTAGCAGTTCCAGGATGTCAGCTGGGTCCGTTGGCGTCACTGGAACACAGGCTCTCGCCCTTGGTCGTGAGGGTTTATCACGCGCCTCCACCACTTTGAGGCGCGCGCCCGGATACACCTCACCTATCAGCGTGACGGCGGTTTTATAAAGCTTCCCCGACCTGGCGTCGTTACAGGTAATTAGCTTGATATTGCCCTGGAACCACCCCGCATCGGTATAAGAAGGCGGGGGACCAGGGTTTTTTTGACCTACCGATCTACCGATCCTTGGCTATTTCGGCGAAAGACCGCGTCCAGGCTCCCTGCGTCTTGGCCCTTTTCGGTGCCGTAGGGTTGGATTCATCCATAGACCGCTGACGCTTCGAGGTTTCATCACTCTCGACCCAGTCCAGCCTGAAGTCCGGCAACATTTGTTTCGCCCAAGCAAGGTCACGCTGCGCCTTCGCCCAGTCCTCGGCAGAAACTTCCCTTTCCCTTATCGGCGAGGAGGCATTCCTGCGCTGGATACGGGCAGCCCAGCACTTGTCTTGTGACTAGGCTTTTTTAGTTCCTTGACCCTAGAGCCGGCCACCCCCACATCCCTGGAGCCCCCAGCAGCCAAACCACAAGACGCTTGACGCTGATCGGCAGCCATTCTGGTGGCTACGGGATGGGCGGAAGCCGCCCCAAAGGGCTCACGGTCGGTGCCCCTCCCCGAGAGGTACCGGCCTTCGGAATTCCCAGCCTGGATTCTCTCTCAGCCCTACCCTGCCTAGATTACCCCTTGGCTCTATAACTCACCCCCCTCACCCCTCCTTATTATTTTTATCATCAAAAATTTTCTCCATACTAACCATCCCACGAGCAGCGGAGAAGGGGAAAGGTCCGCCCAAACAGAGATCCGCGATGTCCGGGTAAGGCTAAATAGCATCGAAGGTCGCCCGGTATTCGATGCACTCCCTGAGCGAATGGGCTACTTATGGGCCCCCAGCCAGGCTGATGATCGGCACGGGTTGTATAACACCTTGATCCAGCCCATTAAGGAGGAAGGGAGAGAAAAAGGAAGAGAAAAAAAGGAAGATAGGGTTCAGGGGGCGGGAAGAAAGGTCCCCGCTCGAATTGGGCGCCAAAGCGTTACCAGGTGCCACCACGAGGAGGCTCCGTCCTTACATGAGGGAGAGAGGGTGCAAAAACACCTACGAGTCGACGATTTGGGGTGACGCCGGTGAGTGCAAGGCGCAACACCCCCATGAAAAGCACCCACCGCCGTTTTGGTTACTTGTAACCAAATTTTGTTACCGAAATTTCGTTTGGTTACGTGATTACCGCTTGCCTATTTTAGTTACCGTCTAAACTTCCCACTTTGATAACTATAAATTATATTTTCGAGCTTTATTTTGCAACAAGTAACTTATAGGGTGATTTTGATATATTAAGGCAAATTTGATTTAAAATTCGATGGTGTAGCATCTATGTAAAGCGGCGATACTGCCATCTATATATATTCGTTACAGCATATCTATGTAAGTATCGATATTTGCCAAATTCTTGTCATGGCTGGTTTTTATCGGTTTTTTTGGGAAAAAGTTGCATGTTAAAAGAATGGGATTGGGAGAGACCTGCTAAGAAGCAATCTAGATTTTAAACCTATAAATAGCATAATAGGTACCATCAAAAGAGTTGTGTCCAAAAGAAAATGAAAAGCATTATTATTTGTAATTGCATTTACTTCTATTCTCATTACACATTTAGGTATATAATTTAAATTAGCTGCAACCCTCATCGTGGGTTTAACTCGCTGAGCAGTACAGTTGCTCTGGACTTATCGCTCCCTAGAGCAAATTTTTGCCAATTTTCTGTTCTGCTCTATAAGTAGTTGGAACCATAATATATTAAGTAAATTTTATAATTTAACCTGCAAGGAATGTAATCCAAAGGCTTAATAGACAATAATTACACCGCGTTACAAAAACGAGCTTTACTTCTGTCCTATGAACCAAATATACTTTTTCAGAAAGGGGAGAAAAAATATAAATTGACGCAATTTTCATGTACACGTCAAAAACTTTCCTTATGTATAAAATATAAAGCTCGTAGTGTCCGTCTGTCTGCTTGTGTGAAAGACTTTGGATCGATTTTTAACCCTTTTTCCGGGATCCAATCGAGCTGAATTTTTGCATGCAGACTGGTGGAAATGTCTGTATCACGTCAAATTTAAAAAAAGAAATAGAATTTTATCAATTTTTACCTCAGATGTTCCTAAATTTTTTTTTTTAATTTTTTTTTTTTTCACTTTTTTCGGCATAACTTGAAGGGAGTCCAAATTTGTAAACTACTAAAGCGTTCCGAAAAAAAAATGAAGAAATACATTGTTTATCTTTAACAGCTGTTTCTCGCAATTTCTTTTTTGATTCTTAAGCCACCTTATAGCCACCATAGGCCGGGTCACATATATACAGAGTGGGTCCAGATAAGCTCTTGTACCAAATTTGGTGAAGATATCTCAATATTTACTCAAGTTATCGTGTTAACGGACAGACGGACGGACGGACGGACATTGTTATCTCAAATTTTTTTTCGATGCTGATGATTTTGATATATGAAAGTCTATATCTATCTCGATTCCTTTATACCTGTACAACCAACCCTTATCCAATCAAAGTTAATATACTCTGTGTGCAAAGCACGCTGAGTAAAAAAAAGTAAGGCGCGATAACCTCCGAAGAGATCTAAGGCCGAGCTTCTCTTCCAATTTGCGTCCTGCTCCTCTTGATTTTCCCTACAAATTGGCCGGACGGGACCTACATGTTTTATGCCGACTCCGAACGACATCTGCAAGGCAGATGAGTTTTCACTAAGAGCTTTTCATGGCAGAAATACACCCGAAACGCTTGCCAAACACTGCCGAGGGGCGGCCCCGCTTAGAAAAATTATTTTCTAATTGAAAAACCTCATTTCTAAAAATTTGATGTTGCTTTGCCCGGGGTGACACTCAACCAGAGAATTACAAAAACAAAATACATGAAATGCGTGTGTTTTTTTGTATGAATGCCACCCTGCCGCCACGCTGTTATTTTGTTATTTTTGTTTATCTGCACACTCGTATGATCATTTCATTCGCTCCTTCACAATAGTGCCCTATTTTTGAATATGCAACACTATACAACACTATCAATCAGGTCCACAATTACCTAAGCGGTTTCAACTGAAAGCGCTTAGCCAACTCAACTCGATTACTTTTTATTGTTGCTTTCCATGCAATTCGGTAAGCTAGCTAGTGTTAATTGTAGTAGTTAGCAACGAAATACAGATATTGCATCATTTAAATTCGTTTAATTTATTGTTTGATACAACACACTCTATATCGTTTGTGTGTTTGTTTCGATCAGCTGACAGATGCGCTACTAGGAGACGTATACTTTGGCAATTGTTTTAAGTTCCGTTGTGCGAAAACGTTTGTGGCTTATTCGCACCAAGTAAAAATTTTAAAGATATTACGAAAACAATGTTTAATTCGTTTCAGAAAATATTCAAGACTGCTTATGTTCCTTACTTGTGGTATACTCCGGAAGTCGTGTGCGACTATTGCTATAAAAATTTATGCAAGTTTATTGATGGAAGGCCAACAATAAAGTACTCTGTTCCAACAATTTGTCTACCACGTACGGAGCACTGCAATGAATTGTGCTACTTTTGCGTAACTTTTACTCAAACTAAAGGGTACCAATATAATCGCCGCAACAAAATTCGCTACGCAAATGTAGAATAGGTTATTCCATCGGTTCTGTACTCACCAGAAGAACGTATAGCGGCTTCAATTTTGATGATGTTCCCGAATTAAGCGATTCTTCAACAGTAGTACCAACAATGTTATCAACATTTCTTGCATCGGATTCGAGATGCGAAAATCCAGAAATATCGGAATTTGTACCAACACCCAGTGAACTTGGGACTGCAGTGCCGCATTTAGTAACGCAAGCCGACTTCAATACCTTGTACGACCTTAAACGACAAGACATTACGCATAGGCTTGGCGAATACTGTTGGTCTATTTGTCGCGTTACTGACACAAATGCTATCAAACGCAAAAATAAAAGGCCTAATTTTCTTGAAAAGCATTGAAATTATCAATGTAACAATTTTTAATTTTAATATAATAAAATTTATAAAAAAATCGGATTTTTAATGAGCTAAAACCATTACAAAAAAAACCGATAAACATATCTGAAAAAAAAAAAAATTCAGGAAAATCTGAGAATTGATAAAAATCTATTTTTTTTTTAATTTGACGTGATACAGACATTACCACGAGTCTGCCTGCAAAAATTCAGCTCGATTGGATCACGGAAAAAAGATTAAAAATCGATCCAAAATCTTTCACACAGGCGGACAGACGGACACTACGAGCTTTATACTTTATACATAAAAAAAACTCTGACGTGTACATGAAAATCGCCGATACACGTGTATTTTTATTTTTTATCCTCTTTCCGAAAAAGTATATTTGGTTCATAGGACAGAATGTATGTAACGGGGTGTTTGTAAACTGGGAAAATTTAGACAAACGTATTACACACATATTACCACAAATTAAATTTTTTGATTTTTCTTTGCATGCAAATCTGAATACCACTTTGAAATTGGAAAATATCTAGGCTCTAGCTCAAATCATTTTGTTTATGTTGCATTATACTTGCCCAGGGTATGAACCTGGGACCACAGGAGGACCTGACATAGTCCAAAGTGTTACCAGAATTTTGTTCAACGTCCAAACTGAAAAACCCTACAAAAATCAAGACTCTTGTTACAAAAGAAATCCGTCCCTGTTGAAGACATGAATGAAAACCTCATCCAATTCGAGGACTAAAATTGGTAAATATATAAATGAGAATGAAATATTGAAATTAATATTGAATATATATAAATTACTTACCTTTACATTTTCCTTATACTAAGATACCTATGTATACTTACACCCTTATGAAGTACTTAGCTGAGCTCAGGCCAAGGGGCACTGCCGGCAAACAGTGAACGGCCTATTAATTTAGGTTAGCTGTGAATACTCAAATAAGTAGCCCCTGACCAAGAGCGGCTGCCGAGGACGGTTTGGCTAAAAAGACCTCATGGACCCTGTGAACCCCCACGGGGGCGAATAGATGCCGCCCGTAATTTAAGCATCCACAACCCACATCGAGGCTGCACCGAGGGAATACCTACACAAGATAGGGAGGCCACTACGCGGCGAGGGATACAAATTCAGGAAGGAAAAAAGCTCAATTCTTAATTATTAAGAAAGCTTATATTTGATAGCATATTAAGACTGAGCCCACTAAGGTCTTAATTAAGGAATACTGGAATAACGATTTGGATATATTTTCTTAGGGCTGACGAGTGTGACATTCGGAAATCTTAGTACACGGCTTGATACCCCGTCAAAACGACTTTCCGGCTAATGTAACATTCGTCTCCGTCCCGTTGAAACTTTGGCAGGCCTTGGGGTACATTCTAAGTCCGTCACAATTAAGTTGGTGGTGCAGGTTCGGTTGAGATTTTCCCGATTAACGCTGATCTGGCTCTGAACGCAGTTTTCATAAGGAACTTCAACCTTCACGTGACCTCCCTCCCTTCGCATAGATAACCAAGGGATCATTCAAGGTGCCTGTACATCCGGACTAAGATAGTGGCCCCAAGTGGGGACCCAATCACATAAATGAGTAACCAAAATAAAAATAAAAATCAAGATAGAGAAGGTACGTTCAACCCATTTAAGGGACGAAAGCTGCCTCGCTCCCCAGAAGGACCTGGTCTATCGGCCGTAGGTCAAAATATTTCGTCGCACACGGGGACAAAACCAAAAGGAGCGGAAGCCAATGGCATGAAAGAAGCTTCTCCGGCTGTTGCTCCAAGGGCAAGAGAGGAGAAGGCTAAAATAGGCACTCCTTCATTAAGTGACCTCATTAAGAAGGCTGCAGAATATCTTCAAAATTCTCAGACCTCAGGAGGGATCGAAAACAAGATGACCAAGCTAGGGAGATCAATTGATGATCTGTTTGAGTTTTTTAAAGTGCGTAATAATATACACGCTGAAATTAAGCGCACATAGAGTCCGCGTTGGAGGTAAAGGACCTAAGGAAGAAAATAATTTCGAATGATACGGCTAAGGATGGAAGCTCGTCATCCCCAGGAAAGAGACCGAGGAAGAATTCGACGAGGGAAAATCAAGTAGCTAATCCCACGATCTCAGGCAAGAACATTACGCCAAGACATGAGGAGAGTCACAAGCGAGTAAAATCGCAAGCGTCACTGAACCAGAAAAAGGTCGAAAGGACAAAAACGCCACAACTCAAAAGTCGGGAGAGTGGCAGGTAGCCAAACCCAAAAAGGCGATTAGGAAGAAAATTAATGCGAAAAGTAAGGAGTTGCGATTAACTAAAAGCCCTAGAGGGTGATGCCAAAACTATTAGAAGAACGGTAAAAGGATATTTGTTGCTGCAGCTTAAAAGAGCCCCAGAGGGGAAAACAAGCACGTACCAAGCCGAGATTGAAGCAGTGCTAAAGTAGTCAACGAAGGTCACAGCAAAATCTCAAGTGATCACGCTACAGGTCAGAGACCTCGATGAAATAACTACGCCGGATGAGATTTGTGATGCGATACATCAGCGATGTAGGATAGAACGGCCTGATTCAACTGCCATAAAAAGTTTACGTACAGGGTACAGCGGTACAAAATCGGCACTTGTAAGCCTTACAGCGGATTATGCTAAAGTTGTTCTAAAGGCGCAAATAATAAGACTAGGATGGGTATCTTGTCGAATTATAGAGATGAAACAGGAGAGATACTGTTATAGGTGCTGGGCCTATGGACATATAGCCCAGAAGTGCAAAGAGACTATAGATAGGTCCGCGAACTGCTCCAACGTACCGAAATGTGCGTTATGTGGGGGAGAACATTCAGCAGGCAGTTTTAGATGCCCACAACGGGAATGAAGCAGCCAGATTGCCCTATGAGATTGTTGCAACTCAATTTAACCCCTGTGAAGCGGCCCAAGACCTCTTATCCCAAACAATGTTTGAAGGAGGATTTGACTTAGCGGTACTCCCTGAGCCATACAAAAATAAGCAGGAGCAAGGCTCGCTCATGGACTCGGCTGGAAAAACCTCAATTTGGATACCAAGAAGACTTCTTCCGCAGGAAAAGATGGCACCAACAGTGGCACGATTCACGTGGGCAAAAATCCAAGGAATTTACATTTTTAGTTGCTATGCACCTCCGAGCATGAGTAGCACAGAGTTTGAGAACATGATTCTTGGGATGACCATAGAAGCACAGGGTAAACACCCGCTTATAATATGTGGAGACTTCAATGCATGGTCAACTGTATGGGGTAGTAGTAGAACTACCGATTGAGGTAGAGCTCATCTCGAAAGCCTTACACCCCTGAGGCTAGAACTTATAAAAGAGACAGGGAAATATACATTCGACACTGGCAATAGACGCTCCATTATAGATCTCACGTTTCCTAGTAGCGAAATAGCGAGACGAGCAAAATGTTCCATCAGTAACGTCTACACGCACAGCAACCACAAAATTATTAGCCTAGAGATAGTGGAAACTGCAACAAGGAACGCCTCCAACCAACTTCAAAGAATAAGATGGAAATAACACCTTTTTGAACCGAAGTATTTGATGTTGTATGGAACGATGCCGTAATACGAAGAACACATGCGGAAGATCTTTCGTTTCAAATATCTAAGTCATTAGGTATGGCGTGTGATACTGCCATGCCCAGAAGTCGCGCAAAAGTAAATCGGACTCCAGTATATAGGTGGAACGAGGAAATAGCGGAGGAGCGTAGAAAATGCCACAAGGCACGGCGAAGGGCACGGAGGGCACGCTCGTCGCCACGAAAGGATGAGCTACACAATACTTACATAGCCCAAAGAACGACGCTTAAAAGTACTGTAAAAAAGAGCGAGAGAGCCTGCTTCAAAGAACTGATAGAGTGCTGATCTTGATCCTTGGGGATTGGCTTACAGAACGGTTATGTCGAAAATTAAAGGGCGGAAATCAGAGCAGCCTACATGCCCGATACTAATGAGAAGAATCATAGAAACTCTTTTTCCTACAGACGTTTACCGGACCTATCAAAGTGAGGTTCTCGAAGGAATGGAAATCCCAGAAATAACAGAGCAGGAGGTACTAGAAGCAACACAAAGAGTTGCGGACAGTAAGTCTCCAGGACCTGATGGAGTGCCAAATATAGCTCTTAAATCAGCGATAAAGTCTAGAACATCGGTATTTACGGATCTCTTCAACGCCTGTTTCCAAGAAGGCGTCTTCCCCCACTCACGGAAACGTCAAAGACTGGTTCTATTGCAGAAACCTGGTAAGATGCCCGACCAGCCATCTTCATACAGGCCACTTTGTATGTTGCATTCAATAGGAAAGATTCTCGAACGTATTATTAGTCAGCGTCTGCAGCAGACCCTGGAAAGCCAAGGTGGCTTGTCAAATAGTCAGTTTGGACTTCGAAAATCGAGATCCACGATAGATGCAATACAAACAGTTGTCAATATAGCCCACGGAGCCAGGACCTGATAAACAAAAGGACACCTAATAAACAAAAGTGAGCAAACAAAAATAAAAGTATCTGATGTAAAACAAATAGTTGAACAAATATTTATCAATAAATGTTCTCAATTAAAAAGCAGCATCCTAACAGATTTCAACTCCCTTCTGGAGCACAATATAGAAATAAAAATAAATGAAATGAAAAATGAAATTGTAAAGGATATAGCTAATGAATTCCATAAGAGTAATGAAGTTATTAGTAACTTGAAGGCAGCTAGTGAGAACGTTAACACTAAGTTGACATTTGCTCAGGCCGTTAAATCAAATGAGAATAAACTCGTCATTAAATCGAAAAATCAAAAAAAGAAAGCGAAGGAAACTAAGGAAGCTTTGAAGAATGTTGTTGAGCCCACAGATGGCCTTGTCAGAAATGTTAATGAGATAAATAAAGGGGCTATAATTGTGGAATGTAGAAACAAGGAAGCTTGTGAGCAAGTGCGTCAGAAAGTACAAGATACTATAGGAAAAGATTACGAAGCGGAGAAAAGAAAAAATAAAAGTGAAATAAAAAAGATAGTTAGATAGTTGGCAGAACTGAAAAAATTTGCAATGAGCGGTTAATAGAGTGTTTAACGAAGCAAAACGATTCATGTGCAGGAAAAGAGTTTGTAGTTAGAAAGGTGTATGAAAATACGAATCGTAGGGAGGAAAGTTATATTGCATTAGTGGAAACTGATGCAATAACATTTGAGAATATAATGCAGAAAAAGAGACTATATATAGAGTGGGATACCTGTGTCGCTTACGAACACGTAAGTGTTTTGAAATGCTTTAAGTGTGCGGGATATAAGCACAAAGCGAGCGATTGTACTAATAAAGTGGATTGTAGCAAATATGCTGGATCCCACGACAGCAAGGAATGTAAATCAAATACGATTAAATGTATTAACTGTTGTGAACTGGTGAAAAAGAAAGTGATTGAAGTAGATGTCAATCATCACGCTTTCAGTAAAGACTGCCCAGCGTACAAAAAACAAGCAGAGTTAAAAAATAAAGTGCGCGTTTAGCAACGAGCATTAAATGAGTTGAACTGTATATATTTAAATATAAATAGTATTGTTTCTAATAAAGGTGAGCTAGAACGCCTTACCGAACTTCGGAAACCTCATCTGATTCTTTGTTCAGAAAGCTGTTGCACAGATTAAATAACTAACCTAGAGTTAGAGATATCCACATATAAACTTTTACGGTGTAATTCACATAGCAGACATACAGGGGGTGTTTTAGTATATGTACATGACTCAATAGAGTATAAAATAATTTACAATAACACTATTAACAAAAATATTTGGTGTATAATAATTAAAATCAAAAACATCTTTCCCCAGTATCAAATAGGATTGATTTATCATTCGTCTAGTGCGAGTGGTGCTGACTTTATTTCATATCTAAACGAAATTCTAAACAACGACTGTCTACACATGACAAAGTCGTCTTCATTGGGGATTACAACATAAATCTTAACAGAAGCACGACATATAGCAAGCAGTTAGTTGACATATTTAGGTCTTTTGCTATGGAACAAAAAATAGATTTTTACACCCGAAAGACCGATAATACCGAAACAGTGATTGATCTGCTCTTTACGAACAGTGAATCCATTTCATGTGAAAAATTGGAAGAGAATCAGATTTCTGATCACGAAACCATACAGTTCATTGTCAAGTTAGACAGAGAATTTCAAATGAGAGATAAAAAAAACCATAACTTCTTGGTAATATTATGCATGTGATAGTCTTGTCAACCAATTACGACAGGTTAAATACTCTGGCTTTGAGAATCGCAGTGTCGAAAACAAGGTCTCATTCCTAAACAATACTTTATCGAATGCAATGACTACATTAACATACTCAAAAGAAATCTCTGTCAAACTTATGAACAAATGGTACGACTCTGAACTATCGAATCTGCACAAATATAAATTCAATCTATACAAAATAGCTCAAAGAATAGGTGAATGGAACGAATACAACCTTACAAAGAGTAGGTATAAACGTCTTATAAAGATTAAAAAGGCCAAGTACATATATGGAACAAAAAATCGCACATAATGTTGGGGATAGTAAGGCAATGTGAAAGCATTTGAAGAAAAGCATATGTATGTCCAAAGAAAATAATGAAATGAATAAAATATTGATAAACGACCAACTATATACTCAGGAGAATAAAATAGCCCAGTCCCTCAATAACTATTTCATTGACAGCATAGTCGAAATCAGCTCGAATATTCCAGTTGTCTTGGCCGGGCCACAGCTCAGGGATGGTGCCGGTCAAGATTTAATGTAGAGAAGAAGAAAAAGTTTGATATAGAATTTTAATAATCACAAATAGTCTTTATTGAAGATAAAGATTAAACACAAAAATTTATACATATATATATATATATATATTTGCAGGTTACCCTTTAGTTGGTGAAGCTGGAACTACGGCGGGATACGTCCTTGATGTGTGAAAACAATTGAAGAAAAAAATTTATAACAGGTCAATACCGCTTGCCAGTCAAACTGTTTATTTATTCCAGCGATGTTCATTTGTATGGTTAACATAAACAGTTTGACTGGCACTGTTAACAATATAAGAAAAAGTGCGAGGGCGACCTTTTATGTTTTGAGTTTGGGCTGTTGGCCTAAACATGCCGGCCCCCTTGCGATACGCAAGATTTATTTGGACATATTCCGCCGCTGGTTCGCAGTATTTGTTTAAATTAAGCTTAAAACTATTTTCAGCTCAGGTTCCGTTTGAATTACCTAAGGAAGAAAATTGAAGAAAAACAAATAATAAATGTGCATGGTTCAATCTCAGTGGCACATTCATTTTTATTTCATGTATGTATGTATAAAATATATCATTGCTTATGTATATGCATAAGTAGTATTTAAAATTATTTTTTTTTTTTTTTGTAAAAAAAATATGTTGTATAAGAAAGGTATTTACAATTCATCAAGGCACTCGTTGGATGGAGGTGGAATGCAGGTGATTCCACTCTCCTTGCGGCGCGACTATGATGAGCTTGCTGCTTGCATCGATTTTTCTTGCCTTTTCCATTGTAGCTATTTTTGGGCGGTTGGAAAGTTTGCATTTCCAATCCGCGTGCGATCACGTCATGTAGAAGTAGAGGACGAAAACGGCGCAGTTGGAAAGTTTTCATTTCCAATCCGCTCGTAGAAGGTGGGTGGAATGCAGATGATTCCACTCCACCTGAGGCCTCCGGATGGAAAGCAGACGTTTCCGCTGCAGAGGACTCTGCTTCGACCTCCGATGCGTTAATGGAGAGGGTGTCGCTTTCCTCATGGGTTTTGTCGAAGTAGCGAGCGTATTTCGGTTGGCGAGCAATTCTGATAAGGTAAATGTGAACTTCACCTTATAAGGGGTTGTTGGTGGAAGCAGGGTAATGTATACGAAATATAAATACACGATAGCTGTATTGTATTCTAATATAATTGATATTCATTTGTTTTACAAATGATACCCTCGGGTATCATTAACGGGAAACATTTTCTCAAACAATGTCTAATTATATATTTCCAAGCATTTATAGCACCAATTTTTTATTACTAACTAGTTTCTCAAAAATGTAAATGTCTACGTCATGCTTTTCCATATGTGACGCGGGTAGCCTTACGGATAATTGATGATGTGTCAACACCCTAGTGAATCGATTGTTTGCAATATCGATATATTGCATGTTTCACTAACTTCAGTTCCGGATTAATTAATGAAAACGAAAAACGAAAAAAACGTGGCGCGTGTGATTTCGGTTTTGTGATTGCAATATAATTGTAATCGCAAGAAAAATAGTGCGCGTGCGGGCGAAAATTTAAATCGCGAATATCTAGTGTTTATTTCGTGTTTGTGAAGTGGTTTAGTGAAACAAAATATACATATGTACATATATGTATATACATGTTGCAAATTATAAACAGGAAAAAAATGTGATAATAAAGACCTATGAAAGGTCATGTAAAAATCCTCCAATAAAGCAAAGCAACAAGTTGTGTGAAAAGTGTGTAATTGTGTTTTGATGTCGATACGATTCGCAATAAAATCATGCGATCGTGGAGTGACAACATGTGTAGTAGGGTGTGCAGTGGTTTTTTTTTATTGTGAAAGAAAAAAATTTTTTTTTCTTTTAAGTGTTTTTTTTTGTGTTGGGTTTTTGCTTCGATAAGCAAAAAACTTAATTGCAATATGTTACATTAGGGTGAACCGAGTAATCCGAAATTTCTCCTCTGTTTTTCTTTTTTGTTAGAAAATTTTTTGTTCTTTTCTTTTTTGTTTACTATTTAAACTTTTTACTTCGAAAAGTAAAAAGAAATTGTGCTATGTGCCGTGCATTATATTAGGGTGTCCTTAATTGAAAAATTTTTATTTCCGTAATTTTTGTTTTTTACTTATTTTATTTTTGTTTTATTTTTATTTTGATAAAAACGGGTGTATGCAATGGAATTGGCAGCGCTTTGTTTAATTTAAGTAACGTTGCCTTTGCCATTGTACTATCATTTTTTTCGGTTCTTCGTAACAAAAATAAAAAAATTATGTTTATGTGAGGACCCCTATATATAATGCACTAGGCGAAAGAACAAGGAAAATATTTATTTGAGGGAAATTTCATTATTTAATAGGTATGTGGTTTGCGACACCACGAACCTTTTTTTTTGATTGCTTAAGCTGACCCGATATTTTTTTTTTTCTGATTTCATGCAGTCCAATGCACACAGTCATTGTGTATATGCCTGAGCACATGTTTTCGGTGGCGACTACCTGACAACCTCACTTATTGAGTGTGTAAAAACGCATTAAAAAATATGAAAATTTAATAATAAAATGTGTTCATAAACTGTAGCAAAATATTGTTGCTTTTATAAATGAAAATCACCATCCATGTGCGCAAGCATGTACATGTACATATGTAACATTAGGCTGCATCAAAAAAAAGAAATTTTTGTTTCCACTGTGAGTTTGTTGAAGTTGCTTCGTTTTGGTTAGGAGAAGTTTTGATGTTGTGTGGAGATTTTGTAACTCCAATTGTAGCGTTACTGCTGAAGATTAGGGTCTGACTTGTTTTCGGTTTCCGCGGTATAGGGTGGTAGTAATATTAGTTTGACAAGTGGTCTTGTTACTTGCCCCCTTTCAGTTCTTATGTCCACAACGCGCACCCGGTTGTCTGAACCAGGTCGTAACCTTATCACACGCCCCAATCTCCATTCGTTGGGAGGAAGATTGTCTTCCCGTATAACCACCATATCTCCGACTTGCATATTTGATTTAGGATGCTTCCATTTTATCCGTTTCTGTAGTTCCGAAAGATATTCTGATTTCCATCTTCTGCAGAAGTTTTGATGTAATGCCTTGAGTTTCTGCCAGCGATTGACTATTGAGGCAGTATTTTCATCAACGCTGATTTCCGCTGGTGCTAATAGGTGTCCTCCAATCAGAAAGTGTCCTCGTGTTAGAGGCTCAAGGTCAGATGGTTCATTTGAAGCGGGGCTAAGAGGGCGAGAATTGAGACACGACTCAATTCTACATAACAATGTGTTAAAATTCCTCAAAAGTGAATTTGTTGTTTAAGGCCACTTTTTTGAAGTGGCTTTTAAAGCTTTTCACTCCCGCTTCCCATAGTCCTCCCATGTGTGGAGCTCCTGCTGGTATGAAATGCCAATTTAATGCCTGATGGGAATATTTTGACAGGGTTTGGTTTCTTGCATCGGCAAGAAATTCCTTAAATTCAGTTTTTAATGCACGTGATGCAGCGACAAAGTTTGTTCCATTGTCCGAATAAATGTTTCTTGGACATCTTCGTCTAGCTACGAATCTTGAAAGAGCGGCTAGAAATGAGGAAGTGCTCAAATCACTAGTGGCTTCTAAATGTATGGCCTTAGTAGAAAAGCAAACGAACAGACAAACGTAACCCTTTGAGGTATGACACCCGCGCCCACTGTAACTCTTAATATCGAAAGGCCCTGCGAAATCTACCCCTGTATTGGTAAATGCACGCGAAAAGGTGGTGCGTTCTTGGGGTAGAATTCCCATGAGCTGATTTTGAGATCGTTTCTTGAATTATGAATTACGGATCGTATCATGGTCTTAACTTTTGGTATCCAGTATTGCGTTCTAATGATGCGCAGCATTAATTGGTTTTCACCATGGAGAGACATTTCATGGACAAACTGAACATAAAGACGTGTAAACCTACAATTGTACGGAAGTATTATGGGATGGCGTTCAGATTCGGTAGTATCTTTGGATGCACCAAGTCGTCCACCCGTTTTCACTACTTCGTCTTCATCAAGATATGGAGTGAGCGAAAGTATTTCGCTTTTAGATCCAATTGGTGTTTTGGATTGCAAACTTGAAATTTCTGATCCGTAATATTGCTTCTGAGCAAGTTTTATTAAACGGGTTGTTGTAGCTTTAATTTCATCTGAGGAAATTAAATAAGATTCATGTTGACTACAATCTTTCGTTTTAGGATGCGTTCTATGAAAAAACCTGAGTATATATGAGATAACTCTTAACGCCCTAGGAAGATTTGAAAACCTATCGAGAATATCATTAATATTGCTTGAAATTGCGGTTGCATGTGCTTGTACGCGTTTTTCTTCAATATTCGTGTTAAAATCCAAATCTTGTGTTGGCCACTTTTCCTTCTCTTCTTGGAGCCAAGAAGGACCCTGCCACCACAGAGAATTGTTGACTAAATCCTCGGCTAGTATTCCTCAACTGGCTAAATCTGCTGGGTTCGTACCTGACTCCACATGATACCACGATGAACTTCCAACTTTGTCGACGATTTTTGTAATTCGATGCGCAACGAAAGTTGACCATGAGCACGGAGGTTTTCGTATCCAAGCCAATACGATTGTCGAATCTGTCCACAGGTGGATGTTTTGTTGACCTAAATCAAGGTTAACGCAGATAGATTCGGTTATCTCCTATAATAATACAGCACCGCAAAGTTCCAGTCGAGGAAGTGAGATGGTTTTGACTGGAGCTACTCTTGTTTTTGCCAAAAGCAGATTCACAAATATGCCGTCGTTGGTTTCCACTCTCAAATACACGGCTGCACCATACGCTTTCTCGGAGGCGTCGCAGAATCCGTGGATTTCGACCTTTCTGTTGGAGAAAAGGCTACCCATCGCGGTATTCGTATTTTGTCGATCTCCTTGTACGTATTGGTAAAATTTGTCCACCTGTCTAATGTTGAAGACGAAACGGTTTCATCCCAGCCAGTACCCTCTAACCAGATATTTTGCATGATCATTTTTGCCACGATAATTGTTGGAGCTAGCCACCCTAATGGGTCAAAGAGTTTTGTGATAGTAGATAGTATCGCTCTTTTTGTGGGCTCGGTGTTTTCTTCTATAGGGTTTGCTATGAAGTAAAACTGATCGGAATGAGCATTCCACCTAATACCGAGCGCCTTTACACTACTTGAGTCTTCAAATTCTAAGAAATCTTCGCTCAGTAAATGAGCTTTGGGAATACCCTGTAATATTTTACTGGAATTTGAAATCCATTTTCGTAATGGAAAACCAGCTGAACTTAAAACCCTGGAAATTTCATCTCTTGCTCTGATCGCAGATGCAATAGTATGCCCTCCCGAAAGAACGTCGTCGACATACATATTTTTTCGCAGGATATTTGAACCGATTGGATGAGATTTTTCGGAATCATCAGCCAGTTTAAGTAAAGTCCTTATGGCTAGATAAGGAGCACAATTGATACCAAATGTCACTGTTTTGAGCTCATACAGACTGATTTGATCATCTGGACTTGAGCGGAAAACTATTCTTTGGTATCTTGTATGATTATGATCTACTAGGATTTGCCTATACATCTTCTCAATATCGCTATTGAAGACGTATCTGAAAAGTCGCCAGCGAAGAATTAATGTTGGTAGATCAGCCTGAAGCACAGGACCAGGAAGAAGAGCATCGTTCAGGCTGACACCATTTGAAGAGCGTGAAGAAGCATTGAAAACAACTCTAACTTTGGTAGAGATGCTTTCTTCTTTTATTACTGCATGATGTGGTAAATAGTAATTATCGACCGCATTGGCCGATTGAATTGAATCTAATTTTGACATATGCCCCATAGTCTCGTATTCTAGTATGACTCTATTGTACTCCTTCTGTAAATCGAGATTTTTTCTAAGTCGGGTTTCATTTTTATAGAATTGATAGCACGCTATTCTTAATGATGGACCTAGATTTATCTCTCCTGGGAATTCTAACCTGAACGGAAGCGACACAATGTATCTTCCGTCAGAATTCCGCTGCGTTGTACGTTGATACAATTCCTCACAAAATGTATCTTCTAACGTGGAGGCTTTAGCTTTCGGCGTGTCTTCGAGCTCCCAAAATGACCTTAGCTGCTTGTCTAAAGCCACTTCATTGTAAAAGGATACCCGATTATGATTGGTTGGACTGGCTGCATCAGCACGACCAGCCAGTATCCAACCAAAGACAGTTTCTTGAGCTAAAAGAGTGCTAAGAATATTTTTTTTGATACCGTCTTATATGATTTGCGGATAAATATCCCCGCCCAGAACAAGATCAACTGGCTCATTCACGAAGACACGTTTATCCGCAAGCACGAGATCAGGGAATGCTTGTTGTGTTAATGCACTAACATCGCATGTTGGCAAATTACCTGTCAAATGAGGTAGAACTAGAACTAATGCGTCAATAGAAATTAGTGGGTCAACTGGGGACCGCAACTGAATGGCGCATGCCTCTTTTACCTGCGCAGAAACTGAATTATTGATACCCGAGACTTGAGCATGCATCTTTCGAGTTGGCAGGTTGATTCTTCGTCTGAGTCTTTCAGTGATAAAAGAGCATTCAGATCCCGAATCTGTGAGAGATCTGGCCGAAAAATCTGTACCGTTATAATGAATGGTGACGTGAGCTGTGCTTAGTAAAACCCCTTTACTGATATTAATAAAATTAGATTTTACAGTAGTTTTATTTTGCTGCTTTTTTGTTTTGCAGATTCATTTTGAGACTGAGCTTGCCTTGAAGTGCACGGTTGCTCATCCGATAAATCTGCAGAATTATTAGCCTGTTTGGGTTTTTCCTTACTTATCTGTAAATGCAGAAGGGTATTATGTCTTAAATGACAGTTGCTGCAATTGTATGCACTTGTAGATTTTGACACTGAATGCCCCGATGACAGACAGTTTAGGCAGAAGTGATTTCTTTTTATGAAAGCAAGTCTTTCATTCGTGTTCAAATTTTTGAACTTTGAACGCGCATAAATTTTGTGATCATTGCTTGGACACATTTTACAAGTGCCTTTAGCTACACTTGCTTGGAAAGCGCCAAGTTTCTTTGGGGGACGTTCAGAGGCCTGCTTTGAGTTTTGTACCTTTTGAGGTTTTGTACTCTTTGTACCTCTTAAACCTGAGACCAATTCTAACGTTTGAAAACGATTTGTCAGAAATCGGTCCATATCCGCCCACTTGGAAGTTTCTGTCTTGTTTTCTACGGACTGTTCCCATAGCGAAAGGGTCACATCAGGAAGCTTAGTTGAACATAAGTATGTAATAATTGGATCCCAATTAGATATGTCAATATGATGACTTACTAACGAGGATATGCAATTATTTATGTCCCTTTGTAATCTTTTTATTGAATTACCGCATTCAGTTTCGACTGATTGAAGGTTGAAAAGAATCTTTAATTGGGTGTTGACTAATATTCTCTTGTTTGCATACCTGTCGCACAAATTTTTCCAAGCTATATCAAAACCATCATTCGTCAATTCGCATTTCTTAACGATTTCTCTGGATTCACCTTGGGTTTTTTGTATGAGATAATATAATTTTTGTACTGGCGACAGGCTTTTATTTAGAATATAAATGGCCGTGAACATGTCACGAAAAGTTGGCCATGAAAAATAATCACCTTTGAATATATCGGTATCACAAGGTGCTAAGTGCAAGTTGCGTGGCGTGAAGGCAGCATCGTTTTCCTTCTCTGCCTTTTCAAGTTTTTCTGCCAGGTCATTTATTTTTGTCATACACCACACAAAAACAGTATAGCACGACTTATTTTTTTTTCTAATTGCCGTGACATTCTTCTCAGATATATTTTCGGATTTTAATAACGCATCAAAAGCTTCTTTAGCTTTTTCCCACATCGATTTCAACTCCTGCTGCTGAATTTTCAGCGAATTTTTGGAGTGTTCGCTAGTGGCTATGCTTAAAAATTCGATGTCGAACTCAATAATTGTGTCGACCAAGCGGTTATATGCTTCCATATTGAAAATTTAAAAAAAACCGAAAGAATTGATTTTTAAAATAAATTACGTACACAGAGATAGGATCTGTGGAATTACCCAATTCGCTAATATAAAAATTAGACAAGGCTGCCCACCAACAAAGGGACCCCAATAAATTGAATAACTTCTAAAAAATTGAGTGTAAATTTCTAATGTAAAATACAAACTCAAATTTAATAATTTTAAGAGTGATAAAACCAGCCAGTCGACTGTATGAAATAAATATATATATACGTATAAATATACGTGTTAGAAACAAAAGTAATTTCTCGCCAACCAACTATATTTATGTACGTGTGCGTGTATATATGTATGTAGCACAGTATTATTTGAATGCAAACGCAAATGAAAACCTGAGCAAAAGTTGGAGGAAAAATGTTCCGTCCACTAAATAAACGCTCAAATTAAATTTTGTCTGTTTTAAAATGTGAATTTAATTAAAAAACCGAGTGACTTTTGTGAAATTAATTTTTCTCAAATTCAACTGTGATGAACCAAACCAAAAAGTGAGGTTAATTACACAGTGCAGTGTTGTTGTTGTGGGCTGTTAATAACAGAGAAGTGCAAGTCATATAAATGTATATTGAATTAATTTATTTTTGAAAAATTACTTGCACTTTTCTATTAAATTATTCCTAAACACTGTTTGTACAAATATTTGTGTGCAATAATGCAACAGCGAAGACCCTTAAGCCGTGTCAAATATTATTTACCGTCGGCGGCAAGCAATATTTGATGGTCAAAAGGGCTATTTGCACAAATCAAATTTAATTTTGCTTTTGTTTCACAAAGCACTCGCGCACTTTTCATTTTCACTAATTTTTAATTTATTAACTAATGTGCTCACTGAAATAACCACGTACTTTTATATTTCTAGATGTGTCCTGATGAAGTGGATTAAATATTATATAAACAAATGGCTTTTATAAATTGCTGTGTTGTTGTTGCTGCCAATGGTCGCTTTAAATTCCCCACAAATAAAATACTGCTTCTGGAATACCAAGCACTATACCCTCAAAATTGGTCGCAAGTACAACAAAATTTGAATTCCTGTGGTTGGTTCGCAAAATGGTCGCTTTAATAATATTTAAACACTCGTGCTGTTGATGCCAAACTGGTCGCTGTGATGAAAAAACGGATTAAGGACCAATGTCTTGGCCGGGCCACAGCTCAGGGATGGTGCCGGTCAAGATTTAATGTAGAGAAGAAGAAAAAGTTTGGTATTAGAATTTTAATAATCACAAATAGTCTTTATTGAAGATAAAGATTAAACACAAAAATGTATATATATATATATATATTTGCAGGTTACCTTTTAGTTGGTGAAGCTGGAAAATCGGCGGGATACGTCCTTTCTCCTTGATGTGTGAAAACATGTGAAGTAAAAAATTTATAACAGGTCAATACCGCTTGCCAGTCAAACTGTTTATTTATTCCAGCGATGTTCATTTGTATGGTTAACATAAACAGTTTGACTGGCACTGTTAACAATATAAGAAAAAGTGCGAGGGCGACCTTTTATGTTTTGAGTTTGGGCTGTTGGCCTAAACACCAGTTAATAACAATAACGTAGCATTTTCGGCTGTTGAAAGTAGCACTCTCACTTTCAAATTTCAGAAGGTATCTGCAACCGATATTCTAGAAATAGTAAGTAAATTTAAAAATAAAATAGGAGGGAAAAAATTTATAACTGAAGGAGTCATAAGGAACTCTATAACATACACGGGATACTTTTATACTCAATTTGTAAATGAAAGTCTAGACAAAGGGGCAGTTCCTAACCTATGGAAAACTTCAATTGTGGTACCAATAAAGAAAGCCAAGAATACTATAAGAGCTGATGAGATAAGACCTATTAACACGTTAGCGTGTGAGGAAAAGATACTGGAAACTGTAGTTAAAAACCAGCTAGTGAAGTACCTAAATGATAATAAAGTTAACATACCGCAGGAATCAGGCTTTCGGAAAAAACATTCATGTGAAAGTGCCTTGAACCTTGTTTTAGCTAACTGGAAAGAAGATCTGAGCAGAAATAAACATATAACATAAACATATAGACTTAAAACGTGCTTTTGAGACTATTGATCAAAATTTATTGCTAAAAAAGCTTTATAGCATAGGTGTTACTGAAACGGAGCTAAAATGGTTCCAAGACTTTATCATGAAGAGAAGTCCAAGAACTGTAATTGGATCATCCCTGTCAGAAAAAAAGAGAGGTGCCGGTTGGACTTCCGCAAGTTCTGTCCTGGCACCTTTATTGTTTAATATATATATTAAAGTTATAACCAATTCTCTAAAGTACTGTGATATTAAACATTTTGCTGACATTGTTGATGCTTAGTGGAGATAATATCACTGAAATATATATAAAATTACAAGAAGACTTAAATAGAGTATATGATTGGTTATGCTCGAATAGATTGAGACTCAATATAAGCAAAACAAAATTTATGGTTATATCAAGAAGGAATTTTCAAAACAATGAGTTACCGCTTCTAAATATAAGCAGCGAAGCTATTGAAAAAGTCAGTACTATCAAGTACTTAGGAATCAAAATCGATGATAAACTCAACTTTAGTGAGCACATCGATTACACGGTTGGGAAAATAGCCAGAAAGATATATTTCATGCAAAGAACCTGCAAGTACTTAAGTAGACGGTACAAGGTAATGGTTTACGGGTCGATAATCGAACCTCACTTCATATATTGTCCAACATTTTTCTTCATTATGAGAGATAACCAAATTTACAAATTGCAAAAGCAACAGAACCGAGCTATGCGATAGATGCAACACAAACAGTTGTCAATATAGCCCACGGAGCCAGGACCTAATAAACAAAAGGACACCTAATAAAAAAAAGTGGGCAAACAAAAATAAAAGTATCTGATGTGAAAAAATAGTTGAACAAATATTTATCAATAAATGTTCTCAATTAAAAAGCAGCATCCGAACAGATTTCAACTCCCTTCTGGAGCACAATATAGAAATAAAAATAAATGAAATGAAAAATGAAATTGTAAAGGATATAGCTAATGAATTCCATAAGAGTAATGAAGTTATTAGTAACTTGAGGACAGCTAGCGAGAACGTTAACACTAAGTTGACATTTGCTCAGGCCGTTAAATCAAATGAGAACAAACTCGTTATTAAATCGAAAAAATCAAAAAAAGAAAGCGAAGGAAACTAAGGAAGCTTTGAAGAATGTTGTTGAGCCCACAGATGGCCTTGTCAGAAATGTTAAAGAGATAAATAAAGGGGCTATAATTGTGGAATGTAGAAACAAGGAAGCTTGTGAGCAAGTGCGTCAGAAAGTACAGGATACTATAGGAAAAGATTACGAAGCGGAGAAAAGAAAAAATAAAAGTGAAATAAAAAAGATAGTTAGATAGTTGGCATAACTGAAAAAATTAGCAATGAGCGGTTAATAGAGTGTTTAACGAAGCAAAACGATTCATGTGCAGGAAAAGAGTTTGTAGTTAGAAAGGTGTATGAAAATACGAATCGTAGGGAGGAAAGTTATATTGCATTAGTAGAAACTGATGCAATAACATTTGAGAATATATTGCAGAAAAAGAGACTATATATAGAGTGGGATACCTGTGTCGCTTACGAACACGTAAGTGTTTTGAGATGCTTTAAGTGTGCGGGATATAAGCACAAAGCGAGCGATGTACTAATAAAGTGGCTTGTAGCAAATATGCTGGATCCAACGACAGCAAGGAATGTAAATCAAATACGATTAAATGTATTAACTGTTGTGAACTGGTGAAAAAGAAAGTGATTGAAGTAGATGCCAATCATCACGCTTTCAGTAAAGGCTGCCCAGCGTACAAACAACACGCACAGTTAAAAAATAAAGTGCGCGTTTAGCAACGAGCATTAAATGAGTTGAAATGTATATATTTAAATATAAATAGGTTTGTTTCTAATAAAGGTGAGCTAGAACGCCTTACCGAACTTCGGAAACCTCATCTGATTCTTTGTTTAGAAAACTGTTGCACAGATCAAATAACTAACCTAGAGTTAGAGATATCAACATATTGTTACGAATATTAGCAAAACGAAGGAGTGCTGCCAGCTCTAAGCGATGCTAAGCAGTGACGTGAATGCACATCAATAATTCAATCATCATGTATCTACATAAACGAATCAATAACTGCGTCGTGTACGTGTACGATCAGCAGAGAGTCAATGCACAAATACATGCATATATCTGAGATACTCCTATAAGTATGCAATGCGAAAAACTATAAAATTGTGCAATTGTAGTTACAGCTGAGAAGTTTGAGAGCTACTGGACTAGTAGATTCTGGAAACGTCTAGAAGATGCGAACGAGGAAACCAAAGAGTATAAAAGGCGACAGATGTAGAGGCGCTGTAATTCAGTTTGATTTGAGTTGTTAAGCAGTTACGACTAAGACGATATCTAGCGAGCAATAGCAGTATTATTTTGAAAGTCAGTTTCATTTAAGCTATCATTTAGGTTATTAAGCTATTCGTTGCACAGTTTGAGTGTTATTGTGAAGTATTTTAATAAAGGCCATTTTTCCATTATTCAATATTGGAGTTATTTATCCAACAGTTTAGCGATACGAACCTAGCTAAATGGCAAATAAGAGGATTTGCAGAAAATTCGTTACAATTGGTGTCAGAAGAGGAATTGTTGAATAAATTCCAGAGGACAACAAGGACATGGCAAAGTTCAGTGAATTGAAGATCCAGCAACTAAAGAAGGAGTTGGAGAGCCGTGTATTGAATACAAGCGGCGTTAAACTTGATCTTCAGGCACGGCTACGAGAGGCAATGGAAGCAGAAGGAATTGATGTGGAAGAGTATGTCTTTCATCTTGATGGCGAGGAGACAACAAAAATTGAAGAGAAAAACGAAACATCGCAGTCGTTTACCAGCACAGACTTGAACATGATTTTAGCTGCAATATCTGCTCAAACATCGACAGTGTCATCTCAACTGGAAGAGCAGGAGACACGCATAACATCGAAGATTGAAGCACAAGAAACGCGTATTTCGGAAATATCAGCACAAATTTCAGCACAGATATCATCTCAGATCTCCACACAACTAGAAGAGCAGGATGTCCGTATATCATCTAAACTGGAAGCGCATATGGAAGAAAAACTAACCCAGTTTCATGAAGGCTTCAGTGGTCTACAGGATAAAATCGAGGCCGAGGTGGATGCTTTGAGAGGACGTATCGAGCAGTTACAACTAAATCTTCCTGCAGTTTCAGCGAGTAATCCAAAGGTAAAAATACCATCCTTTGACAGTTCTGTTCCTTTCCAGGTATTTAAGCTACAGTTTGAGAAGACCGCAGCAGTGAACAACTGGAATGTGGAAGATAAAATTGCCGCACTCTTCATAGCATTGAAAGGGCCTGCAGCTGAGATTTTACAAATCATTCCAGAGGGCGAACGGAACTGTTATGAAGCATTGATGGGCGCTCTAGAGAGACGATACGGAACTGAGCATAGGAGACAGATATACCAAATGGAGTTGCTGAACCGATTCCAGAGGCCTGGTGAAACATTGCAAGAGTTTGCGTCGGATATTGAAAGGCTAGCACATTTAGCGAATGGGGACGCACCCGTGGAATACACTGAAAGAGTAAAGGTTCAGAGCATTCGCAGAAACGGTGTCACAAGCTCTGATTCAGGAAACAGCGTCGTTTCTGTGTGAGCCAGTTTTCAAAGCACGCCGTGTGGAAGTAGAAAGGCCAGAGTGGGTAGACGCAATATTGGAGGCGCTGAAAGGATCGCAAAAGCGGAGTGAAAAAGTTATAAAATGTTTCAAATGCGGCAATTCCGGTCACATTGCCCGTCATTGCGATGTTGATCCTAGTAGTTCCAACAATGTGGGTGGCCTTAAACGCAAAGCTGGAGGAGATGAGCAAGAGCGTGTCGGATGTAAAGAACGAAAACTTGTCCCGGCTATTGAATGTCCTGTGATATCTGTGTCGCAGATTGGAAGGAAATCAAGCAGTCTTACCATCAGAGGGAATGTGGATGGTAAAGAGTGTGTACTGACTGTAGATACGGGGGCATCTCATTCCTTGATTCGATCTGATTTGGTCTACAGGAGAGTAAAGTCGTTACCTGGAGCAAGGTTGCGTACGGTCACAGGCGAGTATAATCAAGTCCAAGGCGAAGTGGTATGTGAAGTATTAATTGGAAAAGTCATGGTTCTACACAAATTCGTTGTGGCGGAGATCGTTGATGAAGTCATATTGGAAGTGGACTTCTTGTTTGACCATGACATCAGGATCGATATGCGGAGAAAAATTATGCGCTATAAGAACCAGGACATACCACTTAACTTTAGTTTGGAAAAAGGGTTCAGCAGTAATCGGGTACTGGTGGAAAAGACTCGACAAAAACCACGAAAGTCAAAGGCAAAGGTTGATAGATCGAATGGGCCAAATAAATTAAAATCAAAAGTACCTGCGAGAGAAACACTGGCATTGACAAAACCTAAAAGACGCAGGAAAACGAAGCAACGAATTTCCGAGAAAGAATGCGAGGGTAGTTTCAAGCCAGAGCGCACTACTGTGGGGAAACGTGGGAACGATACTGATTATGCAAATCAAATCCGTCCAGCGCAAGCTCTACGAAGTAGTTGATCGGCCAAACAACAGAGTGTGAAGGAACGAACCAGGGTATTGAGTGGTACGATGAAACACAGGTACCATGAGAACAACAATTCGAAAAGTTTCTTGGCGGGAGATTTGGTACTGTTATACAACCCTCACCGGCGGAAAGGTGTTCCATCCAAATTTCGGTGCAGGTGGGAAGACCCGTACAAGGTTGAGAAGAAGATCAGTGAAACCATCTACCGCATACAAAGCATTGAGAAACCACGGAGTAGAAGAGTGGTGCATTTGGCGATGCTAGCAGCGTTTAGATCGAGAGATTTGTCTGATCGGGGCGATCAGACTTAGGTGGAGGGCAGTGTTACGAATATTAGCAAAACTAAGGAGTGCTGCCAGCTCTAAGCGATGCTAAGCAGTGACGTTAATGCACATCAATAATTCAATCATCATGTATCTACATAAACGAAACAATAACTGCGTCTACATATATGTACCATGTACGTTTACGAGCAGCAGAGACTCAATGCACAAATACATGCATACATCTGAGATACTCCTATAAGTATGCAATGAGAAAAACTATAAAATTGTGCAATTGTAGTTACAGCTGAGAAGTTTGAGAGCTACTGTACTAGTAGATTCTGGAAGCGTCTAGAAGATGCGAACGAGCAAACCAAAGAGTATAAAAGGCGACAGATGTAGAGGCGCTGTAATTCAGTTTGATTTGAGTTGTTAAGCAGTTACGACTGTGACGATATCTAGCGAGCAATAGCAGTGTTATTTTGAAAGTCAGTTTCATTTAAGCTATCAGTTTGGTTATTAAGCTATTCGTTGCAAAGTTTGAGTGTTATTGTGAAGTATTTTAATAAAGGCCATTTTTCCATTATTCAATATTGGAGTTATTTATTCACCAGTTTAGCGATACGAACCTAGCACAAGGACAAATAAGAGGATTTGCAGCAAATTCATTACAATATAAACCTTTACGGTGTAATTCACATAGCAGACATACAGGGGGTGTTTTAGTATATGTACATGACTCAATAGAGTATAAAATAGTTTACAATAACACTATTAACAAAAATATTTGGTGTATAATATTTAAAATCAAAAACATCTTTCCCCTGTATCAAATAGGATTGATTTATCATTCGTCTAGTGCGAGTGATGCTGACTTTATTTCATATCTAAACGAAATTCTAAACAACGACTGTTATTATTATTACAGCTTTTATGCCTAGATTTACAACATATAAACGTATCACATGTAATACGAAATCTCTATCGTATCACAGTTGTGCGACAATATAAGTATAATTTATTTTTAAACATATTTAAGTCTTCACAGTTTCTAATTCCTACAGGAAGTTCATTAAATCTTTTTAAACCTTTATAAAAGAAGTTAAGCTGTCCTCCGTTGTAAAGAACGGAAGTCTGAAGCTATTTTTATTTATCGTATTAATATTGTGAACGTCTCTTTGATATACAATATTGTTGCTCAAATACTCCGGCATATTACCCTTTTTAATATTACAAACAAAAATCCTCACAAAGAAAAGGATCCGCTGTTTTACACTAAGCCATTGCAATTCATTTAGCATTTCTCTTGTCGGAGTATCGTATTTTTTCTTAAGAATAAACCCCATCGCTTTATTTTGCATTTTTTGTAAACTGTCTATCACACTATCTGCCACTAAAAACAATACGGTAGGCCAGTAATTAAAATGAGGTTCCACGATTGTTCTATATACAAGAATTTTATGCTTTTTTGAAACAAATTTACACGATCTGTATAAAAAGCCTATCTTTTTTGCAATCTTTTGCTTCAAGTCGTTTACATGATCCTCGAATTTCATTTTATTATCAATAACTATACCTAGGTATTTTATTTTATCTGCTTCCATCATTTTGCCGTTTCCGATTTTTAGTTCATTTGTATTACTAATAAGTGTTCTACTTAATATCATATATTTGGTCTTATTAGCATTTATCTTTAATTTATTTTGGCACATCCAGAGATATACACTATCTAAATCTGATTGCATTTTTTCAATAGCTACATTGAGATTTTTATCGCTTATCATAATAAGGGTATCATCTGCAAACAATTTGATATCACAATGGTTTACTGCTTTGACTATGTCATTTATATATATTTTAAAAATATATTCAATCTATACAAAATAGCTCAAAGAATAGGTGAATGGAACGAATACAACCTTACAAAGAGTAGGTATAAACGTCTTATAAAGATTAAAAAGGCCAAGTATATGGAACAAAAAATCACACATAATGTTGGGGATAGTAAAGAAATGTGGAAGCATTTGAAGAAAAGCATATGTATGTCCAAAGAAAATAATGAAATGAATAAAATATTGATAAACGACCAACTATATACTCAGGAGAATAAAATAGCCCAGTCCCTCAATAACTATTTCATTGACAGCATAGTCGAAATCAGCTCGAATATTCAAGTTTATAACAATAACGTAGCATTTTCGGCTGTTGAAAGTAGCACTCTTCCTTTCAAATTTCAGAAGGTATCCGCAAGCGATATTCTAGAAATAGTAAGTAAATTTAAAATTAAAATAGGAGGGAAAAAATTTATAACTGAAAGAGTCATAAGGAACTCTATAACATACACGGGATACTTTTATACTCAAATTGTAAATGAAAGTCTAGACAAAGGGGTAGTTCCTAACCTATTTCCATAGGTGGTACCAATAAAGAAAGCCAAGAATACTATAAGAGCTGATGAGATAAGACCTACTAACACGTTAGCGTGTGAGGAAAAGATACTAGAAACTGTAGTTAAAAACCAGCTAGTGAAGTACCTAGATGATAATAAAGTTGTTACTCCGCAGCACTCAGGCTTTCGGAAAAAACATTCTTGTGAAAGTGCCTTGAACCTTGTTTTAGCTAACTGGAAAGAAGATCTGAGCAGAAATAAACATATAATAGCTGTATTCCTAGACTTAAAACGTGCTTTTGAGACTATTGATCAAAATTTATTGCTAAAAAAGCTTTATAGCGTAGGTGTTACTGAATCGGAGCTAAAATGGTTCCAAGAATTTATCATGAAGAGAAGTCAAAGAACTGTAATTGGATCATCCCTGTCAGAAAAAAGAGGGGTGCCTGTTGGACTTCTGCAAGGGTCTGTCCTGGCACCTATATTATTTAATATCTATATTAATGATATAACCAATTCTCTAAAGTACTGTGATACTAAACATTTTGCTGAGATGGTTGATGCTTAGTGGAGATAATATCACTGAAATATATATAAAATTACAAGAAGACTTAAATAGAGTATATGATTGGTTATGCTCGAATAGATTGAGACTCAATATAAGCAAAACAAAATTTATGGTTATATCAAGAAGGAATTTTCAAAACAATGAGTTACCACTTCTGAATATAAACAGCGAAGCTATTGAAAAAGTCAGTACTCTCAAGTACTTAGGAATCAAAATCGATGATAAACTCAACTTTAGTGAGCACATCGATTACACGGTTGGGAAAATAGCCAGAAAGATATATTTCATGCAAAGAACCTGCAAGTACTTAAGTAGACGGTACAAGGTAATGGTTTACAGGTCGATAATCGAACCTCACTTCATATATTGTCCAACATTTTTCTTCATTATGAGAGATAACCAAATTTACAAATTGCAAAAGCAACAGAACCGAGCTATGCGATTTATTCTTAGGAAACGCTATGCCACACCTATCAGAGATATGCTCGCCACTCTACATTGGCTAAGCATTAAACAGATACTGTTTTATCATACGATGAATTTAATTAGAAATATAAAGAAGGCAACCTGCCTGATTATTTGAAAAGTAACATAAAATATGTAAGAAATGTTCATTCCATAAATACAAGAAGAAGAATTGATTTTACTCTACCTGCTTATAGAACAGAAGCAGACAAATGTAATTTGTACTATAAAGGATTAAAATTCTACAATGAATTACCAAGTGATGTTAAATCAAGTAACATAAGGGAATTTAAACACAAATTGTACAATTACTGTAGAACACTGCCATTCTAGTGCAAGATGGGCAAACTTTCGAATCATCAATAGCATTGCATACATCCCGATTACTCTATGCTGGCACTAGGAAACTTTCCCACGTACGAAAAAAGTAGCCGGAGCTCATACTGTAACGCATCACTCATCCTAGTAAGTGCATCGCTAACTGGAAAGAAGATCTGAGTAGATGTTGCCATCGCACTTTAAATACGTTAACAGCGTCAGATACCTTGCATTGGTGCCATTCGTCTGCTACCCATCTCTCACTCCATTTGGGCAGTGAACAGATGCATATAAATTAATTTAATTCGATTATATATTAATTACTATATATATGTATAAGCTAGGTTTAGTATAAGCTGTAAGAAATAAATAAATAAATAAATAACCGGAGGCCAAAGTAAAAGGAAGCTCTGTGCACTGATAACTTGGGATATTAGAAATGCTTTTAACACCGCGAACTTAATGCAGATAATGAGAGCGCTACGAAACTTTGGCACACCTGCTTACCTGCTCCGTATAATTGGTAGCTACCTAAGCGACAGAGTACTCCTTTTTGATATGGAGGAGAGACCAAGAAAGCACAACATCACGGGCGGTGTCCCTCAGTGATCTCTTCTAGGTCCAACTCTTTGGAATGCGATGTATGATGGGGTGCTACAAATCACCCTTCCCGGAGGCACGGAAATTGTCGGCTATGCAGATGATATTGTCGTAGTAGCAGTGGTCTAGAAACTTTATCTGCTCCAAACATTATGTAATGACGCCGTGGAAAGAATAAAGGAGTGGTTGACGAACATGAGGCTGGATATGGCTAGCAATAAGAAAGAAGTGGTTCTGGTGAGCTCAAAGCGGACTAACCATAGGAGATTATCAAATAAATTCAAAGCCTTCCTTGAAATATCTAGGAGTAATCGTTGACTCAAAACTAACTTTTAGGGAGCACTTCAGGGCGGTGGGGGAGAAAGTTTCTAGAGTTAGTGGAGCCCTAACGCGAATAATGCCCAACATCGGCGGCTCAAGCGAAGCCACCCGTCAGCTATTATCCAACTTAACCAGCTCTATAATATTATATGCAGCACCAGTATGGCACGGATCTAAAATGGTCCACCAAAGAGATATACTAGCAGCCTACCGCATTACTGCTATACGAAAAGCATGTGCTTATCGGACGGTGTCCGACGACGCGATCCATGTTTTATCCAGGAAAATCCCATTAGATCTACTCTCAGGTGAAATGGCCGATCTGTATGGCAATGGAATCAGCCGACCATCTGAAGATGCTAAGAAAAGCGCAAGGTCACGAACAAGAGTTAGGTAGCAAGAACGGTGGGAAGATTCGAGAAAAGGGCGCTGGACCTTAATGCTAGTCCGGAATATAGCGGAATGGTACGAGCGAAAACACGGCGAACTAAATTACCACCTCACACAGATATAGAGTGGGCACGGCGGCCTCAAGGAATATCTACATAAGCGTGGGATAGAGGAGGATCCTTTCTGTCCCACGCTTATGTAGATATTCCTTGAGGCCGCCGTGCCCACTCTATATCTGTGTGAGGTGGTAATTTAGTTCGCCGTGTTTTCGCTCGTACCATTCCGCTATATTCCGGACTAGCATTAAGGTCCAGCGCCCTTTTCTCGAATCTTCCCACCGTTCTTGCTACCTAACTCTTGTTCGTGACCTTGCGCTTTTCTTAGCATCTTCAGATGGTCGGCTGATTCCATTGCCATACAGATCGGCCATTTCACCTGAGAGTAGATCTAATGGGATTTTCCTGGATAAAACATGGATCGCGTCGTCGGACACCGTCCGATAAGCACATGCTTTTCGTATAGCAGTAATGCGGTAGGCTGCTAGTATATCTCTTTGGTGGACCATTTTAGATCTGTGCCATACTGTTGCTGCATATAATATTATAGAGCTGGTTAAGTTGGATAATAGCTGACGGGTGGCTTCGCCGCCGATGTTGGGCATTATTCGCGTTAGGGCTCCACTAACTCTAGAAACTTTCTCCCCCACCGCCCTGAAGTGCTCCCTAAAAGTTAGTTTTGAGTCAACGATTACTCCTAGATATTTCAAGGAAGGCTTTGAATTTATTTGATAATCTCCTATGGTTAGGACCAACTCATCCACAGTCCGCTTTGAGCTCACCAGAACCACTTCTTTCTTATTGCTAGCCATATCCAGCCTCATGTTCGTCAACCACTCCTTTATTCTTTCCACGGCGTCATTACATAATGTTTGGAGCAGATAAAGTTTCTTGACCACTGCTACTACGACAATATCATCTGCATAGCCGACAATTTCCGTGCCTCCGGGAAGGGTGATTTGTAGCACCCCATCATACATCGCATTCCAAAGAGTTGGACCTAGAAGAGATCACTGAGGGACACCGCCCGTGATGTTGTGCTTTCTTGGTCTCTCCTCCATATCAAAAAGGAGTACTCTGTCGCTTAGATAGCTACCAATTATACGGAGCAGGTAAGCAGGTATGCCAAAGTTTCGTAGCGCTCTCATTATCTGCATCCAGTTCGCGGTGTTAAAAGCATTTCTAATATCCAAAGTTATCAGTGCACAGAGCTTCCTTTTACTTTGGCCTCCTGTTATTTATTTATTTATTTATTTCTTACAGCTTATACTAAGCCTATCTTATACATATATATAGTAATTAATATATAATCGAATTAAATTAATTTATATGCATCTGTTCACTGCCCAAATGGAGTGAGAGATGGGTAGCAGACGAATGGCACCAATGCAAGGTATCTGACGCTGTTAACGTATTTAAAGTGCGATGGCAACATCTACTCAGATCTTCTTTCCAGTTAGCGATGCACTTACTAGGATGAGTGATGCGTTACAGTATGAGCTCCGGCTACTTTTTTCGTACGTGGGAAATTTTCCTAGTGCCAGCATAGAGTAATCGGGATGTATGCAATGCTATTGATGATTCGAAAGTTTGCCCATCTTGCACTAGAATGGCAGTGTTCTACAGTAATTGTACAATTTGTGTTTAAATTCCCTTATGTTACTTGATTTAACATCACTTGGTAATTCATTGTAGAATTTTAATCCTTTATAGTACAAATTACATTTGTCTGCTTCTGTTCTATAAGCAGGTAGAGTAAAATCATTTCTTCTTCTTGTATTTATGGAATGAACATTTCTTACATATTTTATGTTAGTTTTCAAATAATCAGGCAGGTTGCCTTCTATTATGTTTCTAATAAAATTCATCGTATGATAAAACAGTACCTGTTTAATGCTTAGCCAATTTAGAGTGGCGAGCATATCTCTGATAGGTGTGGCATAGCGTTTCCTAAGAATAAATTGCATAGCTCGGTTCTGTTGCTTTTGCAATTTGTAAATTTGGTTATCTCTCATAATGAAGAAAAATGTTGGACAATATATGAACTGAGGTTCGATTATCGACCTGTAAACCATTACCTTGTACCGTCTACTTAAGTACTTGCAGGTTCTTTGCATGAAATATATCTTTCTGGCTATTTTCCCAACCGTGTAATCGATGTGCTCACTAAAGTTGAGTTTATCATCGATTTTGATTCCTAAGTACTTGATAGTACTGACTTTTTCAATAGCTTCGCTGTTTATATTTAGAAGTGGTAACTCATTGTTTTGAAAATTCCTTCTTGATATAACCATAAATTTTGTTTAGCTTATATTGAGTCTCAATCTATTCGAGCATAACCAATCATATACTCTATTTAAGTCTTCTTGTAATTTTATATATATTTCAGTGATATTATCTCCACTAAGCATCAACAATGTCAGCAAAATGTTTAATATCACAGTACTTTAGAGAATTGGTTATATCATTAATATAGATATTAAATAATATAGGTGCCAGGACAGACCCTTGCAGAAGTCCAACAGGCACCCCTCTTTTTTCTGACAGGGATGATCCAATTACAGTTCTTTGACTTCTCTTCATGATAAATTCTTGGAACCATTTTAGCTCCGATGCAGTAACACCTATGCTATAAAGCTTTTTTAGCAATAAATTTTGATCAATAGTCTCAAAAGCACGTTTTAAGTCTAGGAATACAGCTATTATATATTTATTTCTGCTCAGATCTTGTTTCCAGTTAGTTAAAACAAGGTTCAAGGCACTTTCACAAGAATGTTTTTTCCGAAAGCCTGAGTGCTGCGGAGTAACAACTTTATTATCATCTAGGTACTTCACTAGCTGGTTTTTAACTACAGTTTCTAGTATCTTTTCCTCACACGCTAACGTGTTAATAGGTCTTATCTCATCAGCTCTTATAGTATTCTTGGCTTTCTTTATTGGTACCACCTATGGAAATAGGTTAGGAACTACCCCTTTGTCTAGACTTTCATTTACAATTTGAGTATAAAAGTATCCCGTGTATGTTATAGAGTTCCTTATGACTCCTTCAGTTATAAATTTTTTCCCTCCTATTTTAATTTTAAATTTACTTACTATTTCTAGAATATCGCTTGCGGATACCTTCTCAAATTTGAAAGTAAGAGTGCTACTTTCAACAGCCGAAAATGCTACGTTATTGTTATTAACTTGAATATTCGAGCTGATTTCGACTATGCTGTCAATGAAATAGTTAGTGAGGGACTGGGCTATTTTATTCTCCTGAGTATATAGTTGGTCGTTTATCAATATTTTATTCATTTCATTATTTTCTTTGGACATACATATGCTTTTCTTCAAATGCTTCCACATTGCCTTACTATCCCCAACATTATGTGTGATTTTTTGTTCCATATACTTGGCCTTTTTAATCTTTTTAAGACGTTTATACCTACTCTTTGTAAGGTTGTATTCGTTCCATTCACCTATTCTTTGAGCTATTTTGTATAGATTGAATATATTTTTAAAGAATATATAAATGACATAGTCAAAGCAGTAAACCATTGTGATATCAAATTGTTTGCGGATGATACCCTTATTATGATAAGCGATAAAAATCTCAATGTAGCTATTGAAAAAATGCAGTCAGATTTAGATAGTGTATATCTCTGGATGTGCCAAAATAAATTAAAGATAAATGCTAATAAGACCAAATATATGATATTAAGTAGAACACTTATTAGTAATACAAATGAACTAAAAATCGGAAACGGCAAAATGATGGAAGCAGATAAAATAAAATACATAGGTATAGTTATTGATAATAAAATGAAATTCGAGGATCATGTAAACGACTTGAAGCAAAAGATTGCAAAAAAGATAGGCTTTTATACAGATCATGTAAATTTGTTTCAAAAAAGCATAAAATTCTTGTATATAGAACAATCGTGGAA
The DNA here is from genome assembly GCF_040869045.1 of Eurosta solidaginis. NCBI lineage: Eukaryota > Metazoa > Arthropoda > Insecta > Diptera > Tephritidae > Eurosta > Eurosta solidaginis. The sequence continues at coordinate 186,757,286 of NC_090319.1, read as the reverse complement.
CCTCATTTTAATTACTGCCCTACCATATTGTTTTTAGTGGCAGATAGTGTGATAGACAGTTTACAAAAAATGCAAAATAAAGCGATGGGGTTTATTCTTAAGAAAAAATACGATACTCCGACAAGCGAAATACTAAATGAATTGCAATGGCTTAGTGTAAAACAGCGGATCCTTTTCTTTGTGAGGATTTTTGTTTGTAATATTAAAAAGGGTAATATGCCGGAGTATTTGAGCAACAATATTGTATATCAAAGAGACGTTCACAATATTAATACGATAAATAAAAATAGCTTCAGACTTCCGCTCTTTACAACGGAGGACAGCTTAACTTGTTTTATAAAGGTTTAAAAAGATTTAATGAACTTCCTGTAGAAATTAGAAACTGTGAAGACTTAAATATGTTTAAAAATAAATTATACTTATATTGTCGCACAACTGTGATACGATAGAGATTTCATATTACATGTGATACGTTTATATGTTGTAAGTCTAGGCATACAAGCTGTAATAATAATAATAAATAAATAAATAAATAAATAAATAAATATTTGTGCAGATTCGCTAGTTCAGAGTCGTACCATTTGTTCATAAATTTCACAGAGATTTCTTTTGAGTATGTTAATGTAGTCATTGCATTCGATACCGTATTGTTTAGGAATGAGACCTTGTTTTGACACTGAGATTCTCAAAGCCAGAGTAGTCAACCTGTCGTAATTGGTTGACAAGACTATCACATGCATAATATTACCAAGAAGTTATGGTTCTTTTAGCTCTCATTTGAAATTCTCTGTCTAACTTGACATTGAACAGTATGGCTTCGTGATCAGAAATCTGATTTTCTTCCAATTTTTCACATGAAATGGATTCACTGTTCGTAAAGAGCAGATCAATCATTGTTTCGGTATTATCGGTCTTTCGGGTGTAAAAATCTATTCTTTGTTCCATAGCAAAAGACCTAAATAGGTCAACTAACTGCTTGCTATATGTCGTCCTTCTGTTAAGATTTATGTTGTAATCCCCAATGAAGATGACTTTGTCATGTGTAGACAGTCGTTGTTTAGAATTTCGTTTAGATATGAAATAAAGTCAGCATCACTCGCACTAGACGAATGATAAATCAATCCTATTTGATACAGGGGAAAGATGTTTTTGATTTTAAATATTATACACCAAATATTTTTGTTAATAGTGTTATTGTAAACTATTTTATACTCTATTGAGTCATGTACATATACTAAAACACCCCCTGTATGTCTGCTATGTGAATTACACCGTAAAGGTTTATATTGTAATGAATTTGCTGCAAATCCTTTTATTTGTCCTTTTGCTAGGTTCGTATCGCTAAACTGTTGAATAAATAACTCCAATATTGAATAATGGAAAAATGGCCTTTATTAAAATACTTCACAATAACACTCAAACTTTGCAACGAATAGCTTAATAACCAAACTGATAGCTTAAATGAAACTGACTTTCAAAATAATACTGCTATTGCTCGCTAGATATCGTCATAGTCGTAACTGCTTAACAACTCAAATCAAACTGAATTACAGCGCCTCTACATCTGTCGCCTTTTATACTCTTTGGTTTCCTCGTTCGCATCTTCTAGACGCTTCCAGAATCTACTAGTCCAGTAGCTCTCAGACTTCTCAGCTGTAACTACAATTGCACAATTTTATAGTTTTTCTCATTGCATACTTATAGGAGTGTGCATTGACTCTCTGCTGCTCGTACACGTACATGGTACATATATGTAGACGCAGTTATTGTTTCGTTTATGTAGATACATGATGATTGAATTATTGATGTGCATTAACGTCACTGCTTAGCATCGCTTAGAGCTGGCAGCACTCCTTAGTTTTGCTAATATTCGTAACACTGCCCTCCACCTTAGTCTGATCGTCCCGATCAGACAAATCTCTCGATCTAAACGCTGCTAGCATCGCCAAATGTACCACTCTTCTACTCCGTGGTTTCTCAATGCTTTGTATGCGGTAGATGGTTTCACTGATCTTCTTCACAACCTTGTACGGGTGTTCCCACCTGCACCGAAATTTGGATGGAACACCTTTCCGCCGGTGAAGGTTGTATAACAGTACCAAATCTCCCGCCAAGAAACTTTTCGAATTATTGTTCTCATGGTACCTGTGTTTCATCGTACCACTCAATACCCTGGTTCGTTCCTTCACACTCTGTTGTTTGGCCGATCAACTACTTCGTAGAGCTTGCGCTGGACGGATTTGATTTGCATAATCAGTATCGTTCCCACGTTTCTCCACAGTAGTGCGCTCTGGCTTGAAACTACCCTCGCATTCTTTCTCGGAAATTCGTTGCTTCGTTTTTCTGCGTCTTTTAGGTTTTGTCAATGCCAGTGTTTCTCTCGCAGGTACTTTCGATTTTGATTTATTTGGCCCATTCGATCTATCAACCTTTGCCTTTGACTTTCGTGGTCTTTGTCGAGTCTTTTCCACCAGTACCCGATTACTGCTGAACCCTTTTTCCAAACTAAAGTTAAGTGGTATGTCCTGGTTCTTATAGCGCATAATTTTTCTCCGCATATCGATCCTGATGTCATGGTCAAACAAGAAGTCCACTTCCAATATGACTTCATCAACGATCTCTGCCACAACGAATTTGTGTAGAACCATGACTTTTCCAATTAATACCTCACATACCACTTCGCCTTGAACTTGATTATACTCGCCTGTGACCGTACGCAACCTTGCTCCAGGTAACGACTTTACTCTTCTGTAGACCAAATCAGATCGAATCAAGGAATGAGATGCCCCCGTATCTACAGTCAGTACACGCTCTTTACCATCCACATTCCCTCTGATGGTAAGACTGCTTGATTTCCTTCCAATCTGCGACACAGATATCACAAGAAATTCAATAGCCGGGGCAAGTTTTCGTTCTTTACATCCGACACGCTCTTGCTCATCTCCTCCAGCTTTGCGTTTAAGGCCACCCACATTGTTGGAACTACTAGGATCAACATCGCAATGACGGGCAATGTGACCGGAATTCCCGCATTTGAAACATTTTATAACTTTTTCACTCCACTTTTGCGATCCTTTCAGCGCCTCCAATATTGCGTCTACCCACTCTGGCCTTTCTACTTCCACACGGCGTGCTTTGAAAACTGGCTCACACAGAAACGACGCTGTTTCCTGAATCAGAGCTTGTGACACCGTTTCTGCGAATGTTGGCTTTGGGTTTGCGTATGTAGCTCGCTTTGTTTCGACGTCCCGTATGCCATTTATAAAGCTCTGAATCTTTACTCTTTCAGTGTATTCCACGGGTGCGTCCTCATTCGCTAAATGTGCTAGCCTTTCAATATCCGACGCAAACTCTTGCAATGTTTCACCAGGCCTCTGGAATCGGTTCAGCAATTCCATTTGGTATATCTGTCTCCTATGCTCAGTTCCGTATCGTCTCTCTAGAGCGCCCATCAATGCTTCATAACAGTTCCGTTCGCCCTCTGGAATGGTTTGTAAAATCTCAGCTGCAGGCCCTTTCAATGCTATGAAGAGTGCGGCAATTTTATCTTCCACATTCCAGTTGTTCACTGTTGCGGTCTTCTCAAACTGTAGCTTAAAGACCTGGAAAGGAACAGAACCGTCAAAGGATGGTGTTTTTACCTTTGGATTACTCGCTGAAACTGCTGGACGATTTAGTTGTAACTGCTCGATACGTCCTCTCAAAGCATCCACCTTGGCCTCGATTTTATCCTGTCGACCACTGAAGCCTTCATGAAACTGGGTTACCAAAGAGATATACTAGCAGCCTACCGCATTACTGCTATACGAAAAGCATGTGCTTATCGGACGGTGTCCGACGACGCGATCCATGTTTTATCCAGGAAAATCCCATTAGATCTACTCTCAGGTGAAATGGCCGATCTGTATGGCAATGGAATCAGCCGACCATCTGAAGATGCTAAGAAAAGCGCAAGGTCACGAACAAGAGTTAGGTGGCAAGAACGGTGGGAAGATTCGAGAAAAGGGCGCTGGACCTTAATGCTAGTCCGGAATATAGCGGAATGGTATGAGCGAAAACACGGCGAACTAAATTACCACCTCACACAGATATAGAGTGGGCACGGCGGCCTCAAGGAATGTCTACATAAGCGTGGGATAGAGGAGGATCCTTTCTGTCCAAACTGTCCCTCCGAATTGGAAAGCGCAGAACATGTAATGTTTCACTTCCCTCGTTTTCACGGCGAAAGAATGTCTGTAAACAGAGTTTTTGGAGCGGAGCCTTCCATTGGGAATTTAGTTCCACGAATGTGCTTACAAATAGATTGTTGGATTGCTGTGAGCAAGATGGCCGTTATAGTAATGACGAAATTGATGCATGCTGAAAGGGAGCGCAGAGAAATGCGCATACGAAGTAGTAGCGACTAAATCGCCTTAAAAATGTTTTCACATGCAACAGATTAATAACCAACTGTTAAGAAAATTTATACACAGCAAAGTAAAAAAACCCACGATCACCATGATAAGCATTATTAAGCTTGGATAATTGAAACAAGTGTAAAAATCATTTCAAAGTCCAAAATTTTTGGCCAACTTTGTGGCCACGTGGTGGATTTTTCGATAACTGTTTTGACTTCAAAACTATTTTATTTAACATACTTGGGTAGTTTATAACAGCATTGGTAAGTTTCAGCCGGGTAGGCATTTTTATACTCAGCTGAGCAGAGCTTTTTTTTTTTTTTTTTGAGCAGAGCTCACATAGTATATTAACTTTGTTCGCATAACGGTAATCCGTAACGGCCTAAACTAATCGAGATAGATATAGACTTCTATATATCAAAATGATCTGGGTGAAAAAAGAAATTCATTTAGCCATGTCCGTCCGTCCGTCTGTCCGTCCCTCTGTAAACACGATAACCTAAGTAAATTTTGAGGTATCTGATGAAATTTGGCATGTAGGTTCCTGGGCGCTCATCTCAGATCGCCATTTAAAATGAACGAAATCGGACTACAACCACGCCCACTTTTTCGATATCGAAAATTTCTAAAAACCGGAAAAGTGCGATAATTCATTACCAAAGACGGATAAAGCGATAAAACTTGGTAGGTGCGTTGACTTTATGACGCAAAATATAAAATTAGTTAACTTTTGGGCAATGGGCATGGCACCGCCCACTTTTAAAAGAAAGTAATTTAAAAGTTTTGCAAGCCGTAATTTCGCATGATGAAGTTTGGCAGGCACGTTACTCCTATTACTGTATGTATGCTAAATAAAAATTAGCAAAATCGGATGACGAACACGCCCACTTTAAAAAAACAATTTTAAAGCCAACTTTTAACAAAATTTTTTAAATATTTACAGTATATAAGTAAATTATGTCAATATTCAATGATATGGTGCAACAAAATACAAAAATAAAACAAAATTTCAAAATGGGCGTGGCTCCGCCCTTTTTCATTTAATTCGTCTAGAATACTTTTAAGGTCATAAGTCAAACAAAAATTTACCAATCCTTGTGAAATTTGGTAGCTGCATAGATTCTATGACGATAACTGTTTTCTGTGAAAATGGGCGAAATCGGTTGAAGCCACGCCCAGTTTTTATACACAGTCGACCGTCTGTCCTTCGGCCGTTAATTTTAATTTAATTTTAATTTTATTTATATTTTCGAAAAGTCAAAAACAACAATGGTTCTTACTGACTAAAACGAATAACTAAGCCTAGCTACCAAAGGGATAATAGAATTCGAGATCTCATTAAGTTCACGTAGAGAGCGCGACAATGGAGCATTTATCGTATAGTTAGTAGACTTATGTTTAATATAAAAGGGGTTATGAGAACGAAAAGACCTCATTGGAATAAGAAAATGAATCGCGTGCAGTAAAGAGTAGCAATCAATATCTCCATTAACAACTCCGAAAATGAAAGACAATGAAAGGGTTGACCTTCTGAGCTCTAATGGTTTCAAACTAATTAGCAGCAAGCTGGAATGATAAGAAGGGACTGGGTCTGAGAAATGTAAGGATCTTAGGCAAAATTTTAGGAATATCTATTGTACTCGCTCAATCCTGTCGATTGCAAACTTGTGATAAGGTCTCCAAATAAATGGAGCATATTCCAGTTTGGAACGAACAAACGATGAGTATAGCAATTTCAAGGTATAGGGATCTGAGAAGTTGGTGCTATTACGCCTCAAGAAACCTCAGGAAGCATACGCTCTTGAAATTACATAGTTAATATGGTTATTGAAAGAGAACGAGGAGTCAAAGACGACCTCTAAATCTTTAATCTCATCAAGGAAGTAAAGGGGAGTACCCGAGATCGTATATATCGCTGGTAAAACATTGCGAATTTTCGAAAATATGACATGAAAGCACTTTTTGAGATTGAGAGATAGACGCGAATTACGGCACCAAATCGCTAATCTAGCTAAGTCTTCTTGCAGACGCTGAGCGTCATCACTATTTTTAATACTGGAGAACACTTTTAGGTCATCAGCGTAAAGTAAGAACTCCGATGACAGAAAACAATTCCCTATATCATTGATGAATAAAATGAAAAGAACAGTACCTAAGATGCTCCCTTGGGGTACCCCAGAGGTGGCAGTAAAGAGTTGGAAGATACACCCTCAATAGAAACCATGCAGCGTCTGTTACTTAGGTAGGAATACAACCACTTGAGAAATACAGAGTGAAAACAGAGGGAAGCGAGTTTACGTAGTAGCATATTGTGAGATACCTTGTCAAAAGCTTTAGAGAAGTCGGTATAAATGCAATCGACTTGATGGCTTGCAGAGAACGCATCAATGCAATATTCACTAAACAAGGCTAAGTTTGTGACGGTAGACCTTCCTACAGCAAAGCCATGCTGGTTTGGTAGTAACACATATTTTGCGGAAATTCAAAGCTGATTCATGGTCAGAATGACAAACATAGTTTGGTAAAACAACGTCATCAACTGTGAAGTTGGATTGAAAAAATTTGGCAAATAAGTTTACAATGTCTACGGGGGAGGTAGCAAGCTTATCACCCAGGCAAACAGTAGCAGTCACCCCACCACCATTTTTTTAGATTTGATAAAATGCCAGAAATTTTTGGGATTAGACTTAATGTTTGATTCAACCCCTAGTATATATTTATTATACAGAAATTTGTTAAGGAAGTTAACACGATAACTTGAGCAAAATACGATATATCTTAACTAAACTTAGTTCACGTACTTATCTGAAGTCACTTTAACTTGGTATAAATTATGGCCGAAATCCGACTATGACCTCGCACACTTTTCCAATATCGGAAATGAAAAAAATGCTATAGTTCTGTACCAAATATGAAAAAAGAGATGAAACATGGTAATTGGATTGGTTTATTGACGCAAAATATAACTTTAGAAAAAACTTTGTAAAATATTAAGTAGAAGAAAATGAAAAAGTTCCGCAGGGCGAAATCAAACGCCCTTGGAATCTTGGCAGAAATACTGTTCGTGGTATGACATATATAAATAAATTAGCGGTACCCGACAGAAGATGTTCTGGGTCACCCTGGTCCACATTTTGGTCGATATCTCGAAAACGCCTTCACATATACAACTAAGGGCTACTCCCTTTTAAAACCCTCATTAATACTTTTAATTTGATACCCATATCGTACAAACACATTCTAGAGTCACCCCTGGTCCACCCTTATTGCGATATCTCGAAAAGGCGTCCACCTATAGAAATAAGACCAGCTACGTTTTGAATAATCATTAACACCTTTCATTTGATACACATGTCATACAAACACATTTCAGGGTTACCCTAGGTTCATTTTGCTAAATGGTGATTTTCCATTATTTTGTCTCCAAAGCTCTCAGCTGAGTATGTAATGTTCGGTTACACCCGAACTTAGCCTTCCTTACTTGTTTTTTGTTTTATTTTTGAATGTATTTGTATGACATGGGTGTTGTAGTTATCACTTGTTCCACACAATGTCAATCTTTATTTCAATTCATAGGTTGCCAGATATAGTAAATGTTATAGTTATGACAATTCATGTTTGCTTAAGGTGGCCAGATTATACTTAGTAATACAGTAATATTAGAAAGTAGCCAGATTATACTTATAAGTAATATAGTAATATTACAAGTTCATTATTTAATATGTATACAACAACCCCCCCTTTTAGATATTTTATTTACATATCTATTTCATCTCCGCTGTTCTCACTGCTTTCGGAGGTGTCGGGCCTAACGTGGATCTCGTTTCGCCTAAATCTTTTGCCATTACTATCTACTACTATGACTGATCTCGGATCTTTCGATACCTCAACAACTCGTCCCTTCTCCCATCTATTATCGTTCGTAGATTTTTTAAAAAATATGCGCATGTTATTTTCAAACTCTTTGCGACTAATGGCAGTTTTGTTATAATATGCTTTCATTTTCATTGTATACTATTTATGGTGGTCACGATACTCATTCTTATCCACAACTTTAGGATAGAGCTTAAGTACTGAGCTGGGAATCCTTCTACGTAAGTTCCTTGACATTAAAAGCTGTGCAGGGGAATATTATTTAAGAATCTATTTGTCTAAGGCTTAGCAGGCCTAAATATGGATCTGCTCCTGACTCATGACATTTATATAACATGTTTTTTATGGTGTTTATTGACCTTTCCGCTAATCCATTGGACTGAGGATAGTTCGGACTGCTTTTAATGTGTTCTATTTGCCACTGTGACATAAAACTTTGAAAGTTTGCTGAATTGAAAGGAGGTCTCCCGTCTGATACTAAGGTTTTACGAATGCCATGTCGGGCGAAAATCTGTTTAGCTGGGTGATTACATTACTTGCACTAGTAGATGCAATTTTGGAGATTTCGACAAATTTGGAATAATAATCAACGACAAGTATGTAAAGCTTATTCCGCCATTCAAAAATGTCAGTTCCGACTTTTTCAAAAGGTAAATCTGGTAGATCGTGTAGCATAAGAATCTGTTTTGGCTTCGAATTTTGATATTGTTGACATGGGCAATATATCTCTCAATATCGTGACTCATATTTGGCCAGTAGATCATAGCTCTGGCTCGGCTTTTACATTTTTCTACTCCAAAATGTCCATCATGAACGTATTCAAGCATTTTTGTTGTAACACTTTGGGAACAAAAATAGACCCATTTTTGAAAACAACGTAATTTATCTCGTGAAATTCATAACAAAAGTTGCAAAACTTCTATATGTCATCAGGTACATGCCTTTTATGTTCAGGCCATCCCTCTTTAATAAATTTTTTGAATATTTTTATCTCTGAGTCACACTTCGACTCCGCTTTAACGAGGTTAAGAAGTGTATCGGACATTGCTAAATTGCATTTAAACATGCCTACGTGTATTTGAATCTTTTTATCTATCAAATCTTCTTCTGTTTTATTTAAAGGTGCTCTAGACAAGGCGTCTGCAACGACAAATTCTCTACCGGGCTTACAGATCACATTTAAATTATACGATTGAAGCGAAAGTAGCATTCTCTGCAAACGAGGAGGAACTGACCTTATCGGTTTTACAAAACAACGGAATGAGAGGTTTATGATCGCTTTCAACAACGACATCTTGGCCATACACGAATTTATGAAATTTGGACACTGCAAATACAATTGCATATAACTCTTTTTCTATCTGCACGTAGTTTTGTTGGGTCTCAGTTAGTGTTTTAGAATCGAATGCAATTAGCTTATTATTATATTGTTATACTCTTTTTCGGATCGAAAAATGCTAAACATGGTGGACTAACAACAGACATTTTTTAACTTTGTAATGCTTTCCCATAATTGTCGTTCCGCTGAAAAGCTACATTTTTCTTTAAGAGGTGTTATAAAGGCATTGATTTTTCAGATAAGTTAGGGATAAAAGATCGAAAATAATTTACTAGTCTTAAAAAGCGTTGGACATCTTTCACGCACTTTGGTGTTGGCATATTCATAATTGCCTCTAATTTAGTTGGAATTGGGTTTATACCTTCTGCACTAAAAATATGACCAAAAAATTTGACATCACCTAAACCGATGTGACATTTATTCTCGTTTAATTTTATGTTTGCTAACTTACACCTCTCTAAAACCATTTGTAATTTTTTGTTATCCTCCTTCACTGTTTTACAGTACACAAGTATGTCGTCTATATATGTAAGTTATGACGTCACATTTCCCTGTGGAAAATTTCAGGTGCCACATTAACACCATACGGCATTCTTTTAAACCGATATCTTCCGAATGGCCTTTGAAATGTACACAGGTATGAGCTTGGTTCGTCTAGTTTTAGCATCCAAAAGTCGTCACTGATTTATTTGTATAAGACCATATTTCATAAGGTCATATTTACTTATAATAGCTGTGACATTTTTAAACGGTTTTATTTAGCTTGAGTTGATAGGCAGGCCGCATGAAAGGCCGCACGGCCGTTGCGAACGAATCTTGTAATTGAAATTTAAGTAACTTCCCGACAAGCTACAAGCTTGAAACTTGGAATATAGTTCAGAACCTGATGACAATGCAATAATAAGAAAAAAAATCACCGCTAGGTGGCGCAAGGATCTGGATATTCGCAAAATTCGCATTTGTAGTCCGATTTGGCTCATATTTGGAACACATAATACATGCAAGAATAGAAATCGACCCGTGAAATCGAGATATTCACAAACATCGTATTTGTGGTCCGATTTGGCTCATATTTGGAACACGTAATACATGCAAGAATAGAAATCGACCCTTGAAAAAAAATCGCCGCTAGGTGGCGCATGGATCGAGATATTCACAAACATCGTATTTTTAGTCCGATTTGGCTCATATTTGGAACACATAATACATGCAACAATAAAAAGCGACTTATGAAAAAAATCGCCGCTAGGTGGCGCAAGGATCGAGATATTCACAAAAATCGTATTTGTGGTCCAACTTGGCTCATGCTTGGAACACATAATACATACAAGAATAGAAAGCGACCTATCAAAAAAAATCGCCGCTAGGTGGCGCAAGGATCGAGATATTCACAAAAATCGTATTTGTGGTCCGATTTGATTTGGTCCATATTTGGAACACATAATACATACATGAATAGAAAGCGACCTATGATGCCCGATTTGGCTCATATTTGGAACAAATATTGCATACAGTCCAGTAGAAGTGACATCAAAATATTTTGGAGTTGGAGGAGGGACAAACATACGTGGCGCAGAGTCGAGTAAAGTCTTTGGAAGGATTATGTATTGAGGACTTAGGTTGTAACAAATTGTCAGGAAAGAGTCCTTGTAATAATGAGTCACTAAATGAACTAAATAGAATGAGAAATAATAGGCAATTAAATAAAGACTAAAAACTTGAAAATAAAATAATAAAAAAAAAATTTTAACGGTTTTATTGAAAACATTACTTACATGAAATAATAATAATACGAAAAGCTAGAAAATAATTAGGTAGGTCCTAGGTACTAGTCATCACACTCCTTATCAATCTAGGGCGTTGATCAGACAATTAAGAAAAAGCGTTGGACGCGTCATATTTCTATTGAAAGTCATAAGTAAAACCAACTGAACCTTAATCAGGTTATGCTACGCCTCACATTTTTAGAAATTTCACGCGCCCAACGCTTTTATTTAATTGTCTGATCAACGCCCTAGATTGATAAGGAGTGTGATGACTAGTACCTAGGACCTACCTAATTATTTTCTAGCTTTTCGTATTATTATTATTTCATGTAAGTATTGTTTTCAATAAAACCGTTTAACATAAAAATTTGTTTAATTATTTTATCTTTAATTATGATGAATTCAAACGATGCTAATATATTGCCTAATGTAGCATTGATTTTACATTTTCCTATAATGGGCACCTTTGATCCACCGAATGCAGTAAGAAACCCGTTTTCCTTACTCATTTCAATGCAATTATTGTGATTTATTTGTTTTAATGTATTAGGAGACATTAGATTTGCTTCTGCACCCGTATCCATCTCACATTGAATTTTTCTATTATTAACAACTATTTCTATAGAAAAATTGGCGTTGTAACTATGTACGCTATTAATATTTACACATGTCATGCGCTGGTCTGAAGTTAAGTCCCAAAAAGTGTGCGCTGTTTAAAAAGGAAGTAAACTATTTGGGTCACAAGGTAACGACAGAAGGTATCCGTACAGCGAATGAAAAGATAGAGGCAGTAAAGGATTGGCTAAGACCACAGAATCTGCATGAATTGAGAAGCTTCCTTGGGCTGTGTACATATTACCGCCGATTTGTACCAAATTTTGGCAGCGTAGCCCATAGTCTCCACGAGCTAACAAGAAAAAATAAAGCTTTTGAATGGAAGAAGGAGCAGGAAGTAGCTTTCCAAACATTGAAAGAGCGTTTGTGCACTGCCCCAATGTTGGCATATCCGATTCCAGGAGCAACGTTTATTCTAGATACAGATGCGAGCGGATATGCTATAGGAGGCGTTTTATCACAACTGGTCGATGGACAGGAGAAGGTAGTTGCATATTACAGCCGTTCGATTGGAAAACCAGAGAGGAACTATTGCGTTACGCGGAGAGAGCTGTTGGTATTGGTAGAGTGCATTAAACATTTTCACAAATACCTCTACGGCAAGCGATTCCGTGTCAGGACAGATCACGCAGCTTTAAAATGGCTTCTGCAGTTCCGTACTCCGGAAGGACAATTGGCACGGTGAATCGAGCGACTACAAAGCTATGACTTTTCCATTGAGCATCGAAAAGGTAGTACCCATGGAAATGCCGATGCAATGTCACGAAGACCATGTAGTTTTGAATGCAAGCACTGTTCAAAAGCCGAGGCTAAAGAAGGCATTATAGATGTCCAGCTAATGACTATAACATGTACAGATGAATGGGACAAGGAACAGCTAAGAAAGTGTCAGCAAGAAGATACAGATCTGTCACGTGTTATGCAAGGGCTCGAACGAAACGAAAGACCAAACAGAGAAGAGATGTCAGCAGAGAGTCCCATTGTGAACTCATATTGGGCACAGTGGAACAGTTTAGAATTGATATCCGGTTGCCTTCATCGAGTATGTGAGAGTGAGGATGGTAAATGCAAGAAGAAACTGATAGTTGTTCCCAGAAAAAGGTTTCCTGACATGCTCAGCGAGCTGCATAATGGTCCAAGCGGAGGTCATCTTGGAATCACGAAGACGCTCGAGAAGATTAAACAGAGATTCAATTGGGCTGGTTGCCGTCAGTCGGCCACTGAGTGGATTGCGAACTGCGAGGTTTGCAGCAGAGCGAAAGGGCTCAGAACCCGAAGTCATTGCCAGATGAAGCAATATAACTCAGGTGCGCCATTTGAAAGGATCGCTATGGATGTCACCGGTCCATTTCCTACTAGCAACGGCGGAAACAATTATGTACTGGTAGTTACGGATTATTTCAGCAAAAGGCCAGAGGTATACCCAATCCCAAATCAAGAAGCGGAAACGGTAGCAGAAGTGTTTATAAACAATTGGGTTGCAAGGTATGGTGTACCAATGGAGTTACATTCTCACCAAGGCAGGAATTTCGAATTAGCTGTGTTCCAGGAAATGTGTAAATCATTCGGCATTCGAAAAACACGGACAACTGCATTGCATCCTCAATCCGATGGTATGGTAGAACGATTCAATAGAACATTGGAGGAGCACTTAAGGAAAGTACTAGACAAGTACCATAAAGAGTGGGATACCCGCATACCATTATTCTTGATGGCTTACCGATCAGCAGTGCATGAGACAACGGGCCAAACCCCTGCAAAAGTAATTTTTGGCAATGACAGACTGCCAGCTGATTTGAAGTTTGGGATAGATGCCAATGCGGAGAGAAATGTCAAGAAATCCACTAGTGATTTGGAAGACGAGCTAAGAGAAATACATGGTCTCATAAGGCAACGAACAAAGAATATGAGTGACAAGATGAAAGCCAGATACGATAAAGCAATTAATTCGGAAGGTTTTCAGGAAGGAGATTTAGTGCTGTTATACAACCCACAACGAAAAAAAGGTTTTTCCCCGAAATTGCAGTGTAATTGGGAAGGCCCATACAAAGTTGTAAAACGGATCAACGATGTAGTGTACCGCATACAAACCATCGGTAAACCATGAACCAAATGAAAGTGGTCCATTTGGAAAGGCTAGCAGCGTTTAGATCGAGAAATTTGTCTGGTCGGGACGATCAGACTTAGGTGGAGGGCAGTGTTACGAATATTAGCAAAACTAAGGGGTGTTGCTACCTCTAAGCCGATGCTAAACAGTGATATCATGCACATCCATAGATCAATCATTATGTATCTACATAAACGAAACAATAATTGCATATACACATATGTACCATGTACGTATACGAGCAGCGGAGAATCAATGCACAAACACATGCATATATCTGAGATACTCCTGAAAGTATGCAATGAGAGAAGCTACAAAATCGTGCAATTGTAGTTACAGCTGAGAAGTTTGAGAGCTGATGGCATCTAGTAGATTCTGGAAATGGAAGCGCCTAGAAGATGCGAACGTTGAAATCAGAGAGTATAAAAGGCAGCAAATGTGGGGGCGCTGGAATTCAGTTTGATTTCAGCTATCAAGCAGTTTCGATTAAGACGCTATCTAGCGAGCCATAGCAGTATTATTTTGAAAGTCAGTTTCATTTAAGCTATCAGTTTGGTTATTAAGCCAGCTAGTTGCAAAGTATAAGTGTTATTGTGAAGTACTTTAATAAAGGCCATTTTTCCATTATTCAATATTGGATTTATTTATTCAACATTTAGTGATACGAACTTAGCAAAAGGGTAAATAAGAGGATTTGCAAGTAAATTCGTTACAATATATATATTAATTTAATGATATAATAAAGCGAATGACATTTTGTTTGTTTTTTTGTTTTAATTCTTTTTTTTTTTTTTCTTTTCTTTTCTTTTTTTTCCCCCAAAAAGGGAAGGTGTAATGGACAACGGTAATCAGCGCAATTACATTTTTACAATATAACAATATCGCCTGTGTCATCCATCTCAGATCGCTCAACTCATTTGCAGTGCAATACACTTTCGGTATTTCGATATTGGATAACTACTGACCTACTTAACGGTCAGCATATGCGAACTCAGATTACTCTTGCCCATTCACACCAATCATTGACTTAGTTATAAAAATTACATACCTTTTACTTTTTAAGTTATAAATAGAAGAAAATATTAAATAAAGTCAGTTTTTTGATTTGCTACAAGTGAAAGCAACGTGTTTCACTCCACAGTACCATCTTACAGCAGAATTAGCAGTCAGCCAAGAGAAATGAGAGCTGAAAAGGAGAGCGCTACTTCCCTAATCAAGGGGCAGATGGAGATGTAAAGGGATTTCACGAAAATACAAAAAAATTTAACGAAGCGACTCTAAATAAAATAGAAGAGTCAACAACGTTCTTGCGCCGTATGAACCGATCTATAGAATAATTGGCAGACACAGCACACAAACAATATAAACAGCATCCGCGACATAACAGAGTCAAAGAAGAATTGTTGCAAAAAAAATTGTAACCCTTACAGGACCATAAGGAAACCAAAAGTAAATTTTGTAATATAACTGCTTTATTTAGTTAATATGGAGGCAAACTGATAATAAATAATAAAAAGTTAAAACACATTACTTATTTTTTTTGGAATTGAATAGGAAATATATTTCCCTATGAGCGTAAATGGTAATACAAATTTAATAAAGCAACTACATTTTCTTTTGTGATTATTTATTCAATAGTCGAAAAAAATTCATAAAAATACAAAAATTTTAGTTCATACATAAGTCATGTGTGATATTCGGCAAAGCAGTTTCTTTTGGTGGTAAAGCAGAGGTGTACGTTGCACATAACACATATATTATGTGTTCGGTTTTCAATTCTTTTTTTAGCGCAATTTGCACATCTCTTCATATTTTCTGCTTTTTGCATATTGTGTTGTGGTAAATTCCGTTTTACACCCAGCCTGGTTTTTTTTTTTTGGTTACTGTTGGTCTTGAGCGCTGTCTACAAGTAAATAGATT
This sequence comes from Eurosta solidaginis, assembly GCF_040869045.1. Classification (NCBI taxonomy): domain Eukaryota; kingdom Metazoa; phylum Arthropoda; class Insecta; order Diptera; family Tephritidae; genus Eurosta; species Eurosta solidaginis. Next base: position 186,741,269 of record NC_090319.1, on the reverse strand, counting down.
TATAAGGCTTCGAGCAATGTTTTGCCGAAATTCTAAGCTGGTCAAGAGCGACCCTTTACAGCGGTTTCCTGAATGAAGCTTTGCGTAAATTGTATATGAGTTGTTCAGAGCTATGTCCGCAATATCGAAAAATAAACGCAAATAATATTTTATTTTTGCTTTGCGGTCGACCTCATAACAGACCTTTCCCTGGTCCATCAAATCAACGCTTTTGATGTTGGATCTACCATTTCCGGTACTGCAACTTCTGAATATGTTCCTATTGGATTAACTGCTACAGGATTAAATAAGAAATGTTATGGTAAAAATGTTTCATATACATGTAGTACTACTGATCCAATGAAAGTTACTGATGTCAAAGATATGAATGTGGAAGGAATAAATGAAAAATATTATAAACATATTCCTTCTAATGCATTGTGCGTACCACAATCAATTGAACAATATTTTTTACATGAATGGAATAGAAAAAAAATCCAGTTGAAGCTGTATATAAAGATTATATTATTCACAATAAAGGAGCAATTCGAATGGACGAACAAGTTCATCAATTTTTAATTCATCAAGCTTTGGAATACCAATTGCCCATTATGAATACAAACTTAAAAGTGGTTTTATTAAGAGAGGAAAAGAACATTTTGTTCCTTATACGTGCCAAACCTACAAAGTGCATTCAAATAAAACTCGACCCCATAGTCATGTATTGCAATTTTTTAAAAGTGCAAATGTTCCAGTAAGTGGAGATATTTGTTTAAGTAAAACAACAACAACTCTGATTGTAATTAATAATATAAATGAAGTATATGCAAGAATTATTGAATCTTATGGAACATATCATCCAATTTATGGAGATTTTGGGTATGATGCACAGCATCAATTACATATTGGTGTAATAGCTACACCTCAATTAAAACCTGGTGATAATATAAAGACGTATTTGAATAGTACATGTTATTGGAAAGTTGAATGTTCAATCGATATTAAGTGTAATATTCCATCATCTTTTGGTAAGGGGTTTAGTGTTAGTTGCCCATTGGAGACGAACTTTTGTGCAAATTATGATTGAATCTATACAGATGGACAAACACTATTTGGAGTAACTGATGATGTTAACGGCAAAGTATCTGCAAAAATTATTGAAGATGAAGACGATGATGATGAAGATTATATATTAATAAACACGAAAATTAAATTTATAATCAACTAGCAGACCCGGCAGACGTTGTTCTGCCCTAAATTTGGTCTATCTGCATATATTTTAATAAGCTTTTTCCGTCTAACTCTGCCCTCGCCCTTCTACACTTTTTCCTAAACTTTGTATTCACTCCTCCCTCCGTATTTTTCGCTTCATCTATCTCCATAATCGTCTCCTCCTATCTTTTTCTCAGTCTCCTTCTCCTTCTCTCTTTTCTCTTCTCTCAAGTTTTTCTCATTCTTCTTCATATCTAATTGCCAGTCCCAGAGGGTGGTATGTATTTTGTTCCAGTCCTATTCCGAGTCTCAGTCCCAGTCCCACTCCGAGTCTCAGTCCCAGTCCTAGTCCTAATCCCAGTCCCAGTCCGTCTCTGGTCTACTTCCCGGAAAAAAGCATCGTAAACACTAATAAATATAGGCAAATTTATATACCAAATTTCAGGCAAATCGAATAGGACGTATGCAAATAGGTATGTGGGTATTATTAATTCTTGTCTTTTTTTCGGCTTCGCATGCATATTTATCAGTTTTGCCGGGTTCATGCGACTAAATCGAATATCACAACGAAAATTACTTTAAAGCTCTCAGCAACAGCTTTAATTTGATATCCATAATACACACACATTCTAGGGGTATCCGGGTCCATGTTTTGGCCTATATCTCGAGATCGTAGTCACCCAGCGGCGTAAAATTAGTCTGTACTAAAGCACACATCAACAGCTCCAATTTGATACCCATAATGTAAAAGCACATTCTAGTTGTATCCGGGTCCATGTTTTGGCCTATATTTCGAGACCCTGGTCACCCAGCGGTGTAAAACTTACTCTGTACCAAAGCATACAGCAACAGCTTCAATATGATACCCATAATGTAGTAACACATTTTGGGTGTATCCGGGTCCACGTTTTGGCCTATATCTCCCAGCGGCATAAAACTTACGCTGTACTAAAGCGGACATCAACAGCTTCAATTTGATTTCCGTAATGTAAAAACACATGCTAGTGTTACCCTGATCCACGTTTTGGCCTATATATCGAGACCCCAGTCACCAATAGGTATGAAAACTACCCTGTACTAAAGCACTCATCAACAGCTTCAATTTGATACCCATAATGTAAAAACACTATCTTGGCGTTCACGGGCCCACTTTTTGGCCTATGTCACCCAGGGGTATGAAAATAAACCTCTACTAAAGCACTCACCAACAGCTTTCATTTGATATCCATATCCTATAAACACATTCTATGGGTACCCGGGTCCACGTTTTGGCCTATATCTCGAGACCCTAGTCACCCAGAGGCATGAAAATTACCCTCTACTGAAGCACTCATCAACAGCTTTCATTTTATATCCATTTTTTATAAACACATTCTAGGGGTACCCGGATCCACGTTTTGGCCTATATATCGAGACTCTGTGCGTCCATCCTGAATTTTCTTTGCTATAAACATCACGGAGCGCGAGACCTTTCCAACGAATGCAAAACCGTGGAAATTGGTGCCTGCTTTCTGGAGTTATAGCGTCAGGAAGGAAACCCGACTTATTTTTATATTGTCACGAATATTAGAATCACTAAGTGATACTCACTTCACATCGCTAGGGTGATTCTAAGCAGTATGTGCGTAAATAAACAAATCATTATGTACACATTACGCCAAGCAACATTTCCATACACGCAGCGGGGAAATACACACAAACACAATAATCGTCGTTTACCCACATGCCAAAAATTTTTGAATATAAAGGTATTGCATGCGCGAACTTCGGTGGAAAGCAGCGGAGCGTAACAAAATTCTAGTAGGTCACTTTCACCACACCAAAAAGCACAGAAATACACTGATTGGAGTTTTAGAGAGTAAAAATGTGAATTCTGAACACATTAGATGAATAATTGTTAAATAACAAATACAGACAGTGGTAGTTTAACAAATTCTGCTGTGGTAAGTGGTGAATGTGACCTACTAGAATTTTGTGAAGCTTGCCTCACGCGATTTTTCGTCCATGCAATGTCTCTATATTATATCGTTTCTGCACATGCATACAAGGCAGCGAAGAGATAACTCACACACAGATTTACATAGTTAGTCAACAGTCAAAGTATTACTCACATATATACACGCATATGCCTATGTGTGAGTCTATAAACTACAAATAGGTATACATATATGTAGCTCAATTACTAGGGTAAACAAGTAGAACATTCTACAAGGAGTAGTCTGACTGGAGTTTGATTTAAACACGATAACAGTTCTGAAGTATAATTGTTATTCCAAGTAGTCTAATAAAGACCGTTTTGCATTATTAAATATTTGATTTATTTATTCGACAATTTAGCGATACGAACGTAAGACGCAAGTTGAAAATAAGCGGAGTTACAGTAAATTCGTTACAATAGGTGTCAGAAGAGGAATTGTTGAATAAATTCCGAAGATTGCGAATACATCTTGGACATGGCAAAGTTAAGTGAATTAGGGATCCATCAACTGGAAAAGGAGTTGGAGAACCGTGGATTGAATACAACCGGCAATAAGGTCGAACTTCAAGCACGGCTACGAGAGCACAAAGAAGCAAAATATAGACACGGTAACTAGCAGCAAAGGTAGCAGAATATGACCTGAAAAGATTTCCATTGACGACATGACCGCATAATAGGGTAGAATATTACATGAAAAGAAGATATTGATTGGCAACATTCTGACAGGCAGTAAGACGGCGTAAATTTTTAAGTATCATAGTTAATTTAAGTCTAGAATCAATTGAGCGGCCTTATGGACGCTAAACCACGAGCAAAACTTGGTTTTTGCTTCGGAAATTTTTTTTATCAGCATTTTTAAAATAAATTCTGTCACAATAAGACTAGCTCAATAGAAATGTCATGAAAAAAATAAGTAGCAAGTATATCAACATTCAAGTTGATATTTAAAAAATCTTTTATTTTGATTTTGTTTTTAAAAATTTATATTTTGTTTATTTTTGAGTTTAGATATTTTCTAACTAATTAGAATTTTCTTTTTTTGAAGTTATTCAAAATTTTAAGTTAACACGAAAACTCAATTAAAATTATTTTAAAAGTTAAAGTAAAGAGTACAAAGTAGTTAACACTATATTTACTCCCCCTCCAAGAAAATTTGAAACAAACAAATTATTAATTAATATTAAATGTAACCTTTTTTTGTTTTTTGTTGTATAATGTATTTGTATTTAAATTAGTGTTAATAAGTATGTTTGCTGGTTTAAGTAAATCAATTGAAATATTTTTAATAGTATTATTGTATTGAATTGTAAATGTTTTATGTTTCTTAGATATAACTTTAAAAGGTCCTTCATAAGGTGATTCTAAATTAGATTTACGAAGAACTTTAACAAAAACATACTCACAATTTTCTAATTGTTTAGGAACGAAAACATTTTCTTTGTTATGATGAAAAACTTTAGAACGAACAAGTGAAAAATATTCTCTTATTTTATGAAGAGCGTCATTAGAAAAATCATGTCCTTTATTACTATTTGAAATAATTAATTCACCAGGTATTCTAAGTGTTTGGCCATAAACAAGTTCAGCAGATGAACATTTTAAATCTTCTTTAATAGAAGTTCGTAAACCAAGTAGAATGAATGGTAAAATGTCAGACCAATGAACCGAGCGGTTTGATGCTATAATTGCTGCTTTTAAAGTTCGATGAAATCTCTCTATCATGCCATTTGCTTGGGGATGGTAAGGAGATGTATGAATTTTATGAGAACCTAAAAGTTTAGTTAATTCTGTAAAAAATTTTGAGGTGAATTGTGAACCTTGATCTACTGTAATATTTAATGGTATACCAAATCGTGGTATATAATTTTGAATAAAAGTTTTTACTATAGTATTTGTTGAAATATCTTTAAGCGGATAAGCTTCAGGCCAACGTGAAAATCTATCAATAATTGTTAAAATATAAGAATTTTCATTTGAAACTGGAAGAGGTCCAACAATATCCATATGAATATGTTCAAAACGGCCTGATGGTATTTGAATTTTTTGGATAGGAGATTTAGTATGTCTTGAAATTTTGGATTTTTGACAATTGATGCAAGATGAAGTCCAATCGTTAATCTCTTTACGCATGTTAGGCCAATAATATTTATTTTGAATTAATTTTCTAGTTGTTCTTATACTTGGATGAGATAATGAGTGAATTTTGTCAAATATAATTCTTCTCATAGAATGTGGAACATAAGGTCGAAAAGGTTGTAGAGAAACATCACATCATATGTTTAAATTAATAATTGGAATATGAATTTCTTTTAAATTATTTTTAGAATTTGGATCAGAAATGGTTTTTTGTAAAAATGTATCAGTTTGCTGTTCTTTATATAAAGTTTCTAAATTTATATCTTGAGTTGAAATTGCATTTATTTCTGGAATACGGGAAAGTGTGTCGGCAACTATGTTGTCTATTCCACGTATATATTGAATATCATTTGTAAATTGAGCAATATATTCAAGATGACGTAGTTGACGAGGAGATCTATCTACTTTAGAATTTAGAACATGAATTAAAGGTTTATGATCAGTATAAATAGTAAAAGTTCTTCCTTCAAGAAAATGTTTAAAATGTTTAATTGAATTATAAATAGCCAAAAGTTCACGATCAAATGTTGAATATTTAGTTTCTGTTGTAGTTAATTTTCTTGAAAAATAAGCTAAGGGTTCTAGTATATTATTGCTAGTTTGTTGAAGAACTGCTCCAATAGCAACATTTGATGCATCTACTGCTAATGATAAAATACCATTTTTGTCGAAATGTGTAAGTAAAGTATTTTTGGCAAAAAGTTTTTTAACATTTTCGAAAGCTGTTGTGGTTTCATTTGTCCAATTTAATTGTTTAAGTTTGTTTTTAATTGCATGTGTTAACATTTCATGCAGAGGACTAAGTTCTGTTGCTAACATTTTAATATATCTGTGATAGTAATTTATCATACCTAAAAATTTTTGTAATTTATTTATAGAAATTGGTTTTTCAAAATTTGTTATGATTTCAATTCTATCGAAAGATGGTTTAATACCTTCGCCTGAAATTTCGTAACTTAAAAAATTTAATTTATTTACACCGAGAGTACATTTTGAAGGTTTGATATTTAAATTATATTCTTCAAGTCTTTTGAAAACTGATTTTAAATGATTTATATGTTGATCTTCATTATCACTGGCAATAAGAATGTCATCAATGTATGTAAATACAAAATCGAAATCAGAAAATACTTCATTAATAAAGCGTTGGAAAGTTTGAGCACTGTTTCGTAAACCGAAAGGCATTCTTACGAATTCAAACATTCCAAAAGGGGTAGTTATTGCAGTTTTATGAATGTCTTCTTCTGCCATTGGAATTTGGTGGTAAGCACGCACAAGATCAATTTTGGAAAAAAATTGTTTGTTTTTTAAATCAATTGTTAAATCGTGAATATGTGGTAAAGGATACCGATCTGGTGTAGTAATAAAATTAAGTCTTCGATAGTCTCCGCAAGGCCTCCAATCATTTGGTTCTTTTTTAGGAACGAGATGAAGTGGAGATGCAATAGGAGAATTTGAGGGTCTGCATATACCCGTTTTAACTAAAAATTCAAATTCAGCTTTAGCAATTTTAAGTTTGATTGGATCAAGACGTCAGGGTTTCGAAAATGGTAAAATACCTTTTGTTTCTATCCTGTGAACCGTATGGTGTTTAACTTTTTTAGTATAATCTGGTTCACAGGTAATAGACGGAAATTCATTAAGTAATTTTGAAAACTTATTTTCGACAATAGGAATTTTGAGTGAGAAAATATCAGAAAATCCAGAAGATCCAGCAACTTTAATTTTTGTAGTAGAATCCATTATTTCTTTATTTTTAATATTGACAATAATTCCGAATTTTTCTAAAAAGTTTGCTCCTAAAATTGGTGTATCAATGTTCGCAATAATGAATGGAAATTCAAAATCTCTTCTTAAACCTAAATCAATTTTAAGTAGTTTTGTACCAAAAGTTTCAATTGAAGAACCGTTTGCTGCGGTCAAAGTAAGATCCGAATTTCTTTTATAAATTTTAAATTTAGAAAAAGGAATAACTGATACAACTGCGCCGGTATCGATAAGAAAATTAAGTTTATTGAATTTATCAAATATGAATAGGCGACGAGTAGGTTTAATAATAGTTCCATTATCCGTCACCGTCATAATGGCTCGTTTCAGTTTAAATTTTGTTCGGAATTTGAATTGTGATTTTGATTAAAATTGCATGGGGGTATACATTTAAGAGCGTTAATCTTAAATTTTTTGTGATACCAACAAATATTTGTTTGTGAAGTAAAATTACGATTGTTTGAAAAATTTCTTGATTTTGAAAAATTTCGAGATTTAAATCTATTTCTATCTTTAGATCTTGAACGGATTTGTAATTGATTAATATCATTAGAAATTTTATTTAAATTTTGAAAAATAGCCGTGGTTAATTCAGTTAAATTTTTAACGCATTGTTCTAAAATATTATTATTTATACTTGAGACTACAGGAGATTTGGAAGAATGACGTTTGTTGATTAAATCAAAAAGTTTGTCAGCTAAAATAATTACTTCATCTTTATTTTGATTGTTACTAGAAGTTAAATGGATTTGTATTTCTTGTGGCAATTTACGAATCCATAATTTGAAAAGTAATTCTTGACTTACAATGGAGTCAGTACCTATAAGTGATTTCATAAATCTGAATAATTCAGATGGTGAACGATCACCAAGTTCAGTTTTTGAAAATAATTGTTCTAATCGTTTTTCTTCGCTAAGAGAAAATCTTTCACATATAATTTTTTTGATTGTATCATATTTATTAAAAAGAGGAGGAGGGTTAATAACATCTAAAATTTTAGATATAGTATCTCGTTGAAGAGTAATTAGAACATTTTGAAATTTTAAATTATCATCATTGATATTGTTAATTTCAAATTGTCCTTCAACAAGCAAAAACCAGGCATCCGGACAATCTTGCCAAAATTGTGGTAATTTAATAGATTTAGTAGAAGGAAAATTTGTAAAGTTATCTTGTGTTGAAGTATTTTGTGTTGTATTAGAGATGTTGTTTTGTGTTGTATTAATGTTAGAATTTTGAGTTGTATTGTGAGTCATGATGTTATTTGTATGGTTCATATTTTGATTTTCTGCATTTGTAAATTTACGAGTTCGTAATGGTGAACGTAGAACCATATGAAAAAAAAAAATAAAATAAAATGAAAAATTTGAAAATTAGGAAATATTTAAGATTTTTTTTGGAAAGGGAGTTAACAATTTAAATAAAATATTTAATTTTATATAAAAAATAAGTAAATTTAAATAATTGTTAAAATATAAAAATAATCTTAAAATAAATTTGAAAGTTAAAAGGTTTAAAATTTTAATTTAAATTATAATTGAAAAATTTTAAATTTAATATTAGAATAAAAATTATACTTACATAAAATTAAATTTAATAAAAAAATATTAAAATTAATAAGTAGTTGATTGATGATTGTTTAAAAATATTTTGAAATTAATATCTGGATTGTTTGATATCGTAATGCTTTTAAAATATGCAATGGCTTTGTTGTTTTATTTGTAAATCTCTTAATTTTCATCGTGATGTCTTCATTTTAAATCTGTTCTTGTGTGTATTGCGTGCAAAATTGTTGTTGTGGTTTGGATAACCCAATCGCTGCTTTTAAGAGTATTAGGTTGTAAATGTTTTAATTTTGTTTACACACACGTTTTTAGAGTTTTTTATGTTTTTAATTTGATTTTCAACATTTATTCTTTGTTTTAATGTTTCGTATATATAATTTACAGCGACTGTTATATGAAATTTGCACAGAATGTTGTTGTATTGCTTCTTGTTCACAAATATATAGGGAACACAAATATAGTTAAATTATATGCACAAGAATTTCAATAGTGCTATTTATTAAATTTTTTATTTAGTTAATTCTTCAGCGCGTAGTATTCAGACACCCAATTCTTTCGGCAGATCGGAAAGTTGATTGCATGACAAATTCAGCAAAGTAAGGCGTGTAAATAGAGATACAAATGCTGGTACTTTAGTTAGTTGATTCTTGACAAACACCAAATCACCAGCACAGTCCTTGAGAAGTTGAAGCAATTCAGGCAATGTACATTATAATGGATTGTTGATAGATATTGTATTGTAATAGTAGAGAATTTAATTTTGTTTTATTTTTGTTCACTATTGTATTAAAAATTTAAAGATTCTTGTTCAATTAATTTAATGATATTGAAGCGAAAATTTTGCACATAAACTATTTTGTAAATAATAGTCTAAATTATTTTAGATGTTTTTACACTATACACATTTTTAGTTTATTTTAGAATATGTTTCTGTTAATCAAATTCCTATATAAAATAGTTTTTGAGTTTTAAACTAATCACTGTCTTAATGATCTGGCTTTTCTTTAATCACATTTCCGTATCAAGTCACATTAACATCTATAATTCACTAGTTCTGCATTTAACAACGTTAATTTAAGTCCAAATTCGTTGTACAAGTATGTACGTTCAAATAATTTTAGGTCCGTTGGTAGGATCGCCAATATATCAACATTCAAGTTGATATTTAAAAAATCTTTTATTTTGATTTTGTTTTTAAAAATTTATATTTTGTTTATTTTTGAGTTTAGATATTTTCTAACTAATTAGAATTTTCTTTTTTTGAAGTTATTCAAAATTTTAAGTTAACACGAAAACTCAATTAAAATTATTTTAAAAGTTAAAGTAAAGAGTACAAAGTAGTTAACACTATAGCAAGAAAATTAAAACTTCTTATTTGAAAAAAATTTTTTAGTATTGTAGTTGAAAAAAACATTTTTTTTAACGCTATCATTGAAAATGACAGAAATTAATTTTTAATATTTTGTAAATCAAAAAAATTTTTTACACTAAAATGCTAAAAATCTTAAATTAAACAAATTTTCTCAACAAAATTTTGCCTAGACTTTTATATCAACTAAATGAGGAAAAATATTCAAGTAAATTGGAATGCTTTGGACATTTTTTAAAATAGTTAGTAAACTTCCGACAGTTTCAATTATCCCTTTGTTAGGAATAAAATAACCAGGGAGGATAAATCCCGTAGGACATTCTATAAATTTTTTTTACTCTGTTAAAATGCAAAGGGACTCCTCAGACTTTCCCCTCCAATGGTGGGACGAAAATACTCTACGCACTAGGGACCTACAAAAATAATTAGAAGGCTTAAAGGAATGGTGGAAAATAATAGGAATGGAAACGGAACCCACAATAGAAGACATAATAAACCCCACAACCAGAGTAGAAGAAATAATGCGAATGATGAGGAGAGTGTTCCCCGAAAATGCCAAATGTTAAGTTATAGTAACATCTAAAAATTTTTTGAATATGACACAAAAAAATTTTTTTTAAATATTTTATAAACTACATTAAGCTAATAAACCTAAAATATTCGAAAAACATTTTTTTTCCTAATTAAAAATATTTTAAGAACTATTTTAGAATAACAATTTTTATAATACAATAGTTATAAATAGAATGGAGTACCTAGGATAAAAGAAAAAAAATCAAAGAAATTTTATTGGAATTTAAACCCTTACTTACTGAAATAAGAAAATAATTGTTTTGTCCCCAGTCCTGATGATGACTTCAGATTGAATTTGAAATATCGACCAAATAAATTATAAATGAATATAAACAAAAAAATAAGTTTTATTCATCTTGAAGCCTTTTAGCTCAATAAATCTAACAATTTACAATATTCAAGGCTATTAACTTGTATTAAAAAATTATTTGTGTATGTACATACATATGTGTGTCAAGCTGATATGAAAACACATACATACCTATAAACCTACGGCCGAAGTTAAATAACGCAGCGAATGCTATGTGTATATACATATGTGTCGCATCATGTCTCACTCAAAAGCAATTTGCTCGCACAGTTGACACCGAACAATTTTTTGGTAAAAATGTTACTTTTGTTTAAACAATTTGTCTGCTATAAGAAAGGAATCAAGTATTTTTTTTTTGTGCAGAACGAAGGTAAATATTTCAAAGTTTTACTGAAAAGTAGAATTTTTCAAATCCATCCTTCCGTTTATGAGTTATAGCTGTGTAAACAAAAATTTTATGATTTTTTACTACATTTTGGCAATTTCCCACGCCCCTATAATATATACCTTCAAATTATATTAACTGTACCATCTCACGTAGCTAAGCTTTCAAATGCAAAAAACCGTTTTAAAATCGGATCATTCTGTGTGAAGTTATGTGCATACATGGCATTTAGCGACTTTATTTTATAAGATTTATATAGATATAGACATACCACCGATTTCTATAAGTTTTTCAGACAACAATATATGCTATGTACGCAAGTATTTGGTGAACTTTGAAGCTTCTAGTTGTTAAAATGGGGCAGAAATTGCGTAAAGTTTCTCATCTGAACAATCGGTGGTATGAGGTATATACTATATATGCCACCGATCTCTATGATTTTTTCAGACAACAATATATACGGAGGCATTTGGGGAAATTTGAAGCTTCTACCTGTTAAAATGGGGCAGAAATTACGAAAAGCTTCTTATCTGAACAATCGGTTGTATGAGATATATACTATATATACTACCGATCTCTATGATTTTTTTAGACAATAATACATGCTATATACGTAAGCAATAGATGGAATTTGAAGCCCCTAGCTCTTAAAATGGGGCAGTAATTACGAAAAGTTTCTTATCTGAACAATCGGTTATGGGGGATATTTGCTATATATACGACCGATCTCATCCATTTTTTCAGACAACAATATGTGCAATATGCAAAACATATAGTGAAGTTTGATGCTTCAATCTGATAAATTGAGGAAGATATGACAAAAATCCTCTTTTTCTGAAAAATCGGTTGTATGGAGGATACATGCTATAGTGGTAAGATCAGGCCGGTTTTGGCAAATGTCTAATCTAGCACCTAAGTACACCCGCTTACCATATTTTATCAAGAAATCTCAAGAAATGAGGGACTAGTTTGCGTACAAACAGACAGACGCACAGACGGACATGGCTAAATCAACTCAGCTCTTCATCCTGATTATTTCGGTATACTTAATGGTGGGCCTATCTATTTTCTTTTAAGGACTTACAATTTTGGGATTCGTGACGAAGTTAATATACCATTTCATTTTCATGAAATGTATAAAAATAGGTAGGTACTTTGTGTGGGGATGCAAAGTTTCACGGTTTTGTGGTCTGCATGTAAAAACTATGACTGCGAATCACTTATTTCAACAATAAATGACGTAAGTGTAAGTATTTGATGAAATTTGAAGTTTCTAGCCGTAAAAGAGGGGCAAATGACAGTTTATATGGGTTATATAATATATATACCGCCGATCTCTATGATTTGTTCAGACAACAATATGTGCTATATATATAAGCATTTGGTGAAATTTGTAGCTTCTACCTGTTAAAATGGGGCAGAAATTGGGAAAAGTTTCTTATCTGAACAATCGGTTGTATGAGAAATATACTATATCACCGATCTCTATGATTGGTTTTTTCAGACAACAATATATTATGATTATTATTATTATTATTATTATTATTATTATATTTATTATTATTATTATTGTTAAGACACAAGTAAGACAGAGTATTTTAAAGTGCCACATTTAATACAATATTTTCTTAAGATTAAGGATTAGGGATAAACGACTTAAATCTACAAGTTATTTGAACTTAACAATAAATTTCAAGATACATAGATCAATAAGCAAATAAACGTAAAAGGAATAAAGGAGAACATAGGGAAAGAAGGAAAGGAAGAAAGGGTGTATTCAATATTTTTGAGGTATACATGCACAACTTCCGTGATATCATAATGTTAATTTTGAATAATCTTAATATATTAAAATCACGTGTCACTACGTTTGTTCAGGATGGACTCCTAAACTACTGAACCGATTTTGAATTTGTTTTGCACCCCGTGTGTAGTTCGATCTATCTTGAAATATAGGATAGGTTATATCTCAGTTTATAGTCCCAATATTATCTTATTGCAGATTATTTTATATGTTTATACGTAATAATAAAATGTTACGTATATGCACCTGCACTCACATTTTCGGTGGTGCGGATATACTTCCGTGTAATTGGTCGGTGTTTAATTAAACAACGTGCTTATCAATAAAATATATTATAGCGAATGATATCAAGTATCGCACATCACCAGGCCTTTGGGGGGGGGGGGGGGGGGGGGGGGGGGTATTAGCCTCGGGCCCGGGGTTTCTGAGTGGCCCGCGATTTAGAGGTACTATGCAATTTTTTTTTAATTCAGGAGAGTCTTTAGTTGTACATGTGCAATTTTTAAGCCGAATTTCAAAAGCAACGAAAATCTGCATTTCGTTTTAATATCATAGTGAAGTGTGAAAAATAAAAATTTCTATATATAAAAAGAAAGGCTAAAATGTGTGTTAGTTGGTCGCCGGTGTTTGAAGAGATGCGTCGGTCGATTTTGTTTAAACTTTCACACAAGTTGCGTAAATCCCACGGGGTGGTTACTACATAGGTTTGGTTGCGATCGACGTTAGGGTCTCGAGATATAGGCCAAAACGTGGGCCAGTGAATGCCTAGACAGTGTTTATACAATATGGATATCAAATGAAAACTGTTTATGAGTGCTTTAGTACAGAGTAATATATTATCCAGAGACGGACTGGGACTGGGTTTAGGACTAGGACTGGGACTGGGACTGGAATAAAATATATGCCACCCTCTGGGACAGGCAATAAGGGATGCAGAAGAATGAGAAGAAATTGAGAGAAGAGAAAAGAGAGAAGGAAATTGAGAAAGAGATAGAATGAGACGAAGATGGAGATAGATGAAGCGAAAAAGGCGGAGGGAGGAGTGAATAAAAGGATTAGAAAAAGTGAAGAGGGGGGGAGGGCAGAGTCAGACGGAAAAAGCTTTATAAATGTATGCAGATAGGCCAAATTTAGAGCAGAACAACGTCTGCCGGGTCTTCTAGTAATAGTATAAAAGTAGCGTTCGATAGTATCTATCTATCTATAATCTCAATTGTGGAACACCCTGTTAAAGTTAAAATAGGGATTGAATAGCCAGTTTAAATTGCCGTGGATTTGCTTCAATTTTTTATTTGTTAGGTAGTGAGTTCCACAACTGCACGGCTCTAACGAAAAACATTCTTGAGGTGACTTAATATATATGCTATATACGTAAGCATTTGGTGATATCTAAACCTTCTAGCTTTTAAAAATGGGCAGTAATTGCGAAAATTTTCTTATCTGAACAATCGGTTGTATGAGATATATACTACATATACCACCGATCTCTATGATTTTTCAGACAACAATTAATGCTATATACGTAAGCATTTGGTGAAATTTGAAGCTTCTAGCTGTTAAAATGGGGAAGAAATTACGAATATGTATGAGATATATACTATATATTATATACTATATACTATATATACCACCGATCTATACAATTTTTACAGACAACAATTAATGCTATATACGAAAGCATTTGGTGAAACTTGAAGCTTCTAGCTGTTAAAATGGGACAGAAATTTGGAAAAGTTTCTTATATGAACAATCGGTTGTATTAGATTTATACTATATATATCACCGATCTCTATCATTTTTGCACACAACAATAAATGCTATATACGTAAGTATTTCGTGAACTTTGAAGCTTCTTGTTGTTAAAATGGGGCAGAAATAGCGAGAAGTTTCTTATCTGAACAATCGGTGGTAGTTAGAGACTTACCCGTCTAGGCGACGTGATTAAGCGCGCTGGCTAAGATAAATGCAGCCGAATCAGCTGAGTGACTTCTTGTAATTTAAGCCGGACTATACCTGCCGACGTCGGGTGAGATGTGATGAGCTGGTAGCTGTTCCAGTGGTGTCCTTAGTAGCTGTTGAGTCACTCCCGAATGGAGCCTCTTAGATGCGTGTAGATGTGTATGAGCAATCGCCTCTTGCACCGATGATTACTCCGCTTGAGCCCTTTTGTTTCTTAAGTACGTAGCACCTTCTCACAATAACTCAGATTCACTCCCTTGATTTGACAAATCAGACTTTTTCCTAATGGAATCACTACGAGGACGCTCGTCGTAAACCTCCTTTTAAGGTATACCTTTTCCGCCAATTTGGAAAGCCAAGCGATGAGATTATACCAGGTCACTTACTACACTTTTGCGAAATTGTATGTATAGATTTATTTAATCAGAATTTTTTCACTTTGATCACGCATCAAATTAAACAAGCTCGTTAAAAACAAATTTTACTTTTAGAAAGCACGGTGAGGGTTTTTCGGTATATACAATGATTGGTTTGCAAAGGCAAAATTAGTAAAAAATTTATATCGAACTTGCACAATGATAACAATAGCAGTAATAATAAAATTTTATATTTATTACTTCTACAACTTATTTGTGGAGCACAAAAGAAAGAAAAAATTACCAGCAAATTTGTAAGAGTTTGATAATAATAACAATTGTGAAAAATAATACAAAGGTGGTGGTTTCTGACAGATGGTGATCATGCCGGATCGCCATCCTGTACTTGCGGCGAATTCAAATTGGTGGATTTTGCGCGGTGGAGGCTGCCACACGGCCATGAGGATTCCCAATGGGATATTTAAAGTTCAATACAATTCATTGCTTTTGGGGATACTTCAATATAAACTACAACTCAATAATCGAATACACTACAAGATACGGGTTATATATATAAATTTATAGATATACGTATATAAAGGGAGGGAGATGGGACGGATGACAGCCTACACCGCGTAAACATCCTGGACCGCCTAGGCGCACTAAGCGCCTAATGTTTGTTTCAGCTCCTGCAAGGCGCGTACTGCTTCCTGGATCAGGATCTTTGCAACCTTTCTTTTATACATGGATGTGCGCAAGCCGGTGGCGGTGCACCGGATGGTACGGTCTCCGACGCTAGGCCGCGGGGTTGGATGCGTGGGTGGTGCGCGCCCATTGGACTGTTGACGACGACGAGCAGTGTGACTTTGAACGGCGGGATCGTGACTGCGCTGCTCCGGATGACGTGGTTGCGAACGAGTTGCCTGTTGTGATGGTGCGACGTACGGCGGCTGGCGACCTCCGGTTTCCCGGTGTAGCAATGTATGATGAGGATGCCCGCAGACCCGACAGTGTTCGGTGGGGGTGCACTCGTTGGTGCGATGGGACAGCGCCAAACAATTGAGACAGTACTGGTGTGCCCTAGCGATTAACGCACGTTGTTGCGGCTGCATAGTTGCGAAGACAGTGCACCTCAGGAGTGCGTGATGCCCCATGCACAATCGGCACTTTCGATAATCCGGCACTGCCTCGTTACGTTGCGAGCGGGCCGCGGGCGCAACCACTTGCGATGACAGCGAGCGTCGGGGTGTTGGAACCGGAGGGCGCTGACGATCCATCTGTCGGAAGAGAGCATATAGATATATGTTAGTTTTACGTCTGAGAAGACGCGTCGAGTTAGAGACTGCCTGTGAGAGACACGGGGTGATTTAGTTGGGTTCTGGAAAAATGTCGATAGGTAAGCTTTGTGGACTGTAGTTGGTTCGGGAGAAGATAGGGAACAATGGGGATCTGAGTCGAGTTCCGCTGGTGGCAGGAAATACAATTTTGTGATAGGCCTGGTGAGAACACCGTTTTGCGTGCGTACGTCGACTACTTAGATATGGCCGTCTCTTCCTAGATGGGTGTCTTCCACGCGTCCAAGGCGCCATTCGGTAGGGGGTAGGTTGTCTTCCTTGATGACGACTAGATCGCCGATTTTAGGGGGAGGCTGAGCGGTTTGCCATCGATAACGCTTGTGTAACTCCATGAGATAGTCATTTTCCCAGCGTTTGCTGAATTGGTGATGTAAAACTTTCAACCGTTCACAACGGTTGATCATAGAGAGGTGTTCATAGTTCGGCTCGGGGATGGCGAGAAGGGGTGCCCCTCGGAGAAAGTGGGCGGGTGTGAGGACGGTGAGATCCGCTGGGTCCTGAGAAAGCGGGGAGATAGGACGAGAATTGAGAGCGGCCTCGATACGAATTAATAGAGTCAAGAATTCTTCAAAGGTGAAGCTGTGTGTTCCGGCGACCCTTTTAAGATGGGTTTTAAAGCTTTTGATGACAGATTCCCATAATCCGCCCATGTGGGGTGCGCCGGGGGTATAAATTTCCAACCGATGCCTTGTGGCGCATACTTTTGGACAATATCTGTCGAGACTTTGTTGAGGAAGGTGACGAACTCTACTTCGGTAGCTCACTTAGCACCAATGAATGTTGTGCCGTTGTCGCTCATCATTTGTTTCGGGTACCCTTGACGCCCTAAAAACCGGGCGAAGGCAGCGAGAAAAGCCTTACTGGTGAGATCCGAACAGAAATCCAAATGGATCGCTTTGGTGGTGAAGCAAACGAAAACGGCCACATAGCCTTTCACGAGTGTTGGAGATCGGAGCATGGAAGCTTTTATTTGGAACGGACCGGCGAAGTCTACGCCAGTAGTAGTGTAGGGGGGCGCGAAAGTGCATCGTTCGGGGGGTAAAGCTGCCATTATTTGGGATTGCGTTTGTCGCTTATGGATGGTGCAGACTTTACATTGGAAAATACATTTTTATAGAATTCCTGCCTCATAGCTTCTTGCAGGAGGCGGACTTCCGCATGGAGGAAGCTCTCGTGCAGAAACCTTATATAAATGGTAGTAAATCTAGCGTTTTCGGGGATAATGATGGGATGACATTCATAGTAGGTCATGCCGGCGTTTACTAATCTTCCGTTGGCACGGAGAATCCCGTTTGTATCCAGGAAGGGATCAAGTGCCCGTAGGGGACTTCGCTTTCCGATTGGTTTTGAATTTTCGAGGGAGGTTCTTTCGAAAGCGTAGAATCTCGACTGAGTCAAGCTCAGCAGACGGATTTTCGCGCGCATGACGTCGGCGTAAGAGAGGGCGGAATCGTTAGGGGTACGATTGCCTCCTACAGCATTTCTAAGCCGAGTTACAAATATCAACACGTACGCTGTTACACGTAGGGCGCGGGGATAGGCGGAGAACCGTTCTAAGAAGTCTTCTGACTCTTCCGCTGCATGAAGTGATTCGACTCGGCGAAGTTCGGGGGGTACAATATTTCTGGCCGTTGGTGCTGACCAGTCCTCGGGGGGTCGGGAAAGACACTCTGGACCATTCCACCATAGCGATGAGTTAGCGAGATCGTCGGGGCTGCATCCTCTGGTTCCAAGATCCGCGGGGTTGTCTTTGCTTCGCACATGTCGCCAAGGGACATTTCTAACGAGGTATATAATCTGCGCTGTTCGGTTAGAGACGTATGTTTTCTACAAGTGGGGTGGCTTTTCCAACCAGGC
Source organism: Eurosta solidaginis (assembly GCF_040869045.1). NCBI lineage: Eukaryota > Metazoa > Arthropoda > Insecta > Diptera > Tephritidae > Eurosta > Eurosta solidaginis. Next base: position 186,722,664 of record NC_090319.1, on the reverse strand, counting down.
TAGCACGATTTCCGAATCGGACCACATGATTAATTTTTTTTGACTTAGGCCGAGATGGGGTTGGGCTACTGCGACTAGGTTTGCTAATAAGAGCGCTCCGCATAGCTTCAGGCGTGGCAAACTAATAGTTTTGAGAGGAGCCACTTTGCCTTTGGACACTATAAGGTGAGAGTGACCTGAGTACCGACGGTGCTTCTTAGGTACAGGGTTGCGCAACAAGCCTTTTCTGAGGCGTCGCAGAATCCGTGGAGCTCAATATGTTGATCGGGCGTAAAATTCATCCATCGGGGTATATGGATGGCTGAGATAGAGGGAAGATTTTGAGAGAACTGCGCCCATTTGGCTAGACGGATGGGTTTAAGCTTCTCGTCCTATTCGGTTCCGTCTAACCACAATTCTTGCATGAGCATCTTCGCTTGGATCATTATGGGCGTCAGCCACCCTGCGGGATCGAAAAGTTTCGCAATGGAGGAGAGGATTTGTCGCTTCGTGGCTGCAGTGGATGCCGGATTTGAGTCGATGGTATACGAGAATGTATCCGTTAGGGCGTTCCACTGGATGCCCAGGGTTTTGGCGGTGCTAGTCATTTCGAACTTGAGAAAGTTTGTTTCCAGCAGATCAGTTTTTAATATTTTTTGGAAGATGTCGGGATGGTTTGCCGTGATCTTTTTAAGGGGAAAGCCGGCTGAATTGAGAGCGTCTATATTCTCTGTTAGGGATTGCTCGGCTGATTGGAGATCATGACTGCCCGATAAAATATCATCAACATACGTCTCGGATTTTAATATTGGGGCTGCGCGTGGATGGGAATCGGCTATGTCTTTCGACAGCTGTGTTTGAGTGCGAATAGCCAGGAAAGGCGCGCAGTTAACCCCGAAAGTGACCGTTTTTAACTTGTAGTCCTTTATTGGACTGTGTTCGGGGGTTCGGAATATTATCCGTTGGTAGTCTCGGTCATCGGGGTGCAAGAGAATTTGGCGGTACATTTTATCAACATCGCCATTAAACACATATTTATATGTTCGCCATTTCAGCAACATAAGTCGGAGATCGGGATGGAGGGTTGGTCCGGTACATAGAACATCGTTGAGGGAGTGACCGGAACCCGACTTTTTAGAGGCGTTGAATACAACTCTGACTTTTGTTGTCTTCTTGTCTGGCCTTACGACTGCGTGGTGAGGGAGATAGAATGAGCAGCATTTACCCAGGGATTCTATTTCATTTGGACTGCATTCTACAATGTGGCCTAGGGACAGATATTCTTCGAGTACCTGGTCGTGTTGCTGCTTGAGATCGCTTTTTTTGAGAGAGTACGTTCCATGCCATGGAACTGTCGTAGGGCTGCAGTACGGGATTGGCCTAGGTCGATATCGTTCGGGAATGTTGGTTTAAAGGGGAGCCGAACCATATATCGACCGTCATCCATGCGAGTGGTTGTGCTTTGATAAAAGTCTTCGCACATTTTATTTCTGGGGTTTCCACTCGCACTCTGGGTATTTCTTCGATTTCCCAGAATTGTCTCAGCTGTTCATTCAGCTGGACATTCGTCACTTCCCACGCTTGAGAAGAGTGTGATCCGACCTTTTCGGGGGTTTGGCCACATATTATCCAGCCAAATATTGTGTTTTGTGCTAGCAGTGTGGACGAGCTCTCTTCTATGCCATTTAGCATGATTTGAGGGATGAGATCGCTGCCTAACACCAGATCGATTTGGGAGGGATTCTGAGAATTCTGGTCTGCTAGCTTGAGGTGTGACTATTTACGCATTTGGTCGTTATTTAGCCTGAGTGTTGGGAGTTGCCTAGTAAGCGGAGGTAGCACTATTGCCTGGGCATTTATTTTCACCTTGTCGTCATTTGTGACTAGGGTCAGTGAGCATAACTTGTTGGAGGTTTGTACTACTCCGCCTCCCATGCCCGATATTTCAAATAGGGAGTGGTTATATGGGAGGCCTAGCTTGATTTGAGCTTTTGATGAGATGAAGCTACGCTCTGAACCTTGATCCACTAAGGCTCTGAGCCTGAAGCAGTCCCCTCGGTGTTCTATGGACACTATCGCTGTGGGGAGAATGATCTTGCTATCATTTTCTGCATGCAAAGATTGGATGCGGGCAGCGTTTGAGGTGGTGGGAAGTTCCTCGTTGGGATCTGGGTTGGTAACGTCCTGACTAGTTGCTACTTGAGCTGTTGTTTTCCGAGAGCCATTGTTTTTATGAGATACTCCGGCGTCGAGGAGGGTAGTTGTGGCGACCTTGGCAGTATAGGCACGTTCTTGTGCTTGTGCAATCTTTTAAGAGGTGGGTTTGGGACAGGCAGTTTTCGCACATATTGTTTTCTCTCACGAATTTTTTCCGTTCATGGATCGCCAGCTTTTTGTAATGCGAGCAGCTTTGTAGCATGTGGGAGGCCTGCTTGCACACTCTGCAGGCGTAGATTTTTTGATGCTCGGCCACATGAGCATTTGTTCGATTTTGCGCGTAGTTGCTGTTCTGCGGGGGGTTGCGGCTTTGGTTTTGGGTCTGAGCCTGCCTTAACTGGGGATTGTTCTGACTTGAGGAAGGCCTTGAGAAGTTGGTGGAGGGTGGATTATATCGGGGTTTGGCTGGTCGCCATTGATCCACCCTTTCCACTATCTCGTAGCGAGTAGTCAGAAACTGATCCATTTGGGACCAGTTCGGTAGGTCTCGTCTGGAGCTTAAAGATTGCTCCCAACGCGCAACAGTATTTTCTGGGAACTTGGACGTTACTAAATAAATTAAAATGGGATCCCAACTCTCCGTCGAGACTTGTTGGGTTGCTAATATCTGGAGGCAGTTATTAACGGAAGATTGCAGTCTTTGGATTTCCTCACTGTTTTCCGATTGAATCGCTTTTAGATTCATGAGAATCCGGATTTGATTGTCGACCAGGACTCTTTTGTTTTCATAACGGGATTTCAGGGCTTCCCACGCAAGAGCAAAGTTGTCATCACTAAGTGGAAATTGCTTTACTATCTGGCCGGCTTTTCCTTGGGTCTTGTACCTGAGGTGGTACAGTTTTTGGGCGCTCGAGAGTTTGGGGTGGTTGATATAGACAGCCGTGAACATGTCACGGAAGGACGGCCATTGATCATAACTCCCGTAAAATACTTCGGTGTCACAGGCGGGTACTTTGAGAGGCATCCCGGAACTTTTTTGGGGAGTGGTTGTTGTAGCGGGGACGGGATTGCTTAGTACCCTTAGCTGGAGCTGATCGCCTATTCTTGCGTTTGTGACCTCATACGCTATAAGGCAGGCGCGGTATTTGCTGAAAGCTGAGGCTGTAAAGTCATCGGGAAGGTCGTTGTAATCTGACTCTACGACGGCGTCACATGCGCTCTGTAGCCTTGCCCAGAACACATCGATATTTTTGTCTTTTATTTTTAGGGATGCCTCGGTGTTATCTTGGATGTCGGTTGTACCGAACCGAGCGCAGTAATCCGAGAAGAGATCCGTTTCGGATATAAATTTACTTTCGACCACGGATCGCCATCCTGTACTTGCGGCGAATTCAAATTGGTGGATTTTGCGCAGTGGATGCTGCCACACGGCCATGAGGATTCCCAATGGGAAATTTTAAGTTCAATACAATTCATTGATTTTGGGGATACTTCAATATAAACTACAACTCAATAATCGAATACAATACAAGATACAGGTTATATACATAAATAGATATACGTATATAACGGGAGGGAGATGGGACGGATGACAGCCTACACCGCGTAAACAGGTGGTATGAGATATATACTGTATATGCCACCGATCTGTATGATTTTTTCAGACAACAATATATACGTAGGCATTTGGGGAAATTTTAAGCTTCTACCTGTTAAAATGGGGCAGAAATTACGGTTGTATGAGATATATGCTATATATACCACCGATATTTATAAGTTTTTCAGACAAAAATATATGCTATGTACGCATGCATTTGAAGAAATTTGAAACTTCTAGCTGTTAAAATGGGGCAGAAATTGCGAAAAGGCACGTATCTGAACAATCGGTTGTATGAGATATATACTATATATATCACCGATCTCTATGACTTTTTCAGACAACAATATACGCTATGTACGCATGCAGTTGGTGAAATTTGATGCTTCCAGCTGTTAAAATGGGGCAGAAATTGCGAAAAGTTTCTTATTTGAACAATCGGTTGTATGAGATATATACTATATATAACACCGATCTCTATAAGTTTTTCAGACAACAATATATACTATGTACGCATGCATTTGGTGAAATTTGAAGCTTTTAGCTGTTAAAATGGGGCAGAAATTGCGAAAAGTTTCTTATCTGAACAATCGGTTGTATGAGATATATACTATACTAGCAGACCCGTCAGACGTTGTTCTGCCCTAAATTTGGTCTATCTGCATACATTTTAATAAGCTTTTTCGTCTAGCCCTGCCCTCCTTCCTCTTCACTTTTACTTAATCCTTTTATTCTCTCCTCCCTCCGTCTTTTTCGCTTCATCTTTATCTATCTTCGTCTCACTATATCTCTTTGTCAGTCTCCTTCCCTTTTTCTCTTCTCTGAAGTTTTTCCCATTCTTCTTCATCCCTTATTGCCAATCCTAGAGGGTGGTATGTATTTTGTTCCAGTCCCACTCCGAGTCTCAGTCCTAGTCCTCTTCCTAATCCCAGTCCCAGCCCGTCTCTGGTCTACTTCCCGGAAAGAAAGGGTCGTAAATACTAATATAGGCAAATTTATATACCAAATTTCAAGCAAATCGAATAGGACGTATGTAAATAGGTATGTGGGTATTATTAATTCATGTCTTTATTTCGGCTTCGCATGCATATTTATCAGTTTTGCCAGGTTGATGCGACTAAATCGAATATTACAATGAAAATTACTTTAAAGCTCTCAGCAACAGCTTTCGTTTGATATCCATATTACAGGCACATTCTAGGGGTATCCGGGTCCAGCTTTTGGCCTATAACTCGAGACCCTAGTCACCCAGGGGTATAAAGATTACTCTGTACTTAAGCACACATCATCAGCTTCAATTTGATACCCATAATGTAAAATCACGTCCTAGTGTTACCCTGGTCCATGTTTTGGCCTATATTTCGAGACCATAGTCACCAATAGGTATGAAAACTTCCCTGTACTAAAGCTCTAATCAACAGCTTTCATTTGTTATCCATATTCTATAAACACATTCTAGGAGCACCCGCGTCCACGTTTTGGCCTATATCTCAAGACCCTAGTCACCCAGGTGTATAAAGATTACTCTGTACTACAGCACACAACAGCAACTTCAATTTGATACCCACAATGTAAAAACACATCCTAGTGTTAGCCTGATCCACGTTTTGGCCTATATCTCGGGACCCTAGTCACAAATACATAGGTATTAAAATTATCATGTACTAAAGCACTCATCAACAACTTTGATTTGTTATCCATGTTGTATTACAACTTTCTAGGGGTACCCGGGTCCACGTTTTTGCCACAATCTCGAGACCCTAGTCACCAATAGGTATGAAAACCACCCTGTACTAAAGCACTCATCAACAGCTTTCATTTGTTATCCATATTCTATAGACACATTCTAGTGGTACCCGCGTCCACGTTTTGGCCTCTACCTCGAGACCCTAGTCACCCACGGGTACGAAAAATACCCCGTGTCAAAGTACTCATAATTAGCTTCCATTTGATACCCATATTGGACAAACATATCCCAGGATTACCCAAGTCCACGTTTTGATCTCAAAGCCGTAGCCAGAACGTGATAAAAAGTATCCTATGTCTGTCTCCTGGTTCTTAGCTACCCCTCCACTAATTTTCAGCCAAATCTGTTCATCCGTTCTTGAGTTATAAATAGTGTAACTAAGATCACTTTCTTTTATGTATATACATCACATTAGAAACTTCAAAAATAACAGCATTTCTCCACTATTTAATGGACGTTTTTATACATGTAAACCTTCCTGGTCAATCACCATATCCACTAAAAAAAGAGCATCAAAATCCCTTGCGTAGTTTTAAAGGTTTGAGCATTCAAAGGGACATAGGGACAGAAAAAGCGACTCTGTTTTATACTACCTAGTGATAGTGATACATGCAAAAATACAAAAAAAAATAAAACTTTTGTTTAAGAATTTTAAGGAAATGTTAAATATTTTTAACGAAAGAATATTTTTCTAGAGATGTATGCATTCTTAACCATTTACTATTATTTGTGTATTGTTAGATTTATTGAGCAAAAAGGCTTCAAAATGAATAAAACTTATTTTTTTGTTTAATTCATTTATAATTTATTTGGTCGATATTTCAATTTCAATCTGAAGTCATCATCAGGACTGGGGACAAAACAAAACAATAATAATAATTAATTTAATATATACTTAAGTACATATTCAAAACAAAGTCACCACTTACGCATATGGATATGTACATATGATCGACTGATGGAGGAATCATACATATCCATATGTGTAAGTTGTGACTTTGTTTTGAATATGTACTTAAGTATATATTAAATTAATTATTATTATTGTTTTGTTTTGTCCCCAGTCCTGATGATGACTTCAGATTGAAGTTGAAATATCGACCAAATAAATTATAAATGAATATAAACAAAAAAATAAGTTTTATTCATCTTGAAGCCTTTTAGCTCAATAAATCTAACAATTTACAATATTCAAGGCTATAACTTGTATTAAAAAATTATTTGTGTATGTACATACATAGGTATGTCAAGCTGATATGAAAATACATACATACCTATAAACCTACGGCCGAAATTAAATAACGCAGCGAGCGCATCATGTCTCACTCAAAAGTAATTTGCTCGCACAGTTGACACCGAATAATCACACACACGAATTTTTTGGTAAAAATGTTACTTTTGTTTAAACAATTTGTCTGATATAAGAAAGGAATCAAGTATTTTTTTGTGCAGAACGAAGGTAAATATTTCCAAGTTTTACTGAAAAGTAGAATTTTTCAAATCCATCCTTCCGTTTATGAGTTATAGCTGTGTAAACAAAAATTTTGTGATTTTTTGTTGAAATAATAACTTGGAGTTTTAAGTTCAATATTTCCTATTGAGAACATATTTCTAATAATTAGGATGAATAAGACATATTACATATATTGATGAGTTAACTATATGTACACATGAATTTTATCTTTTAGTCCTCATTAAATCGTTGAACTAAGAAGTGCTTTTCTTTTATTGTACCGGACATTCACGCAAGTATACAAATCCCCTTCCAAATTCCTACCAACAAAGGTTATGGTCCCAGATAGCGTGTGAAGTTATTTAAAATTTAATAATTAATCGGGTTTTACAAAATAAAATTTTAAAAATGAATTCGAGTTTGCAAATCGAAAAACTGAGCGATAATAACTATGATGTGTGGTGCATGCAAATGCGCAGCATATTGGTTAATATGGACCAATGGCGCATCGTTAATGAAGATTGTAAGCGCAGTGATGAAAATGCAGAAAAGTGGGATCAAGATGATCAAAAAGCGCTAGCTAATATTATTTTATGCGTAAAACCGACGCAACTCAGCAATATTAAGGCTTGTAAAACTTCAGTGGAAGCATGGAAGAGACTTCGTGATGTTCATGTGCCGAGGGGACCTTTACAAAAAGTTTCGCTTTATAAAAAGTTGCTTGGTTGCAGTATGTCTGCTGGTCAAAGCATGTCAACTTATCTAAATTCGTTTGTCGAAGTCGTAGATAAATTAGCCGAAGTGAACATCGAGTTAAACGAAGAGCTAAAAGTCATAATACTATTATCTAGTTTGCCGTCCGAGTACGAAAACTTCGTGGTAGCTATCGAGACTCGTGATGAATTGCCGAGTTTCAGTACTTTAAAAGTAAAGCTATTAGAAGAGGGTGCTAGAAGGGAACAACAAGCAGATCAAAAAGCTCCTGCGCAAGCTGTTTATACAAGTGTAAGAGAATCAGCGCATAATGGTAATAAAATAAATACAAAAGCAAAAAGTCATGTAAAGTCAAATGAGTTCAAGGGTAAATGCTTTAGTTGTGGCATGCGTGGCCATACGGCTTCACAATGCAAAAGAAAGGGCAAACAACAATATGATCGTGAAGATAGACAAAGTTCTAAAATTAACGAGCTTTCTTACGCTGTATATGCTGCTGCTGTGGGGGATGAACGAAGTAAACACAATTGGTGTGTCGACAGTGGTGCAACAACACATATGTGTTGCGACAAGAATATGTTCGTGTCATTCATCGAAAAACGAGAAAAAGTTATGTTAGCAGCAGATAATTTCACTTACTCACAAGGTATAGGTACGGTCAAAATAAAAACATATGAATGTGAAATAGAGCTACGTGATGTATTGTTTGTGCCTTCACTGAAAATGAACTTTTATTCTGTTAACAAAGCTCTGCAGCATAAACATACAGTGGTATTCAAAAACTATGTTGTGGAAGTAAAAAATTCCATAGGGTTAACATTGCTTAGAGCTAGATTACAAAATGATTTGTTTATATTCAATGCACAAGTACAAGGTTCAAAAATTTATTTAAATAATTTAAAGTGGCATAATCGATATGGTCATATAAACTTCGAAAGTTTAAAGAAAATTGCCGACAAAGGTTTAGTGCGAGGTATGGACACAAAAGATGTGAAAACAAAAACAAATTGTGACACATGCAACAAAGCAAAATTAAGTGCAATGCCTTTTCCAAAAAAATTTGAAATTGAGTCAAAAGAAATATTAGAGCTTGTGCATACAGATGTATGTGGACCCATAAACGTAAAATCAGTAGGTGGTGCACGATACTTTCTCACATTTATTGACGATTTCTCGAGAATGATTTTTGTTTATTGTATTAAAGAAAAGAGCGAAGTATTTGAAAAGTTTCAATTATTCAAAAATATGGTCGAATGTCAAATTCAGAAGAAAATTAAAAAGCTCCGAAGTGACAATGGTACGGAGTACATAAACAATAAATTTACCGATTTTTTAAATGAGTGCGGAATTAAAAGGCAGTTAACTGTGACATATACTCCCCAGCAAAATGGAGTGGCAGAGAGAGTTAACCGCACAATTGTAGAAATGGCTAGAAGTTTGCTGGTGCATGCAAATATAGAACAAGAATTGTGGGGTGAAGCTATACACACAGCTGTAAATTTACGTAATCGCGCACCTACAAAACTACTTAGAGATTGCACTCCTTATGAGATTTGGTACAACAAAAAGCCGTCGGTAAAACATTTCAGGGTTTTTGGTTCGCGCGCATTCGCGTTAAATAAAACGCAGCGTGGTAAATTCAGCGCAAAGGGCAAAGAGTATTTGTTCGTCGGATATTCTGAGGTTGCAAAAGCTTATCGCTTGTATGATAAGGAAACGAGGCAAATTTGTGTAAGGCGTGACGTAAAATTTTTAGAGGATGAAGTCAACTTAGCTGTGCCCGAAGGTGACACCAAAAACAGAGATGAAAATGACATTGCTACAATTTTTGTAAAAATCGACGATCGTAAACATGTTGAATAAGAGCGGAAAGAAGATGAAGAGTTTGAAAGTTGCACCGAAGACGAAACAGAGGTAGAAGAGGCAAATGTAGGCAATGTTGCAGAGAATGGAATCGTTTCGGATGAAATGCAAATAATTGGTGAGTCTCATAGAAATGGAAACGAATCACGTCGCGGTCGAGGTAGGCCAAAAATTATTCACACTGGTCAAGTAGGGCGTCCCAAAAAAGAGTATCAGATGCTAAATTATCTACAATATGGTGAAGATGTAGACACGCCTCGATCGGTCAAAGAAGCATTGTCAAGCGAATACTCCTTTGAGTGGAAGAAATCAATGGAAGAAGAATATTCGGCGCTTCTTGCTAACAACACTTGGTCAGCAGTAGATCTGCCTTATGGTCAAAAAGCGATTGGATCGAAGTGGGTTTTTCGAATAAAACGTGATTCAGATGGCAATATTCAAAAGTTCAAGTCGAGACTAGTAGCAAAAGGCTGCAGTCAGCAGCTGGGTTTAAATTACTGGGAAACTTTTTCGCCTGTAATACGATATGAAACAATTCGTATGCTACTTGCTATTGCCGTTGAGAAAGAGCTTCACTTACATCAGATCGATATTTCCAATGCATATCTCAATAGTAAGCTTACGGAAGAAATTTACCTTAAACAACCAGAAGAATTTGTAGACAATAAAAATCCTAATAAAGTTTTAAAGCTAAATAAAGCCATTTACGGCTTAAAGCAGTCTGGGCGACACTGGAATAGTACTCTTGATGTAGCATTGAAAGATATGGGTTTCAGCCCATGCAAAAGCGAACCGTGTTTGTATGTCAAACAATACAATGGCAGTTATAGTTACATTGCCGTTTATGTCGACGATCTTATCTTAGCATGTCCAAGCGAGAAAAAGATTGCGAGCATTAAAAAATCATTATCGTCTAAATTTCAACTACACGATAGCGGGGCAATGACATTTTTTCTTGGCTTCGAAATAGAACGTCAGGGTAAGACAGGTGCGATTTCTGTGTGTCAGAAGAACTATATAAACGAGTTATTGAGTATGTATGGTATGACATCATGTCGTCCGGTAAGCACACCTCTAGATCCTGGTTTTCAAGTAAGCTGCAGAAATGACAAGTGCACTAAAATAGACGCAACAAGCTATCAATCGTTAATTGGATCTTTAATGTACTTGGCCATTTCAACGCGGCCAGACATTATGCACGCAGTAAGTTTATTAGCACAAAGAAACCAAGAACCCCACACCGAACATGAGGCTGGTGCAAAACATGTCCTACGATACTTATCAAAAACCATCAATTTAAAGTTACACTACTGCAAAAATGGTAAACCGGTAGAAGGCTATGCGGATGCGGATTGGGCGAGTAACGATTTAGATAGGAAGTCATACACCGGTTATTCGTTCTTTTTGGCGGGTAGCGCTTTTTCCTGGCAAGCAAAGAAGCAAGATGTAGTCGCATTGAGCAGCACAGAGGCTGAGTACATCGCTTTAAGTACGGCAGCAAAAGAGGCTGTATATCTGCGGCGCTTACTTAAAGAAGTTGGTTTTATTCACGACATCGGTCCTGTTAAGTTAAAAGGCGACAACATGAGCGCAATTCAAATTTCAAAGAACCCTGTGTTCCACAAGCGCACCAAGCACATAGATTTGAAATATCATTATATCCGAGAAGTTGTCGAACAAAAAATAATAGAATTAGAGTACGTCTCCACAAATGAAAATGTTTCTGATATTTTTACAAAAAATCTGCAAAAACAGAAACATGTAAAATTTGTTCATTTTTTTCTTAAAAATTTTTGGTCTTAAAAATTAACTGAAGAAATATTTAACTTAAGAAAGAGTGTTGAAATAATAACTTGGAGTTTTAAGTTCAATATTTCCTATTGAGAACATATTTCTAATAATTAGAATGAATAAGACATATTACATATATTGATGAGTTAACTATATGTACACATGAATTTTATCTTTTAGTCCTCATTAAATCGTTGAACTAAGAAGTGCTTTTCTTTTATTGTACCGGACATTCACGCAAGTATACAAATCCCCTTCCAAATTCCTACCAACATTTTTTACGACATTTTGGCAATTTGCCACGCCCCTATAACATATACCTTCAAATTATATTAACTGTACCATCTCACGTAGCTAAGATTTCAAATGCAAAAAACCGTTTTAAAATCGGTTCATTCTGTGTGAAGTTATGTGCATACATGGGGTTTAGCGAATTTATTTTATAAGATTTACTAGCGGACCCGTCAGACGTTGTTCTGCCCTAAATTTGGTCCATCTCCATACATTTTAGTAAGCTTTTTCCGTCTAGCTAGAGACCCTAGTCACCCAGCGGTAAAAAAATTACTCTGAACTAAAGCACTCATCAACAGCTTCACTTTGATACCCATAATGTAAAAACACATCCTAGTGTTACCCTGATGCATGTTTTGGCCTATATCTCGAGACCCTTCACAAATAGGTATGAAAACTACCCTGTACTAAAGCACTCATCAACAGCTTTCATTCGTTATCCATATCCTATAAACACATTCTAGGGGTACCCGCGTCCACGTTTTCGCTTATATCTCGAGACACTAGTTACTCGCGGGTACGAAAAATACCCCGTATCAAAGTACTCATTCGATACCTATATTGTACAAACATATCCCAGGATTACCCACGTCCACGTTTTGATCTCAAGACCCTATCCCGGACGGGATAAAAATTAGCCTATGTCAGTCTCCTGGTTCTAAGCTACCCTTCCACTAATTTTCAGCCAAATATGTTCATCCGTTACTTCCTCTTCAATCACTCTTTATCTATTAAAAAAGCGCATCAAAATCCGTTGCGTATTTTTAAAGGTTTAAGCATTCAAAGGGAAATAGCGACTTTGTTTTATACTATGTAGTGATTACATCCATACATACCTATAAAACTACGCCCGAAGTTAATAACGCAGCGAATGCTATATATGTACGTATGTATGTGTCGCATCAAGCCTCACTCAAAAGCAATTAGCGCGGACAGTTCACAGCGAACAAACACACATACGAATTTTTTGATAAAAATCCCTGCAAAAATGCGATTAGTCTAGGATGAATCAGGGTTGAGTCGCAAAGGAGTATGCGACCAATGCCAGTCTTTGTAAGAGTTGAACTGTTCCCTTTTGTTTGAGCATGTCCTATGAAGAGATTAATTGTACCATTTATGCTCGAAAGGGGTAGATAGGACTAATCCCCTTTGTACCCATATGGGCACATATGAAGACTAGCTCCCTTTTCGGTTCAATAAGGACTCAAATAGGGTCCATTGAATTTTCTGCCATGAGAAACACAGTCGAGGGGTTTGTCAAGAAAAGGCATCCACCTATAGAACTAAGGCCCACGCCCTATTAAAATACTCATTAACACCTTTTATTTGGTACTCGTATCGTACAGACAAATTCACCCCTGATCCGCCTCTATGGCGATATCTCGAAAAGGCGTTCACCCATAGAACTTAGGCCCACTCCCTTTTAAAATACTCATTAACACCTTTGGTTTGATATCCATATTGTACAAACGCATTCTAGAGTCAGCCTTGGTCCAAAATTTATAACGATATCTCGAAAAGGCGTCCACCAATAGAACTAACGCACACTTCCTTTTAAAATACTCATTAACACCTTTCATTTGATACCCATATCGTACAAACAAATTCTAGAGTCACCCCTGATCCACCTTTATGGCGATATCTCGAAAAGGCGTCCACCTATAGAACTAAGGCTCACTCCCTTTTAAAATACTCATTAACACCTTTCATTTGATAACCATATCGTACAAAGAAATTCTGGAGACATCCCTCGTCCACCTTTATGGCGATATCTCGAAAAGGCATCCACCTATAGAACTAAGGCCCACGCCCTATTAAAATACTCATTAACACATTTCATTTGATACCCATATCGTACAAACAAATTCTAGAGTCACCCCTGGTCCACCTTTATGGCGATATCTCGAAAAGGCGTCCACCTATAGAACTAAGGCCAACTCCCTTTTAAAATACTCAGTAACACCTTTCATTTGATACCTATATCGTACAAAGAAATTCTGGAGTCGCTCCTCGTCCACCTTTACGCCGATATCTCGAAAAGGCATCCACCTACAGAACTAAGGCCCACGCCCTTTTAAAATACTCCTTAACACCTTTCATTTGATACCCATATCGTACAAACAAGTTCTAGAGTCACCCCTGGTCCACCTTTATGGCGATATCTCGAAAAGGCGTCCACCTATAGAACTAAGGCCTACTCCCTTATAAAATACTCATTAACACCTTTCATTTAGTACCCATATCGTACGAAACAATTCTAGAGTCTCCCCTGGTCCACCTTTATGGCGATATCTCGAAAAGGCGTCCATCTATAGAACTAAGCCCACGCCCTTTTAAAATACTCATTAACACCTTTCATTTGATACCCATACCGTACAAACAAATTCCAGAGTCAGCCCTGGTCCACCTTTACGGCGATATCCCTAAATGGCGTCCACCTATAGAACTATGGCCCACTCCCTCTTAAAATACTCTTTAATACCTTCCATTTGATACACATGTCATACAAACACATTCCAGGCTTACTCTAGGTTCATTTTCCTAAATGGTGATTTTCCCTTATTTTGCGTCCATAGCTCTCAGCTGAGTATGTAATGTTCGGTTACACCCGAACTTAGCCTTCCTTACTTGTATTATATTTATCTTAGTACATCTTCAAACTTCTCCATATGCTTTCGTATATTGCACATATTGTTATCTGAAAAAAATGGATGACATCGGTAGTATATATAGCATATGTCCCCCACAACCGATTATTCAGATACGAGACTTTATGCTTAATAGCTAGAGGCTTTAAATTTCACAGAATCCTTACGTATAGGGCATTCATTGCTGCCTGAAAAATTGTATAGATCGGCCGTACGTATAGAATGTATCCCATAAAAATTTTTATTTCTGCCCCTTTTAACGTATTTAAAGATCGGTTGTATATATGTAGTGATTGAAAAATATAAAATGTATGTATTTATAAAGTATTAAAGTTAACTGTTACAGTAAATGTATTTATGGATCACGGCGCAAACATTTCGGCACAATTTCAATTGTTCAACTTCCGTTTTTCGTATCTTTGTAGCATTTAGGATTGTGTTGGATTGGTTCTTACGATGGTTTAATACGTTTGACCGCTTCTGGTCTTTAACCCCAATCCCACAATCGGCCGTCCTGACGACGGTTCGTCCCCGAGCGACGGGTTCTATTTTTTCGCATACTCCGCTACCGTTATCGTGCGGTTCGGTCCCTCATGCTCGCCTATCTTTTCGACTTCATACCTACCATGATTTAATGTGTGGATAACCTTATGCGGGCCCAGATATTTCCCCTTTAATTTAAGCGCGGGGCCATATTGAGTGCGCTTTATAGCTACCATGTCGTTTTCTTAATAAAGCTGCTCAGCTTTTCTTTTCGCGTTGAAACTTTTCCGATTTTCTTCCTGAATTTGTCTGATACTATCCCTAGCCGTTAGCCAAACTACCTCGCGCTCTTTGTTTAGCTCTTGCACTGCTTCATTCTCGATAACTACAGTCAAATCTATCATTGTGTATAGTCTCATATCCAATCCTGTTAAAATTTTGAACGGTGATTCCTTTGTGTTTCTACTGGCCGAATTATTTAAAAATTGTTGAACTTCTGCTACATGTTGGTACCATTTATCAGAATTGTGTAGAGATAGCTTTGCCAGCATAGGCACTACTACCCTATGGATGCGCTCCACTTGGCCAATAACTGTAGGAACTCCTGTTGCTATTAAAATATGTTGTATACCCTGATTACTAAAATAATCGTTGAATGCTTGTGAGGTAAAAGCACTACCCCTGTCTATTACTACACGCTTCGGATTCCAAAAATGGCGGATTGTTTTTCTAACTTATCGATTAGAGCTGCAGCGCTTGCGTCCTTTCTCGGATATAACCAAATAATTTGGAAAATGCATCCACTACTGCTAAGATATGATTGTACTGCTTTGACGTGGCTGTCAATGGCCCTAAGAGATCGATACGTAGTGAGTGGTTTATCGTCTTTTGGGATCGTATTAAGGAAACCCTCTTTTTTTCAGTTAAATAATTACAAAAAAATGTTGTCTTTAGCTTTAACATTAAAGTACGTGTATTTGGAATATGATATGAAAAAGGTTACATTAAAAACTCAAGCGCATGCGTCGGCTTTTCTTTGCCATTTCATCTACAACTTCATCAACGGCAACAATTTGATCACGGTGGATGCTTAGTGATGCACAGCCTATCAATCGATTTTCACTCATCGTGTTTCTCAAATAGTTTTTAATCAGCCTAAGAGTTGAAAAAGATCTCTCGTTCGCTGCCGTTGTTACTGGAAGCGTACACAAGATTTTCAACAACATGTGAACAATAGGAAAGGCCACAGAATCACATTCCTGTAATATTAGTCATAGATAAATTGATAAAAAAACCGAAGTACCTCCTTCAGGAATAAGTAGAATTCATGCTTTTTGAGCCTATGCATGAGATCTAACGTATACGTATATAAAATTCAAAAGAAAGAAACTGATTGAATAGAAAACAAGTAAGGAAGGTTAAGTTCGGGTGTAACCGAACATTACATACTCAGCTGAGAGCTATGGTGGCAACATAAGGGAAAATAACCATGTAGGAAAATGAACCGAGGGTAACCCTGGAATGTGTTTATATGACATGTGTATCAAATGAAAGGTATTAAAGAGTATTTTAAGAGGGAGTGGGCCATAGTTCTATAGGTGGACGCCGTTTCGTGATATCGCCATAAAGGGGACCAGGGGTGACTCTAGAATGCGTTTGTACACTGTGGGTGTCAAATGAAAGGTATTAATGAGTATTTTAAGAGGGCGTGAGCCTTAGTTCTATATGTGGACGCCTTTTCGAGATATAGCCATAAAGGTGGACCAGGGGTGATTCTAGAATTTGTTTGTACGATATGGGTATCAAATAAAAGGTGTTAATGAGTATTTTAAAAGAGCGTGGGCCTTAGTTCTATAGGTGGACGTCTTTTCGAGATATCGCCATAAAGGTGGACCAGGGGTGACTCTAGAATTTGTTTGTACTATATGGGTATCAAATGAAAGGTGTTAATGAGTATTTTAAAAGGGAGTGGGCCTTAATTCTATAGGTGGACGCCTTTTCGGGATATCGCCATAAACGTGGACCAGGGGTGACACTAGAATGCGTTTGTACAATATGGGTATCAAATGAAAGGTGGTAATGAGTATTTTAAAAGGGAGTGGGCCTTAGTTCTATGGGTGTACGCCTTTTCGGGATATCGCCATAAACGTGGACCAGGGGTGACTCTAGAATACGTTTGTACAATATGGTTATCAAATGAAAGGTGTTAATGAGTATTTTAAAAAGGAGTGGGCCTTAGTTCTATATGTGGACGCCTTTTCGAGATATCGCCATAAACGTGGACCAGGGGTGACTCTAGAATGTGTTTGTACGATATGGGTATCAAATTAAAGGTATTAATGAGGGTTTTAAAAGGGAGTGACCCCTAGTTGTATATGTGAAGGCGTTTTCGAGATATCGACCAAAATGTGGACCAGGGTGATCCAGAACTTCATCTGTCGGGTACCGCTAATTTATTTATATATGTAATACCACGAACAGTATTCCTTCCAAGATTCCAAGGGCTTTTGATTTCGCCCTCCGAAACTTTTTCATTTTCTTCTACTTAATATGGTAGGTGTCACACCCATTTTACCAAGTTTTTTTCTAAAGTTATATTTTGCGTCAATAGACCAATACAATTGCCATGTTTCATCCCTTTTTTCGTATTTGGTATATAATTATGGCATTTTTTTCATTTTTCGTAATTTTCGATATCGAAAAAGTGGGCGTGGTCATTGTCGGATATCTGCCATTTTTTACACCAATACAAAGTGAGTTCAAATAAGGACGTGAACTGGGTTTAGTAAAGACGGGTTTAGTAAAGACAGACGGTCGACTGTGTATAAAAACTGGGCGCGGCTTCAACCGATTTCGCCCTTTTTCACAGAAATTAGTTATTGTCCTAGAATCTAAGCCTCTACCAAATTTCACAAGGATTGGTAAATTTTTGTTCGACTTATGGCGTTAAAAGTATCCTAGACAAATTAAATGAAAAAGGGCGGAGCCACGCCCATTTTGAAATTTTCTTTTATTTTTGTATTTTCTTGGACCATATCATTACTGCAGTTGAATGTTGGCATAATTTACTTATATACTGTAAAGATATTAACTTTTCTTTTAAAATTTGAATTAAAAGAAATTTTTTTTAAAAAGTGGGCGTGGTCGTTCTCCGATTTTGCTAATTTTTAGTAAGCAGATATATAGTAATAAGAGTAACCTTCCTGCCAAATTTCATTATGATATCTTCAACGAATGCCAAATAACAGCTTGCAAAACTTCTAAATTACCTTCTTTTAAAAGTGGGCGGTGCCACGCCCATTGTCCAAAATTTTACCATTTTTCTATTCTGCGTCATAAGCTCAACTAACTTACCAAGTTTCATCGCTTAATCCGTATTTGGTAATGAATTATCGCACTTTTTCATTTTTTCGAAATTTTCGATATCGAAAAAGTGGGCGTGGTTATTGTCCGATATCGTTCATTTTAAACAGCGATCTGAGATGAGTGCCCAGGAACCTACATACCAAATTTCATGAAGATACCTCAAAATTTACTCAAGTTATCGTGTTAACGTACAGACGGACGGACAGACGGACGGACATGGCTCAATAGAATTTTTTTTCGATACTGATGATTTTGATATATGGAAGTCTATATCTAACTCAATTCCTTTATACCTGTACAACCAACCGTTATGCAATCAAAGTTAAAATACTCTGTGAGCTCTGCTCAACTAAGTATAAAAATTTTATTCAAAAAAGTCATATCTAAACGGAAAAACACTG
Source organism: Eurosta solidaginis (assembly GCF_040869045.1). Lineage (NCBI taxonomy): Eukaryota > Metazoa > Arthropoda > Insecta > Diptera > Tephritidae > Eurosta > Eurosta solidaginis. Next base: position 186,704,174 of record NC_090319.1, on the reverse strand, counting down.
ATGTGTTTTTTACATTTTAAAATGTGAAAAACACATTATTTTTTCATTTATCAAGTAAATTGAATTTTATATTTTTGAAATGTGTTTTTGATATGAAAAATTGTAGATATTACATTATAATATGTTTTCCACATGGAAAATAATGTCAAATTTGCATTATATTTCAAAATAGGAAATGTGTACTTCGAAAAAATGCTGTAAGTTTAACATTAGGGGGACTCATGTAACCGTATAAATGCCTTATAAAGTGTGTAAACGTATAAATTTATCTAGTGCGTAAACGAACTGTCAAATTTTGTATGAAAAATCATTTACACAATTTGTATAAATTTACGCGCACATTTCATTGTGTAAACGCGGTAAACTCAAAGGAATGCAACCTTGCAGACATTACAGCAGGCATTTTCCTCAGAAATCTCCAACATAAGCAAGTCATTTACAAGAATATCTTAGTAAAGGCGTTTTAGTTTTGATTTTTCACTTAATCTTGGCATTTTTTAATTTGTATAACAATCAAAAAATTTTTGTTTGGCAATAATACAGCTGATAAACAATCAAGTTTATCAAGAGTATTACTAGGTGCGTTCATACAACAGCGTGTGTAAATGGATATAATTTTACACCTTATAAGTTTATATGCTTTCATGAGTCCCCCTATTATTTAAATGTGGAGAATAAAATCAAAGCACGAGAATTAGTATCGTTTAGTTCGGCAAACAAAAAGAACCGTAAACAGTGTTTATATGCATGTTTATATGTGGCTTGTCGCCGGGACGTAAGGGCAGAAGAATCTTGCAAATATTCAGACGCATGGAGTTTTCATATTTGCCTTTTCATACGGATGAATGTAATCGCGGTTGAGGCAAATGATCAAACGCCTGAATTGATTATATTCACGCATGCAATAAGTTGGTTGATTTTAAATCAATGTCGATTAGGTTCGTTTAAGCAAGTTGGATCATTGAACACGATCATGTTGCCGAATATAATCGAACGTTGTTGTGTTCGATTTTTGTTGTTCTCTGATATGTATGTAGATGGTCGTTCGGAAAGTTCTTTATGAAATTATAGTAAAAGTTAACATGTACATTTGTATATTTAATAAATTGCAGAATTATTATGAAACAGAATATGATTAAAATATAAGTGTTCACTTCGTACATACATATGCTTGCATCTTAAAAATATAATATCACCAACATAGTAAATACGTAGCAGAATTATAAAGAAATTTATTAACATAGACATAAAAACATCAAATATTTGAATTGTAACGACTTAAAAAATCAAAGGATCCTGAGGCAAGGGGGAGGTTTAAACCCCCAAACCAATCTGTAATTATAATAAATTGTATACCCTTCAAATATATTCGCCATTTTTTTAACGCTGCTATAATAGCGAGCACTTCAAGCTCATAAGAATTGTTCTTTTCTTCTGCCTTGGTTGTTTTCCTACTAAGAAATTAAACTGGATGGAATTTTTGATCCTCACCCCACTTTTGCATAAAAATAGTCCCGTATCCAGACTTGGATGTATCTGTATGGATTTCAGTTTCAGAATTGACATTGTATAATCGTAAAACAGGTGCAGTTACAAGCACTGTTTTGAGCTGCTGAAAAGATGTTGGCTGTTCTTTACCTATTTTGAATTCACTAGCCTTTATCAAAAGATCCGACAAGGGTTTCGCTATCAACGCATAATTATTTATAAAGTGCCTAAAATACGACGATAAACCCAAAAATCGCTCTAACCCTTTCTTATCTCTTGGAATTTCAAAATTGGTGCCTTGCCCGCTGCACTGACGATGATCATTATTGTACTGAAAATTGCCGCTTACATGGCATACAGTTTTGCTTTGCTTTCGTTAAGTTGCAGTGATGCCATCCTGTTTCGTATCGTGCAATGACAAGTATGCTTGTGCTTTTGTTTTTCTGGGCTAAAGTTAATGTTGATCCTTAGTAGCCAGTTTTACGGTGCTCTGCGACCGGTAAAAAAAAAGCCGAGGTTACTGCGTCGTATTGACAAGAACCTGAAAAAAGCAATATTTATGATTAAGCATATTTATGGGTGTGTATGTATATATGTATGTATATAAGTATAATTTAATTGAAATTGTCCTAATAATGCAGTGCATTTAGGACTTTTTTATACTCAGTTGAGCAGAGCTCACAGAGTATATTAAGTTTGATTGGATAACGGTTGGTTGTACATATATAAAGGAATCGAGATAGATATAGACTTCCATATATCAAAATAATCAGGATCGAAAAAAATTTGATTGAGCCATGTCCGTCCGTCCGTCCGTACGTCCGTTAACACGATAACTTGAGTAAATTTTGAGGTATCTTGATGAAATTTGGTATGTAGGTTCCTGAGCACTCATCTCAGATCGCTATTTAAAAACAACGAAATCGGACTATAACCACGCCCACTTTTTCGATATCGAAAATTTCGAAAAACCGAAAAAGTGCGATAATTCATTACAAAAGACAGATAAAGCGACGAAACTTGGTAGATGAGTTGAACTTATGACCCAAAATAGAAAATTAGTAAAATTTTGGACAATGGGCGTGGCACCGCCCACTTTTAAAAGAAGGTAATTTAAAATTTTGTAAGCTGTAATTTGGCAGTCGTTGAAGATATCATAATGAAATTTGGCAGGAACGTTACTCCTATTACTATATGTACGCTTAATAAAAATTAGCAAAATCGGAGAAGGACCACGCCCACTTTTAAAAAAAAAATTTTTTTAAAGTAAAATTTTAACAAAAAATTTAATATCTTTACAGTATATAAGTAAATTATGTCAACATTCAACTCCAGTAATGATGTGGTGCAACAAAATACAAAAATAAAAGAAAATTTCAAAATGGGCGTAGCTCCGCCCTTTTTCATTTAATTTGTCTAGGATACTTTTAACGCCATAAGTCGAACAAAAATTAACCAATCCTTTTGAAATTTGGTAGGGGCATAGGTTTTATGACGTTAACTGTTTTCTGTGAAAAGGGGCGGAATCGGTTGATGCCACGAACAGTTTTTATACACAGTTGTCCGTCTGTCCTTCCGCATGGCCGTTAACACGATAACTTCAGCAAAAATCGACATATCTTTAATGAACTTAGTTCACGTGCTTACTTTAACTCACTTTATCTTGGTATGAAAAATGAACGAAATCCGACTATGACCACGCCCACTATTTCGATATCGAAAATTACGAAAAATGAAAAAAATGCCATAATTCTATACCAAATACGAAAAAAGGGATGAAACAGGGTAAGGTAATTGGATTTTTTTATTGACGCGAAATATAACTTTAGAAAAAACTTTATAAAATGGTTGTGACACCTACCATATTAAGTAGAAGAAAATGAAAAGTTCTGCAGGGTGAAATAAAAAACCCTTAAAATCTTGGCAGGTATAACATATATAAATAAATTAGCGGTATCCAACAGATAATGTTCTGGGTCACCCTGGTCCACATTTTGGTCGATATCTGGAAAACGCCTTCACATATACAACTACCACCACTCCCTTTTAAAACTCTCATTAATATCTTTAATTTGATACCCATATCGTACAAACTCATTCTAGAGTCACCCCTGGTCCACCTTTATGGCGATATCTCGAAAAGGCGTCCACCGATAGAACTAAGCCCCACACCCTTTTAAAATACTCATTAACACCTTTCATTTGATACCCATATCGTACAAACATATTCTAAAGTCACCCCTGGTCCACCTTTATGGCGATATCTCGAAAAGGCGAACACCTATAGAACGAAGGCCCACTCCCTTTTAAAAATACGCATTAACACCTTTCATTTGATACCCATATCGCACAAACAAAGTCTAGAGTCACCCCTGGTCCACCTTTATTTCGATACCTCGAAAAGGCGTCCACCTATAGAACTAAGGCCCACTCCCTTTTAAAATACTCATTAACTCCTTTCGTTTGATACCCATATTGCACAAACGAATTCTAGAGTCACCCCTGGCCCACCTTTATGGCGATATCTCGAAACGGCGTCCACCTATGGAACTAAGGATTACTCCTTTTAAAAAACTCATTAACACCTTTCTTTTGATACCCATATTGTACAAACAAATTCTAGGGTCACCCCTGCCCCACCTTTATGGCGATATCTCGAAACGGCGTCCACCTATGGAACTAAGGATTATTCCCTTTTAAAATACTCATTAACACCTTTCTTTTGATATACATATTGTACAAACAAATTCTAGGGTCACCCCTGGTCCACCTTTATGGCGATATCACGAAAATGCGACCACCTATACATCAACCACCACTCCCTTTTAAAACCCTCATTAATACCTTTAATTTGATACCCATATCGTACAAACACATTCTAGAGTCACCCCTGGTCCACCTTTGTGGCGATATTTCGAAACGGCGTCCACCTATAGAACTAAGGCCCACTCCCTTTTAAAATACTCATTAACACCTTTCGTTTGATGCCCACATTGTACAAACAAATTCTAGGGTCACCCCTGGCCACCTTTATGGCGATATCTCGAAACGGCGTCCACCTATGGAACTAGGGATTACTCCCTTTTAAAATACTCATTAACACCTTTCTTTTGGTACCCATATTGTACAAACAAATTCTAGGGTCACCCCTGGTCCACCTTTATGGCGATATCTCGAAACGGCGTCCACCTGTGGAACTAAGGATTACTCTCTTTTAAAATACTCATTAACACCTTTCATTTGATACCCATATCGTACAAACACATTCTAGAGTCACCCCTGGTCCACTTTTATGGCGATATTTCGAAACGGCATCCACCTATAGAACTAAGGCCCACTCCCTTTTAAGATACTCATTAACACCATTCGTTTGATGCCCATATTGTACAAACAAATTCTAGGGTTACCCCTGGCCCACCTTTATGGCGATATCTCGAAACGGCGTCCACCTATGGAACTAGGGATTACTCCCTTTTAAAATACTCATTAACACCTTTCTTTTGATACCCATATTGTACAAACGCATTCTAGAGTCAACCTTGATCCACCTTCTAAAGTCACCCCTGGTCCACCTTTATGGCGATATCTCGAAAAGGCGAACACCTATAGAACGAAGGCCCACTCCCTTTTAAAAATACTCATTAACACCTTTCATTTGATACCCATATCGCACAAACAAAGTCTAGAGTCACCCCTGGTCCACCTTTATTTCGATACCTCGAAAAGGCGTCCACCTATAGAACTAAGGCCCACTCCCTTTTAAAATACTCATTAACTCCTTTCGTTTGATACCCATATTGCACAAACGAATTCTAGAGTCACCCCTGGCCCACCTTTATGGCGATATTTCGAAACGGCGTCCACCTATGGAACTAAGGATGACTCCTTTTAAAAAACTCATTAACACCTTTCTTTTGATACCCATATTGTACAAACAAATTCTAGGGTCACCCCTGCTCCACTTTTATGGCGATATCTCGAAACGGCGTCCACCTATGGAACTAAGATTATTCCCTTTTAAAATACTCATTAACACCTTTCTTTTGATACACATATTGTACAAACAAATTCTAGGGTCACCCCTGGTCCACCTTTATGGCGATATCACGAAAATGCGACCACCTATGCATCAACCACCACTCCCTTTTAAAACCCTCATTAATACCTTTAATTTGATACCCATATCGTACAAACACATTCTAGAGTCACCCCTGGTCCACCTTTGTGGCGATATTTCGAAACGTATCAGTATCGAAAAAAAATTCGATTGAGCCATGTCCGTCCGTCCGTCCGTCCGTCCGTTAACACGATAACTTGAGTAAATTTTGAGGTATCTTGATGAAATTTGGTATGTAGGTTCCTGGGCAGTCATCTCAGATCGCTATTTAAAATGAACGATATCGGACAATAACCACGCCCACTTTTTCGATATCGAAAATTTCGAAAAACCGAACAAGTGCGATAATTCATTACCAAATATGGATTAAGCGATGAAACTTGGTAGGTGAGTTGAACTTATGACGCAGAATAGAAAACTAGTAAACTTTTGGACAATGGGCGTGGCACCGCCCACTTTTAAAAGAAGGTAATTTAGAAGTTTTGCAAGCTGTAATTTGGAAGTCGTTGAAGATATCATGATGAAATTTGGCAGGAACGTTACCCTTAATACTATATATCTGCTTAATAAAAATTAGCAAAATCGGAGAACGACCACGCCCACTTTTTAAAAAAAAATTTTTTTAAATTCAAATTTTAAAAGAAAAGTTAATATCTTTACAGTATATAAGTAAATTATGTCAACATTCAACCCAAGTAATGATATGGTGCAACAAAATACAAAAATAAAAGAAAATTTCAAAATGGGCGTGGCTCCGCCCTTTTTCATTTAATTTGTCTAGGATACTTTTAATGCCATAAATCGAACAAAAATTTACCAATCCTTCTGAAATTTGGTAGAGGCTTAGGTTCTAGAACGATAACTATTTTCTGTGAAAAAGGGCGAAATCGGTTGAAGCCACGCCCAGTTTTTATACACAGTCGACCGTCTGTCCTTCCGCTCGGCCTTTAACACGATAACTTGAGCAAAAATCGATATATCTTTACTAAACTCAGTTCACGTACTTATCTGAACTCACTTTGTATTGGTGTAAAAAATGGCCGGAATCCGACTATGACCACGCCCACTTTTTCGATATCGAAAATTACGAAAAATGAAAAAAAATGCCATAATTATATACCAAATACGAAAAAGGGACGAAACATGGTAATTGTATTGGTCTATTGACGCAAAATATAACTTTAGAAAAAAACTTGGTAAAATGGGTGTGACACCTACCATATTAAGTAGAAGAAAATGAAAAAGTTTTGCAGGGCGAAATCAAAAGCCCTTGGAATCTTGGAAAGAATACTGTTCGTGGTATTACATATATAAATAAATTAGCGATACCCGACAGATTATGTTCTGGATCACCCTGGTCCACATTTTGGTCGATATCGCGAAAACGCCTTCACATATACAAATAAGGGACACTCCCTTTTTAAACTCTCATTAATACCTTTAATTTATGGCGATATTTCGAAAAGGCGTCCACCTATAGCACTAAGGCCAACGCCCTTTTAAAATACCCATTAACACCTTTCATTTGATACCCATATCGTACAAACAAATTCTAGAGTCACCCCTGATCCACCTTTATGGCGATATTTCGAAAAGGCGTCCACCTATAGAACTAAGGCCCACGTCCTTTTAAGATACTCATTAACACCTTTCATTTGATACCCGTATAGTACAAACAAATTCTAGAGTCACTCCTGGTCCACGTTTATGGCGATATCTCGAAAAGGCATCCACCTATAGAACTAAGGCCCACGCCCTTTTAAAATACTCATTAACACCTTTCATTTGATACCCATATAGTACAAACAAATTGTAGAGTCACCCCTGGTCCACCTTTATGGCGATATTTCGAAAAGGCGTCCACCTATAGAACTAAGGCCAACGCCCTTTTAAAATACTCATTAACACCTTTCATTTGATACCCATATCGTAAAAACAAATTCTAGAGTCACCCCTGGTCCACGTTTATGGCGATATCTCGAAAAGGCATCCACCTATAGAACTAAGGCCTACGCCCTTTTAAAATACTCATTAACACTTTTCATTTGATACCCATATCGTACAAACAAATTCTAGAGTCACCCCTGATCCACCTTTATGGCGATATCTCGAAAAGGCATCCACCTATAGAACTAAGGCCTACGCCCTTTTAAAATACTCATTAACACTTTTCATTTGATACCCATATCGTACAAACAAATTCTAGAGTCACCCCTGATCCACCTTTATGGCGATATTTCGAAAAGGCGTCCACCTATAGAACTAAGGCCCACGCCCTTTTAAAATACTCATTAACACCTTTCATTTGATACCCATATCGTACAAACAAATTCTAGAGTCACCCCTGGTCCACCTTTATGGCGATATCTCAAAAAGGCGTCCACCTATAGAACTAAGGCCCACTCCCTTTTAAAATACTCATTAACACCTTTCATTTGATACCCATATTGTGCAAACGTATTCTAGAATCACCCCCGGCCCACTTTTATAACGATATTCCGAAAAGGCGTCCACCTATAGAACTAAGGTCCACGCCCTTTTAAAATACTCATTAACACCTTTCATTTGATACCCATATCGTACAAACAAATTCTAGAGTCACCCCTGGTCCACCTTTATGGCGATATCTCGAAAAGGCGTCCACACATAGAACTAAGGCCCACTCCTTTTTAAAATACTCATTAACACCTTTCATTTGATACCCATATCGTACAAAATAAATTCTAGAGTCACCCCTGGTCCACCTTTATGGCGATATCTCGAAAAGGCGTCCACCTATAGAACTTAGGCCCACTCCCTTTTAACATTATCATTAACACATTTCATTTGATACCCATATCGTACAAACAAATTCTAGAGTCAGGCCTGGTCCACCTTTATGGCGATATCCCTAAATGGCGTCCATCTATAGAACTATGGCCCACTTCCTCTTAAAATACTCTTTAATACCTTCCATTTGATACACATGTCATACAAACACATTCCAGGGTTACCCTAGGTTCTTTTTACAACATGGTGATTTTCCCTTACTTTGTCTCCACAGCTCTCAACTGAGTATGTAATGTTCGGTTACACCCGAACTTAGCCTTCCTTACTTGTTTTTTTTTGATTTTGTATTTATCTTATATATTTCATACCTTATACAGCCGATTATTTGGAAATTACGCATGGAATAAGATTATTGCTCAGCCCCGTTCATAAAAGGTATGAAGTCGTCGGCACAGCCGAAGACAGTCCCGTTTTTACTTGTTTATTATACTCAGTTGAGCAGAGCTCACAGAGTATATTAAATTTGACTGGATAACGGTTGGTTGTACAGATATAAAGGAATCGAGATAGATATAGACTTCCATATATCAAAATCATCAGTATCGAAAAAGAATTTGATTGAGCCATGTCCGCCCGTCCGTCTGTCCCTTAACACGATTAATTGAGTAAATTTTGAGGTATCTTGATGAAATTTGGTACGTAGGTTCCCGGGCACTCATCTCAGAGCGCTATTTAAAATTAACGATATCGAACTATAACCACGCCCACTTTTTCGATATCGAAAATTTAGAAAAACCGAACAAGTGCGATAATTCATTACCAAAGACGGATTGGTGGGTGAGTTGAACTTATGACACAGAATAGAAAATTAGTTAACTTTTGGACAATTGGCGTGGCACCGCCCACTTTTAAAAGAAGGTAATTTAAAAGTTTTGCAAGCTGTAATTTGGCAGTCGTTGAAGATATCATGATGAAATTTGGCAGGAAGGTTACTCCTATTACTATATGTATGCTTATTAAAAATTTGCAAAATCGGAGAACGACCACGTACACTTAAAAAAAAAATTTTTTAAGTCAGATTTTACCAAAATATTTAATATCTTTACAGTATATAAGTAAATTATGTCAACATTCAACTCCAGTATTGATATGGTCCAAGAAAATACAAAAATAAAAGAAAATTTCAAAATGGGCGTGGCTCCGCCCTTTTTCATTTAATTTTTCTAGGATACTTTTAATGCCATAAGTCGAACAAAAATTTACCAATCCTTGTGAAATTTGGAACGGGCTTAGATTCTAGGACGATAACTGTTTTCTGTGAAAAAAGGGCGAAATCGGTTGAAGCCACGCCCAGTTTTTATACACAGTCGACCGTCTGTCCTTCCGCTCGGCCGTTAACACGACAACTTGAGCAGAAATCGATATATTTTTACTAAACTCAGTTCACGTACTTATCTGAATTTTCTTTGTATTGGTATAAAAAATGGCCGAAATCCGATTATGACCACGCCCACTTTTTCGATATCGAAAATTACGAAAAATTAAAAAAATGCCATAATTCTATACCAAATACAAAAAAGGGATGAAACATGGTAATTGGATTGGTTTGTTGACGCAAAATATAACTTTAGAAAAAAACTTTGTAAAATGGTTGTGACACCTACCATATTAAGTAGAAGAAAATGAAAAAGTTCTGCGGGGCGAAATCAAAAGCCCTTAGAATCTTTGCAGGAATACTGTTCGTGGTATTACATATATAAATAAATTAGCGGTACACGACAGATGATGTTCTGGGTCACCCTGGACCACATTTTGGTCGATATCTCGAAAACGCCTTCACATATACACAACTACCACAACTCCCTTTTAAACCCATAATTAATACCTTTAATTTGATACCCATATCGTACAAACACATTATAGTCACCCCTGGTTCACCCTTATTGCGATATCTCGAAAAGGCGTCCACCTATAGAACTAAGGCCCATTCCCTTCTAAAATACTCATTATCACCTTTGGTTTGATACCCATATTGTACAAACGCATTCTAGAGTCAACCCTGGTCCACCTTTATAACGATATCTCGAAAAGGCGTCCACCCATAGAACTAAGGCACACTTCCTTTTAAAATTCTCATTAACACCTTTCATTTGATAACCATATCGTACAAACAAATTATAGAGTCACCCCTGGTCCACCTTTATGGCGATATCCCGAAAAGGTGTCCACCCATAGAACAAAGGTCCACTCCCTTTTTAAAGCACTCATTAACACCTTTCGTTTGATATCCATATTGTACATACGCATTCTAGAGTCACCCCTGGTCCACCTTTATGGCGATATCTCGAAAAGGCGTCCACCTATAATACTAAGGCCCACTCCCTTCTAAAATACTCATTAACACCTTTCATTTGATACCCATATCGTACAAAGAAATTCTGGAGTCACCCCTCGTCCACCTTTATGGCGATTTCTCGAAAAGGCAACCTATAGAACTAAGGCCCACGCCCTAATAAAATACTCATTAGCACCTTTCATTTGATATCCATATCGTACAAACAAATTCTAGAGTCACCCCTGGTCCACCCTTATGGCGATATCTCGAAAAGGCGTCCACCTATAGAACTAAGGCCAACTCCCTTTTAAAATACTCATTAACACCTTTCATTTGATACCCATATCGTACAAAGAAATTCTGGAGTCACCCCTCGTCCACCTTTATGGCCATATCTCGAAAAGGAATCCACCTACAGAACTAAAGCCCACCCCCTTTTAAAATACTCATTAACACCTGTCATTTGGTACCCTTATCGTAGAAACAAATTCTAGAGTCTACTCTGGTCCACCTTAATGGCGATATCCCTAAATGGCGTCCTCCTATAGAACTATGGCCCACTCCCTCTTAAAATACTCTTTAATACCTTCCATTTGATACACATGTCATACAAACACATTCCGGGGTTACCCTAGGTTCATTTTCCTACATGGTGGTTTTCTCTAATTTTGCTTCCATAGCTCTCAGCTGCGTATGTAATGTTCGGTTACACCCGAACTTAGCCTTCCTTACTTGTTTTATATTTATCATAGTACATCTTCAAATTTTTCCATATACTTTCGTATATTGCACATACTGTTATCTGAAAAAATGGATGAGATCGGTAGTATATATAGCATATATCCCCCACAATCGATTGTTCAGATAAGAGACTTTATGATTAATAGCTTTAGGCTTTAAATTTCACCGAATCCTTACGTATAGGGCATTCATTTCTGTCTGAAAAATTGTATAGATCGGGCATACCTATAGTATGTATCCCATAAAAATGTTCATTTCTGCCCCTTTTAACGTATTTAAAGATCGGTCGTATATATGTAGTGATTGAAAAATATAAAATGTATTTAATTATAAAGTATTAAAGTTAATTGCTACAGTAAATGTATTTAAGGATCACGGCGCAAATATCTCGGCAAAATTTCAATTGTTCAACTTCCGTTTTTCGTATCTTTGTAGCATTTAGGATTGTGTTAGATTGGTACTTACGATGGGTTAATACGTTTGACCGCTTCTGGTCTTAACCCCAATCCCACAATCGGTCGTCCTGACGACGGTTGGTCCCCGAGCGACAGGTTCTATTTTTTCGCATACTCCGCTACCGTTATCGTGCGGTTCGGTTCCTCATGCTCACCTATGTTTTCGACTTCATACCTACCATGATTTAATGTGAGGATAACCTTATGCGGGCCCAGATATTTCCCTTTTAATTTAAGCGCGGGGCCATATTGAGTGCGCTTTATAGATACCATGTCGTTTTCTTAATAAAGCTGCTCAGCTTTTCTTTTCGCGTTGAAAATTTTCCAATTTTCTTCCTGAATTTGTCTGATACTATCCCTAGCCGTTAGCCAAACTACCTCGCGCTCTTTGTTTAGCTCTTGCACTGCTTCATTCTCGATAACTTCAGTCAAATCTATCATTGAGTATAGTCTCATATCCAATCCTGTTAAAATTTTGAACGGTGATTCCTTTGTGCTTCTACTGGCCGAATTATTTAAAAATTGTTGAACTTCTGTTACATGTTGGTACCATTTATCAGAATTGTGTAGAGTTAGCTTTGCCAGCATAGGCACTACTACCCTATGGATGCGCTCCACTTGGCCATTACCTGTAGGAACTCCTGTTGCTATTAAAAGACGTTGTATACCGTGATTACTACAATAATCGTTGAATGCTTGTGAGGTAAAAGCACTACCCCTGTCTATTACTACACGCTTCGGATTTTCAAAAATGGCGGATTGTTTTTCTAACTTATCGATTACAGCAGCAGCGCTTGCGTCCTTTCTCGGATATAACCAAACAAATTTGGAAAATGCATCCACTACTGCTAAGATATGAATGTACTGCTTTGACGTGGCTTTCAATGGCCTAAGAGAGCGATACGTAGTGAGTAGTTTATCGTCTTTTGGTATCGTATTAAGGAAACCCTCTTTTTTTCAGTTAAATACTTACAAAAAAATGTTGTCTTTAGCTTTAACATTAAAGTACTTGTATTTGGAATATGATATGAAAAAAGTTACATTAAAAACTCAAGCGCATGCGTCGGCTTTTTTTTGCCATTTCATCTAAAACCTCAACAACGGCAACAATTTGATCACGGTGGATGCTTAGTGATGCACAGCCATTCAGTCGATTTTCACTCATCGTGCTTCTCAAATAGTTTTTAATCAGCCTAAGATTTGAAAAAGATCTCTCGTTCGTTGCCGTTGTTACTGGAAGCGTACACAAGATTTTAAACAACATGTGAACAATAGGAAAAGCCACAGAATCACATTCCTGTAATATTAGTCATAGATAAATTGATAAAAAAAACCGAAGTACCTCCTTCAGGAATAAGTAGAATTCATGCTTTTTGAGCCTATCATGAGATCTAACGTATGCGTATATAAAATTCAAAAGAAAGAAACTGATCGATTAGAGAAAAATTTAATTCAAAAAAGTCATATCTAAACGGAAAAAACACTAATGTGTTTTTCACATTTTAAAATGTGAAAAACGCATTATTTTTTCATTTATCAAATAATTTGAATTTTAAATTTTTGAAATGTGTTTTTGATAATGTAGATATTACATTATATAATGTGTTTTCCACATGGAAAATAATGTCAAATTTGCATTATATTTCAAAATAGGAAATGTGTACTTCGAAAAAATGCTGTAAGTTTAACATTATTTAAATGTGGAGAATAAAATCAAAGCACGAGAATTAGTATCGTTTAGTTCGGCAAACAAAAAGAACCGTAAGCAATGTTTATATGTATGTTTATATGTGGTTTGTCGCCGGGACGTAAGGGCAGAAGAATCATGCAAATATTCAGACGCATGGAGTTTTCATATTTGCCTTTTCATACGGATGTATGTAATCGCGGTTGAGGCAAACGATCAAACGCCTGAATTGATTATATTCCGCATGCAATAAGTTGGTTGATTTTAAATCAATGTCGATTAGGTTCGTTTAAGCAAGTTGGATCATTGAACACGATCATGTTGCCGAATGTAATCGAACGTTGTTGCGTTCGATTTTTGTTGTTCTCTGATATGTATGTAGATGGTCGTTAGGCACATTTACAAGGAAAGTTCTTTATGAAATTATAGTAAAAGTTAACATGTACATTTGTATATTTAATAAATTGCAGAATTATTATGAAACAGAATATGATTAAAATATAAGTGTTCACTCCTTACATACATATGCTTGCATCTTAAAAATATAATATCACCAACATATTAAATACGTAGCAGAATTATAAAGAAATTTATTAACATGGACGTAAAAACATTAAATATTTGAATTGTAACGATCTAAAAAATCAAAGGATCGTGAGGCAAGGGGGAGGTTTAAACCCCCAAACCAATCTGTAATTATAATAAATTGTATACCCTTCAAATATATTCGCCATTTTTTTAACGCTGCTATAATAGCGAGCACTTCAAGCTCATAAGAATTGTACTTTTCTTCTGCCTTGGTTGTTTTCCTACTAAGAAATTGAACTGAATGGAATTTTTGATCCTCACCCTAATTTTGCATAAAAATAGCCCCGTATTCAGACTTGTATGTATCTGTATGGATTTCAGTTTCAGAATTGACATTGTATAATCGTAAAACAGGTGCAGTTACAAGCACTGTTTTGAGCTGCTGAAAAGTTGTTGGATGTTCTTTACCTATGTTGAATTCACTAGCTTTTATCAAAAGATCCGACAAGGGTTTCGCTATCAACGCATAATTATTTATAAAGCGCCTAAAATACGACGTTAAACCCAAAAATCGCTCTAGCCCTTTCTTATCTCTTGGTAAAGGATAATTCTGAATTGCGTCAATCTTTTCAGGTAATGGCCTAATTGTTCCATTTTCTATTTCGTGGCCTAGAAAATAAATTTCCATTCTGAGAATTGGCATTTTTTCCATGTATATGGAGATTGTTCCATCTTTAATAAGGGCTCTGAATACGATAATTTTCTTGTTTAACAATCGATAGTCGCAACACAATCGCTTAGAGCCATCTTTTTTCTAGCAATTACGATCGGTGGGTTATAGTTGGAACAACTGGTTTGAATAATGCCGGCTTCCAACCATTCCCTACCTGTTTATCAACAAACTCTTTGTCTACCTTAGACAATCTCAGCGGACGTTGGAAAACAGGCACATCGTGTAAGACTATTTTCATTTCCATCGGACACTCTTCGATCTTCTGTGCTTTATAATCATTTATAGTTTTTCGAGCGACACTATTAATATATTCTTATTAAGGTCTTCTATATTCATGCATAAACTATTAAACCACTAAAGTTTTAAAAGCCAAATTAGACACTTTTTTCTGTTTGTTTATTACGTTGGCTTTATCACTTTCTTTTTTAACTGTAGCAACATCCTTACGCGTGCACTCAAAGGATTTGTGTCCTACCCTGACACTTAAAACACTTAATTTGTTTGTTGTTTGCTCCCGAATCATATGAGTTGTGCTTCCGCATTTAAAACATGCTTTCCAAGAAGTAAAATGATTTTTCTCCAATTTCCTTTATTGACTACAAAATAAGTTTGTCAAATAAAAAACACACTGATACACTAACAACATATATTTTTTATTTGGCACAACAAATGCATTTCGGACAGACCTGCTGTCCATCATCAGCGACGCGCTACTAAAACAAAGGAGTCAAGAATATAACAAAATAGAAAATATTAGCAATATTATAGCAATTAGAAATCAACGTACATATGTATGTATTAAACTAAAGAAAAAAGAGGGGAATTTATGTTCCCGTTGTCAGCATACATGGCAATCTTGGTTTTTGTGATATAGAGAGATTCGTAAGCGTCTAACTTTCTGTTGTTGTGCACAGCTTTTATTAAATGAAGACTCTCTTCTACAGTGCCGATGCTGTGCTTTATTGAGCTGTCGTCATTTGTCGTGTGAATGTGCGCTGCTACTGCAGACCGATGAATTTGTTTATTGTTGGCGTGCTTTTCGTGTTTTTTGAAACGAACAGAGATTTGCCTTCTAGTTTGTCCAACATATTTTGCATCGCAACCCAGGCAGCTAATTTGGTAAATGCCGCTACGCTCAAGCATTGGGACAGTATCTTTTGTGGAGCCCAAAATGTTTTTCAATTTGTTGTTGTTTGTATATACGATTTTCATTTCATTCTTTTCAAATATGTTCGTTAAATTATTGGTGATAGCAGGCAAATAACTAAATGGTATGCGTGCCAATTTGTTTGCTTTAATTTCTTTATTTTGATCGAAGAGAGTAATTAAATTGTTTTTGTAGTGTAAGTTGAAATGTTTTTTTTATTAGTTTATCGATGAGTTTCTTGTCAAAGCCATTGGTAGTTGCGAGATCAATAATTTTTGTATACTCGTTTTTATAATTAATTACGGAGAGTGGTAAATTCACAAGGCGATAAACTAATGAATGAAATGCAGCTATTTTGGTTTGATAGGGGCAGAAAGAATCACTTGTGATTAAACGGTTAGTTGAGGTGGGTTTTCGATATACCGCATAGTCAATTTTATTGTTCACTCTTGTGCATTTCAAGTCTAAGAAATTTATGGAGTTTTGTTCATCTTCCACTTCAACTGTGAATTTTATGCTGTCGTATTTGTTGTTTATTGTGTCCAATGTGTGTTGAAGTTCTTGTTTTTTAATTATGCAAAACACATCGTCGACGTATCTGATCCAAATTCGAGGTAAGACACCTTCTGCTTTCAAATCGTTTTCGAATTTGGTCATGAATGCTTCTGCAATTAGTGGTTAGAGTGGGTTTCCCATGCTGGTACCGAAGTCATTAGAATAAAACTTATCTCTGAAGGCAAAACAATTGTGGGACATACAAATCTGGGATGCTTCAATTAAAACTTTTATTTCATCCGGGTTGGCCTGTTTGTTTTCCAGGTGTTTTCGAAGAGACTCTATAGCAATATCAACTGGGATGCTCGGAAACAATGCTGTTACGTCGAAGGATGCAAAAATTTCACCTTTATGGATTTCTATATCTTTGGTCCTGTTAACAAATTCGAAGGTGTTTTTTATGCTGGCACCCTCAAAATTTCCATATTTGCTCAACTCTTTTACCAACCATTTTGCGACGCGAACCAACGGTGATGATGTATTGGAGACGATTTTCCGCATCTTTTCTCCTTCCTTGTGGACCTTTGGCAAACCGTACATTTTGGGTACACTAGGATTTGGCACCAAAAAGGCGTATTTATTGGTCCTAAAAACTTCGCAAATTTTTTTGATGATTAATTTGGCGTCATTAACCATACGATTAAGCGGGGATCGTTTTAAAAGTGGAAAACCATCTTCTTCGATAGAGAGATGCATTCGGCGGTCGTAGTCTTTTTTGTCCATAATAACGACTTTATTACCTTTATCGGACTTCATATAGTAGACATCCTTCTCTTTTAAGTGTTTAATCGTCTTGATTACTTCTGGTTTCTGACGTTTTTTATGTTTGAGTTTAGCATTTGTTATTGCTTTCATTGCTGTTTCACGAATTGTCTTTTGTGTACTTAACGGTTTGAACTGAATGGCGGATTAAATATCTACGATGGCATCTTCTACATTCCCGGACATTGTGTGGGGAGTAAAATTTAGACCTCTATTTAATAGATCTAGTTCTTCATCGTTGAACATGGCGGTAGATAGGTTCATTACAAGGTTTTTTACTGGGCGAATTTCGGGGCGGGCTTTTGGGTGTTGACTAAGTTGTTCCTCGATGAGTCTTTTTAATTTGCCATTTTGTATATTGCGCTTTTTCTTGCAGCTGTTATGGCATTGTTCGAAGAATTTTTGTTGGTTTTCCATGAAAATTGCAAACGAGATATTGTCCATTGAATTTGTTAACTCTAAATGTAAACTGTATAATTCAAGCTGCGTTGAGTCGAGACGGTTATATTGGTATTCGATTTCATACGTCATCCAGTTTTGTTTAGCTTGGGCCAAGACTCGATTCGTACGGGAATTTGAAACACTACACTTGATATGTGCGAATTTGGGTATTACTTTTAGTGACTTGCATTGTTTTAAAAAGAAAATGTCAGTTTTTATTCTTTCCCTCTTGTTTAACAAGCGAGTGTAACGGTTAAATTTTTGCTTGGACTGCATAATTACATAAACTGTGTGAGAACTATTTATTTATTAAAATAGCCGAACCTAAGGTTTGTAGTCTGACAACAAGTAAAATGATTTTTCTCCAATTTCCTTTATTGACTACAAAATAAGTTTGTCAAATAAAAAACACACTGATACACTAACAACATATATTTTTTATTTGGCACAACAAATGCATTTCGGACAGACCTGCTGTCCATCATCAGCGACGCGCTACTAAAACAAAGGAGTCAAGAATATAAACAAAATAGAAAATATTAGCAATATTATAGCAATTACAAATCAACGTACATATGTATGTATTAAACTAAAGAAAAAAGAGGGGAATTTATGTTCCCGTTGTCAGCATTCATGGCAATCTTGGTTTTTGTGATATAGAGAGATTCGTAAGCGTCTAACTTTCTGTTGTTGTGCACAGCTTTTATTAAATGAAGACTCTCTTCTACAGTGCCGATGCTGTGCTTTGTTGAGCTGTCGTCATTTGTCGTGTGAATGTGCGCTGCTACTGCAGACCGATGAATTTGTTTATTGTTGGCGTGCTTTTCGTGTTCTTTGAAACGAACAGAGATTTGCCTTCTAGTTTGTCCAACATATTTTGCATCGCAACCCAGGCAGCTAATTTGGTAAATGCTGCTACGCTCAAGCATTGGGACAGTATCTTTTGTGGAGCCCAAAATGTTTTTCAATTTGTTGTTGTTTGTATATACGATTTTCATTTCATTCTTTTCAAATATGTTCGTTAAATTATTGGTGATAGTAGGAAAATAACTAAATGGTATGCGTGCTAATTTGTTTGCTTTAATTTCTTTATTTTGAGCGAAGAGAGTAGTTAAATTGTTTTTGTAGTGTAAGTTGGAATGTTTTTTTTATTAGTTTATCGATGAGTTTCTTGTCAAAGCCATTGGTAATTGCGAGATCAATAATTTTTGTATACTCGTTTTTATAATTAATTACGGAGAGTGGTAAATTCACAAGGCGATAAACTAATGAATGAAATGCAGCTATTTTGGTTTGATAGGGGCAGAAAGAATCACTTGTGATTAAACGGTTAGTTGAGGTGGGTTTTCGATATACCGCATAGTCAATTTTATTGTTCACTCTTGTGCATTTCAAGTCTAAGAAATTTATGGAGTTTTGTTCATCTTCCACTTCAACTGTGAATTTTATGCTGTCGTATTTGTTGTTTATTGTGTCCAATGTGTGTTGAAGTTCTTATTTTTTAATTATGCAAAACACATCGTCGACGTATCTGATCCAAATTCGAGGTAAGACACCTTCTGCTTTCGAATTTGGTCATGAATGCTTCTGCAATTAGTGGTGAGAGTGGGTTTCCCATGCTGGTACCGAAGTCATTAGAATAAAACTTATCTCTGAAGGCAAAACAATTGTGGGACATACAAATCTGGGATGCTTCAATTAAAACTTTTATTTCATCCGGGTTGGCCTGTTTGTTTTCCAGGTGCTTTCAAAGAGACTCTATAGCAATATCAACTGGGATGCTCGGAAACAATGCTGTTACGTCGTTACGTTTCTTTTTAAAACAATGCAAGTCACTAAAAGTAATACCCAAATTCGCACATATCAAGTGTAGTGTTTCAAATTCCCGTACGAATCGAGTATTGGCCCAAGCTAAACAAAACTGGATCACGTATGAAATCGAATACCAATATAACCGTCTCGACTCAACGCAGCTTGAATTATAAAGTTTACATTTAGAGTTAACAAATTCAATGGACAATATCTCGTTTGCAATTTTCATGGAAAACCAACAAAAATTCTTCGAACAATGCCATAACAGCTGCAAGAAAAAACGCAATATACAAAATGGCAAATTAAAAAGACTCATCGAGGAACAACTTAGTCAACACCCAAAAGCCCGCCCCGAAATTCGCCCAGTAAAAAACCTTGTAATGAACCTATCTACCGCCATGTTCAACGATGAAGAACTAGATCTATTAAATAGAGGTCTAAATTTTACTCCCCACACAATGTCCGGGAATGTAGAAGATGCCATCGTAGATATTGAATCCGCCATTCAGTTCAAACCGCTAAGTACACAAAAGACAATTCGTGAAACAGCAATGAAAGCAATAACAAATGCTAAACTCAAACATAAAAAACGTCAGAAACCAGAAGTAATCAAGACGATTAAACACTTAAAAGAGAAGGATGTCTACTATATGAAGTCCGATAAAGGTAATAAAGTCGTTATTATGGACAAAAAAGACTACGACCGCCGAATGCATCTCTCTATCGAAGAAGATGGTTTCCAACTTTTAAAACGATCCCCGCTTAATCGTATGGTTAATGACGCCAAATTAATCATCAAAAAAATTTGCGAAGTTTTTAGGACCAATAAATATGCCTTTTTGGTGCCAAATCCTAGTGTACCCAAAATGTACGGTTTGCCAAAGGTCCACAAGGAAGGAGAAAAGATGCGGAAAATCGTCTCCAATACATCATCACCGTTGGTTCGCGTCGCAAAATGGTTGGTAAAAGAGTTGAGCAAATATGGAAATTTTGAGGGTGCCAGCATAAAAAACACCTTCGAATTTGTTAACAGGACCAAAGATATAGAAATCCATAAAGGTGAAATTTTTGCATCCTTCGACGTAACAGCATTGTTTCCGAGCATCCCAGTTGATATTGCTATAGAGTCTCTTCGAAAACACCTGGAAAACAAACAGGCCAACCCGGATGAAATAAAAGTTTTAATTGAAGCATCCCAGATTTGTATGTCCCACAATTGTTTTGCCTTCAGAGATAAGTTTTATTCTAATGACTTCGGTACCAGCATGGGAAACCCACTCTCACCACTAATTGCAGAAGCATTCATGACCAAATTCGAAAACGATTTGAAAGCAGAAGGTGTCTTACCTCGAATTTGGATCAGATACGTCGACGATGTGTTTTGCATAATTAAAAAACAAGAACTTCAACACACATTGGACACAATAAACAACAAATACGACAGCATAAAATTCACAGTTGAAGTGGAAGATGAACAAAACTCCATAAATTTCTTAGACTTGAAATGCACAAGAGTGAACAATAAAATTGACTATGCGGTATATCGAAAACCCACCTCAACTAACCGTTTAATCACAAGTGATTCTTTCTGCCCCTATCAAACCAAAATAGCTGCATTTCATTCATTAGTTTATCGCCTTGTGAATTTACCACTCTCCGTAATTAATTATAAAAACGAGTATACAAAAATTATTGATCTCGCAACTACCAATGGCTTTGACAAGAAACTCATCGATAAACTAATAAAAAAACATTCCAGCTTACACTACAAAAACAATTTAAATACTCTCTTCGCTCAAAATAAAGAAATTAAAGCAAACAAATTAGCACGCATACCATTTAGTTATTTTCCTGCTATCACCAATAATTTAACGAACATATTTGAAAAGAATGAAATGAAAATCGTATATACAAACAACAACAAATTGAAAAACATTTTGGGCTCCACAAAAGATACTGTCCCAATGCTTGAGCGTAGCGGCATTTACCAAATTAGCTGCCTGGGTTGCGATGCAAAATATGTTGGACAAACTAGAAGGCAAATCTCTGTTCGTTTCAAAGAACACGAAAAGCACGCCAACTATAAACAAATTCATCGGTCTGCAGTAGCAGCGCACATTCACACGACAAATGACGACAGCTCAACAAAGCACAGCATCGGCACTGTAGAAGAGAGTCTTCATTTAATAAAAGCTGTGCACAACAACAGAAAGTTAGACGCTTACGAATCTCTCTATATCACAAAAACCAAGATTGCCATGAATGCTGACAACGGGAACATAAATTCCCCTCTTTTTTCTTTAGTTTAATACATACATATGTACGTTGATTTGTAATTGCTATAATATTGCTTATATTTTCTATTTTGTTTATATTCTTGACTCCTTTGTTTTAGTAGCGCGTCGCTGATGATGGACAGCAGGTCTGTCCGAAATGCATTTGTTGTGCCAAATAAAAAAATATATGTTGTTAGTGTATCAGTGTGTTTTTTATTTGACAAACTTATTTTGTAGTCAATAAAGGAAATTGGAGAAAAATCATTTTACTTGTTGTCCGACTACAAACCTTAGGTTCGGCTATTTTAATAAATAAATAGTTCTCACACAGTTTATGTAATTATGCAGTCCAAGCAAAAATTGAACCGTTACACTCGCTTGTTAAACAAGAGGGAAAGAATAAAAACTGACATTTTCTTTTTAAAACAATGCAAGTCACTAAAAGTAATACCCAAATTCGCACATATCAAGTGTAGTGTTTCAAATTCCCGTACGAATCGAGTCTTGGCCCAAGCTAAACAAAACTGGATCACGTATGAAATCGAATACCAATATAACCGTCTCGACTCAACGCAGCTTGAATTGTACAGTTTACATTTAGAGTTAACAAATTCAATGGACAATATCTCGTTTGCAATTTTCATGGAAAACCAACAAAAATTCTTCGAACAATGCCATAACAGCTTCAAGAAAAAGCGCAATATACAAAATGGCAAATTAAAAAGACTCATCGAGGAACAACTTAGTCAACACCCAAAAGCCCGCCCCGAAATTCGCCCAGTAAAAACCTTGTAATGAACCTATCTACCGCCATGTTCAACGATGAAGAACTAGATCTATTAAATAGAGGTCTAAATTTTACTCCCCACACAATGTCCGCGAATGTAGAAGATGCCATCGTAGATATTGAATCCGCCATTCAGTTCAAACCGTTAAGTACACAAAAGACAATTCGTGAAACAGCAATGAAAGCAATAACAAATGCTAAACTCAAACATAAAAAACGTCAGAAACCAGAAGTAATCAAGACGATTAAACACTTAAAAGAGAAGGACGTCTACTATATGAAGTCCGATAAAGGTAATAAAGTCGTTATTATGGACAAAAAAGACTACGACCGCCGAATGCATCTCTCTATCGAAGAAGATGGTTTCCAACTTTTAAAACGATCCCCGCTTAATCGTATGGTTAATGACGCCAAATTAATCATCAAAAAAATTTGCGAAGTTTTTAGGACCAATAAATACGCCTTTTTGGTGCCAAATCCTAGTGTACCCAAAATGTACGGTTTGCCAAAGGTCCACAAGGAAGGAAAAAAGATGCGGAAAATCGTCTCCAATACATCATCACCGTTGGTTCGCGTCGCAAAATGGTTGGTAAAAGAGTTGAGCAAATATGGAAATTTTGAGGGTGCCAGCATAAAAAACACCTTCGAATTTGTTAACAGGACCAAAGATATAGAAATCCATAAAGGTGAAATTTTTGCATCCTTCGACGTAACAGCATTGTTTCCGAGCATCCCAGTTGATATTGCTATAGAGTCTCTTCGAAAACACCTGGAAAACAAACAGGCCAACCCGGATGAAATAAAAGTTTTAATTGAAGCATCCCAGATTTGTATGTCCCACAATTGTTTTGCCTTCAGAGATAAGTTTTATTCTAATGACTTCGGTACCAGCATGGGAAACCCACTCTCACCACTAATTGCAGAAGCATTCATGACCAAATTCGAAAACGATTTGAAAGCAGAAGGTGTCTTACCTCGAATTTGGATCAGATACGTCGACGATGTGTTTTGCATAATTAAAAAACAAGAACTTCAACACACATTGGACACAATAAACAACAAATACGACAGCATAAAATTCACAGTTGAAGTGGAAGATGAACAAAACTCCATAAATTTCTTAGACTTGAAATGCACAAGAGTGAACAATAAAATTGACTATGCGGTATATCGAAAACCCACCTCAACTAACCGTTTAATCACAAGTGATTCTTTCTGCCCCTATCAAACCAAAATAGCTGCATTTCATTCATTAGTTTATCGCCTTGTGAATTTACCACTCTCCGTAATTAATTATAAAAACGAGTATACAAAAATTATTGATCTCGCAACTACCAATGGCTTTGACAAGAAACTCATCGATAAACTAATAAAAAAACATTCCAACTTACACTACAAAAACAATTTAAATACTCTCTTCGCTCAAAATAAAGAAATTAAAGCAAACAAATTAGCACGCATACCATTTAGTTATTTTCCTGCTATCACCAATAATTTAACCAACATATTTGAAAAGAATGAAATGAAAATCGTATATACAAACAACAACAAATTGAAAAACATTTTGGGCTCCACAAAAGATACTGTCCCAATGCTTGAGCGTAGCGGCATTTACCAAATTAGCTGCCTGGGTTGTGATGCAAAATATGTTGGACAAACTAGAAGGCAAATCTCTGTTCGTTTCAAAGAACACGAAAAGCACGCCAACTATAAACAAATTCATCGGTCTGCAGTAGCAGCGCACATTCACACGACAAATGACGACAGCTCAACAAAGCACAGCATCGGCACTGTAGAAGAGAGTCTTCATTTAATAAAAGCTGTGCACAACAACAGAAAGTTAGACGCTTACGAATCTCTCTATATCACAAAAACCAAGATTGCCATGAATGCTGACAACGGGAACATAAATTCCCCTCTTTTTTCTTTAGTTTAATACATACATATGTATGTACGTTGATTTGTAATTGCTATAATATTGCTTATATTTTCTATTTTGTTTATATTCTTGACTCCTTTGTTTTAGTAGCGCGTCGCTGATGATGGACAGCAGGTCTGTCCGAAATGCATTTGTTGTGCCAAATAAAAAATATATGTTGTTAGTGTATCAGTGTGTTTTTTATTTGACAAACTTATTTTGTAGTTAATAAAGGAAATTGGAGAAAAATCATTTTACTTGTTGTCAGACTACAAACCTTAGGTTCGGCTATTTTAATAAATAAATAGTTCTCACACAGTTTATGTAATTATGCAGTCCAAGCAAAAATTGAACCGTTACACTCGCTTGTTAAACAAGAGGGAAAGAATAAAAACTGATATTTTCTTTTTAAAACAATGCAAGTCACTAAAAGTAATACCCAAATTCGCACATATCAAGTGTAGTGTTTCAAATTCCCGTACGAATCGAGTCTTGGCCCAAGCTAAACAAAACTGGATCACGTATCAAATCGAATACCAATATAACCGTCTCGACTCAACGCAGCTTGAATTATACAGTTTACATTTAGAGTTAACAAATTCAATGGACAATATCTCGTTTGCAATTTTCATGGAAAACCAACAAAAATTCTTCGAACAATGCCATAACAGCTTCAAGAAAAAGCGCAATATACAAAATGGCAAATTAAAAAGACTCATCGAGGAACAACTTAGTCAACACCCAAAAGCCCGCCCCGAAATTCGCCCAGTAAAAAACCTTGTAATGAACCTATCTACCGCCATGTTCAACGATGAAGAACTAGATCTATTAAATAGAGGTCTAAATTTTACTCCCCACACAATGTCCGGGAATGTAGAAGATGCCATCGTAGATATTGAATCCGCCATTCAGTTCAAACCCTTAAGTACACAAAAGACAATTCGTGAAACAGCAATGAAAGCAATAACAAATGCTAAACTCAAACATAAACAAGTAAGGAAGGTTAAGTTCGGGTGTAACCGAACATTACATACTCAGTTGAGAGCTATGGTGACAACATAAGGGAAAATAACCATGTAGGAAAATGAACCGAGGGAAACCCTGGAATGTGTTTGTATGACATGTGTATCAAATGAAAGGCATTAAAGAGTATTTTATGAGGGAGTGCGCCATAGTTCTATAGGTGGACGCCATTTAGGGATATAGCCATAAAGGTGGGTCAGGGTTGACCCTAGAATGCGTTTGTACGATATGGGTATCAAATGAAAGGTGTTAATGAGTATTTTAAAAGGGAGTAATCCTTAGTTCCATAGGTGGACGCCGTTTCGAGATATCGCCATAAAGGTGGACCAGGGGTGACCCTAGAATTTGTTTGTACAATATGGGCATCAAACGAATGGTGTTAATGAGTATTTTAAAAGGGAGTGGGCCTTAGTTCTATAGGTGGTCGCCTTTTCGAAATATCGCCATAAATGTGGACCAGGGGTGACTCTAGAATGCGTTTGTACGATATGGATATCAAATTAAAGGTATTAATGAGTATTTTAAAAGGGAGTAATCCTTAGTTCCATAGGTGGACGCCGTTTCGAGATATCGCCATAAAGGTGGACCAGGGGTGACCCTAGAATTTGTTTGTACAATATGGGTATCAAAAGAAAGGTGTTAATGAGTATTTTAAAAGGGTGTGGGGCTTAGTTCTATAGGTGGACACCTTTTCGGAATATCGCCACAAAGGTGGACCAGGGGTGACTCTAGAATGTGTTTGTACGATATTGGTATCAAATTAAAGGTATTAATGAGGGTTTTAAAAGGGAGTGGTGGTTGTTGTATAGGTGGTCGCATTTTCGAGATATCGCCATAAAGGTGGACCAGGGGTGACCCTAGAATTTGTTTGTACAATATGGGCATCAAAAGAAAGGTGATAATGAGTATTTTAAAAGGGAGTATTCCTTAGTTCCATAGGTGGACGCCATTTCGAGATATCGCCATAAAGGTGGAGCAGGGGTGACCCTAGAATTTGGTTGTACAATATGGGCATCAAAAGAAAGGTGATAATGAGTATTTTAAAAGGGAGTATTCCTTAGTTCCATAGGTGGACGCCATTTCGAGATATCGCCATAAAGGTGGACCAGGGGTGACTCTAGAATGTGTTTGTACGATATTGGTATCAAATTAAAGGTATTAATGAGGGTTTTAAAAGGGAGTGGTGGTTGTTGTATAGGTGGTCGCATTTTCGAGATATCGCCATAAAGGTGGACCAGGGGTGACCCTAGAATTTGTTTGTACAATATGGGCATCAAAAGAAAGGTGATAATGAGTATTTTAAAAGGGAGTATTCCTTAGTTCCATAGGTGGACGCCGTTTCGAGATATCGCCATAAAGGTGGACCAGGGGTGACCCTAGAATTTGTTTGTACAATATGGGTATCAAAAGAAAGGTGTTAATGGGTATTTTAAAAGGGTGTGGGGCTTAGTTCTATAGGTGGACGCCTTTTCGAGATATCGCCATAAAGGTGGACCAGGGGTGACTCTAGAATGAGTTTGTACGATATGGGTATCAAATTAAAGGTATTAATGAGAGTTTTAAAAGGGAGTGGTGGTAGTTTTATATGTGAAGGCGTTTTCCAGATATCGACCAAAATGTGGACTAGGGTGACCCAGAACATTATCGGTTGGATACCGCTAATTTATTTATATATGTAATACCTGGCAAGATTTTAAGGGTGTTTTATTTCGCCCTGCAGAACTTTTTCATTTTCTTCTACTTAATATGGTAGGTGTCACAACCATTTTATAAAGTTTTTTCTAAAGTTATATTTCGCGTCAATAAAACAATCCAATTACCTTACCATGTTTCATAGTCGGATTTCTTTCATTTTTCATACCAAGGTAAAGTGGGTTCAGATAAGTACGTGAACTGAGTTTAGTAAAGATATATCGATTTTTGCTCAAGTTATCGTGTTAACGGCCATGCGGAAGGACAGACGGACGACTGTGTATAAAAACTGGGCGTGGCATCAACCGATTTCGCCCATTTTCCCAGAAAACAGTTATCGCCATAAAATCTATGCCCCTACCAAATTTCAAAAGGATTGGTTAATTTTTGTTCGATTTATGGCATTAAAAGTATCCTAGACAAATTAAATGAAAAAGGGCGGAGCCACGCCCATTTTTAAATTTTCTTTTATTTTTGTATTTTGTTGCACCATATCATTACTGGAGTTGAATCTTGACATAATTTACTTATATACTGTAAAGATATTAAATTTTTTGTTAAAATTTTACTTTAAAAAAATTTTTTTTTTAAAAGTGGGCGTGGTCCTTCTCCGATTTTGCTAATTTTTATTAAGCGTACATGCAGTAATAAGAGTAACGTTCCTGCCAAATTTCATCATGATATCTTCAACGACTGCCAAATTACAGCTTGCAAAAGTTTTAAATTACCTTCTTTAAAAAGTGGGCGGTGCCACGCCCATTGTCCAAAATTTTACTAATTTTATATTTTGCGTCATAAGTTCAACTCATCTACCAAGTTTCGTCGCTTTATCGGTCTTTTGTAATGAATTATCGCACTTTTTCGGTTTTTCGAAATTTTCGATATCGAAAAAGTGGGCGTGATATCGATTCGATATCGTTCATTTTAAATAGCGATCTGAGATGAGTGCTCAGGAACCTACATACCAAATTTCATCAAGATACCTCAAAATTTACTCAAGTTATCGTGTTAACGGACGGACGGACGGACGGACGGACGGACGGACATGGCTCAATCAAATTTTTTTTCGATCCTGATTATTTTGATATATGGAAGTCTATATCTATCTCGATTCCTTTATATATGTACAACCAACCGTTATCCAATCAAACTTAATATACTCTGTGAGCTCTGCTCAACTGAGTATAAAAACGTCAGAAACCAGAAGTAATCAAGACGATTAAACACTTAAAAGAGAAGGATGTCTACTATATGAAGTCCGATAAAGGTAATAAAGTCGTTATTATGGACAAAAAAGACTACGACCACCGAATGCATCTCTCTATCGAAGAAGATGGTTTCCAACTTTTAAAACGATCCCCGCTTAATCGTATGGTTAATGACGCCAAATTAATCATCAAAAAAATTTGCGAAGTTTTTAGGACCAATAAATACGCCTTCTTGGTGCCAAATCCTAGTGTACCCAAAATGTACGGTTTGCCAAAGGTCCACAAGGAAGGAGAAAAGATGCGGAAAATCGTCTCCAATACATCATCACCGTTGGTTCGCGTCGCAAAATGGTTGGTAAAAGAGTTGAGCAAATATGGAAATTTTGAGGGTGCCAGCATAAAAAACACCTTCGAATTTGTTAACAGGACCAAAGATATAGAAATCCATAAAGGTGAAATTTTTGCATCCTTCGACGTAACAGCATTGTTTCCGAGCATCCCAGTTGATATTGCTATAGAGTCTCTTCGAAAACACCTGGAAAACAAACAGGCCAACCCGGATGAAATAAAAGTTTTAATTGAAGCATCCCAGATTTGTATGTCCCACAATTGTTTTGCCTTCAGAGATAAGTTTTATTCTAATGACTTCGGTACCAGCATGGGAAACCCACTCTCACCACTAATTGCAGAAGCATTCATGACCAAATTCGAAAACGATTTGAAAGCAGAAGGTGTCTTACCTCGAATTTGGATCAGATACGTCGACGATGTGTTTTGCATAATTAAAAAACAAGAACTTCAACACACATTGGACACAATAAACAACAAATACGACAGCATAAAATTCACAGTTGAAGTGGAAGATGAACAAAACTCCATAAATTTCTTAGACTTGAAATGCACAAGAGTGAACAATAAAATTGACTATGCGGTATATCGAAAACCCACCTCAACTAACCGTTTAATCACAAGTGATTCTTTCTGCCCCTATCAAACCAAAATAGCTGCATTTCATTCATTAGTTTATCGCCTTGTGAATTTACCACTCTCCGTAATTAATTATAAAAACGAGTATACAAAAATTATTGATCTCGCAACTACCAATGGCTTTGACAAGAAACTCATCGATAAACTAATAAAAAAACATTCCAACTTACACTACAAAAACAATTTAAATACTCTCTTCGCTCAAAATAAAGAAATTAAAGCAAACAAATTAGCACGCATACCATTTAGTTATTTTCCTGCTATCACCAATAATTTAACGAACATATTTGAAAAGAATGAAATGAAAATCGTATATACAAATAACAACAAATTGAAAAACATTTTGGGCTCCACAAAAGATACTGTCCCAATGCTTGAGCGTAGCGGCATTTACCAAATTAGCTGCCTGGGTTGCGATGCAAAATATGTTGGACAAACTAGAAGGCAAATCTCTGTTCGTTTCAAAGAACACGAAAAGCACGCCAACTATAAACAAATTCATCGGTCTGCAGTAGCAGCGCACTTTCACACGACAAATGACGACAGCTCAACAAAGCACAGCATCGGCACTGTAGAAGAGAGTCTTCATTTAATAAAAGCTGTGCACAACAACAGAAAGTTAGACGCTTACGAATCTCTCTATATCACAAAAACCAAGATTGCCATGAATGCTGACAACGGGAACATAAATTCCCCTCTTTTTTCTTAATACATACATATGTACGTTGATTTGTAACTGCTATAATATTGCTTATATTTTCTATTTTGTTTATATTCTTGACTCCTTTGTTTTAGTAGCGCGTCGCTGATGATGGACAGCAGGTCTGTCCGAAATGCATTTGTTGTGCCAAATAAAAAATATATGTTGTTAGTGTATCAGTGTGTTTTTTATTTGACAAACTTATTTTGTAGTCAATAAAGGAAATTGGAGAAAAATCATTTTACTTGTTGTCAGACTACAAACCTTAGGTTCGGCTATTTTAATAAATAAATAGTTCTCACACAGTTTATGTAATTATGCAGTCCAAGCAAAAATTGAACCGTTACACTCGCTTGTTAAACAAGAGGGAAAGAATAAAAACTGACATTTTCTTTTTAAAACATTGCAAGTCACTAAAAGTAATACCCAAATTCGCACATATCAAGTGTAATGTTTCAAATTCCCGTACGAATCGAGTCTTGGCCCAAGCTAAACAAAACTGGATCACGTATGAAATCGAATACCAATATAACCGTCTCGACTCAACGCAGCTTGAATTATACAGTTTACATTTAGAGTTAACAAATTCAATGGACAATATCTCGTTTGCAATTTTCATGGAAAACCAACAAAAATTCTTCGAGCAATGCCATAACAGCTTCACGAAAAAGCGCAATATACAAAATGGCAAATTAAAAAGACTCATCGAGGAACAACTTAGTCAACACCCAAAAGCCCGCCCCGAAATTCGCCCAGTAAAAAACCTTGTAATGAACCTATCTACCGCCATGTTCAACGATGAAGAACTAGATCTATTAAATAGAGGTCTAAATTTTACTCCCCACACAATGTCCGGGAATGTAGAAGATGCCATCGTAGATATTGAATCCGCCATTCAGTTCAAACCGTTAAGTACACAAAAGACAATTCGTGAAACAGCAATGAAAGCAATAACAAATGCTAAACTCAAACATAAAAAACGTCAGAAACCAGAAGTAATCAAGACGATTAAACACTTAAAAGAGAAGGACGTCTACTATATGAAGTCCGATAAAGGTAATAAAGTCGTTATTATGGACAAAAAAGACTACGACCGCCGAATGCATCTCTCTATCGAAGAAGATGGTTTCCAACTTTTAAAACGATCCCCGCTTAATCGTATGGTTAATGACGCCAAATTAATCATCAAAAAAATTTGCGAAGTTTTTAGGACCAATAAATACGCCTTTTTGGTGCCAAATCCTAGTGTACCTAAAATGTACGGTTTGCCAAAGGTCCACAAGGAAGGAGAAAAGATGCGGAAAATCGTCTCCAATACATCATCACCGTTGGTTCGCGTCGCAAAATGGTTGGTAAAAGAGTTGAGCAAATATGGAAATTTTGAGGGTGCCAGCATAAAAAACACCTTCGAATTTGTTAACAGGACCAAAGATATAGAAATCCATAAAGGTGAAATTTTTGCATCCTTCGACGTAACAGCATTGTTTCCGAGCATCCCAGTTGATATTGCTATAGAGTCTCTTCGAAAACACCTGGAAAACAAACAGGCCAACCCGGATGAAATAAAAGTTTTAATTGAAGCATCCCAGATTTGTATGTCCCACAATTGTTTTGCCTTCAGAGATAAGTTTTATTCTAATGACTTCGGTACCAGCATGGGAAACCCACTATCACCACTAATTGCAGAAGCATTCATGACCAAATTCGAAAACGATTTGAAAGCAGAAGGTGTCTTACCTCGAATTTGGATCAGATACGTCGACGATGTGTTTTGCATAATTAAAACACAAGAACTTCAACACACATTGGACACAATAAACAACAAATACGACAGCATAAAATTCACAGTTGAAGTGGAAGATGAACAAAACTCCATAAATTTCTTAGACTTGAAATGCACAAGAGTGAACAATAAAATTGACTATGCGGTATATCGAAAACCCACCTCAACTAACCGTTTAATCACAAGTGATTCTTTCTGCCCCTATCAAACCAAAATAGCTGCATTTCATTCATTAGTTTATCGCCTTGTGAATTTACCACTCTCCGTAATTTATTATAAAAACGAGTATACAAAAATTATTGATCTCGCAACTACCAATGGCTTTGACAAGAAACTCATCGATAAACTAATAAAAAAACATTCCAACTTACACTACAAAAACAATTTAACTACTCTCTTCGCTCAAAATAAAGAAATTAAAGCAAACAAATTAGCACGCATACCATTTAGTTATTTTCCTGCTATCACCAATAATTTAACGAACATATTTGAAAAGAATGAAATGAAAATCGTATATACAAACAACAACAAATTGAAAAACATTTTGGGCTTCACAAAAGATACTGTCCCAATGCTTGAGCGTAGCGGCATTTACCAAATTAGCTGCCTGGGTTGCGATGCAAAATATGTTGGACAAACTAGAAGGCAAATCTCTGTTCGTTTCAAAGAACACGAAAAGCACGCCAACAATAAACAAATTCATCGGTCTGCAGTAGCAGCGCACATTCACACGACAAATGACGACAGCTCAACAAAGCACAGCATCGGCACTGTAGAAGAGAGTCTTCATTTAATAAAAGCTGTGCACAACAACAGAAAGTTAGACGCTTACGAATCTCTCTATATCACAAAAACCAAGATTGCCATGAATGCTGACAACGGGAACATAAATTCCCCTCTTTTTTCTTTAGTTTAATACATACATATGTACGTTGATTTGTAATTGCTATAATATTGCTAATATTTTCTATTTTGTTTATATTCTTGATTCCTTTGTTTTAGTAGCGCGTCGTTGATGATGGACAGCAGGTCTGTCCGAAATGCATTTGTTGTGCCAAATAAAAAATATATGTTGTTAGTGTATCAGTGTGTTTTTTATTTGACAAACCTATTTTGTAGTCAATAAAGGAAATTGGAGAAAAATCATTTTACTTGTTGTCAGACTACAAACCTTAGGTTCGGCTATTTTAATAAATAAATAGTTCTCACACAGTTTATGCTTTCCAAGTTTAGATATTTGTTGCACTCCCCATATTCTGCTGACTTACGCTCTTTAAATTCTGAATACCTGGCTTACCATGAACTTTTTCGCAGATCTTGATTTGCTGCTTCATCTCTTTAATCGACTTGGCTTGATACAAAACCGTTTTATTTTCCCTTTAGTCAGGTATTCCCTCAACGAAGTATGAAATTATACTAGGTTCGCTGATTTTAATAGCTCTACCAATTTCCATTATTGCATGAAAGTACTCGCGAAAAGTTTCGTTTGATTTTTTCTTGCGATTTCGTAACTTCCTATGAACATCTTACGTCGATAATTGCAACCAAAATTTGGCAATAAGTGCCTCTTTTAACAACTCCCAGCTGATAACGCCACGCTGGCTCCTAACAAACAACTTTGCTGCACCTTTCAGCAACTGCGTACTGTAAATAAATTTGTGAATATTGTTCCAACCAACTGCTGTAGCATTTGCATCAAATTCGGTCACCCACTTCCTAACATAGATGGAGTCATCACCACTAAACCGCGACAAACTTTCCACGATATCTTTAAAAGTAAACACCGATTTACCAACCGAATCAACACCGGAGGCGGAGTTTCGACCTATATTGTCAGGCGCATCTTCATAGGATGGACCGGTTGCTGGATGTCATCTTTACTTTCAACCGTCTCGAACCCCAAATGTTCCAATAACCGCTTTTGTAACTCTGCTTTAAGTCCAGAGGTGGACAAATTCAAATAAATGAGAACATTTTGCTATTGTTTTACGGAAAATGTTAAAATCGTTTGCCTGTCCATGTTGCACAGTCACCCCTTTACAAAGTTATTTAAAATTGATCGAGATAATTTTGTATTCGAAAGAAATATATTAAAGTCAATACACAAAAGTATTTATGTACATAGGTAGGTAAAAATCAATGAATTAAATTTATGTAATAATGTAAGTTTATGTGCGAAAATAAACGACAAACACAGGGGTATATAAAATCAAAGAGATCATTTAAATTATAAAATGTGTGTGGAAATTATGGCAAACGTATATTTAGTTAATATTAAAGAATTCAATTAAATATAAATACGCATTTCGTTTATGTAAACTAAATGTACATAGATATTCGAAAACTTTTCAGCCTCCTTCTGTCTTCAATTCGTTAATTTCTTCACTTTAGAAACTGATCTGCTTTCATCTCGTTTACACTCGTTCGTAGTTTATCTTTATTTTACTCTTTGTTTTATTTCAATTCCTCTTATTAGCCCAATTTAGACTATACTGTTACAACTCGAATTCTGCCACGTATTTCTGTGTTTCGGCTCTTCAAGTTGGATTTTAGTATGGAACTTCACATTCAGCATCTTATCGTTGCCAACTACTTATACCTGAACTTCTTATTGTTACTTACTAATTTTAACTCGCTGAAAAGTCTTCGGATTTTGCACGTTAATAATTATTTTTATTGGGCCAAGTAACAATTTTAATAATATTTTTATTGGAGCTTTTCCGCCGGGGTTTTTTTCCTTCTTAATAAAACAACGTTTTATTTAGTCATCCTACGCGTTTCGACTCAATTTTTGTGTCTTAATCAGGGATTTTTTTAAATTATTTGTTTATTACAAAAACGAAAAACAACTACATTAATACTTGCTATTTTGAACATTTTTTTAGAATTTAACAAATTTGACTTACAATTTTTTGTACATTAACATTAATTATTTTTTGTTAAATAACATTTAAAGTATAGACATACACATCCATAAATACATCATTGGCACACTGTACACCCTTTGTTTTCTTCAGTCAAAAATCTACTGTGATTGCGCTAGCATAGGCGCAGTTTATGCAGTCAAAATCGTCTTTATAGTTTACTGTTCTCGCACTGTTTTGTTGTATGCGCAATCCTTCTATCGTCATTCTTCTTCTAATTTTGTTCTCCACATCCAGTATCTTTACGTTGTCAAAATCAGCTGTGTGGTTTTGATCAGTTAAGTGTTGCGCCAACGCTGTGTTATTCTTTTTGTTTTTGGCATTTATTTTGTGTTCGTTTAACCTCGTTCTTAGCTCCCTTTTCGTTGTACCGATGTCAACTTTATCACAGTTTTCTCCTTCTTTGCCCATGCATGGCATTTCATAAATCACGTTGTGTAGTTGTTAATTTTTATACTCAGTTGAGCAGAGCTCACAGAGTATATTAACTTTGATTGGATAACGGTTGGTTGTACAGGTATAAAGGAATCGAGATAGATATAGACTTCCATATATCAAAATCATCAGCATCGAAAAAAAATTCGATTGAGCCATGTCCGTCCGTCCGTCCGTCCGTCCGTCCGTTAACACGATAACTTGAGTAAATTTTGAGGTATTTTGATGAAATTTGGTATGTAGGTTCCTGGGCACTCATCTCAGATCGCTATTTAAAATGAACGATATCGGACAATAACCACGCCCACTTTTTCGATATCGAAAATTTCGAAAAATCGATAAAGTGCGATAATTCATTACCAAATATGGATTAAGCGATGAAACTTGGTAGGTAAGTTGAACTTATGACGCAGAATAGAAAACTAGTAAAATTTTGGACAATGGGTGTTGAACCGCCCACTTTTAAAAGAAGGTAATTTAGAAGTTTTGCAAGCTGTAATTTGGCAGTCGTTGAAGATATCATGATGAAATTTGGCAGGAACGTTACCCTTAATACTATATGTCTGCTTAATAAAAATTAGCAAAATGGGAGAACGACCACGCCCACTTTTAAAAAAAAAAATTTTTTAATTCAAATTTTAAAAGAAAAGTTAATATCTTTACAGTATATAAGTAAATCATGTCAACATTCAACCCAAGTAATGATATGGTGCAACAAAATACAAAAATAAAAGAAAATTTCAAAATGGGCGTGGCTCCGCCCTTTTTCATTTAATTTGTCTATGATACTTTTAATGCCATAAATCGAACAAAAATTTACCAATCCTTGTGAAATTTGGTAGAGGCTTAGATTCTAGAACGATAACTATTTTCTGTGAAAAAGGGCGAAATCGGTTGAAGCCACGCCCAGTTTTTATACACAGTCGACCGTCTGTCCTTCCGCTCGGCCGTTAACACGATAACTTGAGCAAAAATCGATATATCTTTACTAAACTCAGTTCACGTACTTATTTGAACTCACTTTGTATTGGTGTAAAAAATGGCCGAAATCCGACTATGACCACGCCCACTTTTTCGATATCGAAAATTACGAAAAATGAAAAAAATGACATAATTATATACCAAATACGAAAAAAGGGACGAAACATGGTAATTGTATTGGTCTATTGACGCAAAATATAACTTTAGAAAAAAACTTGGTAAAATGGGTGTGACACCTACCATATTAAGTAGAAGAAAATGAAAAAGTTTTGCAGGGCGAAATCAAAAGCCCTTGGAATCTTGGAAGGAATACTGTTCGTGGTATTACATATATAAATAAATTAGCGGTACCCGACAGATGATGTTCTGGATCACCCTGGTCCACATTTTGGTCGATATCGCGAAAACGCCTTCACATATACAACTAAGGGACACTCCCTTTTAAAACCCTCATTAATACCTTTAATTTGATACCCATATCGTACAAACACATTCTAGAGTCACCCCTGGTCCACGTTTATGGCGCTATCTCGAAAAGGCATCCACCTATAGAACTAAGGCCCACTCCCTTTCAAAATACTCATTAACACCTTTCATTTGATACCCATATAGTACAAACAAATTCTAGAGTCACCCCGATTTAAAACCCTCATTAATACCTTTAATTTGATACCCATATCATACAAACACATTCTAGAGTCACCCCTGGTCCACCTTTATGGCGATATCTCGAAAAGGCGTCCACATATAGAACTAAGGCCCACTCCTTTTTAAAATACTCATTAACACCTTTCATTTGATACCCATATCGTACAAAAAAATTCTAGAGTCACCCCTGGCCCACCTTTATGGCGATATTTCGAAAAGGCGTCCACCTATAGAACTAAGAGGCCCACGCCCTTGTAAAATACTCATTAACACCTTTCATTTGATACCCATATCGTACAAACAAATTCTAGAGTCACCCTAGTCCACGTTTATGGCGATATTTCGAAAAGGCGTTCACCTATAGAACTAAGGCCCACGCCCTTTTAAAATACTCATTATCACCTTTCATTTGATACCCATATTGTGCAAACGCATTCTAGAGTCACCTCCGGCCCACTTTTATAACGATATTCCGAAAAGGCGTCCACCTATAGAACTAAGGCCCACGCCCTTTTAAAATACTCATTAACACCTTTCATTTGATACCCATATCGTACAAACAAATTCTAGAGTCACCCCTGGTCCACCTTTATGGCGATATCTCGAAAAGGCGTCCACATATAGAACTAAGGCCCACTCCTTTTTAAAATACTCATTAACACCTTTCATTTGATACCCATATTGTACAAACACATTCTAGAGTCACCCCTGGTCCACCTTTATGGCGATATCTCGAAAAGGCGTCCACCTATAGAACTTAGGCCCACGACCTTTTAAAATTATCATTAACACATTTCATTTGATACCCATATCGTACAAACAAATTCTAGAGTCAGGCCTGGTCCACCTTTATGGCGATATCCCTAAATGGCGTCCATCTATAGAACTATGGCCCACCTACTCTTAAAATACTCTTTAATACCTTCCATTTGATACACATGTCATACAAACACATTCCAGGGTTACCCTAGGTTCTTTTTACAACATGGTGATTTTCCCTTACTTTGTCTCCACAGCTCTCAACTGAGTATGTAATGTTCGGTTACACCCGAACTTAGCCTTCCTTACTTGTTGATTTTGTCTTTGGTTTTTGTGTAAAAGCTTTGAATTGTGTGATTTGGTTTGTATGCATAGCTTATGTTGTTGGTTTTGATAATTTTGTGGAAGGTGTTGTTGTCTGTTAGTTTTGGTATATATGTGACTCCTGTGTATATTTTTCTGTATGCTATCATATGTTGTTGTTGTTGCGGTATTACTCTTTTTATGTTTTGTGTTATTTTCGGCCGCGGACATTAGAGCATCTATTATTTTATTAGGGTATCCATTTTTTATAAGTATTGTTTTAGTGATTTTCTTATTTTCTTTTATGAACTCCTGGTCGCTCAAGGAGTTAACTTTATCTATAAAGTTAATAATGGTGTTCTTTTTTTGATTCCAAGGGCGGTTAGATTGGTAATTGGTCATTCTTGATGAAGCTACAGCTTTGTTATACCAATTCGTTTTTATTTCATTGTCTATGTTGTGGAATTCCATGTCTAGGAATGTAAGTTTATTACATTTTTCTGTTTCCAAAGCATATACACTACGGTGGATCAAAACAACTTATTGTTTTCTTTTTGTTATAATGAAAATATTGTTCGTGACGTTAAAAAAATAGCCTTTTAAAATTTCAGCTTTTTATTTGAATGTTGCAAGCCCTTCGCATCATAGAGAGGTGGTGCGATACCAAAGGACTGTCTACCAATCCTAACAAAACTGTCCTAGTGCCTTTCACCCGGAGAAGGAAAGCATCCACAGAACCATCCCTTTGTGGAACTAAAATACAATTCTCAATGAATGGGAGTTACAATGGATAGAACCGTCACGTGGAATGCTCATTAGGATGTTATGTTAAATAAAGCAACAAGGGCGTTCTTCGCCTGTACTCGACTCTATGGCAAAACATTGGAGAGATCCCAAAAATGGTTAACTGGACATTTAATAGTAAAGCCAATAGTCACCTATGCTTCCATAGTTTGGTATCAGAAGGCCACGCAAAGAACGGCAACAGCAAAACTAAGCAAACTGCATCGACTAGTTTGCATTGGCATAAGAGGTGTGATGAGAACGTTCCCTGCTGATACACTTAGTGCTTTTCCTACCATCTCCATTCTGATAGAGAAATAGGCAACACTAGACGCACTAAGGCTGTTACATCTATGCTAGTGGATAACTGTATTGAAATCCTTAATGACCCGGGAGACATAGGATGGGTTCCGGGACATCAGGGACATGAAGGTAATGAACATACAGATTAACTAGCAAAACAGGGTGCTACAGCAGCATTGTATGATCCAGACTGCTTTTGTGGACTCAAAATCACACACTAGGGAATCCATACGTAATTGGGAAACAAAACAATTCAGACGTAACTGGATAGAATGCCCAAGGCAAACGCAGGCCAAACTGTTCATACTTCTGGCAACGAAAGCAGCAGCCAAACTCATTAATCTAAGCAGGGAGGACCTATGAACTCTCACTGAGTACTATACGGGACACTGTGATCTACGATTTCACCGAAATAAGTTAAATCTATCCGTTTCTGTGAGCTGCAGGATGAAACGCTGGTTCACATTCTCAGCGAATGCGTCGCTCTGGTAAGGCTGGGACTTGCCCATGTAGGTGGAGTGACTTTTAATCCCCATGTGATATGGAGTAAAAAGCCTTAATAGGTACTTAGATACATTAAAAGCCTCCAGATACAAAATTAGGCTGAAAGGTCCTGCACAATAGATCTACACAAAGGTCGCAGTGCTTCCAGGCCTTATAATAATAATAATAATAATATTTCAATATTTAGAGTTGCCTTATCACGACTACATTTTATCAATTTCAATCGTATATAGAACTTATAAGTTTTTATAAAAAGTTGACCAGATTTCCGACTCTTAGTATTCAAATCAACGGTTATACTTATTCTTATGGGAAATTTACCGGCCTAAGAACAAAGTCTGAAAAGATTTTTTATAAATTGCCTTGTTCATTAACTAGTCGAGGTGAAAGTTTAACCTCAAATTGTGTATAATTTCCTATATGCTTTGTATGGAAAACCTAAATAAGCGATGAAGCACCTCTAGACATTAAAAAGATGTAGCACCTTTAACGACCAAACTAAAAAACCTTATCAAAAACTAGAACCTAGGTTTTAAAATATCTCCGCCCTCTTGGCAAATACTAGAAGCTTTTTAGGACCTATGACACTTGCTGCTTCTAGATGTGACCGCTGAATCACTCCTAATAACTGAAGTTTTAACCTAGCGAGCGCAAGGCAAGAGCACAAAACATGCTCGATCGTTTTCTCCTCCAACCTGCACTTCCGCTATCACTGACCAAGCCTAATTTAAGTACATGTGACGCCAGAAGGCAGTGCCCAGTCTGAATACCCATCATGAGTCAACAGTCCTCTCTTTTTAATGATAGAAGCAACTTTGTTAGGACAATTGACTTAATGCTATTTCTTAATTTGACTCTTCACTCAGAGAGGACCTCACTGGGTCAGAATTGTATACGATTTTTTACTAGGATGGGACCAAAATCCGGAAAAAAGCGCCGTATCAAAAAAAAAAAATGTATATCAAAAACAATAAATCATGACGGTAATTGAAATTTGGCCACTTGAAAAAAAAAATTAACTTTATGACCATTTTAGAAAAGCAGTATAATCTTAATGTCAATATCTTAGATATTGTAAATATTTCAAATTTGGCGTTGTGGCTATTTTTTATGGTCAAAGCTTCAATTGACTTTGTGGCCATTTGAAATGGTCGTAAAGTTAACTGACGTTATGGCCAATGGCCTTATGCCACCCATTCGGTTAATTTAATCGACTAGATCATTACGATACGAGTTGACACGCACAGTTTTTATAGAATTCGAAATAGTTTTTGACAGCGCGAAAAGGAGTTGTTTGTATGCTGATGTCTGAATTTAAATTAGATCCTGAACTAATAAGACTTTGCTAAATAACGCTAGACTATCAGCTCCGTATGGATTGAGAATGATCCACGCCTTTCGGAAGCGAACAAGGCTTCAGGTATTTTAACCTAATGTTGGAAATGACACTTCTAGCATCAGATCTAAGCCAAAATGGTACAATCTGTTATAACAACATAGAATTGCTGGCGTATGCTGTTGATTTGAATGTCACTAACCTTACCAAATACGATGTAATTTCTGCCTTCTCTGGATTGGATAAAAAGCCAAACAAAGTGAGTCTTGCGGTAAATAAATACAAAGTAAATACAATATAAGAATCAAGCGTTCTTTAAAAAGTGGGTACTTTTTTGGATAAGGGTACTTTCTTTCACCCGGTCAAATTTTCAGGGCATGCTACTGGTGCAGAAACTGGGAGCTATTCGGATCCCGGATATTTTTAAGAGCCGTATGTATACTT
Organism: Eurosta solidaginis; assembly: GCF_040869045.1. NCBI lineage: Eukaryota > Metazoa > Arthropoda > Insecta > Diptera > Tephritidae > Eurosta > Eurosta solidaginis. Next base: position 186,662,810 of record NC_090319.1, on the reverse strand, counting down.
CCTAGAGCTGAAAACTTTCTCAGACCTGGGTAGGTTTTAGGATCCAAGTGCTTCAATAGAGCCGAGGACCCCCAGCGGGTTAAGAGGCTTAGAATATATCTAGGTATACCTGTCGTAAAAGGCAACTAAAATACCCAAATGATTCAAGGACTTGTGTAGCGCAAGCCTTTAAAGGGATTTGAAGCGCAATTTATAACTTCTTCAACCCAGTTGTCAACCTCACGTACCTAGGGCGAATCCTTTTTCTTTAGCAGCCGAGGTTCTGGTCACTCTAACTTCCTCATGGAACTAAGTGGGGAGCGGGATGGCCTAGAAGGTAAAAAGTGATCATATTAAATCTTTTATGATCCAATAAAAATTTTTATTTTTTAAAAGTTTTTTAATATTTTTTATTTTATTATATGTATTATAATACTAGTTATCAAAGTAATTAAACATTTTCTTTCTTTGATATAACAATCCAAAAATAACTTAAATCTATATTTTTTTAATTTAACACAGTTGAAATAAGTAAAGTAGACATATAAACCCTACAAGTCGTTCCCGAGATGCTCGGGCACGTACCTTAATGGTGCTTGTTACCGCAACGTACCGTATCTTTATCTGGCAAAGAACCATCAACATCGATAACACACTCTCAAAACCTTCGGGGAGTGTCTTTATCGCTACAACAACAACAACAACATTTCATACTGAGCCTCAATGAAATTAAATATTGAATAATCAATGCGTTGGTTTCATCAATGTACATAAGCGAGTACAAACTATTTTGAAGAAACGTTTTCGAAAATTTGATATTTCCACAGAAAAAATGGCTAAAGAAATGTATTAATTTAAATACAAGAGAATTTGTTTCTGTTGGAACTTCTGTGCCACAATATTTAGTAGAGCTATGAGTGAAGATACGTCTGCCTCAACGTGAATACTACACACTCCCCTCACAATTAGCAAGGCTCTAACATGAACGCAACCTTGAATCTTTTATTTTATTTTTGTTTCTGTTTTTTAGCGTTATTGGGTTGATTTGTGGAGTTAAATCCCATCAAATGGACCCTTTTTATGAAATGTGCCCTTCAGAGACGAGTCGACCTTATTGCCAACTGCTTCCAAAATACAGCAGTAGTGTAAAATATTATGCTCTTGAACTTTACTAAACTCGTGCAAAGTTTATTTTTTTGTGCGAAGTAAAAACGTCATACTGTAGCTATGCACTATTTTAATTGTATACTATAATGTAGTACTATTTTTTGTTTATACACATATCTATAAGTAGCCGGAAAACAACAATGCAGCCATATGTGTAAATGTATGTGCTTGACTGCGGCAGCAACACATATGTTTGTGGTTACTTGTTTAGTATGCGCTGACATCCGGTATCTATATATTAATACGCTAATAAAATTTCCATACAATCAATTGACAGGCTGTTTCGCATACTTAGCATACGTAAAATCATATAAAAGTTATATGAATCGATTCGTATTGATCAGCCACAGTGCATAGGCCTATTTTTGTTAACAAATATTACTCTATTTGTTTATAATTAATAGAAAAAGTTTTTTGTAAATTCGAAAATCTGTGCAACTATCGAAATTGCCATCTGTAGGACGCATTATGTTCACAAACCCACCTGAGTAAATAGCTCCAAATTCTCAATTGTTGCATTGCTCAAATGTTTCATCTCTACATATGTATATATTTGTACACGCCAAACGGTGAGAAAACTATTGCTTCGCTCATTTTCTGATGAAATAAAAAATTTGTTTCCCATTGTTTCCAATTACCTATATTGGATTGTACCAAAATCCTTAAAAAAATTGTTCTAAAATAATTGCTAGCGCACAAAAAACTTTAAAGAGCAGTAATAACTAAACCGGCCTATTTTTTTGGACAAATTTTACTTACACGTAAAAGCATAGGTCTTTATTTAACAGATTCTTTGTTTTTCGTTTTAGGTGCTTTAAAAAAAAGGAAATCAGAAATAATGAGTCAACTTTTGTTCAAACTCACTAAATTTATTTATTTATAACAATTGATTGCAAATTTGACCCAAATGTTTTTTGCATTTCCAGATTTTATGCTCATTTTAGATATACCACGTCTTATAGTGAACAAAAAATAAATAAATTTGCTACAAAGATATTACATTAAAATTTGTATATTGTCTTTTATGCAAATTTTGATATTTCTTATTATATTTTATTATATTATCTTTTATTTCAACTTAGTTTATTATTATTTAAATGCAACTTGATTGAACCGGACAATTTCACTTGTATATTAAACGAAAAAAAACGACCCAAAAACATTTTCGATTTTAGGTCGACATATTGCATAGGCAGTAGATTACCCACTATCTACATATATATTAATACGCTCTTGCGCATACTTAGCATACGTAAAATCATGTAAAAGTTATATGAATCGATTCATTTTGATCAGCCGCAGTGCATATGCCTATTACTCTATTTGTTTATAGTTAATAGAAAAAGTTTTTTGTAAATTCGAAAATCTGTGCAACTATCGAAATTGCCATCTGGAAGACGCATTATGTTCACAAACCCCCCTGAGTAAATAACTCCAAATTCTCAATTGTTGCATTGCTCAAATATTTCATCTCTACATATGTATATATTTGTACACGCCAAACGGTGAGAGAACTACTGCTTCCCATTGTTTCCACTTACCTATATTGGTTTGTACCAAAATCTTTAAAAAATTGTTCTAAAATAATTGTTAGCGCACAAAAAAACTTTAAAGAGAAGTAATAACTTAACCGGCCTATTTTTTTGGACAAATTTTACTTACATGTAAAAGCATAGGTCTTTATTTAACAGATTCTTTGTTTTTCATTTTAGGTGCTTTAAAAAAAATGAAATCAGAAATAATGAGTCAACTTTTGTTCAAACTCACTAAATTTATTTATTTATAACAATTAATTGCAAATTTGACCCAAATGTTTTTTGCATTTCAGATTTTTGTGCTCATTTTAGATATAGCACGTCTTATAGTGAACAAAAAATAAATAAATTTGCTACAAAGATATTACATTAAAATTTGTATATTGTCTTTTATGCTAATTTATTTTGATATTTCTTATTTTATTTTATTATATTATCTTTTATTTCAACTTAGTTTATTATTATTTAAATGCAACTTGATTAAATCGGAAAATTTCACGTTGTATATTAAACGCAAAAAACGACCCAAAAACGTTTTCGATTTTCGGTCGAAATATTGCATAGGCAGTATATTACCCACTATCTATATATTAATACGCTAACAAAATTTCTATACAATCATTTGACAGGCTGTTTCGAATACTTAGCATACGTAAAATCATATAAAAGTTATATGAATCGATTCGTATTGATCAGCAGCAGTGCATAGGCCTATTTGTGTTAACAAATATAACTCTATTTGTTTATAATTAATAGAAAAAGTTTTTTGTAAATTCGAACAATTCATACAAATATCGTAATTCATTTTCGTGCACAAGCGCGCCATCTTTGGGAACAATTATCTAAGTATTCTAATGGGAATTTCAAAGACCTAAACCTTTATGCACAAGCACACCGTCTTTGGGAACAACTATCCAAGTGTTCTAATGTGAATTTCAAATTTTATGTATCCCCGCTAAATTCGAAAGCACAAATGTTTCACCTACATAAAAATATGGTTTCCCATTGTTGCCACTTTCCTATAAAAGCCTCTACCAAAATCCTAAAAAATTGTTCCATAATAATTTGTAGCGTACCACATAAATAGAATTAATTTTTGACCGGCCCATTTTTTGTGGCAAATTTCACTTACACGTAAATACATAAGCCTTTATTTAACAGATTCTTTGTTTTTTATTTTAGTTGTTTTCAAAAAAACATGAAATCACATATAATGAGTTAACTTTTGTTGAAACTAGCTAATTTATTTATTACAATTAATGGCAAAATTGCGCGAAATTTTTTTGCATTTGCAGATTTCATCCTCATTTTAGATAAAGTACGTCTTATACTGAACAAAAAAAAAGTTACAAAAATATAACATTACATTTTTTATACTCAGTTAAGCAGAGCTCACAGAGTATATTAAGTTTGATTGGATAACGGTTGGTTGTACATATATAAAGGAATCGAGATAGATATAGACTTCCATATATCAAATTAATCAGGATCGAAAAAAAATTTGATTGAGCCATGTCCGTCCGTCCGTCCGTCCGTCCGTTAACACGATAACTTGAGTAAATTTCGAGGTATTTTGATGAAATTTGGTATGTAGATTCCTGAGCACTCATCTCAGATCGCTATTTAAAATGAACGATATCGGACTATAACCACGCCCACTGTTTCGTTATCGAAAATTTCGAAAAACCAAAAAAGTGCGGTAATTCATTACAAAAGACAGATAAAGCGACGAAACTTGGTAGATGAGTTGAACATATGACGCAGAATAGAAAATTAGTAAAATTTTGGACAATGGGCGTGGCACCGCCCAATTATGTCAACATTCAACTCCAGTAATGATATGGTGCAACAAAATACAAAAATAAAAGAAAATTTCAAAATGGGCGTGGCTCCGCCCTTTTTCATTTAATTTGTCTAGGATACTTTTAACGCCATAATTCGAACAAAAATTAACCAATCCTTTTGAAATTTGGTAGGGACATAGATTTTATGACTTTAACTGTTTTCTGTGAAAAAGGGCGAAATCCGTTGATACCACGCCCACTTTTTAGACACAGTCGTCCTTCTGTCCTTCCGCATGGCCGTTAACACGATAAATTGAGCAAAAATCGGCATATCTTTAATGAACTTAGTTCACGTGCTTACTTGAACTCACTTTATCTTGGTATGAAAAATGAACGAAATCCGACTATGATAACGCCCACTTTTTCGATATCGAAAATTACGAAAAATGAAAAAAATGCCATAATTCTATACCAAATACGAAAAAAGGGATGAAACATGGTAAGGTAATTGGATTGTTTTATTGACGCGAAATATAACTTTAGAAAAAACTTTATAAAATGGTTGTGACACCTACCATATTAAGTAGAAGAAAATGAAAAAGTTCTGCAGGGCGAAATAAAAAACCCTTAAAATCTTGGCAGGTACTACATATATAAATAAATTAGCGGTATCCAACAGATGATGTTCTGGGTCACCCTGGTCCACATTTTGGTCGATATCTGGAAAATGCCTTCACATATACAACGACCACCACTCCCTTTTAAAACTCTCATTAATACCTTTAATTTGATACCTATATCGTACAAACTTATTCTAGAGTCACCCCTGGTCCACCTTTATGGCGATATCTCGAAAGGCGTAAACCTATAGAGCTAAGTCCCATTCCCTTTTAAAATACTCATTAACACCTTTCTTTTGATACCCATATTGTACAAACAAATTCTAGGAACACCCCTGGTCCACCTTTATGGCGATATCTCGAAACGGCGTCCACCTATGGAACTAAGGATTACTCCCTTTTAAAATACTCATTAACACCTTTCTTTTGATACCCATATTGTACAAACAAATTCTAGGGTCACCCCTGGTCCACCTTTATGGCGATATCTCGAAACGGCGTCCACCTATGGAACTAAGGATTACTCCCTTTTAAAATACTCATTAACACCTTTCTTTTGATACCCATATTGTACAAACAAATTCTAGGGTCACCCCTGGTCCACCTTTATGGCGATATCTCGAAACGGCGTCCACCTATGGAACTAAGGATTACTCCCTTTTAAAATACTCATTAACACCTTTCTTTTGATACCCATATTGTACAAACAAATTCTCGGGTCACCTCTGGTCCACCTTTATGGCGATATCTCGAAACGGCGTCCACCTATGGAACTAAGGATTACTCCCTTTTAAAATACTCATTAACACCATTCATTTGATACCCATATCGTACAAACGCATTCTAGAGTCACCCCTGGTCCACCTTTATGGCGATATCTCGAAACGGCGTCCACCTATGGAACTAAGGAATACTCCCTTTTAAAATACGCATTAACACCTTTCATTTGATACCCATATCGTACAAACGCATTCTAGAGTCAACCCTGATCCACCTTTATGGCTATATCCCTAAATGGCGTCCATCTATAGAACTATGGCCCACTCCCTCATAAAATACTCTTTAATGCCTTTCATTTGATACACATGTCATACAAACATATTCCAGGGTCTCCCTCGGTTCATTTTCCTACATGGCTATTTTCCCTTATGTTGTCACCATAGCTCTCAACTGAGTATGTAATGTTCGGTTACACCCGAACTTAACCTTCCTTACTTGTTATATTTGCCGTCTTCCAGTGAGTTTTACAGCTCCGGCTCACGCTCAGTTCTCACGGAAACGCTCTGGAACATTGAGAGACTTTAGAAGCAGATGTCGTGAAATTTTCGCACACGTGAAATGTGATAGGCAGATGTCGACGCCGTTTTTCAATTAACTCATACGGCGAAAGGTTAAGCAGCGACATCTATTTTTGAAAAATTAGGTTTATTAAGGGTAGCGTTGCCAAACTAAAAAGAAGTAATTAAGAAATTATCTGGCTCTCAAATTGAACCAGACTTCTATCTGGATTTATCTGGCTCAAATCGTTGTTGTTGCATTTACATGCAAAATTATTTATCTGGCTCAGGATTTTGCCACCGGATGATGGCAATTGCCTTTTATGCTAATTACGAAACAAAAAAACGTCCCAAAAACGTTTTTGATTTTAGGTCAAAGCGGCAACCGGCATCATAGCGGCCGTTTTGCATAGACAGTATATTACCCACTATATTTATTATTAGGCTAACTTTGTTGGATTATATATCCATTAATCGGATGCTTAGATCCCATAACCCTAATTTGTTTATGTCGCTTAAAGTTATGAAATCAATTTTATTTTAGTAAATATGTTTGCGTGAATAATTTCAATATCTTTGTTTGTTTTTTCTTTTCTTCCTAATTTATTCTGCTCTGTTATATCTTAGTATTATATTGTTCACAGACGATATTTTATGGTAGATATGGTCATATATATTAATGAAATGGTGTGTTTACAAATTTAATACAAATTAATTACGTACATAGATCTCAATGGGAAACCCAACATTAAATATCCGAACATTAGAAACTTCATATTTCTACAATGATCACATTAAAACCCGGAAAAAAATCTAAGTGCAGTTGTTGCTTTTTTATATGGAGCTGTTTGCTCACTTCCCTTAATTTTTTCGCTATTTAATAACTTTATTTTTTTCTTTAATTAAAAATTTTTTTTTTATGAAAGTATCCTCTATTCTACTCGAAATTTTTGTTTTGTGTCACACTTACGTATTAGATAAGTATTTATACAAAATTAAACGGGTGGCGTGAAATAGGCTAAACTCCTTTAGCAAATTTCTTCGTTTTTAACTAAAAGTTCATGTTTTTTGAATTATGACACTATTGAAGTAAATGGGTGATATATATATATGGGTGATATAGGCCTACTGGGGAACCGAGCTCCCAAAACTAACTTCGGTAGCGCGCCAACGGGGAGCTTCCGGGTGTGGAAAGACCTATTTTTCAATTCAATTTCAAGTAATTTCACCATAATTCTATGTCAATTTCATTTGATTTTACATAATTTTTATATTTTGGTTTAAGGAGCCCCATACCAAAACGTTATAATTACGTGTGAAAAGTTTGTAGAAAATTTAAGAAAATACAATCAAAAAGTACAAAGTCTTAGATCAAATTCAAAATTTTAAAGAAAAAGTTAAGTAATTTAGACCAGTTTGCTATATTTCCAACACTTGATGCATAGACTGAGTTGAAAAAAAATACACGTTGGTCGAATTTCGACCACAGGCGATACTATTTATTATTAGGCTAACTTTGTTTGATTATATGCCCATTAATCGGATGCTTAGATCCCATAATCCTAATTTGATTATGTCGCTTAAAATTATGAAATCAATTTTATTTTAGTAAATAGTTTGCGTGAATAATTTCAATGTTTTTGTTTCTTTTTCTTTTTTTTTCTAATTTATTCTGTTTTGCTATATCTTAGTATTATATCGTTCACAGACGATATTTTATGGTAGATATGGTCATATATATTCATCTCCATTTCATGAATATGAATGTTTACAAATTTAATACAAATTATTTACGTACATAGATCTCAATGGGAATCCCAACATTAAATATCCGAATATTATAATCTTCATATTTCCACAATGATAACATTAAAACCCGGAAAAAGGTCCAAGTGCACTTATTGCGTTTTTATATGGAACTGTTTATTCACATCACTTAATTTTTTCGCACTTAATTTTTTTTTCTTTTATTAAAATTTTTTTAGTAAACTCTTCCTTCTTCCTCATTACATAATTTTTTTAATATTTTTATTTTTTATGAAGGTATCCTCTTTTCTATTCGAAATTTTCGTTTTGTGTCACACTTATGTACATACTACATATGTATTTATACAAAATTAAACTCGGTAAAGCGCCAATTGCATACCTAACGGGTGGCGTGAAATAGGCTAAATTCCTTAAGCACATTTCTTCGTTTTTAACTAAAAGTTCGTGTTTTTGAATTATGACACTATTGAAGTAAATGGGCGATATATGTCATGTGGGAGATATAGGCCTACTGGGGAACCGAGCACACAAAACTAACTTCGGTAGCGCCCCAACGGGTCGCGGAAAACCTATTTTTCAATTTAATGTCAAGTAATTTCACCTTAATTCTATGTCAATTTCTTTTGATTTTACATATTTTTTATATTTTTGTTTAAGGAGCTCCATACCAAAAGGTTATAATTACATTTGAAAATTTTTTAGAAAATTTAAGAAAATACAATAAAAATTACAATGTCTTAATGAAAAATTTAAGTAAGTTAGACCAGTTTGCTATATTTCCACTCACTGCTTAACTATTAACGCATTATTTCACTACCCCCAACACTGGATGCATAGACTGACTTGAAAAAAATAAGAGTTGGTCGAATTTCGACCACAGGCGATACTAGTCTTTATAAATACGTCTGTATGTATGTATTTACTTGTACTTTCAGCGGAAATGGGCCGTGCTAATGGCTGCCGAAAGAACGGTTGTTAATGCCGCTTGTTGAGGAAATCGTACGCGTGGCTACTCCGGTTTACCGCAGCAATGCGGCAACGGCTGATGACAACAAATTTTGTTTGGCAATGAAATGGTTTGCGATATTGGCTCGGCACATGCATATTTTTTTAAATTATTTTTTTTTATACTCAGTTGAGCAGAGTTCACAGAGTATATTAACTTTGATTGGATAACGGTTGGTTGTTCAGGTATAAAGGAATCGAGATAGATATAGACTTCCATATATCAAAATCATCAGGATCGAAAAAAAATTTGATTGAGCCATGTCCGTCCGTCCGTCCGTCCGTCCGTCTGTCCGTTACACGATAACTTGAGTAAATTTTGAGGTATCTCGATGAAATTTGTTATGTAGGTTCCTGAGCACTCATCTTAGATCGCTAATTAAAATGAACAATATCGGAATATAACCACGCCCACTTTTTCGATATCGAAAATTTCGAAAAACCGAAAAAGTGCGATAATTCATTACCAAAGACGGATAAAGCGATGAAACTTGGTAGGTAGGTTGAACTGATGATGCAGAATAGAAAATTAGTAAAATTTTGGACAATGGGCGTGGCACCGCCCACTTTTAAAAGAAGGTAATTTAAAAGTTTTGCAAGCTGTAATTTGGCAGTCGTTGAAGATATCATGATGAAATTTGGAAGAAACGTTACTACTATTACTATATATATGCTTAAAAAAATTACCAAAATCGGAGAACGACCACGCCCAATTTAAAAAAAAAAATTTTTAAAGTCAAATTTTAAACAAAAAATTTAATATCTTTACAGTATATAAGTAAATTATGTCAACATTCAACTCCAGTAATGATATGCTGCAACAAAATGCAAAAGTAAAAGAAAATTTTAAAAATGGGCGTGGCTCCGCCCTTTTTCATTTAATTTGTCTAGGATACTTTTAATGCCATAAGTCGAACAAAAATCTACCAATCCTTGTGAAATTTGGTAGGGGATTAGATTCTGGGACATTAACTTATTCATGTGAAAAAGGGCGAAATCGGTTGAAGCCACGCCCAGTTTTTATACACAGTCGGCCGTCTGTCCTTCCGCTGGGCCGTTAACACGATAACTTGAGCAAAAATCGATATATCTTTACTAAACTCAGTTCTCGTACTTATCTGAACTCACTATGTATTGGTATAAAAAATGGCCGAAAGCCGACTATGACCACGCCCACTTTTCGATATCGAAAATTACCAAAAACGAAAAAGATGCCATAATTCTATACCAAATACGAAAAAAGGGATGAAACATGGTATTTGGATTGGTTTATTGACGCAAAATATAACCTTAGAAAAAAACTTTGTAAAATGGGTGTCACACCTACCATATTAAGTAGAATGATATGAAAAAGTTCTGCAGGGCGAAATAAAAAACCCTTGAAATCTTGGCTGGAATACTGTTCGTGGTATTATATATATAAATAAATTAGCGGTATCCAGCAGATGATGTTCTGGGTCACCCTGGTCCACATTTTGGTCGATTTCTGGAAAACGCCTTCACATATACAACTACCAGCACTCCCTTTAAAAACCGTCATTAATACCTTTAATTTGATACCGATATCGTAGAAACACATTCTAGAGTCACTCCTTTTGAAATACTCATTAACACCTTTCGTTTGATACCCATATCGTACAAACATATTCTAGAGTCACCCCTGGTCCACCTTTATGGAGATATCTCGAAAAGGCGACCACTTATAGAACTAACGTCCACTCCCTTTTAAAAAGACTCATTAATACCTTTCATTTGATACCCATATCGTACAAACAAAGTCTAGAGTCACCCCTGGTCCACCTTTATGGCGATATCTCGAAAAGGCGACCACCTATACAACTACCACCACTCCCTTTAAAACCGTCATTAATATCTTTAATTTGATACCGATATCGTACAAACACATTCTAGGGTCACTCCTTTTGAAATACTCATTAACACCTTTCGTTTGATACCCATATTGTACAAACTCATTCTAGAGTCACCCCTGGTTCACCTTTATGGCGATATCTCGAAACGGCGTCCACCTATGGAACTAAGGACCACTCCCTTTTAAAATACTCATTAACACCTTTCATTTGATACCCATATCGTACAAAAAAATTCTAGAATCCCCACTGGTCCACCTTTATGCCGATATCTCGAAAGGGCGACCACCTATACAACTACCACCACTCCCTTTTAAAACCCTCATTAATACCTTTAATTTGATACCCATATCGTGCAAACGCATTCTAGAGTCACCCCTGGTCCACCTTTATGGCGATAACTCGAAAAGGCGTCCACCTATAGAACTAAGCCTCACGCCCTTTTAAAATACTCATTAACACCTTTCGTTTGATACCCATATTGTACAAACACATTCTAGAGTCACCCCTGGTCCACCTTTATGGCGATATCTCGAAAAGGCGACCACCTATACAACTACCACCACTCCCTTTAAAACCGTCATTAATATCTTTAATTTGATACCGATATCGTACAAACACATTCTAGAGTCACTCCTTTTGAAATACTCATTAACACCTTTCGTTTGATACCCATATTGTACAAACGCATTCTAGATTCACCCCTGGTCCACCTTTATGCCAATATCTCGAAAAGGCGACCACCTATACAACTACCACCACTCCCTTTTAAAACCCTCATTAATACCTTTAATTTGATATCCATATAGTACAAACATATTCTAGAGTCACCCCTGGTCCACCTTTATGGCGATAACTCGAAAAGGCGTCCACCTATAGAACTAAGCCTCACGCCCTTTTAAAATACTCATTAACACCTTTCGTTTGATACCCATATTGTACAAACACATTCTAGAGTCACCCCTGGTCCACCTTTATGGCGATATCTCGAAAAGGCGTCCACCTATAGAACTTAGGCCCACGACCTTTTAAAATTATCATTAACACATTTCATTTGATACCCATATCGTACAAACAAATTCTAGAGTCAGGCCTGGTCCACCTTTATGGCGATATCCCTAAATGGCGTCCATCTATAGAACTATGGCCCACCTACTCTTAAAATACTCTTTAATACCTTCCATTTGATACACATGTCATACAAACACATTCCAGGGTTACCCTAGGTTCTTTTTCCCTTACTTGGTGATTTTCCCTTACTTTGTCTCCACAGCTCTCAACTGAGTATGTAATGTTCGGTTACACCCGAACTTAGCCTTCCTTACTTGTTGATTTTGTCTTTGGTTTTTGTGTAAAAGCTTTGAATTGTGTGATTTGGTTTGTATGCATAGCTTATGTTGTTGGTTTTGATAATTTTGTGGAAGGTGTTGTTGTCTGTTAGTTTTGGTATATATGTGACTCCTGTGTATATTTTTCTGTATGCTATCATATGTTGTTGTTGTTGCGGTATTACTCTTTTTATGTTTTGTGTTATTTTCGGCCGCGGACATTAGAGCATCTATTATTTTATTAGGGTATCCATTTTTTATAAGTATTGTTTTAGTGATTTTCTTATTTTCTTTTATGAACTCCTGGTCGCTCAAGGAGTTAACTTTATCTATAAAGTTAATAATGGTGTTCTTTTTTTGATTCCAAGGGCGGTTAGATTGGTAATTGGTCATTCTTGATGAAGCTACAGCTTTGTTATACCAATTCGTTTTTATTTCATTGTCTATGTTGTGGAATTCCATGTCTAGGAATGTAAGTTTATTACATTTTTCTGTTTCCAAAGCATATACACTACGGTGGGTCAAAACAACTTATTGTTTTCTTTTTGTTATAATGAAAATATTGTTCGTGACGTTAAAAAAATAGCCTTTTAAAATTTCAGCTTTTTATTTGAATGTTGCAAGCCCTTCGCATCATAGAGAGGTGGTGCGATACCAAAAGACTGTCTACCAATCCTAACAAAACTGTCCTAGTGCCTTTCACCCGGAGAAGGAAAGCATCCACAGAACCATCCCTTTGTGGAACTAAAATACAATTCTCAATGAATGGGAGTTACAATGGATAGAACCGTCACGTGGAATGCTCATTAGGATGTTATGTTAAATAAAGCAACAAGGGCGTTCTTCGCCTGTACTCGACTCTATGGCAAAACATTGGAGAGATCCCAAAAATGGTTAACTGGACATTTAATAGTAAAGCCAATAGTCACCTATGCTTCCATAGTTTGGTATCAGAAGGCCACGCAAAGAACGGCAACAGCAAAACTAAGCAAACTGCATCGACTAATTTGCATTGGCATAAGAGGTGTGATGAGAACGTTCCCTGCTGATACACTTAGTGCTTTTCCTACCATCTCCATTCTGATAGAGAAATAGGCAACACTAGACGCACTAAGGCTGTTACATCTATGCTAGTGGATAACTGTATTGAAATCCTTAATGACCCGGGAGACATAGGATGGGTTCCGGGACATCAGGGACATGAAGGTAATGAACATACAGATTAACTAGCAAAACAGGGTGCTACAGCAGCATTGTATGATCCAGACTGCTTTTGTGGACTCAAAATCACACACTAGGGAATCCATACGTAATTGGGAAACAAAACAATTCAGACGTAACTGGATAGAATGCCCAAGGCAAACGCAGGCCAAACTGTTCATACTTCTGGCAACGAAAGCAGCAGCCAAACTTATTAATCTAAGCAGGGAGGACCTATGAACTCTCACTGAGTACTATACGGGACACTGTGATCTACGATTTCACCGAAATAAGTTAAATCTATCCGATACTCAAATTTGCCGTTTCTGTGAGCTGCAGGATGAAACGCCGGTTCACATTCTCAGTGAATGCGTCGCTCTGGTAAGGCTGAGATTTTCCCATGTAGGTGGTGTGACTTTTAATCCCCATGTGATATGGAGTAAAAAGCCTTAATAGGTACTTAGATACATTAAAAGCCTCCAGATACAAAATTAGGCTGAAAGGTCATGCATAATAGATCTACACAAAGGTCGCAGTGCTTCCAGGCCTTATAATAATAATAATAATAATATTTCAATATTTAGAGTTGCCTTATCACGACTACAGTTTATCAATTTCAATCGTATATAGAACTTATAAGTTTTTATAAAAAGTTGACCAGATTTGTATGGAAAACCTAATACGCGATGAAGCACCTCTAAACATTAAAAAGATGTAGCACCTTTAACGACCAAACTAAAAAACCCTATCAAAAACTAGAACCTATGTTTTAAAATATCTCCGCCCTCTTGGCATATACTAGAAGCTTTTTAGGACCTATGACACTTGCTGCTTCTAGATGTGACGGCTGAATCACTTCTAATAACTGAAGTCTTAACCTAGCGAGCGCAAGGCAAGAGCACAAAACATGCTCGATCGTTTTCTCCTCCAACCTGCACTTCCGCTTTCACTGACCAAGCCTAATTTAAGTATATGTGACGCCAGAAGGCAGTACCCAGTCTGAATACCCATCATGAGTCAACAGTCCTCTCTTTTTAATGATAGAAGCAACTTTGTTAGGACAATTGACTTAATGCTATTTCTTAATTTGACTCTTCACTCAGAGAGGACCTCACTGGGTCAGAACTGTATACAATTTTTTATTAGGATGGGACCAAAATCCGGAAAAAAGCGCCGTATCAAAAAAAAATAAAAAATATATAGCAAAAACAAAAAATCATGACGGTAATTGAACTTTTGGCCACTTGAAAAAAAAATTTGATTTTATGACCATTTTAGAAAAGCAGTATAATCTTAATATCAATATCTTAGATATTGTAAATATTTCAAATTTGGCGTTGTGGCTATTTTTTATGTTCAAAGCTTCAATTGACTTTGTGGCCATTTGAAATGGTCGTAAAGTTAACTGACGTTATGGCCAATGGCCTTATGCCACCAATTCGGTTAATCTAATCGACTAGATCTTTACGATACGAGTTGACACGCACAGTTTTTATAGAATTCGAAATAGTTTTTGACAGCGCGAAAAGGAGTTGTTTGTATGCTGATGTCTGAGTTTAAATTAGATCCTGAACTAATAAGACTTTGCTAAATAACGCTAGACTCTCAGCTCCGTATGGACTGAGAATGATCCACGCCATTCGGAAGCGAACAAGGCTTCAGATATTTTAACCTAATGTTGGAAATGATACTTCTAGCATCAGATCTAAGCCAAAATGGTACAATCTGTTATAACAACATAGAATTGTTGGCGTATGCTGATGATTTGAATGTCACTACCAAAGACGATGTAATTTCTGCCTTCTCTGGATTGGATAAAAAGGCAAACAAAGTGAGTCTTGCGGTAAATAAATACGAAGTAAGTGCAATATAAGAATCAAGCGTTTTTTAAAAGGTGGGTACTTTTTTGGATAAGGGTACTTTCTTTCACCCGGTCAAATTTTCAGGGCATGCCACTGTTGCAGAAACTGGGAGCTTTTCGGATCCCGGATATTTTGAAGAACCGTATGTATACTTCCTAGAGCTGAAAACTTTCTCAGACCTGGGTAGGTTTTAGGATCCAAGTGCTTCAATAGAGCCGAGGACCCCCAGCGGGTTAGCAGTCTTAGAATATATCTGGGCAGGTATGCCTGTCGTAAAAGGCACCTAAAATACCCAAATGATTCAAGGACTTGTGTAGCGCAAGCCTTTAAAGGGATTTGAAGTGCAATTTATAACTTCTTCAACCCAGTTGTCAACCTCACGTACCTAGGGCGAATCCTTTTTCTTTAGCAGCCGAGGTTCTGGTCACTCTAACTTCCTCATGGAACTAAGTGGGGAGCGGGATGGCCTAGAAGGTAAAAAGTGATCATATTAAATCTTTTATGATCCAATAAAAATTTTTATTTTTTTAAAATCTTTTTAATATTTTTTATTTTATTATATGTAATATAATACTAGTTATCAAAGTAATTAAACATTTTCTTTCTTTGATATAACAATCCAAAAATAACTTAAATCTATATTTTTCTAATTTAACAAAGTTAAAATAAGTAAAGTAGAATTATAAACCCTACAAATCGTTCCCGAGATGCTCGGGCACATACCTTAATGGTGCTTGTTACCGCAACGTACCGAATCTTTATCTGGCAAAGAACCATCAACATCGATAACACACTCTCAAAACCTTCGGGGAGTGTCTTTATCGCTACAACAACAACAACAACATTTCATACTGAGCCTCAATGAAATTAAATATTGAATAATCAATGCGTTGGTTTCATCAATGTACATAAGCGAGTACAAACTATTTTGAAGAAACGTTTTCGAAAATTTGATATTTCCACAGAAAAAATGGCTAAAGAAATGTATTAATTTAAATATAAGATAATTTGTTTCTGTTGGAACTTCTGTGCCACAATGTTTAGTAGAGCTATGAGTGAAGATACGTCTGCCTCAACGTGAACACTACACACTCCCCTCAGAATTAGCAAGGCTCTAACATGAACGCAACCTTGAATCTTTTATTTTATTTTTGTTTCTGTTTTTTTAGCGTTATTGGGTTGAAATGATTTGTGGAGACACATCCCATCAAATGGAGCCTTTTTATGATATGTGCCCTTCAGAGACGAGTCGACCTTATTGCCAACTGCTTCCAAAATACAGCAGTAGTGTAAAATATTATGCTCTTGAACTTTACTAAACTCGTGCAACAAATTTATTTTTTTGTGCGAAGTAAAAACGTCATACTGTAGCTATGCACTATTTTAATTGTATACTATAATGTAGTACTATTTTTTGTTTATACACATATCTATAAGTAGCCGGAAAACAACAATGCAGCCATATGTGTAAATGTATGTGCTTGACTGCGGCAGCAACACATATGTTTGTGGTTACTTGTTTAGTATGCGCTGACATCCGGTATCTATATATTAATACGCTAATAAAATTTCCATACAATCAATTGACAGGCTGTTTCGCATACTTAGCATACGTAAAATCATATAAAAATTATATGAATCGATTCGTATTGATCAGCCACAGTGCATAGGCCTATTTTTGTTAACAAATATTACTCTATTTGTTTATAATTAATAGAAAAAGTTTTTTGTAAATTCGAAAATCTGTGCAACTATCGAAATTGCCATCTGTAGGACGCATTATGTTCACAAACCCACCTGAGTAAATAGCTCCAAATTCTCAATTGTTGCATTGCTCAAATGTTTCATCTCTACATATGTATATATTTGTACACGCCAAACGGTGAGAAAACTATTGCTTCGCTCATTTTCTGATGAAATAAAAAATTTGTTTCCCATTGTTTCCAATTACCTATATTGGATTGTACCAAAATCCTTAAAAAAATGTTCTAAAATAATTGCTAGCGCACAAAAAAACTTTAAAGAGCAGTAATAACTAAACCGGCCTATTTTTTTGGACAAATTTTACTTACACGTAAAAGCATAGGTCTTTATTTAACAGATTCTTTGTTTTTCGTTTTAGGTGCTTTAAAAAAAAGGAAATCAGAAATAATGAGTCAACTTTTGTTCAAACTCACTAAATTTATTTATTTATAACAATTAATTGCAAATTTGACCCAAATGTTTTTTGCATTTCCAGATTTTATGCTCATTTTAGATATACCACGTCTTATAGTGAACAAAAAATAAATAAATTTGCTACAAAGATATTACATTAAAATTTGTATATTGTCTTTTATGCTAATTTTGATATTTCTTATTATAATTTATTATATTATCTTTTATTTCAACTTAGTTTATTATTATTTAAATGCAACTTGATTGAACCGGACAATTTCACGAAAAAAAACGACCCAAAAACATTTTCGATTTTAGGTCGACATATTGCATAGGCAGTAGATTACCCACTATCTATATATTAATACGCTCTTGCGCATACTTAGCATACGTAAAATCATGTAAAAGTTATATGAATCGATTCGTATTGATCAGCCGCAGTGCATATGCCTATTACTCTATTTGTTTATAATTAATAGAAAAAGTTTTTTGTAAATTCGAAAATCTGTGCAACTATCGAAATTGCCATCTGGAAGACGCATTATGTTCACAAACCCCCCTGAGTAAATAACTCCAAATTCTCAATTGTTGCATTGCTCAAATATTTCATCTCTACATATGTATATATTTGTACACGCCAAACGGTGAGAGAACTACTGCTTCCCATTGTTTCCACTTACCTATATTGGTTTGTACCAAAATCTTTAAAAAATTGTTCTAAAATAATTGTTAGCGCACAAAAAAACTTTAAAGAGAAGTAATAACTTAACCGGCCTATTTTTTTTGTACAAATTTTACTTACATGTAAAACCATAGGTCTTTATTTAACAGATTCTTTGTTTTTCATTTTAGGTGCTTTAAAAAAATGAAATCAGAAATAATGAGTCAACTTTTGTTCAAACTCACTAAATTTATTTATTTATAACAATTAATTGCAAATTTGACCCAAATGTTTTTTGCATTTCAGATTTTTGTGCTCATTTTAGATATAGCACGTCTTATAGTGAACAAAAAATAAATAAATTTGCTACAAAGATATTACATTAAAATTTGTATATTGTCTTTTATGCTAATTTATTTTGATATTTCTTATTTTATTTTATTATATTATCTTTTATTTCAACTTAGTTTATTATTATTTAAATGCAACTTGATTAAATCGGAAAATTTCACGTTGTATATTAAACGCAAAAAAACGACCCAAAAACGTTTTCGATGTTCGGTCGAAATATTGCATAGGCAGTATATTACCCACTATCTATATATTAATACGCTAACAAAATTTCCATACAATCATTTGACAGGCTGTTTCGAACACTTAGCATACGTAAAATCATATAAAAGTTATATGAATCGATTCGTATTGATCAGCAGCAGTGCATAGGCCTATTTGTGTTAACAAATTTAACTCTATTTGTTTATAATTAATAGAAAAAGTTTTTTGTAAATTCGAACAATTCATACAAATATCGTAATTCATTTTCGTGCACAAGCGCGCCATCTTTGGGAACAATTATCTAAGTATTCTAATGCGAATTTCAAAGACCTTTATGCACAAGCACACCGTCTTTGGGAACAATTATCCAAGTGTTCTAATGTGAAATTCAAATTTTATGTATCCCCGCTAAATTCGAAAGCACAAATGTTTCACCTACATAAAAATATGGTTTCCCATTGTTGCCACTTTCCTATAAAAGCCTCTACCAAAATCCTAAAAAATTGTTCCATAATAATTTGTAGCGTACCACATAAATAGAATTAATTTTTGACCGGCCCATTTTTTGTGGCAAATTTCACTTACACGTAAATACATAAGCCTTTATTTAACAGATTCTTTGTTTTTTATTTTAGTTGTTTTCAAAAAAACATGAAATCACATATAATGAGTTAACTTTTGTTGAAACTAGCTAATTTATTTATAACAATTAATGGCAAAATTGCGCGAAAATGTTTTTGCATTTGCAGATTTCATCCTCATTTTAGATAAAGTACGTCTTATACTGAACAAAAAAAAAGTTACAAAAATATAACATTACATTTTTTATATTTGCCGTCTTCCAGTGAGTTCTACAGCTCCGCCTCACGCTCAGTTCTCACGGAAATGCTCTGGAACATTTAGAGACTTGAGAAGCAGATGTCGTGAAATTTTCGCACACGTGAAATGTGATAGGCAGATGTCGACGCCGTTTTTCAATTAACTCATACGGCGAAAGGTTAAGCAGCGACATCTATTTTTGAAAAATTAGGTTTATTAAAGGCAGCGTTGCCAAACTAAAAAGAAGTAATTAAGAAATTATCTGGCTCTCAAATTGAACCAGACTTCTATCTGGATTTATCTGGCTCAAATCGTTGTTGTTGCATTTACATGCAAAATTATTTATCTGGATCAGGATTTTGCCACCGGATGATGGCAATTGCCTTTTATGCTAATTGCGAAACAAAAAAGTCGCAAAAACGTTTTTGATTTTAGGTCAAAGCGGCAACCGGCGTCATAGCGGCCGTATTGCATAGACAGTATATTACCCACTATATTTATTATTAGGCTAACTTTGTTGGATTATATATCCATTAATCGGATGCTTAGATCCCATAACCCTAATTTGTTTATGTCGCTTAAAGTTATAAAATCAATTTTATTTTAGTAAATATATTTGCGTGAATAATTTCAATATTTTTGTTTGTTTTTCCTTTCTTCCTAATTTATTCTGCTTTGTTATATCTTAGTATTATATTGTTCACAGACGATATTTTATGGTAGATATGGTCATATTTATTAATGAAATGGAGTGTTTACAAATTTAATACAAATTAATTACGTACATAGATCTCAACGGGAAACCCAACATTAAATATCCGAACATTAGAATCTTCATATTTCTACAATGATCACATTAAAACCCGGAAAAAAATCTATGTGCAGTTATTAATTTTTTATATGGAGCTGTTTGTTCACTTCACTTAATTTTTTCGCAATTTAATAACTTTATTTTTTTTCTTTAATTAAACATTTTTTTAGTAAACTCTGCCTTCTTTCTCATTACATAATTTTTTTTATATTTTCATTTAATTTTTTATGAAGGTATCCTCTATTCTACTCGAAATTTTTGTTTTGTGTCACACTTACTTATTAGATATGTATTTATACAAAATTAAACGGGTGGCGTGAAATAGGCTAAATTCCTTTAGCAAATTTCTTCGTTTTTAACTAAAAGTTCATGTTTTTTGAATTATGACACTATTGAAGTAAATGGGCGATATATGTATATGGGTGATATAGGCCTACTGGGGAACCGAACTCCCAAAACTAACTTCGGTAGCGCGCCAACGGGGGACCTTCCGGGTGTGGAAAGACCTATTTTTCAATTTAATGTCAAGTAATTTCACCTCAATTCTATGTCAGTTTCTTTTGATTTTACATATTTTTTATATTTTTGTTTAAGGAGCTCCATACCAAAAGGTTATAATTACATTTGAAAATTTTTTAGAAAATTTAAGAAAATACAATAAAAATTACAATGTCTTAATGAAAAATTTAAGTAAGTTAGACCAGTTTGCTATATTTCCACAAACTGCTTAACTATTAACGCATTATTTCACTACCCCCAACACTGAATGCATAGACTGAGTTGAAAAAAATAAGAGTTGGTCGAATTTCGACCACAGGCCATACTAGTCTTTATAAATACGTCTGTATGTATGTATTTACTTGTACTTTCAGCGGAAATGGGCCGTGCCAATGGCTGCGGAAAGTGTGGTTGTTAATGCCGCTTGTTGAGGAAATCGTACGCGTGGCTACTCCGGTTTACCGCAGCAATGCGGCAACGGCTGATGACAACAAATTTTTTTTGGCAATGAAATGGTTTTGCGATATTGGCTCGCCACATGCATATTTTTTGAAATTATTTTTTTTTTTATACTTAGTTGAGCACAGAGTATATTAACTTTGATTGGATAACGGTTGGTTTTACAGGTATAAAGGAATCGAGATAGATATAGACTTCCATATATCAAAATCATCAGGATCGAAAAAAAATTTGATTGAGCCATGTCCGTCCGTCCGTCCGTCTGTCCGTTAACACGATAACTTGAGTAAATTTTGAGGTATCTCGATGAAATTTGTTATGTAGGTTCCTGAGCACTCATCTCAGATCGCTATTTAAAATGAACAATATCGGACTATAACCACGCCCACTTTTTTATATCGAAAATTTCGAAAAACCGAAAAAGTGCGATAATTCATTACCAAAGACGGATAAAGCGATGAAGCTTGGTAGGTGAGTTGAACTGATGACGCAGAATAGAAAATTAGTTAAATTTTGGACAATGGGCGTGGCACCGCACACTTTTAAAAGAAGGTAATTTAAAAGTTTTGCAAGCTGTAATTTGGCAGTCGTTGAAGATATCATGATGAAATTTGGAAGAAACGTTACTACTATTACTATATATATGCTTAAAAAAATTAGCAAAATCGGAGAACGACTACGCCCACTTTTAAAAAAAATTTTTTTTTAAGTAAAATTTTAACAAAAAATTTAATATCTTTACAGTATATAAGTAAATTATGTCAACATTCAACTCCAGTAATGATAAGGTGCAAAGAAATGCAAAAGTAAAAGAAAATTTCAAAATGGGCGTGGCTCCGCCCTTTTTCATTTAACTTGTCTAGGATACTTTTAATGCCATAAGTCGAACAAAAATTTACCAATCCTTGTGAAATTTGGTAGGGGCTTAGATTCTGGGACAATAACTTATTTCTGTGAAAAGGGGCGAAATCGGTTGAAGTCACGCCCAGTTTTTATACACAGTCGGCCGTCTGTCCATCCGCTCGGCCGTTAACACGATAACTTGAGCAAAAATCGATATATCTTTACTAAACTCAGTTCACGTACTTATCTGAACTCACTATGAATTGGTATAAAAAATGGCCGAAATCCGACTATGCCCACGCCCACTTTTCGATATCGAAAATTACCGAAAACGAAAAAGATGCCATAATTCTATACCAAATACGAAAAAGGGATGAAACATGGTATTTGGATTGGTTTATTGACGCAAAATATAACTTTAGAAAAAAACTTTGTAAAATGGGTATGACACCTACCATATTAAGTAGAATGAAATGAAAAAGTTCTGCAGGGCGAAATAAAAAACCCTTGAAATCTTGGCTGGAATACTGTTCGTGGTATTATATATATAAATAAATTAGCGGTATCCAACAGATGATATTCTGGGTCACCCTGATCCACATTTTGGTCGATATCTGGAAAACGCCTTCACATATACAACTACCAGCACTCCCTTTTAAAAGCCTCATTAATACCTTTAATTTGATACCCATATCGTACAAACATATTCTAGAGTCACCCCTGGTCCACCTTTAGGGCGATATATCGAATAGGCGTCCACCTATAGAACTAAGCCCCACGCCATTTTAAAATACTCATCAACACCTTTCATTTGATACCCATATCGCACAAACATATTCTGCAGTCACCCCTGGTCCACCTTTATGGGGATACCTCTAAAAGGCGACCACCTATAGAACTAACGTCCACTCCCTTTTAAAAAGACTCATTAGCACCTTTCATTTAATACACATATCGTACAAACAAAGTCTAGGGTCACCCCTGGTCCACCTTTATGGCGATATCTCGAAAAGGCGACCACCTGTACAACTACCACCACTATCTTTAAAAACCGTCATTAATACCTTTAATTTGATACCGATATCGTACAAACACATTCTAGAGTCACCCCTTTTGAAATACTCATTAACACCTTTCGTTTGATACCCATATTGTACAAACTCATTCTAGAGTCACCCCTGGTCCACCTTTATGGCGATATCTCGAAACGGCGTCCACCTATGGAACTATGGATCACTCCCTTTTAAAATACTCATTAAGACCTTTCATTTGATACCCATATCGTTCAAACAAATTCTAGACTAACCCCTGGTCCACCTTTATGCCGATATCTCGAAAAGGCGACCACCTATACAACTACCACCACTCCCTTTTAAACCCTCATTAATACCTTTAATTTGATATCCATATCATACAAACACATTCTAGAGTCACCCCTGGTCCACCTTTATGGCGATATCTCGAAAAGGCGACCACCTATACAACTACCACCACTCCCTTTTAAAACCCTCATTAATATAACTTTAGAAAAAAACTTTGTAAAATGGGTATGACACCTACCATATTAAGTAGAATGAAATGAAAAAGTTCTGCAGGGCGAAATAAAAAACCCTTGAAATCTTGGCTGGAATACTGTTCGTGGTATTATATATATAAATAAATTAGCGGTATCCAACAGATGATATTCTGGGTCACCCTGATCCACATTTTGGTCGATATCTGGAAAACGCCTTCACATATACAACTACCAGCACTCCCTTTTAAAAGCCTCATTAATACCTTTAATTTGATACCCATATCGTACAAACATATTCTAGAGTCACCCCTGGTCCACCTTTAGGGCGATATATCGAATAGGCGTCCACCTATAGAACTAAGCCCCACGCCATTTTAAAATACTCATCAACACCTTTCATTTGATACCCATATCGCACAAACATATTCTACAGTCACCCCTGGTCCACCTTTATGGGGATACCTCTAAAAGGCGACCACCTATAGAACTAACGTCCACTCGCTTTTAAAAAGACTCATTAGCACCTTTCATTTAATACACATATCGTACAAACAAAGTCTAGGGTCACCCCTGGTCCACCTTTATGGCGATATCTCGAAAAGGCGACCACCTGTACAACTACCACCACTATCTTTAAAAACCGTCATTAATACCTTTAATTTGATACCGATATCGTACAAACACATTCTAGAGTCACCCCTTTTGAAATACTCATTAACACCTTTCGTTTGATACCCATATTGTACAAACTCATTCTAGAGTCACCCCTGGTCCACCTTTATGGCGATATCTCGAAACGGCGTCCACCTATGGAACTATGGATCACTCCCTTTTAAAATACTCATTAAGACCTTTCATTTGATACCCATATCGTTCAAACAAATTCTAGACTAACCCCTGGTCCACCTTTATGCCGATATCTCGAAAAGGCGACCACCTATACAACTACCACCACTCCCTTTTAAACCCTCATTAATACCTTTAATTTGATATCCATATCATACAAACACATTCTAGAGTCACCCCTGGTCCACCTTTATGGCGATATCTCGAAAAGGCGACCACCTATACAACTACCACCACTCCCTTTTAAAACCCTCATTAATACCTTTAATTTGATACCCATATCGTACAAACACATTCTAGAGTCACCCATGGTCCACCTTTATGGCGATATCTCGAAAAGGCGCCCACCTATAGAACTAAGACCCACTCCATTTTAAAATACTCATTAACACCTTTCATTTGATACCCATATTGTACAAACGCATTCTAGAGTCACCCCTGGTCCACCTTTATGCCGATATCTCGAAAAGGCGACCACCTATACAACTACCACCACTCCCTTTTAAAACCCTCATTAATACCTTTAATTTGATATCCATATCGTACAAACACATTCTAGAGTCACCCCTGGTCCACCTTTATGGCGATAACTCGAAAAGGCGTCCACCTATAGAACTAAGGGCCACTCCCTTTCAAAATGTTCATTAACCCCTTTCATTTGATACCCATATCGTACAAACATATTCTAGGTCACCCCTGGTCCACCTTTATGGCGATATCTCGAGGAGGCGACCACCTATACAACTACCACCACTCCCTTTAAAAACCGTCATTAATACCTTTAGTTTGATACCGATATCGTACAAACACATTCTAGAGTCACCCCTTTTGAAATACTCATTAACACCTTTCGTTTGATACCCATGTTGTACAAACTCATTCTAGAGTCACCCCTGGTCCACCTTTATGCCGATACCTCGAAAAGGCGACCACCTATACAACTACCACCACTCCCTTTTAAAACCCTCATTAATACCTTTAATTTGATACCCATATCGTACAAACACATTCTAGAGTCACCCATGGTCCACCTTTATGGCGATATCTCGAAAAGGCGCCCACCTATAGAACTAAGACCCACTCCATTTTAAAATACTCATTAACACCTTTCATTTGATACCCATATTGTACAAACGCATTCTAGAGTCACCCCTGGTCCACCTTTATGCCGATATCTCGAAAAGGCGACCACCTATACAACTACCACCACTCCCTTTTAAAACCCTCATTAATACCTTTAATTTGATATCCATATCGTACAAACACATTCTAGAGTCACCCCTGGTCCACCTTTATGGCGATAACTCGAAAAGGCGTCCACCTATAGAAATAAGCCTCACGCCCTTTTAAAATACTCATTAACACCTTTCGTTTGATACCCATATTGTACAAACGCATTCTAGAGTCACCCCTGGTCCACCTTTATGCCGATATCTCGAAAGGCGACCACCTATACAACTACCACCACTCCCTTTTAAAACCCTCATTAATACCTTTAATTTGATATCCATATCGTACAAACACATTCTAGAGTCACCCCTGGTCCACCTTTATGGCGATAACTCGAAAAGGCGTCCACCTATAGAAATAAGCCTCACGCCCTTTTAAAATACTCATTAACACCTTTCGTTTGATACCCATATTGTACAAACGCATTCTAGAGTCACCCCTGGCCCACCTTTATGCCGATATCTCGAAAAGGCGACCACCTATACAACTACAACCACTCCCTTTTAAAACCCCCACTAACACCTGTAATTTGATACCCATATCGTACAAACACATTCTAGAGTCAACCCTGGTCCACCTTCATGGCGATATCTCGAAAAGGCGGCCACCTATAGAACTAAGCCCCACGCCCTTTCAAAATACTCTTTAGCACCTTTCGTTTGATACCCATGTTGTACAAACGTATTCTAGACTCACCCCTGGTCCACCTTTATGCCGATTTCTCGAAAAGGCGACCATCTATACAACTACCACCACTCCCTTTTAAAACCCATATCGTACAAACACATTCTAGAGTCACCCCTTGTCCACCTTTAAGACGATATCTCGAAAACGCGTCCACCTATAAAACTAAGAACCACGCCCTTTTAAAACACTCATTAACACCTTTCGTTTGATACCCATGTTGTACAAACGCATTCTAGACTCACCCCTGGTCCACCTTTATGCCGATTTCTCGAAAAGGCGACCACCTATACAACTACCACCACTCCCTTTTAAAACCCTCATTAATACCTTTAATTTGATACCCACATCGTACAAACACATTCTAGAGTCACCCCTGGTCCATTTTAATGGCGATATCTCGAAAAGGCGTCCACCTATAGAACTAAACCACATGCCCTTTTGAAATACTCATTAATACCTTTCGTTTGATACCCATATTGTACAAACGCATTCTAGAGTCATCCCTGGTCCACCTTTATGGCGATATCTCGAAAAGGCGTCCACCTATAGAACTAAGGGCCACTCCCTTTCAAAATGTTCATTAACCCCTTTCATTTGATACCCATATCGTACAAACATATTCTAGGTCACCCCTGGTCCACCCTTACGGCGATATCTCGAAACGGCGTCCACCTATGGAACTAAGGATCACTCCCTTTTAAAATACTTTTTAACACCTTTCATTTGATACCCATATCGTATAAGCAAATTCTAGAGTCAACCCTGATCCACCTTTATGGCGATATCCCTAAATGGCTTTCACCTATAGAAGTGGGCCCACTCCCTCTTAAAATACTGTTTAATACCTTTCATTTGATACACATGTCATACAAACACATTCCAGGATTACCCTCGGTTCATTTTCCTAGATGGTTATTCTCCCTTATGTTGCCACCGTAGCTCTTAACTGAGTATGTAATGTTCGGTTACACCCGAACTTAACCTTCCTTACTTGTTTTGTTATTTATTTGAGTGTGACGGTTTTTGGACGAGGTATCATTTTTAAAATCTATATAAGTATATAAAATTCAAGTTATGTATGTAGGTATAGATCGAGTTGCGTCCTAAACGGATCGACAGATCACAGCCAAATTTGCAGAACCCACTAGAAATCTTCCAAGGATGGTCATAGGCAAAAATAATATCGATATATAAAAGGGGCGTGGCACCTCCCATGCAAAATGAATATTTGGTACTACATAACTCTGAAGGTATTAATGCTAAAACATTGAAATTCAGTAAGGAGTTATATGAGGGCAATCCCTAACGCCCCAATAAAATGTGTGGTGGGGGAGAAGGGACGTGGCACCACCCATATAAATGGAATTTATCATACTGCATATTTCTGGATGTAGTAATGGTAGGATAATGAAAATTGGTAAGGAGCTATATGACGTTAATTCCTAACACCTCCAGTAAAATGTGGAATTGGGGAAAAGGGGGCGTGGCACCTTCCCTACAAATGGGATTTTTCAGAACTATGGCTGTCGTACAAACTTAGATTATTAAAACAGCTAAAGTTTGACTACAGAGTTTTTGGCTGTTATTCCTTTTGGATGTTTATTAATCTTCCGCCGTTAAAATTTTCTGTTAACTTCAGTATATCCAAATGTTCTATCTATATATATATATAAAATTAAAATTATGAGTGTTTATATGTAGGTATAAATCGGGTTGCACCCTAAACGGATCGGCAGATTACAACTAATTTTGAATCAGCCACTACAAACCTTCCAAAGATGGTCATAGGCTAAACATAACTTCAATATAAAGAAAGGGAGTGGCACCTACCATACAAATGGAATGTTGATACAGCATAACTCTGGAAGTATTCCAAGAGCATTGCAATCCAGTAAAGAGTTAAATTGGATCAATCCCTAACACCACTAAGAAAATAAGGGGTGTGAAAGAAGGGGCGTGGCACCTCACATATGACGTTAAGTCTTAAAGCACCAGTAATATATGGAATTGGGAAAAAACAAGACAAATGGGACTTTCAGAACTATGGCTGGCTTAAAAAATCAGGTTATTTCAACACGTAAAGTTTGATTTCAGAGTTGGGTTTGGCTGTTATTTCTTTAGTATTCTTTTATTTTATCTTTAGGGTTGGTATTTTTTGATACGCCTGAAGGAACCGGAAAAATATTTCTGTTTAATTTGATTAATTTATGTAAGAGCAAAAAGACAAATCACTATGACAGTTGCTTTCTCAGATACCGCGGACACCCTTTGTGTAGTGGATGTACAATCCCGCATTTAAATGACCACTGTCTGCAAACAACTGATACACCGATGTACAACATTAGCAAACGGTCAGGCCAAAGTGAGGGTGTGCGATGTGTGCACCATGACTCATAAACAGTCGCTGCAAGTTTTGGACCGAACAGTATTTAGAAATATGAGAGGGCATTTTGGCGGAAACACTTCAGCAGCAGCTTTTGCTAACCAACTTCTTAAAATTAATTGGTGCAAAATTCTTATTTCTTCACTAACAGATTTGATTTTTTTCGTGCAAGTTTTTGAGAAATTATGACATCACCTGAAGCTTTAATAGCTAATGTTTCTTCCAAATATTGAATATATCTTTACAAACTATAAATGGCTTTGAGAAAAGGCATTTTAGGCACCTGCAAAACCCGCAACATCGACGAAAAACAAAAAAGATATTTAACATGCACAGCAACCACAGCCCCACGCCCTTATGGCCTTCCATAAGTTCATAAGGAGCACACACCACTTCGCCCAATATCATTATCAATAAATGTTCCCTGTTCGAAATTATCAAAATTCATAGGTCAGATTTTAAAAAACGTGGTCTCGGAAAAATATAATATTAGAAATTCAATCCAATTAAAACAAGCCATAAAAGATATACACATTGCCGACGATGAAATACTCATATCGCTAGACGTGATATCCCTGTTCACTAATATACCTATCCATCTGGCTATTAACACAATATTACAACAATGGCCTATTCTTCAAAACCATACAAAAATCACAAAATCCCAATTCCTCAAGATTCTTGAATTCTGGCTCAGGGAAAATAATTATTTTGTATACGACAACAAATACTATCAGCAGATTTATGGGATGCCAATGGGCAATCCATTATCACCAACAATAGCCGCCATAGTCCTAGACAAGATTACTGACAATAGCATCATAGAGCTAAAATCCAACGACATAAGCATCATATACATAACGAAGTATGCAGATGATATTTTCGCCATTGTTAAGGCTAAGGACGTGGATGAAATTTTATGAATATTTAATGGACAACATAATAAATTAAAATTTACTTTGGAAACAGAAAAATGTAATAAAGTTACATTCCTAGACTTGGAAATCCACAACATAGACAATAAAATAAAAACGAATTAGTATAAAAAAGCTGTAGCTTCATCAAGAATGATCAACCACCCTTGGAATCAAAAAAAGAACACCATTATTAACTTTATAGATAAAGTTAACTCCTTAAGCGACCAGGAGTTCATAAAAGAAAATAAGAAAATCACTAAAACAATACTTACAAAAAATGGATACCCTAATAAAATAATAGATGCTCTAATATCCGCTTTAAGGTTGGCTTTTGAACGCCAACCATTTTTCCGGTGTGGGATATACTCACGCTTGTTCGTGGGTATGCAGCCCACCGTGCACACACAAACCCTTCTTACGTTTTTCCCAATAATTTATTAACTTCGTTTTTGTTTATTCAATAAATTTCTTTCCACTTTCAGTTTTACTTAGTTATGTTCGTATTTATCACTCTTTAGTTTTATTTAAATATATATATATTTTCAACAAACACCCTTTTGGTTTTTACTATATATTTTTTTGATTTTCTTTAGTTTGGGGTATATCCACGACCGGTCAATTGAATGTGCAAAAACGAAATCATTCGGGTTCGTTTTCTCACCCACGCTCAGCGGCCATCATTTTTACTGCTGAATCAGTTGGTCCTGCTGAGTGCAATTGGCATTGCTGTTCAGCAACAGCTGACAGCGATGCCACTTGCACTCAGGGGTGTGTTTAGTTCGTAAAGGCGGGTAACGCAGTGCGGTTATACCACCCTTCCTTAGAAAAAGAAGAATCTGACAAGTTGATCAGATTTGTCATATTCTTCTTGTTCTCATGACTTTCAAATTGTTTTGGTTGAATGAATGTATGATATTAGGGTATTCCTCCCCTTTTTTCTCATTCGTTCAATCAGAACAATTTTCCCTTTTACATATGAAATTTTGTTAACATTAATTCAATTACTTACATGTAATTTGTTTTCTAATTTCTATTGCACTAAATTAATGTATTATATATTTATTACAAATAGTGCGTACCTATTAATATTTGGTTTTATTTACATGCAAATTGAAATTTTTGTTTCGTATATTAATATAAATTTTAATTTGATATTTCATGCTTCAATAACAGAGTAATGAAAATTTAAAATTAGTTACAAGCTAGTTTATAAATTTGTATGAGAAAAAATTTTCAGTTTACCATATTGATTCGGTTTTTGTGAACGGTTTTTTTCCTTTTTATTGATTTCATCTATAATCGTGACATTAACTCCATCAATTTTTGTGACTATATATGGTCCTTGGTAAATGATTTCGTGTTTATTTCTAGGTTCTTTTTGTACTACTACCTTATCGTTTATATTAATTGCTAACGGACGCGCCCTTTTATCATATAGATCCTTATTTTTAATTTTATGTTTATTAGTTAAATCTTTTGCTATTTTATGCATTTTTTGTAGTCTATATTTCACTTCTTTTGCATAATTTTCAACATTGTAAATTGGATCGATTTGTTCCTTTTGAACTTCATTTGGTAAGGTAACATTTCTACCGAATACTAATTCGTATGGAGTAAATCCATTATCAAAAACTGTACTAGGAGTTGTATTATGCAAAAATGTAAAATATTTAAAATAAACGTCCCATTCGGGGAAGTTATCATTTATAAAAGCTCGTAAATATTCATTAAACACCCGATGATTTCTTTCAATTGTACCTAGGGTTTCATGATGGTAAGCTGTAGAAAAATTATGTTCGATTTTTAGGAGTTTAGTTAATTCAGAGAAAATTTCATTTTTATATTCGGTTCCTAAATCGGTTTTAATTGATTTCATTATGCCATAAATGAGGCTGTTGCAATTGTTTTTGCTGTCTTATCAGGGATTGATATTGTAACTAGGTATTTGCTTAAGTCGCACACAATGGTAACCGCGAACTTATTCCCATTATTCGACTCAGGCAATGGTCCTATTGTATCTATAACTACGACATCGAAAGGTTTGCAGGGTATTGGTGTAAGTACCAAATTTTCTTTGGTTTTTGGCTTGACTTTATTCAAAAGGCATTTTATGCAATTTTTGACGTATGTGACAATATCACGGGTCATACCTTTCCAATAATATTTTGTACGTATTTTTGCGTAAAGCTTTTTATTTCCGCAGTGACCTTCTGATATCGGGTCATTGTGGTAAATTTCCATTAATTTAAGTTTTTTGTCGATGTCCGTAACTGTTTCGACAGGTTCTATTAATAGTATTTGTAAGTTTTTTAAAATTGAATTCCCTGTACTTTTAAAATTTGAAATAGAAAAATATTTAAATATTTGATCATCTTTTTGCCATTCAGCTTGCTTAATACTGTGTTTACCAGCTTCTTTTTCAAGCTTCAAAAGTAATTCATCTAATTGCATTATTTTGTTAGTACACACAATATTAAGTAACTCGAGTTTTTTATGTTTTAAATGCGCATATATTTTTAAATTGATTTTATCATTATCGTTTTCATGACAAATTTGGCTTTTTATCCTATGGATTTTCTTGGAAAAATTATATGAAAACTTGTCGAATACCTGTAATTTGACGTTTTCTTCGTTTATGTCTTCAGCCGATTGTTGTAATTGTTCGTGACGTTTCGTCATAGACCTCGTCTGTACTGCTAAAATTTGATTATTGGAATTTTTAAGTTCTTGAATTGAAATTCGCGATAATGCGTCTGCACCTACGTTAGATTTTCCTTTAATATATTCTATGGTAAAATTATATTCGGACAATTCCAAACGGATTCTGGAAAGTTTCGACGACGGATCTTTCATATTAAATAGATAAACTAGTGGACGATGATCTGATTTAACTTAGAAGTGAGTGCCATAAATATACGCACGAAATTGCTTTATTGCAAAATATATTGCCAAAAGTTCTAATTCTATTATTGCTTTATTTTGTTCCGATTTGCTAAAGGATTTTGAAGCAAAACAAATTGGCAAGTCGTTACCATTATGATTTTGACTCAGTATTGCACCACAACCTAACTTTGAAGCATCTACCGTAATTAAAAATTCTTTGGTGAAATCTGGATATTGTAATAGTTTTGGAGAAATCAGATTTTTTCTTAGTTTTTCGAAAGCTAACTCACATGCTGTATCCCAATTAAATTCAACCTTTTTTCTGCTCAAACGATTCAATGGAGCTGCTAAAGAAGCGAAATTTGGGATGAATCTCCTATAATAATTTGTAAATGCCACGAATCTTCGGACAGCCTCTTTATCGCGTGGCTTAGGATACCTTTTAATTGCTTCAATTTTTGAATCGTCTGGTAGCAACCCATTTGCTGAGCATTTATGCCCTAAGAAAGTTACTTCAGGTCTAAGAAAATTACACTTTTTTGGGTTAAGTCGCAAGTTGAACTTCCTACAGGTTTCGAAAACTTTTTTTAGATTATTGAGATGATGTGATTCGCTACATCCAATTACTATTATATCGTCTACATACATAAAGGCTTGGTTGGGTGAAATACCAGAAAATGCAATTGACGGTAACACCTTCCATCGAAAAGCTCCGCGGTCAGTACTAAAAGATGTTATGTCTCTGAATCTTTGTGAAGTGGAATTTGGTGAAAACCCGAAAAAAGATCTAAAGTAGAAAAGAATTTCGCACGGCCAAGGTTATCCAAAATGTCGTCTACACGTGCCAAAGGAAATTTATCGGCAATTAACTTTTTATTTACAGCCCTAAAGTCAACGCACATTCTATACGATTTTTGGCCATTTAGGTCTTTTTTCGGTACCAAAATCAAGGGACTGTTATAATTCGAACAACTATTTTCGATCAGATCGTTTTCCAATAATTTATTAACCTGTTTATTTATTTCTTCGCGCTGCGAATAAGGTAGGCTGTAATTTTTAATGTATACTGGCGTCGTATCGTTTAGTCTTAGTTTTTGTTCATAAAAATTGTTTATTGTCATTTTATCATTGTCCAGCGCAAAAATATCGGAATATTGTTAACATAAATTAATAAGCTTATTTTCAGCATAATTAGGTATTTGTTTTTCTAAAATGCTTTCAAGTTCTTTGATACGATTATCTTGTTTTACTGGGTTATTGATTTTATAAACGGGATAATTAGAAAGTTTTTCTGTTTGAATGTTGTAGTTATTTACGTATTTTACGCTATTTGTGGTATTTATTAATTTAATGATCGGATTACTAGTATCAACTGTATACATTTCGCTGTGAAAACACCGTCAGAAATCTCTTGAGAATCCACGAAAAGTGGTTCTGAGTCTTTTTCCAAGGCAAAAATTCTATAAACTTCGCAACGAGGTGGTATAACAAATGTCTCGCTTTCCATAACGTGAAGGATGGGAAGTGCGATCTTTTCATTGCCTATCCAGAAAGAAATGCAATTTGTTGCATAGCTGATATCGCATTTATTTGTTTTTAGGAAATCCTTACCAAGTATTCCATCTGATGGAATGTTGAAATCATTGTCTACCACGTGCAACGTATGTTTGATATAAAAATTTGAAAAGTGTAAGTTAGTTGTAAAAGTACCTAATGTAGAAACTGTATCTGTAGTTACTCTAGTAATATTAATTGTATCATTGTTATTAATTGACAAATTTTTATTAAGAGAAGAAATTTTAATTAACGAAATGTCGGCTTGTGTATCGACTAGAAATGTACAAAATTTGTTAGAACCAGTAATATTTATTTGTATAAAATCGGAATAATTTAAGTTAAGACAATAAACGTTTTTAGAAGAAAAAAACTTGTGAGCTGAATCAGTTAGTAATTTGTCTCGTCCTCCCTCAGTGTTCGCTCCTGAGGGGCTTCCCTGTTTAAAGCCCGGACGCTTGCATTTCTACCTCTATTATTAGAAGTGTTAGAACCGTTATTATTGCTAGTACGACTATTGTTGCTATTATTATTATTGTTAGACTGATGCCGATTTCCTCCGCCGGAACGGAAATTTTGCCTTTGATTGCTGCGATTGAAGTTGTTGCCATAGTTACTGTTACTAAAAGATGGTCTATTTTGTCTATAATTGTTAAAGTTACGACTTTGATGTTGGAAGTTTCGACCTGGGTTATTACTTTGAAAATTTCTAAAATTGTTATTGTTCCGCGCCCTAAATGCTAAAACTTGGCGTTCTTTTATTTCATTTGATTGTTCTACAATCAGTTTGGCTACCACGTCCTTCGAATCAGAAAAATTGGTTGAATAGAGGATTGATTTGACTAAACTGGT
Source organism: Eurosta solidaginis (assembly GCF_040869045.1). Lineage (NCBI taxonomy): Eukaryota > Metazoa > Arthropoda > Insecta > Diptera > Tephritidae > Eurosta > Eurosta solidaginis. The sequence continues at coordinate 186,627,747 of NC_090319.1, read as the reverse complement.
TTTTGAGTTCAATCGGCAAACGTTAACTGTTTGCTCGATGGCCATTTCATGGGCTTTGGCCTGAGTAATCTCTTCGATAATGAGCGACGCGTTTTGCAAATCGGTGTAATTATTATTATTAATTTGCAAAGATGCAATTTTTCCGGCCACAACTTTGGAGTTGTCGGGTTTTATACGGTTAGCTAGTGCTATTTTTATATCGTTAACTGAAAGTACTTGAGTTGGTATCGCTTCTCGAGCTTTACCATCGAGTTTGGATTTAATATATGAAATGCAAATGCCAGTTAAATTTTTGTCTACAAATTGTTCGATTAACTCAATTTTATTAATGAAAGATTCGAGACCCAGGGGCTCGCCGCTATAATTTTCACGCATAATACCAGCACACATGCTGATAAACGTCCTTTTTTCTTCAGGAGTATATTTGTATCGGAATTAGGAGGATTTGAAATATTTGTTTCGGGCAATTCCTCAAATCCGTGAAATTCTCCGGACAAAGAAAGTCTAACAACAAGGTTTTTGATTGTACTGGGCGAATATGTGGTTGAGCCTTCGGAAACTGGGCTTTTAAAATCAAGATTTTTGGAATCGGAACTTTCGGAATTAAAATTTTTGGAATTGGAGTCTGAATTTTTGGAATTTTCGGAATTTTCGGAATTTGAGTCTTGTTCTGAAATTCTGGGAACTGCTTTTTGGTTTCTAAGGAACATATGTAGTAGGAAGCTAAGGAGAAATAGTTAAACTGATTAAAGTCGAATTTGTAGAAATTGCTTACGAAAATTTAACAGAAATTGAATTGAAATTTAATGAAAGGCTAAATTTTTAATGATAAATTGAATGTATCTTGAAGTAATTTAATTTAATTTGATTTCAAAGGAAAGTATTTTATTTTGGTATAAGGACTTGACTGTTGATAACGGACGCACCGCTTTATTAAAAAGATCTCAATGTGTTTGCGTTATTACGGACGCACCGTTTTTATTAAAATTGTATGGTTTTATTTTTATAGATACGGGCGCACCGCATCTTTTCAAATTTGTAATACGAATATCCTCGGACGCAACGGGATTAAAAAAAATTTTCATTGGTTTTGTACGGAACCACCGTTTACGCAAAAAAAATCTTTTTGGTTAATTACGGAACCACCGCTTTATGCAAACAAATAATTTTTCATATTTTTTGTATTGTTTTTGATGAAGCCCACTGTAGGGAAGAGTGGGACTAAAACTAGAAAAAAACGTTTATTGAGTTTTGGCAATTATTTTAATAATCTAAACGTTGAAGCAATGCAATTATGGAAAAAAAATTTTTTCTGTTTTTGTCCGACCCTGTCCCACAGTGCCTACATATAATCCTACACATATAAAAAGTATGTATGAATATAATAGAAGAAAAAAATGTTTGTAATAAGTATTGTAGGTAATTTAATTTAATTAATTAATTAAAATATTTTTTGTATTTTGCGATGAGTTTGAAAAAAATAATATTTGAAAATTGAAGAGAAAAAAAATATGAGTATAATATAAAATATATTACATTTTAATGAGTATGAAGAGTTAGTGTCAAAAATGAAATTGTGAATATAATATAAAATGTGTTTTCATTTTATTAAAGAAAATAGAAAAATATTAAGCCAATTTGAATAATGTAAAATTTTTGCACACCATACCAGTTACTGCTTGGCTCGATTTACCGATTGCTGTACCTGTTGTTCTGCTGCTGCGCCTGCCTTTCCGCTGCTGCGTCTACTGTTCTGCTGATGCTGCTGCTTTTGGATGGCGTCACTTATTTGTTCCGCTATTCAGGTCGTACGGTGGTTTGCCGTTATTGATTTGGCGTGGCTGGTGCCGTTTGTTTTTTCACCAAGAATTTGGTACAGTTTTCCAGAACTTTAGTTTTTGTTGTTTTAAGTGTAAATGTTAAATTATGTATTATTTCTGCTGCCGTTTAGTTTCTTTTATTATTAGTAAAAACAATTTCTTATTATTTCCGTTTTTTTAAGTAGTTTTTGTATTATACGTATTATATATTCTTAATTGTTTTTCCGACTAATAATTTTTTCCCACTAGCCACTGTCACAAACCACCAACACTGCTGCACTGCCATACATATATTTGTAATTTTTATAGTTGATTTTAAATGTTTGTATTTTTTGTAATTTTTGATTTTGTACTTTTTTTTTTAGATTTGTTTTTTTTTTTTAATATTTTGTAATTTTTTTTGTAATGGTTTTTCAAATTTTTGGTTTTTTTTTTTGTAATTTTATAGTTTTCAAAGGAATATTTTTTTGTGTAGTTTTTAGTTTTTAAAATTTTTATTAAGATTTTTGCATTTTTATATATTTTTTTTTGTAATGGTTTTTAAATTTTGTAATTTTTTTTGTAGATTTTTAAATGGTATTACAATTTTTTTGTAGGGTTTTTGTAAGTTGTATTTTTTTGGATTTTTATGGTTTTTTTTGTAGAGTTTTAAATTTTGTGTAAATTAAATTTTAATTCCGCAAAAATTTTTGTGTGTTTAATTCATTTTTAATTAATAAAATTGATTTTAAATTTTTATGATTTTAGGTTTTTAGCATTTTAACTTTTTAAGATTTTAACCTTTTTTCTCTTTATCATTTTTAGTTTTCAAGAGGCCTGCCTCTTCGCACCTATGGCCGCCATTGCAAGGCCTGGCGTCACGGTCGCCATTTAAGGTTGGCTTTTTAACGCCAACCATTTTTCCGGTGTGGGATATACTCACGCTTGTTCGGGGGTATGCAGCCCACCGTGCACACACAAACCCTTCTTACGTTTTTCCCAATAATTTATTAACTTCGTTTTTGTTTCTTCTCTGTTCACAGTTTATTCAATAAATTTCTTTCCACTTTCAGTTTTACTTAGTTATATTCGTACTTATCACTCTTTAGTTTTATTTAAATATATATATATATTTTCAACAAACACCCTTTTGGTTTTTACTATATATATTTTTGATTTTCTTTAGTTTGGGGTATATCCACGACCGGTCACTTGAATGTACAAAAACGAAATCATTCGGGTTCGTTTTCTCACCCACGCTCAGCGGCCATCATTTTTACTGCTGAATCAGTTGGTCCTGCTGAGTGCAATTGGGATTGCTGTTCAGCAACAGCTGACAGAGATGCCACTTGCACTCAGGGGTGTGTTTAGTGCGTAAAGGCGGGTAACGCAGTGCGGTTATACCGCGGCCGAAAATAACACAAAACATAAAAAGAGTAATACCGCAACAACAACAACATATGATAGCAAACAGATGAATATACACAGGAGTCACATATATACCAAGACTAACAGACAACAACACCTTGCACAAAATTATCAAAACCAACAACATAAGCTATGCATACAAACCAAATCACACAATTCAAAGCATTTACAGAAAAACCAAAGACAAAATCAAAAAGGAACAACTACACAACGTGATTTATGAAATCCCATGCATGGGCAAAGAAGGCGAAAACTGTGATAAAGTTTACATCGGTACAACGAAAAGGGAGCTAAGAACGAGGTTAAACGAACACAAGCTAGATGCCAAAAACAAAAAGAATAACACAGCGTTGGCGCAACACATAACTGATCAAAACCACACAGCTGATTTTGACAACGTAAAGATACTGGATGTGGAGAACAAAATTGGAAGAAGAATGACGATAGAAGGATTGCGCATACAACAAAACATTGCGAGAACAGTAAACTATAGAGACGATGTTGACTGCATAAACTGCGCCTATGCTAGCGCAATCACAGTAGATTTCTTGCTGGTGAAAACAAAGGGTGTACAGTGTGTCAATGATGTATTTATGGATGTGTATGTCTAAATGTTATAGTTAGTTGTTTTTCGTTTTTGTAATAAACAGATAATTAAAAAAATCCCTGATGAAGACTCAAAAATTGCGCTGAAACGCGTAGGATGACTAAATAAAACATAGTTTTATTAAGAAGGAAAAAAACCCGGCCGAAAAGCTCCAATAAAAATATTATTAAAATTGTTACTTGGCCTAATAAAAATAATTATTAAACGGATTCGGAGAGCTAAATAACCGAAACAAACCCACAAATTCGAAAAAAAAAATCAACAAAATGAAACGTTTTTACCAACATATAAGATAGAAATACGGTATGGACATATGCAACAACATCAAACAATACAGCAAGTATCACAAAAATCTTGTAAAGCAACAACAAAGACTAAAATACCTTTTGAAATGTAAAGACTTCGGAATTATACCAGCACACCTAACGGGTAAGACCACAAAAATTATACACGGATTTACACTTGAAAAAACAAGAACTGAAATGCAAAAAATTGGGAATCTTTTTTTGAACAAAATATTAAATTTGGGAATTAAGGAGGCAAATATGATAATTAGTAATTTAAATCGTACAATTGTGAAGGTATAACAGAAACTAAATTAAACTCTAGACAAAAACGTATACAACTCCGTAGTTGCAACACAAAAGCAATCTTCAATACATACTAGAACACTAATAGAAAAGAACATAGATAAAAAACTGAAGGATAGAATCAAGAAACATTTTGAGAAATTCGACCTGAAATTCAATGCAGACTGGTTTACAAACAATACCGAAATTGACATACCTCCTGAATGTCGATGGGTACTATCCCTGGGGAACAAATTCGCACTTCCAATAACTAGAAAGACTTTTTCACCACTACATATTATAGCTGATGTGAAACAGAGTATTCGGACCATAACAGATGATAGAGAGAAAGATATGGTCAGATGCAAATTCGCAACAAGGGTTAATACATATATTGCAACTCTACGAAGAAACTGAGCGATTTTCGTATCAGCATAAAGATGCCATTATGATCACTAATGCAGATAAAGGGAATAAAACTGTAGTTATGTACAAAAAAGATTATAAAATGAAAATGGAGGATCTTCTAAAAGATAAAGCTACATACAAAACTATACAAAATTATCCAACCCAGTTCCTACTGAGGAAAAATAACAAAATAGTCAATGAAATCTACAAAACCCACAACATCGACGAAAAACAAAAAAGATATTTAACATGCACAGCAACCACAGCCCCACGCCTTTATGGCCTTCCAAAAGTTTATAAGGAGCACACACCACTTCACCCAATATCATCATCAATAAATGTTCCCTGTTCGAAATTATCAAAATTCGTAGGTCAGATTTTAAAAAATGTGGTCGCGGAAAAATATAATATTAGAAATTCAATCCAACTAAAACAAGCCATAAAAGATATACACATTGCCGACGATGAAATACTCATATCACTAGACGTGATATCCCTGTTCACTAATATACCTATCCATCGCTATTAACACAATATTACAACAATGGCCTATTCTTAAAAACCACACAAAAATCACAAAAACCCAATTACTCAAGATTCTTGAATTCTGCCTCAGGGAAAATAACTATTTTGTATTGACGATAGCATCATAGAGCTAAAATCCAACGACATAAGCAACAAATACATAACGAAGTATGTAGATGATACTTTCGCCATTGTTAAGGTTAAGGACGTAGATGAAATTTTAAGAATATTTAATGGACAACATAATAAATTAAATTTTGCTTTGGAAACAGAAAAATGTAATAAACTTACATTCCTAGACATGGAAATCCACAACAGAGAAAATAAAATAAAAACGAATTGGTATAAAAAAGCTGTAGCTTCATCAAGAATGATCAATTACCAATCTAACCACCCTTGGAATCAAAAAAAGAACACCATTATTACCTTTATAGATAAAGTTAACTCCTTGAGCGACCAGGAGTTCATAAAAGAAAATAAGAAAATCACTAAAACAATACTTACAAAAAATGGATACCCTAATAAAATAATAGATGCTCTAATGTCCGCGGCCGAAAATAACACAAAACATAAAAAGAGTAATACGGCAACAACAACACCATATTTTAACGAATGTACTTGCAAATCCTCTTATTTGCCCTTTTTCTAAGTTCGTATCACTAAACTGTTGAATAAATAACTCCAATATTGAATAATGCAAAATGGCCTTTATTAAAGTACTTCACGATAACACTCAAACTGTGCAACGAATAGCTTGCTTTATAACCAAACTGATTGATAGCTCAAATCAAACTGACTTTCAAAATAATACCGCTATTGCTCGCTAGATATCGTCTTAATGGAAACTCTCAAATCAAACTGAATTCCTGCGCCTCTACAATTGCCGCCTTTATACTCTTTGATTTCAACCTTCGCATCTTCTAGGCGCTTCCAGAATCTACTAGTCCAGCAGCTCTCGAACTTCTCAGCTGTAACTAGAATTGCACAGTTTTATAGTTTTTCTCATAGCATACTTATAGGAGTATCTCAGATATATGCATGTGTTTGTGCATTGACTCTCCGCTGCTCGTATACGGACATGGTACATATGTGTAGACGCAATTATTGTTTTGTTTATGTAGATACATAATGATTGATCTATGGATGTGAATTCACGTCACTGCTTAGCATCGGCTTAGAGATAGCAGCACCCCTTAGTTTTGCTAATATTCGTAACACTGCCCTCCACCTAAGTCTGATCGTCCCGATCAGACAAATCTCTCGATCTAAACGCTGCTAGCATCGCCAAATGTACCACTGTTCTATTTCGTGATTTCCCAATTGCTTGTATGCGGTAGATGACCTCACTGATCGTCTTTACAACTCTGTACGGGCCTTCCCAACTGCACCGATATTTGGATGGAACACCTTTCCGCCGGAGAGGGTTGTATAGCAGTACCAAATCTCCCTCCCGGAAACCTTCCAAATTATTTCCCTTGTCGTACCTGTGTTTCATCTTACTACTCATTATCCTGGATCGTTCCCTCGCACTCTGTTGCTTGGCCAATGAACTACTTCGTAGAGCTTGCGCTTGACGGATTGGCTTCGCATAATCAGTATCGTTCCCACTTTTCACAAGAGTAGTGCGCTCCGGCTTGAAACTACCCTCGCATTCTTTCTCGGAAATCCGTTGCTTCGTTTTCCTGCGTCTTTTAGGTTTTGTCAATGCCAGTGTTTCTCTCGCAGGTACTTTTGATTTTGCTTTATTTGGCCCATTCGACCTATTAACCTTTGCCTTTGACTTCCGTGGTTTTTGTCGAGTCTCCTCCACCAGTACTCGATTACTGCTGAACCCTTTTTCCAAACTAAAGTTAAGTCGTATTTCCTGGTTCTTATAGCGCATAATTTTTCTCCGCATATCGATCCTGATGTCATGGTCAACCAAGAAGTCCACTCCCAATATGACTTCATCAACGATCTCCGCCACAACGAATTTGTGTAGAACCATGACTTTTCCAATTAATACCTCACATACCACTTCGCCTTGGACTTGATTATACTCGCCTGTGACCGTACGCAACCTTGCTCCAGGTAATGACTTTACTCTCCTGTAGACCAAATCAGATCGAATCAAGGAATGAGATGCTCCCGTATCTACAGTCAGTACACGCTCCTTGCCATCCACATTCCCTCTGACGGTAAGACTGCTTGATTTCCTTCCAATTTGCGACACAGATATCACAGGGCATTCAATAGCTGGATCTAGCTACCGATCTCTACCTCTTACTCGCTCTTGCTCATCTCCTCCAGCTTTGCGTTTACGACCACCCACGTTGTTGGAACTGTTAGGATTGGTACTGCAATAACGTGCAATGTGCCCTGGCTTCCCACATTTAAAGCATTTGACGGCACCATCGTTTTTCTGCTGCGTTCCTTTTAATGCTTCCTAAATTGTATCTACCCAGTCTGGCCTTTCCACTTCCACGCGATGAGCTTTGTATGCGGGCTTTCTCAAAAGTGACGCTGTTTCATGAGTCAGTGCGTGGGATACCGTTTCAGCAAATGTTAGTTTTGGATTCGCATATGTAGCCCGCTTCGTTTCCACATCTCGTATGCCATTTATGAAGCTCTGGATTTTTACCCTTTCAGTGTATTCCAAGGGTGCGTCCGCATTTGCAAGATGAGCCAATCTTTCAATATCTGAAGCAAACTCCTGCAATGTTTCACCAGGCCTCTGGAAGCGGTTCAGCAACTCCATTTGGTATATCTGTTTTCTATGCTCGCTTCCATAACGTCTCTCTAAAGCGCTCATCAATGTTTCGTAGTTGTTCCGCTCTTAATCTGGGATGGTCTGTAAGATTTCCGCAGCTGGTCCTTTTAAAGCTACGAACAATAATGCAGAAACTTTATATTCAGCATTCCAGTTGTTCACTGTTGCGGTCTTCTCAAATTGTAGCTTAAAGACCTGGAAAGGAACACAACCGTCAAAGGATGGTGTTTTTACCTTTGGATTACTCGTTGAAATAGCTGGACGATTTAATTGTAATTCCTGGATCCTATCTTTCAAAGCATCCATCTCTGCCTCCATTTTATCCTGTCGACCACTGAAGCCTTAATGAAACTGGGTTAGTTTTTCTTCCATATGCGCTTCCAGTTTCGATGATATACGGACTTCCTGCTCTGGTAGTTGTGTGGAGATCTGAGATGATATCTGTGCTAAAATTTGTGCTGACATTTCGGAAATACGCGTCTCCTGTGCTTCAATCTTAGATGTTATGCGTGTTTCTTGCGATTCCATCTGTGATGACATATACGTTTTCTGTTCTTCCATCTTCAATGTTATGCGTGTCTCCTGCGATTCCATCTGTGATGGCATATACGTTTTCAGTTCTTCCATCTTCGATGTTATGCGTGTCTACTGCGATTCCAGTTGAGATGATATTTGCGACGAGATCTCTGAAATGCGTGCCTCCTGTGCTTCCATCTTGGATGTTAAACGTGTCTCCTGCGATTCCAGCTGAGATGCCACTGTCGATGTTTGAGCAGCTATCGCAGCCAATATCATGTTCAATTCTGTGCTCGTAACTGTCTGCGATGTTTAATTTTTCTCTTCAATTTTTGTTGTTGTCTCGTCCCCATCAGGATAAAGGACATACTCGTCCACATCGATTCCTTCTGCTTCCATTGCCTCTCGTAGCCGTGCCTGAAATTCCAGTTTAACGCCGCTTGTATTCAATCCACGGCCCTCCAACTCCTTCTTCAGTCGCTGGATCTTCAATTCACTGAATTTTTCCATGTCCTTGTTGTCCTTTGGAATTTATTCAACAATTCCACTTCTGACACCAATTGTAACGAATTTACTTGCAAATCCTCTTATTTGCCCTTTTTCTAAGTTCGTATCACTAAACTGTTGAATAAATAACCCCAATATTGAAGAATGCAAAATGGCCTTTATTAAAGTACTTCTTAATAACACTCAAACTGTGCAACGAATAGCTTGCTTAATAACCAAACTGATTGATAGCTCAAATCAAACTGACTTTCAAAATAATACTGCTATTGCTCGCTAGATATCGTCTTAATCGAAACTCTCAAATCAAACTGAATTCCAGCGCCTTTACAATTGCCGCCTTTTATACTCTTTGATGTCAACCTTCGCATCTTCTAGGCGCTTCCAGAATCTACTAGTCCAGCAGCTCTCAAACTTCTCAGCTGTAACTACAATTGCACAATTTTATAGTTTTTCTCATTGCATACTTATAGGAATATCTCAGATATATGCATGTGTTTGTGCATTGACTCTCCGCTGCTCGTATACGGACATGATACATATGTGTAGACGCAATTATTGTTTTGTTTATGTAGATATATAATGATTGATTTATGGATGTGAATTCACGTCACTGCTTAGCATCGGCTTAGAGATAGCAGCACCCCTTAATTTTGCTAATATTCGTAACAATATGATAGCAACAGAAGAAAATACACAGGAGTCACATATATACCAAGCCTAACAGACAACAACACCTTGCACAAAATTATCAAAGCCAACAACATAAGCTATGCCTACAAACCAAATCACACAATTCAAAGCATTTACACAAAAACCAAAGACAAAATCAACAAGTAAGGAGGTTAAGTTTGGGTGTAACCGAACACTACATACTCAGTTAAGAGCTATGGTGACAACATAAGGGAAAATAACCATCTAGGAAAATGAACCGAGGGTAATCCTGGAATGTGTTTGTATGACATGTGTATCAAATGAAAGGTATTGAAGAGTATTTTATGAGGGAGTGGGCCACAGTTCTATAGGTGAACGCCATTTAGGGATATCGCTATAAAGGTGGATCAGGGTTGACTCTAGAATTTGTTTGTACGATATGGGTATTAAAAGAAAGGTGTTAATGAGTATTTTAAATATTTTAAAAGCGAGTGATCCTTAGTTCCATAGGTGGATGCCGTTTCGAGATATCGCCATAAAGGTGGACCAGGGGTGACCTAGAATATGTTTGTTCGATATGGGTATCAAATGAAAGGGGTTAATGGACATTTTAAAAGGGAGTGGGCCTTAGTTCTATAGGTGGACGCCTTTTTGAGATATCGGCATAAAGGTGGACCAGGGGTGACTCTAAAATGCGTTTGTACAATATGGGTATCAAACGAAAGGTGTTAATGAGTATTTCAAAAGGGCATGGGTCTTAGTTCTATAGGTGGACGCCTATTCAAGATATCGCCATAAAGGTGAACCAGGGGTGACTCTAGAATGTGTTTGTACGATATGGGTATCAAATTAAAGGTATTAATGAGGGTTTTAAATGGGAGTGGTGGTAGTTGTATAGGTGGTCGCCTTTTCGAGATATCGGCATAAAGGTGGACCAGGGGTGATTCTAGAATGTGTTTGTACAATGTGGGTATCAAATTAAAGGTATTAATGAGGGTTTTAAAAGGGAGTGGTGGTAGTTGTATAGGTGGTCGCCTTTTCGAGATATCGGCATTAAGGTGGACCAGGGGTGACTCTAGAAAGCGTTTGTACAATATGGGTATCAAACGAAAGGTGTTAATGAGTATTTTAAAAGGGCGTGGGTCTTAGTTCTATAGGTGGACGCCTTTTCAAGATATCGCCATAAAGGTGAACCAGGGGTGACTCTAGAATGTGTTTGTACGATAATGGGTATCAAATTAAAGGTATTAATGAGGGTTTTAAAAGGGAGTGGTGGTAGTTGTATAGGTGGTCGCCTTTTCGAGATATCGGCATAAAGGTGGATCAGGGGCGACTCTAGAATGCGTTTGTACAATATGGGTATCAAACGAAAGGTGCTAATGAGTATTTTATAAGGGCGTGGGACTTGGTTCTATAGGTGAACGCCTTTTCGAGATATCGCCATAAAGGTGGACCAGGGGTGACTCTAGAATGTGTTTGTACGATATGGATATCATATTAAAGGTATTAATGAGGGTTTTAAAAGGGAGTGGTGGTAGTTGTAGAGGTGGTCGCCTTTTCGAGATATCGGCATAAAGGTGGATCAGGGGTGACTCTAGAATGCGTTTGTACAATATGGGTATCAAACGAAAGGTGCTAATGAGTATTTTATAAGGGCGTGGGACTTGGTTCTATAGGTGAACGCCTTTTCGAGATATCGCCATAAAGGTGGACCAGGGGTGACTTTAGAATGTGTTTGTACGATATGGATATCATATTAAAGGTATTAATGAGGGTTTTAAAAGGGAGTGGTGGTAGTTGTATAGGTGGTCGCCTTTTCGAGATATCGGCATTAAGGTGGACCAGGGGTGACTCTAGAAAGCGTTTGTACAATATGGGTATCAAACGAAAGGTGTTAATGAGTATTTTAAAAGGGCGTGGGTCTTAGTTCTATAGGTGGACGCCTTTTCAAGATATCGCCATAAAGGTGAACCAGGGGTGACTCTAGAATGTGTTTGTACGATAATGGGTATCAAATTAAAGGTATTAATGAGGGTTTTAAAAGGGAGTGGTGGTAGTTTTATAGGTGGTCGCCTTTTCGAGATATCGGCATAAAGGTGGATCAGGGGTGACTCTAGAATGCGTTTGTACAATATGGGTATCAAACGAAAGGTGCTAATGAGTATTTTATAAGGGCGTGGGACTTGGTTCTATAGGTGAACGCCTTTTCGAGATATCGCCATAAAGGTGGACCAGGGGTGATTCTAGAATGTGTTTGTACAATGTGGGTATCAAATTAAAGGTATTAATGAGGGTTTTAAAAGGGAGTGGTGGTAGTTGTATAGGTGGTCGCTTTTCGAGATATCGGCATTAAGGTGGACCAGGGGTGACTCTAGAAAGCGTTTGTACAATATGGGTACCAACGAAAGGTGTTAATGAGTATTTTAAAAGGGCGTGGGTCTTAGTTCTATAGGTGAACGCCTTTTCGAGATATCGGCATAAAGGTGGACCAGGGGTGACTCTAGAAAGCGTTTGTACAATATGGGTATCAAACGAAAGGTGTTAATGGGTATTTTAAAAGGGCGTGGGGCTTAGTTCTATAGGTGGACGCCTTTTCGAGTTATCGCCATAAAGGTGGACCAGGGGGACTCTAGATTGTGTATGTACGATATGGATATCAAATTAAAGGTATTAATGAGGGTTTTAAAAGGGAGTGGTGGTAGATGCAGAGGTGGTCGCCTTTTCGAGATATCGGCATAAAGGTGGATCAGGGGTGACTCTAGAATGCGTTTGTACAATATGGGTATCAAACGAAAGGTGCTAATGAGTATTTTATAAGGGCGTGGGACTTGGTTCTATAGGTGAACGCCTTTTCGAGATATCGGCATAAAGGTGGACCAGGGGTGATTCTAGAATGTGTTTGTACAATGTGGGTATCAAATTAAAGGTATTAATGAGGGTTTTAAAAGGGAGTGGTGGTAGTTGTATAGGTGGTCGCCTTTTCGAGATATCGGCATAAAGGTGGATCAGGGGTGACTCTAGAATGCGTTTGTACAATATGGGTATCAAACGAAAGGTGCTAATGAGTATTTTATAAGGGCGTGGGACTTGGTTCTATAGGTGAACGCCTTTTCGAGATATCGCCATAAAGGTGGACCAGGGGTGACTCTAGAATGTGTTTGTACGATATGGATATCATATTAAAGGTATTAATGAGGGTTTTAAAAGGGAGTGGTGGTAGTTGTAGAGGTGGTCGCCTTTTCGAGATATCGGCATAAAGGTGGATCAGGGGTGACTCTAGAATGCGTTTGTACAATATGGGTATCAAACGAAAGGTGCTAATGAGTATTTTATAAGGGCGTGGGACTTGGTTCTATAGGTGAACGCCTTTTCGAGATATCGGCATAAAGGTGGACCAGGGGTGATTCTAGAATGTGTTTGTACAATGTGGGTATCAAATTAAAGGTATTAATGAGGGTTTTAAAAGGGAGTGTTGGTAGTTGTATAGGTGGTCGCCTTTTCGAGATATCCGCATTAAGGTGGACCAGGGGTGACTCTAGAAAGCGTTTGTACAATATTGGTATAAAACGAAAGGTGTTAATGAGTATTTTAAAAGGGCGTGGGTCTTAGTTCTATAGGTGGACGCCTTTTCAAGATATCGCCATAAAGGTGAACCAGGGGTGACTCTAGAATGTGTTTGTACGATAATGGGTATCAAATTAAAGGTATTAATGAGGGTTTTAAAAGGGAGTGGTGGTAGTTGTATAGGTGGTCGCCTTTTCGAGATATCGGCATAAAGGTGGATCAGGGGTGACTCTAGAATGCGTTTGTACAATATGGGTATCAAACGAAAGGTGCTAATGGGTATTTTATAAGGGCGTGGGACTTGGTTCTATAGGTGAACGCCTTTTCGAGATATCGGCATAAAGGTGGACCAGGGGTGACTCTAGAATGCGTTTGTACAATATGGGTATCAAACGAAAGGTGTTAATGGGTATTTTAAAAGGGCGTGGGGCTTAGTTCTATAGGTGGACGCCTTTTCGAGTTATCGCCATAAAGGTGGACCAGGGGTGACTCTAGATTGTGTATGTACGATATGGATATCAAATTAAAGGTATTAATGAGGGTTTTAAAAGGGAGTGGTGGTAGTTGCAGAGGTGGTCGCCTTTTCGAGATATCGGCATAAAGGTGGACCATGGGTGACTCTAGAATGCGTTTGTACAATATGGGTATCAAATGAAAGGTGTTAATGATATCAAATTAAAGGTATTAATGAGGGGTTTAAAAGGGAGTGGTGGTAGTTGTAGAGGTGGTGGCCTTTTCGAGATATTGGCATAAAGGTGGACCAGGGGTGACTCTAGAATGAGTTTGTACTATATGGGTAACAAATGAAAGGGGGTTAATGAGTATTTTAAAAGGGAGTCGGTCTTAGTGCTATAGGTGGACGCCTTTTCGAGTTATCGCCATAAAGGTGGACCAGGGGTGACTCTAGATTGTGTATGTACGATATGGATATCAAATTAAAGGTATTAATGAGGGTTTTAAAAGGGAGTGGTGGCAGTTGCAGAGGTGGTCGCCTTTTCGAGATACCGGCATAAAGGTGGACCAGGGGTGACTCTAGAATTTGTTTGTACGATATGGGTATCAAATTAAAGGTATTAATGAGGGTTTTAAAAGGGAGTGGTGGTAGTTGTATAGGTTGTCGCCCTTTCGAGATATCGGCATAAAGGTGGACCAGGGGTGACTCTAGAATGCGTTTGTACAATATGGGTATCAAACGAAAGGTGTTAATGTGTATTTTAAAAGGGCGTGGGGCTTAGTTCTATAGGTGGACGCCTTTTCGAGTTATCGCCATAAAGGTGGACCAGGGGTGACTCTAGATTGTGTATGTACGATATGGATATCAAATTAAAGGTATTAATGAGGGTTTTAAAAGGGAGTGGTGGTAGTTGCAGAGGTGGTCGCCTTTTCGAGATATCGGCATAAAGGTGGACCAGGGGTGACTCTAGAATGAGTTTGTACTATATGGGTAACAAATAAAAGGTGTTAATGAGTATTTTAAAAGGGAGTGGGTCTTAGTGCTATAGGTGGACGCCTTTTCGAGTTATCGCCATAAAGGTGGACCAGGGGTGACTCTAGATTGTGTATGTACGATATGGATATCAAATTAAAGGTATTAATGATGGTTTTAAAAGGGAGTGGTGGTAGTTGTATAGGTTGTCGCCTTTTCGAGATATCGGCATAAAGGTGGACCAGGGGTGACTCTAGAATGCGTTTGTACAATATGGGTATCAAATGAAAGGCGTTAATGATATCAAATTAAAGGTATTAATGAGGGATTTAAAAGGGAGTGGTGGTAGTTGTAGAGGTGGTGGCCTTTTCGAGATATCGGCATAAAGGTGGACCAGGGGTGACTCTAGAATGAGTTTGTACTATATGGGTAACAAATAAAAGGTGTTAATGAGTATTTTAAAAGGGAGTGGGTCTTAGTGCTATAGGTGGACGCCTTTTCGAGTTATCGCCATAAAGGTGGACCATGGGTGACTCTAGAATGCGTTTGTACAATATGGGTATCAAATGAAAGGCGTTAATGATATCAAATTAAAGGTATTAATGAGGGATTTAAAAGGGAGTGGTGGTAGTTGTAGAGGTGGTGGCCTTTTCGAGATATCGGCATAAAGGTGGACCAGGGGTGACTCTAGAATGAGTTTGTACTATATGGGTAACAAATAAAAGGTGTTAATGAGTATTTTAAAAGGGAGTGGGTCTTAGTGCTATAGGTGGACGCCTTTTCGAGTTATCGCCATAAAGGTGGACCAGGGGTGACTCTAGATTGTGTATGTACGATATGGATATCAAATTAAAGGTATTAATGATGGTTTTAAAAGGGAGTGGTGGTAGTTGTATAGGTTGTCGCCTTTTCGAGATATCGGCATAAAGGTGGACCAGGGGTGACTCTAGAATGCGTTTGTACAATATGGGTATCAAACGAAAGGTGTTAATGAGTATTTTAAAAGGGCGTGGGGCTTAGTTCTATAGGTGGACGCCTTTTCGAGTTATCGCCATAAAGGTGGACCAGGGGTGACTCTAGATTGTGTATGTACGATATGGATATCAAATTAAAGGTATTAATGAGGGTTTTAAAAGGGAGTGGTGGTAGTTGCAGAGGTGGTCGCCTTTTCGAGATACCGGCATAAAGGTGGACCAGGGGTGACTCTAGAATTTGTTTGTACGATATGGGTATCAAATGAAAGGTGTTAATAAGTATTTTAAAAGGGAGTAATCCTTAGTTCCATAGGTGGACGCCGTTTCGAGATATCGCCATAAAGGTGGACCAGGGGTTAAAGGTGGACCAGGGGTGACTCTAGAATGCGTTTGTACAATATGGCTATCAAACGAAAGGAGTTAATGAGTATTTTAAAAGGGAGTGGGCCTTAGTTCTATAGGTGGACGCCTTTTCGAGATATCGCCATAAAGGTGGACCAGGGGTGACTCTAGAATGTGTTTGTATAATACGGGTATCAAACGAAAGGTGTTAATGAGTATTTTAAAAGGGCGTGGGGCTTAGTTCTATAGGTGTACGCGCTTTTCGAGTTATCGCCATAAAGGTGGACCAGAGGTGACTCTAGAATGTGTTTGTACGATATGGATATCAAATTGAAGGTATTAATGAGGGTTTTAAAAGGGAGTGGTGGTAGTTGTATAGTGGTCGCCTTTTCGAGATATCGGCTTAAAGGTGGACCAGGGGTGACTCTAGAATGCGTTTGTACAATATGGGTATCAAACGAAAGGTGTTAATGAGTATTTCAAAAGGGCGTGGGGCTTAGTTCTATAGGTGGACGCCTTTTCGAGATATCGCCATAAAGGTGGACCAGGGGTGACTCTAGAATGCGTTTGTACAATATGGGTATCAAACGAAAGGTGTTAATGAGTATTTTAAAAGGGCGTGGGGCTTAGTTCTATAGTTGGACGCCTTTTCGAGTTATCGCCATAAAGGTGGACCAGGGGTGACTCTAGAATGTGTGTGTACGATATAGATATCAAATTAAAGGTATTAATGAGGGTTTTAAAAGGGAGTGGTGGTAGTTGTATAGGTGGTCGCCTTTTCGAAATATCGCCATAAAGGTGGACCAGGGGTGACTCTAGACTTTGTTTGTACGATATGGGTAAGAAATGACATGTGTTAATGAGTCTTTTTAAAAGGGAGTGGACCTTAGTTCTATAGGTGGTCGCCTTTTCTAGATATCGCCATAAAGGTGGACCAGGGGTGACTCTAGAATATGTTTGTAAGATATGGGTATCAAATGAAAGGTGTTAATGAGTATTTTAAAAGGGCGTGCGGCTTAGTTCTATAGGTGGACGCCTTTTCGATATATCGCCATAAAGGTGGACCAGGGGTGACTCTAGAATGTGTTTGTACGATATGGGTATCAAATTAAAGGTATTAATGAGGCTTTTAAAAGGGAGTGCTTGTAGTTGTATATTTGAATGCGTTTTCCAGATATCGACCAAAATGTGGACCAGGGTGACCCAGAACATCATCCGTTGGATACCGCTAATTTATTTATATATATAATACCACGAACAGTATTCCTGCCAAGATTTCAAGGGTTTTTTATTTCGCCCTGCAGAACTATTTTATTTCATTATACTTAATATGGAAGGTGTCACACCCATTTTACAAAGTTTTTTTCTAAAGTTATATTTTGCGTGAATAAACCTATCGAAATTCCATGTTTCATCCCTTTTTTCGTATTTGGTATAGAATTATGTCATCTTTTTCGTTTTTGGTAATTTTCGATATCGCAAAAGTGGGCGTGGTCATAGTCGGATTTCGGCCATTTTTTATACCAATACATAGTGAGTTCAGATAAGCACGTGAAATGAGTTTAGTAAAGATGTATCGATTTTTGCTCAAGTTATCGTGTTAACGGCTGAGCGGAAGGACAGACGGTCGACTGTGTATAAAAACTGGGCGTGGCTTCAACCGATTTCGCCCTTTTTCACAGAAATAAGTTATGGTCCCAGAATCTAAGCCCCTACCAAGTTTCACAAGGATTGGTAAATTTTTTTTCTACTTATGGCATTAAAAGTATCCTAGACTAATTAAATGAAAAAGGGCGGAGCCCTTACTTATATACTGTAAAGATATTACATTTTTTGTTAAAATTTGACTTAAAAAAATTTTTTTTTAAAGTGGGCGTGGTCGTTGTCCGATTTTGCTAATTTTTATTAAGCATATATACAGTAATAGGAATAACGTTCCTGCCAAATTTCATCATGATATCTTCAACGACTGCCAAATTACAGCTTGCAAAATTTTAAATTACCTTCTTTTAAACGTGGGGGTTGCCACGCCCAATGTCCAAAATTTTACTAATTTTCTATTCTGCGTCATCAGTTCAACTCACCTTTCGGTTTTTCGAAATTTTCGATATCGAAAAAGTGGGCGTGGTTATAGTCCGATATTATTCATTTTTCTGAGATGAGTGCTCAGGAACCTACATACCAAATTTCATCAAGATGCCTAAAAATTTACTCAAGTTATCGTGTTAACGGACAGACGGACGGACTCAATCAAATTTTTTTTTTTGATTCTGATGATTTTGATATATTGAAGTCTATATCTATCTCGATTCCTTTATACCTGTACAACCAACCGCTATCCAATCAAAGTTAATATACTCTGTGAGCTCTGCTCAACAGAGCATAAAAAGGAACAACTACACAACGTGATTTATGAAATCCTATGCATGGGCAAAGAAGGCGAAAACTGTGATAAAGTTTACATCGGTACAACGAAAAGCGAGCTAAGAACGAGGTTAAACGAACACAAACTAGATGCCAAAAACAAAAAAATAACACAGCGTTGGCGCAACACTTAACTGATCAAAACCACACAGCTGATTTTGACAACGTAAAGATATTGGATGTGGAGAACAAAATTAGAAGAAGAATGACGATAGAAGGATTGCGCATACAACAAAACATTGCGAGAACAGTAAACTATAGAAACGATGTTGACTGCATAAACTGCGCCTATGCTAGCGCAATCACAGTAGATTTTTGACTGGTGGAAGCAAAGGGTGTACAGTGTGTCATTGATGTATTTGTGGATGTGTATGTCTATACTTTAAATGTTATTTAACAAAAAATAAATAGTGTTAATGTACAAAGAATTGTAAGTCAAATTTGTTAAATTCTAAAAAAATGTTCAAAATAACAAGTATTAATGTAGTTGTTTTTCGTTTTTGTAATAAACAGATAATTAAAAAAATCCCTTGTAAAGACTCAAATATTGCGTCGAAACGCGTAGGATGACTAAATAAAACGTTGTTTTATTAAGAAGGAAAAAAAACCTAGGGCGAAAAGCTCCAATAAAAATATTTTGCATGTTATATTTGCGTACAGACGCCACTTAGCTGCTCTGCTTGCGTTGCACTACCGCAGCGTATTTTGCTTTGCAATGAAATTTCAAGTCTACTTTCGTGATTCCTTTTAAATATTTTTGAAGAATAAAGATGTTGAATGCGCGAACTTCGTTGGAAAGCAGCGGAACTTCACTTAATTCTAATACGTCACTTCTACCACACCACAAATTTAACACAACTGTTAACATAATTTAAGCACACAAAATACACGATTGGAGCTTTAGAGAGTAAAAGTTAAAATTCTGAACAGATTAGCTGAGTAAAAAATGTACAAATAATTATTAAATAATAAACACAGACAGTGGTAGTTTAGCACATTCTGCTGTGGTGAGTGGTGAATGTGACCTACTAAAGTTTTGTGAAGGTTGCTTCACACTATTTTTCGCGCATGCAACATCTTTATTCTTCAAAAATCTTTGTTCCGTTCTAGGTATTCTGCTTGCATTTTTGTTACATCTAACTTTGCTCTTGCGCTGGAGTCAACCACTACTTCATTGATGACAGTAATTTCTGATTACATTGCAAATGTACAGAATAAAGGACAGAAATTCTACTTTTTACGATATTTTTTTACGTCGTCGGCTGACCTTCATGTACCACTTGAATTTTGGTTTGTTGATGATAAACGTTTAGCGTCGTGTATTTGTATATACGAGTATGTATGTAATTCGGTTGAGTGTTTAAAGACATTATACACTTGAACTAGCGGGACCCCGGTGTGCTTCGCTACACCAATAGAAATATTGGAAAAAGAATAAAATATAGAATTTTTTAAATCTTTATTTCAATTCTTAATCCAAAACATTTGGATACACTACACTTTTCGTTTTTCCATTTGGAATATGAACAGGCAACGCATAACTATCCGTGCGAAAAGCACGGTTCCTCCAATTTCAGTCCACATACTCGAAGCGTTTGTCCTTGCCTCTTGTTGACTGACATAGCAAATGACAGGCGCACTAGGAATTGCAAACGCTTGAATTCAAATGGCATGTCTGTTGGTATCAGTGGGATTCGCGGCATAAGCACAATTTCACCTTTCGCTTTGCCGGTCAGTATTGTTGCTTCAATTAAATTCGTCATCAACTTATTTACATCCAGTCTTGTTCCATTAAACAATTTTGGTGCATTTAAATTCCGTAATAAAATAATGATGAGCCGACCTTCAAATCTGCGTCATCTTGATTCATTGCGCTATCCACTGACTTATATGTTGTCACCACATCTGGCAATTTTTTCAGAATGTGATAATTGATTTCTTTGGCATGTACATTTTTGATGCCAGTATTGCGCGTTCTCTCAACCAATCGTGATTCATGTAATTTTGAACAATATTTGGAAACACTCTTTCAATTAATTCTTCTTTTGATTGGATAATTGTACAAAAATTGTTTGGCAATGTAATCAAAACATTTGTTTTGTCGATTGGAATTTTGCCGATCTCTAACAATTGCTTCGAGAACTGCTCTGCAGACTGATCATTGTGCAACTGAAAACGCATGTTTATGTGTAATGTTAATTTTTTCACGTATCGCCACAAAAGGGAAGACTTCAAACATGCATTGATCTCATCTGCCAGTGTTGATCGTGGAATACCGGGAAATGTTTGTCGAAAGTCACCTGAAAATAAAATTAAAGCACCACCAAAAAGCCTTCGGTTTCCATGTAAATCTTGCATCGTTTGATTTAATGCTCCCAATGATTTTTTGTTTGCCATTGAACACTCATCCCATAGAATGACCGCTGCTTGTTGCAAAAATTTTGCCATCGCTGAATTTTTGGATAAATTACAGGTTGGAGTTTCAACCACCTGTATACTCAATGGCAATTTTAAAGCTGAATGAGCTGTTCGTCCTCCATCCAATAAAGATGTAGCAATTCCAGAAGAAGCGAGTGCCAAAGCAATTTTCTGTTGCGATCGAATATTTGCTAAAATCAATGAAATCACAAATGTTTTTCCGGTGCCGCCAGGTGCATCCAAAAAATATAATCCACCAGTGTTATCAGAAACAGCTTGCATGATTTTGTCATATATATCCGTTTGTTGATTGTTCAATTTGGTGATGTTGGATTGAAGAAATGTTCGTAAATCGTCACAATCGAATTGTTGTTCACGCTGCAACCCTCGATCAAATAAATCATGCATTGGACGATTTGGTGAAATCAAAGCTAACTGCCCCAATGCTTTATTGGCAATCGCAAGACACATATCTTCAATTATTATCAAAGCTTCATTGTACATTTCCAATGTAATCAGGAAATCAGGATACATTGCTCTACGACGCATCCGAATTTAAATATCTTCAGTTATGTAACCTTTATATTTATTCCACAATTCAATTGGATTCGACGGCATGCATGTTGATATTATAATAAAAATAGCATTTGTATTTGCTGTGGACGAGATGAAATCCATGCATCATGAAGCGTTGCGTCCCAATGAGTCATATTCTAACAAATGCAAGAGCTGACATGCTTCGCGATATGTCTGATAAAAATGACCTTGAACTGTTCTTAAATCTTGAAATGATTTTGGTCTTCGAACGTTTACCAACAACATTCGCAAATAGAAACATCAGCATTGTTGGGATGTACCGTATACATGCTGCTCAAGGCATCTGTTTGGAAAATACCTGGATGACCATCAACTGGTGTTCCTTGTTTACGCCGTTGAAATTTTTTCGATGATGCATTCCAGGTGTAATATTGCGGTATGTCAACATATATCAAATTTCTGGCAAATGTTTCGATTTCACACAATTGAAAAAAAGCAGATAAAGTAGTTGCTGGTTGTTGTGCTGCTCTCTGCTGTACATTCTCAGTGGTGGCATAAACTTGTTGAGAATTCTCCAGATGAACTGCCAAATGGTCAACAACAGGATGTCTTTCGTGCAAAGGAAACGAAAAGATACGCCAAACTGCTTCATTACTGCTTATGTATCGCCCCATTTGATATTGAGCGATTTCATCATTTCTATTTTCACCATCTACTCTAAAAACAGCCATATCACTTCCTTTATTCACATATTTACAAATGTATTTGATAGACTTTACTGAGTTACAGTAATCAACACTTATGTGAGCCTGCAAAACTTTTGACAGTATCGGTGAATATGGCACGACCCAACGATTGTCAACTTCGATGTCTTGATTGCGCCCTCTTATTGCCGTTTTACCATTATTTTCAAATGATCGACGTCGATACAATGGATATCCGTCATTGCCTGTTATGGTATCGGAAATTAATGCTCTCGGATACCGCTTTGAACATTTCCAATCGATCATACATGGTGAATTCATATTTATTTCACCGCATGGACCGTGAATCATGTTTTTTGTTACCACTTCAAATAATTCTGAATCGATGGTTTGGTCTGATATTTCGGCTGATATGACGCTATCAATCTCGTTCGGTGTTATTTTACGTACCATCTATGTCAATATGTGTCCGTGTGGCAAACCTCTTTTTTGCAATTCAATCGAGTACATCCAACATTGTACCTTTCCAAAAACGCTTAATTTCACAATTATATCCATCAGTGCCTTCAATTTTTGCCGGAATATACGTGCTGTAACATCGTGCCGATCTGTTGGCGACTGACAGTCGAACACATTTTTTTGTATATCGTTCCACATCGGATTATGAAAAGATCTGGTCCGACGTATTTTTGAACATATGACATAGCATCTTGTACATATTCGTGCATGTGGCGTGGACTACCAATATAAAAAGCTGGTAATATCGTCAGACGTCCGATATCATTCACATTTGCATCATTCGCTATTTCAGCTTGCAAATGTATGAACTCTACAGATAGCAATTTGGCTTGATTGAATGGATGAAATTAAGATGTTCAGTTTCAGTTTTTGCATACATGTCTACAATGTATCGGTGAAAAAGTTTACCACATCTCAGAATGTAATTTTGTTCTTGTGCACGAATCATCAATCGATAAGAATAATAATTCATCCCACTAACTTTCTTTTGTACATCTCGACCTGTAAAAAATATGTTCATTCGATTTTAAACTTTAGTTTTTATTTAATATCTGATTAATATAATTAGTATATTATTTACCGGTTCTTGGATCTATCATTGGTATATTAATGTGATAACCATCATCACCTTTCCAATATTGAATTGGATATTGTAATGCGTCGTAACTGCGATGAAGCTCCAAAAGACGCTGTAATTGTCCATTTCTGCGATGAAGTACAATATCGCGGGATTGAAACTGATCGCAAACAATTACAATTGCCACTTCATCAATCGTCGGTACAGTAAATCTTCTGGCATGCTCATCAAAAGGCGTTTTATTCGCTCTGATTATGATTTTGTGATTATCACATGGCATACGATCGGGAGCGGTTTTGAACAATTTCACCAATTCATTGTTCTGATGAAAAAATCTTTGGAGATCGCAAATAATCGCTCGTTTTGTATGTGAACCAATTGTGCAACGTTCATCCAACTCACGATTTTCATCTCGGATAAAATATATTTGCAAAAATTGATGGTTAGCGTCAGGAAATGGTAAAATGGTCCCGCTCGATGATAAATCTGACCTTGAATTTGTAATATGTATGCAATGTAATTTGATGTTGAATCAGAATCCTTAAAAACATTGTAGAAACTGTTACGTACATGAAGTAATCACCTTAAATATCGGCATAAAATTGTCTCTTATAATTTTTGTAGCACCAAAAGAAGTAGTTTGAAATGATGAATTGTATTCTTGTAAATGCTTCAATGGTGATCCTCCAAAAACCAATGAGTGCAATGGATCAGGTGGAGTTTCAAATGCCGGCAACTTCACTTTGCCATTAGCACAATACATGCCAGCCGTTTCACCCAGAAACTTAGATGCTTCACAATGTGGACATATCGCACTCATTAATCCAATATATCCATGCATACTGTAATAAATTTGTGGATCGTAATTTAAGGCAGCACGATATATATTTTCTAGAACACGACGGCGTATTTGTCTTGGTCGTGCTGGATTTCTTTGTCGCTGTGGTTCTGCAGATCTATTTCGTGCATATCGTTCACGTCGTATTTCATTTTGTTGTGACAGGTCATCAATATTTTGCGCTCTTCTTTGAAGTAACATTCTGTTAGCACTACGCGTACGTCGACCGATATTTTGACGTCTGGCTCGAGGTATTTTCTTCAAGAGAAAGGAAAATAATTCACTAAAACTCCATGTTAAACCCAAGAAAGTTAATTTAAGAAAAGCACATGTACAAACAAAAAATGCGCGGTCGCAATACACCCACACGTATTTGTCCAAAAGACAAAACGAAAATACAAACCGTGAAAAAAATTTGATGAAAAACATAATAAAGCATGTGCGCACGTTTAGATACAGTTGAAATCACTAAATTTATTCTGTAAAATGTGCGAAGAAAGAACATTTGAAAAAATAAATTTGAAGAGAAAAATATGATACATTATTGCCACAATTTTCTACTATGTTTTTGTTCAACGATGCGACATACTTACAGAAGGAATTCCCAATGTATTATAAATATTGATATGAATTCAATTGAAAATGAGAAATACTCAATTATGAATCGAAAACTACATAAATATTGAACACACGTGTTGATTCTCCATAGAAGAAGACCTAATGTCAATATACACCGAAAGTACGATATGACAGATATGTTGTGTTGTGGTGTATCTCTTCCCATTGTATCTGAAAATCCCTATTGCCAAATTGACAGCCATGTTCATTACTTTTTTTTAATTTTTTTATTCTTAAGGCATTAGAGTAAAAGAGTTGGTAAGTGTGTTGGAAAAACAATTTCCGGGACGCTGGTGAATATATTCGTTGAAATCGAGGGATCCGTGAGTTAGGTTACCAAATAGTTGTAGCGATATTGATTCGAAAACAGGTGGGCGAATGTATTTAATGTTGACTTGATCCGTATTTCGAAGAAACATTGTATATGTAAATCTTATGGCTATCAGATTTGGTAGTCGTAAATTTGCAAGTTGAATGGCAACAGTCAACGATTCTGTATATTCGTTTTCCCAATAATTGATTTCTAGTCGTGAAAGAAGATTGAACACGTTGCGCCGAACCGTTGTTTGTTGGGAAAGTTGTGTAATGAAGAGATATTGTAAATTTTCAGTAAGGAAGCGACCATTTGAAAAGAAATTTGAAAGTTGAGATTTGCGGAATGTCGGGTTTTGATTTCGAGAAATCTAAAATATTGACCGAAATAATGATCAGCGCTTCGTCGTAAAACATGCGATGAACTCGATACTCTTGAATTATTGTTGCCAAAATCTCAGCCAAAAACGAATTTGCCGATGCGAAATGTGTGACATCTTCATCAGAATGCAGTCGGCCAGCAATTTCCAAAATTATTTCAACTGTATTCATGGTTGTTGCTGAAGAAAAGCAACAAAATTCTATTAAAATGTTGTTTCTTTGACACAATAAAATCACACTTAATAAATTTAGTGGGACATTACTCACCAAACTGAAGCACAGTATATACCGATTTTACTTAAATCCAGTTCATTTATTTATTTTTTTCACAGTTTTTATAAAAAAAGAAAACAAAACAAAACAAATGACATCTTTTTTTATTTTGGTTTTCACTTGAGAAATGCCGGACGGCAAATTATAATTCTAGAAACGTCAATTCCATTGAATAATGCAAAATATAAATAAGCATTGTTGTCTGGAAAAATCATAGAGATCGGTGGTATATATAGAGTATATATCTCGTACAACCGATTTTACAGATAAAAAACTTTTCGCAATTTTTTCTGCCCCATTTTAACAGCTAGATGCTTGAAATTTCACCAAATGATTACGTATATAGCATATATTGTTGTCTGCAAAATCATAGACATCGGTGGCATATAACTCATACAACCGATTGTTCAGATAAGAAACTTTTCCCAATTTCTGTCCCATTTTAACAGCTAGAAGCTTCAAGTTTCACCAAATGCTTACGTATATAGCATTAATTGTTGTCTGTAAAAATTGTATAGATCGGTGGTATATATAATATATAGTATATATCTCATACATATTCGTAATTTCTTCCCCATTTTAACAGGTAGAAGCTACAAATTTCACCAAATGCTTACGTATATAGCATTAATTGTTGTCTGAAAAATCACAGAGATCGGTGGTATATGTAGTATATATCTCATACAACCGATTGTTCAGATAAGAAACTTTTCGCAATTAAAAAAAAAATAAATAAATGTAAGGCGCGATAACCTCCGAAGAGATCTAAGGCCGAGCTTCTCTTCCAATTTGCGTCGCGCTCCTCTTGATGTTTCCCTACAAATTGGCCGGACGGGACCTACATGTTTTATGCCGACTCCGAACGGCATCTGCAAGGCAGATGAGTTTTCACTGAGAGCTTTTCATGGCAGAAATACACTCGGAGCGCTTGCCAGACACTTCCGAGGGGCGACCCCGCTTAGAAAAATTTTCTTCTAATTGAAAAACCTTATTTCTAAAATTTTGATGTTGCTTTGCCCGGGAGTTGAACCCAAGGCATAAGGTGTGATAGGCGGAGCACGCTACCATCACACCACGGTGGCAATTACTGCCCCATTTTAAAAGCTAGAAGGTTTAGATATCACCAAATGCTTACGTATATAGCATATATATATTCAGTCACACCAAGAATGTTTTTCGTTAGAGCCGTGCAGTTGTGGAACTCACTACCTCACAAATAAAAAATTTAAGCAATTCCACGGTAATTTAAACTGGCTATTCAATCCCTATTTTAACTTCCACAATTGAGATTATAGATAGATAGATACTATCGAACGCTACTTTTATAGTATTACTAGAATAACCGGCAGACGTTGTTATGCCCTAAATTTGGCCTATCTGCATACATTTAAAAGGCTTTTTCCGTCGGACTCTGCCCTCCCCCCTCTTCACTTTTTCCTAATCCTTTTATTCACTCCTCCCTCTGTCTTTTTCCCTTCATCTATCTCCATCTTCGTCTCATTCTATCTCTTTCTCAATCTCCTTCTCTCTTTTCTCTTCTCTCAATTTCTTCTCATTCTTCTGCACCCTTATTACCTGTCCCAGAGGGTGGTATATATTTTATTCCAGTCCCAGTCCCACTCCGATTCTCAGTCCCAGTCCTAGTCCTAATCCCAGTCCCAGTCCGTCTCTGGATAATATATTACTCTGTACTAAAGCACTCATAAACAGCTTTCAGTTGATATCCATATTGTATAAACACTGTCTAGGCATTCACTGGCCCACGTTTTGGCCTATATCTCGAGACCCTGTAAGTCGATCGCAACCAAACCTATGTAGTAACCACCGCGTGAGGTTTACGCAACTTGTGTGAAAGTTTGAACAAAATCGACAGACGCATCTCTTCAAACACCGGCGACTAACTAACACACATTTTAGCCTTTCTTTTTATATATAGAAATTTTTATTTTTCATACTTCACTATAATATTAAAACAAAATGCAGATTTTCGTTGCTTTTGAAATTCGCCTTAAAAATTGCATATTGAACAACTAAAGACTCTCCTGAATTAAAAAAAAAATGTCATAGTACCTCTAAATCGCGGGCCCCTCAGAAACCCCGGGCCCGAGGCTAATCGCCCTCTCCCCCCCCCCCCCCCCCCCCCCCGGCGGGCTCGGTGATGTGCTATATTTGATATCATTCGCTATACTATTTTTTATTGATAAGCACGTTGTGAAATGTGAGTGCCGATGCGTATACGTAACATTTTATTATTACGTATAAACACATAAAATAATTTGCAATAAGATAATATTGCGACTATAAACTGAGTTATAATCTATCCTATATTTCAAGCTAGATCGAACTACACACGGGGTGTAAAACAAATTCAAAATCGGTTCTGTAGTTTAGGAGTCCGTCGGGAACAAACATAGTGACACGTGATTTTAATATATTAAGATTATTCAAAATTAACATTACGATATCACGGAAGTTGTGCATGTATACCTAAAGTTCAAATAACTTGTAGATATAAGTCGTTTATCCCTAATCTTTAATCTTAAGAAAATATTGTATCAAATTAAATGTGGCACTTTAAAATACTCTGTCTCACTTGTGTCTTAATAATAATAATAATAATAATAATAATAATAATAATAATAATAATAATAATAATAATATAATAATAATAATAATAATAATAATAATAATAATAATAAAAATAATAATAATAATATATTGTTGTCTGAAAAAACCAATCATAGAGATCGGTGATATAGTATATTTCTCATACAACCGATTGTTCAGATAAGAAACTTTTCCCAATTTCTGCCCCATTTTAACAGCTAGAAGCTACACATTTCACCAAATGCTTATGTATATAGCGCATATTGTTGTCTGAACAAAGCATAGAGATCGGTGTTATATATATTATATACCCCATATAAACTGTCATTTGCCCTTTTTTACGACCAGAAACTTCAAATTTCATCAAATACTTACACTTACGTCATTTATTGTTGAAATAAGTGATTCGCAGTCATAGTTTTTATATGCAGACCACAAAAACGTGAAACTTTGCATCCCCACACAAAGTACCTACCTATTTTTATACATTTCATGAAAATGAAATGGTATATTAACTTCGTCACGAATCCCAAAGTTGTAAGTCCTTAAAGGAAAATAGATAGGCCCACCATTAAGTATACCGAAATAATCAGGATGATGAGCTGAGTTGATTTAGCCATGTCCGTCTGTCCGTCTGTCTGTTTGTATGCAAACTAGTCCCTCATTTCTTGAGATATCTTGATAAAATATTGTGAGCGGGTGTATTTAGGTGCCAGATTAGACATTTGCCCAAAACCGGCCGGATCTTACCACTATAGCATATATCCTCCATACAACCGATTTTTTCAGAAAAAGAGGATTTTTGTCATATCTTCCTCAATTTATCAGATTGAAGCATCAAACTTCGCCACATGCTTTTGCATATTGCACATATTGTTGTCTGAAAAAATGGATGAGATCGGTCGTATATATAGCATATATCCCCCATAACCGATTGTTCAGATAAAAAACTTTTCGTAATTACTGCCCCATTTTAAGAGCTAGGGGCTTCAAATTCCACCGAATGATTACGTATGTAGCATGTATTATTGTCTAAAAAAATCATAGAGATCGGTAGTATATATAGTATATATCTCATACAACCGATTGTTCAGATAAGAAGCTTTTCGTAATTTCTGCCCCATTTTAACAGTAGAAGCTTCAAGTTTCCCCAAATGCCTACGTATATATTGTTGTCTGAAAAAATCATAGAGATCGGTGGCATATATAGTATATACCTCATACCACCGATTGTTCAGATGAGAAACTTTTCGCAATTTCTGCCCTATTTTAACAACTAGAAGCTTCAAAGTTCACCAAATATTTGCGTAAATAGCATATATTGTTGTCTGAAAAACTTATAGAGAGAGATCGGTGGTATATCTGTATCTATAAATCTTATAAAATAAAGTCGCTAAATGACATGTACGCACATAACTCCACACATAATACTCCGATTTTCAAACGGTTTTTTGCATTTGAAAGCTTAGCTACGTGAGATTGTACAGTTAATATAATTTGAAAATATATATTATAGGGGCGTGGAAAATTGCCAAAGTGTAGCAAAAAATCATAAAATTTTTGTTTACACAGCTATAACTCATAAACGGATGGATGGATTTCAAAAATTCTACTTTTCAGTAAAACTTTGAAATATTTACCTTCCATCAGCATAAAAAAAAACACTTGATTCCTTTCTTATATCAGCCAAATTGTTTAAACAAAAGAAACATTTTTATCAAAAAATGCGTATGTGTGTTTGTTCGCTGTGAACTGTCCGCGCTAATTGCTTTTGAGTGAGGCTTGATGTGACACATACATACGTACATATATAGCATTCGCTGCGTTATTTAACTTCGGGCGTAGGTTTATTGGTATGTACATAGTATAAAACAAAGTCGCTATGTCCCTTTGAATGCTTAAACCTTTAAAAATACGCAACGGATTTTGATGCGCTTTTTTTAATAGATAAAGAATGATTGAAGAGGAAGTAACGGATGAACATATTTGGCTGAAAATTGGTGGAGGGGTAGCTTAGAGCCAGGAGACAGGCATAGGCTAATTTTTATCATGTCCTGGATAGGGTCTTGAGATCAAAACGTGGACGTGGGTAATCCTGGGATATGTTTGTACAATATAGTGTTACGAATATTAGCAAAACTAAGGAGTGCTGCCATCTCCAGGCCGATGCTAAGCAGTGACGTGAATTCACATCAATAATTCAATCATTATGTATCTACATAAACGAATCAATAATTGCGTCTACACATATGTACACATTCCGACGAGCAACATTTACATACAAGGCAGCGAGAGATGAGATGTCACACACAGATGAATTAACTTATACGCTTATGTGTGTGTAGGAGACTGTAAACTACAAACTCACATATGTACATCTGAGAAGCGCTAAAAAGTAGACAATTGTAAACAAGTAGAAACTATATGAGAACTATACACACACGAATATAGATGGTAAGTTCTGGAAATAGAAGAGCCTAGATGTATGCAGCGTAAACTATAAAAGCGGCACAAGCGAGTAAACTGGAATTCAGTTTGATTTGAGTTGTCAAGCAGTTTGATTAGTAGAGTTTCATTGAGCTATCAATCAGTGTGGTTATTAAGCAAGCTATTCGTTGCACAGTTTGTTATTGTGAAGTACTTTAATAAAGGCCATTTTGCATTATTACAAATTGGAGTTATTTATTCAACAGTTTAGCGATACGAACTTAGCAGAGGGTTGCAAATAAGAGGATTTGCAGCAAAATCGTTACAATAGGTATCGAATGAGTACTTTGATACGGGGTATTTTTCGTACCCGCGGGTAACTAGGGTCTCGAGATATAAACGAAAACGTGGACGCGGGTATCCCTAGAATGTGTTTATAGAATATGGATAACGAATGAAAGCTGTTGACGAGTGCTTTAGTTCAGGGTAGTTTTCATACCTATTTGTGAAGGGTCTCGAGATATAGGCCAAAACGTGCATCAGGATGTGTTTTTACATTAGGGTATCAAAGTGAAGCTGTTGATGAGTAATTTTTATACCGCTGGGTGACTAGGGTCTCTAGCTAGACGGAAAAAGCTTACTAAAATGTATGGAGATAGACCAAATTTAGGGCAGAACAACGTCTGACGGGTCCGCTAGTAAATCTTATAAAATAAAGTCGCTAAACGCCATGTATGCACATAACTTCACACAGAATGATCCGATTTTAAAACGGTTTTTTGCATTTGAAATCTTAGCTACGTGAGATGGTACAGTTAATATAATTTGAAGGTATATATTATAGGGGCGTGGCAAATTGCCGAAATGTCGTAAAAAATCACAAAATGTTTGTTTACACAGCTATAATTCATAAACGGAAGGATGGATATGAAAAATTCTACTTTTCAGTAAAACTTGGAAATATTTACCTTCGTTCTGCACAAAAAAAAGACTTGATTCCTTTCTTATATCAGACAAATTGTTTAAACAAAAGTAACATTTTTACAAAAAAATTCGTGTGTGTGATTGTTCGGTGTCAACTGTGCGAGCAAATTACTTTTGAGAGAGACATGATGCGACACATACGTATATACACATAGCATTCGCTGCGTTATTTAACTTCGGCCGTAGGTTTATAGGTATGTATGTATTTTCATATCAGCTTGACATACCTATGTATGTACATACACAAATAATTTTTTAATTCAAGTTAATAGCCTTGAATATTGTAAATTGTTGGATTTATTGTCAATATGTCAATATACACCGACAGACCAATTTGACAGATATGTTGTGTTGTGGTGTATCTCTTTCCATTGTATCTGAAAAATCCCTATTGCCATGTTTATTCCTTTTTTTTAATTTTTTTTATTCTTAAGGCATTAGAGTAAAAAAGTTAGTAAGTGTGTTGGAAAAACAATTTCCGGGACGCTGGTGAATATATTCGTTGAAATCGAGGGATCCATGAGTTAGGTTACCAAATATTTGTAGCGATATTGATTAGAAAACAGGTGGGCGAATGTGTTTATTGTTGACTTGATCCGTATTTCGAATAAACATTGTATAATTAAATCTTATGGCTATCAGATTTGATAGTCGTAAATTTGCAAGTTGAATGGCAACAGTCAACGATTCTGTATATTCGTTTTCCCAATAATTGATTTCTCGTCGTGAAAGAAGATTGAACACGTTGCGCCGAACCGTTGTTTGTTGGGAAAGTTGTGTAATGAAGAGATATTGTAAATTTTCAGTAAGGAAGCGACCATTTGAAAAGAAATTTGAAAGTTGAGATTTGCGGAATGTCGGGTTTTGATTTCGAGAAATCTAAAATATTGACCGAAATAATGATCAGCGCTTCGTCGTAAAACATGCGATGAACTCGATACTCTTGAATTATTGTTGCCAAAATCTCAGCCAAAAACGAATTTGCCGATGCGAAATGTGTGACATCTTCATCAGAATGCAGTCGGCCAGCAATTTCCAAAATTATTTCAACTGTATTCATGGTTGTTCCTGAAGAAAAGCAACAAAATTCTATTAAAATGTTGTTTCTTTGACACAATAAAATCACACTTAATAAATTTAGTGGGACATTACTCACCAAACTGAAGCACAGTATATACCGATTTTACTTAAATCCAGTTCATTTATTTATTTTTTTCACAGTTTTTATAAAAAAAGAAAACAAAACAAAACAAATGACATCTTTTTTTATTTTGGTTTTCACTTGAGAAATGCCGGACGGCAAATTATAATTCTAGAAACGTCAATTCCATTGAATAATGCAAAATATAAATAAGCATTGTTGTCTGGAAAAATCATAGAGATCGGTGGTATATATAGAGTATATATCTCGTACAACCGATTTTACAGATAAAAAACTTTTCGCAATTTTTTCTGCCCCATTTTAACAGCTAGATGCTTGAAATTTCACCAAATGATTACGTATATAGCATATATTGTTGTCTGCAAAATCATAGACATCGGTGGCATATAACTCATACAACCGATTGTTCAGATAAGAAACTTTTCCCAATTTCTGTCCCATTTTAACAGCTAGAAGCTTCAAGTTTCACCAAATGCTTACGTATATAGCATTAATTGTTGTCTGTAAAAATTGTATAGATCGGTGGTATATATAATATGTATAAACACTGTCTAGGCATTCACTGGCCCACGTTTTGGCCTATATCTCGAGACCCTGTAAGTCGATCGCAACCAAACCACCGCGTGAGGTTTACGCAACTTGTGTGAAAGTTTGAACAAAATCGACAGACGCATCTCTTCAAACACCGGCGACTAACTAACACACATTTTAGCCTTTCTTTTTATATATAGAGATTTTTATTTTTCACACTTCACTATAATATTAAAACGAAATGCAGATTTTCGTTGCTTTTGAAATTCGGCTTAAAAATTGCACATGGAACAACTAAGACTCTCCTGAATTAAAAAAAAAATTTCATAGTACCTCTAAATCGCGGGCCCCTCAGAAACCCCGGGCCTGAGGCTAACCCACCCCCCCCCCCCCTCCCCCGGCGGGCCTGGTGATGTGCTATATTTGATATCATTCGCTATACTATATTTTATTGATAAGCACGTTGTTTAATTAAACACCAACCAATTACACGTAAGTATATCCGCACCACCGAAAATGTGAGTGCCGATGCGTATACGTAACATTTTATTATTACGTATAAACACATAAAATAATTTGCAATAAGATAATATTGCGACTATATACTGAGATTCAAAATCGGTTCAGTAATTTAGGAGTCCGTCGGGAACAAACATAGTGACACGTGATTTTAATATATTAAGATTATTCAAAATTAACATTATGATATCACGAAAGTTTTGCATGTATACCTCAAAAATATTGAATACACCCTTTCTTCCTTTCCTCCTTTCTCTATGTTCTCCTTTATTCCTTTTACGTTTATTTGATTATTGATCTATGTATCTTGAAATTTATTGTAAAGTTCAAATAACTTGTAGATTTAAGTCGTTTAGCCCTAATCCTTAATTTTAAGAAAATATTGTATCAAATTAAATGTGGCACTTTAAAATACTCTGTCTCACTTGTGTCTTAACAATAATAATATTAATAATAATAATAATAATAATATATTGTTGTCTGAAAAAACCAATCATAGAGATCGGTGATATAGTATATTTCTCATACAACCGATTGTTCAGATAAGAAACTTTTCCCAATTTCTGCCCCATTTTAACAGCTAGAAGCTACACATTTCACCAAATGCTTACGTATATAGCGCATATTGTTGTCTGAACAAAGCATAGAGATCGGTGGTATATATATTATATACCCCACTAAAACGTGAAACTTTGCATCCCCACACAAAGTACCTACCTATTTTTATACATTTCATGAAAATGAAATGGTATATTAACTTCGTCACGAATCCCAAAGTTGTAAGTCCTTAAAGGAAAATAGATAGGCCCACCATTAAGTATACCGAAATAATCAGGATGAAGAGCTGAGTTGATTTAGCCATGTCCGTCTGTCCGTCTGTCTGTTTGTATGCAAACTAGTCCCTCATTTCTTGAGATATCTTGATAAAATATTGTGAGCGGGTGTATTTAGGTGCCAGATTAGACATTTGCCAAAACCGGCCGGATCTTACCACTATAGCATATATCCTCCATACAACCGATTTTTCAGAAAAAGAGGATTTTTGTCATATCTTCCTCAATTTATCAGATTGAATCATCAAACTTCACCACATGCTTTTGAATATTGTACATATTGTTGTCTGAAAAAATGGATGAGATCGGTCGTATATATAGCATATATCCCCCATAACCGATTGTTCAGATAAGAAACTTTTCGTAATTACTGCCCCATTTTAAGAGCTAGGGGCTTCAAATTCCACCGAATGCTTACGTATATAGCATGTATTATTGTCTAAAAAAATCATAGAGATCGGTAGTATATATAGTATATATCTCATACAACCGATTGTTCAGATAAGAAGCTTTTCGTAATTTCTGCCCCATTTTAGCAGGTAGAAGCTTCAAATTTCCCCAAATGGCTACGTATATATTGTTGTCTGAAAAAATCATAGAGATCGGTGGCATATATAGTATATACCTCATACCACCGATTGTTCAGATGAGAAACTTTTCGCAATTTCTGCCCTATTTTAACAACTAGAAGCTTCAAAGTTCACCAAATATTTGCATACATAGCATATATTGTTGTCTGAAAACCTTATAGAGATCGGTGGTATATCTATATCTATAAATCTTATAATATAAAGTCGCTAAATGCCATGTATGCACATAAATTCACACATAATACTCAAATTTTAAAACGTTTTTTTTTGCATTTGAAAGTTTAGCTACGTAAGATTGTACAGTTAATATAATTTGAAGATATATATTATAGGGGCGTGGCGAATTGCTAAAATGTAGCAAAAAATCATAAAATTTTTGTTTACACAGCTATAACTCATAAACGGATGGATGGATTTCAAAAATTCTACTTTTCAGTAAAACTTTGAAATATTTACCTTCCATCAGCATCAAAAAAAAACTTGATTCCTTTCTTATATCAGCCAAATTGTTTAAACAAGAGTAACATCCCTAAAAAAAAACGTGCGATTAATCCCAAAATGATTGGTCTCCGATTGATCTTCTTTGTCTACATTTGCGCATAATTGATCCCGTTTAGTCACTTTCGGGTACAGTTGGGATTAGTCAGGTTGAAATCAATGTAGCCCATTTTAAGAAATATTAAAAAAAACGGCAAAGAAATGAGTAAAATAAAAAAGATTACAGGTGTTTGAATCGAATTATTTAAGAAAAATGCGGAGCCCTATACCGAACCTTACGACTACGCCGATTCCAGTACTCAAAGAACAGTACCCACAACTTGCGGAAGAGGAACGCATACTCCCCAGGGAAACGCGAGTCACTCTAGCTCAACTTCGTTCTGGATACTGTAACAGGTTAAACTCTTACCTATCCAGAATCAACCCCGACATACAAAATGTATGCCCCGCTTGCAATGTGTCCCCACATGACACCAACCATCTCTTTAATTGTTATGTGGAACCAACGCCTCTCACACCCCTTTCATTATGTTCCACCCCTGTTGAAACGGCAAGTTTCCTTGGACTCCCATTAGAGGATATTGATGACAATTTGTGATCGGTCGCAGCTGTTAGGTGCGGCGAAGCACTGCTACAACAACAACAGCAACAACTACGCCGTAGTTAGGGTTAAATTTTCGAAGAATATTTCTTATTCATTTTTGAAAAGCGGGCAAACAGCATGCATCAAATAGATTTGGTGGCGAGATATCGCCATAAAGGTGGACGAGGGATGACTCCAGAACTTCTTTGTACGATATGGGTATCAAATGAAAGGTGTTAATGAGTATTTTAAAAGGGAGTGAGCCTTAGTTCTATAGGTGGACGCCTTTTCGAGATATCGCCATAAAGGTGGATCAGGGGTGACTCTAGAATTTGTTTGTACGATATGGGTATCAAATGAAAGGTGTTAATGAGTATTTTAAAAGGAAGTGTGCCTTAGTTCTATTGGTGGACGCCTTTTCGAGATATCGTTATAAATTTTGGACCAGGGCTGACTCTAGAATGCGTTTTTACAATATGTGTATCAAACCAAAGGTGATAATGAGTATTTTAAAAGGGAGTGGGCCTTAGTTCTATAGGTGGACGCCTTTTCGAGATATCGCAATAAGGGTGGACCAGGCGTGACTCTATAATGTGTTTGTACAATATGGGTATAAAATTAAAGGTATTAATGATGGGTTTAAAAGGGAGTGGTGGTAGTTGTATATGTGAGGACGTTTTCGAGATATAGACCAAAATGTGGACCAGGGTGACCCAGATCATCATCTGTCGGGTGCCGCTAATTTATTTATATATGTAATACCACGAACAGTATTCCTGCCAAGATTCCAAGGGCTTTTGATTTCGCCCCGCAGAACTTTTTCATTTTCTTCTCCTTAATATGGTAGGGGTCACAACCATTTTACAAAGTTTTTTTCTAAAGTTATATTTTGCGTCAACAAACCAATCCAATTACCATGTTTCATCCCTTTTTTCGAATTTGGTATAGAATTATGGCATTTTTTTCATTTTTCGTAATTTTCGATATCGAAAAAGTGGGCGTGGTCATAGTCGGATTTCGGCCATTTTTTATACCAATACAAAGTGAGTTCAGGTAAGTACATGAACTGAGTTTAGTAAATATATATCGATTTTTGCTCAAGTTGTCGTGTTAACGGCCGAGCGGAAAGACAGACGGTCGACTGTGTATAAAAACTGGGCGTGGCTTTAAACCGATTTCGCCCTTTTTCACAGAAAACAGTGATCGTCCTAGAATCTAAGCCCCTACCAAATTTCACAAGGATTGGTAAATTTTTGTTCGGCTTATGGCATTAAAAGTATCCTAGACAAATTAAATAAAAAATGGCGTAGCCACGCCCATTTTGAAATTTTCTTTTATATTTGTATTTTCTTGGGCCATATCATTACTGGAGTTGAATGTTGGCAAAATTTACTCATATACTGCAAAGATATTAAATATTTTGTTAAAATTTGACTTCACTTTTTTTTTTTTAAGTGGATGTGGTCGTTCCCCGATTTTGCAAATTTTTAAGAAGCATACATATATTAATAGGAGCAACCTTCCTGCCAAATTTCATCATCATATCTTCAACGAATGCCAAATTACAGCTTGCAAAACTTCTAAATTACCTTCTTTTAAAAGTGGGCGGTGCCACGCCCATTGTCCAAAAGTTTACTAATTTTCTATTCTGTGTCATAAGTTCAACTCACCTACCAAGTTTCATCGCTTTATCCGTCTTTGGTAATGAATTATCTCACTTGTTCCGTTTTTCTAAATTTTCGATATCGAAAAAGTGGGCGTGGTTATAGTCCGATATCGTTCATTTTAAACAGCGATCTGAGATGAGTGCCCAGGAACCTACGTACCAAATTTCATCAAGGTACCTCAAAATTTACTCAAGTTATCGTGTTAAAGGACAGACGGACGGACGGACATGGCTCAATCAAATTTTTTTTCGATACTGATGATTCTGATATATGGAAGTCTATATCTATCTCGATTCCTTTATACCTGTACAACCAACCGTTATCCAATCAAAGTTAATATACTCTGTGAGCTCTGCTCAACGGAGTATAATAAACAAGTAAAAACAGGACTGTCTTCGGCTGTGCCGACGACTTTATACCTTTTATGAAAGGGGCTGAGCAATAATCTTATTCCATGCGTAATTTCCAAATAATCGGCTGTATAAGGTATGAAATATATAAGATAAATACAAAATCAAAAAAAAAAATAAATAAAATCAAGAAAGTGTAAATTGACGAAATAATAAAAATAAATAAATGTAAGGCGCGATAAGCTCCGAAGAGATCTAAGGCCGAGCTTCTCTTCCAATTTGCGTCGTGCTCCTATTGATTTTCCCTACAAATCGGCCGGACGGGACCTACATGTTTTATGCAGACTCTGAACGGTATCTGCAAGACAGATGAGTTTTCACTGAGAGCTTTTTATGGCAGAAATACACCCGGAGCGCTTGCCAAACACTGCCGAGGGGCGACCCCGCTTAGAAAAATTTTCTTCTAATTGAAAAACCTTATTTCTAAAATTTTGATGTTGCTTTGCCCGGGGTGTGAGCCCAGGGCATACGGTGTGGTAGGCGGAGCACGCTACCATCACACCACGGTGGCCGCCGATAACGAAATAATACAATTACAAAAAATACCCAAATGCACTGCATGGCTAGGACAATTTCACTTAAATTATACTTATACATACGTATATACATACATACACTCATAAATATGCTTAATCATAAATATTGCTTTTTTTTAGGTTTTTGTCAATAGGACGCAGTAACCTCGGCATTTTTTTACCGGTCGCAGAGCACCGTAAAACTGGCTACTAAGGATCAACATTAACTTTAGCCCACAAAAACAAAAGCACAAGCATACTTGTCATTGCACGATACGAAACAGGATGGCACCACTGCAACTTAACGAAAGCAAAGCAAAACTGTACGCCATGTAAGCGGCAATTTTCAGTACAATAATGATCATCGTCAGTGCAGCGGGCAAGGCACCAATATTGAAACACCCCGCCAATCCAACACACACAACCAACCGTCATACAAACCAACATAGCATCAAGCAACAGTACAATAACTATACTTAATTAGATCAAGTGAATTGTACTGTTTAATACTTGTACTCAATCTATAATAACAAATGTTTAATGTAAAAATACAAATCGTTCGTTCGCCGCCGACATAAAAGTTTTCAAAATTGCCTTGCAGCCCGCTGCCATATTGTGATTTCATCTTGTCTTTTTTGTCATCGCTTGTTCGCCCACTTGTGATTGCGCGTTGGAAACTTTAAATTTGTCGTTCATAAAAAAATAACAAATGGAAAAATCTTTCCTACATATTGCTGTTTAATTATTTGTGTGGTTAACAAATATATTGTGTTGCAAAATGTATTTATCTAGAATTTGCCAAAAATCCACTACCATTTGTGAGTGTGTGTGGTTAGATATATGTATACATAGTGTGCCATTAAGAGCACCGTAAGGACGGTAAAATCAGAAGATATTACGGACAGATACATATGTGTGTACATAAAATATTGGCAATTATTGCATTCTTTTGCTTGTCGAAAAATGCATAAGTGCCCAAGCAAGTGTAAGGCAGAGTAAGCGAGAAAACAATCAGTGCACGCAAGACGAGTCAGAGTAAGCGAAAAAACAATCAGTGCACGCAAGCTAATGCAGAGTATTCAAAGCACATCCATTACATAAAAATTATTTTAATATTTCACCGAATTCTTTGCGTCATATTTTAAATTATTTCTGTGGTGATGTATATTGGAACGATTTTCCGTCATCCCTTTTCCAATTTGGTTTCGAGACAAACCGGTTTCGGCGTTGTGGCATCATCAGTGTCGGAAAATCGTTCCAATATACATCATTTATCCACCCTATTACTGTGGTCTTTTATACTGAAAATCGTATACGTTTTGCTATACAACGATGAACACCAGAAATAGAAATACCAGAGCAAGTGAGCACGAGAAACGCCGTTCCGACTCTGATGCAGATGCCACCGCCGTAAATATGGGAGCGAATAGCTCTGCAACACAACCGCAAGCAACCATTGGTAGTGATGCGATAGCATCGTTGGTAGCCAGCATCGCAGCCCTAAATGCCAGTGTACAAGAGTTACGAAGCGAAATCAAAAATAGCCAATCTGAGGTTCAACAATTACGGGCGCGAATGGAATTAAATATCGCTAACGCAGTTGCGTCTGAGTTGCACAGTCGGCAAAATCAGTACCAGATTTACCTCTGCCAATACCACCGCCGCCAAGGTCGATGCCAAGAAACGCATTTCAATTTGTAGAGGGTTCAGCTGCCAGGCTTTATTCGTTGCCAACATTTGACGATAATCCCGAGGATTGGCCGTAATTCCTGGCCAATTTCACTGATACTACGGCACAGTTTGGGTACAATAACAGGCAAAATCCCATGCGGTTACAAAAGGCTCTACAAGGTAAAACCAAATGCTCAGTTAAATCTATGCTTATTTAATATGATACGTGCCCAAAGTCATTAAGGAGAT
Source organism: Eurosta solidaginis (assembly GCF_040869045.1). NCBI lineage: Eukaryota > Metazoa > Arthropoda > Insecta > Diptera > Tephritidae > Eurosta > Eurosta solidaginis. The sequence continues at coordinate 186,586,835 of NC_090319.1, read as the reverse complement.
GGAATTTAATTTTGGTTGCCAGAATTTGTTAATACGCGCACAACTACAAAAAGTGAAACAGTTTCCGGCCACTTGCGACAATCGCCTAGATCAGCTACTAGAATTTTCGAATCGAGTGCGCAACATATCAGCGTTTTTCAAATCAGCATAGTATGAACACCATTTGATGAACCCGATCCATTTTGATACTCTTATATCGAAGCTGCCATCGTCGAAACAGTTCGAATGGAGCAAACACGCCGCCAACATTTCTCGATTTCCAACTGTGGAAATATTTGCCAATTTGTTGAGCAATCTGGCTAAGGTCATGTCAATCATGCCTGGTGTAGCCGATAATTCGCTTCGAAACAATCAGCCGCTTTCGTCATCCTGGCGCCAAAATGCAAGCCCCAATCGTCAACCTACCTCGGGCGGAGGACCAACGCGTCTTTTCTTGCACAGCAGTGAGGGGCAGCATAAGTGTTCATGCTGCAGCCAGGCCCATATCATCACGAGTTGCCGTAAATTTAATTCACTTGACTGTGCAGGTAAGTGGTCTTTTGTAAAAGAAAAACGTATGTGTTTTGATTGTCTCCAAAGGGGTCATGGTTTGTCTGATTGTCAACGTCGCAAAGTGTGTGCCATAAATAGTTGTGCTCGTATGCACCATCAGCTATTACATCAAGATGACCAAACGCCATCAAGGTCCACTTCTGATCGAGAGCACATTCTGAACTGTCGAAGCATTTACGAGTCTAGTCTTTTTAAAATATTGCCAGTTATTCTGTCAGGCACGCATGGTAGTATGGAGGTTTACGCCATGTACGACGAGGGGTCTTCTGTGACACTCATTGAAGATGAGGTCGCCACGCAATTGGTGTTAAGAGGTTGAGCCAATTCCTTAACCTTGTAATGGTATGGTGACAGCAAAATAACCCAGCCTTCAAGAACTGTATCTTGCGATATCAGAGGGGTAAACAGTCGACAGAGCTATCAGCTCAAAAACTTACATACAATCAAAAGGCTGAATTTGCCTACACAGCCGTTCGACAAATCGATGCATCCACATATACAAACACTGCCAGTGGATAGCTACACCGACGTAAAACCAGTCTTGCTACTTGGACTGGACAATTGCTACTTAAGCGTGCCTAGCCAAACAGTTGCTGCTAGATACGACCATCCAGTTGCCATCAATACGAAGCTAGGTTGGGTACGGACCACTTCGCGAGGAGATGACAACCACTCCAAAGGTGTTGCATATCCGTCAGCCAGACGTCCTGGGCCAGCTCAACAAATTAGTGGAGGAGTACTTTTCTATTGAAAATTTTGGGGTCAATTGTAAGATCGCCTTAGAGTCCGATGAAAATCAGCGTGCCAGAAAAGTTTTAGCAGAAACAACGAGAGATATTGGTCAGAGGTATGAAGTTGGTTTGCTTTGGCGTGAGGAGAGGGTCAATATTTCGTCAAGCTACGCAATGGCCAACAACGTTTGCTCAATATTAAGTCACGCATGTTAAGAGATCCAGATTATGCCAGACGGTACAAAATGGAAATGGAAAAGTATTTCGAGAAGGGCTAGGCAAAACTATTAACACCAGATAAAGCCGTCAAGGAAGCGCCAACGACATTGTATCTACCGTATTTTGGTGTAATTAACCCGCATAAGCCACAAAAATTCGAATTGTTTTCGACGCAGGCGCAGCTATGAACGTTGTCTCTTTGAATTCGGTCTTACTAAAAGGTCCGGAGCAAGTTCAACCACTACTGGCTATAATCCACGAATTTCGCCAAGGAATAGTTGCCGTCGCTGGTGACATCCAAGAAATGTTTTCTCAAGTGCGAATCAGAGACTCCGATAAGGATGCACAGCGATTTCTATGCCAGATGGAAATCAGAACGAGCCAATCCGTACATATAGAAAGCAAACAATGATTTTCGGAGCCATTTGTTCACCACGTTGAGCTGAGCATAATAAAAATAGCAACGCCGTCAAGTTCCACTCAACGATGCCCAGAGGTACGCGTGCAGTCATTGAGAGCATGTATGTCGACGATCTGGTCATAAGTTACAACAGTATCGAAGAAGCCGTCCAGGTTACTAAACAGGCATTGAAATTAATGCCGCCGCTGGCTTCAAACTACGCAATTTCGTTTCCAGCAACAAATATGTCGAGCAAAATTTAAACAATGGTATTGCTGCCAGCAACGAGGTAATAAAGATGCAGCGTCACGCAACAATGGAGAAAGTATAAGGTATGTTTTGGAACACTGCTAACGACAGCCTAGAATTTAATTTCATATTCCTTAAAAATGCGCAAGATGTTCTCGAAGGTACACCATCGCCCACTAAGGTCGAGTTATTGGTCGTTGCCATGTCAATGTGCGGTCCGTTTGGTCTTTTGGCGAACATAACAATAAGCCTTAAGTTACTTGTGCAGTCGTTGTGGAAGTTGCGTGGACAGTGGGACGTACCAATACCGTATCAGTTAGCAGAACAGTGGTTCAAATGGTGGAAAAACATACAGTCCACGATGTTACTCCATTATGCTGCCAGCAGCAGAAAACATACAGTTGCATATTTTTGTCGACGCCAGCTCCTGCGCGTATGCCGCTGTTGCGTATCTACGATATGCAAATGCCACAAAGCTGATGTTACGTTGGTGTGTGCAAAGTCAAAGTGTGCACCAATGAAGGGTATGACAATCCCTCGATTGGAGTTGTAAGCCGCATTTTTGGGTTGCCGCCTCAAGGAGTCGCCATACTCTGGATTCGCTTTACAGATCGAGACTACAGTCAGTTCTTCGCATTTCGTGTTACCGAAATTTTTAGTGTTACAACTGCAAATCAGTGGCGCTGGATTCCTACCGCCTTCAATGTAGCAGATGGAGCCACACGAGCACGTACATCGTTCGAGTGTGAACCGAAAGCAAGATGGTTCATAGGTCCTGAATTTCTATGCCAAGATGAGTCACATTGGCCTAAACAAATCACAGAGTTGTCGTCTGATCATTGTGCCTTAGAGTAGTCGGCAAAACGAGTCATGATGCTGTTAAATTTAGAGAAGTATGCCATATTTTTACTAATTTTTCGTGTTTTTTAAAGATTGTAAGAACGGTCGCCTGGGTTTTTCGATTTTGCCATACTGCCAGAGCTGATACTCGGCGAAGAGGGGAGCTTACTGCCTTAGAGCTTTCCGACGCCGAAAATGTAATCCTTCGAAGAGATCAGTCCGAGTCTTTCGCTGAAGAGATCAACGCCATTGCGAAAAATAAGTGTCTGTCAAAACCCAGTGCGATATATCAACTCACGCCATTTTTAGATGTCAATGGTCTGCTCAAAGTCAATAGCAGAATCGACGCCGCATATTGCCTACCAGTCACAGCTAGACACCATTATCCTCATATTACACGACTACACATTATCATCATATTCCACGACTTATAATGTAGCAATATCACGGCCGGGTACACCATCAAAATGATTCGCTTACTATAAATGAAAAGAGTTAAAGGTTTAGGGTGTCTCGTGCGCGCGCATTACTCAAGTCGATCAGGAAGGAGTATCCGAAGTGCATCTTTAACAATGCCAAACCTGTAACACCGATAATGGGTCAGTTACGACTTACGCCATATGTCCGCCCTTTTCCCCATTTTGGCGTTGAGTACTGCGGTCCATTTGTAACAATAGGACGAAGAAAGGAAAAACGATGGGTGGCACTATTCACCTGCTTAACTAAGAGAGCAGTACATTTAGAGATAGCAGAGGAGCTATCAACTGACGCATTTTTTGTGTGCCTGCAAAATTTTGTAAACAGACGAGGGTGCCAATTAAAGTGCGGAGTGATAACGGCACACATTTTGTTGGAGCGCAAAGGGAGTTGAAACAAGAAGAAAATTTATTTGATTTTAATCGTATTGAGGGCGAGATTGCACAACGTAATATACAATGGGTTTTTAATTGTCCTGCGAATCCATCTGCGGGCGGTTGCTGGGAGCGCCTCGTCCAGTGCGTGAAGCGCTTATTACAGTGTGTGTTACTATTACCGCGATATGAAACCTTTGGGAGCGCTCTAATATAGGCGGAGAATATCATTAACGTCCGGCGGAGAATATCAGTCGTCCATTGACTGAGTTGCCAATTTCGCCGCATGAAGACGAGCCATTAACCCCGAACGACTTCTTGTTAGGATGCCTCAATTCCACTCAAACGCACAGTCAACCGAAGAGAATACGTGTCTACGAAACAGTGGCGCATAGCACAAAACTTAAAAGATCGTCCTTGGAAGAGGTGGACCGTGGAGTATTTTCCACAGTTATTCCGTCGTTCTAAGTGGAGAGCGGAAGTACCACAACTTAACCCGGGGCAATTAGTAATTGTTTGCGATTCTGCCTGACTAATAAGCCAGTGGGGACGAGGTAGAATAACGAATGTGTTCGTAGCTGCAGTTCGTATTAGCTGTGGAATAATTCGTCGTCCAGCAATCAAGCTAGCCGATTTAGGGGTAGTGAATCCCCCAGAGGATTCACCGGGGAGTGGGATGTCATTACACGATACGAAACATGATGGCATTACTGCAACTTAACGAAAGACAAAGCAAAACTGTATGCCATGTAAGCGGCAATTTTCAGTACAATTGTGATCGTCGTCAATGCAAAACCCCGCCAATTCAACACACACAGCCAAACGTCATACAAACTAACATAACGTTAAGCAACAACACAATAACTATACTTAATTAAATTAAGGGAATTGTACTTTTTAATACTTGTACTCAGTCTTTAATAATAAATGTTTAATGTTAAATTATAAATCGTTCGTTCGCTGCCGACAATACCTTCCCGCATTACATAACTACCTACGCCTTAACCAGGGATGCACATTAACGTTAAGCTAATCGTTTATCAAAAAATTTCCACCGTTAACAAAAACGTGATACTTTATGTTTGAATTGTGCTGGCAATGCTATAGCCATGGTGAAGCCGTAAGGTGGTAACGACGAGCGGACATACACACAAACTCCATGTAATTTGTTTGTGTAATTCGTTGGTGGTAATGTCAAAAATACTCCGAGAAATGTTCGTATTGTCAAAATTCATGAGAAAAGTTGCAATCAGCTCGGCTAATGCTTTCACCATTAATGAGCTTTGCCAGCATAGTTTGAAATTAATAATCAGCATAAACGATTTGATTTCGTTTTGATATGGCAGAAAACGAAACAAAATAATTTCGTTAATTTGACGTTCTTAACGTTAATAAACGAAACGAAATGACTTTATTTCGTTTATTAACGTTAATTATCGTAACGAAATGATATCGGTTCGTTGGTTAAGCATGCCTGGCCTTAACGCACTTTTCAAGACAGCTTAGTAGGCAATCGTCCCACTGGTACTTTGTCACACATACCCTATAAATACCGTCAATCAGCCGTTTCCGTGGTTGCGTCGGAAAGAGGTCAGTGACCTAAAATTTATTAAAATTGGGAGCGATGGAGTTAGAGAAAAGGAGGAACAAGAAGGCATCTTAACATCGCGGATTGCAGAAGGGAGAGAGAACCAGAGTAAGCGAAATTACGGTCGATCCGAAGCAGCAGCAACAAGCTGAATGTAGTTTCGACACTTAAAATTTTTTTTGTTTTTTTGTTTTTGCAATTCAATCAACTTGAGAATTTTTTTTGCATTGCCTTCCGCCTAAAATTTTACATTTAAGTATTGTTACTGTAGTTACTCATATTCATATCTATATATATAAAAAGAAGGGTACATTTTGATTGTCACTCCATAACTCGAGAACGGATAGAAAGATTGCGATGAAATTTTTAGGAAAGATACAGGAAGGAGAGGTGATGGTTAGTTGATTTTGTAATCCCAAATCGGTTTAGCCATTCTTGAGTTATGATTTTTTTTTAGAAAAAATTCAATAGGTATATAAAATTCTTCTGTCACGGTGTTAGAGGCTCAACTCCTCCGAAACTGCTCAACCGATTCTCATCAACTTTTGTGAGCATATTGGGTAGGTCTGTGAATCGGCCAACGTCTACCTTTTTTTTCGCTACGAGCATAGGGTCTTGAGATCAAAACGTGGACCCGCGTACCCCTAGAATGTGTTTATACAATATGGATATCAAATGAAAGCTGTTGATGAGTGCTATAGTACAGAATAATTTTCATACACCTGGGTGCCTAGGGTCTCGAGATATAGGCCAAAACGTGGACCCGGGTACCCCTAGAATGTGTTTATACAATATGGATATCAAATGAAAACTGTTGATGAGTGCTATAGCACAGGACAATTTTCATACAACTGGGAGGCTTGGGTCTCGAGATATAGCATAAAACGTGGACCCGGATACACCTAGAATGTGTTTTTACATTATGGGTATCAAATTGAAGCTGTTGATGTATGCTTTAGTACAGAGTAAATTTTACACCGCTGGGTGACAACGGTCTCGAGATATAGGCCAAAACATGGACCCGGATACACATAGAATGTGTTTTTATATTATGGGTATCAAATTGATGCTGTTGATTTGCGCTATAATACAGAGTAAATTTTGCACCGCTGAGTGACTAGGGTCTCGAGATATAGGCCAAAACATGGGCCCGGATACCCCTAGAATGTGTGTGTATTATGGATATCAAATGAAAGCTGTTACTGAGAGCTTTAAAGTTCATTGTGATATTCGGTTTAGTCGCATCAACCTGGCAAAACTGATAAATATGCATGCGAAACCGAAATAAAGGCAAGAATTAATAATACCCACACACCTATTTACATACGTCCTATTCGATTTGCCTGAAATTTCGTGTATAAATTTGTCTATATTAATATTTACGATGCTTTTTTCCGGGAAGTATACCAGAGACGGACTGGGACTGGGATTAGGACTAGGACTGGGACTGAGACTGTGACTCGGAGTGGGAGTGGAACAAAATACATACCACCCTCTGGGACTGGCAATAAGAGATGAAGAAAAAGGAGAAAAACTTGAGAGAAGAGAAAAGAGGGAAGGAGACTGAGAAAGAGATAGAATGAGACGAAGATGGAGATGAAGCGAAAAAGACGGAGGGAGGAGTGAATAAAAAGATTAGGAAAAAGTGTAGAGGGGTAGGGCAGAGTTAGACGGAAAAAGCTTATTAAAATGTATGCAGATAGGCCAAATTTAGGGCAGAACAACATCTGCCTGGTCTGCTGGTATATATAGAAAAATAAGTGCACATTTTTGGTGTTACTATATAAGTTGTGACCGGCTCCACCAAATTCAACCAAATTTCTACGGTACATTTGGACTATCATGTAGATAATTTCTGTAAAGTTTGATTGAATTTGGTTGAGCGGTTCATGAGATATATTATACCATGCTACGGCTACGTTTCATACCAATGGATGGTGCTTATTTCCGTTATTTCATGAAATGGAATAGGTGGTGCTTATTCGGCATTTCTCAAGTGAAAACCAAACGAAAAAAGAAATCATTTGTTTTATTTTGTTTTTTTTCTTTTCATAAAAACTGTGAAAAAAATAAATAAATGAACTGGAGTTAAGTAAATTCCGTATATGCTGTGTTTCAATTTGGTGGGTAATGTCCCACTAAATTTATTAATTGAGATTTTGTTGTGTCAAATAAACAACATCGGCAAATTCATTTTTGGCTGGGATTTTGGCAACAATAATTCAAGAGTATCGAGAGCATCGCATTTTTTACGACGAAGCGCTGATCATTATTTCGGTCAATATTTTAGATTTCTCGAAATCAAAACCCGACATTCCACAAATTTCAACTGGTTCTTTTCAAATGGTGGCTTCCTTACTGAAAATTTACAATATCTCTTCATTACACAACTGTCCCAACAAACAACGGTTCGGCGCAACGTGTTCAATCTTCTTTCACGACGAGAAATCACTTATTGGGAAAACGAAAATACAGAATCGTTGACTGTTGCCATTCAACTTGCAAATTTACGACTACCAAATCTGACAGCCATAAGATTTATATATACAATGTTTCTTCGAAATACGGATCAAGTCAACATTACAAACATTCGCCCACCTGTTTTCGAATCAATTTTGCTACAACTATTTGGTAACCTAACTCATGGATCCCTCGAGTTCAACGAATATATTCACCAGCGTCCCGAAAATTATTGTTCCTACAACTGATGCCTTAAGAATAAAAAAATAAAAAAAAAAATAATAAAGAAATATATTTATGATCGCGGGTTCGAATCGAGCTCAAGGCCTAACAATAATTTTTTATCATTATTATTGTTATGATACATTTTTTCTTAATTGAAAAAATTTTTTAAATTAGAATAGAAGAAAGAAAAAATTTAGACAACTGCCAAAGCTCGTTGTATAGATCCATTTCGGGAACTGCTAAATTCCTTCATCGGCAACGTTTAGGCGCCGCTGCTATAACCATTCAGCCATCACAGCGGTTTTTTGTTTGTCTTCATTAATCCTACTTCTATTCTGGTTCGTGCCAATTGATATTCACAACACTGCGACATCTGTTGCAGAATGGCTGTGAAAATTGGACTTGTTTGTTGGCAATGCTGCCATAGTGTCATATTTTATTGACACTTTTTTCCCCGTGCTCTGGGATGTATTAACAATTTTTGTTGTTATATCGGCCTACTGATTTTAAGATCGCGGGTTCGAATCGAGCTCAAGGCCTAACAATAATTTTTTATCATTATTATTGTTATGATACATTTTTTCTTAATTGAAAAAATTTTTAAATTAGAATAGAAGAAAGAAAAAATTTAGACAACTGCCAAAGCTCGTTGTATAGATCCATTTCGGGAACTGCTAAATTCCTTCATCGGCAACGTTTAGGCGCCGCTGCTATAACCATTCAGCCATCACAGCGGTTTTTTGTTTGTCTTCATTAATCCTACTTCTATTCTGGTTCGTGCCAATTGATATTCACAACACTGCGACATCTGTTGCAGAATGGCTGTGAAAATTGGACTTGTTTGTTGGCAATGCTGCCATAGTGTCATATTTTATTGACACTTTTTTCCCCGTGCTCTGGGATGTATTAACAATTTTTGTTGTTATATCGGCCTACTGATTTTAAGATCGCGGGTTCGAATCGAGCTCAAGGCCTAACAATAATTTTTTATCATTATTATTGTTATGATACATTTTTTCTTAATTGAAAAAATTTTTAAATTAGAATAGAAGAAAGAAAAAATTTAGACAACTGCCAAAGCTCGTTGTATAGATCCATTTCGGGAACTGCTAAATTCCTTCATCGGCAACGTTTAGGCGCCGCTGCTATAACCATTCAACCATCACAGCGGTTTTTTGTTTGTCTTCATTAATCCTGCTTCTATTCTGGTTCGTGCCAATTGATATTCACAACACTGCGACATCTGTTGCAGAATGGCTGTGAAAATTGGACTTGTTTGTTGGCAATGCTGCCATAGTGTCATATTTTATTGACACTTTTTTCCCCGTGCTCTGGGATGTATTAACAATTTTTGTTGTTATATCGGCCTACTGATTTTAAGATCGCGGGTTCGAATCGAGCTCAAGGCCTAACAATAATTTTTTATCATTATTATTGTTATGATACATTTTTTCTTAATTGAAAAAATTTTTAAATTAGAATAGAAGAAAGAAAAAATTTAGACAACTGCCAAAGCTCGTTGTATAGATCCATTTCGGGAACTGCTAAATTCCTTCATCGGCAACGTTTAGGCGCCGCTGCTATAACCATTCAGCCATCACAGCGGTTTTTTGTTTGTCTTCATTAATCCTACTTCTATTCTGGTTCGTGCCAATTGATATTCACAACACTGCGACATCTGTTGCAGAATGGCTGTGAAAATTGGACTTGTTTGTTGGCAATGCTGCCATAGTGTCATATTTTATTGACACTTTTTTCCCCGTGCTCTGGGATGTATTAACAATTTTTGTTGTTATATCCGCCTACTGATTTTAAGATCGCGGGTTCGAATCGAGCTCAAGGCCTAACAATAATTTTTTATCATTATTATTGTTATGATACATTTTTTCTTAATTGAAAAAATTTTTAAATTAGAATAGAAGAAAGAAAAAATTTAGACAACTGCCAAAGCTCGTTGTATAGATCCATTTCGGGAACTGCTAAATTCCTTCATCGGCAACGTTTAGGCACCGCTGCTATAACCATTCAGCCATCACAGCGGTTTTTTGTTTGTCTTCATTAATCCTACTTCTATTCTGGTTCGTGCCAATTGATATTCACAACACTGCGACATCTGTTGCAGAATGGCTGTGAAAATTGGACTTGTTTGTTGGCAATGCTGCCATAGTGTCATATTTTATTGACACTTTCAGTAGGCCGATATAACAACAAAAATTGTTAGTACATCCCAGAGCACGGGGAAAAAAGTGTCAATAAAATATGACACTATGGCAGCACTGCCAACAAACAAGTCCAATTTTCACAGCCATTCTGCAACAGATGTCGCAGTGTTGTGAATATCAATTGGCACGAACCAGAATAGAAGTAGGATTAATGAAGACAAACAAAAAACCGCTGTGATGGCTGAATGGTTATAGCAGCGGCGCCTAAACGTTGCCGATGAAGGAATTTAGCAGTTCCCGAAATGGATCTATACAACGAGCTTTGGCAGTTGTCTAAATTTTTTCTTTCTTCTATTCTAATTTAAAAATTTTTTCAATTAAGAAAAAATGTATCATAACAATAATAATGATAAAAAATTATTGTTAAGCCTTGAGCTCGATTCGAACCCGCGATCTTAAAATCAGTAGGCCGATATAACAACAAAAATTGTTAATACATCCCAGAGCACGGGGAAAAAAGTGTCAATAAAATATGACACGATGGCAGCATTGCCAACAAACAAGTCCAATTTTCACAGCCATTCTGCAACAGATGTCGCAGTGTTGTGAATATCAATTGGCACGAACCAGAATAGAAGTAGGATTAATGAAGACAAACAAAAAACCGCTGTGATGGCTGAATGGTTATAGCAGCGGCGCCTAAACGTTGCCGATGAAGGAATTTAGCAGTTCCCGAAATGGATCTATACAACGAGCTTTGGCAGTTGTCTAAAAATTTTTTCTTTCTTCTATTCTAATTTAAAAATTTTTTCAATTAAGAAAAAATGTATCATAACAATAATAATGATACAAAATTATTGTTAGGCCTTGAGCTCGATTCGAACCCGCGATCTTAAAATCAGTAGGCCGATATAACAACAAAAATTGTTAATACATCCCAGAGCACGGGGAAAAAAGTGTCAATAAAATATGACACTATGGCAGCATTGCCAACAAACAAGTCCAATTTTCACAGCCATTCTGCAACAGATGTCGCAGTGTTGTGAATATCAATTGGCACGAACCAGAATAGAAGTAGGATTAATGAAGACAAACAAAAAACCGCTGTGATGGCTGAATGGTTATAGCAGCGGCGCCTAAACGTTGCCGATGAAGGAATTTAGCAGTTCCCGAAATGGATCTATACAACGAGCTTTGGCAGTTGTCTAAATTTTTTCTTTCTTCTATTCTAATTTAAAAATTTTTTCAATTAAGAAAAAATGTATCATAACAATAATAATGATAAAAAATTATTGTTAGGCCTTGAGCTCGATTCGAACCCGCGATCTTAAAATCAGTAGGCCGATATAACAACAAAAATTGGAAATATATTTATGATGTGTTGTACTGATTCATCTGCTTCTGACCGAGTTTTCTTAGACTATAGTATGAACAATGAATATGGCTGCCATTCTGGCAATAGGGATTTTTCAGGTACAATGGAAAGAGATACACCACAACACAACATATCTGTCCCCTCGTACTTTCGGTGTATATTGACATTATGTCTTTTTGTTATGAACTATGGAGAATCAACACGTATGTTCAATATTTATATAGTTTTCGATTCATAATTGAGCATTTCTTCATTTTCAATTGAATTCATATAAATATTTATAATAAATTGGGAATTCCTTCTAAAAGTATGTCGTATCGTTCAACAAAAACATAGTAGAAAATTGAGGCAATGATGTATAATGTTTTTCTCTTCAAATTTATTTTTTCAGATGTTCTTTCTTCGCTCATTTTACAGAATAAATTTAGTTATTTCAACTGTATCTAATCGTATGCACATGTTTTATTGTGTTTTTCATCCAATTTTTTGCACGGTTTGTATTTTCGTTTTGTCTTTTGGACATATACGTGTGGGTGTATTTCGACCGCGCACTTTTTGTTTGCACATGTGCTTTTCTTAAATTAAATTTCCTGCGTTGAACATGGAGTTTTAGTGAAGTTTTTTCCTTTCTCTTGAAGAAAATACCTCGAGTCAGACGTCAAAATATCGGTCGACGTAAGCGTAGTACTAACAGAATGTTACTTCAAAGAAGAGCGCTAAGTATTGATGACTTGTCACAACAAAATGAAATACGACGTGAACGATGTGCACGAAATAGATCTGCAGAACCACATCGGCAAATAAATCCAGCACGACCAAGACAAATACGACGACGACGTGTTCTAGAAAATATGTATCATGCTACTTTTAATTACGATCCACAAATTGATTACAGTATGCATGGATATATTGGATTAATTTGTGCGATATGTCCACATTGTGAAGCAGCTAAGTTTCTGGGCGAAACGGCTGGCATGTGTTGTGCTAATGGCAAAGTGAAATTGCCGGCATTTGAAACTCCACCTGATCCATTGCAATCATTGATTTTTGGAGGATCACCAATGTCGAAGCATTTTATGAATCATATACAAGAATACAATTCATCATTTCAAATTACTTCTTTTGGTGCTACAAAAATTATAAGAGACAATTTTATGCCGACATTTAAGGTGATTACTTCATGTGGAATATCTAATTGTTCTACAATGTTTTTAAGGATTCTGATCCAACATCAAATTACATTGCATAGATAGTACGGATTCATGGTCAGATTTATTATCGAGCGGGTGCATGGTTACCATTTGCTGACGCTAACCATTAATTTTTGCAAATATGTTTTACTAGCCTTTACCCGCGGCCCCGTCCGCAAGGAGAAAATAAAATATATGTGCTATTCACGTTAGCCTGCTTATCAAGTTATCTGGTTAAAAATTATTTTTGTCTAATGTATTTTATTTTTGTAATTTAGTAAAAAACAAAGAACTAAATTAGAAGATAAGCTGAAAGGCACACTTTCATGAATAGTACAACACAGTTTTTTCGAATTAAAAAAATACATTTTGTTTTTAAATTAAATTAACTGATATGAAAGGGGTGAAAGAATTACTACTCATAGAACAAAGGTGTGAAACTACAATTAGCTAAAACTAAAGAGAATTTTTTAGATGAAAATAGTGTTGCTTTTTCGGGCTTTATTTGATTAAAATATTACAAAAAGTGTAATTATATTTATAACAGTTCCCTACTCTATTATAGAACGAAAAAGCTGCGTTAGATTGAAGATAAAACATACCGAATTTTAATTACTCATAATTTAAAAAGGCATGTGTGCTGAACTACCGGTTGCGAAGAGATCTAAAATGATCCCGGAAGGTTCCTAAGATGATACTAAAATTCCAGGACAGATCCCAAAATCATCCAGAAATTAACCAGGAGGGGTCCCAAAATGATTCAGAAATTGTCCCGAAAAAATCCCGAAATTACCCTTATGGGTTCCCGTACAGATCCCGAAAACCATCCAGAAATGATACCGAAAGGCTCCCCAAATCATCCCGTATTAGTCCCGAAAAAGTACAGGAATGGCCCCGACGGGATTCCTGACGGATCCCGAAAACTATCCACACATTATGCCGGAAGGTGTAGGGTTTTTTTTAAATGTATTATCAATATTTTAAGTTTCAAAATTGATTTTCAATTTTTAAAAATTTTCATTATTGTGAAAAATAAAAAAATAAAATAGACACATACTTTTAGGCGTGTTTAAAAAAAATATAATTTAAAGTTTTGTTAAAAAAATAATACGTGGTTTAAATTACTACAGAAGGGACACCAAATGATCCCGAAAAAGTCAAGAAATGGCCCCGACGGGATCCCGGATGGATCCCAAAACCATACTGAAATGATGTCGGAAAATACCCAAATGATACCGAAATAGCCCCGAAAAAGTTCCGAAATGATCCCGACGGGATCCCGAACGGATCCCGAAAATAATCCAGAAATGATGCCGAAAGGGTCTCCAAATGATCCGGAATTAGTCGAGAAAAAGTCTCGAAATGACCCCGACGTGATCCCGGACGCATCCCGAAAACCATGTAGAAATGATGCCGAAAAATACCCCAAATGATCCCGAAAAAGTCCTGAAATGACCCCGACGGGATCCTGAAAACCATCTAGAAATGATGCCGGAAGGTACCCCAAATGATCCGGAAAAAGGCCAAAAATGACCCCGACGGGTCCGGGACGAATCCCGAAAACCATCCAGAAATGATGCCGGAAGGGACCCCAAATGATCTCGAAGAAGTCCTGAAATTAAACCGACGGCATCCCCAAAACCACCCAGAAATGATGCCAGAAGGGACCCCAAAAAATCCCGAAAAAGTCCCGAAATTACCCCGACGGGATCCCGGACGGATACCGAAAACCATCCAGATAGGATGCCGGAAAGGACCTCAAATGACCCCCTAATAGTCCCGAAATTACCCTCACGTGATCCCGAAAACCATCCAGAAATTATGCCGGAAGGGACCCCAAATGATCCCGAAAAATTCCCAAAATGACCCCGACGGGATCCCGGACGGATCCCGAAAACCATCCAGAAATGATGCTGGTAGGTACCCCAAATGATCCCGAAAAAGTCCCAAAATGACCCCGACGGGCTCCCGGACGAATCCCGAAAACCATCCAGAAATGATGCCGGAGGGGACCCCAAATGATCCCGAAAAAGTCCCGAAATGATCGCGACGGGATCCCAGACGGATACCAAAAACCATTCACAAGTGATCCCGGTAGGTACCCCAAATCATCCGGAAATAGTCTCGAAATTACCCCGTCGAGATCCCCGACGGATCCCGGAAACTATGCCGATATCATGCCGGAAAGGTCTTCAAATGATCTCCTAATATTTCCAAAATGATCCCCGACGAATCCCGGAAGCTATGCAGAAATGATGCCGGAAAGGTCTTCAAATGATCCCTTAATAGTCCCGAACGGATCCCGAAAACCATCCAGAAATGATGGCGGAAGGGACCCAAAATTACCCCGAAAAAGTTCCGTAATGATCCCGGAACCATCAAGAATTTATCTCTCAAAGGTACGCAAATGATCCCGAAAATACCCCGACTGGATGCCGAACGGATCCCGAAGCCCATCCAGAAATGTTGCCGGAAAGGTCCCTAAATGTTCGCGAAAAAGTCCCGAAATGATCCCGGAATAGTCCCGAAAATATCCCAAAATAACCCCGACGGGATCCCGGACGGATCCCGAAAACTACACAGAAATGATCCCGGAAGGGTCCCAAAATTATCCCGAAATTCTACCGAAAAAGTCTCGAAATGACCCCGGCGGGATCCCGGACAGATCCCGAAAACCATCTAAAAATGATCCCGGAAGTGTCTCGATATGACCCCAACGTGATTACAAATAATTCGAAGCTAATTGTAGAACCATTTTAATAAGACAGCAGGCGCGTTGGAGCGAATGAAGAGTTACAAATAAACATACAGGTAAAGCTAATAAAAGCGTGCTAATAAAAACAATTGATGGAGGGCGGATGGCGGGAGGAGAAGTACCGCTGCTCGTTTTTCCAAAATTGTTTAGATCTCGATCTGTATGTGCCAGATACCAAAAACTATTGATTTAGGAGAAAATTTATATTGAGTTATAACAATTTATAGATTTTACACCAGAGGGTTAGAAAGGAGGGGGGGGGGGGGGGGGGGGGTGGGGGGGGGGGAGCGGAGGGTGTCACTGCTCACTTTGTAAGCCCTCGACTTATTTGACCCATTGAGTCTGTGATATTGGTGAAGGCCAGTATACGTAAATTTATAGTGTGAAAAAATAATAAAAAAGTAATTGCTCGAAGGGGTCGTGAGACCCCCACCCCTCTTTCCATGTTCGAAAAAAATTTCGCTAGTAGACTACTGTATGTGTCCCAAATGTCATCAAAATCCGTGTAGCGTTCTGGCGTGATTCAGTCGCAAAGACTAAAAAATATAATAATTAAATTATAACTGTTCGTTGGGGGCGGGAGCCTTCCCCCTTTTGAAAAATATATAGCTAGTAGATCCTTCTAGACTACTGGCTATATGTGTGCCAAATTTCATCCAAATCCGCCCAGCCGTTCTTGCGTGATTGAGTCACAAAGACAAACGTCTGGACAAACATCCAAACATCCAAACATCTAAACATCCAAACTTTGCCATTTATAATATATACTAGCCTACTTGCACCACGCACTACAACAACTGAAAGCATCTTTAACAAACTCCGAGGTAGACGCGTTCACCAATCAACTGAACCTCCAAAGTCAAAACAAAGCCAACGAAAAACGATCAACACTTATGACAAAAATAGAGAGACTTAAATACGAACAGATGCAGAAGTTAGGGATACACAAGAACAACAATTGGTTTGTTAACAAAACAACCGTCGACTTTCCCGATGAAGTCAGGTGGGTACTCTCTCTTGGTAGAAAATTCACACTACCAACAACAAAAACAAGTTTCTCACCAATACATACTATAGCTGAAATGGAGCAAGTTATCACAGGTATAAAAGACGAAAAAGAGAAAGAATCGGCAAGAAATATGCTAAGTAACAGAATAACACTCTTTAAAAGAAACATAAAACACAACGCTGCGGAAAAATTCATTTTAGCATCATTCGCCCACACAAAGGAGTTTTTGAAATCCCACAAAAACATTGTCATAACAGATGCTGATAAAGGCAACAAAACGGTAGCAATGTACGAATCGGAATACACAAACAAGATGAACGAATTACTAGAAGACAAAAACACATACAAAACCATACGGGTAGACCCAACGAACACTCTACAGAGAAAAAACAATAAAATAGTAGATGAGCTTTACAAAGCACAACACATAACGAGAAGAGAAAAACAACTTCTCACATGCACAGCAGCCATCGCGCCAAGGCTTTATGGACTACCAAAAGTTCATAAACCTCAAGTTCCTTTACGTCCCATTGCCTCGTCTGTCCTGGTCCCCTGTTACAATTTGTCAAAATATGTTGGAGAAATTCTCAAGCCACTTATTTCAGAAAGATTTAATGTGAAAAATGCATATGAAATGAAAGATAGACTAACTAATATATGTTTGTCCGATGATGAAGTGTTTGTCTCATTCGATTTCATTTCCCTGTTCACAAATATACCGACAATGCTTGCAACCAAGATTATAATGAACAAATGGGACAGAATACAAGAAACAACAAAAATTCCAAAGAAAAGATTTCAAGAAATCCTGGACTTTTGTCTCAAAGACAACAATTATTTTAAGTGCAATAACAAATTATACTTCCAAACATTTGGAATGCCAATGGGCAATCCCCTCTCCCCAACCATTGCGGACATTGTTATGGACGAACTACTTGACAATACCATCTCGGAGCTGAAACAACACTACAATATTGACATCAAATTTATCAACAAATATGTAGACGACATTTTTGCAATAACAAAACGAAGCGACACGAACAAGATTCTAGAGACACTTAACAAATATCATCCAAAACTCAAGTTTACAATAGAAATGGAAGAAAACGAAAGCATCCCCTTTATTGATGTCCGTATACATAGAGACAAAAACAATATAATTCTGAACTGGTACTCTAAACCCACCTCCTCTGGACGTCTGATCAACTATTTCTCTTCCCAACCTAGGAAATATAAAATCAACACAGCGAAAAATTTAATTAGTAAAATATTGACAATAAGCCATAGAAAATTCCACGAAACTAACATAGAAAAAATATACAACATATTAAAAAGCAACAACTACCCAGTGCAATTGATACGCGAACTGATCACACAAGAGAAAATAATAACAGGAGAACAGAAAACGAAGCAACAAAACCCAGAAACATCTAATGTGTCAAAAAAATATTATAGCGTCACATACATACCAAAACTCAGCGAGAACTTTGATCAGAAAATATTAAAGCAACAAAATATTACGCTTGCATACAAATCGAATGCAACAATATCCAGCATTTATACGAAAATGAAAAGCCCAATAGAAAAACAACAACAAAGCAACGTTGTTTATGAAATAAAATACAAAGGCAACGACGAC
Organism: Eurosta solidaginis; assembly: GCF_040869045.1. NCBI lineage: Eukaryota > Metazoa > Arthropoda > Insecta > Diptera > Tephritidae > Eurosta > Eurosta solidaginis. The sequence continues at coordinate 186,568,590 of NC_090319.1, read as the reverse complement.
GAACGCTGTGATAAAGTGTATATCGGAACAACAAAAAGAGCATTAGGCGTCCGCTTAGCCGAACATGAATCGGATATAAAGAAGCAAAAACAAAGCACAGCCTTAGCTCAACACATTTTAAGTAGTGGCCACGCAGCTGACTTTACCAACACCAGAATCATCGACAAAGAAAAGAGAGAAATAACGCGATACACATTAGAGAGTCTAAGAATATTACAAAGAAGGAAGGAGACGATAAACAAAAAAGAGGACACCGATAATATAGCTTCAGCTTATTTGTTATGCATAAGAAAATGAACAGCAATTTAGTTTAGACAAGACTACCACAAGAAGTGGTACTGATGGTACTAGTTTTAAGCTCTAATATAATTGTTTAATATTGTAGTGAGTATTGCGAAAATGCAAGTGCATTTATTTCTTCTGTTTGTGCGAATGTATAATTGATATATGTCTTTTGTTTTTTAAAAATAAACAGAGTTGCCCCTGATGATGCTGAAATTTGTCAGCGAAACGTTGGGCAGAATGGTGAATTGAATTCTTTCATTTGCACCAAAATAAATGGATCAGCCAAGCCTGAAATAATTCATATAAATCTATACTAGCCTACACCCACGGCCCCGTCCGCAAGAAGAAAATTAAATATATGGGCTATTCACGTTAGCCTGCTTATGAAGCTAAAAATTTTTTTCTGTCTAATGCATTTTATTTTTGTAATTGAGGAAAAAAAGAACTAAATGAGCTGATAACATGATAGGATCTTCAAATGATCCAGAAATTATACAGAAAAAGCCACGTAGTGACCCAGACGCTATCGCGGACGGATACCGAAAACCGTTCAGAAATGCCCCGGAAGTGTACCCAAAAGTTTCCGGAATAGTCCCAAAAAACCCGAAATGCCAACGATACGATTCTAGACTTATCCAAGGATAATACAGAAAAAGTCATGGAATGATCTCTAAAGGGTCCCCAAATGATCCCGAAAAAGTCCCCAAATTACGCTGATGGGTTCCCGTACAGAAGATGATGCCAGAAGGGTCCCAAAATGATCCCGTATTAGCCCCGAAAAATTCCCGAAATGACCCGGACGGATCCCGAAAACCATCCAGAAATTATCCCGAAATAGTCCCGAAGAAGTCCCGAAATGTCCCTGACGGGATCTCAATCGGATCCCTAACTGACCCCGACGGGATACCGGACAGATCCCGAAATCCAATCTGGAATGATCTTGGCCCAAAATGATCCCGAAATAGTTTCGCAAAAGTCCACAAATTACCCTGACGGGATCCCGGACGAATCCTGAAAACCATGCTCAAATGATTTCGAAAAAGTCCCGAAATTACCCGGACGGGATCTCGGACGGCTCCCCAAAACCATCTAGAAATGATGAATGAAGGTACCCAAAATGATTCCGAAAAAGTTCTGAAATTACCCTGACGGGATTCCGGACGCATCCCGAAAACCATCCAGAAATGATGCCGAGAGAGTCCCCAAATGATCCCATATTAGTCGAGAAAAAGTCCCGAAATAACCCCGACGGGATTCCGGACGGATCCCGAAAACCATCTAGAAATGATGCCAAAAGGGACCCCGTATGATCCTGAAAAAGTCCCGAAATGACCCCGACGGGATCCCGGAGGGATCACGAAAATCATCCAGAAATGATGGAGGAAGGGACCCCGTATGATCCCGAAAAAGTACCGAAATTACCCCAACGGGATCTCGGACGGCTCCCCAAAACCATCTAGACGGATTTGCTTTGCATAATCAGTATCGTTCCCACGTTTCCCCACAGTAGTGCGCTCTGGCTTGAAACTACCCTCGCATTCTTTCACGGAAATTCGTTGCTTCGTTTTCCTTCGTCTTTTAGGTTTTGACAATGCCAGTGTTTCTCTCGCAGGTACTTTTGATTTTGATTTATTTGGCCCATTCGATCTATCAACCTTTGCCTTTGACTTTCGTGGTCTTTGTCGAGTCTTTTCCACCAGTACCCGACTACTGCTGAACCCTTTTTCCAAACTAAAGTTAAGTGATATGTCCTGGTTCTTATAGCGCATAATTTTTCTCCGCATATCGATCCTGATGTCATGGTCAACCAAGAAGTCCACTCCCAATATGACTTCATCAATGATCTCCGCCACAACGAATTTGTGTAGAACCATGACTTTTCCAATTAATACCTCACATACCACTTCGCCTTGGACTTGATTATACTCGCCTGTGACCGTACGCAACCTTGCTCCAGGTAATGACTTTACTCTCCTGTAGACCAAATCAGATCGAATCAAGGAATGAGATGCGCCCGTATCTACAGTCAGTACACACTCTTTACCATCCACATTCCCTCTGATGGTAAGACTGCTTGATTTCCTTCCAATCTGCGACACAGATATCACAGGACATTCAATAGCCGGGGCAAGTTTTCGTTCTTTACTTCCGTCAGGTATGGGAAGAAGAATCCTACCCTCGTCAGTGGAATGAAGGCATACTTGTAAAAGTCGCAAAAAAGGGAGATACCTCTGATTGTAACAACTACAGAGGTATCACCTTACTCTCGATTCCTAGCAAAGTGTTCTCCACGATCTTACTGTCCCGAATTGAAGAGGCGGTGTATGGAACTCTAAGAGAAAATCAGTTTGGCTTTAGACAAAACCGATCCTGTGTTGATCTAATAAATACCGTCCGAATCATTGTTGAACAATGCTGTGAATACAGAACATCAGCTTATTTACTTTTTATCGACTTTAAAAAGGCTTTTGATAGTCTCGACAGGAAATATATTTGGGAAATACTACGAAAACGAGGGATGCCCAATAAAATAATCAACATTATAAAGGCAATGTATGCCGAATTTAAGTGCCGGGTCAGTCACGATGGGCGCCTCTCAGAACCCTTCGAAATTAAAAGCGGGGTGCGACAGGGATGCATACTCTCCCCGCTCTTGTTTATCTTGGCATTAGACGAGATTATGAGGAACGCAGAAAATGGTGGACACGGTATACAGTGGACGCCTTTCACTCAGCTAGGGGATTTAGAATATGCAGACGATGTCTGTCTGCTAAGCCACAGAAGTACTGACCTTCAACACAATTTAGAAGCTGTCAACACACATGCAAAGGAGGCCGGACTAAGCATCAATACAGCGAAAACCAAAGTCATAAGATGCGGCTATAGTATTTCATCAAGGCCATTGACGCTTACGGTTGACGAAAATGAAATCGAAGGTGTAGAGTCCGTTGTTTATCTTGGTAGTATTGTCTCAAATAAGAGCGGTGCAGATGAGGACGTTCGGTCTCGCATAAACAAAGCAAGAATGGTTTTTGGGCAACTGGCAAACGTGTGGAGGTCCAGCCAAATATCTTTAAAAACGAAGCTTCGACTGTTTAATTCGAATGTTAAATCAGTACTGTTTTATGCTTGCGAGACGTGGAAAAGCTCAACTTCAATTCAGAAACGTCTACAAGTTTTTATTAATAAATGTCTGCGCCGAATCCTGAAAATTCGATGGCCGGAAAGAATTTCAAATGACGACTTATGGTCTAGAACAAATCAACCTAAGGCTACCACAGAAATAACCAAGCGTAAATGGTCGTGGATTGGTCACACTCTCAGAAGACCTCCAGTAAATATAGCCAGACAAGCATTGCGATGGAATCCACAAGGAAGCCGACGACCTGGTGCACCTGCGAAAACTTGGCGCAGAACTGTGGATAAAGAACTCGAAGACGCAGGATATACGTGGAATGACATCACAAGAACTGCACCTAACAGAATAAGATTTAAGTCGGTGGTCGAGGCCCTATGCTCCAATAGGAGTTGAGGAGGATGATGATGATGATGATGACATCCGACACGCTCTTGCTCATTTCCGCCAGCTTTGCGTTTACGGCCACCCACATTGTTGGAACTATTAGGACCAAGATCGCAATGACGTGCAATGTGACCTGGGTTGCCGCACTTGAAACATTTAATAACTCCGGCATTCTTCTGTTGAGATCCCTTCAGTGCTTCCAAAATTGTATCTACCCACTCTGGCCTTTCTACTTCAACACGGCGTGCTTTGAAAACTTGCTTACACAGAAGCCACGCTGTTTCCTGAATCAGAGCTTGTGACACCGTTTCTGCGAATGTTGGCTTTGGGTTTGCGTATGTAGCTAGCTTTGTTTCGACGTCCCGTATGCCATTTATAAAGCTCTGAATCTTTACCCTTTCAGTTTATTCCACGGGTGCGTCCGTATTTGCAAGATGAGCCAATCTTTCAATATCTGAAGCAAACTCCTGCAATGTCTCATTTCCTTTTGGTAGCGGTTTTGCAACTCAATTTGGAATATCTGTCTCCTATGCTCGCTTCCGTAACGTCTCGCTAAAGCGCTCATCAACGTTTCGTAGTGGTTCCGCTCGTACTCTGGGATGGTCTGTAAGATTTCCGCGGCAGGCCCTTTCAGTGCCACGAACAGAGCTGCAACTTTATCTTCAGCATTCCATTGGTTCACTGCTGCGGTCTTCTCAAACTGTAGCTTAAAGACCTGAAAAGGAACAGAACCGTCAAAGGATGGTGTCTTTACCTTTGGATTACTCGCTGAAACAGCTGGGCGATTTAGTTGTAACTGCTCCATACGACCTTTTAAATCATCTACTTCTGCCTGAAATTGAGCCATTTTTGCATCCTGCGCTTCCAGTTTTGATGATACCTGTTCCAAAATTTCTGCCGACATTTCAGATATGCGTGCCTTTTGCGCTTCCAATTGATATGCCATATATGTCTTTTTGTCTTCCAGTTGAGATGACACTTTTGACGTCATTTCTGAAATACGTGCCTCCTGTGATTCCAGTTGGGATGCCATATATGTCTTCTGCTCTTCCAGTTGGGATGCCATATATGTGTTCTGTTCTTCGAGCTGTGTTTCCATCTTGGATGTTATCTGTGCCGACTGCGATTCCAGCTGAGATGCCACTGTCGATGTTTGAGCAGTTATTGCAGCCAATATAATGTTCAAATCTGTGCTCGTAACTGTCTGCGATGTTTCGTTTTTCTCTTCAATTTTTGTTGTTGTCTCGTCGACATCAAGATGAAAGACATACTCATCCACGTTAATTCCTTCTGCTTCCATTGCCTCTCGTAGTCGTGCCTGTAGTTCGAGTTTAATGCCGGTTGTATTCAATCCACGGCTCTCCAACTCCTTCTTCAGTTGCTGGATCTTCAATTCACTGAACTTTGCCATATCCTTGTTGTCCTCCGGAATTTATTCAATAATTCCTCTTCTGACACCAATTGTCACGAATTTGCTGCAAATCATCTTATTTGCAATCCTCTGCTAAGTTCGAATCACTGAACTGTTGTATAAATAACTCCAATTTGTAATAATGCAAAATGGTTTTTACTAAAATACTTCACAATAACACTCAAACTGTGCAACGAATAGCTTGCTTAATAAACACACTGATTGATAGCTCAATGAAACTTTACTATTCAAAATAATACTGCTATTGCTCGCTAGATATCGTCTTAATCGAAACTCCTTGACAACTAAAAGCAAACTGAATTACAGCGCCTCTACATCTGTCGCCTTTTATACTCTTTGGTTTCCTCGTTCGCATTTTCTAGAATCTACTAGCATTGTCCATGAGCCCTCAAACTTCTCAGCTATAACTAAAATTGCACAATTTTATAGTTTTTCTCATTGCATACTTATAGGAGTATCTCAGATATATGCATGTGTTTGCGCACTGACTCTCCGCTGCTCGTATTCGTACATCGTACATATGTGTAGACGCAATTATTTATTCGTTTAGGTAGATACATGATGATTGAATTATTGATGTGCATTCACGTCACTGCTTAGCATCTGCTTAGAGCTGGCAGCACTCCTTAGTTTTGCTAATATTCGTAACAATACAATAATTAAATTATAACTGTTCATATGGGGCGAGGACCTCCCCCTTTAAAAAAAAATATAGCTAGTAGGTCCTTCTAGACTATTGGCTATATGCGTGCCAAATTTCATCCAAATCGGTCCAGCCGTTCTTGCGTGATTGAGTCACAAAGACAAACATCTGGAGAAACATCCAAACATCCAAACTTTCCCATTTATAATATAATATATTAGATTGGAGATGAAAATCGTGAGTTGGATGAACGTTGCACAATTGGCTCACATACAAAACGAGCGATTATTTGCGATCTCCAAAGATTTTTTCATCAGAAAAATGAATTGGTGAAATTGATCAAAACCGCTCTGGATCGTATGCCATCTGATAACCACAAAATTATAATCAGAGCGGATAAAACGCCTTTTGGTGAGCATTCCAGAAGATTTAATGTACCGACGATTGCTGAAGTGGCAATAGTAATTGTTGGCGATCAGTTTCAATCCCGCGATATTGTACTTCATCGTAGAAATGAACAATTACAGCGTGTTTCGGAGCTTCATCGCAGTTACGACGAGTAGTATGGAAATGGCGGTTCCAGCTTAAATGGTGAAAGGAAAAATGTGAAGGAAAAGTATATACACACCAACACACATATATACAGCAAAACAATTTCGTTGCCTTCATTTAGGCGCAGACGTATGCAACCGCAAAAACAGCAAAGCAATCTCGTTGCCTACATTAAGGCGCATCCGTTCTTTTGGTTTGTGTTCTGGCAGATCTATAAGAAAATGCCTTAGAGCTTTTTGTCTTTAGCAGAGCTTAGCCGTTCAGGAGAGGATCGAGCTCAGATTTTAAATGGGGGGCCCTACATTTTTAAAGGGCCGCAAATTTGTTAATGTCCCCCCAAATTTCTAGTGAGTCCTAGACTTCACCCGAGTGTTTTTAAAGAGTCCCATAGATTTCTAATCGAGCGACTGCTCCCCAATCCCCCACTCCCCTCTTTTGATCGTCCTAGAAAAAGTGGCAGTTGTACACCTGTAGTACCGCCCAATCACAACACCCAACGCCCAACCCCTTTTTTTCTCGTCTACAAAAAGGAGTCGATGGGCACTTCTGAAGGAATTGAAAAATGTCTCCTTTTTTAAATCGAGGATTGAGTGAACAAGTGCGAAGGAATTGCATCAGAAAGCAAGGAGGAATAACAATACTTGGGCATTCGATTGACAAAGACTTTGTGAAAGTTTTATACAACAATTACTTACAGAACATCATTTTCATTTAAAAAGTTATGGAACTCTTAGAAAATTTAAAAGGAGGCAACATATGGAGAATTTGAAGTCAATATATTAGCAATTAAGCGAGATGCACATTGTGCTACATATGCCACAAAATTTCTTGTTGCTGTAAATTTTGATGATTGCGTTGTAATAAAAGAAACGATATCGTTTTAAATATTTTTTATTTTAATTTTTATATATTCACATAAAATATATTATTTCAAATTTAAAATATTTGTACATTTATAAATTGTAGGACTTACTACTATTTCTTTATTGTCACCCTAACATCACAACTGCAATAATTAACTACTCTCACTATACATACACATACGTAAATATGTATGCATATTAACATGTAATACCTTTGTGCATTCTATTTTTATACCTTTCATGAAAATGAAATGGTATATTAATTTCGTCAAGAAACCGAAAATTGTAAGTCCTTAAAGGAAAATAGATAGCCCCACCATTAAGTATACCGAAATAATCAGGTTGAAGAGCTGAATTGATTTAGCCATGTCCGTCTGTCCGTCTGTCTGTTTGTATGCAAACTAGTCCCTCAATTTTTGAGATATCTTGATAAAATTTGGTGAGCGGGTGTATTTGGGTGTCCGATTAGACATTTGTCGGAACCGACCGGATCGGACCACTATAGCATATATCCTCCATACAACCGATTTTAAGAAAAAGAGGTTTTTTGTAATATCTTACCCAATTTAACAGATTGAAGCTTCAAACTTCACCATATACTTTCGTATATTGCACATATTGTTGCCTGAAAAAATTGATGAGATCGGTCGTATATATAGTATATATCCCCCACAACCGATTGTTCAGATAAGGAACTTTTCGTAATTACTGCCCCATTTTAAGAGCTAGAGGCTTCAAATTTCAACGAATGCTTAGGTATATAGCATATATTGTTGTCTGAAAAAATCATAAAGATCGGTGGTATATATAGTATATATATGGTGGTATATATAGTATATATATAGAGTATATATATATATATATATATATATATATATTTCGAAAATTTTAGCCCCATTTTAACAGCTAGAAGCTTCCAATTTCACCGAATACTTACGTATATAGCATATATTGTTGTCTGAAAAAATCATAGAGATCGGTTGTATATATAGTATATATCTCATACAACCGATTGTTCAGATAAGAAACTTTTCGCAATTTCTACCCCATTTTAACAGCTATAAGCTTCAAATTTCACCGATTGCTTACGTATATAGCATATATTGTTGTCTGAAAAAATCATAGAGATCGGTTGTATATATAGTATATATCTCATACAACCGATTGTTCAGATAAGAAACTTTCCGCAATTTCTACCCCATTTTAACAGCTAGAAGCTTCAAATTTCACCAAACGCTTAAGTATATAGCATATATTGTTGTCTGAAAAAATCATAGAGATCGGTTGTATATATAGTATATATCTCATACAACCGATTGTTCAGATAAGAAACTTTGCGCAATTTCTGCCCCGTTTTAACAGCTAGAAGCTTCAAATTTCACAAAATGCTTACGTATATAGCATATATTGTTGTCTGAAAAAATCATAGAGATCGGTGGTATATATATTATATACTTCATATAAACTCTCATTTTTGCCCCTTTTTTACGGCTAGAAGCTTCAAAATTCATCAAATTTCATCAAATAGTTACGTTTACGTCATATATTTTTGAAATACGTGATTCGTAGTCATAGTTTTTACATGCAGACCACAAAAAACGTGCAGCTTTGCATCCTCACACAGATTACCTACCTATTTTATACCTTTCATGAAAATGAAATGGTATATTAATTTCGTCACGAAACCGAAAATTGTAAGTCCTTAAAGGAAAATAGATAGACCCACCATTAAGTATACCGAAATAATCAGGTTGAAGAGCTGAGTTGATTTAGCCATGTCGTCTGTCCGTCTGTCCGTCTGTCTGTTTGTATGCAAACTAGTCCCTCAATTTTTGAGATATCTTGATAAAATTTGGTGAGCGGGTGTATTTGGGTGTCCGATTAGACATTTGTCGGAACCGACCGGATCGGACCACTATAGCATATATCCTCCATACAACCGATTTTTAAGAAAAAGAGGATTTTTGTAATATCTTACCCAATTTAACAGATTGAAGCTTCAAACTTCACCATATACTTTCGTATATTGCACATATTGTTGCCTGAAAAAATTGATGAGATCGGTCGTATATATAGTATATATCCCCCACGACCGATTGTTCAGATAAGGAACTTTTCGTAATTACTGCCCCATTTTAAGAGCTAGAGGCTTCAAATTTCAACGAATGCTTAGGTATATAGCATATATTGTTGTCTGAAAAAATCATAAAGATCGGTGGTATATATAGTATATATATGGTGGTATATATAGTATATATATGGTGGTATATATAGTATATATATATATATTTTCGAAAATTTTAGCCCCATTTTAACAGCTAGAATTTTCAAATTTCACCGAATACTTACGTATATAGCATATATTGTTGTCTGAAAAAATCATAGAGATCGGTTGTATATATAGTATATATCTCATACTACCGATTGTTCAGATAAGAAACTTTTCGCAATTTCTACCCCATTTTAACAGCTATAAGCTTCAAATTTCACCGATTGCTTACGTATATAGCATATATTGTTGTCTGAAAAAATCATAGAGATCGGTTGTATATATAGTATATATCTCATACAACTGATTATTCAGATAAGAAACTTTTCGCAATTTCTACCCCATTTTTACAGCTATAAGCTTCAAATTTCACCGATTGCTTACGTATATAGCATATATTGTTGTCTGAAAAAATCATAGAGATCGGTTGTATATATAGTATATATCTCATACAACCGATTGTTCAGATAAGAAACTTTCCGCAATTTCTACCCCATTTTAACAGCTAGAAGCTTCAAATTTCACCAAATGCTTAAGTATATAGCATATATTGTTGTCTGAAAAAATCATAGAGATCGGTTGTATATATAGTATATATCTCATACAACCTATTGTTCAGATAAGAAACTTTGCGCAATTTCTGCCCCGTTTTAACAGCTAGAAGCTTCAAATTTCACAAAATGCTTACGTATATAGCATATATTGTTGTCTGAAAAAATCATAGAGATCGGTGGTATATATATTATATACTTCATATAAACTCTCATTTTTGCCCCTTTTTTACGGCTAGAAGCTTCAAAATTCATCAAATTTCATCAAATAGTTACGTTTACGTCATATATTTTTGAAATACGTGATTCGTAGTCATAGTTTTTACATGCAGACCACAAAAAACGTGCAGCTTTGCATCCTCACACAGATTACCTACCTATTTTTTATTTTATATTTATCTTAAAAATCGTTTAGATATGTTGAAATTTCATTAAATGCTTACGTGTATAGCATATATTGTTGTCTGAGAAAATCATAGATACTGGTGGTATATATAGTATATATCTCATACAACCGATTGTTCAGATAAGAAACTTTTCGCAATTTCTACCCCATTTTAACAGCTAGAAGCTTCAAATTTCACCAAATGCTTAAGTATATAGCATATATTGTTGTCTGAAAAAATCATAGAGATCGGTTGTATATATAGTATATATCTCATACAACCGATTGTTCAGATAAGAAACTTTGCGCAATTTCTGCCCCGTTTTAACAGCTAGAAGCTTCAAATTTCACAAAATGCTTACGTATATAGCATATATTGTTGTCTGAAAAAATCATAGAGATCGGTGGTATATATATTATATACTTCATATAAACTCTCATTTTTGCCCCTTTTTTACGGCTAGAAGCTTCAAAATTCATCAAATTTCATCGAATAGTTACGTTTACGTCATATATTTTTGAAATACGTAATTCGTAGTCATAGTTTTTACATGCAGACCACAAAAAACGTGCAGCTTTGCATCCTCACACAGATTACCTACCTATTTTTTATTTTATATTTATCTTAAAAATCGTTTAGATATGTTGAAATTTCACTAAATGCTTACGTGTATAGCATATATTGTTGTCTGAGAAAATCATAGATACCGGTGGTATATATAGTATATATCCCATACAACCGATTGTTCAGATAAGAAACTTTGCGCAATTTCTTCCCCATTTTAACAGCTAGAAGCTTCAACTTTCACCAAATGCTTACGTGTATAGCATATATTGTTGTCTGAAAAAATCATTGAGATCGATGGTATATATAGTATATATCTCATACAACCGATTGTTCAGTTAAGAAACTTTGCGCAATTTCTGCCCCTTTTTAACAGCTAGACGCTTCAAATTTCACCATATGCTTACGTATATAGCATATATTGTTGTCTGAAAAAATCATAGAGATCGGTGGCATCTATATTATATACTTCATATAAACTGTCATTTTTGCCCCTTTTTTACGGCTAGAAGCTTCAAAATTCATCAAATTTCATCAAATAGTTACGTTTACGTCATATATTTTTGAAATACGTGATTCGTAGTCATAGTTTTTACATGCAGACCACAAAAAACGTGAAGCTTTGCATCTTCACACAGATTACCTACCTATTTTTATACCTTTCATGAAAATGAAATGGTATATTAATTTCGTCACGAAACCGAAAATTGTAAGTCCTTAAAGGAAAATAGATAGACCCACCATTAAGTATACCGAAATAATCAGGTTGAAGAGCTGAGTTGATTTAGCCATGTCCGTCTGTCCGTCTGTCCGTCTGTCCGTCTGTCTGTTTGTATGCAAACTAGTCCCTCAATTTTTGAGATATCTTGATAAAATTTGGTGAGAGGGTGTATTTGGGTGTCCGATTAGACATTTGTCGGAACCGACCGGATCGGACCACTATAGCATATATCCTCCATACAACCGATTTTTAAGAAAAAGAGGATTTTTGTAATATCTTACCCAATTTAACAGATTGAAGCTGCAAACTTCACCATATACTTTCGTATATTGCACATATTGTTGCCTGAAAAAATTGATGAGATCGGTCGTATATATAGTATATATCCCCCACGACCGATTGTTCAGATAAGGAACTTTTCGTAATTACTGCCCCATTTTAAGAGCTAGAGGCTTCAAATTTCAACGAATGCTTAGGTATATAGCATATATTGTTGTCTGAAAAAATCATAAAGATCGGTGGTATATATAGTATATATATGGTGGTATATATAGTATATATATATAGTATATATATATATATATATATTCGAAAATTTTAGCCCCATTTTAACAGCTAGAAGTTTCAAATTTCACCGAATACTTACGTATATAGCATATATTGTTGTCTGAAAAAATCATAGAGATCGGTTGTATATATAGTATATATCTCATACAACCGATTGTTCAGATAAGAAACTTTTCGCAATTTCTACCCCATTTTAACAGCTATAAGCTTCAAATTTCACCGATTGCTTACGTATATAGCATATATTGTTGTCTGAAAAAATCATAGAGATCGGTTGTATATATAGTATATATCTCATACAACCGATTATTCAGATAAGAAACTTTTCGCAATTTCTACCCCATTTTAACAGCTATAAGCTTCAAATTTCACCGATTGCTTACGTATATAGCATATATTGTTGTCTGAAAAAATCATAGAGATCGGTTGTATATATAGTATATATCTCATACAACCGATTGTTCAGATAAGAAACTTTCCGCAATTTCTACCCCATTTTAACAGCTAGAAGCTTCAAATTTCACCAAATGCTTAAGTATATAGCGTATATTGTTGTCTGAAAAAATCATAGAGATCGGTTGTATATATAGTATATATCTCATACAACCGATTGTTCAGATAAGAAACTTTGCGCAATTTCTGCCCCGTTTTAACAGCTAGAAGCTTCAAATTTCACAAAATGCTTACGTATATAGCATATATTGTTGTCTGAAAAAATCATAGAGATCGGTGGTATATATATTATATATTTCATATAAACTCTCATTTTTGCCCCTTTTTTACGGCTAGAAGCTTCAAAATTCATCAAATTTCATCAAATAGTTACGTTTACGTCATATATTTTTGAAATACGTGATTCGTAGTCATAGTTTTTACATGCAGACCACAAAAAACGTGCAGCTTTGCATCCTCACACAGATTACCTACCTATTTTTTATTTTATATTTATCTTAAAAATCGTTTAGATATGTTGAAATTTCACTAAATGCTTACGTGTATAGCATATATTGTTGTCTGAGAAAATCATAGATACTGGTGGTATATATAGTATATATCCCATACAACCGATTGTTCAGATAAGAAACTTTTCGCAATTTCTACCCCATTTTAACAGCTATAAGCTTCAAATTTCACCGATTGCTTACGTATATAGCATATATTGTTGTCTGAAAAAATCATAGAGATCGGTTGTATATATAGTATATATCTCATACAACCGATTGTTCAGATAAGAAACTTTTCGCAATTTCTACCCCATTTTAACAGCTAGAAGCTTCAAATTTCACCAAATGCTTAAGTATATAGCATATATTGTTGTCTTAAAAAATCATAGAGATCGGTTGTATATAGTATATATCTCATACAACCGATTGTTCAGATAAGAAACTTTTCGCAATTTCTACCCCATTTTAACAGATATAAGCTTCAAATTTCAGCGATTGCTTACGTATATAGCATATATTGTTGTCTGAAAAAATCATAGAGATCGGTTGTATATATAGTATATATCTCATACAACCGATTGTTCAGATAAGAAACTTTTCGCAATTTCTACCCCATTTTAACAGCTAGAAGCTTCAAATTTCACCAAATGCTTAAGTATATAGCATATATTGTGGTCTGAAAAAATCATAGAGATCGGTTGTATATATAGTATATATCTCATACAACAGATTGTTCAGATAAGAAACTTTTCGCAATTTCTACCCCATTTTAACAGCTATAAGCTTCAAATTTCAACGATTGCTTACGTATATAGTATATATTGTTGTCTGAAAAAATCATAGAGATCGGTTGTATATATAGTATATATCTCATACAACCGATTGTTCAGATAAGAAACTTTTCGCAATTTCTACCCCATTTTAACAGCTATAAGCTTCAAATTTCAGCGATTGCTTACGTATATAGCATATATTGTTGTCTGAAAAAATCATAGAGATCGGTTGTATATATAGTATATATCTCATACAACCGATTGTTCAGATAAGAAACTTTTCGCAATTTCTACCCCATTTTAACAGCTAGAAGCTTCAAATTTCACCGAATACTTACGTATATAGCATATATTGTTGTCTGAAAAAATCATAGAGATCGGTTGTATATAGTATATATCTCATACAACCGATTGTTCAGATAAGAAACTTTTCGCAATTTCTACCCCATTTTAACAGCTATAAGCTTCACATTTCACCGATTGCTTACGTATATAGCATATATTGTTGTCTGAAAAAATCATAGAGATCGGTTGTATATATAGTATATATCTCATACAACCGATTGTTCAGATAAGAAACTTTTCGCAATTTCTACCCCATTTTAACAGCTATAAGCTTCAAATTTCAGCGATTGCTTACGCATATAGCATATATTGTTGTCTGAAAAAATCATAGAGATCGGTTGTATATATAGTATATATCTCATACAACCGATTGTTCAGATAAGAAACTTTTCGCAATTTCTACCCCATTTTAACAGCTAGAAGCTTCAAATTTCACCAAATGCTTAAGTATATAGCATATATTGTTGTCTGAAAAAATCATAGAGATCGGTTGTATATATAGTATATATCTCATACAACCGATTGTTCAGATAAGAAACTTTGCGCAATTTCTGCCCCGTTTTAACAGCTAGAAGCTTCAAATTTCACAAAATGCTTACGTATATAGCATATATTGTTGTCTGAAAAAATCATAGAGATCGGTGGTATATATATTATATACTTCATATAAACTCTCATTTTTGCCCCTTTTTTACGGCTAGAAGCTTCGAAATTCATCAAATTTCATCAAATAGTTACGTTTACGTCATATATTTTTGAAATACGTGATTCGTAGTCATAGTTTTTACATGCAGACCACAAAAAACGTGCAGCTTTGCATCCTCACACAGATTACCTACCTATTTTTTTATTTTATATTTATCTTAAAAATCGTTTAGATATGTTGAAATTTCACTAAATGCTTACGTGTATAGCATATATTGTTGTCTGAGAAAATCATAGATACCGGTGGTATATATAGTATATATCCCATACAACCGATTGTTCAGATAAGAAACTTTGCGCAATTTCTTCCCCATTTTAACAGCTAGAAGCTTCAACTTTCACCAAATGCTTACGTGTATAGCATATCTTGTTGTCTGAAAAAATCATTGAGATCGATGGTATATATAGTATATATCTCATACAACCGATTGTTCAGTTAAGAAACTTTGCGCAATTTCTGCCCCTTTTTAACAGCTAGACGCTTCAAATTTCACCATATGCTTACGTATATAGCATATATTGTTGTCTGAAAAAATCATAGAGATCGGTTGTATATATAGTATATATCTCATACAACCGATTGTTCAGATAAGAAACTTTCCGCAATTTCTACCCCATTTTAACAGCTAGAAGCTTCAAATTTCACCAAATGCTTAAGTATATAGCATATATTGTTGTCTGAAAAAATCATAGAGATCGGTTGTATATATAGTATATATCTCATACAACCGATTGTTCAGATAAGAAACTTTGCGCAATTTCTGCCCCGTTTTAACAGCTAGAAGCTTCAAATTTCACAAAATGCTTACGTATATAGCATATATTGTTGTCTGAAAAAATCATAGAGATCGGTGGTATATATATTATATACTTCATATAAACTCTCATTTTTGCCCCTTTTTTACGGCTAGAAGCTTCAAAATTCATCAAATTTCATCAAATAGTTACGTTTACGTCATATATTTTTGAAATACGTGATTCTTAGTCATAGTTTTTACATGCAGACCACAAAAAACGTGCAGCTTTGCATCCTCACACAGATTACCTACCTATTTTTATAACTTTCATGAAAATGAAATGGTATTTAATTTCGTCACGAAACCGAAAATTGTAAGTCCTTAAAGGAAAATAGATAGACCCACCATTAAGTATACCGAAATAATCAGGTTGAAGAGCTGAGTTGATTTAGCCATGTCCGTCTGTCCGTCTGTCCGTCTGTCTGTTTGTATGCAAACTAGTCCCTCAATTTTTGAGATATCTTGATAAAATTTGGTGAGCGGGTGTATTTGGGTGTCCGATTAGACATTTGTCGGAACCGACCGGATCGGACCACTATAGCATATATCCTCCATACAACCGATTTTTAAGAAAAAGAGGATTTTTGTAATATCTTACCCAATTTAACAGATTGAAGCTTCAAACTTCACCATATACTTTCGTATATTGCACATATTGTTGCCTGAAAAAATTGATGAGATCGGTCGTATATATAGTATATATCCCCCACGACCGATTGTTCAGATAAGGAACTTTTCGTAATTACTGCCCCATTTTAAGAGCTAGAGGCTTCAAATTTCAACGAATGCTTAGGTATATAGCATATATTGTTGTCTGAAAAAATCATAAAGATCGGTGGTATATATAGTATATATATGGTGGTATATATAGTATATATATATAGTATATATATATATATATATATATATATTCGAAAATTTTAGCCCCATTTTAACAGCTAGAAGTTTCAAATTTCACCGAATACTTACGTATATAGCATATATTGTTGTCTGAAAAAATCATAGAGATCGGTTGTATATATAGTATATATCTCATACAACCGATTGTTCAGATAAGAAACTTTTCGCAATTTCTACCCCATTTTAACAGCTATAAGCTTCAAATTTCACCGATTGCTTACGTATATAGCATATATTGTTGTCTGAAAAAATCATAGAGATCGGTTGTATATATAGTATATATCTCATACAACCGATTATTCAGATAAGAAACTTTTCGCAATTTCTACCCCATTTTAACAGCTATAAGCTTCAAATTTCACCGATTGCTTACGTATATAGCATATATTGTTGTCTGTAAAAATCATAGAGATCGGTTCTATATATAGTATATATCTCATACAACCGATTGTTCAGATAAGAAACTTTCCGCAATTTCTACCCCATTTTAACAGCTAGAAGCTTCAAATTTCACCAAATGCTTAAGTATATAGCATATATTGTTGTCTGAAAAAATCATAGAGATCGGTTGTATATATAGTATATATCTCATACAACCGATTGTTCAGATAAGAAACTTTGCGCAATTTCTGCCCCGTTTTAACAGCTAGAAGCTTCAAATTTCACAAAATGCTTACGTATATAGCATATATTGTTGTCTGAAAAAATCATAGAGATCGGTGGTATATATATTATATACTTCATATAAACTCTTCAAAATTCATCAAATTTCATCAAATAGTTACGTTTACGTCATATATTTTTGAAATACGTGATTCGTAGTCATAGTTTTTACATGCAGACCACAAAAAACGTGAAGCTTTGCATCCTCACACAGATTACCTACCTATTTATAACTTTCATGAAAATGAAATGGTATATTAATTTCGTCACGAAACCGAAAATTGTAAGTCCTTAAAGGAAAATAGATAGACCCACCATTAAGTATACCGAAATAATCAGGTTGAAGAGCTGAGTTGATTTAGCCATGTCCGTCTGTCCGTCTGTCTGTTTGTATGCAAACTAGTCCCTCAATTTTTGAGATATCTTGATAAAATTTGGTGAGCGGGTGTATTTGGGTGTCCGATTAGACATTTGTCGGAACCGACCGGATCGGACCACTATAGCACATATCCTCCATTCAACCGATTTTTAAGAGAAAGAGGATTTTTGTAATATCTTACCCAATTTAACAGATTGAAGCTTCAAACTTCACCATATACTTTCGTATATTGCACATATTGTTGCCTGAAAAAATTGATGAGATCGGTCGTATATATAGTATATATCCCCCACAACCGATTGTTCAGATAAGGAACTTTTCGTAATTACTGCCCCATTTTAAGAGCTAGAGGCTTCAAATTTCAACGAATGCTTAGGTATATAGCATATATTGTTGTCTGAAAAAATCATAAAGATCGGTGGTATATATAGTATATATATGGTGGAATATATAGTATATATATATAGTATATATATATATATATATATATATATATTTTCGAAAATTTTAGCCCCATTTTAACAGCTAGAAGCTTCAAATTTCACCGAATACTTACGTATATAGCATATATTGTTGTCTGAAAAATCATAGAGATCGGTTGTATATATAGTATATATCTCATACAAC
This sequence comes from Eurosta solidaginis, assembly GCF_040869045.1. NCBI lineage: Eukaryota > Metazoa > Arthropoda > Insecta > Diptera > Tephritidae > Eurosta > Eurosta solidaginis. The sequence continues at coordinate 186,550,101 of NC_090319.1, read as the reverse complement.
CGATTGTTCAGATAAGAAACTTTTCGCAATTTCTACCCCATTTTAACAGCTATAAGCTTCAAATTTCACCGATTGCTTACGTATATAGCATATATTGTTGTCTGAAAAAATCATAGAGATCGGTTGTATATATAGTATATATCTCATACAACCGATTGTTCAGATAAGAAACTTTTCGTAATTTCTACCCCATTTTAACAGCTATAAGCTTCAAATTTCACCGATTGCTTACGTATATAGCATATATTGTTGTCTGAAAAAATCATAGAGATCGGTTGTATATATAGTATATATCTCATACAACCGATTGTTCAGATAAGAAACTTTGCGCAATTTCTGCCCCGTTTTAACAGCTAGAAGCTTCAAATTTCACAAAATGCTTACGTATATAGCATATATTGTTGTCTGAAAAAATCATAGAGATCGGTGGTATATATATTATATACTTCATATAAACTCTCATTTTTGCCCCTTTTTTACGGCTAGAAGCTTCAAAATTCATCAAATTTCATCAAATAGTTACGTTTACGTCATATATTTTTTAAAAAAACGTGATTCGTAGTCATAGTTTTTACATGCAGACCACAAAAAACGTGCAGCTTTGCATCCTCACACAGATTACCTACCTATTTTTATACCTTTCATGAAAATGAAATGGTATTTAATTTCGTCACGAAACCGAAAATTGTAAGTCCTTAAAGGAAAATAGATAGACCCACCATTAAGTATACCGAAATAATCAGGTTGAAGAGCTGAGTTGATTTAGCCATGTCCGTCTGTCCGTCTGTCCGTCTGTCTGTTTGTATGCAAACTAGTCCCTCAATTTTTGAGATATCTTGATAAAATTTGGTGAGCGGGTGTATTTGGGTGTCCGATTAGACATTTGTCGGAACCGACCGGATCGGACCACTATAGCATATATCCTCCATACAACCGATTTTTAAGAAAAAGAGGATTTTTGTAATATCTTACCCAATTTAACAGATTGAAGCTTCAAACTTCACCATATACTTTCGTATATTGCACATATTGTTGCCTGAAAAAATTGATGAGATCGGTCGTATATATAGTATATATCCCCCACGACCGATTGTTCAGATACGGAACTTTTCGTAATTACTGCCCCATTTTAAGAACTAGAGGCTTCAAATTTCAACGAATGCTTAGGTATATAGCATATATTGTTGTCTGAAAAAATCATAAAGATCGGTGTATATATAGTATATATATGGTGGTATATATAGTATATATATGGTGGTATATATAGTATATATATATATATATATTTTCGAAAATTTTAGCCCCATTTTAACAGCTAGAAGTTTCAAATTTCACCGAATACTTACGTATATAGCATATATTGTTGTCTGAAAAAATCATAGAGATCGGTTGTATATATAGTATATATCTCATACAACCGATTGTTCAGATAAGAAACTTTTCGCAATTTCTACCCCATTTTAATAGCTATAAGCTTCAAATTTCACCGATTGCTTACGTATATAGCATATATTGTTGTCTGAAAAAATCATAGAGATCGGTTGTATATATAGTATATATCTCATACAACCGATTGTTCAGATAAGAAACTTTCCGCAATTTCTACCCCATTTTAACAGCTAGAAGCTTCAAATTTCACCAAATGCTTAAGTATATAGCGTATATTGTTGTCTGAAAAAATCATAGAGATCGGTTGTATATATAGTATATATCTCATACAACCGATTGTTCAGATAAGAAACTTTGCGCAATTTCTGCCCCGTTTTAACAGCTAGAAGCTTCAAATTTCACAAAATGCTTACGTATATAGGATATATTGTTGTCTGAAAAAATCATAGAGATCGGTGGTATATATATTATATATTTCATATAAACTCTCATTTTTGCCCCTTTTTTACGGCTAGAAGCTTCAAAATTCATCAAATTTCATCAAATAGTTACGTTTACGTCATATATT